>NC_090436.1:918650053-920021303 GCF_031143425.1 Pleurodeles waltl
TCATTAATCTTCATTGGCTTCCAACACCAAAAAAGATTTCTTTTTTAAAAGTGCTTGCTACAGTGTACTTCGTGGCCCAGGCTCCCTATTTCTACATGCTTGGCTGTTGAAATATAAGTCAACACATTCTCTTCTTCCAGATAATTTCAGTCATTTGTCTGTCCCTACTATTCACTTAACCAGTGATGGAACAGATATTCCTACAGCCAAATTATGGAGCAGATTAGCATCTACATCATGAAAATCTCTGATCGACTTGATCTTCCTAAACAAGTTGAAGACCTCGCTGTCCATCTTAGAAACTCCACAGCACAGACTGCATCAGTCTTCAAATCCTTATCAGCAGCACCCCCCACTGCGTTCCTGCTTTGTGCTTTGTAACTAATAATACATTAATTTATCAGCATCACCACACAGATATACTGCTCCAACAGCAACAAGTACAATGTTGGAAGAGGAAAGGAGGCCATTAAGTATAATGGAGAGATAACTGTTATGTTGGGACCGTGAAAGAGTGTGTTTGGAGAAAGATGAGTGGAAACCTGTGTGTGAACAGGATGGACTACGTGAATGGGGCACTGATAATCTGGCCAATGGGACTGCAGCAATTCCCTACACATCAAGGATGCGCTCAGGAAGAGTAGATTACAGGTAGTACAGAATCTTCTACAGGGGTATTGACTGGAGTTCAAGGGTTAATGCACCTATGTAGAAACCCTGGAGCTGAAGGATGTGGGGGGGGGCATGGTTTAACCACCAAACATGGCGGCAGCTGTTGAGCTAGCTCAGGCTGACAGGCAGTGTAATCCATCAAAACCCTGCCAACCAGGGCCATGATAGCCATCGACACACTGTCGCTGTGGCCTTGATACAACAGGACGACTGAGAGGACCGCTAGGGCTGCTGGATCCTGACGTGTGAGCCCTGGTGCATTGACGGACCTGTGACCCTGCGACCATGTTGTTCACCCATGGGGTTCTGCTGGCTCGTGGTTTGCAATCAGCACACATAACAAAAACAATGCACCCAGCCCCTGTAGCCCTGCACCAGCATCGGACAGAAGGGTGCCACAGAACCTGCCCCCTACCACTGCAGTAGAGAATGGAAGTGTTCATCTCCATTTCACCATAGCCACACACAGCCTCCATGGCACAAGAGGACACTGTTGTGAGGATGATTGGCGTGGGTGGTCACCCTTTGTCACCACTTCTGCTGCTTGTAGCCTGCCTCCACTCTTCAGAGAGAACCCAGGGTGCCCCTTTTATCACCAAAGCCCCAAGGTGAACAGAGGAACTTGAGCCTGTATCTGCACTTAAGGGCCCCACCGTGGCATGTTCGCAGTCTGGCCTAGTGACTGTGCATGGCCCGGACCAGTGGAGGCACAGCCTGTGACCAGGAATCTATGGGAGGGGCCCACCTCCTTTTCCTCCATTCAACATGTTCAGATTACGGAGAGTGAACGGGCTTTCACCGCATTGTGGTTATTCCACAGTTGGCATGGGGGAGGGCTGAAGGACCGCCCAGATGTTTAGGGCCTAGAGGGGCTGATTTAAGAAATTGCATGCCTGATTGGTGACATTAGGGCCCGAGGGCCTTACCGGGAAAAAGCCCGGAGTGAGTCTATCGGATCCAGTTTTTGGTGGCTGCACCTTGCCTAACCTGCCATGGTGCAACCCATGAGCCCAGTAATCACCCAAAGGGCACAAAAGGGGCACTGCGAGGAAACCCCTTGGTCTACAGGACCATTGGCAGACCGCCTAGACAAAGGAGTGACAATGCAACACTGCTGGGGACAAACCACAACCCCAAATACTCGCCACCATCTGCAGTTGACCATCCCTGCTCTACAAAGGGAGGCACCTCCTGCCACTCACCAACAGACCATCACCAGTACCATTAGATATGGGCTGTCAGAAATCAACCATAGGACAATCCCAGCCCCCATTGCTCACTCCCATATCCCCGGACCAAACTGCATTGGGAACCTCACATCCCACTTACCCAGTCGCAAGACCCAGCCAGACATATTGGATGATATCTTGCATGCAATCAAGACCTTCCTCTCCTATAATAGAAGAGCTTTGAGCGTAGCATAGCTCGGCCTGCTTCGTGGTGACCACAGAAACTGGCCTCCAGGGTTATGGACACAGAACACTCCATTGAAGCAACAGCTAGTAGTCCAAGAAAAATGCATGTGGGATCTTCTCAAAAGGGAGCAGAGGCTGGAACATCGGGCGGAGAATGCCAAGGGGAGAGGTTGGTGAAACAATCTATGGATGGTTGGCCTGCTGGAGGGAGCTGAGCACTCCTGCTCAGTGGTTAAGTTCCTGGAGGCATAGGTGAATTCCTTTATGCTGGCCCAATCATTCTCCCCTTACTTTTTCCGTGGGAGGGAACACCATACCCCTGCCCATCGCCCAGCACTGGGAGCAACCCCTCATCTCGTAGTCACTAAACTCCTTCATTTAAAAGACAAAGGCGCTATCCTGCAGGTGGCTAGACAGACAACCCTACTCAAATATGAAAACAGCTGGATTTTGATTTTCCCTTATTACACCATGCTGACCCCATGTCAATGCTCCTTCTTCCTTGGTATGAAACGTCGTCTTTAGGATGTTCACATCCAGTACCCACTACTTTATCAGGTGACACTGAAAATCATCCATGACCAACACATCTTCTCCTATGGAACCTGCGTCTGCCTGGGATTGGGTGGAAAACCACCTGGAAGGAGGGCCCCACCGTCCAGCAGAAAGGGATAACATGCCTTGCCCCAGTTGGCGATGAGGCTGAGGAGGTCACCCACTTGACAAAGTTGGGGGGGCTGGTGTGGCACCATTGCAATGGAAACTGAGACAGGACCAACAGTAAGCCATCACACCTGTGCTTGCAATTCAGCAATCCTCACCCCCACTGGCCTCCGACTTCAGCTGAGCCTCGAGCAAGGATGGCACTATATTTCAGGCAATGCGGAGCTGTCATGCCTCAGTCAGTTGATGTATGATCTAATGCCCTCTGCCCTACCGCACACTTTCCAGAAACTGGTCATGGTCGACTGCTCACTGCTCCCCATATCAGGGGGTCCCCTGACTGAGGACCCCCTCCTCCTATTCTCTCACTCTCATCTGACATTGGATCACTGCCACCCCACTCCACCACAGATCGTGGATGGACTGTTTGCCCAGCTGACCCATTATATGGATCTCTTGCCTGTCGCCCAACCCCTTTTCCCTTCCAAGGCACATCCATCATTCTCCACAACCCCTAAACCCACAATCTGGTTTATGAAAGACTGATTGGGTGTACATCCACCAGCTGTAGGTTCTTATTATTGTTTGGGTGATTTTCTTTGTTATATATGGTTGCTTTCCTCACATTGTGATTGATGCATCACCTCCCCTCGTTTGGGCTGGGCGGACACTGACGAAGGACTGCCCTCCCCTGTCATCCTCCCCTATGGCATATCCACACACACCATCATCTCATGGTATCTTGGCCCTGCACCAGATTACTAACACTTAGGGGCATACTTATTCTTTTTGGTGGAAAACTACACTAACGCATTTAGCCCTTACTCCCACCCGTGCGTCATTTTAGCACGGGGATAAATATGGGGTTGTGGGGTTAGCACCATTTTTTAGATGGGAACGCCTACCTTGCATCTCATTGACACAAGGTAGGTTCACACATGACTATGGAGTTAGTTTTGCAGTGAATTTGCATTACATAAATGACGCAAATTCGGTACAAATGGGGATAAATATGCCCCTTAATATGAGGGGCATGCATTCGTTGTGCCCCCACTATTCAATGTCAACGGCAACAAACAGACATTAAATATTTGCAGGAACCCCTTTTCACTGTCAGGGAACATCAGTAACATACAGAATGAAATACTCCCCCATCCCGCAGAGCGCCCTACTCTGGATGCATCCAGGTACACCCTTTCAAACCCAAACCACGGTCATTGATAAGGAGGGGAAATATGTTTAGATGATACATAATACTGGGCTGCATCTATGCCCCAAACACAAAACTAGAAGCATGGGTGGGTATTCCCTGGCTTCTGGGAGAGACTATAATAATATCCCTGATCTTTCACTCGATTGTTCTCACTCCTGGTCCCCCAAGCCTCCACACATCAGCACTCACAGCAATTATCCCATTGGGCTCAGCAATGGTTCTTACTAGATGCCAGGAGGGCCCACAACCCACACCTCCATCAGTGTTCCCTCGACTCAGTCCAACGTGACTTATACATCCGTCTGGACCCGTTTCTATGTTCCCTAACCATGCTCCCCCTACTCATACACTAGGATTATTTATACTGTGTCCTATATGATCATGCCACCCATATCGTGGACATGGGGTGGGGAGCACTGCACCCTCTTGTCCTTAACTGGAGGCTACACCAGGATACCCTGGATTATCTGCTATTCTGTGACACCCAACTAACCCATAATACCCATAACTTCACCGAGAACCATACCATGGTTTCCACCCATGTGACTGAGTAGGATTCCTATGTAATAGTCACCCAAGGACAGTGTCTCCAAAAAAAAGCTGGAGTCCACCAAGAACTGGTTAGGGACCTTAAAAGCACTGAAGAGACACTTACAAACCTTGACAGCTGTACCCTCCCTCCGGACGATGCCACACAGCGGGCACTGACAGAAGCTAAAACACAACATGCTGCTCTGATAGAGCACCTTTGCTGCTACAACTAAGTTGACTACCCAGCTAGAATTCACACCACAGGTGACAAACCTGTCTGATTATTGGCATGACTCACCCACCAAGAGACCCACGCACCCTCAATAATGGAAATAGCAGTGGGCACAGGTCCCATTTTATGGTCCCAAACTGCAATACTACAGGCATCTTCTCAGTACTATTGGGAACAGTATAGTGCACCTCCCACTCAGCGCTCTGGAGTAATCAAGCGATTCTTGGCCTCTCTCCACTCATGTCCTTCTCTCAATGCTCCTGAATGTGAAAAACTTGACGAACTAATCACAGGGGCTTAGGTTAAGAAGGCAATACATGACTTAGCCTGTCACAAAACACATGGGCTGAATGGCCTTCCAATAGAGCACAATGACTGCTTCTCAACATAACTCACTCCAAAACTAGTTGAGATTTATAATGAAGCGCTCACAACTGAAGCGCTTCCAACCTCCCTCCAGGAGTCTCTCTATGTCTCCCTCCTGAAGCCAGACAGGGACTCCACTCAGCTATCCTCATACCACCCAATAGCCATACTCGACAGTGACTACAAGATACTCAGTAAAATTCTTGCTGAGATACCTGCCACCTGATCATTACGTCCCTTACCTGTCAGCCGAGGACTGTCCCCATCCCAAATCCTTTCTGCAACTGTCATGGAGACACTGGCACACCACCTGATCTCACCACTGCCTGATCTTACCTCCCTTCCCCATCAGCCGAAGGCTACCCCCTTCCCCAAACCTTTTTGCCATCGTCATGGAGACACTGGCACACCGTCTTCGGTTGGAGGGCCTGCACTGGGGCATTCCCCTACATGGCACTACCCTTGCTGTGTGATTGTATGTTGATTACCTGCTACTGTACCTCTGGGATGCAGTGGTGGACATCAAGTCAAAATCTGTGAGTGTCTAGGACTTGGAAGAGGCAGCAGGCATTCCTGGGAACTGAGGGAAATTGTGCATCCTCCTTTTACAGCGAGACCCCCCCATGTCATACATGGGGGTGGGAAGCAGCAGTCGACCACTACTTCTGCATCAGGTTATACCACTCACAACAGGCTTATTTGAAGGTAACATAAACCAAGCATTTACTGCCCTCAAACCCCAAATGTGAATCTGGCAGCACCTACCATTGCTTTCTCGGGCAGAATTACTTTCTTGAAAATAATCATCCTTCCCCACCTGTTACATTATTTTGTCAATGTGCTGGTATACCCAACCAGTGTTCTTTCTGGGACCTAGATAAGATGCTGGAGACCTGCTCTAGCATAGTAAACAGTGGGGGGGTAGCACTCAACAAGCTTCAACTGCCAGTGAGACAGGGTGACTTAGGAGCTACATCTTTTGAATCCTACTACCTCGCAGCACAGCTCCAGTGGGTTTCCTGGTGGTTGGCAGGCAAGAACTTATGTATGATTAGTGCTCGGACTGCCCCCACACCCCTTGGATTTCATTCACCACTTTTTTACACCCCACAGTTACATTACATGTTTGGGTGCCTTGCTAGGACTACGCAACTGTCAAGACAGGTGCAACCCTATTCCCCCACTGTTTCCCTTTAAGTGCTACCAGGGTCTGAAGCACCTTTCACAGCTGACCATTTGACTGTATGGTATGAATGTTCCCTGGAGACAGTTTGTGACCTCTTTCAGAATGACCACCTTCTCATATTCAACCAACTGCACGAAGATTATAACCTCTCCCAGGCCAGTTCTTTCTATACGGGCAGCTGCAGGAGGCTATTCAGGCTCTGTGGTGCACAGTGGTACATACCATCATGCACACACTGTACACTATGGGGAATGGGGCGTAACCAAGTAAAGTGGCTATACCATGCCTTCAGGGAATGTACGAGGACCCCTTTGATATATCTCCAGAACATCTGGGAGGAGGATCCGGTGTGCCCCTTCATAACACTGAATGGAGCCTCCTAACACGTGATTCAAAAACATCCCGTACATAGTGTTACATAGGGCATAGCTTACACCTCCCTGCCCACCGGTTAAACTGTATTTTGCCACAACTCAATTCACATGCACCATATGTCTTTGATCATGACCTAGTATGGTAGGCTATTGGTGCTCCATACACAACATCCTTGCCAGCATTGCAGAACTCACAATGCTGAATTCCTGGGAGGCAACTGCCTTAGGCATCTTTCACAGGAGAAAGAATCGCAAAGTATGGGCACTCTTTGCCAATTTTTCATTACGTTGGCCAAGCATCTCCTCACTATGCATTGGAAGAGAGCCCAACAACCCCCAGTGGGTTCCCAATGGCACAGGACACTGCTCCGCTGGGGGCTAGGGGGGTGGGGGGAGTGGGGAGCAGAAATGATGGCTCTATATTGGAAAGAAGCCCAGCACCTCAAGAAGTGGCCGGGGATACCATGCTTAACCAATTTTTCAGAGGTGGTCCGAGAAGCCCCATTTTGCCCCATTATACACTGCCCAGAGCCAACACTGTCCCCCAACTTCACTAGTCCTGCATTCCTTCCTGCACTAGCCAAACGTTCCTCTCCCCTCCAACAGTACCAGAGAGGGTAACTGAGCTACCCAAACAGTTATTGTAACAGCCACCCTTGTGTCCTACAATGCCCCCCACACACACATCTCTTTCAACAACCTCGCTCGTGCCTTTCCCTTTCATTGTTCTACTCTCCTTGCAATCTCCCTGGTTTCCCCATCCCGCTTGTCGCCAACAGAGGTTCCCACACTACTTCCATTACCATGAGAGCACCAGGGATTAACACGCATTGACCTTTGTGGGAACATTTTACGCAGAAATAATTCCTGTGTCTGACTTCTCAAACCATGATACAGTATAATCTGGAATACTTGTCTTTGTGATGAAGATCATTGTTGTTGGAATTGTTTGGAATTGTTTCATACTTGACATACCAAACTAAAAACTCAATAAAAATAAGTTTAAAGAAATGGGGCTGCAGGATATAATGATGACATGGAGAGAGAAGAAACCTAACATGTCAGAAGAGAACAGAGGACATGGTCAAAGAGAAGTGGACAGTTATGTTGAAGATATATATGGGGATGGTGGCCATTTCAAACAGCTCTGCTTTCTTCTTTTATCAACATGAAGGAAAGAAACAGAGTGGATAGCATTGGCTGACTGCCAGAAATGTGGGCTAAAAAGTGTCAGCAGCAAGTTAGACCCAGGCCACAGGGGTTGGGATGAATATTGACTTGTACATTTGCCAAGGGGTGCATCACCTCAATAGTTACAGTGATGCCACAAATACTGGCCATTCTGGCACTTACATTGAGATAAAGAAATTGTGATTTTTATAGATTGTGATGTGAGGAGGAAGTTATTTTATCGTTAGGCCTGTAGCTGCTGGTGATATCTGGGTAATGAAGTCATGAATAAGGTTGGCAACCGAGGGCGAGAACAGAGTGTCTGAGGAAATGTACTGTACTGATGTGGCTATGGTTGATTTACGCTGTGAGTGCCTAAAGAACTGTAGTTTTGTGAACGAGGTGACAGAAAATATCCCAGCAATATTTGCTAATAAAATACACAAAAAAGAAGTGGCCCCGGTTACAGCTGGCCTGGAAAATTGGTGCTACCCAATGCTTACTAACAGCGCAGGGTTCAGAATAGAGTGATTTCAATAAATAGCACTCAACCACGATTATTGCCCTCATGCGGATTTTGCTTATTCTTATGATTGCCTCGCCAAAATCAGTATGTCCTGCTATTTACAAGACATTTTTCCCCAGCAAGGTTTAGCCATGTTTGACCACCTGAACTATACCATTGGGCGAATTCATTGGTTCTGTGCTTATCGCATAACTGGTAATTGACTGCAACAGGAGTGAGAACGCATATTTGCAGTTATTTATACCGACCCTAAACTACATTTCGTGGACATAAGCATCTGTGCTTCGATGCAGGTTCGTCGTTTTCAGTGTTTGGGGTAGTCTGAGCTGTAAGCATGAGCATGTATTTAATTATCTTCTTTGAGTATCTAGCGTTGTGTGTTATTTTGCCCTCAGTTGATAACACTGACTATCACCAGTAAGAATGAATGTTTCTTCGCAGATTCAGGCTCGTGCTCCTTCCGCTCTTTGATCATTTCCTAGGCTCTCAAGTGATGCGAGCGGAAGCTTTGATGCAATAAGCTCTTTCCCAGTAGTACAATGCTCGGAGCAGGTACTACTGCAAGGCAGGTCAAATGTTAACCGGCTCTGCAAATTGCAATTTAGCATGCGGTGGAGCCTTAGCAAACACCCTGCTAACGAAGGAGGCCCTTCCTGGAAGTTCACATCTATGGTGATTAAGCCGTAGATGACAAATGATTTCCCCTTCTGCCCTTTCGCCTCATGCTTTATAATGGGCAAAGGATAAAATATTAATACCAACAAAGATCAAACAGTTTGTCGGCTTTATTGCAGCTTAATGTCTTTTAATTTAGGTAATGAGATGTCTGTTTCTGTCCCCAGTGACAGACTCCGGCGCGGTGAAAGAAATCAGTGAGTTGTCGCTTTCAACAAAAGAAAACAAAAATACACTCAGTCATCAGAAGGAGATCCCCGGATTTACCTCATCAAGATCCATCTCGTCTGGGTTCTCCCACTGCTTGGTAAACTTTCCGTGGCTTTTCTTCAAAGGCACAATTACTATGTAATAACCCCTGCAAAGGAAGTGAGAGACAAAAATAAGCAAAGCACGCATACAACAGATCATCCTAACGACGCTAACATTTATAAGCTATGCTTACTTATATAAAAAGATCACACAAAAAACAAAAAGCATCGGCAATGCCAGCAGGTCTCGCCTATGGAACATTTTGCCTTCGCTAATATTTTTTTTCGCCATGCTGTACAGCATCGTGATCGTTGCACAGTAAGGGTTAAACAAAAGGTGTAACTGCATGAGTGTGTAGGTCTACAACTGGTCTACAAAATGATACGGACTTTGATTTCCTTTTTATATATAGATCCGAGAAAAATTGGGACATTTTTAAAAAGTAGGAAGGAATGACCAGGAAGGCATGCTAGTTGTGTTTGCACAGTTGAACTGCAGGGTGCATTTCGAAGAAGTATTCAGGTGCCCAGTACCTCATTTCACTTGGTTCAGAGAGCGCTAATCTTGTTGATCACATTAACCCTTAGTTGAGGTCAAATAATCAAACACACTGCCAAACAACTAGAAAAAAAGAATATTCTGAACTAGGCCCTTCTGCTACTAACCTCCTAGATTATGGAATCATCTGCCCAAAAATATCAGAGTGAACCATTACTTGCTATCCTTCATAGGGAGACTACATCTCTCCAGATCTCTACAGTCACCTTTAAGTGACAGCCTAATCCATTCTGGGAGTTGTTGTCTTCGAAAACAGCTGAAGTCAAAGATTTGTAACCAAACATTTTAGGACTGGAGAATGTGTCTCTAACGATCTAGACTGAGGTGATTACCCTAATCGAGAATGTAAGACTCACCTAATCAGTGTCAACTTTAAAGACTAGGGCCCATTTTTATACTTTTTTTGTGCCACATTTGCGTCATTTTTTGACGCAAAATCGGCTCAAACGTACAAAATACAATTGGGGCATATTTATACTCCGTTTGCGCCGAATTTGCGTCATTTTTTTGGACGCAAATTCGACGCAAAACTAACTCCATATTTATACTTTGGCGTTAGACGCGTCTAGCGCCAAAGTTCATGGAGTTAGCGTCATTTTTTTGCGTGAACACCTTCCTTGCGTTAATGATATGCAAGGTAGGTGTTCCCGTCTTAAAAAATGACTCCGATGCTATTGCGTCGGATTTATACTCCCGGGCAAAAATGACGCCCGGGAGTGGGCGGGTCTAAAAAACCCGCATTAGCGCCGGATTTTAGCACCTGGGTCAGGGCAGGCGTTAAGGGACCTGTGGGCTCAGAATGAGCCCAGAGGTGCCCTCCCCTGCCCCCAGGGACACCCCCTGCCACCCTTGCCCACCCCAGGAGGACACCCAAGGCTGGAGGGACCCACCCCAGGGACATTAAGGTAAGTCCAGGTAGGTATTTTTTTTTAAAAAAAATTGTGGCATAGGGGGGCCTGATTTGTGCCCCCCTACATGCCACTATGCCCAATGACCATGCCCAGGGGACAGAAGTCCCCTGGGCATGGCCATTGGGCAAGGAGTCATTTCAATGGGGGATGGGCGTCGTAAAAAAATGGCGCAAATTGGGTTGAGGCGATTTTTTTGCCTCAGCCTGACTTGCACCATTTCTGGACGCCCATACGCCATTTTCCCCCTACGCCGGCGCTGCCTGGTGTACGTCGTTTTTTTTAACGCACACCAGACAGCGCCGGCGGCTAACGCCGGCTAACGTCATTCAATAAATACGGCGCCCGCATGGCGCTTCAGAATGGCGTTAGCCGGCGCTAATTTTTTTGACGCAAAACTGCATTGGCGCAGTTTTGCGTCAAAAAGTATAAATATGGGCGAATTGTATTTTGTAAGTTTGCGCCGATTTTGCGTCAAAAAGCGGCGCAAATGAGGCGCAAAAAAAGTATAAATATGGGCCGTTACACTTTCTTCTGCAGAGGTTGACTGTCTCCAATACCTGCCTTTGTTGTCATGTTGCTTTTTTTATGACTGCTGCATGTGTAGTTCTCTATTTCCCATGTATCCAAGTTTGGGTTTTAAAAATATTTGCACTAATACTCATTTAAGAAATAATACATTTGAAATTGAGTTAATGACTCTATATAGGGATGTGTAAGATAGTTTAGCTACCACTGGTATTGTATTATGTGGTGGGCAGTAGTATCACAATTTGTGTGCCTTTTGTTGCTGGCTCTGGTCATTAGTATTCAATGTAAATGAGGACTCAGAACTTGGAACAAAGAGTTCTAAAGTTAAGTGTCTATACATAAATCTGAAATTAAAATATCTATGTATGAAATGTGATGTAGATATTAATTTGAAGGTCTTTGACAGTCATATGTTTTATATTAGTTTATTTTCATAAACTTCTACCATTCTTTATTTCCAACTAACCCGCACACAGTTTGTTCTAGAAGAGCCTTTAGTGTCACTTTCACTATTTCACCTTTTAATGTGAAAACTATTCTTACAGAACAAACATTTTTGTCGCAGGTAGCTTCTTGGAAATTCTTTTCATTTTTTTTTTTTTTTTTTACCATAGTTTGCTTAGATCTCTATAATACAATTGTTCTCATTAAAGTAATCCTTAAACCCCAACCTATACTGTTTTTTATACTTTAAATTGTGGTTTCTCTGTTGCTTTCAACCATTCTCCGCTCACTGGCTGGCATCAATCTTAAAATTGATCGACCCCCCTTCCTTATGTATGTGCCAAAGCATGTGCATCCATCTCGACCTTATTATTAAATATTATCACTAATGAAACAGCTTGGGTGTCAAGCACACCAATCATACAATTTGGGGGTTGGCTCATTCATCATTAAACTGCCCATCATGAGGCAATCTATTGATGATAAACAAAATGGCACCCTGCAATGTTTGCCATGAGAAATGGGGTAACTAGTCCCAAAACAGTTAATACCGCTCTCATGTTGCTTTCCATTTGCAATAAAGTAGATGAGGGAACTGAGGACCAGAAGGGTAATCACTGCAGCCAGAATTATAGTGATCACTGATAGAAACAAGTCGATAATGTTCAATGGTACAACCAATGTGAACGTACCACTGACAGAACAAGGTCGATAGGTTTCACTGATGCAACCAACATGATGATGCTCACTAGTTGACCTAGAATAACAATGATCACCAGAAAACCAGGGTAAAAGTGGTCACCGAACAAAGGTAACCAGAATGATAGTGCTCACTAAGCCAGTATAATAATGTTGCCAAACAGTCGGAGTGGTGATGCTCAGTGATACACCAGAGTAACAGTCTCTACTGACACAAGCAGAGCGACAGCGCTCACTGTCAGGGCCAAGAGGACAGCGTTACTGGTACACGCAGAGGGACAATAGTCACTGTCGTAAATGGAGTGAAACTGCCCTGATGTAACCTGAGGGATGGTGCTAAAAGGAGAGATAATGTTCACTGAGACAATCACACTTATTTCGATCATGATCTCATTCATAATCCTTCCTGGCATTGTGCTGTCTGAACATTATTGATAATTCAGCTAATTAACCCTCCATGTAAACGTTCTCCCCCTATAAACCACTCCTTTTGATAACTCCTGTAATTTCTCGGAAAATACTGCAGGACGCATACCTTATTGTCAAACAGTAAAAGATTTACATTCTGCCCAGCGCCTGACAATACAATGTAATTAGTTTCCCTTCGTGGATGACTGTCAATAAATTATTCAATGTTTGCAATTACACTTGTTTGTGTTCATCAATGCAGAGGTGACTTAAAGGAAGGGATTAACTGTTTTTCTGTCAACAATGAACCCGATGTTTGCATTTTGTTTTATTTCCTTATCTGCAAATAAAGACACTGTTTTTATCTTTTGCAATTTGCAGAGTTCTAATACTAAATCCTGAAGTTCAAATTCTATAAATTCATGTATTCGTAAGATCGGGGATAAGTGTATTTAACGTCATCAGCAAGCGATTCAATAATTGTAGTTAACGTGCTCAATTTAACATAATTAAGTTCTATAAATTCCTATTTTTTTGATCAGCAAGGGTTTCCTGTATGAAAGCATCCATCGTTTAATAAAAAGTGACTTTTGTTCCCAAAGTGTCAAAGTGCTTTGTTGCAGCTTACTGACACCCACCAGCTTCTTCCAACTGGGTGCCCCCCCAACCAGACACATTCGTGTCAGCACAGAAAGGTTTTCATTCCCTAAGATGAGGACACAATGTCAATATTTTAATTAATCTTATTTTAGAACGCAACCTGTAATATCCAACTGTTTTGGTTACCTTATTTTGACAGTCATTTTGGAAGTTGCCTTCAAGCTCCGCACAATTTTTCTTTTGAAGTTCTATTTGAATAACGTCTCTGGTCCTCACAAGTGTGGTTATTGGTCTTATTGGCCCACTGTTTCTAACCTTTCCACAAGAACCCATGCTAGTATTTTCCAGCCATTGTTCAAGAGCCAACTCAAAGCAGGGGTGAAAGTAAATACCTACATATTTTCATTACTAGTGATACACAGTTCTTTAAATCCCATTGGGTTTGCCCTACTTCTTTATGCGGTATGGAAGTGATATGCGTTTTCTACGTTTGATATTCAAAACAGCTCTCGCAAAACACATTGATTTGAAACACTTTTGGAGGATGTTATATATATATATTTACATATGTATATATATATATATATATATATATATATATATATAAATATATATATATATATATATATATATATCCTGTGTGATTCTTATAACAATATTATTATGTTTCATTTTTTTTATTTCTGGTGATGTCCTCTAACAGCCAAGCTATTGTACGAACAGTAGTGTGCAAATCATGTCTCTTGAAATTGTTGATAATTGCATACCTGCACGTTGTTTTCTGAAATCTTTATACATTGCACAAGCAATGTTTCATGTTTCAATGATCAGCCCAAGTCTGATCGTCTAATGTACATATTTAAAAGCTCAGTCATCCTATTGAAAAGTGATGTTTCAACAGAATTGCACACATAATTATTTAATTGGAATATACCTTTTGGCATTTCAGAAGCACATTCATACGCAGTTAAAACACAAAATTAACAATGAACGCCCATAGGCCCATATTTATACTTTTTTAGCGCCGCATTTATGCCGCTGTTTGACGCAAAACGGCGCAAATTTACAAAATACAATTGTATTTTGTAAGTTTGCACCGTTTTTGCGTCAAAAAATGACGCACATACAGCGCTAAAAAGGTATAAATAAGGGCCATAAAGTCCAAACTGCCACATGCCAAGAGCTAAATGTACTAACAGAGGTGTCAAATCACTGAGACTGTGCCAGCAGAAATCGTTTTGTAATGTACAAAACCCATTTTACGAGTTGGAAAGTTTTTCCGACTTATAAAACAGGTTTTGAAACCCATAGCAAATTGTACCTTGGAAGGGGCATAGAAGAGGCGCTGCTTCCAAACTGTAATTTGGTATGCAATATATCATTGGTTTGCAATTGAATTGTACCTGTACCATTGTACGCTTACTGACACCTCGAAGGAGTGGTGGTAACTGATACGTAAAGAGGAAGAGTTTCTTTTGGAACCCCATGACTTTTGGGATTCATATGACCTACCCACTGATGTTTTTCCAAATGGAAAACTTGTGTTTTTTAAAGCAGAACTGGTTACTTTACAGAACATAGGCTGCTCGAAAAAAAAAACGTTTTCTGTTTGGGATTGCAAATGCAGAGATGGTGATTTGTTGACCGTGGATGACCACCATCTCTATGCCAATCGCAGTGGGCAGCAAATTCAGAGATGCCTTATTAATATTCATTTGGCAGTTTGTTTGGCAACCCCTGGTGAATAATAATGTCGAGTCAATCTAACAGTACATTGCAAAATCAGTTACTGGCCACACATTATCGGTGCACTATTCGTAACCACCTTTTGCGACCAGTATATTAGTAAATATGACTGCAAGTCACATAATCATCATCTTGGGACTGGAGTAAAAAGATAAACTGTGTGTGCCTGATTTATTTATTGCATGTGATTTTGTGTGGTTTAATGGATAGCTTACAAAACTAGGCAGTCATCATCATTCATTTAATGCAAGCAATCATTCCGTAAACAAGTTAATCTCTCAATGAGCCGTAGGGAAGCACATAAAATATACAGAACACAATAGCAGAGTGAGGAAGACCTGTAGATAATGATGCAAGGCCTGCAGATAATATGCTGTACATAGTTTTCAGCATTATTGTAATTAGTCCCTGCAATCTCAAGTTATGGTTGTTTGCTCAATATCTAGTATTCCCACCCCCCTCAGAACCAGCCTTTACTTACTTTATTTTCTCACTTGCAGGTACTTCAGGCAGTTCCACAGTTATCATTCCATCTGAGTTAGTCTTCCCAATGAACACTGGCTTGGTACGGAGTACATCTGGGGCAGTATTGGCTGTGACCCGGTGTTGGAGACCGCCAGCACTATTTCCACGATTTGTGAGAACAAATGAGTAGGAAGTCGCAGGCTTCAAATTTACAATGCGCTTTTCAGTAGCTCGACCATCCACTTCCACAAACTTTTTGCCATCATCGTAAAGGATCTAGATGAATGAATGATTTAGAACATGCCCAATCAGCTCACATTCAGAGAGTACATTACCTCTGTAAATGCAAGTGCCTAAAGTGCCTTCCTTTTGCAGAATGTTAAAGTCAATGGTTACGACTTCCAAACCACGTAAACATGACCAATTAAGCACAAAAATGGGAAGACATAGTTTGCTGTGCTGCAACCCATCATACATATCCCTGAAAATTCATTCTTAACTAAGCCCTCCTCAACACAAGCAGAATGAAGCAAAATTATAAAATAAAAGGATACATTAGATGTGCTTTACATCCCAATGTAGCTTCATTATGGCTCTGAAGTGTTGTGTATTGTGAAATAATGCACTTGTTACACTACATTGAAGTAGTAGTAAAAGGTGACAAACATGTTGTGGTGTTTTATCATCGTAAGTATCGTAACTATCATCGTAACTATGTTGTTAAATATATTTGATCACAAAATATGTTTGGAAATCCATACTCATGACTGGATATCACAAGTATGAGATATTGTTCATCTTCTGCTGTCAATTTCTACAATTGGTCCCAGGCAAATCGAGAGTAAGACAGTGAGACACTAGGAGCCTCGGAGAATGTATGTGTTAAGGTTGTGTTATTTGGGTCACCCCATGACTGAATTTTCTATAGGTCTTACTAATGCAGAGGAGCTTCCGATCTTTAAGGTAGAAACTTGTAGCATCTCTTCTAATCATATACCACTCTGTTTACTGGATGTGAGCTTTTCAATGTGGTTCTTCTCCAGAGAACGCATCCTTCCTAAAAGGTAAAGTTATCATATCCAGGGTTCAACAAGGCCTTTGGAAAGGCTTGTAGGTGGTAACTCAGGCCTTCATACTATTGACTTTCAGAAATAAAGGAACTCAAATCAAGCCTTTCTACATTTTAAAGTGTCTTTTGGCAGTGTAAAAGTTTAATTTCTCATTACCACTAAAATAGCTCTGCTCTGGTCATTCATAAAGCTGAAGGCAGAATAAGTAGGTATCAGAAACATGGGTGTAGTCAGGGCAGTATTGAGGAGGGCTCCTTACTTGCAAACATATGTGCTGATGATCGAAAATTGTTGAGATCCCCACACAGAAACTCCTTTGTACATGGGATGCTATTCCAAGAACACACAGCAAGAACTACATTTATTGCTTGTATAAACCGATACAATATTTTGCAATGTGAGTGACCATAACAGTAACCTTTGTCAACTAAAGGTCATGACCTTGCCAGATGAAAATTATAGAATAAGTTAGATGCTCAATGGATAGGAGCCAACTGACATTCCTCTGCCTTGGCACACTCTGGACCTGATTTAAGGTTTGGCAGAGGGGGTACTCTGTCACAAATGTGACGGATAACCCGTCCGCTGTATTACAACTCCAATATAGCCAATGGAACGTATGATACTGCAGACAGGATATCCATCATGTTTGTGACAGAGTAACCCCTCCGCCAAACTGTAAATCAGGCCCTTAATCTCTTCAGAGATTTAAAATGATGTTTTGAGAAAATGAATAAGGCCCTGCGACACGTTAAGCAGGGTCTGGCACCCTCTACACAAGTCCAGAACAATCTCATGAACTGACTGGGTCGACTTTAGGGTGTCACAGCTAATACAGCCGTACCTGGTGCTGAGCTCAGGAAGGGGCGCTGGGTGTAGAAATAACTTATGTGGTTAAAACACCTGCTGCGGAGTTCTTTGTGTTCAGCAATTTTTAGCCAAAAATGAAAATGTCAAGGTCACTCTATTTATTAATGTTTCTGCTGGAGAGTGATGGGTTGTCTAATGAAGTTTTGAAGCATCATAAAGTAGTGCAGAGGGTAATGTACCTGCTGCAAATCACATGTACCATGCAGATCACAGAAGTGTATTTTGTGTGGATATCTCGTTGGGTTACTGCTTTTGTCACAGAAGTCCTTTTGTTACTTTCAGTTCATATGTTACAAACCTAATAAAGCACAGTGACCTATGAACTGTCATCAAAGAACTGCATGCAAACTGCACGGTAAAGGTTAGAACTCCATGTATTTCCTGTCATGTTTTATTATCTTAAAATGGTTGCCGCCCTGGGTATCAGTGAATAAAAAATACACTCTGGAGCTCTGAGCTCAATCATGTGTATGAGCCAAATCAGAAAAAAAGTTTTCTCTTTAATATATTATTTACGTACAGTTTGGACTATGCATGCAACGTTTTCTATTGGCAAAAAAGGAAGTGAGTAATTCAACACAAATGCCTGAATTGATGGACTTAAGTTTATTTTTGGAATGGACGTTTGGGGCGACAATCTGCCTAACTTTGGGAAAAATCACTCTGTGTATATTACAGCAGAATAGTCACATGGCGCAACAATAATCACAACAATTGAAGATAACAGGGAAGTCACTTATTGTGCCCATCTTGCAAGTGCTCCCATCCGTCCCAATTAAAAAAATATCACTCAAGAGCAGAATGTGAACATCTTTAGTAAAACAATCCCCACAGAACGTCTAACCTCTCTAGTTGTCTGAATATTATATGATGCAAGGGTTTAGCACATTCTCTCCAATCAGATAATTAATTTCACATTTGGTAGAATGCATAGCATCTTTTGTTCTTGAGACACAACTCATGAACATTTACTGTTAAACATATTGTTTTGGGTTGCTGTATTTATAAAAGTATTTTAATGTGTTGATAGATGCATGGTTAACAGGTTTTCAAACTATTTACAAGTGGTTTATATATTTATTTTTATTTCACAATTTTGCATCATTGTTTGTTGCTATGGTTTTAGTAGACTCATTCATCCAACAAAAGCTAGTCTCTAAAGATTGCACTTACTACCTAAATGTAATTAGTGCGTACTTCTCCTGTGCTATACATGCTGCAGAGGCAAGCTGCATTTGTGTGAGGAAGAGGGTTTGCTAAAACTTCAACTTACAGCATCATCATGTTTGTTTGTAGCACTGTGAACTGCATGAGATCACTGTATCAAGGGTTCCTCCGGTGTCACAACTGGCACTTCTTTGATGACTACTGTGTTGTTGGCAATGGAAAGTGCTCTTGTTGAATGTGAGGCATAGGATTAGGGCCTCTCTGTAACAATATTTGCCTTTAAGTCATTTAGAGCCCCGCTTGCTATAAAACTGTAATAGTTCTACAAATTATAGGTGGTCATAGACCTTTTTATGGTTATAATGACTTAGATAATATTACCTCAGTTGTGCCTGCCTCTTCGCAGTGAACACAGAGGACTTTATTTTGAATCACAATAGTCCCAGAGAAAGGTTTAGGGTAAGATGTGACTAGCTCCTTCCCCAGAACATGATGCGTGATGTGCAGAAGTGAATCCTTCTACAGGTGTTCTGCATAAATGTATTTATTGTGATCTGTTTAGAGGTTCAGGGTTGCAAGGACATCCCTCTGTAGGAAAGTGGGAATTGACTGTCCTAGAAAGGCACATTTTCTTGCCTTTTCAGACTTAAAACCTGTTTGCTGAATTCCTTGACATGTACTTTGTCACTAGATTTTGCCCAGAGGGAATCCCTCCCTACCCAACCAGATCACAGAGGCGTTTTGGTACTAGGATGGCATGTGTGAATTAACAGTGCTTTAGCGGCCGGTGTAAAGTAACAGCTTTATTGTGGAGGTACATATTGCACTTGAGAGATATCAAGACCTAATTTTGTTGATGCATATACTTTTTCCGTTTGCTATGCAGGATTGCCATTACAGAGAGATTCTTTCAAGAGCTGAGTAGGAAGCTGTGTTTAAGTATGTCCAAATACTCTGAAAAGAGTATGAATGTCCCAATGGAGCATGGTAATAGGCAGTGAACAGCTACTGTGCACAGTGACTGGTCAGGGAAACTGAGAAGAATCATTTAAGAGAGTTGGCTGAGAAGGTTCCAGTTAGTCATGGCTTGTCAGACAAGTATGAGCAGACAGAAGTGCAAAAGAGGAAGCACCACAGGAGAGAGATTACCAAGGTGATTCTTGTTTGGTCCTCCTGAATTCTACATCAGCACTTTGTGGTTGTCTTTTTTAGAGGTGGTCCTTGGTTAGAGATTATTTTCCCAGTGATCCATTACCATACCTAATGTCCTACTTTGTAGGATCTTTTCTCCAGATAAGAAAACAATGAGTGAGGCAAAGCAGGAGATAGGCCCAAATTGCCTTGTCTATAAGGGTAGCACATGACAGAGAGTTGAGAAATATTTATCTTTACCCTAGGTTCTGTAGAGATCACTAGGTTTGAACGTGAAAGAAACCCTGAATGAACTATGAGTGTCATCTTGTGGCAAAATGTTAATTTTGCGATTGCAAGGGGTATTCATGATTCACAGCAGTAAAAGTATTCCTTTTTGAGGAGCCTCAATATTTCAGAGCCATTGCAATGTCCTATTGAGGATATCAAATAACTTAGAGCATAGGCTCTGAGCTATTTTAGATTCTGTAACTGGGCATTACTAAGGGTGCACTCAAGAGACTGCAGCTGGTCTAAAATGCTGCTATTAGGCTGCTCCAAAGCCACCTAATTTTATATCCAGAGCTAAGCTTTTGCATGAGCTCCACTTGCTGCTGGTGGAAAAACAAATTAATTTCAAAGCACTATGTTACATGTACAAACTACTATCTAACACACGCCCTCAGTGTTTCAGACACCTAGTATCACCCACTAACCTCATCACTCCCTTCACTCTAGTAACTCCAACCTCTCTTCAGTCCCCAGAGTAAGAAGAGCTCATCAAGGAAGCAGCGCATTTTCCTAACAAGGGTCCAAGCTATGGAACACAATGCCACGGTCACTGGGATCCTGTCAGGCTCCCTCTGCTTTTCGAAAACAGCTAACCTGGCTGTTTCAAATAATTGTCTCATTTCCTCTCTGAAAAAGCACCATGTGGGTCATAACTCCAGGAAGCCCATTGCTTCATAAAAAACTAATAATAATAATAATACTAACAATAATAATAATAATAATAATAATAATAATTATTATTATTATAATAATAACAATAATAATAATAATAATAATAATCAGTGTCCTTTGTTACTGCATACACCATGCAGAGTTTTGATTTCAGAAGTTTATCTACTATACCTACATTTGTTATGAATTGCCAACTGCTAATATCTCTGCATTGAGACTGTGATTGTTGTGAAGTCGGTGGGATTGGACATCTGTAGATATGTCTCATTTGAAAGCTGCTATAAGATGTGTTTAGAGAAGTGTTATCTGTGTCTCAGTCTATGAGCTAAATGGAGGGGAAGAAGAAGAAGTTGCTTCTTTCTGTCACAGCCCCGAAGCTTTGAGTTGGAAAATAGGCAAGAGAACATCACAGGCTTTCTTTGCATGGTAAAAGGTTTCCCACACAAGGTATTCTGTTTCTAAAGACTCCACAAGAAACAAACCCACAGAAGTGATTCATCACACCAGCACTGTGCTGGGTGCATCTGAATCTGATGTTACCTTACATTTTGTCTCTATTTAGGAGGCTTTATTAAACATTGATGTACTTTAACCATGGAGAGGATATTCAGCAATGCAAAGCCTTGTTGGCTCACAAATCTTTTGTTCCCTTAAATCACAAGAAATTTAGATTAATTAAAGGTAAAAATGGGAAAATGAGAGAACTACACTGACTCTTTCTTTTGTGGTAGAGGGCATACAAAGTAATGAAACATCAAAGGACCAAAGTCCTCTCCTTTGAGAGGTGAATAATATCAGACTTTCAACCTTCAATGACAGTTAAACCTCTATGTAAGAAAATCTAGAGAGCTACAAGGTCTGATCAGCATACTGCTAAGATGCCTTAACTTTTAAAAATTGTTAGACAGTGTTTGAAATGTGTTGCCAGCTCTCCCTTCCATGTGAGATGTTAGGTAGGAGGTATGTGAGTTACAATACCTGATAAGCGCTCTAACATTCGTTTGGAGCATGAGAAATACCTATGTTAGAATATCCATACTGCCAAGTTGACCAACAAATTAAGCTGAGACATTGCCTTATGCTTCAGCACTGTCCATGGTATAAGCACAAGAGGTGACTGACTTCAATTAAATATCTCCACCTGTGTGGAAAGCAACATGGAGCAAATTTCAGTTACAGATAAACAGAAGATGACATCTACAAGCCATCCTTTATAAGTGGTTTTGAACCACAAACGTATAAACAAGAATTTGGGCTGATTATGTGAGCTGCTTTGTGTGTATTTGGGCTATCTTGTGGGTGTACAAATGCAGATGTGCAGCCACAACTGTCTTTTGAATGTCTGATTTGCACATTTTAGGAAAATTCAACTCTGAGTCTACAAAATTCATAATGAGGCTGCAAATGGTTTTAGGATGGGCCATAACTTTAGTGCATCTTGGTTGGTGTTGCCAACAAGCAACTAGCAAATATTTTCAGTGCATGCAACTGCACTTGTCTGTATTATTCCACTTATATGTTTTTTTAGGTTATAAGAGATAGCATCCATTATATAATTTCAGATGTGGGGGGAAATTGTGGAGACATCAGGCCCTATGGACCTTTATGGGGACATGAACATTTGCATGTGAAATAAATCTGGAGCAAATGGTAGCATTTCATATAATGTGTGATGAAACTGTGACAAAAGGACGGATGCCATTTGCACGGAGCTCTCCCGTGTGAAAATTAGCTTTAACCAAGGCAAAAAAGTCACCTAAAGACATTTTTTGCCAGTCCGTTTGGTATTACATAAAACACTTTGAGGCTCCTTTGCTGATGCAAAATGTAAAGTGGTCACTAACATTATTATAGATCCTTCATAAAATTACATTTTTTCAGTAGCCTAGCAAGGATGTCAAGGGTTCTGGTGCAATTAAGGAAAATGTCCTCTTTGGCCCCTGTTGAGTTAGTAAATACATCAATTATCAGAGTTGCATAAGCCCCCCAGGGCTCTGGGCCCTGGAGTCACTGCACCTGCTGCATCAATGGTAGCCACCTCTCCTGAATTTCTAACAGTACATGATTTCTGTGCGGATTTTAAACATAAATATTTGGGTATTTAATATCTCTCTGCACAAGAAAAAAACACTGCATGGCCAAAGCTCACTCAGTGTTCCACAAAGCGAAGCTAAAGCTGTAATCCAAAGCATTCCTGCACGTGGAGCAGGTGGTATGATTACAGGAGGAACACTTACATAACCCCATCGAGATAATATGGAACTATGTCGTTTGTCAAACCAAACCGCTCACCTTGTTCATACCAAAACTTTTGAAATATGTAACTGAAAAGAACATACTTTGAAAGGCATGGCTGAGTTGTAGTTTTCTGGAATCTCCCAAGAAAGAAGCACGGAGGTCTTCATTACCGCTTTTACATGAAAATTTTTTGCAAACACTGCTGGAAAAGTAAAAACAATGTAATTAAACCACCTCATGGACCACAACCCCTCGACCTTTTCCACGTTGTGGCATTCGCTTGACATTGTAAAAACAAAACTTCAGGTTAGACATTTGCTCCTAAGAGGAAATCATTCACGCTTCACATTCACCCGCTGCCAACTTTCTAAAACAACATTCCTTACCTGAAAACAATGCAGTTGTGAGCAAGCCATGCTTGGCCCATGACGTCTGATTCTTTATGTATACAAAGCAGGCTAAGGGTGTTGTACCTTACCTTTTTTCTGTTGAATCTATTTATATGATGGTTTGTTTTATTTATAGCTTCCAAAACATTGCTATCCAAAGACTGACATTCCTTTAACAAAAGCTTAAGTAGACAAATCCTACCTTGATCCACTGGCAGTGTCCTGAACTGGACACTTGGACTATAAGGACCAGGCCCTTTGCTTGTGTGGGCGCGCATTCTTACATCATAGGTGGTGTCTGGCTTTAAGCCAGTGAGAGTCACAGTGGTGTCAGTTGCTGAAATGGGGAGCTCAGTGGGGTGGTGTGGGGTGTTGATATCCCGGTAAAGCAGGGTGTATTTGGTGATTATGCCATTTCTTTCCGCTAAAACTGGGGGTTGCCATGTAAACTGGACAGATGTAGAGGCCGTGCTATCTGAGTGAATGTTTAGTGGGAATCCACTGGGCACTTCCTCGGGAATGGAAATCTCTTTTATGATCTCTTCCCCATAACCAACTTTATTCCTTGCGGAGAGCTTGAAGACATAAGATGCTCCTTTGTGGATGTCCGTAGCAGTAAAGTGGTCCTCCTTCTCGGAAAACTCCAAGGTTGTAAGGCTATCCAAGTCTTTGCGGCCAAATTTCAGTCGATATCCTTGCAGGGCACCAAAGGTCTCCACCGGAGCGTGCCACTGAATGAGAGCAGTATTCATCTGTGTGTGACTAATCACTACACGTGGTCTGCCTGGAACTAAACAAACAACACTGAATTAGCACTAAGAGAAGTAGCATGCAACTAATGCTGGTTTTCCTAATGGTTAATATGCCTTCAGGTAACTTACATGTAATGTATTAACAACACAGAAACTTTCAACCTTAAAAAATGCAATTTCATGGGAAGCGAACACCACCCTCCCCCCCCCACACACACACACATTTTGCCTCCAGTCGCCCTTCTATACATACACATCACTTTGCAAGAAGCTAAATATCTTTGTCCTAAAATGTCTTACTTAACGGCGTCTCACACATGAGGCTGACTGACACTGCAGGTAGGTAGCAATGAGTGAAAAAGTAACTTAGCAAAAATGTGGAAGAAAGACTTCTGAATAAAACCTCTTTCTTTAATGTTCTAACACAGTGTCATTTGTAGCCTATTATCTGTTATCTCAGTAAAAACCATTAACTTATTTGGCACCAATGCAGATCCACAGAATGGAAACTCCTTATTTCCAAAGAAATTGAGTTGTGTACAGTGAACGCACTAAATTGGAAATCCTGCGAGCTATTGCATGAGCTGCAGGAAGCTATGCTGTCTGTCCCTGATGTTCTAACTTGAACACTTTCTGTACACAGCACACTGTCAATGAGCTTCGATACACTGCCTCTTGCTGCATCTGTGTGCAAGCATAGAATAGGTTCATGATGCACCCTCGGACATGGGTGAGGATACGGAACCTAGTCATTCGCTCAATATGGCCTAGTACATAACAGTCACAGATATGATGAAAAAGTATATCTACTGCACTGGCAAGACAATCTGTAAGGCATGAAATCCCCTTCGAATGAACAAATTTACACAGTGAATGAAAACAAGTCGGTGTGCAAATTAACTTATTATCAAGACTTTTCTGAATTGCAAAAATAGTTGGCCGTTATATGATAAAAGGGTTTCAGGTCGCCAACATATTTGCCCACATGTCTAGCCAGCCACTTCCAAATCTATTCTTTTCAATTTGGATTTAATTCATGAATCATTTTGTCCTCATAATTTAGCTTATGAATGAAAAGTTCAAGTTTGTGAAAAAACACACATAAAGATTCACAAAGCCAGGATGTGCAGGCTTGTATGTGACCTAATGTCACTTACAATCACTAACAAGCTACAAGATGTGCAGATATATCCTGGTGTCTTGGCACATGAGCTTTGGCCATGATTGTTCCCAGGAATGGTCAAAAGAAAAGGCTATCCAAATGATATAAACATCCAAAAATTCGTCAACTTTGTAAATATTCACAAACCTTTGTAATGCCTTACTACACTTTAAGCATGTTCAATTGACACTTGAAGTGACCGGACTGTAACACGGATGCAACAGCCCCATTTTCCAGGAGATGACAGAAAGGATAGTCTTAACAATGTCATTTATTTTCTATGAGAGAACTAACGCTGAAACATTCACTGCAACCCTAAATCAAAACCTGTAGAATTTCTACAAGAGGAACAATTTGTCCACCTACCGGTAGGGGAAATCTATGTATAACCTGACACTGTGCACTGGGAAAAGACAGATATTTCAACAAGCCGTAGGGAGACACCCTGGCCCGTGAGGATTTTTGATGCTTTGTCTCCTCCTGTACCACTTTACCTAGATGTGCTTAGTAGCAGCCAAGCTTTGATGTTGCTGTGAATAATGCCCTTTCACGAGGACGGTGAGTTGCCGCGACTTACCTAACAGGTGGTCCTTAAGGAGCTATTTTCAAACTCGAGACTGATGGCATCAGTCCTCCTTTCAAAGATTTACATTGGCCTATTTTAGAATTGATTAAAAAAAATTGACAACTGGTCACTTGGTATTGACTATTACTACAAGTAAAGAAAGCAAACATATGTTCACTTGTCTGCGTACTTTCAACACACCCCTAGTAAAGGACTGCCTTCAAAGGGGGGACAGACATCCTCTCCATACCAAACAGCCTAGTCTGTGGTCCACTGCTGGCCTTGACTCTGACTCTGAATTTAGATTTTTCAGAAATCTAATAGATAATCAAAGAAGAGCACGTGTGGATGTTCCCACAACATACATGGTTGTTGGGCACTGTTATATGTTGAAATTGGAAGTTGCTACATTATTCACCCTGGCTCATGAGTACGGGATTAAGGCCCATTTTTATACTTTTTAGCGCTGCATTTGCGCCATTTTCTGACGCAAAAGCGGCGCAAACTTACAAAATACAATTGGCCCATATTTATACTTTTTTAGCGCTGCATTTGCGCCGTTTTTTGACGCAAAAACAGCGGAAACGTACAAAATATCATTGTATTTTGCAAGTTTGCGCCGTTTTTGTGTAAAAAAATTACGCAGATGCGGTGCTAAGAAAGTATAAATATGGGCCAATTGTATTTTGTAAGTTTGCACCGCTTTTGCATCAAAAAGTGGCGCAAATGTGGCGCTAAAAAAGTATAAATATGGGCCTAAATCTTTTAAGGTTGCAGGTGGTAAATACTAGCTGTTGTTTCTGTCCTTTTTTCTGGTTCTTTCCAGTACTTTTCAGACAGCATATAAGCAATGAAGAGAATCATAATTTTATCAATTCCATACAAACCACTCTTTAAGAATATGGGATGATGTGTGCGGTAAAACTTGTCATTACATAGAGTACGACACACAGGTCCCAAGATTAGAAACAGGGCACTGACACTGAGGGTGACTGATAAATCCAATCCCTTAGGATGCATACCAGCTCCTATAGATTCTGTGCTGCCTCATTTTAGAGCAGAGAGGATCCTGATAAAAACATGCCTCCTTACCCAGGGCAGAAGCTCACATTTGCCGTATATGCCAGCAGACCTATTTCAGGCAGGAGGCTTGGCTTAATTTTAGCTGTCTCTCGCTTAAAATTGCCTCGCTTTAATAGAAGTCAGTTGGGAAAATGCATTCCCTCGATTTATTTTAAAATTTCATTCTTTCTTGTTCTAAAACGTTGGCATGTAAGAATTTCTCAAGATGAACCTGACTAGGTCAGTTTAAAAGTTTAGAGTGAAGGGGCACTGCAGTGCGGTAAAAATTGACCAATGTGTGTCTTGTTCTTTAACATGGCCAAGTTAAATAGTTTCCGGAACTTATGCGAATGTGGCACATCCTTTGTGAATTGGAGGTGCTCTGATAGTGAAGCAAAATAACCTATGAGGCACAATGACTTTTGCTGCAAATGTCAATTTGTGCATTTATATT
Source organism: Pleurodeles waltl (assembly GCF_031143425.1). Classification (NCBI taxonomy): domain Eukaryota; kingdom Metazoa; phylum Chordata; class Amphibia; order Caudata; family Salamandridae; genus Pleurodeles; species Pleurodeles waltl. The sequence continues at coordinate 918,677,511 of NC_090436.1, forward strand.
CAGATGATAACCAAGAGTAGTGCATTCAGGGTGCTTTCTCTGAAACATATTTGTTTTGTGGATTGTGAGTGTTGTTTATGTTTTGAGATGCACTGTTGTATTTTATTGTTGATATGCATGTTTTGTACACCGCCTTAAATAGTTTTTGAATGGCAATACAATGTACTGTGTCATAAGTAATTATCAAAATGGAACACGAGAATACAAACAGATGCAGGGCCTTTAATTTAACAGTTCAATAATTTAATATCATACTTTTGCTTAAATTGACCATAATATGCTAAAACAAAACAATATGTTTTGCTTGTGTTGTTCTCTTTTCCACGCTCAAAATCTGTTCAAAGTGTACATTACGCAACATTAGGCATTTAAATGTATCCACTCTTCTAAAGAATTGGGGCTTGCATGGAGATGGGCTTGCCCGGTCTCCCCTTGGGCTGGTTAGGTGTGGTGGTGCGTTCTGGCAATGCTTCAGGGAAATGATTGGTGACCTAAGTGTTAAGTGTTAGTGAGTAGGGCTGAGAAAAGGTTTTTAAAGGTGGGGAAGGTATTGGTGGCCTCTTTGGCTGTTGTCACACCCACTTTTAGGGCATGGTAGTTGATGTCATCGTCAGGGAGGGAGAGCTCATTTCTTACCTGCTGGGGAGCAATTTGTAGAAGCTCCTAAGGTGCCCAAATTCATGTTGTCAGGGAGCAGACCGGATGCAAGAAGAGGAGGTCCACAGCTCGTTCGTAGGTTGGGCACATCAGTGAAGGGGTTCCCTGTTGGATCCTGTGGTAGTGTGTTTTCCCCAAGCAGGGGGAGGAGAACATCAGAGCGCATGCGCTACAAAGGAGCAAGCACGTTGTTAAGAGGACACCTCAGTCAGTGAATAACTATGATGCACTGGCTGATGAATGGCCAATTCTGGGGGCATTACAGGAAAAGAAATTTGGAGCCCCCACCAAGATGGTGGCGTCCATGGTTTCTGTCGATTCGATCATCATAATTGACTAGAATGATGAGGTTGGTATGGAAAAGCATCATGAGGTAGTGCAAGGTGTTTTTTTGTGTGATTTGCGTGCAATTCAGGCTGGATGAGTGGCTAAAGATACATGTCAATTGGTTCCTAGTTGGGTTAGCCCCATGATTAACAAAGTGCAAACATGTGCAGTGGATAATGGTGATATTCAGATGGCCAAGGTTTCACAATTTAGTGAGATTACAGGTGGTACTGGTGGAATTTTGGAACTAGGAGTTGGGGGAATAGCCTCATGTTGGTATTGGAAAGAATGTGTCTCAGGCAGATTTACAGGAGCTTTTTCAGCCTAGGGCAGCTCATGGGCAGCCAGGGGGAGACAACTCCTTTGGGCTGGGCAGCTCTGGGGAGAATGGCCTCTACCAGCGCAATGTGCCATGCTCTAGTGCTGTACAGATACTGGTGGGGGTTGGAGCACCGTCTGATCGCCAGTTGGAAGGGACAGCAGGGACAGAAGCACTTGCTCAACATTGTGGGAGATTTCATGTACTTCATCAGAGCCGGATGGAGAGGTGGGCGACGGAGAGCAGCCAAACAGCAGCTGGGGCACTGCTGTTTTTTTGGTTTTAGCAGGACGTGATGAGGACAATTTGGTTTATGATGAGGAAGGTTGTTTTGGAGGAAGGTGAAATTGTGGATAAGGAGGTGGGTGATCAGGTGCTGGCGGGTGTGAGCAAAAGGTTAATGCACGGTTGAGTGTTGGTGTTTTGCGGATGGTGGTACAGAAACCTATGCAGACAGCAGCAGGGGAGGTGAAGAAAGCAAAGAGGATTCCAGAGCCGCATCCATCAGTACCTAGAGGTAAGCCAAAGGAGTTTTGGGGAGCTCCTAAGGTGGCCGCAGGGATTAAAGTTTTGAGAGTTGTGTCTTCGGGTGTGGGAAATATGCCAGTTAAAATCACGTCACAGAATAAGAGGATATGTCTATACTAATGGTCATAGAGGAGGATAAGGCCGACAATTCGAACACAGAAAAGGATGATGGTAAGAAAGTCGGGGATGCAGTGTCAACCGCCGGTAGTGAGAAGTCAGGTAAAGATGGCAAGTGGATGAGGAGCGGATTGTCAAAAATTAAAAACTGCCTTACATGAGAGTGTTGATGCCTTTGGGTGTGCATCTCACTCAACAGATTAAGGAAGGAATTTGCAATGGGGAATTTGTGGATGTTTTTAAGTTGTTACACTGTGAGAAACTGGGGCTGATTGCAGAGGCCCCATAACTTTTTGCCCCCATTTTCCACTTTATGCTGGTGTTTTCCTGACTCTGATGGTGCCCTGGGTACTGCTAACCAGTCCCAGGGCCTGTGCTCTGTGTAAAATGGATATGCAAATTAGGCTAATTATAATTGGCTAAGTTAACCTACCTATAAGTCCCTAGTATATGGTAGGGCATGTAGGTTTAGGGACCACAGCATAGGTGGTGCACACCTAGGTGCATTGCTGAGGTGCCCAGTGTCATTTTAAAAGCAAGCCTGCCTTGCTGGCTGCTTTTAAATTAAAGTTATATGCAAATTCGACTTTGGAATTAAAGGTACTTCCAAAGTCTTAAACTACCTTATTTTTACATATAAGTCACCCCTAAGGTGTGCCCTATGTGCCCCTAGGGCTGGGTGCCATGTAACTATAAGCAGGGACTTTATAAAAATAGATTTATAAGCCCTGGTGAGGTAAAAACAGCCAAATTCGTTTTTCCCTCATTGAAGTAAATGGCCTTCATAGGCTAGAATGGGCAGACTTTATTTAAAATTTTAAAGTCTCCTTAAGTGTTACATACCAAGAATTTGGTATCAAATTGATTGTTATAATAAATCCCACAACTTCCAGTTGTTGGATTTAATATAACTAGTGCAGGTAAAAAGTTTAGACTTTACCTAAAAAGTTGCCAATTTCAGCTCTGCATTGTTTTTGCTGCTGTGCTCTGATTGGCCAGCCTGCAGCAGCTTCTGCCAGGCTACTTTAATGAGGTGTGAAGTGGCCTGACTTCACACAAAGGAATGTGCTTGGGGGAGAGAATCTCCCCTCAGCAGATGGTGAGGCAGGAAGGGGGAGGGCTGCCAAACTGGTCTTCAAAGGCAGAGAAGGACATCTGGAGCACCCAGCAACACCCCCACATCCTGCAACCCCAGACAGCTAGGTGCCCCCTTGATTAGATTAGGAGAGGGCAGGAGAGGGGTGTGTTTATGATTTTTAGCCACACCAGTGGGTGGGCTCAGCCAGATCTCTCCTCCAAAAATCAGATTCATCCATTTTGGATTTTTAGAGACTGTTGCCTTCTGGGATGGATTTTTGCCACACTTCCCAGGAAGTGGTCATCACAGGGGGACGACCCTGTCCCTGATTGGAGGACCAGGGCCCCCCTGCTTTTCACCCAGGAGCAAGGATAAAACTGGCAGACCTGCACCCACGCCTCAGATCCCCACCAAATTTCAAGAAGAAAGAACTACAAGGAGAAGAAGGACTGCCCTGCTGGACCCCTGGCCTGCACCTGGACCCTGCACTCAGAAAGACTGCACCAGCTGCACACTTGGGCTTCACCACAAGAAGGACTTTGCCTGGCTTCCACTGGTTCAAGGAGGGACTCCCTGTTTGCTACAGGTGAAAAATTGCTAACCAGAGTCCCCTGCACCAACTCCTGAAAAAGTGACCAGCTGACCACTGTCCAGTGGCCAAAAAGGAGTTTGCGCCAGGTGCATTCTGGGAGTTGAAGTCTGCACTTCCCAAGGACCATCACAGAACTTCTGGACCCTTGGGGTGAGCTGTGGACCCCAAAAGAACCTTAAAAGAACATCTGGGTGAAGCCCCAGAAGTTTGGAAAAGATTGGAGAAATTTTGGAAAAAAGCTCCATAGAGTGACCGACCCGACGCGGAAATTCTAGCCGGCTTGCCTCAACCGCGACCCGGCCTGACTTCGTGGTTCGTCCCGGTAAAGAAAAACATCCAAAAAATAGACTAAGTCCGAACGTAAAAAGTTGACCGGGACCTTCCAGCCATCGTATCCGAGAAGGGCTCCACGGACGTCGGATCAAGATCTAGGTTTACCCCGGTCGAAGGATTTTCATCTCGAAAAAACGACTAAGTCCGAAGGTAGAAATCACCACCGAGGAAACCGACTTCGCGTATCCGGACAAGGGCTCCAGGAGGTCGGATCCAACTGGCAGGTTCGTCCCGGTGAAGAAAAACTTCAAAATAAAGACTAAGTCAGAAGGTAACTTTTTAACCGAGGCTTCCCGCGACCTGTAGCCGAGCAGGGCTCCATCGCGGTCGGCCTGAAAGTTTGACTTTGTCCCGGTCCTGGTGCAACCAGATGACCCGATTGGCGCTTTTTGTTTCTATGCGCTAGAAAATAATAATACTTTAAAAATTCATATCTCCGGTTCCCCTGAACCGATTTTAATCGTTTTTGTGTCATTTTAAAGATAAAAATATAAGCTATTTTTATAAATTGGTTTTGGATTTTTAAACTGTTTCCTGTGTTTTATTTAATTACTGTTGTGTGATATTTGAATGCTTTACACTTTGTCTCCTAAGTTAAGCCTTGACGCTCGATGCCAAGCTACCAAGGGTAGAGCTGGGATTAATTTACTGAGACCTAACTGTACTTTTGTGGAGGTTTGTGGCTTGTTGCTAGGTGTAGGTACCTACCTGCCCTACCAATAACCCATTTTCCAACATAATTGGAAGCAGCGACGGGATCCTGTACTTGTGTTCAATATCACGTTACAGTTTTAGATAAAACAAATTAAAAATCCTTTAAATTGTCCTAGTGCAAAAATTGTTTTTAATTTTTAATTTTAATTTTTTTTAAAAAATTAATTTGGATTAATTTCAATTATTGAATTTTTGTAATTTTTCTAAATTCTTGTTTCCAATTTTTGCAAAAAGTTTTTGTTGACACAAAACTAGGGAACCATGGAGCTTGATCTGGCTAGCCTACCCACACTGACAGTAGTCCAGCTTAGGGGGTTGTGTATTGAGAGGGGGTTGCCTGCAACCCCTGATCTCAGGAAGCAAATCCTGATTAAATCCCTGACAGCATGGGCTGAGGCACAAGAGGTAGAGACAGAGGAAGCTCCAGAGGAGGAAGAAAAAGAGGAAGATGCTAACTCTAACCACTCAGGGGAGGGAAGGCATCAGACCCCAAGTGAGGAAGAGGAGGAACGGTCCTCACTGGATACAGTCACTAGGGGCAGACCCAAAGCTAGTGGTAGGAAGAGGGTCCTTTCAGGAGGAGAGAACCCATCCATCAGGGAAAGAGAGCTGGAAGCCCAGCTAGCCTACATAGCTTTGGAAGCAGAGAAGCTGGCCCTAGAAAAGAAAAAGTGGGCATACAAAGAAAGAAGAGATGGAAGCAGCGATAAAGAAGCTGAGGTGTCCATGGGTGGGGGAGTTTGCCCCAGATTACCCAAGGGGGTGGTTCCTGCTTATGTAGAGGGGGATGACATAGATAAGTGGCTAGGGGCCTTTGAGAGGGCACTCCAAATGAGAAGGGTTAAGCCTCAATACTGGGGTTCCCTTTTGTGGGAGTTGGTCCCCAACTCAGGGAGGGATAGGCTTCTGACCTTAAGGGGGGAGGAGGCAGATTCATACCCTAGTATGAAGAGGTGCTTAGTCAAGAAGTTTGGTCTGACCCCAGAGCAATATAGAATGAAGTTCAGGGACACCCAGAAGGTCAGTACCCAGTCTTGGGTTGACTTTGTGGACACCTCACTAAAGGCACTAGAGGGCTGGATTATTGGCAACAAAGTAAATACTTATGAGGGGTTATACAATCTGATCATGAGAGAGCACATCTTGACCAATTGTATCCAAGAAAGGTTACGCCAGCATCTAGTGGACTCTAAGCTGACCAACCCTAGAGAGCTAGGGGAGGCAGCTGATGAGTGGTTGAGAACCAGGGTGGTTGTCAAGTCCCAGGGGGGAGACTCCAAGAAGGGGGGGACAGGTCCCCAAAAACCTAAGGAGGGAGGTGGTAAGCCCACCACAGAGACTCCCTCTGTACCCCAGAACCCTAAGAAGGAGGAGAGTAAATCCCACTCCCACTCTGACATGCAGAGACAGGGAGACCCAGGGTTAAAAAAGCTCTTGGACAGTAGGGCTTGCTTTGACTGTCAGCAGACAGGTCACTTCAGAGGAGATGCAGCCTGTCCAAAGAAGGTGGTTAGCACTGGGCTGTCCAGTGTAGCCATAGAGGAGGATTCCTCAGATGATGAAGTCCTCCTAGCATTGTGCTGGGAGACAGGACCAGATGGTAAGCTGGTGATCCCTGAGGGTGGGAGTAGGCACTTCCACCACATTCAAGTGAATGGGATCCCTACCACTGGCCTGAGAGACACCTGTGCCAGTCACACTGTAGTGAGTGACCGGTTAGTGACCCCAGACATGTATGTCCCAGGAAAGACAAAGAAAGTCAGGATAGCCACAGGGGAGGTCACCTCCAAACCTGTAGCCATAGTGCCCCTAGAGAGGGAGGGTATCCTTGACTGGATTAGGGTGGTAGTCAGTGCTGACCTTCCCCTAGATTGTATCCTGGGCAATGACCTCCCAGAGGTGAGTCTGGTCACAGATGGGGTGGTCGCCCAGGGCGCCCCCCCAACCCAAAGTCCTGGGGAGTCAGTCCCTACAGTTAGGAGACAGGGGTCCCCAAGAAAAGGAAAGAAGAAAAGGAAGGGTAGGCCACTCTTAAAGAGAGTTCCAGGGAGCCAAAGGCCTTCTGCCCCAGTAGGGGGGGAGCCCAGAGTTGGCACTGGTGAGGCCTCACCTGACCCCAAGGAAGTCCTGAGTAGTCAGGCAGCTGTCCAGATGCAGGGTGTTGCCCCTGCACTGACAGAAGGGAGAGTGGAAAGAGGGTGTCTGCCACAGGAGGTGGTAGCCCCCCACTCTAGACAGCAAGAGGGGTGCCAGGACCCCAAAGATGCCCCTAAAGCAGCTCAGCCACCTGTCAGTGGAGAGCTTAGGGTGTGGTTCTGGGTACTGACAGCTGTCAGTAGCCTCTGCTGGGTGCTAGCCTTCCTGGCAGCACTGTACTTGGCCTGGGAGGCAGACCCCAAGGCCAATAGCAAAGTAGGCCCCCTGACCCTGTTGGTCATGGTGGGGTTGCTCAAGTGTTGGGTGACCTCTTTGGGTAAGCTAGGTCTTGCCCTAGCAAAGTTAGGAGTAGGGGAGGTGGGCACCTCACTACCCAAGTTGGCAGAGAGAGAGGAGGAAGACCCCCCTAGAGGGAAGTTTCAGTTTGGGTTGGGTCCTTTTACTGTTGGGATGGCTTCACTACCCAGAGGGAGTGACCCTGACAGGGGGATGTAAGGCAGAGTAGGCCCTGAAAAGGGACAGCCAGTTTTCTTCACTGTCTTCCTCGCCTAACAAGCCAGGAAGACTCTCCCAGGGTTGGGCTGAGTCTCCTGGGCGTGTGGGCTGGGGGGGGGTTGTGTGAGAAACTGGGGCTGATTGCAGAGGCCCCATAACTTTTTGCCCCCATTTTCCACTTTATGCTGGTGTTTTCCTGACTCTGATGGTGCCCTGGGTACTGCTAACCAGTCCCAGGGCCTGTGCTCTGTGTAAAATGGATATGCAAATTAGGCTAATTATAATTGGCTAAGTTAACCTACCTATAAGTCCCTAGTATATGGTAGGGCATGTAGGTTTAGGGACCACAGCATAGGTGGTGCACACCTAGGTGCATTGCTGAGGTGCCCAGTGTCATTTTAAAAGCAAGCCTGCCTTGCTGGCTGCTTTTAAATTAAAGTTATATGCAAATTCGACTTTGGAATTAAAGGTACTTCCAAAGTCTTAAACTACCTTATTTTTACATATAAGTCACCCCTAAGGTGTGCCCTATGTGCCCCTAGGGCTGGGTGCCATGTAACTATAAGCAGGGACTTTATAAAAATAGATTTATAAGCCCTGGTGAGGTAAAAACAGCCAAATTCGTTTTTCCCTCATTGAAGTAAATGGCCTTCATAGGCTAGAATGGGCAGACTTTATTTAAAATTTTAAAGTCTCCTTAAGTGTTACATACCAAGAATTTGGTATCAAATTGATTGTTATAATAAATCCCACAACTTCCAGTTGTTGGATTTAATATAACTAGTGCAGGTAAAAAGTTTAGACTTTACCTAAAAAGTTGCCAATTTCAGCTCTGCATTGTTTTTGCTGCTGTGCTCTGATTGGCCAGCCTGCAGCAGCTTCTGCCAGGCTACTTTAATGAGGTGTGAAGTGGCCTGACTTCACACAAAGGAATGTGCTTGGGGGAGAGAATCTCCCCTCAGCAGATGGTGAGGCAGGAAGGGGGAGGGCTGCCAAACTGGTCTTCAAAGGCAGAGAAGGACATCTGGAGCACCCAGCAACACCCCCACATCCTGCAACCCCAGACAGCTAGGTGCCCCCTTGATTAGATTAGGAGAGGGCAGGAGAGGGGTGTGTTTATGATTTTTAGCCACACCAGTGGGTGGGCTCAGCCAGATCTCTCCTCCAAAAATCAGATTCATCCATTTTGGATTTTTAGAGACTGTTGCCTTCTGGGATGGATTTTTGCCACACTTCCCAGGAAGTGGTCATCACAGGGGGACGACCCTGTCCCTGATTGGAGGACCAGGGCCCCCCTGCTTTTCACCCAGGAGCAAGGATAAAACTGGCAGACCTGCACCCACGCCTCAGATCCCCACCAAATTTCAAGAAGAAAGAACTACAAGGAGAAGAAGGACTGCCCTGCTGGACCCCTGGCCTGCACCTGGACCCTGCACTCAGAAAGACTGCACCAGCTGCACACTTGGGCTTCACCACAAGAAGGACTTTGCCTGGCTTCCACTGGTTCAAGGAGGGACTCCCTGTTTGCTACAGGTGAAAAATTGCTAACCAGAGTCCCCTGCACCAACTCCTGAAAAAGTGACCAGCTGACCACTGTCCAGTGGCCAAAAAGGAGTTTGCGCCAGGTGCATTCTGGGAGTTGAAGTCTGCACTTCCCAAGGACCATCACAGAACTTCTGGACCCTTGGGGTGAGCTGTGGACCCCAAAAGAACCTTAAAAGAACATCTGGGTGAAGCCCCAGAAGTTTGGAAAAGATTGGAGAAATTTTGGAAAAAAGCTCCATAGAGTGACCGACCCGACGCGGAAATTCTAGCCGGCTTGCCTCAACCGCGACCCGGCCTGACTTCGTGGTTCGTCCCGGTAAAGAAAAACATCCAAAAAATAGACTAAGTCCGAACGTAAAAAGTTGACCGGGACCTTCCAGCCATCGTATCCGAGAAGGGCTCCACGGACGTCGGATCAAGATCTAGGTTTACCCCGGTCGAAGGATTTTCATCTCGAAAAAACGACTAAGTCCGAAGGTAGAAATCACCACCGAGGAAACCGACTTCGCGTATCCGGACAAGGGCTCCAGGAGGTCGGATCCAACTGGCAGGTTCGTCCCGGTGAAGAAAAACTTCAAAATAAAGACTAAGTCAGAAGGTAACTTTTTAACCGAGGCTTCCCGCGACCTGTAGCCGAGCAGGGCTCCATCGCGGTCGGCCTGAAAGTTTGACTTTGTCCCGGTCCTGGTGCAACCAGATGACCCGATTGGCGCTTTTTGTTTCTATGCGCTAGAAAATAATAATACTTTAAAAATTCATATCTCCGGTTCCCCTGAACCGATTTTAATCGTTTTTGTGTCATTTTAAAGATAAAAATATAAGCTATTTTTATAAATTGGTTTTGGATTTTTAAACTGTTTCCTGTGTTTTATTTAATTACTGTTGTGTGATATTTGAATGCTTTACACTTTGTCTCCTAAGTTAAGCCTTGACGCTCGATGCCAAGCTACCAAGGGTAGAGCTGGGATTAATTTACTGAGACCTAACTGTACTTTTGTGGAGGTTTGTGGCTTGTTGCTAGGTGTAGGTACCTACCTGCCCTACCAATAACCCATTTTCCAACATACACATATAAGTTAAAACAAAGCAGGGTTCAAAGGAGAAAGAGTGGGAGTTGGCACGTATGCCCAAGGTTGCCTCCACCATAGAGAATTGGACTTCGTCCATATTAACATTTGCAAGTGTCTTTTGTGAGTAACATCCGGAGCAATGTGTTGCTCTTTTCAAATATACGGATGTGGTATGGAGAGCACAAATGGACTATAAGAGTTTTGGTTGGTTTAGGTATGATGAAGAGTTTTGAGCCAAATTAGTGGTTAATCCTGATAAATAATGAGGGGGAATTGATAATGAGCTCTGTATGTAATGGTTATGCTCTGATAAGAATGTTCCTGTCGTTCATACTGCTGGTGGTTTGCTATTAAAATCCAAGCCCTTTCATGGGCACCCCACCCAATTTGGGGTGGGGTTTTTGGAAGAAGGCAATCCCCCCCAAATGGCTCCTGCTGGTCATTCAATAGAATGGCATGTACCCGCCTCCAATGTAAATCTAGGCATGACTGCTCAAGCTGCGAGGGAAAACATTGTTTGGTCCAATCTTTTGGAGGAGCTCAGTGGGCATGGTCGTCCAGTTAGAGAGGGGGAGAGGGCAGATGCACCAGGTGGTGGCAAAACGGCCCTACTCCTATTAGGTTTAAAATTTTGAAGTACTGATTTCATTTCTATCCCAAGCCAGAAGTGCTAAGTGTTTATATGGGTGTTTTCGTAAAGGTTTTTGTTTATGTTAGTAGGGGCCCAGAGTTCGTAGATGGGCAAAGAATTTAAGGTCTGCAGTGGGGAACCCAGAAGTTGTGAGGACCAAGCCTGCTAAGGATGTTGCTCAAGGTAGAATTAGGGGACCTTTTAACACTTGGCCTTTAACAGACTTCACCATTTCTCCTTTGGGGGTGGTACCAACAAAGCCACAAGGTGAATTTCAATTAATTAATCGTTTGTCTTGGCTTTTGGGTTAAACAGCGAACAGTTTTATAGCTCAAGAAGATTCTGTGGTTCATTACGCTGCTGGTGATGAGGCCATTGCTTTGGTGAAGTCTTGTGGTCTTGGAGCATAGATGGCAAAGTTGGATATTTAATCTGCCTTTAGGATGTTACCGGTACATCCAGAGGATTTTTCATTGTTGGAATTACAGTTTGATGGTTCTATTTACATAGGTAGGATGTTCCTGATGGGTTGTTCTGTATCTTGTTCTTTGTTTAAAACTTTTAGTGCATTTTTATAGTTTTTTTGTTTCAGTTCAGGAATGAAGTGTGTCAAGTTACGCACTATTTTGATGATTTCCTTCTATTGAGATGAGGTGGTTCTGGTGAATGTTAAAGAGCATTGGAACTTTTTAAGACAACCATGGAGCAATTGAGTGTTTTGTTGGCTCTGGAAAAAACAGAGGGCCCTTTCATTTGCATTAACTTCTTAGGGATAGAGTTGGATTCCCAGACGCTGGAGGTGTGTTTGCCTTTTGGCAAGATCAGAATTTGATTTCCTTGTGGAGGAGGCTGTGATAAAAACTAAGGGGCATATTTATACTCTGTTTGTGCCGATTGTGCGGCATTCATTTGATGCAAAAACAGTGCAAACTTAACTCCATATTAATATTTTGATGCTAGACCTGTCTAGCGCCAGAATATTGGAGTTATCGTCATTTTTTGGACCAGTGAACCCACCTTGCATCAATTAAATGAAAGGTAGGCGTTCCCATCCAAAAAATGACTCTATCCTTATAGCAACATATTTATCCTCTGTGCTAAAATGGTGCATGGGTAGGATGCGGACCCAAATATGGCGTTAATTGACATTATTTAATTCCTGGGTTAGACCAGGCGTTAGGGGACATGTGGACCCATTTCCATGGCTAAACACCATGGAATGGGCCCACAGGTACCCACCCAAGCCCCAGGAACACCCCCACCCACATCAGAGGGACACCAGAGGATGGGGGAACCCATCCCAGGTAAGGAGGGTAAGTATAGGTAAGTATTTGTAAAAAATAATTTTAAGTGCCATTGGGGGCCCTGACATTGGGCCCCTTGCATGACACTGGGTGCCAAGGCCATGGCCAGGGGACACTGGTCCCCTGTGCTGGCCATTGGGGTGGTGGGCATGACTCCTGTCTTTCATGAGACAGGAGTCATGTGTTATTAAATGGTTGCGCATCAGGAAATTACGCTAGGTTGGTTAGCGGCATTTTGTTTGCATCTAGCCAGCATAGCGTCATTGTTTGATGCTCAACCTCCATCTCCTCTACCGCCACCCCCACCTGGCTAGCATCTTTTATTTTGATGCTAGCACAAGCTTAGCACTGGCTTGCGCCATTCCTTATATATGGTGCCTGGCTGGCAATGTAGAATGGCACAAGCTGGCACTAAACCGTTTGTTGCAAAACTGCGCTAGCGCAGTTTTGCATTAAAAAGTATAAATATGCCCCAAAGTTGGATTTGCAACAAGTTCAATGTCTTTTGGGTCATGGGAATTTTGCTTGTCGAGTAGTAAGAGTGGGACAAGCTTTTTGCAAGTGCCTTGGATTTGCTGTAAAGGAAGCAGTGTTGTCCAATCATAGGATATATTTACGAGCTAGGATTCACTACTAATTTCAAGATGTGGATTGCCTTTCTTAATGATTTCATTGGTGTGACTATGTGCGGTGCAAATGAGGATTGGTTGTGGCAAATGCAAGTTTTGTATGATGCGTCTGGAGCTCACGGTTTTGGTATCTTTTGGGATGGCCATTGTGTGGTGGAAGATCGGCTGGCAGCTTGGAAATCACCTAAGCACAGTATTGTGTTTTAGAGTTTTTTCCATTGGTTGTGGCCTTGGTGTTATGGGTAGGAAACTGGCTGACAGGCGGGTAGTATTTTATGTAGATAATCAAACTGTGGTCAATCTGGTGAATTCACAGAAAGCAAGGGATAAGAAAGTTTTGAAGCTCTTGAAGTTTTTTCTTTTAGGATGTTTGAAGTTTAACATTATGTTCAAGTCCAGATAAGATTCCGTGGGCTGGCACTGGGAACGGACGCCCAGAAGACAGAGATGCCACAGGATCTGTGGTCTCTGGGAGAATGGGGATGTTACTTGATTCAGCAATCTATAGCAGTGTCAACTCTCAGGAGTTATGAGCAGGCCTTGTTTGATTTTGTTCTATCGGGTGCTTGGATAGATGGTAGATGGAAGGGTAGATGGCCCATTGGCTTTGTTGTACAGAAGGGGGAATGTGGTGCATTTTATAAGGCTGCAGATTGAGGCAGACTTGGCAGCAGTGACTATATCGGGTAAGATGTCATGGATATCTTTTTACCGTAAGCATTTTTGAGGCTATGATCCTATGGAGGGAGAGATTTGCAAAAGAATTGTGGTGGGATGGGCAAAGGAGGGTGGGGTATGTGTGGATAGGAGATGACCAATTTCTGGTAAGCTATTACGAGCTATCATTGCGAGTTGGATGGCATTTGTTTCTCCCCTTAGGGGGTTGCTTTGTTTTCTCTGTGTATGGTTTGGTGATTCCACAGGGATTTTTGAGTATCTGATTTATTGCGTATGACGGGTAGAGAGGGCTTGTTGTATTGTAATGTTCTGGTACGTGAAGAATTGATCAAAGTATGGTTAATACAGTCCAAAACAGACCAATTAGGTAGGGGTCAAAAAGTGCTGCTGATGCCGGCTGCACCCCAGACATGTCATGTGCGTTGCTGGATTTGTTTTGATGATTTTCTTCCCCAAGATGCGATTCATGTTTTCATTCACAAGTATGGGTCCAAACAGGTATTGACAATATTGATCACAGCGTTTGCTGAGTTGGGGATTTTCTCCAGAGATTATGGGACACATTCCTTTCGTATAGGAGCAGCAATGGAAGCCAGGATGCAGGGTGCTTCTGATACTGGTATCATGGACATGTGTAGATGGAGGTCACAATACTATAAACACTATGTTTGCTCAAGTTTGCTTGCTGACTGCTAGGATGGACTCTCTTGTGGTTGTCAGCTGCATGTTCCATGGGTAATTTAGTTTTTCTTTTGTGGCAAGTCCTGGCAGCAGCATTTCCATGGTTTGGATAGTTGGGCAGCGAAGAATGCAGAGTCTAAACATTTTGACTGCCAGTTGGGACTGGGTGGAGCTTGTGTATTGGTTTGGGTTTGGTGGGGGGTAGGAGCGGCATGAGATGGGGTGAGTTAGTAGGTGTCCTCTCAAAGAAATTATTGGCAGGTTTTTGTACAGACTTGTTGGTGGTGCATCTTGTAAAGAATTATCTAGTGCCATCTTCTGGCATTGGGTTGCTAAATGCGATGAAGATGAACTTAGTGAGGATTAAACAATGATGGGCAGGCATGCATATTTTTATGGACTTAGATAGTGCCTAGGAGATAATGGCATGGTGCGAGGAATCCTGGGGCTCTAGGGAAGCAGTGAAAAAAGGTTTTTGTAAGGCACTGCATATCTGTGTTTTGACACACATGGAGATAGTGCAGGCTGATAACTCCATTTTTTGCCAGGATGGAGAGTATTTATCATTACTGGGCATGAGTTTTATTTACTTGGATTGAGACTCAAGATTGCTGACCATTTGGGTGAGAGATTCTGGGATTAGCTTTGGCAAGTTTGTTTTTTTGTAGGTTAAATTTTGGTGGGGCCTACGGGTTTTCCTGGTTGGCGGGTCAGAATGCACTTTTTGGATGGGAAGGAGGGTCTGAAAGCAGAGCAAGGAGAGGTCATGAATATTAAGGACCAAAGGAATGGTGGGCCAAGGGTAACAATACAGGGTGGGGAGCAGGACAGGATTTTTAGTACATGATGGGAAGGGTCATTTCTAGGGGTAAGATTTATTAGAAGGGAGGGGTTGGGCATTTCGTGTCATTTCCATGTATAAGTGAGGTTGGTTAGTTTTGTATTCTATTAAAGCAGCCTTTTACCCTTTATATTGTGTGAGGACTGTTGTGTGTGAAGTCTCGCCTGACAGGCCTCATTCAAGTAAGCATAGCACCATTATTATCCTGTGATCACTGAATTTTTCTGGCACCATGTCCGCAAAATGGAACCCTGAAATTAACATTTTCTCAATGACTGTTCCTGTTTTCTGAGCTTTTTCTGCAGAGTGAAATTAAATGTAATAACTGTCAAGAAATCAAATTGGCAAACATTGTGTATATTTATGTTTCAACTGTGAGCGTGAAACGAAATAAAAATAGGTGATCAGCAGCGCTGGTCAGGTAAGACCTCTTTTAGCCTGCCTCCTTCTGTCCATGTTTTATGTAAATGTTCTCAGTGGAATATTGCGGGAAAAGTTGGCACAAAACGTGCGCTGCACACCGTATACATTTTTCATTTCCGTAAGACAATGGACATAGCAAAAAGCGAAGAAAATCTAATCTAACATGTAATTAAAAATAAGGAAGAAGGGTGTTACCTGCGCCAGTCGTGGATACCACTTTCGCCTTGCTGCGCGCTCCGTCTCCCTTCGTTGTGTAGGCTGTCACAGTGATGGAGTATGCAGTTTCAGGCTGCAGTCCAGAGATAACCATTTCCTTCAAATAAATGCAACCGGAAAACGTATTAAACTTTTATTCTTCAGCACAGGGAAAAGTGGAATTAACCAGTTCCCTGGCTATGAAGCGTCTCTGGAAACTACCAGGCTCTGGTAAGAGCCCAGGGACAGCAATACTGTGGCATTTTTGCTGCCTGTATATTACTTTTAACACAAATTAAACATACCGCCCCCCCCCCCCCCCGTGTAGAGATATCACACAAGTGAGAGAGCAATTTTACAGTGTTGAGGGGGAATTTATGCAATTAAATGTTGCACTGCGTAGTCAATGACAATGCAAGTGCAAAATTGCTGGTCACCAATGAAAAAAACTGCTTACTCATCAGTGCAATACGTGCACCCTGGTCCCACATTTGAGTACACCATGCATTAATATTTTACATATAATTTAATGTTTTATGTGGTAAAAGTGCTTGCGAATAACCAAGTTGCAACCATCACCTCTCTATAGAATACTTGTGCTCCACACACGGGGAAAGGATTGCATACGTGTTCCTCAAAAAAGCTGGTATCCCAACATCAGTAACCAAGGGGCATAACACAAGCCTATGTAGCCCCAGTGGTGCAAGGGGGGGGGAGGTGGCACAGTCATCCAGGTGCTCCTAAATCCTTCAGGGGTTACCCTTTCTTCCTCAATGCCAAAGAACATCTGTGAGGTATAGGAGACCTGGGGCCCTCTTCACATTCTGCAGGGGGACATTATTTTGCGTTACACCACTTAAGTAACCCAGTAACACGATGAAGCCTTATCAATCATAAAACCGGCATGTCAGTACCTGGGAAACACAAGAACCATCACCAAAAGTAATGGACAGGTCTCAGCAGTAACATGACTGTTACTATTAAGAGACCATACCCTTCGGTTATAGAACTGATGAGAGCGAAAATCGTGGAATGCTGCTCTGAGCAAATGAAACAAAAGCCCCTAGAGAAAAGATGTACACTCTAAAGCGGTTTCACTGCATTTTTAAAGTCAGTTGAGTTTCCCTTGTTGAAAAAAGCATCTTCAGTTATGGACTCCTTGCTGGCTGACATTGAGGACTCGAGCTGCTGTTAACTGACCATGCCCAAGAAGGCAGAAACATGCCTGTGGTGGTTTGTGGCATAGTGCTGGAAGGCTTTGATCAGGGTGTTCACCACAGACTGATCTTTATGAGGGAGGGCTGAGCTCATATGTATATGACTAATCACTTTTTGCAATGGTACCAAAGTTTAGGAAAATATTAAAAGCTGTCATGAACAGATTCCACTGTCACAAACCATTGGCTCAATACTCTCCATCACATTTTGTGAAATCAGTGTATGGAAACTTTTACAGTATAAGGGGCAAACTTTCATCAAAGCATGTGTACTTAGTATACATATTTACCGGTTTCTCCTATTAGGGTGGTAAATATTGGGCAGGAACACCCTGGGTGCAAATGGTCAGCACTTTGCATTCATTTTTACCACAATAAACACTTTTATTATTGAAAACTGTAAATTATCATTCCTGTTTTTACCTTTAACAAAAGCACAGCCATTTGAAGTGTGCGTGGGGACACTTGTGCACAGACATCACCTTGACGCGTGACAACATTAGCACCACAATGGTTTATTCAATGGTAACATAAATGACGATGTTGGCCCCCACATGCATAGAAAAACATCCAGGTTGCTTCCATTTGCTGGGGTGTAGTTTCATAGCACACAGTGCTAATTCATGCAAAGTGCAGCTTTATGAGATATTCAAGTAGCCAAGCAATAGCAGTTCAGCCGCTAATAACGCCTCTCTGTCAAGCCTTACCCTTCAATACCAAATGATTGCACTAAAACAATCAGCTCTGACTATCACAGTAATTCTGTTTCATATTTTGTGACACTGTATATCAGTCACAGCATCTTATAATGAGATGCGTAGTTTGCATGAAGGGTCAAAACCAAATCATTTAGAAGTATGAAAACTAACACCAGGCCTACATTGCTGGATATTTGGGCACGTTCAGACCTTACACATGTCTGGATATTTGGACAAATTCAGACATTCCTTCACTTTTCATTCTCTTGGAATGTCTGCATCTGGTGCAGGATAACGGTGGGTTATGTCTCAAGGCACGGTTAGTCACAGCCAGCAGAACGAGTGCTACACAGGACCAAAATGTGTTCCTCTGTAGATATCAACACCATGCTACATCCTCTGATGAAGACAGAACAAATGAAACGCGAACACTCGAAGATGTGTCACACATTACAGGAACGCAGACAGCATGTTAGTGCATGCACTTGCAGGAGCACAATGAAATATGGAAAGAAAGGGAAACACACGCCTTTCATTCGGTTGCCATCTGGCACTACTCACATGTTCAGTAGTATCATCATATTCCCACTGATTGAGAGTAAAGAACGTAGGAAAGAAAAAAAACAGGGTATGAAGAAAGAATTGTTGACTAGTACCGCGTCACATATTGTCCTTACTGATAAAATGACCAGCAAGACTAGTGAGCTTGACAAATTCTAAATTCTGTTGAAATCACCAATTGTGTTAATTGTGCAGATGTTACAATAACTGGACTGAAATGGACATATAGCATTTCCCACTGAAGAACACCATGTACCCCACCTATTTACACCTGTAAGGATGTGTATGACACAATATGTTTGTGTATGCTGGACTAAACGTGTAAGGCACTGCTGTGTATCACAGTCTTTGTAGTCATGGATACGAAACTATGTCTTCAATAAAAAAATAAGTGAATCTGGAGAAATATCTGTTAGGTTCAACTAACAAAATTCCTCGAGATTCACAACGCCTTCCCTCAAGAGATCCCTAGCCAACATATTGTTCTTTATCCTTTCAGAAATTAATCTGCCACAGGAACAAATTAATTAGTTGCAGTAATCTGCATCCCTGCTTATATCGCTGGAATTCAGTAAAGATGAGGATTCCTGCCTGATTCACAGACTGTTGCCATGAATCTAATGTAACAATGTGGCTAGTTATTTCCCTCAACTATGGATCTTGGCCCAGATGCTGCCATTGTGTTGTCAGACTACTCCTACAGAATGTGTCAAACTGAAGCTACAGCCTTCCATAGTTTTAGTTTGAGTCACCAACAGGGGCATTGTCCATACAGGAAGTCAAGCAAGGTCTTTAACTAATGCAGGGCATCCTTTTTTAAACTTTCAATATACGACAACTTTAGGAGCCAGAACCCCATATTAAATGTAGATTATTTTTCACCATAAACAAATGTGTTTCTCAAGGTTGGATGTACCAAATTCCTAAGTGTTTTAATATCTCAAGGACCTTTGTGAAGTCTTAGTATAGAGCAATAATATTGAACAGACATCACCTAGCTTTTATTTTGGGGGCAACCTTAGGGCTTTCCTGCTTGACAGTCCAAACTGGAAGGATAAATCTGACTAAATGATTGAGACCCCACTCCCCAACTATTAACATGAGTATATATGCCCATCTATAAAGAACACATAACCTTGCTTTCGAAAAGGTAGATCAGAGAACAATCAAAGTAAGTACTTTTAAAATAAAGAATGCAAATAAATCGTTTTTTACATTTATGCAACTATAACTGCACGTGCTACTAGTATTACTTTATCCTGTCAGTTTCAAACAACCATTGGAGCACTAAAATTAATTTGTGCAGGAACACACAAGGGCCAGAACTCTTATAGTAGCTACCAAAGGACTGCATTGTAAAGAAACATTTATTTTTGCATTCAAATTTTTTAAGTTGGTCCTTGAACGCACCCAGCTCACAAGTGTTCAGAGAAGATCAAACCGGACCAATGATGCAGCCTGTCCCCACCCCACATGTGAAGTATGAGCTACAAATGGATCTCAAAGTATGTTCTATAGGGCAGGAAGGTGTATAGCATAACAAATATTTATTAAAGGGCACCCCAGGGGTGGTCAATGAGGAAATATGTTGTGCTTACATCTTTGAAATGGCACTAACCATTAAAGATAGGCTCAAACTGAGTTTATACTCAACCACCTTTTGACCATCTAACTTCATTCAAGGGTATTAATGCAACAATATTCAGTGCATTTGTCATGAAGCAAGACACTATTCTTTCTATGAATGAAGTATTGCTTATTTTTGTTATTTAATGATCATGAGGATCATGGAAACTATTTCAATAATCCTAAATGAGCATTAATGTTTAGCATGACAATCTATTCTATCTTTATGATGTGGCCCGTGTACAAAACATTTTGAGGGAGGTGAGTCGGTGGCTATTTTCTCATGTTCATTAAAAAGATTAAGCTTGAAATTTGAAGATAGATGGATGCATTCATAGCCTTTAATCATCTTTATGTTGGGTGGCACAGAAAGTCTGCTTTGCCCCAAAATCACTTTCTGATGGCATCTATAATGACAGTTGCACAGAGCCATGTGGTACTGAAAGTCACATTTTTCCCAATGATCAAAGTTCTGCAGGCTGGTCTACACAGACCTTGGGTTGGCACTCATTCCTGTTTTGTTTATTTAGGGTGATTTTCCTAGGCTATTATGGAGCTCAATCTTCTTCGATATTCTGTGCTTTATCATTGCAGTCTAGGAGAATTCCTTTTTGGAAGATAAAGCCTATAGGAGTACAATATCTCTGGAGAAGTCTTTATGGAACCACTTTTGCAATGATAACTTTATAGTTCTTAAATACCCTGAATCAGAAAGGGGCTTTCTAGAAAGCTGGACATTTGTTCCTACATGACCACTTCTAGGTTTGTGACACATGTTTGACTTTCTCAGAATTCTGAACTAAGTCCAGGACTTGCCCTAACATTCTGTGATAGACAAAGACTAGCAGGAAAAAACACACTTGAAGAAAATGAACATGTGTAAAAAATGTTGCAAACTGCAACTCTATCTATGTGACAGTGTTGTGAATGGCCTTTTCTGCAGGGCTATCTCCAATCGTGTTGCCTTCCTCCTCCCTTTTTGTTGGCTTTAGGACTCTGAGCACTTTACCTCTGCTAATCAGTGCTAATGTGCATGTGCTCTCTCCCCTAAAATAAGGTATGGTTAGTTTACACCTGTTTGGCATATTTATTTTACCTGTAAGTACCTTATATGGTGGTATACCATATACCAAGGCCCTGCAAAATAAATACTACTAATGGGCCTGATAGCGCTACCCATAGTGGTAGTCTTTCAAAATCTGACTCAGGCAGTTTACTGCCACCTTGACTTGGCATTTCAGACTACTTTCCAAGTACTAAACTCCCCTTTTATTATATCTAAATCACCCCTAAGGTAGGACCTAGGTAGCCCTAAAGGTAGGACACGTACCTTTAGGTTTTGCATGTACTAGTAGGGACAAACAGCCTATTTCGTTTTTCACTACTGTGATGGCTGCTCCTCTCATAGGTTAACACTGGGAATTCCTTTATATACTTCTAAACGGTAATTCCTGATCCAAAAGGAGGAGCATTGCCATGTCTGATATGTTTGGAATGGTAGTGAGAAATCCTGCTTACTGGTGTAGTTAGAGTTTGCATTGCTAATTTTAGAAATGCCACTTTTAGAAAGTGGACATTTCTCTGTGCTTAAAACTCCATCTACTTTGCAGCCTGACTCTAATCCACATTTAGGGCTGAGTAACAGTTACACTTTGTGCATACTTTCCAATCAGCCACAACACAGGAAGGGTTGGGTGTGACAGGAGATACATCTGAATTCATCTGCATAATGATAGTCTTCCTGGGCTGGGAGAGGGAGAGGTTGTTCCCCCCTTACATGTCAGTAGGTTGGGTCTTACCCTCACACAAAGGGCTGATTTACCCCTTACTGATGTCTGGGGCCAGGACTGGGTTGAAAGGGGTTTGTGTTACACTTGAAAGGGTTCCTTTGAAGTCACCCCCTACATCGAAGACCTTTATGAGTATAAGTAAAGGGGCTCTGACCCCATGATTTTAGACACTGTGTGGACTTGTAGCCAGGCACTGCTGGCTGACATACTGCACCAGAGGACTGCTGTGCTGCCAAGAGAAACCGCCATTTGGGCTACATGCTTTATTGTACTCACCTGCTGCCTGCTAGGTTGTTGAAGGGACTGCCACTTTGCAGTGTGACTCTATGTTCTGGCCTGTCTGCCTACTGCTCCCTGGGTGATCCCCAGTATTCTCCTAGGACTGGTGACTGCCCAGAACTGGTCATGGACTGTAAGTCTGGCCACCCAAGTCGCCTCAATCCAGCATGTGGTGAGACCCTCACTTTCACTGCTTTTTGAGCATTTTTAGAGCATGTTGAGCACTGCCTGGTGACTCCCCCATTCCTTAAGGAACAGCGCTTGCCGAGTGTTTCACTTAATAGATATCGGACACTTGGGCTCATATTTATACTTTTTTAGTGCCGCATTTGCCTCATTTTTTGATGCAAAAGCAGCGCAAACTTACAAAATACAATAGCACTTTGTAAGTTTTCGCCAATTTTGCATCAAAAAATGATGCAAATGCGGCGCTACAAATGTATAAATATGGGCCTTGGTGTTTAAGGCTACCCATTCACTACTAACAGCGCATAATGAAGCGCTGTTTCTGAGTCTTCAGGAGCAGCTAGAGTGTTATTTTGAACCCACCTCCTGTCAGTGATGGAACCACGATGTACACCACCTGAAAGAGAAGCGCCATCCAGTGGCACCTTCTCCCTGACTAGGGACCCCTCCCCAGAGGGGCCCCCCTCTATTATTGGAGACTTGGAGTGCAGGAAGGAGCTCTTGGTGACATTACCTGTGCACCTGCAGAGAGAAGAGCTCCGTAGTCCTGTGGACATTCCTCCCAGCCCTGCGCGGCCCTGCTCAGTCAAAGGATGAAGGACTGCTCCAACTCCCAGGAAGGTACGGAGCCTCAGGCAGGGGTGCTGCGGGCTCCTCTGTGAGCTTAGGGTCCCACGCTGCAACTCCCAGTGTTGGAACCCTCAGTAGCTGTGCCACACATCTGTGGGAGACTGCCCCTTGCCATTCTGCATGTGAAGGACCCAGTGGGGACTCCCCGCCCTTGTTACAGTGTGGCTGTGTGTGTGTGTGTGCGTGTGTGTGTGTGTGTGTGTGTCCCCTCTCAAGAACATACCTTGGGGGCACTCATAAGCTGGATCGGGCAGCAGTGCAGGAAAATCCTAAACGGAGGCACTGATCTTGCTTGTGTTGTTTTACTGTAATCAATGCAGTAGGTATGCAGGGGTTTCTGCAACCTGCATTTGGTGACAATTTACCATACATCTTGTGATAGGAAAGCAGATGCACTGTATCTAGATCACTGTAATGCTGAGAGATTATTGCTACACATTCTGCCCTTTATTGTTTTCTGCTGACTTCCAAGTTCATTTTTTCATAACCTGTTGCATTTCATGCTCTGATGTTATAATGTACACTGTTTTGAATCTTGCACTGCTGAGGATAACAATTACTACTTCAGGAATTGCATAATACACATTGAATTTATGATTCTGGTCATGTTGGTCAATGATTTACATATAATATATATTTTATGTATTCCTGTGTAGGGGTCTCTTTTGTGTTGTATTCATTGTGTTACTGGTGTGAGTGTACAAACTCGAGCCAACCAGCAACCCAATTTCTAAAAGACAGTAGTACATTTGCTCTGCCTGTTTCTTGTTATTCATTGCAAAATTAGTTTTCCCCTTGAAGAAGAAATGCCTTCCCCACCCAAATAATTTGTGTTGGAACTCCCTTCTCTTACTCAATGTGAAAGCAAAATGGATTTACACCTGCACTAGAAAACAGTAAACCTGCAACTATTTTTAGACTCTGAAGCCAGTTTGAGGGTCTTTTGTAGATATTCCCAGCCTCTTCTGCAGACAAAATGCTGCTGTTAGCTGATTTACTCAGAAATTTGACAATCACTTAATGAGAGCAATACACACCCCTCGATTCAGTGCACAGGATTTTGACCATGTAAATGCTGTCTTGTTGTCACCTCTTTAATACTTAAGTCAGTAATGAACTTAGTGAATCTCGGCCCTGGTATAGCTTGTCATAATAGTTTATTTTTCAGTTCGCAACTATTAAGTAGTAGAAGATATTTATTGCTGTTCACACCAGGGCAGTGAATATTAAACAGAAGCTTTTCTTCTATAAACAGGAACTCTACCAAATCCAGTATGGGATGCCAAGTGACTAATTGATACTTCCACAAATTGGTTATAACTCATCTTCTACAATAGTATCACGAAGGATAATGAAAATGTCACTTACCCAGTGTACATCTGTTCGTGGCATTAGTCGCTGCAGATTCACATGTTTTGCACAGTCCGCTGCCTGGTGTTGGGCTCGGAGTATTACAAGTTGTTTTTCTTCGAAGAAGTCTTTTTTGGTCACGGGACCGAAGGACTCCTCCCTCTTCGGCTCCATTGCGCATGGGCGTCGACTCCATCTTAGATTGTTTTCCCCGCAGAGGGTGAGGATGGAGTTGTTTGCTATAAATAGTGCCCATGCAATGGAGTGAATACGTATGTACATAAAAAGTTTATAATAATTATTTACAAATGTACAAATGTTTAAGATTTAAGATCTACTTCTAAACGGCTACAGGCTTCCCGGGGAGGCGGGAGGGCACATGTGAATCTGCAGCGACTAATGCCACGAACAGATGTACACTGGGTAAGTGACATTTTCAGTTCGATGGCATATGTTGCTGCAGATACACATGTTTTGCATAGACTATAAAGCAGTTACCTCCCCTAAAAGCGGTGGTTTAGCCTGTAGGAGTTGAAGTAGTTTGGAATAATGTTCTTAGTACAGCTTGGCCCACTGTAGCTTGTTGTGCATTTAGTACGTCTACACAGTAGTGTTTAGTAAATGTATGAGGCGTAGACCAGGTTGCAGCCTTACATATTTCGCTCATAGGAATGTTTCCTAGAAAGGCCATTGTAGCACCTTTCTTTCTGGTTGAGTGTGCCTTTGGTGTAATAGGCAATTCTCTTTTGGCTTTAAGATAGCATGTTTGAATACATCTGACTATCCATCTAGCAATGCCTTGTTTAGAGATTGGATTTCCTATGTGTGATTTTTGAAAAGCTATGAACAGTTGTTTTGTTTTCCTGATTAGCTTTGTTCTGTCAATGTAGTACATTAGTGCTCTTTTGATGTCTAATGTATGTAGTGCCCTTTCAGCCACGGAATCTGGTTGTGGGAAGAACACTGGCAATTCTACTGTTTGATTTAAATGGAATGGTGAGATTACTTTTGGTAGAAATTTTGGATTTGTTCTTAGAACTATTTTATTTTTGTGTATTTGAATAAATGGTTCTTGTATGGTAAATGCCTGTATTTCACTTACTCTTCTGAGGGATGTGATTGCAATGAGAAATGCGACTTTCCAGGTTAGATATTGCATTTCACAGGAATGCATGGGTTCGAAAGGTGGACCCATGAGTCTTGTTAAGACGATGTTAAGGTTCCATGAAGGAACTGGTGGTGTTCTTGGTGGCATAATTCTTTTTAGCCCTTCCATGAATGCTTTAATAACTGGTATTCTAAATAGAGACGATGAATGAGTAGTTTGTAGGTAAGCAGATATTGCTGCGAGGTGTATTTTTATAGATGAAAAAGCGAGATTCACTTTTTGCAAATGTAGTAAGTATCCCACTATGTCCTTTGTAGAGGCATGTAATGGTTGGATTTGATTGGTATGGCAGTAGCAAACAAATCTTTTCCACTTAGATGCATAGCAGTGTCTAGTGGAAGCTTTTCTAGCTTGTTTTATGACCTCCATGCATTCTTGTGTGAGGTCTAAGTGTCCGAATTCTAGGATTTCAGGAGCCAAATTGCCAGATTCAATGATGCTGGGTTTGGATGCCTGATCTGTTGTTTGTGTTGTGTTAACAGATGTGGTCTGTTGGGTAGTTTGACATGCGATACTAGTGAAAGGTCTAGTAGAGTTGTATACCAAGGTTGTCTTGCCCATGTGGGTGCTATCAGTATGAGTTTGAGTTGGTTTTGACTCAACTTGTTTACTAGATATGGAAGGAGAGGGAGAGGGGGAAAAGCGTATGCAAATATCCCTGACCAACTCATCCATAGAGCATTGCCTTGTGATTCGCGGTGTGGGTACCTGGATGCGAAGTTTTGGCATTTTGCGTTTTCTTTTGTTGCGAACAAATCTATCTGGGGTGTTCCCCAAATTTGAAAGTACTTGTTCAGAACTTGGGGGTGAATTTCCCATTCGTGGACTTGTTGGTGGTCTCGCGAAAGGTTGTCTGCTAGTTGGTTTTGGATCCCTGGAATAAATTGTGCTATTAGGCGAATGTTGTTGTGAATCGCCCACTGCCATATTTTTTGTGTTAGGAGGCACAATTGTGTTGAGTGTGTTCCTCCTTGTTTGTTTAAGTAATACATTGTTGTCATGTTGTCTGTTTTGACAAGAATGTATTTGTGTGTTATTATGGGTTGAAAGGCTTTTAACGCTAGAAATACTGCTAACAGTTCTAGGTAATTGATATGAAATTTTGTTTGGTGTACATCCCATTGTCCTTGAATGCTGTGGTGATTGAGGTGTGCTCCCCACCCTGTCATGGAAGCATCTGTTGTTATAACGTATTGAGGCACTGGGTCCTGAAATGTCCGCCCTTTGTTTAAATTGTTGCTGTTCCACCATAGAAGCGAGAGGTATGTTTGGCGGTCTACCAACACCAGATCTTGAAGTTGACCCTGTGCCTGTGACCATTGTGATGCTAGGCACTGTTGTAAGGGTCGCATGTGTAGTCTTGCGTTTGGGACAATGGCTATGCATGATGACATCATGCCTAGAAGTTTTAGCACAAATTTTGCTTGTATCTTTTGGTTTGGAAACATAGCACTTATTACCTTGTGGAATGCTTGCACTCTTTGTGGACTTGGAGTGGCAATGCCCTTTGATGTGTTGATGGTTGCTCCTAGATATTGTTGTGTCTGACACGGTTCGAGGTGTGATTTTGTATAGTTGATGGAGAAACCCAGTTTGTGAAGGGTTTGTATGACATATGTGGTGTCGTTTGTGCACTTTTTTACTGTGTTGGTCTTGATTAGCCAATCGTCCAGGTAAGGAAACACATGTATCTGTTGTCTCCTGATATGTGCTGCTACTACTGCTAGACATTTTGTGAACACTCTTGGTGCAGTTGTTATTCCGAATGGCAACACTTTGAATTGGTAATGTATTCCTTTGAATACGAACCTTAGGTACTTTCTGTGAGAAGGGTGTATCGGTATATGAAAGTACGCATCTTTTAGGTCTAATGTGGTCATGTAATCTTGCTGTTTGAGCAGTGGAATGATGTCTTGTAGTGTGACCATGTGAAAGTGGTCCGATATGATGTAGGTATTTAGTGTCCTGAGATCTAATATTGGTCTTAATGTTTTGTCTTTTTTTGGAATTAGAAAGTACAGGGAGTAAACTCCTGTGTTTTTTTGTTGTACTGGTACTAACTCTATTGCATCCTTTTGCAGTAGTGCTTGAACTTCTAGTCCTAAAAGTTCTAAATGTTGTGGTGACATTTTGCGTGTTTTTGGAGGGATGTTTGGTGGGAATTTGTGGAATTCTATGCAATAGCCATGTTGGATTATTGCTAATACCCAATTGTCTGTTGTAATCTGCTGCCAAGATTGGTAGAATTGGCTTAGTCTTCCCCCCACTGGTGTTGAGTGAAGGGGCTGTGTGACTTGAAAGTCACTGTTTAGGTGGAGGTGTTTTTGGAGTCTGGAATCTTCCCCTACTCCTTGGGAATTGACCCCCTCTATATCCCCTGAAACCTCCCCTTTGGAATGAACCCTGATATGGTGTGGTTCTTGTTTGTTGGCTGGTGGTGTCTGTGGGTTGGCCACGAAACCCCCCTCTAAATGGAGTTTTTCTAAAAGAGCCTCTGCTCTGCGGGGAGTAGAGTGCGCCCATGGCTTTAGCCGTGTCTGTGTCCTTTTTAAGTTTTTCAATGGCTGTGTCCACTTCAGGGCCAAAAAGTTGTTTCTCGTTGAAGGGCATATTAAGGACAGCCTGCTGGATTTCAGGTTTGAAGCCTGAAGTGCGGAGCCAAGCGTGTCTCCTTATGGTGACAGCAGTGTTGACTGTTCTCGCTGCAGTATCGGCTGCGTCCAGTGAAGAGCGGATTTGATTGTTTGAGATCGTTTGTCCCTCTTCAACTATTTGCTGCGCCCTTTTTTGGTATTCCTGGGGAAGATGGTCTACGAGAAGTTGCATCTCATCCCAGTGTGCGCGGTCATATCTGGCCAGCAGCGCTTGAGAATTTGCGATGCGCCACTGGTTGGCTGCCTGTGATGCTACTCTTTTTCCTGCCGCATCAAATTTTCTGCTTTCTTTGTCCGGAGGTGGGGCGTCGCCAGATGTATGGGAATTTGCTTTCTTGCGAGCTGCCCCTACTACTACGGAGTCAGGTGGTAACTGCGAAGTAATAAACACTGGGTCTGTGGGTGGTGGTTTGTATTTCTTATCCACCCTTGGGGTGATGGCTCTTGATTTTACGGGCTCTTCAAAAATTTGTTTTGCGTGCCGTAACATCCCTGGTAGCATTGGGAGACATTGATATTGGCTATGTGTAGCCGAGAGGGTGTTAAATAAAAAATCATCCTCTATAGGATCGGAATGCAGTTGGATATTGTGGAATTCTGCAGCCCTAGCCACCAGTTGCGAGTATGAGGTACTGTCCTCTGGCGGTGACGGCTTTGTGGGGTATGAATCAGGATCATTGTCCGGCACTGGGGTGTCATATAGGTCCCAAGCGTCTTGATCCTGATTATCTTGACTTATGGTAGTTTGCGCTGGTGAGTGCATTTGTGGCGGTGTTTGTGCCGGCGATGCCTGTTGTGGTGGAGAGGGCGGAGGTGTGACTTTTTTAACCACTTTGGCTTGCGGTTGTGCGTCATCCTTGAGAAGTCCGATCCTTCTTTTCCTCATTATTGGGGGAAGGGTTGATATCTTCCCTGTGTCTTGCTGGATGTACAATCTCTTTTGTGTGTAGTCTGATTCTACACTTTGGAGCTCTTGTCCAAATCTGTGCATCTGGCCACTTATTCCTTGTTCCTCTGTGTAGGATGAAGGTGTGGAACTTTTCGGCGCCGAGAGAGAATCTTTTTTCGGCTTCGGCACCGACAGAATTTTTGTGGCTTTCGGCAGTGTGTCTCGGTGCCGATGTTTTTCGGTGCCGGCATCTTGTTTTTGCCTCTCGGAGCCGCTATCTCGGCTCCGAGGTTGCTCCATGGCGGTCCCTCGACCGGAGTCGGGTGTCTTCGCTATGGGCGTGCCCTTTTTCGGCGCCTTCGACGGGTCGCCGGTTTTATGGGTCGAGCCATGGCCTGTTGGCAGTGGCGTCCCCTGGGCTTTTGTCTTCTCGATGGTTTTAATTTTCGACGTCTTACTCACTGTTTGTTGCTGTTGTTCGACGTCGGAGTCTCCGGATTCTGATTCCGGAACCGAGAATGTTTCCTCTTCGTCGTCGAAACGCCATTTGTAGACGCCTGGCTCTTCGGTCCCGGAGTGTTTTTCTGGACCGGAAGGCTCGACAGGCCTCACAGGTATCCTCCTTGTGCTCGGGGGACAAGCACAAGTTACAGACCAAGTGCTGATCTGTATAAGGATACTTACTGTGACATTTTGGGCAGAAACGAAACGGGGTCCGTTCCATCGGCTTCGATGTCGCACGCGGTCGGGCCGACCAGGCCCCGATGGGGGGATCGAAGCTACCCCAAAGTCTTCCGATGATCGGTGTCGATGTACCTAACTATCCCGATACCAAACGGAACAATACCAACGCTTTCTTCCGAGATTCTGACTAACTTTCCGAACCGAAACACGGAGCGAAAAGGAATACGTCCGAACCCGACAGCGGAAAAAAACAATCTAAGATGGAGTCGACGCCCATGCGCAATGGAGCCGAAGAGGGAGGAGTCCTTCGGTCCCGTGACCAAAAAAGACTTCTTCGAAGAAAAACAACTTGTAATACTCCGAGCCCAACACCAGGCAGCGGACTGTGCAAAACATGTGTATCTGCAGCAACATATGCCATCGAACTACTATGAAACTGTATACAACCTCATGCTGAAATCCCAAAGACAACTCAATCTTTAAATGCTTAGAAAAACACTTTAAGAAGTAGTAAACCTTATCCGCAAAAATCTACCTCCTATACTTCTGGCCCAGAGAAGGATATTGTGCTAAGCATTGTTATCATTACTGTGGTATTTAATCAAAAGCTTCCTAAAGAAGCAAACTCTCTAGTGGTCATTTCAGAACATGACAGATTCTGGAGCAGAACAAAGCAATGAATTTCTTCTCTTGTTCTTGGGGGATTTAAATGTTTTGTACATGACGCTAAAAGTTGTCCATGACATATGTTTCAAATAGATAGAGAAAATAATTTTCAGGTGAATCCAGGAAGAGTAAATGCCATTCCCCTAGGCCCAGGAATAGTAAAGGCCCTTCCATTGCATTTCATTGAATGTGTGTTGCATTGTAGAAAACCAGTGTATCTTAACAAACTGAAATATGTATTTGTGCATGGGATAGTTCAATGAAGGTGACATGGAAGATGAATTGCAGTGCAACTGGTGCACACACTTTTTCACCCCCTATTATTGGTTTATTCTAATGAAGAAATATTGCACTGTACAAGAATAACATCTAACATCTGAGAGTTGTTGATGTCTACAAGCATAAAACAGCCTGATTATTTTTGGCAGCAGAGGAACAAAGTGAAGTGCAACGACTGTTTTGTCTACTAAATTGTGAAAATGTGATGTGTCAATAAGCATTGCAAATTGCTTTGAAAATAGTAAGAATATATTGTAAAGAAATACCAAGAACTAGAGTGACTCCAGAGAGTCAATGACATGACTTAATCAAGAGAGAGAAATGAAGGCCCTCATAAGAGTGTGGCGGTCTTAAAACTTCCACACTCGTGGTGGCGATTGGACTGCTACCATAGTGGTAGTCTGACCACCACACTGTGACTGTGGTGGAGCCGCCATGGTCCTGAGCACCGGCACTGCCAGGTTGCCACCAGTCGACAGCCTGGCGGTCTCGGCGGTCATAATCCACCAGGGCAGCGCTGTCCTCTTTCTGCCAGCCTTTGCATGGCCGTCGGCCCACCATGCAAAGGCTGGCTGAAAGGGGGCCCTATGAGGGCACTTGGCATGGGGCAGTGCAGTGGCCCTCATGGACAGCCCCATCACGCTTTTCACTGCCCGAATTACGGGCAGTGAAAAGTGCAACGGGTGCTGTCACACCTGATGCCCTGCAACATTGCCGCCAGCTAGATTATGATCTGGAGTCAATGTTGTGGTGAGTGTCCCACTGGACGGTGGTTGGAAATGCTGTTTCCGCCTGCGGGCCCAGCGGGAAACTCGGAATAGGGCCCGCAGAGGGATGGTCGCATAGGCGGTCATTTTGACACCAGGACTTTGGTGAGCGGTGGAGGCCACCCGCCAAAGTCATAATGAGCCCTTAAGTGTAAATGTATAATTATCTCACTATTAAATAGTTTAATACATAGCTGAGGCTAAGTGAGAGCCCTGGAAGAGAAAATGGGTGGAAAGAGGGGAGAATGAGGGAAGAGTTTTGTGACAAGAGACAGCTGCCCTCAGACCCACATATCATACTGGCTGTAGGAAGTATACTACATACTGGGTAGTCACTTAGGCATCTGGTGGTCTTGGCAGATGGGCAGCTGCTGAAGTGCCAAGCCAGAGTCAGTGGCGATAAGGATAGGGATCAGAAAACCATGAAATAGGGAATGGGAATGAGTAGGAAGTTCCACTGAAGAGGAGAAGTTCCAAAGCTTGCTAGAGAGTAAAAGCTAGTGGTAGCCTGCTGGTGAGAAAGTGAGAACTGGAGTCAGAGGTAACTTGCCAATACATGTGCACAACTGGAGAGATGCCTGAATGAAACATGATCCATAATAATGCAAATTTAAAAACAGTTCTGCATGTCAAAAACATATTGCATACAGCCAGGTCAGAACCTAAAATGCACGGTTTTGAAGCTCTAGGTCTCTTCACAAATGATCAACGCTAAATCCACACATTTCTGGCAAACCCACTTTTTTCTTGAAAAGGCACCTTCAAAACCTGCTTTGTTTACATTAAATTCCATCAAACATGAATAGGGATTATTTGGTCCCCTACAACTAGGAGCTAACAAACTGGAGCAAATGTGCATTGCAGGTCTTTTAATTACCAAGTGCTCTCCACTCACTGACATTGAGAAGCATGCTAAGAGAAACAAACTTAGTTCACTTAACAGTATTTCTGTCCTTTATCAGTTCCTTAGCCAGGACCAGGAGTCTATCATATTTCCTCCTAATATGAACTTAACAAAGGGAGGGAATGGCACAGTGGCACAGTCGTCAGATTTTAACCAAGAATGATGAACATGCCCTGCCTCTTGGATCCTTAGGTGTTTCATCCCTCTGCCTTTTACTCCAAGATAATTTCAAGCTCAGCTCAAAGTACAGGCACTGCCCACATATAGTGCAGGACAACCTGCCCTGGGTATCCTGTGCTTGATAAATCCATTATTATTTCATTCAGTCTTTTAGAGAAAGACATCACATGGTCTTTTTAACAAATTTGGGTTGCAGTATGTATAAGAGGCTGATTCTGATGGAGAACCAATTGTCAAGTTCCCTAATATAGTGTGGACATGAAAGGTCACAAAGAAATGAGAAACAGGAAAGAATTGAAAAATATGTAGCACAAGGAGCAGAGAAGGAAAGAGGGAACTCCTGCACAAAAATATCTGCAACCCGATTTCATATGTTATTATAGTGAGATATTTCGGCAGAATAATTATTGTTCTGCCAAAATTTGTGTATAATGGTGGGCCACTAGTAGGATAACTTTATTCCAAACTTTCATCAACAATGCAAATTTGCTATCAGACGATTCTGACAATCGAAAAAATATGTTTAAAAATACGCATTGAACTATTTACCCCTGAAATTGCACTCAAGACTGCCCTAAGACATGACTACTTTAAAATATGTCTCACCTATTTGCCATGCCCAGACATAAGGACCTTCATCAATCTTACATATGTAGTTTGTATTAATTCTTACACGGTTTCCTGCGATTTCTGGTAGTATACTTATCACTTGAGCTGCCTACTATCGATCACTGTTGGCAGCCATTGTTGGACCTAAAATATCTTTGCTGAGCTCCTCTCTTAATGCAAAGACTTTTCAAATGTTGCGAAGCTATGAAGAGAGACAAAACCACATTGAGCAATGCATTCAAGCAGAGTCTATAACAATTTTCACCAAAATAAACTGTGGCTTTATATCCAAGCAATACATGGTCAGTGTATCGCTAACCCAAGTCTGGGAAATTGAATTACAAATACAACACTAAGGAACATACAATTTGCTGAGTGCTGATCAATAAAATCCAGCAAGGATATTATGTTTGGCCAAGAGATTATACAATATTTGCAGAAAAACAACCAAAATCGACTTTCATGTTTGGCAGATAAACACTACGTATTGACGTCAGCCGATTCATTTCTAAACAGCAGTACTTTAACATGTCTACTGGGCCTTTGCAGTGTTTTCATTTGTAGTTAGGCGCACAATTAAGAATGGTAGAGGTGCCTTCATTTAGTATTTTCATTTTCCAGTTGGAAATTTTTGAGGAGATTCAGACAGCTATTATCTTCAACTTAAGCAGTAATTAAAAATCTGAGAGGATGGGCATAAGAATCTGCACAAGCACATAGATGTCGTAGGGGCCTTGTGACAAAGGAATTTTGAAGTACATAAAGCAGAGCTCCAGCAACACTCAGGCATGTACTCCTACATACCTTTGAGAGTTAGCCCCAAAATTTCGAAAATGGGAATACAAATGGAAAATGCGGGCAATATTTATATGCAGTTCGTGCAAACATAATGAACTGTCTTTTCTTTGCAATTTCATTAGTGAATTGTAGATATTAGGACCAATTCACAGAGGCACATAAAAGTACATAAACGAATAGTCCTGTACTACTACTTCCTAAACTTATATTGATTTTAAAACCTAACCCCACGGCGTGCATTTTTTTAAACAAGAAGGTGGAGCATGTGATCTTGTAATTAAGCAAACACATAGATTTAGGTTCTGGCTTTTAAGCCACTATAGGTAATCTCATAGGTCATCTCGGACAAATTGTGCAAATAACTATGGAAACCATGTTGGTAGATATGACAGTCAAAATGATTGATTTCAAATACCTGATTTATTTGGGCTATGTTATGTATTTAACGATAATGTGAATAACCTGATTGAGTAGCAGAGAGGTATCCCATTTTGTATTAGTTTGTATGTGTGCTTTTTCCAAACATTTATTTCAGGAGGTTAGATTATCAGAATAATAGCTGTTTCCCAGAAGGCTTTTAACAGCCTTTAATTTTCCTAGAAGAAAACATACTTCGGGCAAAAAAGCTTGCATAAGATTGTTAGCTGTATGTAGTAAATAACAAACACAAATAATGATCACTATCCTGCTTTGTTTATAAGTCAGGAATTTAGTAGTATGTATGCCTATAACAGGCAATGAATTTGCCTTCATCGGAGAAGAGTTGCTCCTCTATGTTAATAATGACAAGAATTCAGCCCTAACCCTTCTCCTACCTACAACACTGTGGACTACATAATTCTAATACAAAGGCTACAAACTAGATGGGCATGACAGGATCCGGCCTAGCATAAATGCATTTCTTTCTTTAAAACACCACCACAACATGTGGATCAGATCAGATCAAAGGAGTCTCCCGTGTGAATGAAATCATCCAGCATATCACAGGGTTTTTCACTCTCTTTCCTACTGCTTAAGACCTATGGAAGGACCCTGGTTTAGCGTCTTGAGAAACATGAGATGACCTTCCAACTCTATGTGGACTAAACCTTAATCCACTTCTATTTGCAAAACAGACAAGCGAATCAACCAAACACAACTTCAACCCTAGGCCACACCTGTTTCACTGCACAAAAGGGAGCATTCTCTGCATTGAAAGAGATAAAACAGAAATTGTGGTGATTGGATGAACCACACTCAACTGACAGCTGCTCATTTAGCCGATAACTATAACTCATTAAAAATCAATTACCTTACATTCACTCTAAGGCAATGCAGACGCCAAGGGTGTCATCATACAGCTCACGCTACTCCTGAAATTCTGCCCACTATACGACCTCATAATTGGGTAAAGTTCACAAAAGGTTTGATCATGGCATGCCTTAACAACTGCAAAGCCATATACACAGCTCTCCTTAAAAAACTCAGTGACTGGCGACAAAGGTTGCAAAATCCATTAGCCAGAATTTGCCTGCAGTTCTGCAACCACAGCCACATAAGACCAGCCATCCACAGACTGCTCAATAAGGTTTAGGTCCAATCCACTCTTTATAAAGACTTCTGGAGCAAAAGCCCAAAGTACCTGCAGAAAGTGACCCCAGTTACAATCTAGCAAGGAACATATCCGCATGGGCAGCACATTTTTTCAACTTTCTTTTGGCTAAATCATGAATTCAGATTGCTGGGAGTTCTGGGACAAAATTGTTCAATGTCATGAACAGAGCACCAAATCAAACTTCATGAAGATTAAAATACATCTTAATACAAATCTCTTGAAATTTGCTTTTAACTGAACATAATATTATATAGAGGATCATGAATGAAGAATATCAGATTGAATCCCTTCCTTACTGAGCCAGAATCTAACCTCCACTTTGCATGTTGAAGTATACTGCTTTGACGAACATTCAGCCCCTCATTACGCTCCTGGTGGTCATGAGACTGGCAGGGACACAGTGGAGATTGGACTGTCGCCAAAGCAGCAGTGCGGCCTCCACATTATAAGCGTGGTGGAGCGACCAAGGTCCGACCACTGGCAGCGTCATGTTTCTGCCAGTCATTAGCCTGGTGGTGCCGGTGGTCTTTATCCGCCAGGGCAGTGCTGCAAGCAGCACTGCCCTGGAGATTACGAGTCCCCCGCTCTGCCGGCTTTTGCATGGCGGTCCACCACCATGCAAAGGCTGGCAGAGACGGGGCTCTGCACTGCCCATGCACTTGGTATAGGCAGTGCAGGGGCTACCATGGACAACCCAGTTGCACTTTTCCCTGCCTATATTACAGGCAGTGAAAGACACGACAGGTGCTGTTGCACACGAGGCACCGCAAAATAGCCACCAGCTCGAGCCAGCGTCAATGTTGTGGCCTATTTCCCACTGGGCAAGCAAGCGGAAACACTGTTTTCCATCCTAAATAGTTGAGCGGCCAGCCTCCGCTGCCCGCCAAACTCAAAATGAGGCCCTCAGTAATGTGGATTATTCAAAAGGTGACAAACATTGCTTTGCAAAATCACAAAAATATTAAATTCTATCTTACATACATGTATCTGTTTGTAACTAGCTGATAGATAACAAAAACAATAGTTCACCTGGCTGCAGTATACTACTTGACCAATGATGATGGTGTGTTTTATACTAGGAAGGTAGAAATTGACACTGAACATAAAACCTTTCTGTAAGAACTCAGCAGGTATGAGCATTCCATTCAAATACCTTGTGTAGACACAAGCAAGAGATGGGTGATACAATAACGTTGCGCTTGTCAGGGGAAACAGGTGACAGTCAGTTAGGCAAATCTGGCAAATGCAATATGAGAAATGCAATCCAAACTAGTTGTTTTTCAGAAATGAGCAGTCCTATGAGGAGATAGCATATTATTCAGATCCTTATTGAATTCAGTTGGGATCAGAAGAAATTTACAGACATAAGAAATTTCAAACAGACTGTTTGCTAGTGTGGTATACCAACTGCTATAGAAGTTTGAGGGCTATGGTGGGAATATATAAAATGGCAAAGATGTTGCGGCCATGCATAATGCCTGGAGCAACAGCACACTGAAAACATTGTGGGTATTCACACAGGATCTCAATACAAATATCTACTGTAATAATGACAAGTGTAGTTTAAAGGTGGTATTGAAAAGGAAACACCCCCCAAATATTACAGCTGTTGAGTAAAGGGACTCGGCACCTGAAGAAATACTTTTCTAGTGGAGGAAAACAAGAAAACCTTTTCTCAGTGAATTGTCCCTCCTGTACTGTAGACAATCCAGAGTGAATATAGTTATAAGAAGAGTATATTCATGAATATTAATGACTTGCTAGACTTCAAGGATGAATTCAGGGATTTATTAAAGCCCCCTAAATGTTGGTAATAATAAATGTATGTGGTTGGTTTAGAGATTCCTGACTTCACAAAATCCTTTCTAGGATAGCTCTAAAATATTTCCTTGCTTCTGGTTCCAGAGGGAGTTACTTATGTTTAAAGAGGAGCAACACATATAGCATGCAAGATGTTATGTGTAAGTTATTTGTTTGAATTGAGTATGCTGAAAGTGCAACGTTGTTTCTATGTTAGGGCCTCATGCACAAAGGGATGTTTGCTTTTGCATTTTGATTCAGTAAATTATAGGGTTTGTGAACAGTAAAACCCTTTTTGAATTGTGCTAAGCCCATTTAAGAATTCAGAAAATGTTTTCTGAATAATTTAATGGGTTTGGGAAACCATAAGGAATCGGTATTTAGAAGGGTGTGCTAAGGGTGTTCCTTCCAAATATTGATTCCTTATTGTATGTGTTATGTTTCACCACTGAAATCCGGTCTTAAAACATTATTAATTTACTACTACCACTAAAGAGGTGGTAACATGTTTGCAAAGAGGAAGTGGTCCCCATGGGATCCCTTCCCCTCTGTGAACACGGATAAGAACATTCTTTAGGAGCAGGCAGTGTTCTCTGGTACAACTGCCTGCTCCTAAAACATATCTGTGAAAGTTTTCATTTTCTCTTTTAAACACATCCCATTTCTATTTCTGGAAAACCAGCTGCATTTAAAAAAAGACTGCTTTTTTAAAGGCAGTCACAGACCTAGTGGTCTATTAGCCCTAGCAGGCCACCTTGCCCTCAACTGGAGCCAGTCATAGTGGTTCACAATTACCTCATTAATATTTTTGAGGTCGGTCAAGTTGCAACCCACTATGTTTCAAAATTTTGGGAACTGACGTATTAGTACATGGGTTAGTTCGGAAGGTACAAATGCATTTGTTGAAACTCACTATGCAAATTGCAACCACTTTTATCAAACTATATTTAGTATATGAGGTGTTCTGTCTCATCTCTCAGACTATATGATTTGTGCCTGGTTGGAAGCAATAAAGAGGGCAACTGGGAAACACCTCAGTGTATAAGAGTTCATGATGCCATCAGTGTGGAGCTATCTGTCTCTAGGGTGATGGGCCCTCCTTGAGTTATCTTGAATATGTATTATGATCTTGGAGAAGTTTGGGCAAGGCTGAGGCAGTGTGCTTCCTCTAAGGATCTTCATATTCCTTGCTATCTAAAACCCTTTTGCCAGCCCACTACTCTGAATTCCCAACAGTCCCCATATTCCGCATCAACCACAGCATATCCCTCATCAACCATTGCACATTAAAAACAACTCCAGTATCAACGTTACTCTTTGAACAAATGCAAGTTCAGTGACAAGGAGTGTCAAGAACCAAATGCACCATAGCCATTTAGACAGCTGCATCATCACAGATCAGACTTACAGTTGGCTAAAACATACCCTTAACCTTACAGAAGCATGAAAGCCTTCCTTTATTTGATGTACTGGGGATTTGTGATTGTGCAGATGAAATGATTAATCCCCTGAACTAAGTCATCCCGTACAAACTGGAAAATGACCTTCAATTTGTACCATAAAAATACAGGGAACCTGAGAGCACTGTCCAGCAGCTTAAGGGAGCCGTTTGCTAAAGGTAAACAGAAACGTAGTCAGCTAAAGCCACATATTTGAATTTTGACTGTAATTCATTCAAAAATCCACTTGAATCCAAGCCAACTCAGCCCCTTGAAAAAAATCACAATTCACTCATCATCTTTGTGTAGGTTGCTTAAGTGAAGCTAGTCAGGTTTTCTTACTTTCAAATGAAACAAATGAAACCCTGCTTTGTTTATGTTAATCAATTTCTAAACCTTGTTCCTTCAGTGTAAGAAAATTGTAGATTAAATTAGAGTTGTGATCTCATCTTTGGCCACTGGCTATAGACACCCTCGGCTACCTTTGGTTACAGAGAATATATAAGACTTGGAATGGTTCCCATACACCATACCTATGTAGTGAAGTTGCATTTTACCACTTAACCCTTCATGTTTCAAGTAACACAACATGTTTCTATAGGTGACTAATATTTATCACTAACAGAGGACAAAGTATGCTGATAACTTCTGTTCTTTATTTCTCATTCAACAAAGTGTTCCTGTCTTTGAATGAATTCTCCTTTGAACTGAATGGAAATTTGTCAGTGGGGTCCACTAAATCAGATCCCTGGCTACATGCTGTTAAGTGAATATTTAAAACAGCACATACAACACCACAAGAGAGCTGCACAAAACAATGTAATGTTCAAATAAATTGGATTGCTGTTTCAGGAAACAATACAGTTACTAATAATTTGATCACCTAGTGCTTCACAATGGTATACATAACCTCAAACATGCAGGTATCTGTACCTGGACAATATGATAAAAGGTAGATAAAGTATGCAGTACACCATTTTATAAAACATGCATTAAGGACTATGTGTAAGTAGTTACCTGTGCATCAGCCAGCATGACGTCTTTTAGCATGGGTTGCCCCTTTGGCTCTCCATTTTCCATCCTCACATAATGGACCTGGTATCCTCTGATTTGGCCATGCTGCTTGTTCGGCATAGGTGAGCGCCATGTGATTTTGACTGATGTAGAGTTGACAGCCTCTACCTCGACTTTACGAGGAGGGCCACTTGGAACTGGAACAACATCATTTGATAAAACAGAATTATAGTCACTGGTTCCACTCACTAAGGAAAATTCTTTAATTTCTTATTTTTTAATTTCAAGTTCTCTCATATTATGAAACAAATCTGCTCTACCTTCTAGTGAAAGATCAAAAAGAATGACTGATGCAAAAAAAGAAAATGGAAGAAAAAAAGAGCATTGGAGAAAGAGAAGACATGTAAAAATGCAAAAAGCCAAGGCAGATGCTTTGCTTTGTGCAAAGCATTTAAGTACAAAGATATTTTAAAATAAATGATTAAAAATGTATTAGGTTTTCAAAAGCATGTTTTTTTCGTTGGTAGGGACAAAAAATTGGATGACAGCTGGACCACCTTCTTTTCCATTCTGACTCTGAAGGCAATAAATAAGAAAGATGGCAAAAGTTTTGGAGCATCAGTCTTTCAAAAGATGTGCTAAAAAGAGCACCAAGAAAAAAATAATTAAAGTGCTATATATAGACAGAGCCTGTACGCAGTGCGACAGGAAAAAGTACAAAAAATAGAAGAAGTGAAGAACTATCTTACAAAGTTGTGCAGTTTTCGGAAAGGAGAAGGTAGCAGATACAAAATGCACTTAGAAACGGTGGTGGTCTATTGATTGCCAAGATAAAGACAAGAGTGGAGTTTGACTATGTAGGATCTGTGATCATAAAATTGACATAAAGGAGGAAGGAAGGCAAGGAGAAAGGAAGGATTGGGCTATGTAGATAGAAGTATAGGAACATTTGAGGGGTCACATTGTTTTAGCAGTGTAGACAACGTACCATCTTCATCTGTCCGGATCAATACAGCTAAACTCTCAGGGCCTGGTCCAACCTCAGTGTGGGCAGTCACAGTGATCTGGTATTCAGTCCATTTTTCCAAATTGTCCAAAAGGTAGTGGTTGGTGTCTGATGAAATGCCCAAAATGTCATGGGGCTTGATATCTTCTCCATCTAGTCCGACATACTTAATGGCATACTCGGTGATAATTCCATTTTGTTTTTCCACTGGCGGGGGCAGCCAACTTACCAAGATGCTAGTGGAACTTCGACTTGTGCATCGAATGTCTTGAGGAGGAGCGGATGGCTCTAATTTCAGTAGTGGGGATTGTGGAGGGTTTTGGTGACAGGATGAGAATGGCGGGGACACATAACAAAAGAAAAAATAAATAAATAAATAAAAAGTGGACACCAAAAAGAAACTGAAACATAAAATCGAAAAATACATCAGATAGCCTGATGCACCTTGGCTTATCATGGTGTACAAAATCAATGTGAAGGAACAAACTTAAAAAGTGAAACGAGGGGTAAATAAATGGAAATAATGTCTCTACAATATTACCTACCTGTTTTTAAAAAACCTCTTATCAACAAAAAAATACTTCCTTCTCAAATTTTCTTGTTGTAACTGGCTGTAATTAATGCAAGTTCAGAGTTCAAATATAGCTATTTTAAAGCAATAAATGAGACGAGTAACCCAACTGTGAGTATTCCCATATTGCAAATTAGGGCCAATATAGAAATTAAGTGATCTATCATTAAAGAAGCTTAGTTCTTGATGAGATGTTGTTTTAGACAAGCTGTTTGAGGAAAAGAACACAGTTGTGAGTATGCCTTTATTAATGAGCATTTAGTATTCATAAAATAACTAAAATGCATTGGAATATTATAGAATTTTCAAGTAAAAACACAATGTTGTGGAGCATTTTAATGAAGCATAAGTAGTCTGTTAATACATGTCGACAGTTAGGTTCATGTTTTAAACTCATTGTAACTAATGCTTATACTTTGTTCCAATTTAGGAGTACTTTCAGTATATTTGTAAATTTCATATAATAATCAGACCATCTAAAGCATCTCAATAAACAAGAGCTACCTAAAGGAAATGCACTAATACCATTTGCACACATTTAGATATCAGTTGCCAAGAATGTTACTAATTCCAAACCTCCAAAAATAACTAACCCACACATTTTAAAAATTATCAAATATTTTTTTTAAATAATATTCAACATGAATATGATATTTTATATACTTTACACATTGTGCAACATATAACTACAAAGCAAGTTTGCAGGAAAGGGTGGTGCAAATAAAATGGCTCTTTAATCAAATAAAGCCTTCTCAAGGACAAAATTACTCTATTGAAAAGAAGATCAAGTCACCCTACCATCACTACATTTCAACTTGTATATGTGACTCTCAGGTAGCTCAATGACTCCCACCACCTACAGGTCCAGATATATATAGACGCCAGTTGTGTTGAACTCACAGTAGGGCATTAGTTGGGGAGTCAGGTTAACTTCTTTGAATGCTGGACCATATTCTTCCCTGTTTTAGGATGACCTGCCTGTTTTGATGTTTTTCATGATGCACAAAGGTTTGCAGAGTGATCCCCAAATTTCCAATACCAACTAATACCTGCCTATGCTCTTAACCAACACCTTCACTTTTTCACTTCAATCACTTCTGCCTGGTCCTCCTGATGAGGTTAAAAAAAAAACCTACCCCACCTTGGAGGAGAAAGATATACCTGCCTCCATTGTTCTTCTCCACAAAAAAATGGCAAATCAACTATACTGAAGAAGTGGCTAAGATTTAGTCTAAAATTTAAAACTCTTAGGTAACTCAAAAAGATAAATAAAGAGTCAGCCTTCACTTTCAAACCTAAGTAAAGATTTCTACTCTTTCCAAGTGTTATAACATTAAGAAAGGGTCTAGAAAATGTTCACTAACATTTGTAATTCAAAATGAAATTCTAGAAAAGTGTTTTGCATTTTTAGCTAATCTATTTAAAATTTTCAGGCACTAGTGAGTAGATTGCATGTCAGAATAGCATCTACAGAAATATTGTTTTAAATAAATATTGTTTCTGAAATAATGTTAACAAAAAATATTGTTTCGGGATTATATTTTTTATTATTTGCTCCAATGGAATGACTTTTTTTAAAGAATAGTGAAGACACTATTTCAGTTAGTGGATATTGTGACAAGGATATTCTGGTACAATAAAAGCAAGGGATTGAGATTTTTAACTATTTATATACTTTTTCCATAAGTTCTGCACAAATAACTAAAATATGTAAAAATAAATGTACAAAACTAATATAACTTGAGGTCTTTATGAGAAGATACTTTTGGACTAATGCAATAACTCAGAACTTGAATACTCATTAAAGTAGAATCATCATTCCTGATCCACCTCTACATACACCTTAAATGGGAACAGTAGGGAAAATAGTGGGTTGATACTGAGGTCCTTCTTTCTCCCACCAAACAAATGGCATTTTTTTTTGTTTATTAAAAGACCAAAAACTGTTGGATGCTGTTTCATTGGAGTGTCATAAGGATGGCCATAATGCGTGCAGAAATGCACAAGGTACTACTAGAAGCAGTGAATGTCCTTTAGAAATTACTCCTGTTGTCAGAGAAAAACACATTTTATGTGGCAAGCAAAGGCTACTTGCTAATTAATTGGACTTTGGTGTCTTATGAGTGACAATAGATAGATGAGATTCATGAGCTATGGAACTATTAAAGTGCGACAGTTTCACTACGTGTCCTCAAAGTCACTGCAAGGTATTAGCCAGAGACCCTATTTCTTAAATACAATGATGTTGCTACTTAGGTAGTTGCAGTTTCTTGTTCCACACTGTGATCTTTTTTGATTTCTCCATTACACCGGGCCCCTGCACATCAAGGGCCCTTTGGATGCTATAGTACTCCTGAACCCAGGGAAATCTTGCATTAGTTTCAGCCAGTCCTCCAAATCAGAATTATCAGAATACAGAGAACACAAGACATTCACTTTTCACTTATTGCCGAAAACAGAAAGACCACTGAAATTAAGTCAGCTCCGCACAATATTTGTATAAGAAGTGCTTATTCAAACACTGAGGGCAGCCAACATACACATGCAGCATAGTGTAAATAAAGGTATAAGCCTAATTTAAAGTTATACCTACCATTGCAAAAGACAGGCTTGTGGACTGTGACTGTAATGTGTACTTACCATACCCACCAGCAGCTATCTCAGCACAATGTTTAAGCGAACTTATGACAGCAAATAATTAATAAACCCACCAGCACACAAGTAACCTTACTGAGTAATAGCTAGATTTGTAGATAGCACCAATATTACATCCATTAACATTAAGAAATTCACCATTACAGTCATATACGTTTGTTTTTTAGAAAACACACGTAATTGAGAATGATTTTATGTCTCAATGGACAGTTGACTATCAAATGCCTAAATCCACTTTGGCTGCTACTTATTAGTAAGTTAGTATTTGCATTGTAATAGAGGCATTTTCAAAATGTTAATGCTTGTAAACAGAGAGGCAACATACTAATTGGCATCGAAAACACATGGCAACACTCCAAAACACTTGAGGAAAGAAACAAAGCAAAGCATATTATTGTCTTTTCTTAAACAGGTGACATGATCAAGTAATATATTCAGGAATGTAGCATCATATATGCAAGAGTCATCTTGAAGTGCAACAGTTGGTTATTGCAATGCTGCTTCAACAGTAAGTCCACAGTAGGAATCTCAAGGTGGGTGGAGTGGAGATAATTCTGTTATCTGCCCTTTCAGAGAGATAGACAATCCAAGTGGTGTTACTGGGAGTTATGGACTGGGGAAAAAAGTTCTCAAAATCTGCAAGAAATGTACTGCCCTAATGCATGTTGTGTTTTGATAGAAAGCAGCCCATTGCAAACAGTTTCAAGGTGTAGCTAGTTAAGCCACTGTCACTTTTTGTTAGAAGTTCCTGGGTTAAAAGATGACACCTCTGGGGACCCAAAAGTGGTCTTTACGAGGGGTCAGTCTTTGAAGGGCCAATTATTCCCTTGTTATTCAGCCACTTTACAGGAAACCTTGGACTTAAAAATCTCAGCTCCAGGAACATTCTAGGGCATTAAGAAATGGGGACACAAAATACCCATTGACACAACATTAGAATGAGAAACCTGGGATAATCCAAGGTGGTGGTTCCACAGAGTTGACCACATACCGATGAATATACACGGAGGTGATTGGAAATTAATTTTGAGACAAACTGGGACAAAATTAATTTGCCCTTTTGGTCCATAGAACAGAGTCATAACATGGATTATAAATGTCATCATTTTTTGTGAATAAGGATATGGGTGATGTTTACTTTTGTGGAGTAAAGTCAAGAGATGGGTTGATATGTTTTGGTCCTATAAACATACTTGGCTTGTGATCATTTTATTTTGGATTTATGACATTAATTTTAATTCTTGCTGGTGATAATTAATGTAAGAATAATAACATGTAAGGTAGTTGATTTAGGATTGGGCCTATGGTAACTAGGATGCTTTTCAAA
Source organism: Pleurodeles waltl (assembly GCF_031143425.1). Taxonomy (NCBI): domain Eukaryota; kingdom Metazoa; phylum Chordata; class Amphibia; order Caudata; family Salamandridae; genus Pleurodeles; species Pleurodeles waltl. Next base: position 918,722,166 of record NC_090436.1, read on the forward strand.
ACATGATCATTTAGGTTCTCAATTAAAATATGGTGATAATGGCATTGCATATTTTTTTTATAGAGTGATGGTGGAATGGGGATGTGTTGTTACTGAAATGGTGGGGCTCTAGTTTTTAGAAAACTATGATATTTGGGCTATTCAATCATGTTATTAAATAATAATATGCAAGAATTTTATGTGATTGACTGATAGGGTCCAGAGTTATGAGAACCTTTGAACGGTGGCCCCTTATTCTTTCTGCTAAAAGATGGTGTCCATGGACCCACACTGTTTGTTATAGTGAGATGCTGGAATGGGGATGCACCATTACTGATGCTGAAGAGGATCATGTATTTTCTAACTTTTGGGAATTGTAGGAATTATGGAAGGGCAAAAACAGATAATATTATTATCTCAAAAACATGTAATGTTGTGCTTTGAATTATGAACAGACCATTGTGAGTCTGGGTATTTGTGGTAGCAAGAACCTTTCTTTTTTCCTATAAAAAGACAGCAGCCATGGAAAGGCCGTGATTCATAATTGGCTTGAACTTCATGGTTTGTTATAGTGCAATGCTGGAATGGGGTTGCGTCATTTCTGATGTTGAAACAGAGACGTGTTATCACTAACATTGCAGTTTTTTAGTTTTAGGAAATTAAAAGAGTTATGGATTGGCAATAATAGTTGATATTACACATTTTTAAAAATAGGTGTGGGTGCATTTTGACTTACAATTGGAAAATTGTGAGTCTGGATATTAGTGGCAGTGAGAACTATTACAAGATGGTGGTCATGGAAAGGCCGTGACTCGTGATTGACTTGAATTAGATAAAATGACAGGTGTTTCTTATGAGTAAGGTTGTAACGAAGTATATAAGGAGGATACTTTGTTACTGATACTATTTTTGCTAGTTGAGCACGGAGTGCTTGTCACAATGGTAAGCACTGACACTGGTATGCTAGTTCGATTGTTTGTTTTGGAATTTGATTGCTTAATATAGGGAATGTGATATTTTATCAGTAACTTGACATATTGTTACTTCTTATATCGAGGACATAGCTGTCATGGGATGATCTAATATGAATGTTGAATATTATTTATTTTGTTGGGGGTGGATTTGGTCTCCTGCCTTTTTCTAAGAAGGAAGGATTTATATACTTCACCTCGGGATGGTAAGGTAGAACACCGTTCTTATATTTTTGGAATTCGGCAACGTTGGTTGTTATCTTGAATTAACATTGTATTGTTAATAATGTCCTATTCCATGATGCATTATGTATAAATATATTTTTATACCAGTTTGAGGATGGACACACTTCTTGAAATGATCGATGTGGTATTATGTGGATTTTATTCTGCCACTAATGTTGGTGATATATTGTTTTTAGGGGCAGTTTGTCATGTGTAATTGACATTTTTATGCAAGGGTGACCAATAGGACCACAATAATTTATATGAGGTGTCATCATGGGCTACATCCAATCCGGAATATGCAGATTTTTTTTTATTGTGCCCAATCCAGACTGATATGTTTCCTCTATTGGATATGAAAATAAAATGTACTATTTGGTGACAAAATGGTACTGTTTGGTTATTGCAAAGATAAGTCCTTAAATCCTTTGAAGGTAAATGTTGTAAGGATAAATGGGTACCCCTTAATCTCTCTTTGTCAGATATCGTGTGCACCAAGAGCTAGACCTTCTGTGGACAAAAACATTGTTATCCAAAATAGAAAATGGAGCACAGTGGAAAATTGAGTAATTATACTGCATCTGTTCCTTCAAGACACTTATTTCATCACACAGGACTGGACCATAGCAAGCTCTACAGCTCCTTACTGATAAATTCAACCGGCACATTGATAGAACAGGTGCGGCTGATTCCCACACTCTTTGGGTTATTTAACAATGCACTGGTTATTTTCCAAACAGTTACAGTCAACCGTTCACTCTGGATGTATTAGATTTTACACTTGTTTTGCATACATTATCTGTATCTTGTAAGCAATCCTATTGTCATTTGAGAAGCAGTTCTTAATATATATTCAGGAAACGATCATATAAACTGACTTTTATATTAGAGGTCACCATCTAGATTGTTATTAAGTAACTAATAGAAATTCAGCCTATGGAATGCAGCTACAGAATTCAGCTTTAAAATGACCTGAGACCTGCTTGCTGAAGTAAATCTTGTTTTGCCCTTTCATAATAGACATTTACATAGACACTCACATTCCACAATCATGACCTTGCCACAAGCCTAACTTGTTATGTATGACAAAAATAGTCTAGAAAAACGTAAAATCAAATAAGATTTTCCAAGTGGTTTATTTTCTACTTTTCATCCAACGTGTATGAAGACAAACTAAATAATTTACAGACACTTTTGTTCATGATCTATTTCTACATCAGATGGCCATTTAGACCCAAAATGTCCAAAGTGTTAGACGTTATCAACAGATTTCTTGTGAGAAACTTTAAAATATAAAGCCTTTTCAGATTATTTACAAAAGTGCCTGGACTGTAAACATCATCTAGCTCGGGATTTGTTTCTGAAGCCGAAGACCAGTATTTCTCTGTAATCTGACCCAATGTTTGGGGTTTAGTTTAACACTATTGCCAGATCTATGTGTTTCAGACATATGGGCAATTGTGGCCTATATTTGTTTGTTTTTTAAAAATATTTCTATTTCCTTTTATTATTCATCTACACGTATTATTACCTACTCCAACGCAATGATGCTAACTAATAGAATGCTAGTTTCATTCCACATGTTCCGCTTTCTAGTATTCTATGATTGATATAGCATAATTCTAAGATGGAAGGATATCTGGAGGCCAAACCAGAGAAGCATTTCATTAGGAACTTATTGATGTCATTTGAAAGCATCCAGGGACGCTAGACACTGAATGACAGGATGTTATGTCCATCTACAGCACTCTTTCTCGAGCTCCAGATAAAGACAGGGGTGCTCCTGAGAGCTACAATTAACGTAATCACACAGAAGCAGAACATGGTATTAATGCTAGTAGGTTAAGCAGTAGTCTGGGATAGAAGATTTTGTAGAAAGTGTCACATTTTCTTTTTCCTACAAATACAGGAGACTTAGATGCTGTTTGTCTCCATGTTAGAATTGATTCTCATATTAAACTATCTTACTGTGTGTCCCTTTTCTAAAACATTAAGTCATGTAGAAAGTTACTAATATACCTGAGGCATTGGCAGCAGTCTAAAAAGGATGGGCTTTCTTCAATTTATGTGGCATACATTTAGAAATATCCTACCTTTTATAGACATTCATATTTGTTTATTTAATGGAGCCTTTCACTTAAAAAAGGCACAAGAATGTGTAGAAGAGCAGACTCGGTATACCTGAGTGTATTGTGAAAGCAAACTCATTGGGATGTAACTTAAATTTGAGAGTTGCCTGTTAAACATCAAAAGGTTGGTTTTGTTTTTTTACTGAGTACTAGAACAAATGTGTACTATTCTATAATTCAGAAATATATTAATCCATTCTTTAATATTTTTCTAGTGGAAATTTAGAGTGGAAGCAACACCAACCACTTCCTTAATTTGAGTTTTAGAATTGATGAATTCAGCAAATCTTTCATATTTTTAGGCAAGGGAAGCAGCATTAAATGAAGGAAATTGTAACAGTTCAAAAACACTTGAGCATTTCATTTCTATTTATGTTTTTAATAAAGCATTGTTTTGCTGATGGTGGAGTGATTTAAAATAAGTATGGTCCTACTCCTGAACAACATGTCTAGACAATCAGTCATTCTAACCTTCATAAACATCCAAATCAAAGCATGCACCTGCTAAGTTGCTTTCTTACTTTTCAAACATACTCTGCATGTTCAGATGTCAGAACTAATGTGCCTCTTTGTGTTGGCTTATTTGCTATTCTCTTTCCTCTTAGCAATGCTGACCATTTGTGGGCTGAGTGGGTTAGCCTTCAAAAAGTCTTCTTGTAAAAACAGCAAACCAGAATAAAATTAAGAAGGAGAAAGACCTACTTGACTGCATAGTTCTGGCTGAGATTTCTGCGGTCGAAGCACCGAAACCTAATGTAGAGCGGGCAGCAAGGGTGAAGTAATAGAGGCTGTTTGGCTTAAGTTCTTGCAAGCGGTAGGTTGTTGTTGGCTCAATGGTGATACGCTGTAAAAGAAATTTGGTATTGTTGTTAATAGAACATGATGTTGTGAGCAATTCTGCCTGTGGTGATTGTATCAAGGTATTTTGGTGATTGTCCCATGTGTTTTAATCACTCATTTCTAGTAAACCGAAAGATCAGGAGCATCACCCACACTGCAAAGTCTGATATTTTCTAACAACTTTTTAATCTGACTTCAATGGCTCTGAACATACACATTTCCATGGGCACAATCCATGGAGACAGAAGCTTGTTATATATGTGTTCTTGTTCATGTCCTTACTTTTAATGGCTAACATTTCATACCAAAGAGTTTACACAGTCAAGATATTACACCTCTACAATTCTGATTTTCTTCTAAAGCTAATTTCTCTACATTTTCAATTTTCAAAACCATAATGGAACACACAGCTTAAAACTCTTGCTTTATTCAATATTTGTTTGTGTTACTTCATTAGAGAAACAGTTCTAAATCCAAATATGAATTGGTTCCAAGACTTTGAAATCCTTTGCTATGTCACATCAGTTCTAGCCACCTTCCATACGCAATTCAGGTCCTATGTAAAATAATGTTCAACTCTGTAAAATGATGTTACAAAGACATGGCTCCATGTATAGATACAAATAAGAATGAGTGTTGGAGCATAAATTGTTCTTGGATACTTCTTTTATTCAATTGTCATTCAACCCTAAATTTAACCCCAAAAACGATGCTGAATTATGCCCAGTATCAAAGATTCCATGTATCAGACAGTGTTCAGCTCAGAAATAATTTCACATTTTTCTATTGGTTCATAGATTGTTTCATTATTTAACTTCATAATTAGTTGCCTGCTGGCTTACTTCTTGGATGCACTTACTTGAACTAAATGTAGCCTTGTTACTCCCCATAAGCATTAGAAATTACATCAGTTTCTAGTCAAAAACACATATTGCTTCTAGTTGATTTAAAGGATATCATAATCATGGCTACAGCATCACATCTTATAACTGAATCCTCATAAATAATCACCTAATTTAAAAATTATAGGAATGTGCGTTTTTTTTTCAAGGAAATATTTGCTCATGTACCTTAGCGCACAGCCAATGCCATAAGCCTGCAATTTCCAGTGAGGAATTTTTTGCCTAACACAACATTTTGTGAAAATATGTGCCATAATGTGGTATTCAGTATTAATAAACTACATAGATGATAAATAAAATTAGATAAGTACTGACGAGAACAGCAGAAATCAACAACAAATGCTGTCATCTCACTGAATATTAAGAGTAGAGGAACTTAAATTGCCATTTACTTTTCCCTGGATACATCATGCCCGATAACATCACAGAAAGTGGTGCCACATCACCTTTGACTTCTATATACAAAAACGACATTGTTATTAAACACTCTTCAAAAAATAACAACAGCTAAACACACCATAGCAGGTCTTACTTGCAATGGAAAATAATCCAAATCGCTTGGTATTAACCATTACCCTCTCAAGAGAAGAGAAAGCTGGGATGCGGCACTCAGTGGCGTCACATCCATTCTAATATCACAGAGATTCCTATACAGGAAAACACTAATGCTGATTATGAGATAGTATCCTTGCTTACCTTCTCCACATTGTCTCCATCTTTGTAAACCAGCTCATAGCTTATGATAGATTCAGTCCGTGGGGGTGTCCAAGATAGTAATATACTTGTTTCTGATTCAGGTTCAGCTTTAAAGTTAAGTGGTTGACTTGGAACTGAAAAAAATAAACATGCCAAATGTTACGAATTTTGCCTTTTGTACTCTTTTCATCTGGCCCTTTGATGAGTTTACAAAATTAAATAGATCTCCTTCTCCTGGTCTTGAGGCTAAATATTGTCTGCAGTTTAAGTGTTTAGTCATTCTTTTGTGTATCATCATGTCACCTCTGCAGTCACTTCAATTTGAAAAATGCAAATATTGAGTTAAGTAGCTGCTAACACTAGTACGGTAAAATAAAAGATCAGTAGCAATAATGAATAGGGGGCTGCAAAGCAGACCCTCAGTCACCGACATGTGTAAAATAATTGCATCAGCTAGCTTCTCCTCATGATACCACTGGTCTTGACTCCGTTCAACACACTTATTGAGATAACTTTGTGTTTTGACTGGTTCACTTCATTACTTTATTGAGATGACTTTGTGTTTTGAATGATTCACTCCATTATTTTAGAAGGTATATGTGATTTTCTTGTTGATATGGCGCCTAGAAAGTGTGTTATGCATGGAGACAAAAACAACAATTGACCAGATTCATACAACCTTCTTTACTAAACATGCTGCGCTGCCGCTGCACACATGTGTATTCTTTTTATCCAGATTATACTAATTCCTACATATTATACATATCATTGGTGCAATATGAGTATTCACACCAGTGGAAATCCCTTCTTTGAAAGGATAACTTCCATGTTCACCATGTACTTTGATGTCCATTGGTTTCCAAACCCTTAGTAAAGTGTGGTTCTTTCTGTGATGTTGTGACTACCTAGCCATTCCTTTTCTACTCAGGGACCTCTCTGATAATGAATCAGACTTTTGACTGCTCTGTAATGTAAAACAGCATCATGCACTATAAGAACATATAGGAAGTGTTTTTTTGCATAACTGTTTTGATTTTTAATCTAAACATTTCTATCACTGTGACAGTTCACGTATTGAAATATCGAAGCATAGGTTTGATGGATTCACAAAAATATGACTATTTTGAATATTTAACTTTCACTTAGAATAATCATGACTTCAGTTCCATTGCATGCACAATATGACCTCACTGGAAAATGCTACTTGTCCTTATTGTGGTCAGTTAATCATACATGCCAACAGACGATTTAGGAGAGAGAATCACGATTTGTTCAAGCCACAAATGGCCTTATTTTGATGGACTCCCACCAGAAATTGCCTCTGCTTCACAGAAGTTAATGGGGATAATATATTCTACTGATTTTTCTTTTTTTTTAAATCGCCCACTTTGCTCTTCTATAATTTTGGCACCTTGTTGGCAACAAACTGACAAAAAAACAGCCCATACATTGAGCTGCCAGACCAACCCTTTTGGCACTTCCAGACTGTCTTATAGGCCAGCCTGACTGTGCTTTGACCCACTCCCCACTTCAATTTCCTTCCACCCCATCACACCTTGCGGAAATATTATAATATACATGAGAACACTTATAAAGTGTACAGATTCTACCATAAACCTATCTTAAAAAAGCAGATTTAAGAAAAGTGGGGGTGCACCCAGGACAGTGTCACTTTTCTTGCACGCCTTAGCGCCCCCCTACCGCCACGATGTGTGTGCCCTATTTAAAATACGGTGCACATGGCGCAGGGTAGGGGGCAATAACCTCAAACTTTTTGACGCTATTGATGTACTGTTCAGGGTTAGCGCCAAAATGTTGGTGCCAACCCTGAACATAATGGCGCAAAGAAATCTTTTAGATTTCTTTGCACCATTTTTGCAGTCCTCCTAAGGGGGGAATGCCCCCCTTGCATACATTATGCCTGCGGCAGGCATAATGTGGCTCAAGGGATTACAAGGAGGCACAGAGCATGCATTGCACCACTTTGTAAATCTGGCATGGCGATTTTGACCTCGTTCGGCGTATGAAAATTACGCTAATGTGGCGCAAGGAGGCGCTAGGCCCTCCTAAATCTGGGCCTCAGTTTGAACAGATGGAAAGCTACTACCAGCCACCGCACATACTCATGTTACTGTGTGTGAAGTTCCATTGCTTAAAAATCATTTAAAATGTTTGTTCCTCATGCACTTCTTGTTATTTTCGTTCGTAATCAGTGCAAGGCTATGATTCTTGTAGAGCCCCGGAAGCCTAACTCTTTTACGTGCCCGTCTGCTGTTGTGAAGTTTGTTTGCATTGATAAACGCATCTATTACCACTGAGAAAAGAATCCTCCAGAGGACACCAAACATTGCCAATGATGTAATAAACAGTGAAATGAAGGGTTACCACTCAAGATTACAACAGAAAAGAAAATGGATGGCTAATTCATAATACCTGTAACATTTATTAGCTTTTTCATCTAACAATAGGCCCCAGGATTAGAAAAGGCTTGCAGAAGTACCGTGCTTCTGTCAGTTCTTCATAATGAACAATAATTCTATCTCCAGAGATTCAATGAACTTTACAGAAAGGTATTTCAAGTGAATTGTTGCATGAATAATCAAGTACAAAAATTGAAATCAAATCAGAAATTGGCCTACTAGCCTGGGCGCTGAAGTGGACTACATTTTAGGCAGATGTGAAAAGTAAAAATGGCATTATTCACAGTGGACAGGCAGTTGTCGAACTGGGCTGACTCATTTCCTCATTCTGTGCACTATGGTAGGCAGAAGCAAAATGTGAATGGCACTTGAACACACACACACTCACTCTCTCTCTCTCTCTCTCTCTCTCTCTCTGTAATAAAACAAAGGTTGCAGGGACGTTATAGTTAGGTCTGAATGTACTTGCAAAAAACCATAGAAATTCAACTATAACATCTCTGTAACCTTTGTTTTTTTAAGTTAATTTCTATGTTTTTAAAATTTTTATTTCCTAACTATAATGTCCCTGTAGTTTTTTTTTAGCATAGACTAATCAAAATTACTATATGCTAATCCAGCCACTGCCACGCACAGCCTTCAACAGTGTGCGCAGGGGTTGGCCACAGTGCCTAGCTACAGGGCAGGTCCTGCAGTCAAGCCCCTATAACAACTCAACCCCCTGCATGGCCTTCAGCCATGCGCAGCAGGGGTTGGCTACAGGGCCCTGGCCACAGGACAGGTCCTGTGGTCAAGCCCCTTTAACTCACAACGCCGTGCCATGCATGACCTTTGACCGAGCACAGCAGGGTTGATCAAAGGGCCTGGCGTGCCACCAGACCCTGTTGCCAGCCCACCTGTAGCCACCCATTATAGGAAAGAAGTGAGTGAGAGAAAGTGAGAGATTCAGAGACAGAGAGCGCATTAGACAAAGAGATTAAGAGAGAGAAATAGACAGAGAAAGAGAGCGAGAGAGAGAGAGATAGAGGGAGAGAATGATAGGTTTTTTAGGTATGATACATTTAGAATGAGATCTATCCGGACAAATTGAAAAATATAATGTATGTGTCAAGTAAAAAGAGTATGTTGACCTTTTGGCCTTAAATATTTTAAGTTGAAAAGAAATTTAGCAAGGTAAATGACCACTGACACATCTAGCCTTGTACCCTCAACCCTTCATGTATGGGTCTGACAGCTGAACCACTAGGCCACAGGGGCCTCCTTTAATTCAAATCAGTTTCTCTCTCTATATTCCATCCCAAAATGGGATGGAAAAGAGAGACAGAGAAAGTGACTGGACTGCAGGAGGAGCCATCAAGGCCCCGTGGTCTTAGCTGGCTCCCTAGGTCATTTGTTTCCCTGCAAGCATATTTGCGTGCAGGGAAACAGATAAAAACTCCACTTTCTGAAAGCATGAGCTGTTTGACAGCTCCCACTTGCAGAAAGTAGATTTATGTTTGCTTTTGCTTGGTGGGAGATGTCAGCTCCCACCAAACAAAAGCAAACAGCTATCTCCCAAGGGTGGGCACCTCAGGAAGTAGCAGGAGCTGGCCCTGGGGGGTGGTGGTCCCCATGGCCATCCATGGCTCCACGAGGGGGGCCGCGTGGCACCCCTCCATCAATAGAATTTAGCCCGCGGAAGTAGCGGTCCCCTGGGCTGGGGGTCGGCAACAGACCCTCTGCTTTACTTTAATTTAAGCCCTGGGAAAGTGACAGTCCCCAGGGCCTGGGTGGTCCACAGCACCCCCCTTTCTATTTCTAAAGTATTTTGCCCCAGGGAGGTGGTGGTCCCCCGAGTGTGGAGAGCTGTGCGCCCCCCCCACATAATATACAAACGTAGCGCCAGTGGGGTGGCAGACCCCGGGGAGGTCTACAGGACCCCTCCTAACATAATAAATGTAAAATGCCCTCTGGAGGAGTTGGTGCCCAGACCTATTACAAGTCGTAGTAAGGGGGCTTACTGTGCACTTCTCAGTTTTTCAGCCCCAATGCGCATGGGGTCTGGCCCACCTAGGGGCAAACTAAAAGAAAAGCACAAGAGACCATGTTTTTTTTTTAAAATAAATCTTTGAAAAATCCTTTGATCCATCCGAAAATTGTTCTGACATTTTTTTTTTTTAAATCCCTTGGGGAATCCTGCACCAAGGCCAGGGGGTCATGGGGTACAAATCCTGGCCTCTTTTCTGCCAGTGTTGGCAGCCAATGAGATATCACCATGTGAACAGCTGGATCTGCGAATAATCTGTGTCCCTAGATTTCTAATATCCCAGAAACTACTGAAAGGATTTACACCAGATCACAAAAAGCACAATCTGTGAAACAGGATCTAGCTTCCTGCCGAACTTGATGTAATTCCATTCAGCAGTTTGGTCTGCAGGCATGTCTAAAGACCCTACGGGAAAATGCATGAGGAAAACGCGTTTTGGGACTCCCCCTTTCTCTTGGCCCCTGCTTGACAGATCACCTGAAAACTTTCAAGACAGCAGCTGAACCGACTGTCGTATTGGTTTTGAAAATTTTGTGACGATTTGTAATATGGCTCTAAGGTTATTGTCAAAAGCTCCTAACTATAACTACCTACTGGCGACCACAAGTAAGTTATATATATATATATATATATATATATATATATATATATATATATATATATACACACACATACATATATATATATATATATTTATTATTTTATTTTTTTTCACTTTAAAAGATAATACAGGGAGGTTATAGTTAGGTTCTGAATTTTCTTGCACAATACCATATAAATTCAGCAGTTATCGCAGTTATAGTTATGGTTATCTCTAGTGACTATAACTCGCGCCTTAAGGTAATTATAATTCGCACCCTCACCATGCACTGCTAATTACTCTAGATGTTATAGCACTCATAACATCTTTCATAACATCATTAAAAATATCAATGTAACATTAGCAGTCAAACTATTGAAGAGAAAACTGTGCATGGAGGGGGCGGGAGTTATAGTTAATTCAGAACCTAACTATAACATCCCTGTAATCTTTGCTTTTGTAAGTGAATTTCTATGGTTTATTTAATTCTATTTCCTAACTATAACGTCCCGGTATCCTTTGTTTTTTGTGACTATATATATATATATATATATACATTTACATATATAGATATGTAACCTTACACGTTCACAAAAACCAAAAGCTGCAGGGATGCTATGGTTAAGGTTATAGTAACTTCAGGGCATGCTAAAAAAAGGAGGAATCAAAAAAAGTGTATTTACCATCCTAATTCCATAGAGATTTTAAACATGACTACTCAACTACGGCCTGAACCGCTGGACAGAATTACATTAAATTTGGCACAAAGGTAGCTCTTTGTCCAGAAAGCACGCTTTTTTGTTATTTGATGTAAATCCGTTCAGTAGTTTTTGAGATATTCAAGGAAAACGAACTGTGTTTCTCTCGTCGGAGCCTTAGCGCAAATCCCATGATGAGATCTGATTGGCTGTCAGCACTTCTAGCAAAAAGTGATGGCAGCCATCTTTGGACCAATATACATGATAGCACTCCATTGAAATGCATTGCAGGTTTTTAGGCCCACAAAAAGAAGAGCTTATAAAAGGTGATAACAGATTTTAGCTAAAATATAAATCATTTGTTGCAAAGGGGATTTTGCACTGTGAAAAAGACTTCTGCTGGGATTTCATGAATCATGTTTGACAGAAAACAGTTTTGTCATGATTTTTCCATAGAGGTTCTAGAAGGTGCTCCGAAAGCTAAAATAGGAACATATTTTCTGTAAATTCAAACTATCTTTCTCAGCCATATGAGAATAAAGTCTGACATTCTCAGTAAAACATGTACTTCCAACAGGAGCAGCCTATCAGGTGATTCCCTTGTGTTCTACTGCAGCCTCGCAGAGTGCTCCAAAGAGCAACAAGAGCACTAACCATCTTACTTATGACACAAGTGTGGTACACCTGGAGCCATCTTGAATCAAACTGGTAAAACCTAAAACATTTGAATTAGAACGGAACAAAAGTAGGGGTTTTTATTTTGCCATTTAAATTAAGGATAGTGTTGCAGAAAGAAAATTTAGGAAATGTTTTCAGTGAATTCTCAAATATCTTCCTCTTCTATTCCATTAAAACATTCTGACATGTAGACTGAAACATGCACTTTAAATGGCAGCAGCAGACTGCCAGTTAACTCCCTGGTGATCAGCAGTTTACTAGAGTGTTCTAGTGAGCAATTACCGTGCTAACATTCTGAATTTATGCCAAAAGTGTGGCACATCTGACCACCATCTTGATGGACTCGAAGCAGAACAATGAAACCATCTTCTACTGAAGATATTACAGTAAATGAGGAGATTAGGCTGCTTCATAAAAAATTAGTCTCCCAAAATGGCCCCTAGGGAAAACTATCCCAAATGTAACACAAATATAACCTAAATGTAGCCAAAGTTTAGCCCAAAGACAGAAGTGTGCAGAACACTTAGGGACAGATTTACAAGACCCTAGCACCTCTTAGCACTGCCTTAGCATAATTTTTGTTTACGTTAAAGTGGTGCTAAGTAGGCCATTCCCTTGTGCCATATATACAAAGTGGCACAATGCATGCATTGCACCACTTTGCAACCCGTGCTCTACATTATGCCTATGCCAGGTGTAATGTATGCAAGGGGGACGTTCCACCGTAGGAGGAACAAAAAAATGGCACGGTGAAATTTACAAAATTTCACTGCCCCATTTTTTCTGTAATTTTTAATGCCTGCCAAAGGGAGGAGTTAAAGTGACACTCCTGTATTGACCTATGGGCCTCCCTATGCTCTGCTGCACTAGCACCAAAAGTGGGGCGTCAAGACCAATGTGCCACTTTCTTGTAAATAGCCCCTTTAGGGCCTCATTTATGAGGTCCATAGCGCAGGGCGGTGCAGCAAGTGCTTTGCTGTGCCACCCTGCACCACTGGGAAAGGGCAGAAACGCACCGTATCTACAAGATATGACGCATTTCTGTCTTGTTCCCTGGGTTGGTGCACAAATCGCTGCCTAGCGCCAATGCAGGCACCCATACACCATGGTGCAAGAGTGCCTGCATTGTGGGAATTATTGTTTTTGTACAGGAAGGGACACTTTCCTGCACAAAACCAACCACAAAAAGTGTTTTCCTCTTCCTATGTGAGCTGCAGAATGCAGCACATATAGAAAGAGGAAATAATAGGGAAAAATAAACATATTTCTTCCCCTTTCTATCATTCTTACACCACCCCTAGATGGTGAAAAAATTTGATGCATTCCCAAACTTGTAAGTCTGGGAATGCATCAGATTCCTTCGGGTTACATTGGTGCTGCGTTGCCCACAGCATCACCATTGGAACGCCCCTTTCATGCAGTGTTTATATGAAAGGAGTCCTTATTTACAAGGCCATGAAAAGCCATTCAGGGTGGCTTTGAGTAGCCTTGTAAATATGAGTACTGCGCCACCGTGTGCTGCTAGAGCCTCATAAATGAGGCCCTTAATTTTTTTAGTTTTTTTGCAGTTTTATATAGCACAGACCTGACCTGAAGGTATTGGAGTGGTTTACAGAAGCATCAGTTACATTACACAAGTACACATTCATTTTAGGCTATAGGCAGGGGCAGATTCTGTGATTTTCCGAGAACCACAGGATGTCGAGCAGATGCCGAAATGCTGACCTGGTACACCAGTTGCAAAGTCTGTAGCTCTGGCCATAATGTCACAGTCTCTCCCCTGAGTGTAAAATATAATCAAGTGATCAACTAGATTAAAAAAATGAAGATAGTACATTTTAAAAGTCCATTGTCGCTATTTGAGAACTCAGAAAATATACCCTCATTTTAGTTTTTCGAGCACTAACCATCATTTCTATAATAAGAATAAGATCCTCTCAACTCTAATTTCTAAAGGAAATGCTTTAGGTATTACAGCATTACAGTTTTGATTACATCAAGATGATGACAGGCATCAGGCAACAGACCTGATTAATGCAGGTGTCACCGTATGTTTTTAAGCCCAAAAGGGCTTTATTTTATCTGTCTTCTGCGTAAACCTCCTCTTTTTCAATGCAAGTCAATAGGGAAAATCAATTCACCAGTTTTTTTCTTTTTTTGTTTGTTTTACAAAATCCCCTTCTTTCCAAGTTCTAAATGTTGGCAAGTATGGTATATTGGATCACTGAGGGCGGGAGGAATGAGGTAGAGACATGGACTTCGATAACAAATGGCAGGAGGGAGATAGGCTGAGGCACCAAACTGACCTTACATGACAGGCATCAGGGGTTGCACCAGCATAATACACCACACAAGGCAAGCAGGATGGCAGTACAACACAATGGAACATGGAATGCAATAGGGAGGGGACAGGGCCATGCACAGGGACAACAGAGAGTAGAGGGGAAAGAGGCAAGTATGGGTAACTGACCATATCAGACAGACGGGAGGGACAGTTGCAGCTAAACAGACCATAAAGGGCCGGAGGGGGCAGGGGCACACCAACGGATGAGACAAGGCAGGAGGGAGGGGATAGTGGCCTGCACATGGAAGAAGGAGGACCGGGCCAAGGAGGCAGGGCTGGAGTAGTAAGCTGAACTTGGAGGGCAGGCGGAATGGGCATTGGAAGCACAACACACCATGGAAGGCAACAGTGAAACTTTAATGGCATACACAAGGAAAATGGAGGGAAAGTGGGAGGGGGTCAGGGACAACATGCTGACCACACAGGGCAGGTGGGAGGGGCTGTGGCAACACAGAAGGCCATGCATAGCAAGCAGGAGGGTTAGTGACAGCACAGCGGTCATGGTGGGCAAGAGGGAGGGGGTAGCAGCATGCACAAAGGACCATGTGGGACAGGAGGGAGGGGATAGTGCCATGGAATTCAGAAAGGCAGGGTGGAGGTGGCAGGGACAGGCAGCAGTCATCTTACCATGCTAGGAAGGTGAGAGGGGCAGTGACAGCTCAACAGAACACACAGAGTAGATAGGAGGGGCAGTGTCAGGTCCATGGATAACATGGTGGGCAAAAAGGAGGCAGCAGGAACAAGCACACAAACATTGGATGGCAGGGGGGAGGAGAGTACGGCAAGTAAGCTAAGCAAAGAGGCTAAGCAGGAGGGCAATGATGGGGCATAGAACTGGGCAACGAAGGGCAAGAGGAGTGGGAAGGCAGGGAGCAGGGGCATGGACTCGGACAAAGGATGGCTAGGAGGACTGGGTGTAGGAGGAGAAAGTTTGGGTGGGGGCAGCAAAATGCCCACCCCCACTATGCATTGCGATGGGCATTTTACTTAATGTTAGAAAAGGGACGTTACAGTTAGGAAATAGAATTTAAAACAACTATGAAGTTCACTAAAAAAAAAGGTTACAGGGACATTATAGTTAGGAAATAGAATTTAAAAACAACTAAGAAATTCACAAAAAAAAGTTACAAGGACGTTATAGTTAGGTTCAGATTTTACATGCACAAAACCGTAGAAATTCAGCTGTTAGAGTTAGTCATTTCAAGTAACTATAACTCGTACCCTCGCCGTGCACTGCTAATTACCCCAAATATTACATCACTCATGACCTCTTCTATGACATCATTGATAATATCACAGTAACACTTACAGTAAAATTATTGATGAGAAAACTGTGCATTTTTTAAAACAAGAGGCTGATGAGACAACTAAAGCTGCCTCCAGCTCAGACCTAAAAAGATCACTTGCTCGGGCAGACCTGATCAGTCGTGGTCCCTTGTTCTTGCTATATGCTTCTTTGAATCATTTTGGTACTTCGAGGAAACACTCACTGCATCCTTTACCACTTTTGCTAAAACATTTTTCAGCTGCAATGCTGCAATGCTGGGGCACTTAGGGCCAGATGTACCAAAGGATTTTACCCATTCTGTGTCTATGGGAAAATGCTTTAGTACATATGGCCCTTAAAGTTTAAACAGAGGTGGGATGTGCCTTGATAATGGATCCTGAATAAATATCTTAAATAACAGAAAAGGTGGTCTAACCCTCACTGCCATGATCTGCCATGACAGTTGGCTTGGCAACTAACTGTGAAGATGCATTTGTAAGTGGCAACTCTTATGGTATTGTCACTTACAATTGCATCTTCACAGTTAATTGCCAGAGATCCTTGTTTTATATCTCCAAATAGCATGAGAATATTGATTACCATTTTGCATGGTTAGATAACAGGGTATTTTTAATTAGGTCACCCTAGAATACAAATTAAAGGGACTTTACTAGGGTGTCACAGATATTGTATTGTATTGCATGTGCAGCAACAGGAAAACATAAGAAAACTAAGGATCATGCACCTATCCTTGTACTTCAAGGTACAGCGTTAAGTGCCTGTCTACTCAGTTTCAATACACCTGCTGATATGGGCTGGGTTCTGTGAATTGCAACATGAATGCTCATCACAAACTAGTAAGTCAATTCCCTTAGTTGTTTCATGGTTTAGAAAAGCTTAAGACTATGAAAGTAAAACTGTATATTAATAAGGATGTCCGTCCTCCTGTTGCTCAGAGACATAGATTAATTGCTTTTCATTTACAAGAAGCTGTTGAAAAAGAAAGAACTTGAACTGTTACTTAAGCATGACATTATTGAGCAAATCACTGGTCCAACACCATGGGTTTCTCTCACACTAGTAGTGCCGAAAAAAGGACAGTGAAGAAGGTGAATGCATCTGCGAGAACAACAACCAGGTCCACACACTGCTGATTTACATGAAGGTTATGAACAGTTGGAATTCAAAGCAGATTGCAGGTACATTACAACCTTTTATACCCATGTTGGTCTGTTTCAATACAAAAGAGTTAGGACCTGATTTAGATTTCGGCAGACAGGTTAATCCATCACAATGGTGACGGATATCCCATCCTTCGAAATATAAATTCCATAGGAAATAATAGGATTTATATTTTGGGGGACAGGATATATATCACAGTTGTGATGGAGTAACCCTTTCTGCCGAAATCTAAAATCAGGACCATAGTTTTGGTGTCTCATCGGCTGGAGAACTTTTCCAAGACGTCATTCGACATATAATAGAGCCTATTGTGAATGTGTTTAATTATAACAAAGAAACATTAGTTTTTGGAGCTAAACAGAAAGAGAAGGTTAGAGCTCTTACACAAGTATGTTGTTTAATCAGTTATGCAAGTTTGACTTTAAAGACAGACAAGTGTGAGTTCAATGCAACAAAACCAAACTTCTTTGCCCATATCTTTTCTGATGGGGGTATGACTCCCTATCCTGCATAGGTACAAGCTCTGTTAAATCCTAACCCCCCCCAAGATGTTTTTTATGGTACATTAATGTATTGCCATTGCCAGTTAATGTTCAAGGAGATACAAGACATTGCCACTGTTAGTGCTCCATTATGATAACTGACGAAGAAAAATATTTCCTTTCAGTGGTCACAAGAATGTGAGAGACGTTTCAAGGGAATCAAAGACAGCATTGAAAATGCTACTGAAATGGCATACTTCAATCGAGAACTTCATACAGAGATTGTCGTTAACGCTATTCCAGTCGGGTTAGGCACTATTCTTGCAAAGCACAGTGGATGCCCAAATGCTCAAAAGCATAGTGTGGGCTATGCTAGTAGACGTTTGTCCAAAACCAAACATGCTTACTCTCAGCCTTAGCCATTGTATGGGCTTGTGACCATTTCCATGTATTCTTGTATGGAAAGTCTTTTACGCTGGTAACTGATCCTCAAGCTTTACTGACCATCTTTGGAAATCCAAAAACCAGGATGCCTCTCATACTGAACGATGTGAACTGCAATTGCACGATTAATCAACTGTGCATCATCCAGAAAAGTCTCTGAATCCTTCCGATTACTTTTTCAGAGTGCCTATACAAGGTCACAGTATTCCATCCAAGACGACTAAAGCCTAAATTAATTTCATTGTAAAATCAAATACACCAGCTGCTATCTGTTAGCCCAGATTATCACTGACATAAGCCATGACAGTGATATCTTGAAATTGAAAGATATAATTACACATCAATCATGGAACCAAAACACTTGACCACTCACCAATAATGGTGAATATCAAAAATACAGAAACGTCAAATATGAATTGTCCATAATTCAGGAAGGAGTTATACTGCAAGAGTCG
Source organism: Pleurodeles waltl (assembly GCF_031143425.1). Lineage (NCBI taxonomy): Eukaryota > Metazoa > Chordata > Amphibia > Caudata > Salamandridae > Pleurodeles > Pleurodeles waltl. The sequence goes on from NC_090436.1 coordinate 918,740,484, forward strand.
AGAATCCTGTGTCTGGATAGTCTATGACAGAAAGTAATTTAAGTGCCTTACGAAAGAAATTGTGGTATCGCTCCCACAAAAAGGGCTCTCCGAGAGTTTGGGTTCTATACTTAGGTGAAAGAGTTCAAAAGGAACTCGAGGCCTGTCATATATGCAACTGCCTTTTTACCAATGTTATTCAACATACTCTGAACATGTTACAACTCCCTAAGCATGTATGGGAAAGAATAGCCATCAAGTTCTTTGGTCCGCTTGATAATGGACATAACCTGATGGTGAATGTGGATGAATACTCTGGTTTTCCTTTGGTTGAAGATCTCTCATCCACAAATCATGAACGTGTTATTGAAATATTAGTTGGCATTTTGCGACATGAGGAATTCTAAGAATTACTGGAGCATTTGAACATAAAGCATCAAAAGAGTACACCATTGTGGCCACAGGCCATTGGACTGTTGAGTTTTTTATGAGTACATTAAAGAAAGCAGTATAGTGTGCAACTCATCAGAAGCTTAGTTTGAAAACTGTACTAGATTCTACTCTAGAAGCTTATCATTAAACACCCCACTCAACCCCCGGTGAAAGTCCTGTGACTTTGATGTTTAGGAGAAGAATGAGAACAAAGTTACTCCAAACAAAAAAACAAGAACATGCTTCAAACAAGGGACTTGGTTAACAAGCAGGAAATGGAAACTTATGCAGACAAGAGGCGACAAGCCTATGTATATATATATATATATATATATAGATATATATATATATATATATATATATAAAACCTTATGGCTTTCTTTCACCACTAGATAGTTATAGATAGGACCTACTTTCTATAGAAAAAGCTTTTTTTTAATTTGAATATATCTTTGGCACCAGTTGCTGAATCTTCACAAAATTTCCACAAAAAATTGATGCTTGCATGAGCTGCTGTCTGTAAAGCTTTGGGGTGATCCGTCAAGCAGGGGCCAAGAAAGAAGGGGGTCCCAAAACACTTTTTCCCATTCATTTTTCCATAGAGATTATGAACAGCAATAGCATCTGAATCACTAGGCGGAATTCAACCAAATTTGGCAAAAAGGTAGCTCTTGGTCCGGAAAGTGACCTTTTTGTTAACTTTTTAGTAATTAAAGAAAAAGCAAATTTGTATATACGGGGAGGTGAAGGCTTTGCGAACCCTCCCCATCTCGTGCTGAGATCTGATTGGCTGCCAGCACTTCAACAAGGAAGTGTTGGCGGCCATCTTGGGACTTGGCTTTAGAAATTTGTTTTTTAAAAAAGGGGACAGGATAGGGACACCCTGACCCATTAGCTCTGGTGTTGGGGTCCCAGAGGGATCCCGATAGGGAAAAAAAATAATTTTTTGTACATTTTCACAGAGAGTCATAACAGATCAATGAATCTACGTGAAAATTCAAACAAAAAGCAAGCACAGGCTCCTGCACTTGTTTCTATGAGGCCACCGGGTAGGCCAGGTCCTGGGGGCAGTAAGATTATTGAATTCCCCTCCCCCCTCGCAGTCCCGGGAACCACCCTCTGCCCGGGGCTTGATGAAAAACAGTATAGGGGGCCACCCAGCCATCCGCAGCCCCATTGACCACCACCTCCCTGGGCTATATTGAAATCCATTGTGGGTAGGCCACCCAGCCCCTCCACAGCCCCAGGGACTGACACCTTCCTGGGGATCTATTGAAAATCATTTTGGGCGGCAGCCGAACCTCTTCACAGCCCCAGGGACCACCACCACGTCCCCAGTGCCAGGGGACTGCCACCTACCCAAGGCTCTAATGAAAAACAGTGCAGGGGGGGCACCCAGCCCCCCGAAGCCCTGGGGACCACCACATCCCTCAGGCTCTATTGAAATCCATTGCAAGGAGGCCACCCAGCACCTTTGCAGCCCCAGGTATTGCACCTACCCAGGGCTCTATTGAAATCCATTATGGGCGGGCCACCCAGCCCCCAACCCACAGGACTGGGCACCACCACCTCCCCCGAGCTCTATTGAAATCTATTGTGGAAGCCACTGCAGCCTCAGGGACTTCCACCTCCCCTGGGCTCTATTAAAATTCATTGCAGGGGGCCGCCCATCACACCACAGCCCTAGGGACCACCACAGCACCGGGGCACAAATTAAATACAGTGCGAGGGGCCGCCCAACCCCCGCCAGTCCGGAGACAGCCACCTACCTGGGGATCTAATGAGAAAAAGAGCAGGGGGCACCCACGCCCCCCCCCTCGCAGCCCCAGGGACCTCCACCTCCCTGGGGTTCTAATAAAAAACAGTGTGGGGTGCCCAACCCCCGATATCCCCAGGGACCACCACCTCTCTGGGCCTCTATTAAAATCCATTACAGGGGGCCGCCCATCACACCGCAGCCCTGGGGCGCAAATTAGATACAATGCGAGGGGGTACCCAATTCCCACCAGTCCGGGGACCGCCACCTACCTGGGTATCTAATGAGAAAAAGTGCAGGGGGCACTGTGCCCCCTCCCCACACCCCCAGTGACCTCCACTTCCCTGGGGTTCAAATGAAAAACAGTGCAGGGGGTGCCCCCCCTCCTGCATCTCCAGGGACCACCACCTCCCCAGGGCTCTATTGAAATCCATTGCAGGGGGCTGCCTGACCCCCTCCAGGCCCCCAGGGACCACCACCTCTCCAATGGTCTATTGAAATCCATTACAGGGCAGCCTAGCCCCCCTGCAGCGCCAAGGTCCACCACCCCCCCAGAGCTATTTTATGTTGGAGGGGGCTACAAGGGCCTCTCTGAGCAGTCATTAATGGCCCTGGGGCCCACAACCCCCTAGACCGGCTCCTGCTATGTCCTGGGGTGCCTACCCCTGGGATATAGCTGTTTGCTGTGACTTGGTGGGAGCTTACAGCTATCACCAAGTCAGAGCAAACACTCCGCTCAGATGAAGTGAGAGCTGTCAAACAGCTCTCACTTCATGGGAATGGAAGTTTCCTCTGTTTCCCTGACAGCAAAGATGCAGGCATGTAAATAGAGAAAACTGCTCTCACAGAGAGGGACCTGCTTTAGCTCCCACAGGATGTAGGGAGCTGGCTGGGACCGCAGGGGAGTTCAGGCTCCCCCCGCAGTCCCCAACATTGACACAGGGTGCCCTGGGGGCCACCCAGGTCACATGGCCAGACCCCAGGCTATGGGGTACTTGAAGGTGAGATTGGCCTAGTGAGGGAGGCCCCCTCACCCAAAACAAAACTCAATAATTAGGCAGGGGTCCCAGGGGATGGGTTCCCAGGCGCAAGATAGACCCCTATAACCAGCCAACCCAGCACTGTGCATGGCCTTCAGCCGTGCTCAGTGGGGGTTGATCTCTTGGCCTGGCCTGTGGCCAACCCCCACAGCAACCAAACTAAATGCTGCACACACATTTGGCCATGCACAGCAAGGTTTGGCTGCATAGCCCTGTAACCAACCTCTGTACCCACTCAAGCCCACGCTGCGTACACCCTTTGGCTGTGCCCAGCGGGGTTTGGCTGCAGGGACTGTCCTCCTGCCAGGCCATGTGGTTAAGCCACTATAACCACCCAACCCTAGGCCACACACAGCTGGTAGCCATTTGTGGCAGGTTGTCCACAGGGCCTGGCATGAGGCCAGGCCCTATGGCCAATCCCTATAAGAACCCAACTGACTGCCACACAAACCCTTTGGCCATGTGCAGCAGGGATTGGCTGCAAGGCCTAGCCAGAGAAAAATTGTTAGCGGGACAGTGAGCTTTTTCAGGCTTTCATGAATTATATACTTAGAATTTGATATTTTCAGACAAATCAAAAAATGCATTTGTCAAATAAATACAGTGAGATCATCTTTCAGTATGTACCTTAAATATTTTAATTTAAAAAATGTAATATAAAAATGATCATATTCACACCTAGATTTCAGCCCACAACCTTCAGTGTGACAGTCTGGGACCTTAACCTCTATGACAGAGTGTTTTAAACAAGTCTAGTAGCTGTCCCAGTAGGTCTTGCTACTTTTTTTTGTATTTTGATTATAAATACCGGACCCCGGGGTAGACTCAAGGCCCCCAAGGTCCTAGCCGGCTCCTGACTCCTGCAGGAGCTGTCATTGCTCTAGCAAAAAGGGAGCTCCTTCAAATAGCAGCTCCCTGCTTGAAGGAGCAATCTTTTCATCTGTTTTTCTGCACACAAATTTGTGTGCAGGGTAAGAGATGTAAGGTCCACTTTCTGCAAACAGAAAGCGGACTTTGTTTGCTTTGCTTGATGGGAGCTGCCGGCAGCTCCCATCAAGCAAAAGCTTCCTCACCAAGCTTCCTCACCTGCATTGGGTCTGCAAAGACCTAAGTGAGGCCCAAAAGTGAGGTGGCAGACTGACAACCTCAATTCACCTCACTGAAGAACCATGGGCGGCAGAGCACCATCTACAAGAGCACAATATTTTTATGTGTTTTTTCACTGGTTTGACATCAGAGCTTTTTTACTGCTCCGACATCAGAACAGTGACTAACCCTTTTTTAAATCCATGTTATTGATTATGGCTTCCTGTGTGGAAGCCATACATATGTAAATAGTTTAACAGAGGGTCCTAAAGGAAGGTCTTGATGTATTCCTTATAAAATGTGTTGAAATGGTGCCCTTTCTGCAGGGTCACCCTGGATTATTTGCCTATTTGATGAAGCCTATTGTTACTGTCTAAAGAGTTCTGTACACTTTACTTTTCAAACCAGATGTGACATGCTTGTTCTCCTCCTTACAACATGGCAAAATTAGTGTAGTCCTGAGTGATACAATTCTTTTCCTCATAGAACCCTAGTATATGGTAGCACAATTAACCAAGGCCTGTAAATTAAATACAACCAGTGGACTGCAATGTTCATTGTGTTTTCCACTACAGTGGCACTGCAAAGCAGACCCCAGGTCTAACATTCCATCCTAGCTGTGCAGTTTTAAAACTGCAAATTCGACCAGTCAGAATACCTTGTTTTGACAGTCCTACATCTTCCTTTTAACTATTAATAAGCCACCCCTAATTAGACAATGTCCATAGGGCAAAAAAGTAGGACATAAAAGTGTAATGTTAAACATGTCCTCACATTGAAAACACTCTATAAGCTATTTCATTGTAAAGGGTTGGCTGTTACATGGGAAAGCACTGGGATACCATATTGCATTTAATAAACTTTTTTTGCCTTATGAAACAGACAAAAAAGTATTTTTTTGACTTTTTGAAATCTTTATTACAAGTCCAATTCACTGGTAAAGTCGGATTTGTAATAACTCTTTTGGGAAGATGACTTTTAGAAAGTTGCCTCCACCCTGCCAGTAGTCCCTGGAAACTAAATCTGCATTTTGCTTTCCCTCTTCGCTAACCAATAATTAGCATTTCAAAAGGTGTGAATGAGGTGTGAACTTGCTAATAGGACAGGGACTAAAGGCTTTTGGTGTTGAGAGTGTTGTTATGCCATTGACAGGCTGGTCTGTGGGCTGGGCACATATATCCGACACCCAGACCTTCACTCTTTTCTTGCCCCCCAACAAAAACTAGTCTTCATCATAGTGGGCTGCTTGCTGACATCACAGTGTTAGATCCTGCTGGAGTGTTAGGCCTGCTTGACAGGTCTACTGGGGTTTTTCAGATGACACTTTCAACACACTTCAAAGAGGCTTCACTTAACACAGGCAATTGTTATCTTCCACTTGTGTGTGGACCTTCATTTATCCCACCCAGCCAGATAGGCCACAATCATAGCACCTCTTTATAATATAACAGTGTCAAATCCTGTTTGACAGGTTTGCTGCATTTATGTATAACATTTGCAGTGCACTTCAAAGGAGGGAGACATAATGTCAAAACCATTTGTGTCTAGCCACTAAGGGGTTTCTGAAAAATCAGCTTTCTTCTACTAGACTTCTGTCTTGGAATTTGTTGGGAGTCCAGGGGTGGCCACAAACTGGATAAATTCCCAAAATGGGTAAGGTAAGGCCTGGGAGCCTTTACACCATTGGTTAGGGGATCCCCAGGGGCCACTCCTACCCACTAGTTTGTGCCAGGCATAAATGTGTCTTCAGGCATGCACTTTAGAACACTCCTGGGCCTTTTGTCCCCTGGGGAAACAGGAAGTTAAAAGAGGTATTTTTCTGCAACTGCCCAGCTAGTCAGTGGCTACAGGGCCTGGACAGGACTCTCCCTTTGGTCTCTGCCTGCCATCCTATGAGTTTCTGGGTGCCTCCTCTAAGGTTTTAGGGGGCTTTAAAAGTGTACTCCTGTGATAGATTGGGAATTAAAGTACTAAAGTAAGCAGGTAAATCTTTGCTTAGGATGAACCTGGTTAGTGTATCCAACCAGCACACCATCACATTCAGCTTCAACTTGCTCTAGGTCATGTTCTACCACACCTATTGGCTATCTAAGGTATGCTGTGCTTCTTGGTGCTATTGCTACTGAAAACTTTAAAAAGGTATATTTCTATTTCCCCTTATTGAATGATTGTTATTATGATGTGATTGTGTTTCTGGAGAAATATAAGATATATTCTGGGTTCTCTTCCTCTCTTCCCCTGGAGTCATTAGAACATCAAGCGATGGACCCCGCCTTTTCTGGAATCGCATTAACTAATTTCGCACCACTTACGGATGCTGTAACAACCAACCTCCTCCTTAAAATTAAATCGGGCTCCCCCCTTGATCCCGCCCCCCCTGCCATTCTCTCGCGGGTCTCAGATATTGTTGTTCCGCCTCTCACAAAAATACTGAATCACTCCTTATCTTCAGGTTCTCTTCCTTCATCTTTTAAGCATGCCATCATTAAGCCTCTTCTAAAAAAGCCTAAGCTGGATCCTTCTTTGTTGGAGAATTATAGACCTATTGCTCTCCTTCCCATCTCAACAAAAATCCTGGAGAAGCATGTCAACTATCAATTAACCAGCTATCTGGAGAGCCACGAACTCCTCCACCCTACTCAAATGGGCTTTAGAGCTCACCATAGCACGGAGTCAGCTCTCCTTACAGTGACGGAGTCAGTCCGTCAACTTTTGGATCAAGGGGCTTATGTAGCCGTTATTTTACTTGATCTTAGCGCAGCTTTCGATACGGTGGACCATAATCTTCTCTGCTGCAGGCTCTCTGAATTAGGGATAGGAGGTTTAGCACTGTCTTGGCTTTCTGCTTTCCTTAAAGGAAGATCCTTTCAAGTTCTGGATCGAGCCTTTTTCTCTGAGATTTTTCCATTGACTTGTGGATTCCCTCAGGGCTCCTCCCTGAGTCCGACTCTTTTCAATCTTCATCTATCCCCGCTGGCTAAAGTGATTGTTCCTTATAACTTCTCCCTGGTCACCTATGCCGACGATACTCAGCTTGTGGTATCACTATCTAGTTCTGGGGATTCATCCGCGGCCAATCTTTCTTGCTGTATGAAGGATATTGGAGACTGGATGATTCAATCTAAGCTTAAATTTTATGATGGGAAATCAGAAGTTATTGTGTTGGGCAATGGTTCCCCAGCCTCCCCCCTCTCATCGCACTCCGAGTCTTTTAACAACCTTCCTCCACCCAAGGCTCAGGTAAAAAGCCTTGGCTTTTGGTTGGATTCCCGCTTGACTATGGATTTTCAAGCAAAAAAGTCTCCTCTACATGTTTTGGTATTTTAAGAGTCCTTAGGAAGGTTTTTAACCTTCTACCCTCTACGGCTAGAAGAATCCTCGTTCAAACTCTGATTCTCTCCCGCCTTGACTATGGGAACTCTCTGTTTCTCAGTTCCCCGGCTTATGTGATAAAGAAGTTGCAGACAGTACAGAATGCAGCAGCCAGGCTCCTTATTGATCTTCCCAGACATCTATCCGCAAAGCCGGCTCTTTCAACACTCCACTGGCTCCCCATCAAGCAGCGTACCCACTTTAAAGCCCTGTGTATTGTTCACAGGGCCCTCCATGATAAGGGTCCGATGTTCTTTAGAAAACGGATCCTTATCTATGCCCCCTCCTGAAGTCTGAGATCTTCCTCCTTCCGACATGTTAATATCTTTCGGTTTAAGAGAGCTTGGGGAGCCAATTCCTTCTCTACCAAGGCCGCCCGCCTTTGGAATGATTTTCCCTCTGAGCTTCGTTATGAACCCTCAGAGCAGCTTTTTAGGAAAAAACTCAAAACTATCCTTTTCTGTAGGTAATTTTCTGGATCTTCCTTGTCTCTGGCAGTAGTTATGTTATGTTAGCGCTGGGATGCCTTAGGGTAACTATGCGCTTTATAAATCCTTAAAACTAACTAAACTGTTTGTTAAAGTTCACTCTATGTTTCTAGTTCATTTGGGGATTTATATTGTTTTGCGTATCAACTTTATTACTGTTATAGAACTGTGTAAAAACTTTAGTTGATGCCTCTAAGTTAGGCGTGTCTGCTCTACGCCAAAGATACCAGGGAGTGCGGCTCAGGTTTATTTGGTGACTTTAGTGATTCACCAATACGAGAATTGTGACTTTTACTTGAGGTAGGTACTTACACTCCCCAACTAATAACCCAATTTGTTACACAATCCTAGTAGAGCAAATAACTATTGGGACAATTGTATTAGAAAACTACATTTATAATTTCATGGAAAGGGATCCACATCCCTCTGAATGTAGTCAAAAGCAACCAACGCATTCAACTGAAGATAATTGCATTGCAAGCCTATTTTTACATTATTATAGTGGCTATGCACAAAATAAAGTTGAATGTATGCCATTGTGACAGCTAGGTTATATCATTTTAGAGCTGGGGCTTCGCCCTTGGCATTACAGAAGGCAATCACTTGAACCTCAGTTTATTATGATTAAACCTAGCATTTATGTTAGATATGCATTTGCTAAATCTGTATGACCTGTTTATTTCACCTATTGGAAACACAGAGTTAAATTATATGACATGTGTAATGCATTTCATATCAGCCGTCAAATGGTCATGTGGTAAGAAAAGCAGGCAAAGTGACAGAATCTCAGAAAGAAAATCCTTACCAATCCAATTCTTATCTTTTGAGCTGGACATGCCATATGACATAAACTAGCAGAAGATGGACTTATTAGAGATTTTTCAATATGCTGCATCAAAATTTAAACAGAGACCAGAAGAGATATACTGCATGCCACATGGCAACTTTCTTAAATCTCCAGTGAAATATATATAAATCCTTTAAGAATAGAACTCACATTTTTATAAGTGTATCCACTCTAATGTATCCTAGCTGCACCTGCCAGGTGGTCACTGTAAAAACATATTTGCTGCCACAAGTGCCAGGCCAATGTACAAGGTGAGAGAAAATGGATGTTTTAAGCCCCAGACACACTCAATCTGAGTGATACATTTTGAACTGAAGTGGGTGAGAATATGGGAGCATAGGGGCTAGTGAATGGCCTAAAGGAGAAAATGACTAACTTACCAGCCTTTCTGAACAACTATGAGTAATGGGATTTGAGGAATGTTAGAGCTGACATCCTTGGCATGGTATTCCATCCAGACTTTTTTCCTTTATTGCCCGTCTTTCTCTGAACTCGTTTTTGTTGACTTTCATAGTCTGTGCACTTTATCACTGCTCACCAGTGGAAAAGTGTGGGTGCTCTCCCCCTTAAACTTGGTAAAATTGACCTAAACCTAATTGACACATTTAATTTACTTATAGGTCCCTAGGAAATGGTACTACATGTATCCAGTAAATTAAATGCTATTAATGGGCAGCAGCACTCCTTGGGCAATCCATTAAAGTAGCACTGCAAAGCCTTCTCAGGCCTGCCATAGCAGCCTGTAGTGCAGTTTTAAACTGCGATTTTGACCTGTCAAAATAATCCTTTTACTAGGACTAAACCTTCCTTTTTAATACTCATAAGTCACCCCTAAGGTAGACATTAGCAGTTAGCATTTTCTGCTTAAACCAAATGTGCCTTTTTGCCCCTGTTCAGGGTCACATTACTGTAAATGACCCTCCTGTGATGTGTTGTGTATTCCTTCCAGAAAGGAAACAAAAGGGCCATGGGGCATGGTGTTCCTCTCCTGAGCTTCAAATGGTAGCCTTAGGGCTATGTCCACCCCCTTCCTGACTTCTAAAAGCTGCCAGCCATGCCACAGACAAATGCAGCTCACACCTAGGCCTGTGTGCCCTTTGTTATCCTAAGCAGTTTGGACCCACACCCTGGAAAGGGAGAAAGGAAGACAAAGAAGTCACCCCCCATTCACAGTTGGCATTGGGTATAAGAATAGCACCTCCAGGACATCTTATGAGTATACTCCTGGACCTATGGAAAATGTGGAAGAAGGGCTGCCCTACTTACTGAAGAAGGAAGACTGAACCTATTTGCCTTGAACCCAGGATCCCTGAAAGTAACTCCAAGGGTCAGTTGGCTGACCTCCTATTTGATCTACAGGGGCACAACAAGCTTCCAGATGAATCCCAGCAACTACCCAGCTGACGAATACCACCTGTATCTACCAGGACCTGCACACGCCCTGCTGTTGGCCTTTTCTGGAGTGAGTCGTGGCTGGTATCAGAGTGTACTCTTCCTGAACTCCAGGTGAAAATCCTGATGTTCTGGGCTTTTCTCAAATGCATGTGGACACTTCTCACAGGGAAATTACCTTCTGTGATGTTCTCCAACGTGAAACTCCAGGAACAACCTGCTCTACTTTTCACACCGAGAATGCCCGCATCAAGTACCAATGCAAATGTCCAGCAGCGACCTCCTTGTGGCCCCTCCAAGACAGAGCTCCAGCAAGACCTAGAGCAACCCTGTATGGTCAGAAGGACTGGTTTCAAAATGGCATCCCAACATCCCATTTAGACTACCAAATGGTGCTGACACAAAAATACAGCTTTACTAGCTTTTAAAGGGCTAGGAAACAAAAATGGTGTGCTGAAAAGGGTGTTCTGAAGAATTCACAGTTGAATTGCACTGAAAGCTGCATTCTTCTATTTCCAGGTATGAGTTTGGAAAATTAAACTAAAAGGAGGTTTCTGTTGACAACCATGAAAGAGCCATGTGAATTACATTTATCAGCCCCACTATGGAATGTGGCAAAGCTAAAAGTGTTTTACCCAGGTGTATCCTGCCAGAGAATACAAAATGCAAAATCAAGAAGGGTCTTGGGGGAAGGTGATAAGCACATCTTTAAAGTATGTCCATTCACTGCTAATGCCCTCATTATGTGCCAACCAGCGCAGAATCTCTTTGAGATACTGCCCAGAGCAAGTGGAACGTCTCAGCAGAAAAAGGCCTGGAATTGAAAATCTGAATTCAAAGCTCCTTGTCTGATATGGTATCCTTCACTCTGGGGCATTGTACTTGGAATATTTGAATTCAGAGGTGGAGATACCAAATGGAATAATTAACTACAGCCCTCTGAATTCTAGGCAACTTTTAATGAGTCTCTAATTCAAATGACACAAATATGTCCTGACATCATAGATTCTTATGCAGAGGAGTCTGTGGGAGGAATCATCCCTGGGCCATTAGAGTTTATCTATGTAGAGATTGTTGCAGATCCAGGAATCAAACACGGATACTATCTGTATGCTTATTGTCATTAAAAGGACAGTTGATTGTGGGAGCACTGTTAAGTTGTTTATGTGTCATTCTTCTGTTTTTATTCAGATAGCAAAAACATTAAAGAATTGTTAGGAATACTTGAATTAATCTTTACCAAATCCTGGGGCTCTTTTCCTTTTATTGATTTTTGGTTATTTGCCACTTTTGGTGCCCTACTGTAAATCTCTGTCTGGAGTGGATAGACTAAAATACATCTCTGAGTGATTGTCAATGGCTGATTCTACTTGCAAGCAGTTCACCCATCGCTCTTGTTCACCTATCACTCGTCTTTTCCTCAAATTATATTTTACACCATTTTTCAATCAAAATACTTTTATTTTTCTTCAGAGAAAAGCCCTGAGTGTATTAGGTATGCACAGTTCTCCTGTGTTCATTGTGCTGTGGAATTCAAGCTATATTTCACTGACAACGATTTTGAAGGCCACAACAGGTCTGGTGTTGTGTGTGGTCCTTTTCAGAGGGGACCTTTACTGGCAGTTTGGACTGCACTCTTCCTACTGGAGCAAAACCAAGGCTGCGTTGATTATAGCTGGTCTCTGGAGTGGCATACTGGGTTAAAAAACCGGTTAGAATGCAACCCAGGTTTCCCAGTGGTTGGGATTATGTACAGACATTTCACCACCTTTGTGTATTTTTAAGTACATTCTCCAAGTGTGATGGGTATACCCAAATGTGGGTCCTGTGCTCACTGTGCCACAGGATTCAAGTTGAGCCTTGCTGACAAAAGCTATGGGGGTCATTCCTACCCCGGCGGGCGGCGGGCGCCGCCCGCCGGGCGGAAACCTCCAAAAGACCACACCGCGGTCAAATGACCGCAGGGGTCATTACAACTTTCCCGCCGGCCCAGCGGGAAAGCCCCTGCAAAGAGGAAGCAGACAGTGAAAATCTTTGTGGGGCCCCCAGGGGTCCCACGACACCCGTTCCCGCCAGCCTCAACACCACCAGGAACAGGCTGGCAGGAAGGGGGTCGGAATCCCCATGGAGGATTCCCTGGGCCAGGGGAAAACCGGCGGGAAACCTCCGGTTCCCCTTTTCTGACCGCGGCTTTACCGCCGCGGTCAGAATGGCCCGGGAAGCACCGCCACCCTGTTGGCGGTGCTTCCTCTGCCCTCCACCCTGGCGGTTTGAAACCGCCAGGGTCGGAATGAGGGCCCATATATTCCAGGCACAGGAAATGGTTTGCTTGTGATCTTGTTCAAATGGGCCCTGGCTTGACGGTCCTGACTGGACTATAACTATTCAAGCAGATCTAATGCTGATTTGAATGTAGCTGATCTTTATCTGAAGTGTCTCACAGGGTGACTGAGGCTATTTTCAAGCATTCCATCCTTCACCTTTATGTTTTCCTCTAATTAACTTTTATAACATGTTTCAATAAAAAATAATTAACAAAACATGAAGAAAATTAAGAATCAGGTGTAACACTGACCTCACTTTCTTTCACAGGTGAATTTAGAAATGTACTAGCTAAATCTGCTAAAAACATCTCACATTTTTCATTTGAAACACTTCAGGGCTTGTCCATGTTTCTGTGCTCACACACATAGATTAATCCAGCTCTGTCCATATTAGCCTCTTCAAGAAATATAACAAGAAACTTCAAAGGAATAAGAGCAAGATGGCTAAATTGTTTCAGACTCAAGGAAGAGTGAAACATGAAACCTACCCTGAGTCAATGCACTGCCACCCACATCAACAAAACAAAAAGTACAACAATCTGTGCACCATTCACAAAGCATTCTCCAAGAATTTTCCTATTTAGCTCCACTTCTTATCTCTCCACTGCCAACCTGCAGTTACATGCTGAACCATTAACAAAAGATAAGACAAAAGAAATGGAAGAAGAAACAGAAAGGCTTAAATTGCACGCTCTTTAGCCACCGACACAGTTCATGCAAAGAATCAAGAATGTTTAAAAGTTTCAGAATGAGTTGAAACACTCACTCTTAAGACAAGACTTGGTCCATAGACAGATCACTAAACCACAAATTTATAATTTCAGAAAGAAATACAACCCATCTACCAGCCTTTTTGACCTTAATAAACAAACAAAATCCTGCTTCAATTGATTCCAATACCCAACTGGATAAAAGTATTGATGCAATGGTATAATCCATCATTTGTCAACAGTATGAAGATTTGCTGTCCTTTCAAGACCCCTTCAAGATGGTGCCCTACTGAAAATTCAAGACAGATTCACGCATCAACATGCAACCAAAAGGATAAATATATCCTAGAATACAGCTGTAATGGTTAAAGAGACATATACCAGTGGTGAAGAAAGCAATGAACTGCACCTGCATACCAAAGACAATACTTGGAGAACAAACTAAAATGTGCCCTTCTACATCCAATTAAGTCTATTTATTAGATTAGATTTTAAATTGAATCTACTCAACAAGTCTCTGCAAAGAGAAGGAAATTGCAAGTATCTTATGTTTATGCTTAGGTTTCAAGGAACTTACATGACGTAAGGGATTATGGCCCTCATTTCAACATTGGCGGGCGGCAACCGCCGCCCACCAAGTTTAAACCATCCTGGCGGCCGCCTATGCGGCCGCACTCCCACAGGGACTATTTTGAGATCCCCGCTGGGCCGACGGGTGAAAACCTGGTTTCCACCCGCCGGCCCAGCGGGGATCTCGGCCGCAACACGGGAGCCGGCTCCAAATGGTGCCTGCGGTGTTGCGGCTGTGCGACGGGTGCAGTTGCACCCATCGTGCTTTTCACTGTCTGCTATGCAGACAGTGAAAAGCTCCATGGGGCCGTGGCAGGGGGCCCCTGCACTGCCCATGCCAGGGGCCCCACGACTCCCCTTTCCGCCAGCCTTTTCATGGCGGTTCATACCACCATGAAAAGGCTGGCGGGAGGGGGACTCGTAATCCCCTGGCCAGCGCTGCCCTCAGGGATTACAACCGCCGGGACAAAAGTGGCGGGAAACCAGCGGGACAAAAGTGGCGGGAAACCGCCAGTCCCGGCGGCGCTTCCGCTGCGGTCGTAATGCCAAAGTTTGTACCGCCAGCCTGTTGGCGGTACAAACTCCAACACAGCCCTGGCAGTCTTTGACCGCCAGGGTTGTAATGAGGGCCTTAGTTCTCTAACACTCAAAAGTATTATAAATTACTCTAAGAGTTACTAATTCAAATGTTAAAACTATGAGTAGATGAAAATTGGAAGGGGAATGCAATGCTCGTATGCCAGCTAATAAAATAGTAGCTGTATCATTTATGTCTTTTTATGGCTTTTTTAAAATCACAAATGATGAACGAATAAAAGAAACACAGAGGACTTGCAGACCAGTCTTATCCCAAGGTCTGCTAGTCCACAATGCTGCTATGTAATCAAATCGATCACAATATATTTGTCACTTTTGTATTCTGTGACATACTGTAAATACTTTACTTTACAAAGAATATTGACAGTGGCATTACATAATACAAATAAGAGCCTTACAAGCTTACCTCCTGTTTGAGTGATGACTTTGATGTCATTAGAGAGTGGCCCATCCCCAACAGAGGTAAATGCCAAAACTTTGACAAAATATGTTTTCTGCGGCACTAAGTTTCCAATAGTGGTGATGTAGCTGTCAGCTACATTGTGTTTAGTCCAACTGTTGGCATGTTGAGTAGAGTCCATGGTATAATACACTCTGTAGCCCTGAATCTTTCCATTGGGTTCTTCTGGCTCTTCCCACTCAACTAAAATGGTGGATGGGCTGAGCATGCGAGCTTGTACATTACGAGGAGGACTGGACGGAGCCTGCTCTGATGTCCTTGTCATCACAGGTTCACTTGATGGGCCCCGACCAATGTTGTTCACAGCAACAACCTTGAATTCATACTCTGAATAAGGACTTAGTCCTGCAACACTGTACCGTGTGGTAGCCACACCATCAATCTCTTTGTACAATTCCTCAGAATTCTTAGGCTTGTGTAGGATTATGTAGTAGGAGACTGGCTCAGGGTTTCCAGAGTCCCAAGTTAAGGTTATGCTGGTTGCTGTGGTCTCTGTCACTACAGGAGTTCCTGGGGGTTTTGGTAAGGCTAGAAACACCAACACAAAAAAAGAAGTATTAGTTAAGCAAATGGAAAGCATTATTTGTACTTATGGCCCCTTAAACATTCAACTGATGTAGTAACACCTACCCCACTAACCAGACATATATAATTTGTAGCAGCATATGTAGCAGTTGTTGTGGATTAAATATCTCAGCATATGTAGAAAACACACAGAATCCCCAAAGACAGATGTGCAATAGATGGCAAATTTATGTGACGTTTGGTGTGATTGATGGTGAATTATCTGTTTCACAAGGAAAGGTGCACCGTGACCAATAATTCCCAATGACACACACCAAAATGTACAAAGTGTAACTTGTAGTGCCCAACAACGTACAGAGGCACAAATGTAAGCATTTTTCACAACAACCACATTTGCTGTACTACATTGAGCTAGGGGAAAGCACATCTCAGAGCCAAATGTTCTAAGTATGGCCTGCTGCTGTAATTCCCAGCACTGGTGCTCTAAACAGCTGCCTTGTGCATGGCAAAGGCTCACAGAACTCAGTGTGTGCTATATAGTATAGGATTTGTACTGGAAGCATACATTCACAGTAAAATGTCCTTTGTCTAGACAAACATAAAAGGATCTCATGCACGGGACTTGTGCTGTGCAATTCATCACACATACAATGCAAGGATCCCATGCAGTGGTTTTGTGCAGTGCACTTCAACACATATACAATGCATGGGTTTGTATACGAAATGAAAACATCTCTCCTTGTTAGAACCGTCTTCAAGGAGGTGTCAGTAATTGATGCAAATCCCAGTCTATATTAGTAGATTGAGCTTTGCATTGAAACCTTCTGGTGTTCAGGATAATTTGCCCATGTACACACAAGAAACACCCTTTTAAGTCAAAGCAGAGCACACTACTGTCTGTGCTGAGAAAGGGGCACCTTCCCAGTGCAAAATGCCTTTTGCGCTGGAAAGTTAACACCATGCACACTTTGTGCCATTTTGTGGTGCTTTGCAGCGCTTTGAGTCAGTACAGGGCCTTAGTAAATCTGGTTCCTTATGAAGAATTTGTCATGTAAAAAATGAGAATGTACAAAGTAAGTCTGTATGCTTAGCTGCAAAAATGAAAAAACACTGCACGAGTAAACAAGCATTGACAAGTCAATAGTTTGGACATTTGGATCTAGAAATCTATTTTTTGTGATGCAACGTCAATGCTATTTACGGAAAAGTGGTCCTAATCAGCCTGTTATTCCATCCGTCGGAAATACAATGCATCTAGTGAAGACGTACCTAATATTAAAAAAATGTCATTCTTACTTAAATTGGGGTTGATAGACATTTACATTCACAGCAGACACACTGCCTTTAGCAGTCAGAATTACGATGCTTTTAAAGGAATTTCCCTGTTACCCTATTGCATCTGGTAATGGCAGACACTCATCTTTAATTTCCTTTACCTTGTCCCTCTTCAGCTGGCCAGGAAGTGACCTCCCTGCTTAATAAGGAACAAGAGGAACGGAACTCAGGAGAAGGTAAAAGAGGAAATGGAGAGAAAGAGAGATTGGTGATGGAGACCTAGAGGGTATAACTAAAGCAATGGAGCTATAAGAGGAAGGTAGATGCAGAGGAGTAGAGGTTTTTGGATAAAAGGAGAGGTAGAATGGTAGAGTAAAGAGAAATTAAGAGGCAAAGATGGATAGACAAGTCGAAAGAGGGGGCAGGATCGCAGAAAGAGAGATGGGAGAGAAGACAGAGAGAAAGACTTAGATTGTGGTTGTGAAGGATATTAGGGAGAAATGCTAGAAGGATGACATGAAATAAAAGCAAGAGGACTAATGAGAACATTACAAAATAAAAGGGGAGGGGGAGACTGTGCACATGATAAAATACAACCTAAACTCACATAAAACCAATGTGCCACAATAATGACAATCTGCTTTAACCTGCCTGACTGAGATTAAGTCAGCAAGCCAATATAAAAAAGCCACAGAAATGTGTTGTGTTTCTCAGGGAAACATTTCACCCACTTACCTCCCCTATGGTAAGACCTACACCCAGGAAAGTGAATGTTTGGGAAATGCATGTGGAGCAGAGCACATCCACTTGACTGCACATCATCAAATAATGCATATCATAGAGAAAGGCACATCAAACTTCTTTGCAGATAGTGCACTTCAGAATGTGCAAACTAAAGAGTTTTTGCTGAGGCGTGCTCACTAGGTATTAGAGAGAGAAAGATGGGTTTTATAGAGAATGAGAAAATGTAGCGGTGGAGTGATAAAGTGAGGAAGTGAAGAAAGAGGGGGAAGAGTTACAAAATGTTCACACAACAGAAAAAGCAAAGTTGCTGCACTGCGTGAAAGAGAGAGAAAATAAGCATCACATCCCCTAAGATATTGTGCTGTTTTCCTCTCTCCCCGTGCTGGTGCACGTTAGGTTGCCAAACGCCAGTGCATACACCCTTACACCATTGTGCAAGGGTGTGTGTGTTCTATCAAGCAAAGGTTTTGCCCTGGAAGAGAACAAAACCATACTTTAATACTTGTATCACTTTGATTGTGTGCTGTACAATGCAGCATGTATGGAAAGTTAGAAAAATGTCGAGAGTTTAAACACTTGCTCCTATGCTCTGAGAAGGTGTCCATTTTTGGTGCAAATCCTAGTCTGCCAGTGTTTGTAGATAGGGAATTGCATGGGAACACACCTATGCACCAACCATGGCACACCACTTGACTGAACTTAAAGAAGTGTAAAGCAACATATAGTGGTACTTTGTGTTAACATAGTTAGCTTTTCAAAGTAAATCCTAATTTGCAATATAATGCAAATACAGCCACAACATGTTGCACTGGAATTGTGTTACAAAAGTAACACAAACCCAATGCGAAGTGTTAGTGTTGCAGTGGAGAAAAGGGCTAGATTTGAGACATGGGAGATAGATGAGGCATTGAGGGGGAGGTTGGAAATTAGTGCGTTAACTGGGGAAAAGAGTGGTAGAAACAGATACAAACGTCTAGTGAATCAAAGAGAATAAATAAAAAAAACAGAGAATGCACATCAGGAGGTGCAGATAGGAGTGAGCACACCTGGGAGAAAGACTGAGCCACCTTGAGAAATAGAACATGACATGGAGACAGGATGGTTCTTTTAGTAGATTATTTCCCCCAAAAGTAAAAAAAAAATCCACGTATAAGTGTGACCAGGAACAGAAAACCTGGGAGATGCACAACATTGTGGAAAGCATGGCATTGGTGATCATGGAGTGGATTGTGAGAAATGTATATCAGGACGTGCATACTATGATAGGGACATAAGGAAGTTCGCATTAGGGCGAGTGCATGATGCGTGATACAGGTTTATAAAGCATGTTGAAATTTAACAATAAGTGTGTTATTTGTATTACTGAATTTCATTTGTAAAGTTTTTCTTTTTCTTTTCAGATTACTGTTAATCAATAATATGTCAAACTGCAACTATGTAGGTTTTGCTTCAGCATTTTTCCTCCATTGCTCACAGTTATGGTTGAGGAGGAGCTGCAGTGAGGTAGGTCTAATTTTAAAACTGTTATGTTGCAAACACCATAAGTGAGATTGCAGCTGCTTCACTCACTCTTATACATTGTGGCCCATATTTATACTTTTTGACGCTAAACTGCGCTAACGCAGTTTAGCGTCAAAAAGTTTTGCGCCGGCTAACGCCATTCTGAAGCGCCATGCGGGCGCCGTATTTATTGAATGGCGTTAGCCGGCGCAAGCAGACCGGCGCTGCCTGGTGTGCGCGAGAAAAACCACGTACACCAGGCAGCGCCGGCGTAGGGGGAAAATGGCGCATGGGCGTCTTAAAATGGGGCAAGTCAGGTTACGTCGAAAAAATCGTCGTAACCCGACTTGCGCCATTTATTTTCGACGCCCATCCCCCATCAACATGACTCCTATCATTGTAAAGATAGGAGTCATGCCCCCTTGCCCAATGGCCATGCCCAGGGGACTTCTGTCCCCTGGGCATGGTCATTGGGCATAGTGGCATGTAGGGGGGCACAAATCAGGCCCCCCTATGCCAAAAAAAATTATTTAAAAAAAATAAAAAAAAACTTACCTGAATGTCCCTGGGGTGGGTCCCTCCAGCCTTGGGTGTCCTCCTGGGGTGGGCAAGGGTGGCAGGGGGGGTCCCTGGGGGCAGGGGAGGGCACTCTGGGCTCATTTTGAGCCCACTTGTCCCTTAACGCCATGCCTGACCCAGGCGTTAAAAAGCGGCGCAAATGCGCCGTTTTTAGCCACGCCCACTCCCGGGCGTCTCTTTTGCCCGGGAGTATAAATACCACGTAAAGGCCTGGGAGTCATTTTTTAGACGGGAACGCCTCCCTTGCATATCATTAACGCAAGGAAGGGGTTCACGCTAAAAAATGACGCACATTCCGGGAACTTTGGCGCTATTCGCCTCTAACGCCATAGTATAAATATGGCGTTAGTTGGCGTTAGTTTAGCGTCGAATTTGCGTCGAAAAAAACGACGCAAATTCGGCGCAAACGGAGTATAAATACGGCCCTGTATGTCTATAGAGTAGAGACTGAATCGGTATGTGAAGGGACTTAGGTGAGTTGTCAGCGGCACAGGATTTAATTGTATCATACTGGCAATCCGGCGACGTCTGTAGGACCATATGCATGTGGTGTGCTGCGTCCAGACCACATTTTGCTGATAGCCATTCAAACTACTATAATGACCATAGTTGGTGCTGGCTACCTATCGTGCACCTTGTGTGTGCCTCATAGATGCTGCTGAAGGCCAATATGGAGCAGAATATCTGCCACTTATCGAAGGGTGAATGAAGCAGGGGCAGGTCATCCTCAGGTTTAGCGCCCCCTGCCAGAAGCAGCAGCTGAAAAACATTTATAGTAAAATCATAATAAACTTTGATTATTATGTTTTTACCATAAAAGGGGTGGGGCCATAGGCGTGATAGTGACAGGTCAGTGAGAATGTATAATTGGCAGTCCGTCTCAGGCCGGCCAAACACACATGCACACTGTGCTCTACCCTGCCCGGCACTGTATTGCCGAACTTGAGAGAGCAGGCACAGGCTCCCAGGCTGGGTGCTCCCAGCCAATCCTAATGCTGCTCTGAGCAGCATCAGGAATGGCTGCAGGGCAGGCTGGGAGCCTGTGCCTGCAATGGAAGATGAAGGAAGCAGTGCAGCGGCAGCACAGAAAAATGGTAAGTTTTATTTTTTTAGTATTATTAACTGTTTTTCTCTGGTTCTCCTCCCCCCCCGCCATGCGCCACGCCACCCCTCCACTTTTCCCTGCCACGAGCCACGCCTGGTCAGCCTGTTAAAATGGGTGCAGTATCGCTTCCTTGGGGGAGATAAAGAGCCAGCCATACTGTACTGGTACACCAAGCATGGTGCAAACACACACACATCTACTATCCATCCCAATTCACATCACATGTGCACTAACACGCATACACCACATAAAGAGTCATACACACAAAAGGAAGTGAAGGTCCCCAGTTACGGAGATTGAAGGAATTATATATGCAGAGAGGCAACAGAACTGCTTTTTCAGATGCAGATGTAAAAAATGCCTCTGCTCTTCATTACAAACCCAATTACAACCACCCATTAGGCTGGAGAGAAGTTGGGAGTAATCTCTACACTGTTTCATAGGAAAACCATATGAAAGGACAGGGTGGTATATCTGTAAGCACAACACAGGGAGTTTTAATTTTACAGCATGATCAACCTACTTCAGGTGTAACAACACCTGTTGAATACCAGGATAATCCTGGCAAGAAGACGTTTTGCAAGGAGAATCATTATACTCCCAGCACCAGATGACCCACGTCCCAAGCCCTTGGTGCACTTTACAAATATACATAACAAAACAGAATGTTTATGACCCAGAGAAAAAAGGCAGACATAAACATATCAATCTGTACCCCAATAATGTGGAAGAAATTAACTAATATTTTTATTGTAGATTCATACATGCAGTTTTTTTCTTTACAATTGGATACATATCATTTACCAACAGTTCAAACTATGAGAGCATCTATGTAAAGTTAGGGGCGGGTACCCAAGAGAATGTTCAGTAGCACCCATTTCAGTAACAGATGTAAATGTAAAACCACATACATACCTTTCACATTTATTTGTGCTATGGCTTCAATAACACCAAGTGTTGACATAGCTACACATGTGTAATTTGCTGATTGCCTAACATCTGTAAGTTCAAGCACATTTCTCCCAATTGGCATATCATCTTCTGGAGTCAAATCCTCTAAACCAAGCATCCATTTCACATATGGCATTGGTGATCCCACTGCAACACAAGTAATATTAACACTTCCGCCTGGCATGATTTCATGATTTGTAGGTGGGATAGAGAATCGCGGTGGAACACGGCGAACTAGAATTAAAGACACAAAAAGTGTAATAAGATCATCAAAACGAGTATTATTTATTTGTGTACAGACACATAGGACATGCACTGTACAAACACATTCTCGTAACAAAACTAATTTGTTGTGATAACATACAAAACATCACTCTCTATATATGTTTTAATACAGTATCTTAGACACATTCAAATGAAATTGAAGTCAAACCTACAGAACCAGGGCTCCACAAGTGACTAAATACTGTACAATACACATATAACATGCAGCACTACAGACATTAATATTATATATCTATACATACATACATATTGGTATATATGCATACATATATATCGGAAGAAGAACTGGAGGGTCAACAGCATGCTTGAGTTGTGTACCAAGGCCAACTTCAATGCTGCGTTCTTCCAGTTGATGTGGATAAATGTGCTTAACCACATTGTCACATCACAAACCCTGAAACACACCACCTACAATACATTGAAAGTGCAATTTTGTTTGCTTTCAGACTCAAAGTGGATGCAGCCTCAAGACCTCACACTACTACCAAAACAAACAGGGGAAAAACATAGGCATATAATCACGTAAAAAGAAATATGCAAACCCAGTACAAGCACTGGATTTGGGCATGCAGGCAAGCACATGACTGAGGTCTAGACAACCATGCTTAGGAAAACATAGGCATGAAATTCAATTTAAAAAAAACAATAAAGAAAAACAATGAACTCTGTAGAAAGGCAAAAGAAACTGAATAGGGTTAGGTGAATGTGAGAAATTGATATTTGAAACCATAGAAGAGTGGGAATAGAAGGAGTGTGGAGTGGATGTGGATGACCAGATTACATACCGGTAATCTCCATTTTTGATGTCCAGCTATTTATCACCTTCATATTGAGCTCTCTCAGTTAGAAAGAGATCATCCTCAGACACAGGAAACTTGTCTGTAATCAAATAATGTTCTATCCCTTTCATATCTTATGGTAAATACACCAGCCCATCATGCTCAACCATATCTCCAAACACTAAACAAGTGGATACAAAATAAATTGCCACAGAACAGAGACATGAAGAGGGAAATTTGGACTGTGATAATGAACAGCTGGAGCACAGTAATGAAGAGTACCGGTGTGAAATTTGATCATTACTTCTATGCCTGCTCTTCATCAATACAGTCCTTCCTCTGTGAAAATGTCCAACAGCCTGAAAAAAGGGACGATGTGCTCACTAGAAAACAGCTCTTCATAATATATACTAATAAGGTGAAGTTTATGTGACAATAATTTGAAATGCCACACTGCAAGATAAAGCAAAGAACAAAAACAAATTACTGATGAACTTACAAAATATATTTAGCAGTGTACTATTGCCCAAGCTATAGGGGCCTAAAGATATTTCAAACATTTTGTTTGTAAAAGTCAATCAATGATGCACAATTTTTTCCCTGCAAAAACAGAGATGCACCATGGTATATCTGTCTATGACAGAGTTTTGTTATGCAAGATAACTGTATATTTCTATCTGATGGATTAATCAAAGGGTCATTAGTCCACAAAGGCAAATTAAATCAAGGATCACTTTAATCTCATTTATCTCTGTCCAGGTTGGATGTCACTAAGAGTAGGGATGAACGATGAACCCTCAAAAACATTTGGAAAATCATCTTTACTTAGAAAATCTCTCTATTATATTTAGACTCTAAATGTAAACACGATTCAGAAAGATCAGCTTAATTAAGTGGCAATAATTACCTCTTATGAAATAGTGTTCTAGTGTTACATCAAAATTCAGAGTAGAAATGTATTTAAAGTTGGTGCACTATTTTAAGTTTGTGTGCATCTTATTTGAAACAGTACTAATTCCTCTGGAGTCAATAACACACTAATTAGCAGTTGATAACACTAACTGAATGTTACTGAACTACAGTTTACCCCAACTATGGCAGAAGAAAAATATACTGAGAATAGAATCCAACATTCAGATGTATACCAAGTGACTACACCTGGAATGATGGAGCCTAGTTTGCTTTGATTTGATCTGCACGGCTGCATGAGAAAAAAAGCTTAAGGTTGATAAAAGGTATATATTAATTAGGAGTGTTTTTCAACTCAACCATTGAAGGGCAGGAAAACACCCAAGAAGCCCATACTTTTAATCATTGGTGAGGAATTTGGCTAGTGCAAATACAGTGCCTCTGTCTGTGGTACTGGTGAGAAAATAACCCTAAACAAGGTCTAACGTTTGGCATTTCACAATCCGACATTACAGAATGAACATAAGCAATATCAAATCAAAATGCATATTTTACTGATGTGGATCACCTAGAGCCTGCCAAACACAAAATCACCTTTTCGTAGTCAGTGGAAGTTTATTACAAACTAAATTTCTGACTCAAAATTCTTAGGGGAAGACGACTCACTGGTAGTTGTGCAGGACAAATAAATCACAGACTGAATTAACTCAGTGGGATGATCCAAGAACCATTATTTTTTAAATAGGTTTTGTCAAAATGAAAATCAAGATCTCAAATGCTTCTTTAGGGGACTGTACATATATCACAAACAAAAATAGGATGATCCACTGAGGAAATATAAAGCTATGACTTTATGATGGATAAGGAGAAATCCTCACAGTCATATTTACTTACTATTCTCGCACATCCAAAAACCTAGTATCAAAAAGTAATAGGCCCCATAATGGTGAGATCACACTCATAACCTACAGAGAGGATTATAATTTAAGAGAGTTGCCCAGCCTTCTATACATACATTTTCCTGGATATGGAACCATACAAATTTACAGGTTTATGACATCTGTCATGCTTTCACTGAATTTGCTTTTATTCCGCAGATGATCCATCAGTCATCCTGGATCAAATCTATCAGATATCTTCTACTGCTTTTGATATGGTAGATCTCTTGAAAAAAGGAAAGTTAACTAGCCACAGACTGAAGAAACAAGTGATTCTCCAAAAACCATTGACACTGGAAATAAAAATTCAAGCCCTAGAAAAATCTTCCAAAATATGTGAGCCACTTGGTCAATAGAAAAACACCCTGTTTCAATGTCTGTATCTAGATTAGGCCAATTGCAATTCAAAGAGGTTGTACCTACAGGCTTACACTGCCAAAGCTGGTAATATTTTCTGACAACTATTTTAGATCCATCAGGCCATAACTGTAGTTCCTTATGATGCACAACATGGTGGTATTCTATGAAAACATGCTTTTCTCCAGGCCAAAATGAGCACCTTTTTAGCAACTTATCAGAGTGTCACTACTTCCCATTCCTTAAAGTATTCACATTGGACAAACACTTACAGTCATAAAGGACAACTTTTACTATTATCATTATTGAACTAAAACCCATAACGTCTCACTAAGAATCTGCAACATGAAAACACAATCTGCAATCAAGCCATTGTACCAATTATGACAAAATGTCTCAGAAAATCTTGAAGAAATGATGGTTACCTTAAAATTCTCATATTAAAGTGGACCATACACAAGAAATCTCAGTGGAATGTAGACTGCATATGAAGACAAAATGCAACTTAATGTAAACGATGGAAGGATTGCTTATTTCCTGTGATCAGGGCCCAGACAGACCTGTGTGACCTCAGTGGCCATGGAGATGGTAAAACATGACATCCATATATATGCCTCCCATGACACAGAGGTTTCTTTGCCTCCAAACTTATTTCAGAATATTTCACAAACACTTCAAAACCCATCTCTTCCTTCAAGCTTTCAGACTTTTAATTTGCATGTTCTCTCTATTGTTTCTTTGACTCGCCCTTGCTTAGCCAGAGCTTTAAAACATCCTTTTTGAGTTTGCAGTTGGTGGAAGATTATGAAGAAGAACTGTGCTACTAAATTGCAACAAAACAACAGTGTAACTTTTGGGTCCTAATTTAACAAATTCAGTTTACCTATGCTCAATTCCCTTCAAATTAATCACATGGACATTTCTACTGAGCAAGAACTAAATCCACACTTCATCGGTTAGTTCACTACAGAAGGTTAATTTTTCAAAAATCTCTTTTACCAAAAATATGAAATAAAACCCAATCAGTTTGCTTAATACAGATGGTGATGTGCTCCTGATAACGGGCACAATTTAAACGTCTGCAAAACCCTTATCAGTTACTGCACAACAATATATACCTTTTCTATAATTGCCCAAAAACCTCATTCCGTTCCGTCAGAAAGACAAGCACATTTCTATGCAGAGAAATAGTTCTTCAGGATTGGAAAATGGCACAATGTTATTTAACAGAGATTGTTACCATTTTCATTACTAAAGCAAAATGAATGATAAAGAGCTGCTAGGTCAATATAAATCCTTACCTTATAAAAATAAGTAAACTGACTCTCAAGTCCCTTCACTAGATTTCAACTGAAGATTGGATCATATTGATCATGAAGACAATGCAGCTCACCGATGAGGCACATGTGCTTGGAAATACTACTTGGAGATCAGTTACAGATTAGCTAAAGGCATACAGTTAGTGGTTTTAAGAGGCTTCAAAAATAGGAAGAATATCATACTTTCTGTAGGAAAACTCATTTTTTTCCAGCAGACCATGTAACTCTAAAATAAAAAATAACTCCATGTATTTCCTAGAAATGCAAACCCAATGGCAATTTTACAATTCACACGAAGAGTGTGCATACCTTTCTTCAAAACCTTATGATGCCAATATTGTTATCATCTTAATACCTTCCAGGACTCCATATGTCACTGACACCCCCAAAAAATGCTAGAACCGTGCCATCCACATTGTCAATTCAACTCAAAGCCAAGCTCCTTACAGAGCATTTGACAGTACCCACTAAGTCCTTGAATTTAAGACGTAATGAGTCATATCAGATGATTCAAGTTGAGAAGGTTAAGTGATTACTAAGCATCTCCTTATTCCGTTGATTTTCTAGAATCATGGTATCTAATAAAAATCATGCTATGACATTCTGAGGTCTGTAGGAAAGCTGAAGTCTAAAAGAAGAAGAGGGCCCAAGGATTTAAATACCCTGTTAATTTCTACAACCAAATATATGTTTGAAGAAAGTAGAAGGTAGTTAGGCATATATCAACTTCAGTTACTAGTTTATTGTCAAATTGAGGGCCAAGCATACCTTACCACTTAACCATCTAATTTTAATAATGCGTGTATTCCAAATACTAGGCAAAATAAAAGCCTGCACATAGGAACATATAGAAGAATGCTGAGGGTGATTCTGTTCTAAATACCCTAGAATCTTTGAGAATGAGCATACATGCATTCCTTTTAAAGTGTAGAAGCACAGGCAGGTTGCCTATATCTGAGGATGTTTGACATTTCACAGTATGAAGACTGTGGAGATGAAGAGCAGATGTGATGTTAGCTACTGACGTTGTTACAAGGCAACTTTACAATGACACATGGAAGTAGCAGGGGAAACTGGAATTAAGGGGAACTCCAGTCAAAAAGTGGCAGTAAAATTGTCTTGGTTTTGTAAAGTAATAGGGACCAACTATTATGCTTTTTGAATCCCTGGAGAGGAGAAACCTACCTTCTAAAATCCCCCTTTATTATAATGGGGCCAATGAATGTTCAAGTGTGATTTCCTGTGTGACAAGGGAGAGGTCTCATAGCAGAGGAACATCCTAATTCCTCTCATAAAACATTGGGTATTTGGCTGGTTGATCCCTTGCATCACAGCATACACCACCCTAAAACATGGCAGTCCCCAGGAAGGCATTCACTATGTATATAAAGATGTTGTTCTCTGCTATACCCCAGAGGATCAAGAAACACAAAAGCGTCCCATAATGTTCATCAGTCAAAGTGAAATGTCAGCTGAGGTTCCCCTTTAATTCTCAAAGTTTTAATATGATCACACTTCAAAGGGAATTACAGGTTTTAGAGATTAGTGGATATAGAGAATTAAAGGCTTACAGAAATCAAATCAGGGAGTGTTACGGTAGTCATTAACACATTGGTTAATTGTTTTATACACATTTTTTAAGTTAGCATGCAATTAAAGATCAATGTTCCTGCTTCAGAAAAGTTGCCCATATCTGTCAATTGACACATGCTGGTGTCACAGGGAGTATGAGAGACATAATGATATTTCCATTTAAAACCAACTCTCCACAAAACTTCATATTTTTAACAAAGAGAAAAGTGGGAACAACAGATGTTGGAGATGAGATCTGAATGTTCCATCTTCATGTAGATTCAAGCATGTAAATTATTAACAATCATTCTTACTTTGCACCATCTTTATCACTACTAGCCCCCTTTACAATTTGGCCTAGAGAACAAGTAAAGCAGGGGACAATTAAGGAACACTTACAAATGACTGATGAGGCCATAGGAGTTGACAAGAAGATGCCAAACTCCAGCTGGTTGGCTTTCCTCTAGCTATATTCAAAGTATGGCAAAGCCCATTTGCAAGGAGAATTAAGTTTCATGCATTGAGGTTCCACTGCGATGGTAAGTCAATCCTTTGAATTACAAACACCAATCATAAACAAGGAGATTAACCGAAACAGGAACACTGATCATCTGTTAAAAACACAAAATGTATGTACATGGCTGCCATGCGCTCATGTCCAGTCTCCCATCATGCATCACAGTTATCTGAATACCAGCAAGCACCATAAGCCATGAGCAGTGCATTCTCGGCTAAAATATTACATTAACGTAAAAAGGCCACAATGCAGCTACATTCATTTCATTTGTATTCTTGAATCTTTTTAATTATAGTTTTGTAAGGTGGGTAAAAAGTGAAAAAAAACACACCAACCTTCTCGCAGCTCTGAGGGATGTAGGGGGTTTGATGCAGAACACAATGAAATGAGGAAAGGAGAAAAACAAGGGAAACACAGAGAGAGTAAAAAGGCCATATCAAGGCTTACAACTGCTTCTTGAACATCTTTAATTGCTCTAATTAATCCTTCCTACCTCAGCTTGAAAGGTTTCCGTTTCCCGCAGCTATCTTGGGGCTAGGAACAACATCTAGCATCATTTTGAAAAATAATAAAATTGAATTAAAAAAAGTAGGAATGCCCCATGTGGAAAACTGAGACTGAGTTTTTATCAGACTGATCATCAACGCAAGACGTGTTAGGCCAAATCCAATTCCAGTAATAAAAAGCATTTATAATAAAAAAAGATATGTTTCAGAATGAAGCTAGATATTTTCCTAAGATCACCCACACTACAGTAAGGAGCTTACAGCTGTTTACTGGTAATGCATACACCCTCCCACAATACATCTCTTGTTGCCTCATGTACAACTGAGTAGGGCATGAAAAATATCTCTTAAATACTACTAAATTCTGAGTGAACCAGCTATTGCAAATACTGGCAGTCAGGGAGACTTTCTTTCGGTTTGAAACCAAGCTACACCAAAAAATATTATTTTTCTTCAGAGTGTATTGAGAAATATGAATGAATGCTAATATTTCATTTTTGTCACAAAGACAAGTGATTTTGCTCCTAAATACAGCCAGTTCATTACTGCAGTGGCAGGGATTATACTTTTCCAATTAGGCTTACATAGAAAAAAAGGAAGAAGTGGAAGAAAAGGAAGGAGAAAATACAATTGTGCTCTGCATATAGTAGTATAGTTGAAGAGTTAGAAGCATATTCTATGCAACTCCACAGCTGAGGTCATGTAGACATTCACCTCAATGCTCTGAGTAGGATTTAGAGCTGATTAGTAGCACAACAAGCAATCAACTCATGGGTTAAAAGAAAAGAGAGAAAAGAAACAAATGCAAAGCACAGGTCTAAATCAATGCAGGAAAAAGTAGAAACCAGGATGTAAAAATGTAAATATACTTACAAACCATTAGTCACAGGATAGATTGGACGAAAGAGAGTGGTCTTTCCTCTTAAATATATATATACGTATATATGTATGTATATGCATACAAATAAAATCCCTTTCTCCCAGCTTTTTAAAGAACATTATTTCCATTTTACTATTACCATATCCGTATTCCCAATACTGTAGCAACTGCATAGATCCTGAGAGCCTTTTAATACCCCTGAGTCTGATTGAAGAGTGGACGTCGGGGTTATGTCATTCCTACCTCTGACATATAGATTGGCAGGGGCAGAATAGCGTGTACCCGCACTGTTGGTTGCAACACATTCATATTTGCCTTGGTCAGACTCTTCGCTCTGTTCGATCTGGAGGGCACCTGTCGGGACAGAAAATACAGAGCCACAGAAAAGATTAGCAAACAGTGGTACAAAGTTTGCACGTAAACACTATTTAACAAAAGCGCCGTAGTGAGGGTCCATTGAACGCCGGTTCATATTCTTGCTAGGGTTCACAGACAGAAAATGAGGCGATGAGAAAAATAGAGAGATTATTTGTTTTTCACATCATCAACAATACAGGCATTAGCAAGCAATTGAATTATCATTTTTTCATAGAAATAATGTGCTACAAAACTTCTAGACTAAACCATTACAATGATGATGAGTGAGACTGCTTCAAGGAAGCATGACATTTAAATAAATACCATGGGATCAAATTGTTGTGTTTTTATTTATTTATTTTATAAAAGTTGTATAAAAGAGTTGTACTCTTAAAAAAGGCAGGGGGATTACAAGAAAGTGTTCTCCGAAAGAATGTAAAAAAATTGCAGCAAGAATAAAAAGGCTGCTTGGAGAAAAATTGTGTTAGTGAGCTATAATCTTCAAAATATTCCTTTAGAGAAGTAAAACTCCCTTAAGACATGCAGAGTTGCAAGAAAAGAAACATGTTTGCACGATTTACAATCAGTTACATTGCTGAAAAAGAAAGTGCAATAGAATTAGGAAAATAAAAATTAATCAAAAGTAGTGCCAGTGCTGTGCAAAGAAGTACCAATCACTGCTTAAGGGCCTCCAAAAGGCCTCCCTAAGACACCCATCAAAATCCACAAGTGGGATTAGCAGTGTGGTGTCAAAACCCAAGAAAAAGGCAAAACAAGAATTAGACAGGTGAAAATGTTGTTCAATGCATCAAAATCCAGCATATAAACATACCACCAGGAATATCGGGTTTAGAAACTTTCATTTCCAAAGGCTGAGGTATAGAAGATCCAAAAGGCTGATGATGAAGAAGTCCAAGAACAAAAATAGAATTGGATAAAAAGCTTGGCTGTAATTTATAAGGGGAAAAAGTTGTGTTTAACTTTTCTGAAGTCAAAAGAAAAAAATTGAAGCACAAGAAGAAAAACCTTTGAAAGGATAAAGACAAAAAGACGATATCCCAGGTTGTCTTCTGCATGTCTGCCACTGTTCTCCAGACCTTCCTGGCTTTGGTCCAGAATATGAACAGCTAAGGAATAAAAGTGATTTTTTTTCTCTCCAGTTGGACAAAAAAAAAAGAAAAAAGGGACAAATGGTAAGCTGTGACTGGGCATTGGTCAAAAGACCTTGATATGCTTTCGTTGAAGCATATCACAACTTAAATATTTGTCTTTAAAATGAGATATGTGCGAAAAGAAATAAAACAAGATGATGGTTGTTGAAAATAAAGGAAATTCAAACAAGAGGGAAAGTATATGATTTTTGTTTAATACAGAACATACATGAAGAGGATGAAAGGGCAAGGGGATGAGGAAGATCATTCTGGGAACATTAGTTCAGCACTCTTACCTCTTATTGGTGTACCACCTGGGTGGAAAATATGAATGCAAATAAGATTAGAAAGAAGAATCATTAGTACGAGAAGAAGGAGACTAGGGTGTTGAAGGAAGAATAAAATTAGATTTACAGATTTAAAATGGTCTTAAAACGTCTTTAATATACTTGTATAACATGTACGGTATATATTTGAGAGATTTGTTAGGTCTAGAAAGCAATTTGCACTGTTTCACAGAAGGCAAACACCAAAGGTGGTAGCATTGCCTCTCTCAGTTCCAACTGAGTTCTTGATTTTCTTTCCATTTTTTGTTTTACTTTTAAGATTAAAGATAGATTTAATAAACCTCAAATCGGTAACACAATGTCGAAATTGAGGATTCCATTACTTCCAAGGGTTTGGACATTATTAGGTATGATGTTGAAAATATAATAAATAGCTACAAAATATTTAGTATACAGTGAAGGATATCAGGAAACAATGGTGTTTGGGTTGGGTTTGGTTCGAGGATCTATTGCACAAGGTCTAGGTGAAAGGTGTGCATTTCTTCTTCTAGAGTAGTGTTTCTAAAACTGACACAACAATGTTTTTGTGAAAGGGAGTGTTTGAGTGCCACTACAGAGGTCTGGTGACTACGCTGATCATAGTAAAATGCATGCCATGCATTTTAACAATAAGAAGAGGAGGACGAATAATCTCAATATAGGAATTAGTGGGGTGAAGTGCGCGTCAGAACTAAGCACTTACCAATAGATTCTGGAGATTTAAATACGGAGAGAAGAAAGACAGCATAAAAATATTATTATATTCCTTATAATTTGGTACAAATGTTTCAGTTATAGCTTAATATCACTAATTCTACGTCATGTGAAAATATGTATTCTCAAGATACA
Source organism: Pleurodeles waltl (assembly GCF_031143425.1). Classification (NCBI taxonomy): domain Eukaryota; kingdom Metazoa; phylum Chordata; class Amphibia; order Caudata; family Salamandridae; genus Pleurodeles; species Pleurodeles waltl. The sequence goes on from NC_090436.1 coordinate 918,772,961, forward strand.
TTAACAGGAGGTTAATTTACACAATTCTGTTGAAAACAAGCAAAGAGGTAGTTAACAAGACGAATTAACATCAAAGGACAGGTCAAAAGCTGAGAGCTTTGGGAAGACAGATGACTAAACAATTTACACTCTACAGCAAGATCACTATTTATGTCAATGCAAAGACTGCACATCACCCCTGAATTACTGGGGGATGCATTTTACAATACCCATCCTTTAAATATTAGTAGTTTAATCCATAGAGAGCAAAAGAATAAACTGGGAGTGAGGAGCAAGGGCTGGAAGGGAAGTGCATTGGTCAAAAAGAGGGCAACAAAGGCTGGAGTCTACACCAAAAAGCAGGCCTCTGTAGATCCAGAAACTATGGGAATCAAGAAGCATTAGCACAAGTGCACACTACTGTGGCTACACGTGTTTTGAAAAAATCTTTGATAGTATCATAGGCGTTCCTTCACTCAACCAGAGTCCTCTTTTTGAGGTCTGGTAATGCATGGGAAAACGTATTGTGTTTGGCGTGTCCAGGACTTGAAAGAAGATGTGTCAAAAGTTACTAATCTTTGGTGGGTTCAAATAAGACAAACCACAAAACACACCTTCCATCAATGCTTTTAGTGCTTCATATGAATGTTTAGAATGCAATGGAAGAAGCCATTGGAACTTTCTTTGAAAGTTCTGAATGGAGCCCAAATGTCAAAATCAGTATGGATTTTATTTTATTTTTTAAAATAAAGGTGATAGAAAGAGGAAGAAATGGATCTGTCAAATACTGCGCATAGGCAGTAGAGAAATTAAAATATCCAAAACTACAGTCACAGCAGTGAGCGATGAGGTATTGACAGAAGCTGCAAAACATACAAAGGAAGACATAGTTTGGAACAGGCCATGACAAGACCAAAGACATGGAAGACACATTAAGAAACACGAATAGGAGGAGAAGAGGAAGAAAAATCGTTACCTAGAAATAAAAATAAAACGGTGAGCAAGAAGAGTAAGTTCTGGATTATTTTATTAAGGTAATAAAAACCGTACCTGATCGTAATTGCTTGATGCGGCCCATGTTATTGCTCGTATCAACAGGGAGAAAGTCTTTGAACCATGAAATTTCAGGATCAGGGTTGCCACTGGCTGCGCACAGCATAGTGGCTGTTCGAGTACGCTCAACCACTTTCAGTTGAGGTCCCATATCTATGGTGGGAAACCCACGAGGAATCTGGTCCTCTGAAAAAGAAATAAAATGTGTAAATGGAATCGAGAAGCATATACACATTATAATTCACCTACATGTGGCACAAAGAAAAATATACATACTTTTGTATTTTACTTGTATGTACATACTGTCTGAAAAGTGGAAACGTGATCATCAATCATGTATTTGCATATGTAATGTGATTATTGTAACTAGTCACACTTCTCATTAAGTTGTTTCATCTTGAGTTTGCGAAGTATATTAGAAGTTAATGATCAACATGAGCAATTCTCATTTCTGAGTCACCTTGCTTTTGAATTTCCTAGATTCGCATTTTACATGACACTAAAGTTCTTGGTTATACACTGCTGAAGTGATATTCAGTTTCATAATACAAGCAAGATATCATTTCCCCAGACGTTTTTGCCAATGGTAACTGATCTTCCCTCAGGTCACCTATCTCCTTTGCTTATCTTGAACCATATTGAAAATGGAAAAATGTACACCTGGCTCGAAACACAATCCGAATCTATATGACGTTTGCCCCAACAAAAATGGTAAACCCAAACAAGGTCAGATTAAATTAAACCTGGCAATCACTTATTCCACGCTCAATATTGGATCACTCCCTGAAATAGCAAAACTCAGACATTGCTGGCTAGCCTCTCTGCATAACTGAACCATGGCTAAGTCACAATTCCTTTTCAACCATTGACATCCTGGTCTTCTTCATGGTGTCTTGCTCTTGAAGGAAGGCTGCAATCTATCAGTGGCATGGTGTTTTAAGTGCTAAATAGGAGGCAGATGTACAAAGTATTTTTCTGGTCTCAAATTGCCCAAATCTGTGAATCGGGCCGTTTTCGACTGGAAAAATACTTTTTGTACTGAACAAAATGCAACATGCGATTCGGTAATAATCACAGTTTGTGATCTGGTATTAAGAAGGGGCATGCTTTGGGCGTCCCTTTCAAATACCGAATCAGTTTGGTATGTATTTCTGTTTTGCAACTAAATTCAGGCTGCAAACAGTAATAACTTTACTACCATTTTAAAAGTGGTGGTAGCCCAGTCACAATTGGGAATGGGTCCATTTGAGAATGTTGAAAAAAGTAGTTTTTAAGTGGAGGCTACTCTTAAAAATGTAAACTTAAATATTTTATTTTTTCTTTCTAAACACCTCCCATTCTCCGTTAAGAAAAGCTGGCTACATTTAAAAAAAAAAAAAAAAGATTGCTTTATTTTAGACGAATCATAGACCGGGTGGTTGGTTGTTCTAGGCAGTTGAAAACAACTAATATCCAGGCTGCATTTTTTCTTGAAACCTTAGACCTCCTATCACTCCCACTGAGCATGCCGAACACATGAACATTTTTATACCAACAGTTCCATAAATTTGCACAGAGAACTGGAAGATATGCTCACATGATGCAAAACGCACGTGCAATGAGACAGTGGGTCATCAGGACAAGGAGGTCGGAGTACTGATGGTACCCAAAAGACACAGAGATAAAGATGGAAGGAAACATGGAGATTCGCGTGCCATCAAACTTTAGGTAACAAAGGGAAACACAGACTGAAGGAAACATGAAATTTCAAGGATATGGGTAACTGTAACAGAGTCACACAGAGGGAACTGAACAGCAACAGATAAACACGGTTAGAAAGAACACACAGACTTGAAGAAACAGAGGAAGATACAAAACAAGGGTCATGCACAGGTGGAAACTGGGTCAGAGAGACAGAGAATTTGCAGGGGTGCAACTTCAGGGTGGGTGTTTGGGATGTTAAACCCCCCAGTAAATATATTTTCCGATAAATAACTGGGTACAAGTACTTTCCGTTGAGTGTAGTTAGGTGTATGTCGGATTTCACCAGAGATTTTTGCATATACACAGGCAAAACCAGACAAGCCGTCGTCCGCTCTTTGTTTTGAAAGTGGTCAAATATATTGGTTATTGCACAATCTTGTGTTTCCTCTTACTTAGTAACCCCACCACTCTGCATTCCTCTCCCTTTCCAATGCCCCATAAGCCCCTATCAGGCACCTTAACATTAAATGCCAGCCTGATTGCTGGAAAATCTGAAGCTCACTCCACTGCCCCCAAAGCTTACTGACCAAGCTACGCCGTAGAGAATATGAGCTAGAGAGAGCCAGACACTGGCTTATAAAGATGTCAACACTCGAGTAGGGAGACAGAGAAACTGGGAAGGGTTGACAGGACACTGGGGCCAATAGACACGGGTATTGTGACAGGGTCTTCCAAACACTGTGGCAAAGAGGCAGGCAGTGGGACTAAGAAGCACAAACATAGTCAAGCACAGGGAAACTAAGGCCCTGATTTATACTTTTTTGCGACCCCTTTAGCGTCATGTTTTGATGCAAAAGCAGCACAAATTTATAAAATACAATAGTATTTTGTAAGTTTACTACACTTTTGCGTAACAAAATTGACGCCAATGTGGCGCAAAAAAAGTATAAATCAGGGCCTAAGACTCTGGGGCTGAGAAGCATACCCATTGACAACTAGAAATGGAAACAAACACAGAACCACATAGACATGGACAGTGAGACAATGAAACAAGAAGTGAGACAAAGAAACAAATACGCTGGGCCAATGAGACACAGACCTTCCACAGGAAGATGCAGACACCGATACAAGGAGATGGAAACGTTGTGATAGGGTGACAACATCACTGAGATAGGGAACAGTAATAAACACAGATGAAGGAGTTTTAAAACATATACAATGGCCTCCGGAGACTTTACCAGGACACTATGCACCTCGCTTTAGGACAGTGGTGTACAGAAAAAAAAAACACTTCATCAGTGACACACAAACAAGTCAGAGACATGGCTGTCACTGACACAGCACACTCATATAAAAAATAGGGCAGGAAAACATGGAGTCGCAAAATGGGACACTGAGAAACATATACAGTACTGGGAAGAAGCTGTCTCAGGGGCAGTCAGGGATGAGCAAACTAAAAGGGAGACTAAGGGGTAGACATAGAGACATAGGTGCTAGGACAGTGAGAAACAGTGAAATTGTGAGATGTAGACATCAGGATAGAAACCATTAACAGGCACACCAAAGACAGGGAGACAGTTACACACACAATGGTGTTGACACGAATATGCTCCCAAGAGCAGAGAACACAGAAAATTACACTAGGATACGGAGACACCGTGCACATGCTGTGTCTTCAACATTTTAACATGAACAATGCAACAGGAAAAGATGTCCAGTGGGTCAGGGTATCATACTAACAACAAGATGGAGGTCACCAACCTAAAGCAGGCAACAGCAATCATTTTTGCCTCCCTTACTAGAAAAAAAAACAACCAATTCCAACACCCTTTTAACCAATCACAATCTTCAATACCGAAAGAGGCCCATTGCTATATTCTAAGCACTGTTTGTCCATTAGCTTAAAAATGGCAGAGGTTCCCTGTACCAAAACCTTGTAACATAACCTGACTCACATCACCAGTAAATTCTCTTGATACTCCAGAAACATGTCATTGGAGAAATTGTTTAATATCTTAGCCACCTGATGAATTGATGCATATTTTAAATGTCCATTGTGCAATAGAACTAGTTTACCCATTAGAAGGATCTGCCATGTTGGGAATAAGTACATATTAGGAACCGGTTATGAGAATCGGCTCAAATAAATTGCCTCTGAAACAAATTGGGAGATATAAGTGAATGTGCAACAGGCATTTTAAGCCATTTTCACAATGTCCTGCACTGAATTTTAAGACACACTTTTAAAACTCTTTGTCAATGGCAGTTGTTCATGCATGTATCCAAGATGCTCTTTGTTTCTCCATGTTGGTTCACATGCAAAACTTTGAGAAAAGACTAGAAGATATCAGGCTCATCTTCAACACTGACTCTGATATTCTAACTTGCTTCATAGAAAACTAGTCAACTACATACAAAATGTATTTCTTTTTATGTTTCTAGGCAATTTGCTGCTTCAGTTTTACTATGCTATCTGACTTAAATTTTACCATGGGTTTTGTCACAAAGTGCGGGGTCACATGTAAAACATTGAAGTTAATGAGAGCATGTGGTGCATGTGTCTGTTACCCTTAGAAGCAAGAAACACTTACTTTTAAAAGATTCTGGAGCAGATTTAACATTCCCTAGCGCCTCCTTGCTCCATATTAGCATCATCTTGTTTACCCTAATGTGGATGAACGAGGCCAAAATCGCTGGAACAAATTTACAAAGTGGTTCAATGCCTACATTGCACCACTTTGTAACCCTATGTGCTATATTATGCCTGTGCCAGGCATACTGTATGTAGAGGGGAGGATTCCCCTGTGGGGCGGCAGGGGGGCAGAAAAATGGTGCAAAGAAACCAAGTGATTTATTTGTGTCATTTTCTTGGCACTTTTAATGCCTGCTCAGAGCAAGCATTGAAAGGAGGCACTCCATTGTTTACAATCGGCCTCAATGGGCTTTGCAAGATTAGCGTCAACATTTTTGATGCTAATCCTGCAACGCTCCAAACTAGCATCAAAAATTCTGACGCTAGTTTCCTAACTACCACCATGGTGCACCGTATCTTAGATATGGCGCACACATGGTGGCATTAGGGGGCGACAAGGGGCGCAAGAGAAGTGGTGCGGCGCTGGGTGCAGCATCACTTTTCTTAAATCTGGTCCTCTTTCCCTAACTTAAATTCTTATTATTGAGCAAGAGTGAATGGTGTAAAGAAACAATCAATAGCTGCTTTATAATAAAACATTTCGTAATCAAATATCTTCCTCGACAGCTATTGATAGGTATTCCTTCACTGGTCACATATAATTCACTTTGAATTGTCCAAAGATAATCACATTATCTTCTTTGCCCTAAAGAAATGTGATCGCTTAAATCGTTGGCTTGAAGCATTTTAAGCGGACATTCTATCTGTCTTGCTTTGAATACTTGACACACATTCTGACTTTTCATATCCCACAGGGACATCTTGATTAACCGCATGACACACACATAAAATTAACTTTGGCATTCAAAAGTTTTCATTCAAGCACACGTTTTTCATAGCGGAAAACGCTATGTGCTCTGCCAGCCAGTGGGCTCCTCAGATTTGGATTGCTGAGTCACTGACGATGGGTTATAGCCAATGAGCTCAACATGTAATAACCGTTTGTAAGGCATAAAATTCTAACCTTTGGAGCGCCTGGCAATGTTTGAATTTATCTCTGAAAGCAATCACCCTCTTTTGTATGTGTGTGACCTTTTCTTCTTGCTCAAAAAAAGACACCTTTGAACCACATTATTTCAAATACACAATCACACAGCACTGATCTTACATTTTAATATGCGTTATTTAAATGCCCTTACTATTTTAGTAAGGATACTTAATTTGATTAATTTCTCCTGACCAGAAAACCTACATGGATGCTCCTATCCATCCATTTTCACGAAAATGTTCACAATTTATCAGCTAGGCCTGTTACACTTGGCCAATTGTGTCTATTTTTGGTCCGGTTGGCGGAAATAAAATTCGATACTGAACATGATATTAACCTCAAAAATAATTGCATTAATAATTTGAATAATATTCCTAGCTGATTTGGTTGTTAAAATGTACCCAACCCTCTTAACATGTTTAAGTGATTTGTGTATCAATAGATGTTTTAGCTTGATTAATGATCACTACCTCTACATGCCAGCTCCAATCTATTGACCTTTGCTCATATATAAATGAATATGCTGCTCACTAATTCACTTTTTAGTAGTTAATTTGGGTGGGAAATATTGCTTGCAGGCATGTACAAGGAAAGAAACTATTATTAGGTCATTAAAGAATTATCAATAGGGTCAGCTGGATGACGTTGCAGGTTACAGAATTTGGCTGGAACAGGTCACAATGCAGAGATTTGCCATATTTCAGACATTCTATGAAAACACTCTCCTAAAATGTATATTTTATTTTGATATTTAAGAGATAGTGGATGTAGGTTCTTATGTGGCATGTGAATGTGTATATTGACTTTCGTACTACATACCCTTAGAAGTTTCGATTCGGGAAGTACCTTTAAGTTTGATTAGTATAATGTTATGCTATGTCACTTTGGGGCAGATTTAAGAGCCCCGGTGCCACCTTAGCGCAGAGATACTTCCCAATATTGTTAATTCTCGCTGGGTATTGTGCCACTTGAATACCCTCAACACAGATGACTTGGAACCAATATAACCACACCCAACACTCTTTCTCCTAATACAGCAACTCATAGGATTTCTCAGAGCACTCCTGGAAGTTTAATGAGTATGCAGAAGGACATTCATTGATTTGCAGAGATGGAGGTAGTCGAGTCACTCAAACATAGGTCTGTTTGTGACTGAATTTGATATAGTACTCTCCTTAAGCAGACTTAACTCAGGGCCTCATTTATAATAAAATGACACATTGTGGCGCTGCAAGCCAGCTTGCTGTGCCATGCTGTGTCCTTTTGAAAGTGCAGGAATGCATGTTATTTACAGAAATAAGATGTATCCCTACACTTTCATCTTCCCAGGCACACAAATTGCTGCATAGCACCAACACGGGCACTTTTGCGCCATGATGCAATGCATGATTGTTTAAGTACAGGAAGGGACACCTTCCTGCACATAAAAAATCATTAATTGTGTTTTTCTTTCTCTATGTGTGCTGCAGAATGCACACATAGAAAGGGGAAAAACAGGGAGAAATAATGTTATTTCACCCTGTTGCACCACTTTAACTCTACCCCTGAGGTGGCGTAGAAATCGAAATCTGGGAATAAGTCAGATTCCTTCAGGCTCCCTGAGTGCTGCATGGGAACACCCACAGTAACACCCATGGAATGCCCCTTTCGTGCAGTGCTATGCATAAAAGGGGTTCATATTTGCAAGGCAATGAAATGTCACAGAAGGTGGCTTTTGTGGCTTTGTAAATATGGGCCAGCACACTGCGCCACCGGAGCATAAACAAATTACGCTCCGGTGGTGCAGTGTGCCACTAGGGCCTCGTAAATGAGGCCCTCAGTACCATGGCTGAATTGCATTAGAGTGACGTTTCAATCAGTGCTTAGTTAGTAAAAAAAATATATAGAGAAATAATAATAAAAATAGGTGCCAGGCTCCTTGTCTCGAGTCCACTACAAATTGCAGCATCTATTGTCCCTGCAAGCACTGCCAATGACAGTACTAACACCAGTGGACTAACGAAACTGGAAGGGGCCCCCTGCACAGAACATGGAGGGGGCCCCCACAGCACCCACTGGACTGTCAGGGCCCCCCGCACCACATGGCCTGCGCAGGTGGGGGTAATGCCCCTGACCAACACAACTATTAACCATCACATTCCTATAAGTGTGACAATTCAGACTATTCCAGGCCCCGAAGCTATAAGAATGGCGTGGGTGGCAGGTATTTGTCATTGGAGTTAATAAATAACTTTTGTTGAACTCATCTCTAAATGAGACAAAAATGTCAACATGTGGCATACTCTCATAAGTGATAGTGTTGAATTATGTGTCGGGGGCACTAGAAACCACTGACTCAAATAAAGACTTGGTTTTATGGATTCCCTAACTCTTAAGATACGGAAGACTGGGCATCTATAATGGTTTACTCACCTGCTCAAAAAGATCCCGACTGATAATAGGGGCATTGAGTAGCCAGGTGCTAGCTTACATTGGCAGTACCCCAACTGAGACTTGGAGTGTTACTTTGATGAGATTGTGCTACACAGTCGGCCCCAATGGTACGTTGAAATTATTTTCTGCCAAGAATTCCCTCGGCAGAGTATAGCAGCAATTGTAGTGAAAGAGCAGTGGAAACAAACAGTTTTTGTATTCTTGCTGCAGGCAGCTTTAGCTGTCTGTTGCAGACACCATTGCAATGAACACCTCTATACTTCTTGGACTGGGCTTAATGTTTCATCATGATGGGGTCAACTTTTGTCTATTTAAGTTTGCTGCTCCTTATATGCTTGCTTTACTCCTAATTGTTTTGTATGTTCTGCATAGCATTCTTGACTTTCTTTGATTTGTTAAGTGCATCCTCCCACTGCTGATGTCAGGGAAATATTTTGCTGTTTTTCTCAATCATTTCTGATTTAGCATGTCATTGGAGTGTTTTTCCTGCTGCTCTCTTTTGTGTTCCCTCTCTTTTTATTTCTCTTCTCATCTCTTTCTGTCAAGATCCACTTCTCCCTGAGTGAATGCATGCTTATGCTCTTTTTCTTGTTCTTCCATCCCCCATCTTACCCTGAGCAGTCCTGTGGTTCAGTGTCACACTCTCTTATTCTCTCCCCTCTCCAGTCTCTCTCTTTCTTACCTTGCCTTTTTCTCTCTCCCCAGCTGCCCACCTCCTGCAAACAGCAGTTCTCCTGCATTGTATCACTATTGGTTATGCCAGCACAGGATGCTTTTAAAACTGTAGCCAATATCACCGGCCAGCCCACTTAGAAATGTATTTTTTATAAATATAGGACGTCTGTCAGGCTGGGTGAAGCAATCTGAAGTAAAGTGGTGTAACGCAACATAGTAACCATCTTGAAAGAATGTTTAAGCTTCCAAGATGGCCCCCATATTTCATGATACAACATGGTGTGGCACAACTTGACAGCTACGTTGGAAGCCTATAGAATAATGTTCCAAAATGAGCAAAAGTTACTTTAACACATTAAATACAGCCATGTTGAAACTACAGGCAATATGAGGTCGATCTTAGAAGTATAGAAATAACACTTCCGAAGAAGGCTGGCCACTGTTACTGGCAAGTAAAGCCAATAGCTGCATCCAACATGTATTGTCAAAGCAAGAACGACTTGATTTCCAATGCTTGTTACTGTTTTAATGGGGGATTAAGCAGCGTTTGACGATACTAATTCCATTTTCAACGGAGGTTAGGTCTTTTAAGGAGGACGTGGGCCTCTTGGCCTCCAGTAATGAAGTTTGGGGTAATTTCTGCTGTGATCCAATTTATCATCAGGACAATAAAATCTATGGCGTGGTGCAGACGTTCCGAAAATATACAATGCCCGTTTTTTTAGGTCGGCTGATTTTGGATTTACATATCAGACTATGCATGGAGTGGATGTTTAATGGAGAACAAGACTTTTAATGACTCCAACTTTATTATTTCTATTCAGTTGTATATTAATGTATTATTTATGTCGTGCTATGTTGTGTTTGCCAAAACAGTTCTCGGTAAGTGTATTATTTAGTAATACAACTGTGCTCGGTAATTTTTCTTACTCACTGAAATTTTCTGGTGAAAGATGTTAATTTCATGTCTTGGCTCTGCGACTGGGAGGAATGACCTTGGGACAGAATTTGACCTTGAAGCAATTTTAGATCCATGCAGCGGAAACACTGCTTCTCTGAGGATGCTCAATTAGTTACAGGGAACTAAGCTGACTCTGAGGTACGAAGGGTGATCAATATGAAAGTAATGCAATCAAATGCATTTCGAAAGAAATATGATTTGCCAGGGAGCAGTGATTACAAACTACACGAAAGAACTCACTGTAGAATTAGAAAAGCACCAATTTACTAAATGGCTTGACATCCTTACTATAAAATAAATAGAAAATTGGGATTGGATAAAGAGAAGATAAAAACATGTCTATACATTTTTTTTGCGAAAAACATACTTTTTTAGCGCCGTATTTGCCTAATTGTTTTACGCAAAAGCGGTGCAAACTTGCAAAATACAATTGTATTTTGTAAGTTTGCTACATTTTTGCGTCAAAAAGCGGCACAAATGCGGCACTAAAAAAGTATAAATATGGGCCTGTATTTTTCAGTTTGCACCGTTCTTGCGTCAAAAAGTGTTACAAATGCGGCGCTAAAAAAAGTATGAATATGGGCCTATATGTTTCCAAAAACTTTACAGTTTTCCTCGTTAAAATCCACTATTTCTGCACCTAGGTCTTGTATAAGAGTTATTGTATTGCTAAGCAGGTCGCATTTCTAAATGTCCTCCCCTCACTGTGAAAGGAAACTACCTGAGCAGTGGGTTTATCGTTAACTAGCCAGACATCCTTAAGACTTACAAGGTCATCTAGACACTGGTGAGTAGTCCACCAACCTGCCAGGTCGACGAACAACCTAACCTCAGCTCCCTGGTACAGAAATGTGCACTGTATAGAGAGATCTACGTCTGTCGGACAGAGATCTTTCATTCTTATATGAATCCACAACTGGAATATGAGCAGTTACGGTAAGGACCACTTCCAAGGTTTTCAGTCAGCAATGCTGACTGAAATACCATTGATGAAAATCCAGTAGTTTCAATGCCTTTAAAGTGAGCAGAGAACAATGAGAAAGTTTGACTAGCTATGTGTCTGTTTTTTGCTGATTCTTAGCATCCACTGTCCTTTAAATGACTCCCTTAGTTTCCAGGTCAAATTGATGAAAACCCAGACAACCCAGCCATTCGATGGAATTCTGCTCGTGGTGCCCTTAAGATAAACAATTGATGACATAACCACAAAGTACAAGCCACAGAAGTGTGCAGGCAAAATGTTGAGCTCATTGTTAGCAAATGTAGAAATGTGTTGTCTGATATTATGATGCATAGATTTTGTGCAACATGAGAATTATGCCGGTGTGCCTCATTTGCTGAACTAGCAAACAAGCAGTGGTTGAGGTTATCAACCAGAAACATCTAACCCAATGCTGCTCCCAGTGGCACCAAATTCATGATAAGTGTTTCCTTCATTTTTACCCTGTGACATTCTTGATTTAAATGAGAGAACTTCTGCAGTGCCTTAGCAAATCTTGCTTTCCGTGTGTGCAGATGACAGATCACAATCTGGGTGGTTAAAAATGGGGACACTCTGAGCAGGGCCATTGGTAGAAACCATGCTACCCCATTGGGATCATTGTGCCCTAGAGGCAGATCAAAGCATCACCTAGTGCAGACATTTAGAGCAGTGCAGGTACGCACGTTATTTGCACGTGCACTTGCACATCCTCAACAAAAATTGAAAAAAACTTGACAAAAAGATGCAAGGAAGTAATTGACCACTATGAGGAAGAGCTGTTTCATGGTTAATATTGCATCAATCATACACTGGCAGAGTTTCAGGCAAGAAAAGTAGTCAATCAGTGTGTGTAGGGCACTGCAGAGTCCATGAAATGTAAACAGTAGGGCAGCATCCCTTATTAACAAACATAAATACATTTTATTCAAAATGATTTCCCACTTTCCCATCATTACTTCACTGGCTATCCTGTAATCAGATCACCCCTTTTTATGTCTTGCTCTAAACAAATTAAGCTATCTGGGGGATTCATGTTACCACTACTTTAAAAACGTACATGTAAGAATAGGAATAGATACAGTTCCTAATTTGAGACTCTGGTTTCCAGTGCTAGTCACCAGCGCTTAATTGTCAACACCGGGAGTTATGACATTCTGCCGCATAGTGGCGCTGTTTGTCTAAATTAAAGATGAGCACAAAACAGTTGTTTATTAAGTAAATAAACATTTTAAAGGAATAACACTTGCTGCCAAAGCCATTCGCATAGCCTTTGGGGCCCGGAATAGTCTGAATTGTCACTCTTGCAAAAGTGCAGTAGTCAGTAGTTCTGTTGGTACTGTCATTAGCTATTCCTGCAGGGGCAGTAAGTGGTGCAAGCTGCGGTGGCCTCCTGAGGAAGGCCCTGGTGCTTCTCTTTTTTTTTTTTTTTACAAATTCAGCACCAAGTAGAGAGTGTGGGGTTTGAGGTTTGAGTCAGCGGACATCAACCATTTGTTTTCAAGGAATTTTCGTGGATTGCTGTTGCTTAGATGGACTGTCAAGCTGTGGTATGTCATTTCGAGGAAGGCTTTATTTTTTCATTTGTTTTCTTATTGGTGATGGTGCTCAAGTCGTTCTTTTATTAGACTGTGGAAGCAACATGGCACACAGCTTGTCATTCTGAGTCAATGTACTAGCCAACTTACTAGCCATATTTCTGACTTTTTTGATAAGGGAGTGTGTCCTATTTGCTTTATTGCAGGCTAGGACCATTCATTAAACATCTTTGCAAATGAATTTGTTTTACTCTTCTGCCTTGATAGCATGTTGTTGGATTTACAACATTTTGTTAACAAAGTAAAGACATGCATAAGCTTTCTTACAACTGAATCTAAAATACTGGACCATTGTCCAAAAATAGTTAATATTTTCCTGTTTGTGCTTTCTATAACAATTATAATGCTATCGTCTGACTTCCTTTTTAAGAGCTATTTTTTAGGGTACAGCTTTGCTCTGATAATGACGTCTGATGAAAAAAAGAGGCTCTACTCCCTCCTTCCACAGTATTTGTTGATACAGGAGATTACTTCATTATTATATTTTCTTTCTGTCATAGCTGGCAGCAATGCAAACAAAGTCACCCAAATATTACCAAACACTTTTGACAAAGAGGTAGGCCTATTAGTTTTATCATTCCAATTTCAAGAAAAGCAAGGCTTGTTGGTGTTGCGAGTGCTTGTCTAAAATGCAGACAATCTCTTTTGGTGGCACTTCAACCTTCAAATATATATAAAATAGGATTTTCAGACTTCATCAACAATAACCAGGGTAACCCACATCCCTTTTGTACGTACTTCTGAAAAAAAGTATTTGTTACATTGCAGATTTCTCAGCTCTATAAGCATAGGTGTGGTCTGAGGAATCGTTAAAGGTAATGAAGGATTAACATATTTTTCTAATCAAACAAGGTATAGAAATTAGTCTTATAAAAATAAAATCAACAATTTTCCAAAATCACAATTTATATGCATAAAACACAATACAGCTTGCTAGCAATAGCCTGTTCCCTAGTTTTTCTTTTTACTGTATTCTTTGTTAAACTTCTTTCCATTATAGCTTAGTTAAAACCCCTTGTTACACCAGCTGGAAATTGACATTAGATTTACGAATAATATGTGTATAATTTTGATTATGTGAGGAGTTTAATAAGAATGCTATATTAAGGCCCATACTTATACTTTTTTAGTGCCGCATTTGCATCATTTTTTGACGCAAAAGTGGCGCAAACTTACAAAATACAGTTGTATTTTGTAAGTTTGTGCCACTTTTGCATCAAAAAGCAGTGCAAATGCGGGACTAAAAAAGTATAAATGCGGGCCTTAGGCCCACATTTATACTTTTTTAGCACCGCATTTGCGTCATTTTTTTGACGCAAAAGCAACGCAAACTCACAAAATACAATTTTATTTTATACGTTTGCGCCGCTTTTGTATCAGAAAGCAGTGCAAATGCGGCTCTAAAAAAGTATAAATATGGGCTTAAGTACTTTAATATTTTTTTTCCATTCTAGTTCCCACATCCCTTTATTTTGATTTCTATTGTAGCATAATTTCTTGCTCACAAACGCCTTACCTAGATTTCAGCTTCAAGTAAACATACTTTCCACTTTTGTTGCCAAAATACAGTACATATATTATATGAAAATTAATGAAAGGCAAGTAGCCTTCGTTGCTTTGCCTGTCTAATTGTTTGGTCTATGAATGTACATTTATTTATTTTTAACTCTTAGAACCTTCCCTCATGTTAGTTTATATTAAATACCAACAAATTAATTTCCTTGTAATTTATCTCATGTTACTTTAAAAAAAGCCCCTGTGATCTTTGTATTTAGATAGGGATTTTTTTAGCTATGGATCTAATATTGTCATATGTTTAGAATTCATACATTCTAAATAGGGTGGCGCTATGATGGGACCAGAAAAGGTTTGGGTTCTTTGTTAACACCAGCTGGGTTTAAATCATGAAAAACCCTTTTCAGTACTGTCTTAGCATGGACGGTTTATGGTACAGACTTCAGTCAGACGTTAGGAAGGTACTCATATTTCTGCTGTTTCACCTTCTCTCTTGGAACCTAATATAGCCTTAGAACCCACCGTAGCGGGCTCTACCGGCTATTAAAGGCCCGCTCCCGCGTTAAAGGCCCGAGCCGAAGGCGAGGGCCTTTAACAAGGGAGAGAGCCTTTAATAGCCAGTAGAGCCCACTACAGCTGGTTCTAAGGCTATTAGAACATTCTGCCACTCAGGGAAGAATGTTCTATTAAATAAAACAAATTCCTCACGGAGCCCGAGGGGATTAAGATCCCCTCGGGCTCCGTGAGGCTTTGTTCACAGCTGTTGCTGTGAACAAAGCAAACATTGGAATGTTGGCGCTGCAGGCTTTTACCGGCCAGTAAAAGCCCGCAGCACTCCATTGTTTTCAATGGAGCTGCCAACGTTCCAATGTTCTAATATTTGAATATTGTCCAGCCTTTTGGTCTGACTGGCTCTGATTCCTGGCAGTGGTGGACAATAGCCTGAGGATTCCCCACTCTGTTTCTCACTAGGGTGGTTGTGTCTGTCTTAGGAACAGTGTGCAGCAGTTCATACCTATCTAATGTGTAAATGGTTCTCAAAATAGGTGAATTTTGGATACTGGTATATGACTGTGCTGGAGTCAAAGGGGTTTGATTTAGATAAAACAGAAGGCCTGGATTTGCCATCTACAGACGCCAAAGGGTGATAGGAAAGAGTCACATTCTGTTATATTTAACTTAACTGAACAAAAGAAGCATGATGTGTCTCTTATGATGAAGTATCACATGTGGCAACCACAGGGGTTTGCCATTTTCTGTTCTTCTCATCCTTTCCATGGTGCAAATCAAGACATTAATGGAGGAGTTTAGTACCAGGGAGCGCAAGTATGATATGTAGTCAAAGCTCTGAAGCTTGAGTGTAACAATACTACTTTTTCATCTGCTTCCTCTGACTCAACTGTCTCACAGGAAGAGCAGAGGAAACATGATCCTGAACTAGGAGGACCTATATATCTAGTTTTTTTTCAAAAATATTTTGGGACTCCTCAGAGAGAATCTGACATTTCCCAAGTGTGCCACAATGTCTGAACCCGAGAAGGGACTGTTCTATTAGTACTGACAGTTCTTCATTAGAAGACTCACCCTTAGACAATTGACTGAAAAAGAAAGAGCAGAATAGGCGACCCTTTTCCAGACTTATGGTCGGGGAGCATGGTCTTTTAGAGGTTTAGTCATATCTTTTAGAGGTGTATCAAGTTAGATAAATGCTGCTTCTCCTAGCATGGCATTTTTCAATCAGAACAGATAACACTATCACTTCTGAAATTAAGGTGATAGACCAGAAGTGGCGATTAAAAAATACCCATGAAGGGTTCAATTTTCCATGATAAGCTGGTCTTTAACTTTATGTGTCAGTGTCACCTCTGAAGAACTCATGGTGTGAAAACAAAAGTGATGCAAAAGAACACTAGGGGGGTCATTCCAACCCTGGCGGTCATCGACCGCCAGGGTGGATGACCACGGAAGCACCGCCAACAGGCTGGCGGTGCTTCCCTGCCCATTCTAGCCGCGGTCAGAAAAGGGGATCCGGCCGTTTCCCGCCGGATTTCCCCTGTCTGGGCTGAATCTCCATGGCGGCACTGCAAGCAGCGCCGCCATGGAGATTCCGACCCCTTTCCCGCCACCCTGTTTCTGGCGGTTTTTACCGCCAGGAACAGGATGGCGGGAACGGGTGTCATGGGGCCCCTGGGGGCCCCTGCACTGCCCATGCCACTGGCATGGGCAGTGCAGGGGCCCCCTAACAGGGCCCCAGCATGATTTTCACTGTCTGATTAGCAGACAGTGAAAATCGCAACGGGTGCAACTGCACCCGTCGCACCCCTGCAACACCGCCGGCTCCATTCGGAGCCGGCTTCTGGGTTGCAGGGCCTTTCCCGCTGGGCCGGCGGGCGGTCCCTTGGCGGGCGCCTGCCGGCCCAGCGGGAAAGCCACAATGGCCTCCGCCGAGCGGCCAATTGGCGGTTTCCGCTTGGCGGGCGGCGACCCCCTAAATCTTTTTTCACTAATTTACTTTCCAGCTTTAAATTTATTAAGCGCTGGAAATTCACTCAAAAGTAGCTCGAAGCAGTGCGTAGCGCTGCTTTGCATTACTTAGCGCCAAATTGGGCATTCCCATGCAACCCAAGGCTTCTGAGGCTAAAACCTATTTACTTAAAAAAAGTAGACAAGGTTCAGCAACAGAAAATAGCGCCCATTTCAGATAGGCACTATAAAGGAGAACTGTTTTTTTCTCCTTTATTTTCCGACTTTGCATGTGTGCTGGCTGTACAGCACACATACAATGTGGGAAAACTTTTAAAGTTAGTCTAAGCATAGTATTTGGTACTGGAAGGGTATCCTTCCAGTTCAAAACCTTTGCTAGACTCATATAGACACCCTTGCATGATGGTGCGAAGGTGTGTTCATTGCGCACACCTGCAAATTTTTGCACTGGCATTAGGGAGACGCGAGGAGAGTGCCAAATTTCTGTAATTATGGAGCTCTCCTGCTCTCTTCTTCTCACACAGCGAAGTGCAGCATTTCAGCTGCTGCGCTGCATGACAAACTGGTAAATCTGGCTGCCACACTCATATGTATTGCAATTGTTGGAAATCAGTCTTTGTTTTCAGTGTCATGGGAGTCAGCGCTGTAGCAAGAAACATATGAATGCAGGTTTGGTGGATTGACAGAGCACAAATTAGATATTGTTCATATCCCAACCGGATGTGTTTGTGAAAAGAAACATCTAGGGATCATAAATGTGTTCCTTCTTTCAGGTGAAGATCTAAACCCATTCTTTATTGGTCCTTCCAATTAAAAATAATTTGCATTAATTTTCCAATCATCAATTAAATGAAAATCATTATCTTCAGGGCAACAGCTCATTGCAATAAGCTGTACACAAGCTTCACCTGACTGGAAAACCAGAAGCGACCATGACTAACACAACATCTAATGAACCACTTTTGTTCCAGCGACAATGCCTTAGTGTTTTTATTCTGTGCCATATTCCAATGTGTCAGCCTTTCAGATCAGTGCCTTGCCAGTATTTTCCATGCCACCAGTGCTTAATTTGTAAATAAGAACGTGCCAGTGCCGAAAGCTCTCCTCTAAAACATGCAGCTGCTGCAATTAAATGTGCGTGCACCGAATACTGAGGCAGCGTAATCCTGAAGCCATCTCGGGCCTCATTAATCCATTTACAGACACTCCCTGCCCCTTCAGCTCATTCTAGCAGCTTTCTGCTTTCTCCCATTGTGATACTTTTTTGTTTTTCTCTTCATCCATCTTCCCCATATGTGTCTTTTACTTGAGGTAAATGCTTGAGACAGAAGAATAGCGCTGTCCTCAAAAATAAGTGCAGGTGCTCAGCATTGGAAACAACAAGCACAAATTAAACACTGCATGCCACGCTCTTTCAATCTATTACACAACTGCTGGCAACGATCAGGTGGGAACTAGACAGTACTTTTATTGTGTAAGTCTAGGAAGCCCAAAATGTTTTTATTCCTCTTATTTGTTGTAAAATACTATTGTCTACTTGGAGGAATATTGTGGCCTCCCCTTCACTTCAACTGTGTTAACATTTCATGGATCAATTCTACCTCAATACAGGCATGTTTAGGGTGGGTTTCCCACAAAAATAAGTATTGAGCCTTCTTTGTTTCAACCCTTTACTGTTGTCCAAGGTTGCCCGTAAATGGTAGCAAGGATTCATGATAAAAGATCCAGGCAGTCCCTCTGATTGTTATTTGTAGAGTGTTGCAAGAGCATCCCTGCATGTCTTCATGTTTGCTTTACATCTTTGTGTGGGGAATCCAGAAGCTGTGGAGGTTCACTCCTGTGCTCTATGTTCTATGTTTCATGTCCAGTCTGGACAGGGACTGGAAGTTGCACATTGTAATGCAGTGGGGTGGAATTGGATAGAGGACATTATGCCATTGTACCTGGAATGTTTTTTGTACTGCACACAGGATCTTGAACTTAATTCTTGCTTTCACGGGGAGCCAGTGTAAGATGTTAGTGCTATTATGATCTGGTCCCATTTGTGCAAGTTCAGGCACATTCTGTCTGCAGGGTTTTGCAAATTTTGCACCGTCTATTAGGTGCTCTGAGTTCTCAGTGAATGGTTTGGAGGAGCAGTGGATTTTAATTAAAATGGACAGATGCATGCTGACCCCCTTGAACCATAGTTTGATCTGGGACGTGACTAACGTGTTAGCACTTAACTTTTGGTGAATGACATATTCTGATAAGGGGCCCGATTCACACAGTGCCTCCGCGGTTGCGGCAGAGGCTCTGCAGTAGCAGGGAAGTCTTAACATTCATGGTGGAATCTCTGTAATGACAATTCTCATTGTGGAGATTCCACCACGAGTGCGGAACCTCCACCATGACTGCGAAGGCTCTTTGTGAATCCAGCCAAGGTGTTCAGTCAGTCCAAAAACTATAAAAATATTGTCTTTTGTGATACATGAGGATCTCAATGTGTCACATAAATGAGAGTCAGGATACAATGTGTGTGTATGTGTGGGTCTGTGTGTGTGTGTATGTGTCTGTGTGTAAACAAGTATATTTTTGGTGAATTAAGGTTTTTGTTCTGTGTTGTATTTTCTTTTGATTAGCTAGTATGCAAGCATTTTATTTTCTCTTAGTGGTGTTTACAATTTCTCTCATGGATTGAGCAGAACTGCTTTAAATTAGGGGTTTGGAAAGAAGCAGTGAAAATATTTCAAACACGCTATTCTTAAGGCATGAACAAAGTATCATTAATGTAAAGCACTTTGGATGTAGGGTCCTATGCACAGACGGTAGGAAGAAGGAAATGGCAAAGAATCAAATAAATCAATTCTGATGGGGCCATTTTTGCGCATTGTATTGTGTCATCAAAACGCTATCCAGTTTCTATTATTTGCACAGTTTCATTACCTCATTATTTATATGTGGAAATGAAGAATTCCAAACCAGGCATATGGTAACAATCAAAAGATATTTTGGAATTGTTCACTGTCAAAAAGTGAATGAATGGAGTTAAACATGAGTGTACATTACTCATACACAGGAACCCATACACTATTTCTATTTTATTTATCATTTGTTTGACTTTCTGCAATTCTGGCCTTTATTCAAAAATTCACACCAACTGTTTCCAATGCGTTATATTGTATGTTCTGATTGTAACTGGCCAAAGTAGAGAGTATTTGACAAGGGGTGAATATTATAAGAGATCCCAAATGTATTCATTCCCTTTCAATACTTCAAAAGAACTCCTTACTAACACTGGCGTCTTTTAAGGTTTGGTGGTACTTTGAATCATTGCTATGCACTCTAGATGTCAGTCTGATATATGGTAGTTTTTATGTGTCAACTTTTATTCAGCAGTTTTTTTTTAGATAATATGTTGCATCCCAATAACATACTTTCATTAGAGACTGTTTTTCTGCCCTTTAGTTGCTACCAGAAAATGGAAGCACCCTGACTAAATGAATGTCTTACATTACAAAGTTCACACAATATCAAAAGGTTCACAAAATCTCAAAAGCTCTTACTTTCACTACATAAGGTATTAAAGAAATCAAAAAGGCTTTAGCCATAGGGGTCCCCTGTATCAATTCACTGCAAGCAGTCACCATATTTTTACACCTGCACTGTTGAGTGTGTGCAATGAATTGTCGCCCAATAAGTATATTAACTTCTGGGTTTCAGAACTTTGGTCTGAAATGCTTAATGATCAGCATCTTGCCATCCCAAAAAATGAAAGGCCCTTCTTGTGGCCAACATGGCTGGAATAGCCCTACTATAAACCTCAGGCAATTAAAGAGCTCAGATTAGATTGTCCCGTCTCTAGCCAGTGAGGGCTGAGAGCAGGCGTTGCCGCATGTCAGTTCTCTCGCTTGTTTCCAAACAGCTAGGCTGCACAAGGCACATCCAGTACCACATGCTAGCATGCTGGTTTGCTTGCTGAACTTGATGGGACATCCATCTTAGAAAGCACTCCACTGTAAGCGATGCCAAGAACCTATCGCCATCCCTTGCTGGATGACCGTTGTCTCAAAGCAGAAAAAAATCCTTGGAGTGAATAATGTAAAATCAAATTGCACTAAGCATAAATCCTTTTCAATGCACATTATGAAACATACTTCTATATGGCTAAACAGGTTCTGGAAAGAGGATGTATTGATATACATGTTTTACTCTCAGGGGTCTGTCTTCCTCAGACAACCTCCTCAAGGACACACTTTCACCCCTCTCACAGTGGGAGGGTGGGGGGAGACACTTATATCTCCATGGATGCCGTGTTGTGTATTTAGTGGCATCAACATAGCCAAACATCCACTCACCAGTCTATCTTTCCAAGTTCATATATATAATATACAGCTATAAAGCCTGTCTGTTTAGCACTCATATATCTACCCATTCACATACTGTATTGATTGCTGTAGCAAGGAATGCCTTTGTAACTTTCAATTCCTTTATAAATGGAGTCAGTGACTATTGTGAAGGAAGCCATCTTCCTACGTTCACATAACTCATTCCCACGTTCACGCAGTTCTGGGAACAAGCACATCAAAGCTGTTCCAAAATACATCCACTTGGAACTGCTGATAAAATTCCAGCCAACCTATCCAGATGCAATCATTCAATATTATACTTTAAAAAGGAAGCCTGGAACAATGCTGCAACAAAGGGCTTGGTGAGCTGCAAACAAAGCTCAGGAAGCTTAATCTGGAATGAAGAGCTGCCAGTCCGCTCTTTCCAGACAGAATTTCACTCAAACAACTGCGGAAATCACCTTGACAGAATGATGATAGTGCATACTGATCGAAATATTTATTTTATTCGTTTTCAAATACAGTTAATTATGGTTCATATAGAATACTGACTGTGTACATTGCATCATACATTTAACATGAGTGTCAGATGAACCAATAATCATTTTATATGTTATAAATCAGAACAAGTGACAAACACGGCCTCGCAATAATACACACATCCAGCTTAATTTTACATTATGCCACTGCTATGGACCTAGTACGAGTGCAAGGAGATGTGCATGGGTGATCAAAATCTATGACGACCAAGAGATCTTTGGTAAGCCATATTGATATATTGTATAGTGAGAAAATCAAACAAAAGTGTAGAATCGGAGGTTAGTGTAAGAGTTAGAAGAAAGAATCTGGACTCGGTCATGGCAGCTTGTCATCCGATGTTGGGTCAACCTGGAGTAGTATAGTGTATCCTTCAGATAACCCCTACTAGAATAAAATATTCAGTTTGTTACATTATGCAGAATTTGAAATGTTCATCCTGCTCATTCTTAGCTATGCGTATGGCATGCACACATATTGACGCTGCAGAGTAGATATGCTTCTGGGTACTAAGACTTGTCATGTAATACATATAGAGTATTTGACCAGATTTTTTTCAAAATCAGCCTAATTGAGGACCTCCACTCACCACCCTCAAATTCCCTTGCAGAATGTTTGGGCTAGTTAACTTAGTTTGTCTGATGCAATACAGGTCTGGTATTTTAACATTTCTTAGACAGTTTTTAGTTACCAGTCTGGCTTTGTTCCTTATGTATATATGTTTGATAAAAAAGTATCACACCCTGTAAAGGAAAAAAAGCGCATTCTGTCCTTCTGGTGAGAGAAGTCTGGAAATGTTAAACAGTGGGGAGCGATGAAGTTGGTGGAAAGGGCTAGCAAAAACACAGAATAGGAAATTACCAAGGGAGCAAGCTTAGACTCACGCATGTGACTTTTAGTTACAAACATCATTACTCTTTTCTGAGAAAAAAGTGACTATGACATTCTGTTGTGATTATGTGTGTTTGAAAAGGGTTCTGGTTTTCAGGGCACAAAGCTGCTTTGTGTAGTAAGGGAACTGTCTGCAATGTTTTGACTATGGCAGTCACAATGCCTTTGACCTAGATATCCTGCATTCTTTCATAGGTACTGGAAGTAGTAGAGTGGGGGGGCTACAGTGGGCTGGGTGCTGCATAGTGCTGCAGGACCCCCAACAAAAACGCACTAGAGTTCAAAAGGTGAAAGAAGCCATGGATGTCATTTATGGGTACCAGGGGTTGCAGGTGTGATCTCTGGCTTCCCCTTTGTTACCTCTGACACTGCCTTTGCAAACCCTGGCCTCAGAGGTGGCAAATTCAGTGTCAGGAACACAGTGGCTGCTCGACCTTATGGACATCAGTTGGGGCTCCATTCTCTTTGTTTTCTGTCAATTTTGTATCAATAGTGAAAAATATTATATTATTCACTATTAATGTAATAAAAATGGAGTACAATTAGCTGGAATATGTCCTTCCATAGCAGCTGAGGTAAGTAAAAATGTTTTTAAATGTATTTTGTGTGCGTGCTTGTGGGTGAGAGTGTGTTTATGTGAGAGAGTATATGTAAGTGTGAATTTGAGCGTATCTGTAAGTATGTGTGTGTGAATGAAAGTGGTGGTCAAAGGGTGTGTGATGTCAGTCCCACTACCCGTGGTATTTCAGTGAATTGACGTCCATGGAAGAAGCCTTTAGATTTTGTTTTTATCTTGACACATTTCTATATTTTCAAAGACAGTGGTCAAATGTCAGGCTTTGTCTTCGACAAATGTTTTTTTTTCTTTTTTTACACAGAGGCTGGTGTTTATTCTTCTTTTACTTTTCTTTCTTTTGCTGCAAATCTAACAAACTTGCAGGTGTGAAAGGAAAGGCTGCAGAGTGTCAGCTTTTTAATAGCATATCACATCAGTCAGTTAATTACTAATAGGATAAAAAGAATCAGGATACATTGGGGCATATTTCAGAAAACACATTAGGGCATATTTCAGAAAAGCGGTGCTTCACACAGTGGAGCGCCACTTTTCTTGTGCCCCTTAGCACCCCATAACACCACTATGTGTGCGCCATATTTAAAATACGGCACACTATGGCGGTAGTTAGGGGTCTAGCATCAGAATTTTTAGCTAATCCTGCAAAGCTCATTGAGGCCCATTATAATCAATGCTATGCCTTTTTTAACGCGTGCTCTGAGCCAGCATTAAAAGTGCCAAAAAAATTATGCAATTTTTAGGCCCCCCACCATTCCCCCAATAGAGGATCACCCCCTTTGCATACATTATGCCTGCCACAGGCATTATGTAGCACAAACGGTTACAAAGTGGTGCAGTGAATGCAAATATGGCATGGCGAGTTTGGCCTCGTTGGGCCACATTAGCGCCAAAAAAAAAAACTCTACTGCGGCACAAGGAGTAGCTAGGGGCTCTTAAATATGGCCCATTATTTGCTGGTGTAAAGATGAAAGATATTTACTGAAACCCCAGTTGCTTACAATCCCTATTACTTCAGTGATGTAACATTATTGTCCCATACCCAAGGCATTCATTTTCCTTATCTTTTCTCACTCTTGACCGCCGCCTGTATTCTTTCCCATCAGACCCCACTGTAGACAGACACAGCAGATTCAATCATAACTCCTCCTTTCGTCTCTCCTTCCATCTCCATCCCCATCTCGGCACGCGTGCATGATCTGACCCCTGGATTTCATTTTCTCAAAGGCTAACGCGTTTTATCTTTACTCTCTCATACCGACCCGAGAGGCATCCCTGTGGCCGGTTCCACACGTGGAAAAGGTCAGTCTGCTGAAGCAAAACACAAATCGTTTCATAGCACGCGTTTTACGTTTCACCCTAACCGCAGGCCATGTGCAATCCTTATTATATTCCTCGTTGTACAGAAAGCATTAAATAAAAGGTTGCTCTTTGAAATGCAAAGTTTTTTTTTCTCATGAGTCTGCTTTCATTTCCACCTCAGAACTGTGAGGTTGCGTAATACTGCTGAGTCCCCCACAGAGGAATACGTTTTGAAACACCGAATAAGTATAACATTGCCTGCTAAGACCACACGAGCGAATTATGCTCCGATCTGACACAAAAATTGCACTTAAAAGACAAGCTCTGCTCAAAGAAAGGCCCCAAGTATGAAAAAGTTGTCCCCGACTACATGTGGCCGAGCGGCCATTATGTGTAAATCAGTCCTATTTCCTATACTAGGATGGCCTGCGTCTGGAACAGGAGCTCAATGCTGACCACGGTCGGGAGAGGGGGCCTATCCTTTCAAGGGCGCCCCTACCGTCAGAGAACCTCCATTGAGCCTAAGACTTTAAAAAAAGATGGGAGACTCAGGGTCCCCTTTTTCACACTCTGTGGGGAAGGTACCTCACTCCCCCCAGATACGGGGAGCAGGCGTTACGTCTCTGCCGAGGGACCCAGTGCCACCGCGAGGAGATGCGCAAAGGCTCGCAAAATGGAGGCGGTTAATATGCTCGGCACCTTCTCTCATTTATTCAGTCGGAAAAAAGTACACGCAGTTAATGAGATGATCCCACTGCTCGTTTTCTCTCCGTCGGTAATGAGGTCTTCGTTGGGTAAATGGAAGCGGCTCATAATGACGCTTTCTGTTTTCTCTCCATTATTTTCCTCGCTGTTCATTCAGCCTCGCCATCTGTGAACAGGCATGAGCAGTATCACGGATACCGTTCTTTTTTTTCTGCTGATACATGCCAAACTCGTGATGTCATCTGCTTTTCCCTTTCTTTCTTGTGCCTGCTTCTTGTTTTATCTCTGCAAGTTTTCACAGTCAAGCAGAGAAACAAGCTAACTTCTGTGTCTCAACTTGGCACGTCTCAAATAGCTTGTAAATGCGCTGTGCGCTTCCCAGCCAGCTGTGATTGACAGCCCAAAAATAGGCTGTTAAATTGTTGCAGATTTTCATCTCACTACTTGGAAGGTATTACTAAACAGTGTTCAAGGCAGTCTGGAAGAAATCTGGAACGCGGGAAATCCGGCAGCTTCCACCTTTACTTTAGGTCTCGTCAAAACTATCATCGTTTTTATTTGCACTTTCAAACCAGACTGGAAACACCCGCTTGGTTATGCTTTTGCGTTTTGATGTGCGCCGAATATATTCAAAAGGTGGCTTCGTGGTAGAAGCAGATATAGGAAAATGATGCTATAGAATCTGACTATTGATGCTAGTCTTGGAACAGGTGAGGTTTCAAATCGTTAAGGAGTAACGAGGAGAAGTAATCGGGGGGGGGGGGTAGAAGCGGGAGTCACTACTATAGGTGGTGGGGTACTTGGCAATAGGAAAGAGCAGGGTAGATTACACCAGGGTATGGTAGGGGTAGTGGTCCTGGGCAATTGAAAGGAGTAGAGGTTCTAGTATGTATATAGGGTTAGAGACACTGAGGTATAGGCTGGGGAACAGAGAATCTAGGCTAAGTACTATGGTACTGTAATGGGTAGAAGTGCTAGGGAACTTGTTGTCTAGCGATACTACAGTAAAGGAAAGCACAGAGGTACTAGAATATAGATGGGCTAAAGATATTATGCTAGAGGTAGAAAAAACACGAAAAAGGCATGGGTAGCAGTAGTAAGAATGGGGTGCAAGGACAGAGAAATTATGGTATAGGTGTGGGAGTGGTATGAGGGCTTAGGATGGGTAGAGGTAGCATAGTGTAGATAGGAAAAGAGGAACTAGGGTATAGTATTTCGGAAACACTAGGTCATGGGTATGGGTAGAGGTGCTACCATGTTTGTGGTGTAGTGTTACTAGGGTACATGGGTAAGGGTCGAGGTATTATTGACAGGGATATTGGTATGGGTAGATTTATTGTGGTACTGGGAGAGGACTGAGGTATTAGGATGCCTGTAGAGGAGAAATACTAAGGTATTGGTTAGGGGTAGCTTTTACTATGGCATAATGTAGGTAATGCTAGAGGTGTGATTGTAAAGGCAGGGGAGAGGTAGTCGAGTATAATAAGGGGTACAAGTAATTTCGTTTTCTGTGGTAATACATATACTAGGGTACAGGCTGAGTTAATAGGCGGCTGAATATATACTTAATAGATTGAAAGGGGGAAGAGCAAACTGGCCTGGGTGTGTGAAGAGCAGTACAGAAAGAAAAAAAGTTAAAAAGCAGACTGAGTGGGGAAAAAAATTCTTACATATGTTTCACACATAAGATGGAAACAAGGAGTCCTCCTAGAAAAACGCTGAAGAACATTCTTCAGTAAAAAAAAACATTCACTAGGATGGATTCAACAAACTGGAAATAGAAGTAATTTGTAAACCATTGAAGAAAAAGGTTGAGGCAGAACCTTGTGCCAGAACAGATTTCTTAAGTAACTTTGTCTACTGAATCACAAGCAATCATAAGAACAGAGGAACAGGCTGAGACTGAAAGTCATGCAAACTAGCACTACAATGCAGCAGCTTTCATGGTGGGGAAGCCCATCACCAGGTTGATATACTCCAAGCCAGACTACCAAATCAGAACATTCCAAACTTCAGTCTCAATGTCGATCAATTATTTCGTCTATTTTAGAATTCAAGTTAATGCTCTAACTGATAGAACTCTGAACATAAAATCATTCTAAATAAAAGCTAACAGAGGACTCCACCATAATGTCCCTTCTGATGAAAGGTCAGTGTTTTACCACAGAAGTCGCAACGTTTTCCTTTTAGAAACAGATTAACATGAATATGGTTTAAATAGTAGTTTAGGATTATTGTATCTGTCCTACTATAAGACTGCCACTAAAAATGTATATATTGAATGAAAACAAAATCACCACCACATGTATAGATGGCATACTCATTGACAGTCTTTTCGATAAGCCGGTGTAACTAATCTGTTCTGCTCGTTGTCACTCACAGGAGTCCTAGATAAGGAGGTCAGCAACATAGCTGAGGTGACAGGATGAGAAAAAAGCTTTTAACTTCGAGTAGTTTATGATGCAGCCAGAGCTGATGCTAAACAGACAGAAAGACTGTTAAGTTATTGCCTTCAGAAACCATCAAGATGAAGGGAACGAGAAGGACATATGGCCTCTCCCTGGTTAATAGGCAATTGATGAATGGCTGAAAAGAATGTTGGCCTATGTTAATAGCATGCTTTTGGATTTGGCACAAAATTATTTCCATTCTGGTACGTATGAGAAATGTGAATTGATGAAAGCAGTCAAAGTAAAGGGTGGGATAACAAGGTCCAGTCTAATTGTTTGGTAAGAGAAGGTATGCAAGACTTCAAAGCCACTTCTAGCTGAAGATGCAGGTGGGGCTCCCAAGAGCACTTACTACAGTTGATCAATGGTGGTGGTAATATGGTAGTTCATAGTCTAGGGCAACTAATGGTACTACAGATACTGGCATGGGCCTCCAGGAGCCCGATAGACTTGTTTCCTAAACATTTTATTTGGCTTTTTGATTTACAACCTTTTACATCCTTGATGGTTCTGAGCTCCATGGGCTTGTTATGGACCTTTGGGTACCTTACTCATTTTCCTGCACCGTCACTCATTGTCATCTCCACTTATGTAGTTTCTATGACTCACTTTCACAGCAGACAATTGAAAGGTGGTGATGGTGTACAGCATCTTAGTGGGCCTTTGCCTGGACAACCAGATGGAAACTACCCCATCTAACCCAATCGTCATCAGAAAAAAGCCCTTCGGAAAAGAAGGTTCTCCAATTTTTTTAAACATTTGCTAACCACAGTGTAATCAATAGATTCACGAACACTCACACTGCTACCTCAATTAAGTAGTAAGCTCCTCTTATACTGAGCCTGCCAGCAACCATTTACTAACTGTGCTGTAATGAAGTATGCCTCGATAAAGCTTTATTCAGCGGCCACTAAAACAGTGCCCTATACAGTCAGGGTCATTCAACACATTTCTTAATGTGATTTTTTTTTTTATATAGAGTATCATTTTATAAGGCAGCCACCATTCAATCAGTGTTGGAATCTGTATATAGATAAGGACGCAAAAGGACATATTTCTCATTGCAGTTGAAAGACAACACCCGAAGCTCGTAGGGAATTATCGTGCTGCATGGACAGAGTGATAGATAGAGTGATGCAAAGGGAAGGAAATGTGTATGCCATGTTTTAGAAATATCTGTCCAGCAGTGGATGCCTACACAAATGCTTCACTTCCTAGGAGTTTGTGGTCTTTCATCCTTTCATAATCTTTGCCCATTAGTCACTAGAATAGCTACACCAACAGTGCATCTTGAATGTAACAAGGCAAAGGAGACCAGCGACATTGCTTACACTGCCTAATGTGGTGGATGAGAATGCTCACGTTGGCATCATGATCTCAGCAACATCAGCATACACAAGGGCATACTAATAATTCTCTAAGAGGAGATTATTTAGAAACCTAGAATAAACACAGCTTCTCTATTACTTTTATGGACCCAGTAAGTTACCCTTAAACATGTATACCCACCCAACATAATACACATTTGTAAATCACATGCTCTTCCTTTGTGGCATATTGGCACCAAATAATCGTTTTTTTTATAGTTACCCAACTCAATGATATTATGTGTAACTAACATGGCATGTAGTAATACCAGAGCATCGCTGTCAGATTATTGACTGATGCAAAGATTGTATCCTAAATATTGTGTACAAAAATATTTCCTCATTAAAAAGTATATTAGAACATCTACATCCAACACAATCATATTTTCTCAAAAATATTTAGAACAAGATCAATTAATTTCAGACAATTTTTCTGTATAAAAAGGTTTAACCTACTGAAGATAATCAATTCCTCAAACAGCTGAAATAATATCCTAATATTTGCTTTAGAAAGTCAAAAACGTTCAAGTAATGAATGCTCTTGTAAACTATATTAAAATAAGGAAAGGCCCAGATTTAAGAAAAGTGGCGCTTCACGTTGTGAAGCGCCAATTTTCTTGCACCCCCCTAATGCCACCATGTGTGCACCATATTTAAGATACAGCACACCATAGCGGTATCAGAAATGATAGTGTAAAAAATGTTGATGCTCTTGTGGCGCTTTGCTCCACTAGCATTAAAAATTCTGATGCTAGTGGAGCAAAGTGCAAGGAGGCCAATTGATTCCAAAGAATGCATTCTTTTAATGCCTGCTTTCAACAGGCGTTAAAAACAATGACGAAAATGACGCTATGAAATCTTGTAGATTCCATTGCACCATTATTGTGTGCCTCCTTGTGCTAGAATGCCCCCTTTGTGTACATTTTTCATGGGTGCATGCATAATGTGGTGCCAAGAGTCGCAATGTGGCACAATGCATGCACTGTGCCACTGTTTAGATATGGTGCAGCATTTTTGCCAATATAACACCACATTAGCATTGAAAAATTACGCTAATGTGGCGTTAGATGTCGCAAGGCGATCCTTAAATTTGGGCCGAAGTATCACAGTATGCAAGCAACTTTTTCACCCTGCTGGCAGCCTTCGAAATGGAGGTGCAAAACACATCAGTCCAGGGATTTCAATTAAGCCAGAGACAGTTTGCTTTCACATTATCTGTCCTAAATAGCCCTGGGGGTGCATATTCAATTAACTCATGGGGTGCGACCGTGTTCATCATCTGAATTCATTAAGAAAACCTTTATTGATCTCAAAATACTCCACAGCTTAAGGTGCAAACTCTTTCATTTGTGTTCAGTGGCATAAATAAGATTAATACCCCTTTTTCAATCACAATGTTTCAGCGAAAATGTTTGACTATGTGGAAATATCTTGACAGTGAATAATAGCTACCATTTATTCTGACAACAATCTAAAGCTGCACAATGTTTCACAAGGAATGTTAGCACATTGATTTAATTTCTAAAGTTCTTTCATCATACTGTAAGACACGTTGAAATGAAAACACTTGGCATTTATTTGCGAAAATTGGTTCGCTATCTTTACATGGCTAGAGGAAAATATCAAATATAAATGTACTAAAATTAAATAACATTAAGGCTGCTAAAAAGAAAAATCAATTGTGTCTTTCTAAAAATAATTATTCCAAGGAAGAATGTCAGAATGCATGGCATACAGTATCAAGCTCTGTGCCTACGAAAACATAGGCCCTCATTATGAGTCTGGTGGTTCTTGGACTGCTGGGCCAGTGGTAAAGACCACCATATTATGACTTTGGCAGTTTGGCATAAGCCAAACCACCAAAATACCACCTCTACCGCTAGCACGGTCGGATTGCCGGGCCGGAGGTGAGCACCTCCAGCCTGGCAGTAGCCGTAATACCGGCATCAGTATTATGACTCAGCAGACCGCCAGACACACCCCACATGACCACACACCTTCATTCATGCACCCCCACTCACCCACGCATTCACTTACATACACCTCCACACACTCGCACCCAAACATGCACTTAGATACACCCATTCACTTGCACACACGCACACGAACAACCCATTCACGTGCACATGTGCACTCAGACACATACTCTTGCATGCACGCACCCATACTGACACCTCCTTCACACCTTCGCATTCACACAAACATACACGCACTCACACACACACACACACACACAAAATCCCCCTACCCACCTCGGCATGCACACACTCACAAACGCACACACAGACACCACCTTCCCCCCGCATCCATACA
Source organism: Pleurodeles waltl (assembly GCF_031143425.1). Taxonomy (NCBI): domain Eukaryota; kingdom Metazoa; phylum Chordata; class Amphibia; order Caudata; family Salamandridae; genus Pleurodeles; species Pleurodeles waltl. Next base: position 918,804,465 of record NC_090436.1, read on the forward strand.
CACATGCAGACACCACACATATACATAGAACACCCCCCACCCTCCCATCCCCCTCTTTCGGCTGATCAACATATCTGCTTTGGCGAGGTGGCCGTCCGGAAGGGGATGGGTCCCGGTGCTTTCCACAACTGACACTGCACCTCCATACAGGAAACATCTGAGCCATATTACGGATCGTAGTACAGCGGGCGGTGTCTGGTTGGCATGGCAGTGCCGGCGGTGGAAACCACCTTTAATATGACGTCAGCCTGACCGACGGTGTTTGTTTTCCACCTGAAATCTGGAGAAAATCGGCACAACATCGTAATAAGGTGGTCTTTTGGCACCCGCGGCTTCGGCGGTCTTTAGAAAAGACCGCCAAAGTCGTAATGAGCACGTTATTGTTGTATAAAATATTTACAATGTTTCAATGAATAGGCACATTAAACACACCATTACACAAATCTGCTGTACGTTCTGCTCGGCAGTAGATGGGGCTATCAGCAGATAGCTGTTACTCCACATTACAGAATATAGCAGCAGAATACTCATTAATCTAAGATCCTGTCTACATGAGCTGCCTACCACCACTACCATAGGTAGTTCTATATCTATCAGCTCCTACTGCGTAATATGTCATCAATAAATACTGGTTTAAAATGGTATTATCAATTGTCATTAGCGGTTTGTGACTGCTCTACGTAATTGTTTTTTTTGCATTGCCTTCTCTGTACCACCTTGAGGATTTTAATAGTTACTATTATTTTTCTTGTGCAAGTCTAATAATTTCAACACAGGTAGTAAACTTAAAAAAAGGATTACTTTGCCGAGAACAACAGGCATACATCACCCAAAATAAAAACATCCTCTGTCTGGTCTTTTCTTCGGTTGTGAATGCCGTGAGGCACTGATGGGCCTCCCCAGTGCATCATCTAACCTTGGAAAGTGGGCTCAGATCTTTTCCCGACAACCTGGGCCGAGGGCAGTTACATTCTGTAATCTGTGTTATTAAGGTCATGTGTGAAAATATACTATCCACCCTTGCAAATATTTATTTATTTTGTAATGAGGGTAAGAGTACCTATAATACTCGAGCATGACACCTGACTGCGCAAGAAGTAGTTGCTTGCTTGCCCAATACTGACAGCTACGTACACATGTTGAACTCATCTTACAGCGTACTCTTTGTATACATTGGCATTAAGCAAACTACCATGAAAAAAGAAATAAACAAAAACCTTTTACCACCATACCTCCTCCTGCTAAAGAAGAAGGCCATCCTAATCTACCACCTCCCACTGCCAAAATGCTGAGAGACGTTTACCCTAGTTCTTGTTAACTGGTTCCATATGAAACAGAGAAAAGATGGCATTACTCCTGTGGGTACTTTTAGAGAGGTTAGCCTAATTGGGCAGGTTGATGGTACATGGCTCTATCATGCCCAATTCAAGGAGACAACTAATATTACTCCCTGCCTTTACATACTCTTGGCACAGTACCAAGCAATTAATAATTTGTAGAGTATATACCAGACAAAAGCACTGAACAAAATGCTTCTGCCACAATTTCCTGTGCTAGAATTACAGTGAAATATTTAATATTTATCTGACAAAAAACATATAGTGCCTTGATTAAGACCTGTACAAGAGGCAAATATCAATGCCTGGCGTATTTGTTATCTCTTTACGATTTAAAATGCTGGCCAATATGCTAATGTGAAGTCAACTCTTCATGATGACAGCAATTAACTACAGTAAAGAGTGACTTGGAAGCTGTGTCTGAGATAATTATGATTATTCACTAAAAACCAAAGGTTACGGGGACGTAATTCTTATGTTCAGATTTTACACACACAAAACTATAGAAATTCAACTGCTAAGGTTAGAGTAATTTCAAGTAACTATAACTCATGCACTAAGGTAACTATAACTCGCACTCCCACCATGCAAAGTTTTCTCATCAATATTTGTATTGTAAATGTTACATCGATATTATCAATGATGTCATAGGAGGTGTCATGAGTGATGTAATAACTGTGGTAGTTACTAGTGCATTGGGAGGGCGTGAGTAATAGTTACCTTAGGGCATAAGTTTCAGTTACTTGAAATAACTCTAACAGCTGAATTGCTATGGTTTTGTGTGTGTACATTCTAAACCTAACTGTAACATCCCTGTAACCTTTGTTTTTTTAGTGAATATCTAAGGTTTTATTTTTTATTTTATTTCCTAATGTTAACATCCCTGTAATCTTTGGTTGGGAGGGTGTTGGACCAAGGGCCTGGCATTGTGCTGCCTCCGCCCAGTCTTGCTGCTCCTCTCCTGTCGCCTGTCCCTTATTACCGCCCTGTGTGGATGTTGTTCTGCCACTACCCTTCCCGCCCGCCCTGAACATGGAGCTTGCAGACAAATCCACCTCCTCCCTACCCTCTGTTTTACGAGTCCATGCACCAGCCCCCTCACATCAGCTGATGCGCTGCCACTGCCCCCTTCCTCCTGCTCTTCATGGGCCATAATGATGCAACTTTCCCTCCTGTCTGCCCAGTATGGTCAGCTTGTTGCCCTTGCATCTTTCCCCTCTGCTCTCTGTTGTCTATGTGCATGGGCCTGTGCATTACTTCCATGGTCCATTGTGCTGCACTGCCATCCTGCTTATCCTGTGTGGTGTATTGTGCTGCTGCAACATCTGATGTTTACCCCTTAGGGTCAGTTTGGTGCCCCTGCCCATCTCTCTCCTGCCCTTTGTTATCTGACTCCATGTCCCTACCTCATTCCTCCTTAAACACCTTCATTTTATTCCTTTCTAAATTGAATATTGTAAGTTTTACCAGTTTTATTCAATCAAGATGGCTTTAGGTGTGCCAGTCTTTTGATATAGGTCAGACTGTTAGCGCTCTAGTTGTTCTTTAGAAAACTCTGGGAGGCTGCAGTAGAACACAAGGGAATCAACTGACAAGCTGTTCATGTTGGAAGTACATGTTTTACTGAGAATTTCAGACTTCATTCTCATATGGCTGAGAAAGATAATGTGAATTTACTGAAAATATGCTCTTATTTTAGCTGCTAAAGCCCCTTCCATAACCTCTATGGGAAAATAATGAGAAAAATGCTTTCTATCAAACATGATTAATGAAATCCCAGCAGAAGTCTTTTTTACAGGGTAAAATCACTTTACAACACACCATAATTCCTAAAATTAGTATGACATCATCAACAAACAATTTATTTTGCAACTAAAATCTGTTATAAACTTTTATACGTTCTTCTTTTAGTGACCCTTAAAACCTGCCATTCACTACAATGCATTTCAATTGGTTGCTATCATGTATATTGGTCCCAGGATGGCTGCCAGCACTTCCTGGCTGAAGTTTTGACAGCTAATCAGATCTCAGAATGACAGCTGTGCTTAGGCTCCTCCCAGATACCTATATTTATTTTCCCCTTAATAACTCCAGAACTACTAAATGGATTTACACCAAAATGACAAAAAACATGATTTGAACACCAAAATCTAGCTTCCTGCCAAATTTGGTGTAATTCCATTCAGTGGTTCAGACTGCAGTCATGTCTGAAGACCCTATGGGAAAATACATTGGTAATGTTGCTCCCCCCCTTCTTCTAGGCCCGCACTTGACAAATCTTTCCATAAAATACAACACAGTAGCTGAACTGAGTGTCATACTAGTTTTTAAAATTTCATGAAGATTTGTCATACAGCGTCAAAGTTATTGACAAAACAAGAAAATTATTTTCCTATGGAAACAGCAACTATAAACTACCGCCAGTAGGTAATGTCTTTCTGTGCATTAAGAAATAGTAATAGAGTTTGACAGAATTCTCATAATTTTGGATAGCAACCATGGTCTTAGTACTGTTCAAGATCAATGTGTTCTGCTGTACAGTTTTAGATAGTCCTCAGGTTCAATGGGTTGGTGTGCAGTTTTCACTCACATAGATTCCACAAAGGATGCTCACCAGTAGCAAGCATGAATGTTTACCTTGACCCATCTCTAAAGCATGTACTGCCAACGTCATATGAAGAATAGGGGAAATAAAGAGGACTTCTTTCATCAACTCAAGTGTATTGATCAAAATGAGACAAACTTATGATGCAAGTAGCTGGCACGCTGCATGTATATTGCTAATATGAACTCTGACACTACTGAGGTGAGATGCTGAGCTTAACCTTCTGGTAACCAAAGGACACTTCAAGGATGCAGCGATCCATGAGACAGGAGGATTGGAGAATTAATCTGAGCTATTAACCTGTTTTTGGGATTCATATTAGAGAGTAAGTAATAATTGTAAAAATAAATAAATAAAAAAACCTGATTCGTGCTCCAGAGGAGATAATATTTCAGTTTATCATGTACCTCGGATTGCTGATGAACATCTCAGGGTACTATTATGGAGTAAGGATAAGAGTTTTAGAATTTGTGGACAGACCTAAGTCACAGAGCAGACTCATAGCAATTTCAATAGAACAGAAACTCCCTCCCTAGAATGAACCCTAGAAGAATGTAGGTAAGGTGAGAGCAAAAACCCTAATGTAAATAGACCATTAGATGGAAACTATTATTGTGTGTAAAATGTCATGTAAAGAGGCAACAGGGCACTGCTGGATCCGCCATTACATTTGCATTTGGCAAAGAGGTTGAGTACATATATACACACACTAAAGTTAAAGTGGCTTCTGGTTTCTGCATTTTTTGTCAATGTAAGTATTTCATCTACTGAAGTATAGGGATCAAGGGACTTTCTTTTTACTTGCTGCAGACTGCTGTACATGCGTTTTCCCAGACTCTGTCAACTTTGTCCTTGCTGTGCCATACTGAAAGATCCTGCACCATACAATGGAAACCCTGAGGCAGAACATTACTCCACTGTACTTCTTTCAAATAAGACTGGTAGATATTCTTCCCCACAATAATCAGTGACCTCAATGGGTTACTTAGTGTAACTGATACGTTAATAAAGCAGGTGTACTATGAGAATTTAGGACAGGGGTAAAACAATAGGATGCACAGACAGACAAACAGGCAGACCACATTCACACACACTATGGCTAGTGAAACTATAATGAATATTTAGACAAACATTTGAGCAGGCATAAATGATCTCAGACCTACCCACCGTAAGCAAACTTTAAACATTTGTTTTACTAGCTTGTTATAAACCGCATATAGGTTCTTGTTCAAGATTACCCAAAATCACCCTCCGTATTCCCAGTGATGCTAAATGAGCTACATTTACTACACTAAAATGTTCTCATCCGGCTGTAGAACCACCTTTATCTGCAGCATATGAAGGTGTTACAAAGGAAAACAACGTAAAACAATTACATTATTAAATGAATAGCACTATCACCTTGTTTTCATTTTCAGAACAGAAAAAACACTATCCATATGGTACCCTACCTTTAGCGTTCATTATTATGTGCACATGTATTAAGCACATCTGTTGAGGTGATAAAGTTTAAAAGATTTTCTACCTCACTCTTGGTGATGCAGCACTAATACGCCCATTGTTTGACAAAAGTGTTTTTTTTTCTTCTCTTAACTGCCTGAAAGTCTTTTCTTCTTATCTTTTCAGAGTCACCTGAGTAGAAATAGGCAATAAGATTGCCAGGGACAGCAAGCATAAATGGCTTTGAACAAGAGTGATCCTGGGACGCTGGCCCTTGACCCTTGACAGAACATGAATAAGGGCCACACAAGACTGATTATTGGGCTGATGAAAAGGTCACTCCAATACACTTCCCTCAGATATAATTCTTTTTGTGGATCCACGGCATGATTTATCAAAGGCTTTTCCTATCTAGTTTTCGCTACAGAAAAGAAACTTTCATGAACAAGGTTCATTGTCTTTTTCCAAGTATTACATTTTCTTGATAATGGCCAATGACTCTCCGGATTTAACAAACCCTGCAGAAATGAATGGGGAGATTTACTTTTTTTTCCAGTCCCCAGTAGCATCTAAGCATAATAATAGAAGGCCTCTGCCATGGATGGATCGTTTATTTGTCTGTTTTTTAAAAGCAACCAAACAGTTTTGCTATTGATAATAGTTGAAGTGAATACTGTGAGAGGGCAGTGAGGTATAAAAAATGTTATGAGTCAAGGGAGAAATACTAGAGAGAAACAATGCACATATTGGTGGTAAACAGCTGAATATATGTGCATCAGGACACATCATGTGTAGACCACTGAGACCAATAATATTAAACACTCACATATCTGGACTAATGTGGAGGTTTCAGTTTGCTGTGCTATTGGATTAGCAAGCCCAGTGCAAGAAACCAGAGAGAGCCTTAAAACAAGGCAGAGATGCTTCATCAAGTTTCAGAAAGAATGATCGGCTAGTGACGATTCAACACACCTAGTATACTTAGCTCCAGGAACCACCCAGTGAGTCATTACTGGAAGGTGAGCACCTCGGCCTAAACATTGTTGATGATTTGAACTGCAAAACAATACACAAAATACAGAAACAAGCATTCATCAAAGACATACACAAATTTTAACACATTTTATTTAATTTGTGAACAAATATTAAAAACAAATATTTTAATAGTATGGTCGGAGCTTTTCTAAACTCAATTCAAGCCACACATTGTCCATTCTGTTTGATGCACTTGCACTGCTTTCACAAATCAATCTAAGGATACTAATTTAATTTTTAGCCTCCAATTTGAAATTCAGTGACATTTACAGTACATTTTAAAATGTTCAATTGTACATTTAGTCACTTCATTTATATGTATACACTTTATTAATCTGCTAATATTATTTAATTTTCTAAGCAATCGTGGACCCCTAGAGGAAGCTTTGTGGACCTCCATGGGTCCCTGGACCACAGGTTGGGAACCACTGGCTTGCCCCATTACACGACAGGGACCATTTAATGACGTGGGTCCAACAATATCAGCACTCCACCAGGATTCAGAGAAAAGTAAGTACAGAGCATTCTGTAGTGATGAATACGTCAAACGATTCACAAATGCAAATTTATATAACATTTTTATCTTATACTCTTCTTTACACAAACCAAGAACCTTTCATGCAATGAACTGCTTTTGTGTTGCTAGTGAAAGCAACTGAACTGAAGTCATGTTGCTTTATACATGTGAAAGTTCTGATATGAGGATAAATGGAAATGGGTGTGACTAGCATTGGCTACCATTAGAATAACTTTAATTGTATATGTCATTCTTCATTTCATTAGTACCATTTGTTTCTGATATGATTCTCCATAATGAGTGCAACTTCGATATTCCATAAAGCCTCGTTTTTGAAAAGTTATTCACTATCATTATTTGCTCAAGGCAATGTCATTGGGGATGAGTCATAGAAGTTTGAAAGTGGCTTAGAACAGAGTAGAGTGGCATAGAATGGAGCACAGGGGCATAGAGTAGAGTGGCATGGGGTGGACTAGAGTGGTATAGACTGGAATAGATTGGCACAGAGTGGAGTGGAATAGAGTGGTGTAGAGTACAGCAGAACAGCATAGAGTGGGGAAGTGCAGAGTAGCATGGCATGGACTAAACTGGCAAGGAGTGGAGTGGCGTAAAAAATAGAGTGCTGCGGAGTTAAGTGGCATAGTGTGGAGTGAAGTAGAGTGGCATTGAGTAGAGTGGCATAAAGTAGAGTGGTGTAGAGTAGAGTGGCCTTGAGTGCTGTAGAGTGGCGTAAAGTAGAGTGGCATAGAGTAGAGTAGATTTATGTAGAGTAGAGTGGTGTAGAGTTCTGTACACTGACTATGTGGAGTAGAGTGAAGTGATGTAGAGTAGAGTGAAGTGGCATGAAGTGATGTGGAGGAGAGCAGAATGACGTACGGTGGAATGGCGTGCAGTAAAATGGAGAAGAGTGGCACTGAGTAGAGTATGATGACATAGAGCGGAGTGGTGTGGGGTTCCTTAGAGAGGCATTGTGTGGAGTGAAATAGCATAGAGGAGAGTGAAGTGGCATGGAGTGTAGAGTGGAATAGCATGGAGTGGCTTAGAGTAGAGTGGCATGGATTGCAGGGGCCGACAGTGGTGTGGTATAGAGTGGAGTGGCATTGAGTAGAGTGGAGTGCCATAGAATAGAGTGGCGTAATTTAAATTGGCATAGATCAGAGTGGCATAGCTTGCCATAGAGTGGTGGCATTGTGTGAAGTGGAGTGGTGTAGAGTAGAGTGGCATAAAGCAGAGTGACATAGAGTACAGTGGCATAGAGTGGAGTGGCACATAGTGGAGTGACATAAGTGGAGTGGAGTGGCATACAGTAGAGTGGTGTAGAGTGGAGTGGCTTAGAGTAGAGCGGCATAGATTGGACTGGCATAGAGTAGCATATAATTTGATATATGATATGATATAATATGATATGATATGATATGTTCTCATAAAGTGAGTGAATGACCAGGAACGCTTAGTGCCCCAACTGTAAAAGAGGATCATTAGATTTAAAAACCCCTACTACTTAACAAACATCCACAATTTTAAAGCCTTCCTAAAGTGAAGGAGGTTGGTCATGGATTTCAAGTTTAGAGGTAGGCTGTTCCATAACTTAGCAGTGCAACAATAAAACTTCTTCTGCCCTAGGAGGATCGCTTAAATTTAGGAACCGTCACATTTTTAGCAGAGATGGACTGGAGCATCCTACTTGGAATGTACCATTTGAAGCTGTGTTTGAGATAATATAGGCCATTATTATGAAGGGCCTTATGAGCGATACAAAGGGCAGTGAAGGCAATGTGTTTCCTATATGGTAATAAGTGTAACTTACGCAGGGCTTGAGATACTGATTGGAACTTGGGGATCCCTAAAATCATGTGGGCTGCTGCATTCTACAAGGTCTGGGGTTTGTTCAGCAGATGCTGCTGCATATTTATATAAATGGCATTGCTATGATCGATTTTAGAAAGAACAAGGGACATCACTACAGTCTTCAGTCTTCTGAAGTTCAAAAAAAATGCAATAGATAATTTTTCTTATTATACTTAAGGTATGGAATGAGGAAGAGAAGACTGCATTAATTTGATCTCTGAAAGTAAGCTTGTCATCAAACATGACACCTTCATTCCTTGCTTTCTTAATAGGGGTAATGAAAATTTCCAGCTCCTTCGGCTACCAAGTGGGGGGAACAGAAAGAAATGTTATTCTCAAGTAAGAGGTCTTCCCAGAATTTAATATAAGGCAACTGTCCTTCATCCAATTGCCTACTTCCAGCAAACAGTTATGGAACCTTGTGGCTGTATCTTGAACATCACTGGAAATTGGGATGACAATTTGTGTATCATCGGCATATGACACAATGGAAAAGCTGAAGGTTCTAATCATACTAGCCAATGGAGTAACATATATATTAAAATGCACAAGACTCAAAGATGACCCTTGAGGCACACCACAAGGGAGGTAAAAGGGGCTTGAAACAAACTCATTCAGGGCAACTGATTGTTCTCGTCCGGAGGGAAAGGATCCTAATAAGGGCAGGGCAGATCCCTTAAATCCCAATATTATGGAGACAGTCAAGGAGCAAATTACGGTTGACTTTGTTGAATGCAGCAGGCAGGTCAAGTAAAATAAGGGCTGCTTCCCCTTCATTGTCCAAAATATCCCTAATTTCCACAGAGGCCACAGATGCCACAATCAGTGCTGACCAGCGCTGATTTTGTACTATAACTGCTTTTGAATCCATACTGGGTCGAATCAAGAAGTTAATTATTATTTAGAAACAAAGCTGGTTCCTGGTTTATAGCCTTCGTCACAGTTTTGGCATGCATCGGAAGGTGAGAAATAGGATAGTAGCTGCTAGGTTCCTGAGGGTTGAGAGTAGAGTGGAGTGGTGCAGAGTAGAGTGGCATACAGAGTCATACGGTAGAGTGGCATAGAATAGAGTGGCATAGAGTAGAGTGGTGCAGAATAGAGGGGCATAGAGTGGAATGTCTAGAGTGGTGGAGATTGGAGTGGAGTGAATAGAGTGGAGTTGCGTAGAGTAGAGCAGTGCACTGTAGAACAGTTGTGAGTGTAAGAAACTAAAGCAGCAATAGATATGGCTAACAGGATGAAAGTAACATGAAATAGAAGCTGTATGCCTGTGTTAAAGTAGAAAAGCACAAAGCACGCCCAGGAAAAATACCGAAATGCTTGTAAAATAAAAACAAGCATTTACAATGCAACGGGTCTCGCGTTTGCTCATGTTAGAGCTGATCGCGTTGCAAACTCCTAACCCGACTTTTCACCTATCGGGCAAAAGTGCATTTATGTACATAACCCGAAAAAGTGAAATTAACTATGTAAAGCGCTCGACTTCTGCCAAGCGCGATCGCGCTCGTAAATTAGAGAAAAAGAAGTCCACGAGCCCGATGGAAAACTGCGAGCCTCGCATGTTTTCTGTACTTGGTCGCTGCGCTCGAGGAGGGCTAACCAATGGAAAAGGCATGACGTATGCGTGCCTTCGACTAATGAAAGCAAGCAGATTTTATTATGCAAGCCCACGAACCAATATAAAACACTGACGTGAAGTTGACAGGGCTCCGAGCCCTTTTCTAAATACTAAAGCGTCTCACTGCGATACGCATGCACGAGCGCATGCAACGCAGGCTCGACCCTAATAATACAGCATTGCAAAAAGATGAGGAAAAACAAAGATGAGCAAGAACACATGTACTTGGTCCATGCTATACGGAGGAGCTAACAAAAAGAATGAAGGGAAGCCTACGGGAGCTAAGCAATAAAAAGATTGCAAATAAGTGCGACAATGAAAACAACTAATGGTATGATATAGTTGGGTTGCAAGCCGACTGAATTGTACACAATACATCCTGCAGCACAGCACATCTTCTGTGTAGATGGGACCTTAAAATGGTGCAGTCTCCATTAAAAATGTAAATAGATGTTTTCGAGTGCTGAAGGATAACGTAATAGTCTATCCTATAGTATCTCAGACATATTTTGCAAATATTTCTGAGAAACTGCTTTGGTTTATTAATAATTCTTCTTAATACAACTTTAATAGCACAACAGACAAATAGTTAATACATCTTGCAGTAAGGAGATCGAAAAACGAGAACTGAAGATGAATGCAGTACTTTACTACTCATCAAACCGTGCCAGTGCATAAACTGAAATAGAACATTAAGTCAATATGTGCATCATGGTAAAATAACATTCCTTCACTCACAAAATATGCTTATGATGAAATGATATTTATGGCAGCATGCCTGCTACGGAAGTAGAAGATGGAGCTGCAATGATGAGTATGTTGTAAACCCGCCAAAATACACCACAAATTAAGCATGCGCAATCCTCTCAACATCAGCACCAGTCCCTGTTGCTCCAGCCGCCGGGAATCCCAGTGCTTTGTGGGCAGTTGGCGCGTGGACAGATCCGGCTGGGCACAATGCGGGATGTCATTTGCAGCATTATCTGAAAGTACAGTAGGACATGTATTCTCATTCACTGTGGCCGAGGCCTGGCTAGATTGCACCCTCCGTACAATCCATAACCATAATGAATTTTCAGAAGGCCCTGCGCGGTGCTATTATCTCCCAGAAACACACCGCCGGGCTATTAGAAATCCAAACAAATGGGTTAAGTCCTTGTAACCTGACAAGACACATTCCATTATGATACTGAAATAGGGCATTCCCTAAGTGAGCAAAGTTTACAGTAATAAGTAAAATCTAAACAAATAACTGGTGCGGTGCTTAAAGTCAACCAATTTATGCCACGATTTACGGGAAGGAAAGATTAATGGAACGCAATTAGGTTCCTGGCTCGTGACAAGCCAGCGTACAGTGGAGAGACGCTGCTGCAGGAAGACCAGAGTCCTACACAATCGCAGGCAGACACTTCCTGTAAACGTAATGAGAGCAAAAACAATTCAGGCAGACGAAAAGAGAAAAAAATACGCTTTGTATTTGAACAGTGGCGATTATAACCCTGAAAGCCATCCTCTCGATCGCCCATTGCTCAAGTTATTTGACAAATCGCTCTTCATCATTCTTAGTCTGCGATTTGCGTCCCCACGTTTACCTCAGCCGAGGAATGTGATGGAATCGACGCCACCCAGCTCCACAGATGCCTGCCTCTGACCCGTGTTTGTTTTAGGCGGTATCACTCATAATGGTGATGGATCGGTAATGCCACTCCTGGCATCTCGCGCAGAGCGCTCGCTATAAAAAGTGCATATATTTTATGCCCAAGGTCAGAAGAACATTAATGTAGAAAGAGCGAGATAAAATGGAGTTCAAGCTGAATGGACTGAGTGCGCTTTACGGGGTACAGGCACGGCGGCAGGCACAAAGCCCATTATGCTGAGGCCTCTCCAAGCGGTTCAGAGGTAAAACCATTTCCACAGGCTAATACATAAAAGTAGCAATCTTTAACGTTTCTCCGGAAAGGATAGCCTACAGGTACCAGGCAAGGATTTCCATTCAGGATCTTATTTAGCATAATCCATTTTTCAGTCATTACCTTAAGCGATAAGCCCATTTGCTGTTTATGGCATTATGAAACATAAAGTTTTGCAAGCTGAGTTTGCTTGAAATTAGTAAACTCTGTTTCAAAGAACTCGGGAAATGAGAGCAGTGCAACCCGGCTGGGATAATCGCCTAAGAAGGAATTTAGCAGAATATGCGAAATCCTTCCATAAATGTAAAATAAACATTCCGCTGGTGAATTAAAAATAAACAACTATGTAATACATGGATAACTATGATTGAAGACACCCAGAGAAACCTGGTGACTGAATGCGGTTTAGTATATTCTTTTTTGGGTGTGATATATATTATCTCTCAAAGTAGATGTCAAATCATATTCGCTCAAATACTTGCACTTTATGAAGGGTACTTGGCGCAACCTGTAGAAGCAACGACATCCCCCAGGTCCATGAAGTTAGGGACGTGACCATGTTGCCACAATTGGGACAGTAGACCCGAGCATTCCTTAAACAATAGGCCACCCCATTCCAGAGTTGAGAGGACACGGCATAGAGTGCCTGGCTGAAGCAGGAATCCGGGACCCGGGATTGGAGTAGAGGTAAAAGCCATAGTCAACGTGAGATCTGGTGGTTGGTGGTGATGGAAGAGAGATTGAAGGAATGCGTAGTGCCAATGACCAGTTGGGATAACTGTGTCCAGCACTATTACCTAAAGGGTAAGGGGTTTATTGACTTGGTAAAACCACACTAACATGCCACCGGCCAACTTGTTGTCTGGCATGCAATGTGGACATACACATTCTAGCTGTCTCTAGGGTTCATTACAGTTCAATGAATGATCTTCAATCTTCCTCCAAGGTACAACACCGTTAGATAGATTTATTTATTTAGTTAGTTTTGCTTGTACCGACTCCATACATACTTCAAGAAAAGAACAGGCTTGTAGTTCCATAGACAACACACAGCTCCATGAGGGTTTTGAAGCAGATATGCTAATTAAGAAAATTATTTATATGTTATTACTAGTGTGAAAATGCATAGAGAAATTAATCGTAGAAAAATATTGTGCATGTTTGAAAAATGTGACCTTGGGGTATGATCATCATGTGTACTAAAACGACTGAAAATGTGCAAAATAATGAAAATATATGAGAAAAATGTAGTAATATGTCATAATGATACGCATAACCTCTGTTTTGTGTTATTAAGTTAGCTGAACTAAAGGCCTAGTTCCACTGGGCCTCGCACACTCTGAACATGGAAATACCAGACGCCTTGCAAAGTACTGGAAATCGTGGACTGCAGCCTGACCCATTCGAAGTTCAAGTTACTTAGCTAGAATTTTCTGCAATGTACTGGCGGACTGATAATTTGATACAATTACGTGTAGAGCAGGCTAAATGTACTTTCCCAGGACTTGAACAATAGAGGCACTGACTGGAGAGCTATATGCAACAATTTTGATACCTGAAGGACCGGATGATGAGGGCATTGCAAGAAGAACCAATCTGTTTCGTGCAACTTCAAGTTTATGAAAATTAGTAGATTCGGTAAACAAAAACTATAGGTTAAAGTTATATCTGCTCACCAATTAGCAATTAGGGGAATGGACTGGGAGAACCTAATAAAAAGTCATGACAAGGAATCAGAACTGCGGGGAGAAAATTGATGACGTCAGGAGACGCTGCCCGAGGTGCTGATATTGGGCTCATACTCCGTGAGCCTGATCCGTAGCTAACTACTTGATGACCTGAAGACAAAGACTGACTTGTTGCTGATCCATCCTGGATAGGTAGCTATGAAAATGTGACTGACGATTCTTGTGCCTTTTCTTCTAGGTGCGAACTGACCTGTTATAGAGATTCACACTTAGGTAGATTTTTCCAAATTAATGTTTTCTCTAAATTGTTTTTGCATGAAGACCCCAATGCTAATGCTAATCTGGGTTAGGAAGGGTGTTAAGGGTGGCATTGACGGTGACAAATGACTGAGAAACTAATTGCTGAATTACATTGTTAATGCTGGTATTCATAGCTTATGGTATTGCATTGTCGCATATGTTTTCTTTAAGAGATAACGGGGGGTCATTCTGACCCTGGCGGTAAAATCCGCCAGGGCCAACGACCGCGGGAGCACCGCCAACAGGCTGGCGGTGCTCCCTTGGGCATTCTGACTGCGGCGGTACAGCCGCATTCAGAAACGGAAAACCGGCGGTGTACCGCCGGTTTTCCGCTGCCCTGGGGAATCCTCCATGGCGGCGCAGCTTGCTGCGCCGCCATGGGGATTCCGACCCCCATACCGTCATCCTGTTCCTGGCGGTTTTGGCCGCCAGGCACAGGATGGCGGTATGGGGTGTCGTGGGGCCCCTGGGGGCCCCTGCAGTGCCCATGCCAAAGGCATGGGCACTGCAGGGGCCCCCGTAACAGGGCCCCACCAAGATTTTCAGTGTCTGCCATGCAGACACTGAAAATCGCGACGGGTGCAACTGCACCCGTCGCACCCCTTCCGCTCCGCCGGCTCCATTCGGAGCCGGCATCCTCATGGAAGGGTGTTTCCCGCTGGGCTGGCGGGCGGCCTTCTGGCGGTCGCCCGCCAGCCCAGCGGGAAACCCAGAATACCCGCGGCGGTCTTTTGACCGCGCAGCGGTATTCTGGCGGTTCCAGCCAGGCCGGCGGCTTCCGCCGCCGGCCGGGGTCAGAATGACCCCCAACGTCTTCTAACTGATTAATTACTAAAGAGTTGATTTGAATAAAGTTGATCTAACAGATGATTTAGAATTGTAAGCAATAGGGAAATAAAACTTGTTCACCCTTTTCCTGAGTAGTGGTTATTCTTGATTAGTATGGTTTAACGTTTTTTTTTCATAGACTGTTTTACTGGTTATTGATGTTAGCTATCGATTCAATAGTCACTGCATGACTAGGACACTCCATGCGATTCAAAAGATTCATCGACCTATACGCGTCCCCTTGTAAGTTTACTTACTAAGGACCAGGCGCGCTTGCAAGGGTGAGGTGGTAAGGGCTTGCATAGAGGAATGGGCATCACAGATAAAAACAGGCATGCCATGTCCTCTTTTGACACTGCTTCTATGCTGTCTTGTACGTTCTCCAAAAGTATATGCATATGTTGAATGAACCCTATAAAAAACTGAAAAACACACTGCGCCAAGCTGTGTTCCTGCTGGAAACCTGGTAATGCTGCAAAACAAAGAGTATATTGGTTCCCAAGTATTTACTTAGGAAAGTTTTATTTAAAAAATGGTGTTATAAAAGGCTTAGTGGTGCCACGCATACCGCGGTCGTCAGGGTAGTATTCTTATTTTAGATACATGCAATATATCAAACATCATTTATGCTTAAGATCACATGGTAGTATAGGCACAACTTTATATTTTAATGTGATATAATCTAATACAATCAGAGCAAATACTGATTGTACAGTTCAAAAACTGTGAGGATTCATGCATAAAGTGAAATGAGACCAGCCCAGGCCAAAGTGATTTAGGATAAACTATATGGCAAACAACCTTCTACTAATATTCTGCATAGATACCTAGATACAACCATCAGCTCTATACTAGGTGCTTATTTGTGTAACCACTTTTAATCACTCCAGTCAACACATATATCCAAAGTGGGCATCAGATTCTTCCTACATCTACATCTTATGCTACAGCGAATGTGCCTTATACCTGGTAATATTCGACCTTCTATATAACAATTATTAGAGATAAGATTGTGGAAAACTGATTTCTAGTGTACCATTTTACCAGGACTTTCAATGGGGCGAAAAAGCTGTGTGGGTCCTTGAAGGGGCATGGCCAACAAAGCATATCTATGAATTATTTTCAAGGGGAGTGACCTTAGTAATAAAGGGCCTGACTAAAATATGCAAACAAAAATTCTGTGCTTCACAAAGCATGTCACATAACTAGTGTTTGAGTGCCTGTCTGCACATTCACACAATAACAAATATGCCCCTACAACAAGCCAGACATATTGACTTTGCCAGGGTTTGTTTGCAGTACAAACTAAGTGAGCAATACTGATATTGTGGTGAAAAGTTAGAATTGAAAATGTTACAATTCTGAAAATATGTAACTTGAAACTGTGAAATAAACGTTACTGAGGTCTTTGGAAGGGGGAGTCAGTTGCGGAGCTGACAGACACACCTGTTTCCCCTTACACCACTTTCGTCTGTAGCCTCTCGGTTAAACACTTTTTGAAATCTTCTAGCTGCATATTTAAACTCATCTCTTTTCTCTTCAGCAACCTGTTTCACTTTCTCCTTCTCCATCTACTTCCTCACATTTCTTTTACATTCACCTGTAAGCACTCCATCTTCTTTTCCTATGAAGCTCTTAATATTGTAACAGCTTTGGACTTCCTTCACATGCTTTCACATATACCCACAATTACAAGTAGCCCAGGTCACCACTGCCCAATGGGTTTTGCAGAGGGATCAAATATTGGATGGACATGTATCTAAAAACCTTTATGATGCACTGAGAGGCACTACGTAAACCTCACAGTGACTTCAACCTCATCTCCAGAGCTCTCAATCGTAGCCTAGTATATAAAAATCACCCCCAATCTGAGCTTGAACACACACCTACAGATGACACGTTTGCAGTATGCACAATGCAAGATTAACAGGAATACATCATCCTCGAAAAACCAAACAATCTTAGGGAAATAAATTAAGTAAAACGTGAAATGTAACCAGGGGCTACTTGTTGAAGTATCATTGGTCAAAAATGATCAGTATTTTTCATGCAAAGGACATCAATATGGGGCTTGATAGGGACCTATTTCAATCACCTCTGGGTTTCAGCGCCCAATGGGCGTGCCACACTTTACTCCCTGTGTTTTACTTAATATAAAAACGTCATAATCTTAGATGAAACTGTCCCAATGCACAATCAATTTGCTCTATTATTAATCCACAGATTGGCACATCTCATGCATGGTACTGGTGAGAGGGGCACACATTCTGCATATTTTCTGAATTAATTTGCATGAGTAGGCTCCAACACGGATTTGGTTTACAGGTGCAGTCAGTAGCAATGAAAACAGCACTGGGAAAATTACCAACAATATTAGGGCTTACTTGTTTTGACAGTTCATGAAAGCACAGCTGGGGGACAGATTGGGGAGTGTGAGTGTCTGAGCGGTGGAGGCAGAAGTGGATTAATTAATTGCTGCAGAATATTAGGAGGTCATTGGCCTTCGATGTAATTTTAAAACAGATTAAACCCCCAGTAATTTTGGGTTAGATATTTACAAGACCTGTGCCTCTAGAAGGCAGGTGGTGGTTCTAGTGGCAGGGAAGGTGCATCCATAGTTGCCTAGCGGCAACACTTATGATTTCATCAAATGACGGAAAAGGGCATGAAAGGTATATTTGGTCACACTTTGAGGAGCGCTCCATCTGGCAAAATTCAATTTTGACTGAATGGCAGAGCTCCCTCTTAGCGTCCCCGTCTTCAGAGCCTAGGCACTATGGAAATGGGTACTTTCTTGCCTATATCAGGACAGCCAGCAATTGTGTCATTTTGAGAACTTGTGTAAATGCTCTGCATTAATAGGGTGATAAAAGTTCTGTGAAGACCATTTTTCACACGAGGTTCCCAAAGCACATGTTCCCCTTACGCCAAATCAGTAAACATTTTAAATATTTTCTGTGTTCATGATAATAAATATTTAAAACCAGATTCTGGTAATCAGACCTGACAACTTCAACACATGGCAGCACTGAGCCATTTGCTCCTGATTCCTGCCAGTATTGTGAAGACACACATTTTGATTATTATGACACACCTCTTACATAAAATGCCTGCTGTGCATATTTCTTTATGATGATTTACATTATTGTAATGTGGGAGAGGTAATGAAAAAGAGTAGTTTTGCACTGTGAAAGGAAAATGTTACTTACCCAGTAAGCATCAGTTTGTGGCATGTAGTTCTGTTGATTCATATGCCTAACATAAGTCTGCCATCTAGTGTTGGGCTTGGAAGTGTGCAAGTTGTTTTTCTTTGAGTCACGAGGTATGGTGACTCCTCCTACAGTGACTCCTCCTCTTGCTTGCTTTGTGCATGGTCCTCAACTCCACTGTTAGATTGTTTTCCACTTGGCGGGTAAGGATGGAGTGTAAAGGATGATGTATTCTAACGAGATGACCATACAAAAACAAGCATTTGCAAAGCAACGGGTTGCGCGTTCGCTCGTGTTAGAGCTAATAGCGTTGTAAACTCCTAACCAGACTTTTCTTGCCACATAAACCATATACGTAACCGGAAAAAGTGAAATTAACTGTGTAACAGGGTCGATATTATGCAAAGCGCTCGACTTCTGGCAAGCGAGACCGCGCTGCGAAAATAGAGAAAAAGAAGCCCACAAACCGGACGGAAAACAGCGAGCCCCGTATGTTTTCTGTACTTGGTCGATGCGCTCGAGGAGGGCTAACCACCGGAAAAGGCATGACATATGCGTGCCTTCCACTAATGAAATCAAGCAGATTCTAACAGGCAAGCCCACGAACCAATGAAAGACACTGACGTGACGTGGATGGGGCTCCGTGCCCTTTTTAATTCCTAAAGTGTCTTGCTAGCGAAACACATGTTCAAGCGAATGTGACGCAGGCTCAACCCTAAAAATAGTATAATATATGATGTACGTAGTGACAACCTACACAAGTGTCTAAGGAGGTTGATTGGTAAGCATGTGAATCTACAGCACTATGGGATAGATAGATCAAAGATCCGTTTTGCATTTCTTAAATAGCAAATTTTAAGAAATCGACATTTAAGAAATGCAAAATAGGAGGTATGAAAATTGCGATTCGGTAATAGCGATTTCTTAAAATTTGCAATCGCAATGACCGAATTGCAAATAGAGAATGCAACTCCATTCATCCCTATGTAGGCCCAAAAGTGCGAATGGTTTTGCATTTCCCAATTTGCAAATTCTAGTTAGGAATTCGCAAATTAGCGAATGCAAACCCAGGGTGCTAACGCTCCCTCTGATGCACCCCAAAAAAATATTCGCGGACATGTGTGCGCTATATGTCATTTATAATGCATTTTTAAAACATGCACATGCTTACCACCAAACTTGAGTGTGTGGTATTTGCATTTCCTAAATGCCCAATTCGCATTTAGGAAATGCTTGATACATGTGCTTTGGAAATCGCAAATAGGAATTCCTTATTTGCGATTTCCTATTTAGAGAATCGCAAATTGCGATTCTCTAAATGGGGTAGGGGTTGCAATTTTAAGGAATCGCTGTTTTAGCGATTCCTTAAAATTGCACTGTGAATGCCTTTCATACATTGTGAAAGGCATTTTTGCATTAGCAAACGTCCAACTTTTGCGATTCGCACCGTTAGCGAATGCAAAATTGCTTGATACATCTGGCCCTACATGCCAAAAACAGAGGCTTTCTGGGTAAATAACATTTTCCTTTTGATGGCATGTGTTGCTGTAGATACATATGCTTAGCATAGACTGTAAAACAGTTTTCTCCCCTAAAAGCAGTGGCTAACCCGTGTGGGTTGCATTAGTCTGAAATAATGTACGTAGAACCGCTTGGTCCTCATTGGCTTGTTGATGGGCCATGACATCAACACAATAATGTTTTGTCAATAAGTGCAGTGTTATCCATGTAGCTGCCTTACATATGTCAGCTATTTGAATATTACCTAGAGATATCAAGGAGGCTCCCTTTTTCCTAGTAGAGTAATCCTTTGGAGGAATAGGTAGTTCTTTTTTAGCTTTAAGAAAACAAGTTTGGATGCATTTCATGATCCAATGAGAAATGGTTTCTTTAGAGATGGCATTTCATTTGTGCAGTTTTGAAAATGCAACAAAGAGTTGTTGTGTTTCCTGAATGAATGAGTTCTGTAAATATAATACATGAAAGCTATTTTAACATCTAGTGCATGTAAAGCTCTTTCAGCAACATAATCTGGTTGTAGAAAAAATACTGGTAACTCAATATATTAATTTAAGTGAAACTGTGAGTCTACTTCTGGAAGGAATTTAGGATTAGTGTGTAATACTACTTTGTCCCTATGGATTTGAATGAATGGTTCTTCTATAGTTTTTTAGAAAAATAAATATTTAAGAGATATTCAAAAATGCAAACATGCAGAAGAACATAGAGGCTCATGGGTAAAGGTGCTGCAGGTATGATACATGACTGAGCAGTAACAAAAGACACATCATACAGCATGTCCCATATGGGCGATCCAGAATAAGTTACAATTCTGAAAATATGTAACATGAAACTATAAATTAAACATTACTGAGGTCTTTGGAAAGGGTGGTTAACTGTGGATAAAAGACATCACAGAAGCCAAAAGGGTGAGGAGGCACAGTTCCATAACACTTGGTGTTGCATTAATATCATTATAGGGACGACCCAGCAGGCTATGCGTTTAGAAGGGTGATGAGGGAGGGTATAGATGGCCAGGGTCCAGTTAGTCTGAGTCATCAGACTCCAGGGAGAGCAGGTATTTTTTTAAAGGTGATCGTATGTCTTTAGGCTGAGACCTGCGAGGTTGCAGCTGGGCAGTTTTTTCTAACCTTTTTGCATTATGACATGCTCTTCAACCAGGCAGAGTCTCTGGGTGAGTGCATGCTTCCCCAGTGAAGCATAATTTCCAACTTCACGATTAGGAGGGCGTGTAGGAGGGCAATGGGTATGAATCATCGGGTACCTAGTGGGACGTTGTGTGATGGTTCTTCTATAATTAATGCCTGAAACTTACTGACATGTCTGAGTGAAGTGATTGCAATGAGAAAAGTAACTTTCCAGTAGAGAAACAGAATAAAACATGGATGTAATGGTTCACATGGGGGACCCCTAACCTTGTTAGGACAACATTAAGGTTCCAAGCTGGTTTTGGAAGTGCTGTAGGTGGAATAATTATTTTGAGCCCCTCCATAAAAGTTTTAATGACAGGAATTTTGAATATAGAAGTTTGCTCCCTGTTTTGGAGATATGCTGCTACTGCCGCCAGGTGTAGCCTTATGGAAGTGAAAGCTAAACCAGAAGTTTGTAAATGAAGAAGGTAACAAACAATATCTTGAGGCTTTGCCATTAAATGGTTAATATCCTTAGAATGGCAGTAGTGGACAAATTGTTTCCGCTTTGCTGCATAGCAAGCTCTAGTAGTCGGTGTTCGTGCCTCTTTAAGAACATCCATGCACTCTTTCAGCAGATTCAAATACCCAAATTCTAAGACCTAAGGAGACAGATTGTAAGATTGAGAGATCTGGGGTTTGGATGCCTTACTGCTACCTGGTTCTGGGTCAAAAGGTCCTGTCAGTTGGGAAGAACTTGGTGTGGGACTACTGAGAGTTCGAGTAGTGTGGTGAACCCTGATTGTCTGGCCCATGTGGGAATCACTAGAATGAGTTTCAGGGAGGTCTGCCTTAGTTAACAAATCACAAACGGAAGAAGTGGATGAGGTGGAAAAGCGTAAGCAAACATCCCTGATCAACACATCCATGGGTATGGAAACCTGGAGGTGAAGTTTGAGCATTTGGCATTTTCTGCTGTGGTGAATAGGTCTATGTTTGGGTGACAACATTTATTCAACTCGTGGACTTGTTGCTGTCTCTTGCTGAGGAGATCCACAAAGTTGTTGTCCATGTATGATTCTGCTAAGAGGTGAATATTGTCTTTGAGAGCGTACCACCATTTGTTTTGTGCCAGATGAGATGGCTGATATGACCCCATCCCCCCTGTTTTTGGAGGCAATACATGGTAGTCATGTTGTCGGTTTTGATGAGAGCCACTTCGCCAGTGAGGTGGGGAAGGAATGCTTTTAGTACTAGATGAACAGTGAGCGGCTCTAGGTAATCATTATGGAGATGAGTTTAAGTGGTAGCCCACTGTCCCTGTACTGTTAATTTATGGGAGTGCACTCCACAGCCAGTGAGTGATACATCTGTTGCTATGGTCCTCCTCTGTGGAACTGGGTCTAGAAAAGACTGTTCCTTCATATGATTGCTGGAATTCCACCACTGCAAAGAGTGACAAGCTTGATGGCTGATCAACACTAGATCCTTTAGCTGACTCTCCACTTGAGACCACTGACTCGCTAAGAATTCTTGTAACAGGTGCATATTGAGTATGACATGTGTTTTTATTGCTGTACATGATGCTATCATGTATGGGAGGTGCATGATGAAAGTGTTTTGAATGATTGTATTCTTTAATCATTTGGATATGTATATCCCCAAGTGTGAATTGACGATGGCTCCTAGATACGGTTGTATCTAAAGTGACTCCAGGTGAGATTTGACTGTATTGATTATGAAGCTTAGTTGATGAAGTAGAATCGACGTAATCTGTGTGTTGAAAACAGTTTTGTTGAGTTTTGCTCTTGATGAGTCAAACGTCCAGGTATGGAAAAACCTGTATGTTCTGTCTACGTAGATGAAAACTACTGCTAATTACTTGTTAAACACCCTTGGGGCTGCGGTGACTCCAAATGGAAGCACTTTGAACTGAAAATGCAGTCCATTTAGCACAAATCTTAGATATTGACAATGTGCTGGGTGAACTGGACTGTGAAAGTAAGCATCATCTAGGTCTAGTGAGACCATAAAGCCACCTTGTTTTAGAAGCAGAATGATATGCTGAAGTGTGACCATGTGGAAGTGCTCTTAGAGGATGTACCTATATAAGGGTCTGAGGTCGAAGATTGGTTGTAGGGACCCATCCTTTTTGGTGATAAGGAAGCAAAGTGAATAGACTCCTGGTCCTTGTTGGAGTACTAGCACAGGTTCTATTGTTCCCTTTTGTAACAAAGCTTGAATTTCCTCTTTGAACAATTGCTGGTGGTTTGTAGACAGTCTATGGAAGTGAGGTGGAATGTTTGGAGATGTGGAAGTGAGCTCCAGCTAATAACCATGTTGAACAATATCTAACACCCCCTAGTCTGATGTTATATTCAGCCATTCTAGAAAGAACCCCTGAATTTTTCCCCTGACAGGTGTTATGTGATCGGGTGAATGGAGGATAAATCAGGGCTTGGTGCTGGAGGTCGAATTTTTGGTAAAACCTCCTGTGCCTCTAATTTATGAATTGCTTCTTTTCTGTGAACCTCTATAACATTCTCTTGAAGTGGAAATTTGAGTGTGGGCCTTGTTGTAAGATGTAAACACTTAAGGGGAGGTTGTTTTGGACGCTCCACAGTATGGTGAATGGCGAAATGGGCCACATTGTGATGATGACTGCAACGGTCCCACAGCTTTCATCATTTTGTTGTCCTCTTTATTTTCTCTAAATGAGTGTTCTCTTGAGGCCCAAAAAGATATTCACCATCAAAAAGGAGGGCTTACTGGTTCTGCTGAACTTTAGGTTTAAAACCTGACACCCTTAACCATACATGTTTCCTGAGGAGTAAGTTTGATTTGATAACTCTAGCTGCTGTATATACTGCATCAAGTGCCCACAAACTGTTGTATTGTATATTAGTTTACCATTGGAAGTAATCTGGTATGCCCTTTTTATATACCTCTGGTAGGTGTTGTAGAATGTCTTCCATCTCGTCCCAGTGGGCCCTGTCATAGTGTCATAAGAGGCCAAAGGAGTTTGCAATCCTTCAATGGTTGGCAGATTTTGCTGCCCCCCTCTTACCCAAAATATCTGTTCGTTTACTCTCTTTGTCTGGTGGGGGTACCTCACCAGTTGTTTGAGAGTTTGCCCTTTTATTGGCTGTGGCCACCACTAAAGATTCAGGTGTAAGCTGTCCTTTGATATATGTAGGGTCAACCAGGGAGGGTTTATATTTTTTATCATCCGTAGAAGTAATAACCCTGGATGTAACTGGGTCATTGAAAATGTCTTAGGTGTGCCTAAGCATACTTTTTAGATTGGGGTGGTATTGGTTTGAGGGCTGAGTGGACAAGAAAGTTTCAAATAAGAAGTCGTCCCCCAACAGTTCATTGTGAAGGGGTACTTTGTGGAAAGTGGCTGCCCTACTTATGAGGTGATGATAAGTGGAGGTGTCATTAGCAGGGGAAAGTTGTGCTGCGAATAGTTCTGGAGCGGTGCTATTGTGTGGATTGACATAATACAAGGTGGTATTGAAAGCTAATCACCATCCCCTCCCTCCCATGTGAAAAAATGAAGTGAACCCCCAGGATAGTAAGTAGTGTCATGATCTGGTGAAAGCTGTGGTGAAGGAGTGTGCACAGCAGGTGGTGGTGAGGTGATGTGCAGAGGTCGGATGGCTTTATCCTCACTTTTTCTTTTCTTTATAGGAATAGGAACATCAATTGCCTCCTCAAAGCATAATTGTATTTTGGCAGGCTGTACTACTGGATGCGGCGGGTTAGTGAGGATGCGTCCTGTGTCTAGATGAATCATCAGAGGTTTCTGATGAGAGTTCAGTTCTTAAAGTAATTTCTTGAGTACAATTTGGACAGTCTCGTGAGAATCTGAGGAAGATGTATGTTTTTTTGTTTCCAATGTGGGTTTAGCCACATGCTTTTATGGTGCTGAATGTTTTGGACCAAATGCTGATTTTTCTTAGAGCTGGAGTGGAGTCTTGTTTCAGCTCTAAAGATTTTCGCTTCAAAGGTCGGCTCAAGTCTGAGGGGGAATGATTTGGCACCCAAGTTCGGTCCAAATTTGAAGTGGAGTGTTTCATAGCCAAAGATCGAATCGATTCTGATGTTGAAGGTTACGGATCGAGTACCTGTTTTTAGGTCCATTTTTTTTTTACACCAAGCTGTGACTGGGTGTTTCAGAGTCAGCCGCTTGGTGCCAACCATGGCTCGAAGGCAGTGGTGGCCAAACAACAGTCTTTGTTTTATGTCTAAATCTTTGCCGTTGTCAGCTGTACTCGTGGTGGAGGTGGAGGGGGTAAAGTTATCACTGGTTGATGTCCTGGAGTGATGTCTTGTGCCTCGATGTCTAACCTGGAGCTGTCATATGGAGAGATGTTGCCTTCATCTGCGGCCAAAGGGTGTGCCTCCATCTCGAATTCCGGATCCTACGAACCAAAGAGAACAGGAATATCTTCAACGTCCCTTCTAAACATCTCAAGCCTCCTAGTCCTTTGATCCCTCAATGTCTTTTTAGAATGAGAAGACCTACAGTCTTCACAGGTTGCCTCCTGGTGGTCTGTAGCTAAGCACAAGTTATACATCAGATGTTAATCAGTGCCTGGAAACTTGGCACAACACGAAGGACAGAATCAAAAGGTTGTCCACTCCATCACCAATTGGACCTCTCATGGAATTAATTTCAAGAGAAGTTCTGCCCTGAAGGGCAAAGACTCAGATGGGACGCGTTCAAATCGAATCCCCCGGATGAATTCAATGTCGATGATATACTGAGAGAAATGGTAATCGAACCACAATTGATCAACAATACCAACGGTATGGAAAAGGAGCCCGATGACAGTATTTACCCGTAGCAGAGTAGCATACGTCCAAACCCAACTGCAGAAAAAGCAATCTATCAATGGAGTCGAGGACCATGCACAAAGCAAACAGGAGGAGGATTCACTATATCTCATGACTCAAAAGACTTCTTCGGAGAAAAACAACTTGAGAACTTCTGCGCCCAACAGTAGATTGCAGACTGATGCTAAGCATGTGTATCTATAGCCACACATGTCATAAAACACAAAATTTTCCAATGCTGCCTGTCTTATATTTATCAGCACTTCAACAGTTCAAGCAATATTGGCATAGTTTGAATTGATGACACTAAACAGGGTCTGACAGAGCTCGCTGTCCTTGATATTCGAGGATAGATTAAGCCAACTGGAGTTTCTTGGTACTCTCATCTAGTTAATTTGAACATTTAGCCATTTACTTATAAAGACTACACCCTGCCAAACACTCATTAGTTCATGTTCAGTATGTTTCATGACACTTAGCATATAATCACCTAGCACAGCCAGCACTGAAGAACCATTGAAGCCCTGGCTAGGAACAGAAAAACCAAAGACATTCACAGTCAGGGATAAAGAGATGATTGAATAGGCACTGCTTTTCCCATATGACCAGAGACCGCCCTTGGTCAGATAGCAGTCGGGACGGATAGAAATTTGGTGCCCTCGCTGCTGCTGGTGAACAAAAAATGAGTCAACACGTCAGTCAGGGACTAGCCTCTAAACATAACTACCTCCCCTGTACTAGCCTAATTGAATCACAACTTAGCTCCATCTTGTTGGTGCCAAGTTGTTAGTGTGGTGAGTAGTGTTGGTGTTGTGTGGCAGCAGGAGGTGAGAGGGAAATGGGAAGGGGAATGACGGGGAAAATGGGGTGCAAAATGGTACTCAGAGCAAGTAATAAAAAATGATTATAAGCAGTTAAATCGGAGTCATTGGAGCTGAGTGAGAGGGACGCTGCTGTCTTCACAAACACAATGACGATTCCTCTGTGCTCCCCTCTGAAGATAACACCTGGACCTGGGCCCAAAACCTGCCCTGTCTGGGACGTTGGAAATTACCAGCAAACCTTGGAAATTGCCTATATAGAAAACCTTTCCCTTAGCCTGTAGCCCATGCACTCAAGTAGAGACAGAGCTATGATGCACACAAGCATCAGTGTGTGGATTACCAAAAACTTCTCGGGTGGTGGAAATTCGCACTGCAGGACAAAACAACATAGCACACTGCAAAGTTTGCTACTGAATGGCATTTAATTTAACAGTGGTCATTTTGGTTAGAGGAAGAACGAAGAGATACATTCAACACTAAAATATGATTTATTTAGCAAAATGTTACATGATGGAAGGCTATGTTGTTGTCTACATTTCTTTTGGTAGTGGTGAGCTCACATTTGTATGATTGTGTTTGGTGGCACCAAATTTAATTGTCACATTTTAGCTATTTAAACACAAACACTGCTTTTGCTGCTGCAAAACATCACTCACCATCTCAATTTGAAATATATGAATATGCTCACCATTAAAGTTTCAGATGTATAGGAAAGTAGCAGGTCAGGTGTATATTAACACCACCTTGGCAGTTTATGTACTCTGACCCAGAATGGCTAGTGTCTGGCATCAACACTACTCTTAGTCCAGTTACCTTTATGTGCCCAAACGCTACAACCGGATTCAATGGGACTCTACTTAATATCAGTTCATTCATTAGACAAGAATACCTCCAAGATTATCTATCATCTTTTTCTTTTCCTGTTCCTGAAGGAAACCTCATTTAAGTAAGCACTTTTCATCCAGGATCTTCTCAGAGCATGACTTTTCAAGGTACTGTTAGACTCTAGCTCTGAATTTCTCAAGAAACCACTTCTGATTTTTTTCAATCATCCTGTGTCCTCATTTGCCTACCTGCTAGTTTTTGCTTAACTAAAGAGATCTCAGACGTTTTGCCTCAGACATTTTTCACCTGACCCACTACTTTAGGAAATAATCAAAAAGATGCCTGCTCCCAGGTAACATGAAGATCTGGTTGATGACCAATTAAATGTTTATGGGGAGGTTGTGGTGGAGGCTATGCACAATACAACCTTAGCACACCATTAGCATTTGAAATGTGTAGGAAAGCAGCAAGTCAAGGGTATATTAACACCATCAGGGCAGTTTATGTACTCTGACCCAGAATGGCCAAGTGGGTTAGTGTCTGGCATTAACACTACTCATAACTTCAGTTCCCTTCATGTGCCCAAAAGTTACAACCTAATTCAATGTGACTCTACTTAATTCCAGTTCATCAGACAAGAACACCTAGGAGACTATCTACCTATCTTTTCATTTTCTGTTCCTAAAGAAAAACTCATTTAAGTAAGCACTTTTCATCCAGGATCTTCTCAGAGCATGACATTTCAAGGTACAGTTTGACTCTTGCTCTGAATTTCTCAAGAAACCACTTCTGATTTGTCTCACACGTCCTGTATCCTCATTTCCCTACCTGTTAGTTGATGCTTAACTGAAGAGATTCCTCACTTTGTGCCTCAGAAGTGTTTCACCTGGCCCACTCCTTTCTGAAATCCTCAAAAGGGTGCCTGCTCACAGGTAACTTGAATATTTGTTTGATGACCTATTGCATGTTTAAGAAGAGGTTGTGGTGGAGGATATGCACAATATAACCTTAGCATCTCTCAAGTGTTTCATCATGGTATTTTAATTGGTACATCAATCTGTCCCTGGTGCCAGCACAACCAAGAAAACTCATCAGTTGAAAAATCCTAATGTTAATCACAAAGAACTGAGTTATTTTACTACCTAATGTCCTCATGATGCCTGTAAACAAATGATAATCTGGTTGGCTAGATAAGCATAAACTTCTATATAACTTCCAATTCAGGTGCCACCCATGTTTGGAGATCAAAAGAAAAATTACGAATAGGAAAGGAATAGCTAAATGATTTCCACTTCCAAATCAACACTCCACAAGTCAACACTTCCATGAGCATCAGCATACTAAGCCACAGCTGAGGCAAAATGTCAGGAACAGACTGTCTCAACCAAATGGATCAACCAATCCCTACAGACAAACCCAACAAGGACATTACCAACATAAATACTGGATTTAGAACTGTGCAGACTCCCTCGCACTCATCAAACCAAACAAGCAAAGAAGATCCAACAAGCATACCAGCTGGTAGACAGAGGCCATCTGAGACACCAAACTGCACTTTAAACAGTTAGAAAGGAAATGGAATGCCAGCCACAAAAACATGGACAGAACCACCTGCAAGGCTGCACTCAGATGCTACCACCAGCTACCAAGAGACACCAAGAAAAGAACACCAGCTGAGCACATTGAAGGAAGTTCCAACACCTGAGAGGAGATTGTCTTGATTGTCAAGGAGTTCATCCCACCCTTAGCCTCCATTGACAACATCAGCCCCTCCCAACATCACTTCTACAATCTATGAAACTTCTTCCACAGCAAAATCACAAACACCCACAGCAAGTTCACACACCAAACCCCAATCTAACTAATTCCTCACCAACCTGACCACCATCAACCATGACGACCACCTGATGGAATGGACAACCCTCACCTGAGACGACACAGCAACAATCATGAGGATCATCCACTCAGAGGCTTCAACAGACCCCTGCCCCCACCACATATACAGCTTGGGGTTATTATCAAACAGCACCTCCCACACCTACATCAGCAACACCTACTTCAAGACTACCACATTTCCAGAAGACTGTAAAAATCCAGAAGTCAACACGAACCTCAGGAAATTATCTGCTAACCCAAAGCAAGTGAGCAACTTCTGACCAATGTACCTGCTTCCCTAGACAGCCAAGTAATTGAGAAAGGCATCAACAAGCAACTCTCAACCCACCTTGAGCATCACCACCTACTAGACAAAACTCAGTCAGGTTTCCAGGAGAACCATAGCACCAAAACAACAGTCATCGCAGCCACCAATGACATCGGACAATCCTGGACCGAGAAGAAACAGTGGCCCTCATCATGTATGACTTTTTCTCAGCTTTTAACCAGGTATTCCACAGCATGCTTACCAGATCACTCCACCAGACTGGCATTCAAGGATTTGCACTCAACTGGATCTGCTCCTTCTGCATGGGAAGAACCTAACGGGTCAGATTGCTACCTTTCATATCAGAGACAATGACCTGATTTGCGGAGCACCTAGGATTTGTCTCTCAGGCCAAACTGTTCAATGTCTACGTGATATCGCTAACTAACATCATCTGATCTGAAGGAACCTTCATCATTTCCTATGTCAAAGACACCCAACTGACCCCTTAAACTTCTGGTGGCCTGAAGACCTACCCCACCCCTGTCTACCTTCTCTGCTAGGAACGTAGGTGTTATGTTTCACTTTGCTCTCGCCTTCTCTGCTCAAATAAGACAGATTTCAATGCTCTGCTTTCTGAAGCTTAAAACATTAAGGAAGCTGCTGCTCTTGGTCCCAGAAGAGACCTGTACAATTGTAATCCATTCTATGGTAACCTCTCAATTGGACTACGCCAGTAGCCTCTATCTGGGCTGGCCTGTTTGTTTGACACGCAGACTTTCAGAATGCTATGGTGAGACAGATTCAGCAAGTTCCCCTCCATCAGCATATCTCCCCTATCTGAAACAGCTGCCTTGACTCCCTATGGCAAAAAAGCGCATCAAGTTCAAAGCCCTTCCGATGGCTTTTGGAGTACTTGCAGGATCAGGCTCTTGCTACTTGAGGAGCCGATTGAGC
Organism: Pleurodeles waltl; assembly: GCF_031143425.1. Classification (NCBI taxonomy): domain Eukaryota; kingdom Metazoa; phylum Chordata; class Amphibia; order Caudata; family Salamandridae; genus Pleurodeles; species Pleurodeles waltl. The sequence continues at coordinate 918,835,042 of NC_090436.1, forward strand.
CCCTACAAACAAGAGGGGGTGCTGAGGTCTAACAACTTATATTTGATACCTAAATTCTCTAAAGCCTGTCATGGAGGCAGTTCCTTTATTGTACTTAGGGCCAAACTCTGGAATGACAAGCCGCCCAAGCTGCATAAGGCAGAGTCAGTGGCAATATCTGAAAGAGAGCTAAAAACCTGGCTGTTTGATGCAGTTTAGTTTCCTGGATGATGCGGTCCGATCTCTGTCTTTGCTTTGAGCACCGGGACACTTATGCTGAAGCAGCTCCATGCTTAACACATGCTATTTGATTTGATTCTCTCCCTGATGGTCAAGACCACCAGAACCAAATTCACTAACTGCATGACTATGGTAGCTGCCCGGATGCGAACCAACTGCCTGAAGCTCAGCTAAGACAAGACAGACGTTCTGGGCTTAGGAAACAAGACGTCCCCGTGGGATTCTACCTTGTGGCCATCGGAGTAGGAGCAACACCTACTGACCATGCAAACAATCTGAGGGTTATCCTAAACAATAAGCTCAACATGGCAGCACAAGTTAACACAAAAAGAGCTTCCTTCTTCCACATTCTATGCATGCAGCGAAAGATCGTCAAGTGGCTACCATGGAACACCAGATGGACAGCCATGAAAGTATTCATCACCAACAAGTTGGTCTGCAGCATAGCATCCTATGCTAGAATTTCCAAACAACTCCAACAAAGACTCCAGACCGTCCAGAACACAGCTGCAAAACTCACACACAACCTTCCACGTTACACTCACATCGCAACTCACCTCAGAGAGCTTCACTGGCTCCCATTCAAAAGCACAGCCAATTCCAACTTCTCACACACACATACAAAGTCTAACACAACAGTTGACCAACATACCTTAACAGTGGCATACACTTCCACCAGCTTGCCAGCACCTATACTCTACCTCACTCTCCTCAACACACCCCTTGCATTTGCAAAAGCATAGAAGGTGGTCGCTTATTCTCCTACATCACACCCAAACCATGGAATGCCCTCCCTCATCACTCTTCTTGAGTTTTGCAAGAGGCTGAGGAACTGGCTCTTTGAACAACTCTGCAGGACTACAAGCCTACACACCTGCGTAAGCACCTGGATACCCTCACAGGTGACTAGTGCACTATACAAATAAAAAAAGCATAACATATAACATAACATACAAAAGCATTGCAATTTGTTTCAAAAGTTCCTAAATGCTTACATGGTTCCCCTATCAGGTTTGGCAGTTGCTATGTGGGCTAATACATGTATGATGAGAAGACCACGACCTGCTTACAATTAAAAAAAAAAAAACATGATGCCAAGGTTGCATACATGGTCTTTAGGGGTGAGAGTGGGTTCAAGCTTGGCTGGCCCACAGCTATGGTCCCATATGGATATGTTTTTCCCGAAGATCAGAACTTCTGTCTTGTCGGAGTTCAGTTGAGGCAGTTTGTTTTTATCGGCTATGTTGGTCATGTCATTGCATACGTTTGTTCTGGTGGTCGAGGGGTCTTCAGTAAGCGAGAGGATGAGTTGATTATCGTCTGCATAGAAGATGATGTTGAGTCCATGGGATCTGATGATGCCGGCCAAGGGGGTCACGTAGGTGTTGAATAATGCGGGGCTACGGGATGAGCCTTGGGGTACGCCACAAGTGATGTTCTTTGGAGGTGAAGGGAGGTAATTGGACACTCTGAGTGCATCCTGTCATGAAGGAGGTTATCCATTTGAGGGTGTTGTCTTGTATTCCGATGCTGTGGAGTAGCTGATGAGGGTGTGGTGGGAGGCGGTGTTGAAAGCAGCTGATAGATTGAGGAGGATCAGGGCGGAGGTTTTCCCTTGATCGAGGAGTGCTCTGATGTCATCCATGGTGGTGATGAGTGCAGTCTTGGTGCTGTGGTGAAACAGAATCCTGATTGGGAGATGTCCAGTAAGTTGTTTTCTTCCAGGTAGCTGGTGAGCTGCTGATTGATGTCCTTCTCGGGTACTTTGGCAGGGTAAGGGAGCAGAGAGATGGGTCGATAATTTTTTTGTTTGTCGGAGGTGGTGGAAGGTTTTTGCAAGGGGGGCCTGATTTCCAGACCTTTCCATTTGTTCAGAAAAACTGCTGAAGTAATGAAGGTGTTGAGAATGCTGGTGAGTTCTGGGCTGATGAGATTGCTTCCAAAGTTAAACATGTGGTGGGGGCATGAGTAAGTGAGACTGTGTGGTTAGCAGTGAGCACATGGTGACTGTTCTATTGGTGTGCCCTTGCGGGTCAAGAGAGCTGAGGTTGGAGATTGTAGGTTGTAGGGGTCGAAGTTGTTTTATATGGTGGCGATCTTGCTATAAACGTAACCTGAAAAGGGGTTGTAGAGTTCTTGGGAAGGGTGGATGGTGATCTCTGTGGCTGTCGAGTTGGAGTATTCTTTGACTATTCTGAAAAGTTTTTTTGTGTGGTTGATTTCAGAGTCAATGTTGTGAACGCTGCTCTTTTGGCTTCCTTGATTTTTCAGTGATAGTTGCTGAGGGCTACGTGCTGCTTTGTAGGCAGTGCCATCTGCAAAAGATGTTCAGTTAGAAAGAAATATGTAGTGTTACTATTCTTTTCTCTCTGAAGTACATTTTTGAAGAGACAGCCATAATGAATGGCACAGTCAAGCCCTCATTACTATTGATTGAGATAAATTATAATGCACTCTCCATGAACTGAATAGCCTTCAGACACATTAAGACTTTGAGACACTGGAAAGAGGCTACATTTTGTTTGTTGATGTTGAAAGAAAATGTAACTAGGGCTTTTTGAAGACACGTGCCTTATGGTAGTTCATGATAAGTTCTGGAAAGAAAACACTTTTGTTAAATAATGGAAAAGATGAAGGAACATTTCATTAATGTATTTACTGAGTGTGTTTGTTTATTGTTTTTCATAGTGCATATGCGCCACTTTTACTCAGAGCACATTACATATAACACGAATAAAGTACATTTAAGCAAAACAGACTAGTACACAGATGAAAAAATTTCTGATGCAGGAGGAAAAAATAAATAATTGTCGGTGTCTGGCAAAGGTACATAGAAACTATCGTATGACTAATGCAAGTGGAAAGCATATGATTTTTGCATCTTTCTGAACAGGAATATATGTATAATGATAGGAAAGGGGTTCCAGAGGATTTGGCAACACATGTGAACACTTAGTGAAAGGCATGATAGTGCATGATAGGTTTTGAAATATGATAGTTTTAGGTACTGTGAAATCTTGGTCCTAAGACATTTTTTCACAACCAGATAAGGTTGCTTAAGTAAGGTCGACAATGCAATGGCTTTGTAAGTAAAGCAAGAGATGTTGAATGGAACTTTCACATTAATCTGTAGCCAATGTAATTGTAAACCTTTTAGGATTGATGGCATAGGATATATTATCTTGTAAAGGAGATGAATTTTGACTGGGTGTAGTACACTGATAAGAGAAGCCAGAGAGGATAATGGGAAATCCTGACGCTTTGCATTTCCAAAGCGCAGGCATGGACAGCTGTTTTCGATTGGGATGGGGATAGCGGATGTTTGATCTTCTGGAGCAAATAAAGGTAGAAGTTACTCTGACTTATGATCTAATGCTTTTATTTGTATGACAGGAGCTCACATACATGGTATGGACTAAGGGAAGACATACACGCACCATTTTGATAGATATTGATGTTGGTTTTCGGATCTGATCAATTTTAGTGTGTTAACATGCAAAACTTGGCACAGAATGCAGGCTACAATTAACAGAATAATTGATTCTTTAATGCAGTCAAGCCAAATGTGGTTTAGATTATTACCCTACCTTCTCTGAAGACATAACGTTTGACGCTAAACACTCACAGCAAGTGACATGTCAATTTGGATTTCAATGGTTCTTCAATTGGGAGCGTGCAGTGCTCCAGAGTCTGCACTTTTGAAACGTGGGCAGGCAATGGAGAAGCAGGAACTCTCTCTGAAATGCAGCCCAATAAGGAGAACACCGACAAAAACACTCAAGGGGCACAGAAATAAATTCTTGCTATATCACGTGTGTTCCAGAAAAGGTAAAATTGCCATTGAACAACATGCACCTTGTGAAGTGGGCACCGAGTATTTAAACATTTAATATCTGAAGCCATTGCAAGAGAACGTGTCAATGGATTTTGTGCTTATGTCATTTAAGTGACATGTGCAAGTTTAGAGCTTGTAGAAATTTAAGAAGAAACAATGAAACCTCCTGGATCAAGGGATTTGTTGCAGTGAACTTGAAAACCTTTTCCTGTTTTTCGAGGAGGGAAGGACATGGAAGTTTGGCAAATCTAGAAACTTTCCGAAGTGTTTATAAAAATGAAGAGCTGTGGATCTATATGCTATGTGTAGACTCCTAGGTGGGTACCCGTTTTGATTTGTCAATATCTATGTCATACCTGTGTTGTTTGATCCCTCACACTCTGCCTTGTCTCGTGTCCAAAAACACATCTAGGAGACACATGACCATATAATGTATTTATTAATCTTCTAGCTCGTACAATATCCAGAAGGAAGCAGACAGGCATGATTATTATCAGTGGGTAAAGTGTAGGCCCACCTATAGGAGAACGTGCCAGAAAGAAAGATGCCCATGAAAAATCTCAGTATTTTGTAGTTGATAAAACAAATACCATTCCTGCACAGTCTGTTAAAACTAGATAACTAAACAATACATCAAAATAGACCCGAAGCTCTGTCTTTTTGAAGTACTTAAGAAAAGTAGCTGAAAACTAGATCTATCTCAACAAATGCTCTGATGTAATGCATTGTGTGAATCAGCAGATGCTGGCCTCACTCACAAGAAGGGGTTCACTGGGAAAGAGTACAAAACAGAGCTCCTTTGTTTTTTTTTAATGAAACACTTACTGTCAGGTATAAGTTTTAAGATAACGGCAGTGTTTTGAATCACTTCTTTCCTTTTATGATAATGCTGTAATCTTAAATTACAAGTTAATAGGAAGTGTGTTTGCTCTAAGGAACAATTTTAATAAGTGCATTCTTCAAAATGCTTTACCTGTCACAAAGATTAGAAACAGCAAAAGGGGCTAATACATGCATTACAAATAAGCAAGAGCTAATGGATTACTGCTAACAGAAAACTCTTCCTAGACCAAGGAAGAAGGAGCAAAGAAGAAAAGAAGCGGTATTTGGGTAGCATACATTTCTGCAAATAATAGAAATATTTTGCAGTTAGTATTAAGGCCCATATTTATACTTTTTTAGCGTCACATTTGCGTCATTTTTTTATGCAAAAGCGGCACAAACATACAAAATATCATTTTATTTTGTAAGTTTGTGCCACTTTTGCATCACAAAATGACGCAAATGCGGCACTTATAAAGTATAAATATGGGCCTTAGTGCTCATTGCTGTAATTTTAATATTCTTGCAAAAGTTAGACCATACGGGGCTAAAGCTGAGCAACACTTCCTTTTTTTTAGTAGCTCTTTATCGTCTTATATATGGTATTTTGAGATGTATGCAGAAGTATGAAATACAGCAGACATTATATGTAAACATGAGTTATCTCATCATGTGCATGAATATTACCTTTTGTCGTGTTTTAAGAATTTTCGGGCACACTGGCTTAATTTAATGTGATTTGTGGAATACACTTTTCATAAAGACATTTACAAGGCCAAGTTTGTTTAAAGGATATACACAGCATTTTTTCATTGAGGTTCCCCTTTAAAGATAGAGGGAATATGTGGTTTGGTTTCATGGACTGAATCTGGTTGCAACTTCACTAATTTATCATGGGACTAACTTTGATGAAGGCAGAGATTTACAAACATTTTGCGCTGGGTTAGTGTCATAAAAGTGACGCTAACCAGCAAAAAATGTTTTTTTCCTCATTTACTTTCCAGCGTGAAACTTGGTGCCAGATTTACAAGGCCTTAGTGCCACCGGAGCCTCACTTTTTGTGAGGCTCCAGTGGTGATGTGCAGTGCGTCACATTTACAAACTGGTGCTAAGCCACTTTCTGTGGCTTAACTCCACCTTATAAATATGAGCCCCTCCATCGCAGATTTGTGTGCCAGAGGGGCATGTAGTGGGTGTTGCTGTGGGCATTCCACCGCAAAACAAATTGCTTTTGACTCTGCCCCAGATTAACAAGAAGGGATAAATCTGTGGCAGCGCCAAAAACTAGCGCCACCCTAGGGGTGGCGTTGGCATGCGACAATGAGGAGGAATACTTTTACTCCTCCTAGTTTTTGCTTTTTCCATGAGTGCTGCATTCTGCAGCACACATAGAAAGAGCAAAAGGCCATAAATGAATGTTTATGTGCAGAAAGGTGTCAAAATGATGATTTGCTACTTCTATATGCGTTGCATAAACAATCAATCCCGTATTGTGTCACATGTGTTGTGTGTGTTGTGCAAACGCTTTACACATTGTATCTGGGAGAAGCCTGACTGCTCGTGCCAAGCTACCAAGGGGTTAAGCAGGGGTTATCTTGGGTCTCTAACTCCCTTGCCCTGACCAGAGTTGCGGTTCCTGCCTGTCTGAGGTACCTACCTTAGCCAACCAGGAACACGATCTCCAGTAGAGATTTAACCATCCTTCTTTATATTGTTGAATTGTGCTTTGAGCACTATCTCTGACCCCCTGATATTATCTAACTTGTCGAAAGAAATATTGCTATGGGCCCATTCAATGTGAAATGTGGGCCAAGGACACATTTTGGGCAACAAAGTCAGGCTCAATCAGGAATACAGCACAATCTGGTATTTTACCAGAAGCTTGTTTATTTCTTATTTCTTTTTTAAATGACAACCACCAAAAGTGCATGGTGCAAACAAGCAGTAGCGTACGAGTTTCGGCTTATGGCCAAAGCCTTCAAATGGACCATATACACACACAGATATTTATATACACACATACCCATTTTACCTACTGCTGGTACCCATTAGGTAGTTATAGTTAGGAAATAGTTTCTATTGAAATAGCATTTTTTGACTTGGCTATACCTTTGCCGACGTTTAATGAATCTTTATGAAATAATTAAAAAAAAAAGTGTGCCCAAGGATCTTGTTTTATATGGAAAATTTCTGGGTGATTTGTCAAGTGGGCACTGAGAAAAGGGGGTCAATTAAAGTGTGTTTCCCATTTTAATTCTCATAGGGATTTTGAATACGACTACAGCCCAACTGCTGGATGGAATTACCCCAAACTTGGCAGAAAGTGGCTTTTGGTCTAGAAAGCCCACTTTTTGTTATATGGAGTAAATTCATTCAGTAGTGTTTAAGATATTAAAGGGAAAAGAAATATTGATCTAGAGCCGCGGAGATCTGATTGGCTGATAACACTTCAATCAGGAAGTGTTGGCAGCCTTTTTGGGACTCAGCTTCAGCCGAGTTCCAAAGAAACTTAAAAAAAGAAAACGGTATAGGGTAGCAATACCCTAACTCGCTTGCCTTGGTCCAGGGGTCACCCTACGACCCTGACAGGCCTAAAAGTTATTTTTTACAAATAATTATTAGCAAAATCTGCAGCTGAATATATCACAATGCAGTTACAGTCCACTTCTAGTCTCAGACAACTGTTACATCTTGAATCACTTGTTGACCCTATCTTTGCTCTTCACACTTTGTTCCCTTCTGCTAAGTTCAACTATATAATTACCATATACATACATAAAAATGTAATCTATTTACATTGTAGCTCATTTGCCTTTATGCACTGGGCTTACATTTGGAATTCTACACCAAAATTCTAGTCACAAAATTGCACTTAATGCTGACATTTCTTACTTCTTCAATAATACGCCTGCACTGAACCTCAATCCTATTGAATTCTGATGTGTACCCAGTTATTACAAGGAAGGCATTATTTGAACATTCAAAATAAAAATTTCAGTGCAGGGCTCTGAAATGTAGTAATGTGAAGAATATCTCAGAAAGCAGGATCCTCATAAGTAGGAGAATTGCCTCTTTAAAGGCATTAGGGTGCAAAATAACTTGCTTTTCAAGTAACACTTATACCATGCTTCTACCTCCACCAAACACTATAAATAACAGATCTTACTACTGAACGAACTGCAATACAAGGTGGAAAGCCAGAGTCTATCTCTCTCAGACGCCTACGACTCATTGCTATTATTATTTGTTATTATTGTTATTACTATTATTGCTTTTCTATTTTGTTTTTATATGTTTAAAGATAAGAAGAAGAAGGAGATGAAGAAGAAGAAGAAGGAGATGAAGAAGAAGAAGAAGAAGAAGAAGAAGAAGAAGAAGAAGAAAAAGAAGAAGAAGACGAAAAAGAAGCATAGAGCCATTTTTGCACATTTTGTTTAGGCAACTATATTTGAAAGAAGCACATCACAAAAATACGCTTAAAGCCAAAGGCCACTCTGTCTGTGAATCCAATCAGGTGTGGAGTTGGACTGTGTTGTTCTTGGAGGAGGCACTAATGTAAAGCAAGCAACTACATTTCTATTAAAGAGGTTTTGGAATTTAAGTATGGATTTGATCCTTCCGACACATCATACTGTATTCAAATGACCTATACAAGGAAATATAAAGATCCGCATTTAGAAAGACTTCTTTTGTTGTGAATAAATCATCACTTTTGACTCATATTTAATGTATATAGCAGTTCTTTTAAAGCACCAAGTATATTATTAGATGCAAGATTGCAAATATTGTTATAGTGTTAGAGGATCAACTTGAAGAATTTCACTCTTCAAGTCTACGTTTGAGACAGCTGCATGTATTAATGCATTCATGTTACTTAAGGGCCGTATGCAAGAAAAAGCAGGTGTCTGTGAAATTTTAGAGCATATTTAATGGCCAGATGTACTGGGGAAATGGTCTGTGGCATCTCCATTTTCCCCCTGACTGAATCCATCAGATTATATCAGGAAATAACCTAAGAAAAATGACTTCCCATAGAACATTCTGTCCCTAATGTTCAGAGCATTATCGGTATGGGACAGTGCCACTTGGCAGGTCTTCATGTGAAGGTTGCATTCAGGTACTAGCGTGTAACTGAGAAAGTATAGCATCATATGATTTACACTTAGAAACAATACAGTTCATGATGTGTTGAGTAGTCGAGTAGCACTACACATTTGAATGTAATAAATGTTTGCAAATATATCCTCTTAGAAACAATAGAATAGTTTTGCCAGAGAAATAAGTTCAGTCGTTTGCATGGCAGCATTCAGATATTTAATAAAAGCCTTAATTTAACTTTTCGGGTATTAATAAAAGCCTTAATTTAGCTTTTCGTAATGCTGTGACTAGCATTCCTTTCAATAAATCAGTATGCAGCCAAAGAAGAAGTTTTCATAATATGTTGTTTTTCAATGGCAAAAACTGACCAGCTCTACCAACTCACATATCACATGATGTCTACTTTATTTACAAGGTCACCATGTAAAGGACTGATATTACAACGTGAGCACCAAGTAAGCCGGAAATCTTTGCTTTCTAGCTTGTTTGTGGGCCCTGTGCAGAGCTACGTTTTATTACTGGAGTTCAAAACGTCCACAGAACATGGAAGCAGAGTTTTGGGGGATGACAGTTGCAGTTTCTTTGACAGAGATGGGCACAAGGCTCTGCCCATTCTTCAATACCTATACCTTCTCCAATGTATGTGTATTGCAAGTCAGGAATTGCTGAGCCCTAAGCCCCACCAACAATCCGGGCCCCATCCTCTCCAAAGCCCATCTTCTCTCTCACATAGTGGAAAACAGTGCAATGTTGGCAGGACTGCAGAGTTTGCCCCATAACACCATATTACAGCTACATCATGGAAAGCTGAAAGTTGGTCATTTTGAAAGAAGTGTTCACAGATTTGAATTTTAAGGATTAATCATCATCTTTATATTGTCCATAGCAGTGGTTCCCAACCTGTGGTACAGGGACCCATGAGGGACCGCAAAGCCTACTCACGGGGTCTGTGACTGCTAAGAAAATTAACTAATGTTAACAGATTAATAAAGTGTATATAAATGAAGTGGTTAAATGTACAATTGAAAATATTAAAATGTACTAAAAATGTCAAGGAATTTGAAATTGGAGACTAAAAATGTAATTAGTATCTTCAGTATGATTAACAGGAGCAGTGTAGGTGCATCAAACAGAGTATTGTATGGACAATGTGTGGCTTCGATTAGATCTACAAAAGCTCCAATCTTACTATTAAATGTAAAAACTTTACTTTTGTTACTTTGTTTGATAACTACATAAAAGGTGTTATCATTTGTGTATGTGTTTGATGGAATACTTGTTTCCATATTTTTGTTTATTGCTTTGTAGTTCAACTCATCAACTATGTTTAGTTTGGGGTCCCCAGCTTCCAGTAATGAGGACTCAGTAAAGGGTCCCTGGATTCCAATAATGATTATTTTGGTGTGCCTGGGTTGCAGTAATGATAAAGTGGAGGTCCATGGAAGTCAAAATGTTGGGAACCACTTGTCCATAGGGACCCCTCAGGCAAATATATCTTATCAATGTGGAGTATGACAAAGCTTGGAAGGTCTCAAAGCCAACCATCCTGTTGAACTCAACATTAGTTAAACATTTGAAATTGATATTGACCTCCCACCAATAGTATGTTATTCATGAAATTACACTAATCGATAATAATAAATGCAGTCTAGAAGCATATATTCCAAACTTGCACCCTTAAGCACCAAAGCCCATGACGAAGGCTCAAACTGCATGTGGGGTTTTACTGGCATAACATGTTCACTGTATAAATCATACATGTACTTGCATTACATTGCCATGAAATCGTGGTGACTCTAAAATTCAGCACACCTAGCCATTTGTCATGGTTTACTCATTTGATTTAAAAATGTAAGATACATAGGCCCTCATTACGGACATGGCGGATTGGCCCGCCATGCCGGCATTGGCGGCTGAAGCTGCCAGCCAGCAAGGCAGGCCAAACCGCCATATTATGAACATGGTGAGAGCCGCCATCTGCAGCCCTCACCCACCACCAGGCTCCCGCCGTCAGGCAGCCTGGCGGTGAGTTGAAACACTATAAGCCAGGGTAGCCGTGCTACCCTGCTGATAATGTTTAATTTCCCACCAGCCTTTTACTGGTGGGATATCCCGCCAGGAAAAGGCTGGCAGAGGGGCATTTTGCATGGGCAGTTCAGGGGACCCGGTACAGAGCCCTGTTGTGCAGGTCAATGCCCGATTTTCGGGCAGTGATCTGCGCGACGGTTGCAACTACACCTGCCCAACAGAGGCATTGACGGCGGCGCCATGTGGAGCCACCGTCCATGTCCCGGCCGGGCCTTTCTGTGAGCCAGCGGGCAGAAACAATGTTACTGCCCGCCCACAGAAATGTTCATAATGTGGCCGGCGGGGTTCCAGGGTCGCTGGCGGTCAGTGTTTTGACCGCCAGCATGAACACCATAGTCTACCTTCAATTTTGATGTGTCCGACAAACATTCCACCACTTCTTCCACATCCCTGATACTAACTGAATTGAGTGGTCCAATGTATCGCTCTATGTACTTATTATGCCAGGTTCTATGAGGGGTATGTTAAGAGCTTTGAAAAAATCGGGAAGTATTTCATTTTTTGGTTTAATCATTTGTAGTGAACATATAAAAATGGATAACAAAATAAGAGCAAATAAGAAAAGGAAGACTTAAGTTGCAGATGCACAAACTATTAACTTTAATTGTGGGAAAATGGGGAGTTTGCAAAACAATCTTGTGGCTTCTATTGAGGTCAACAAATAGTGTCCTATTTCTTAATGGTGGTAATACAAGAATTGTAAACATTCAGAACTGTAAGTGACAATTGTATTACTGAGCATTTTTACCTGCACCTAAACTTTCCAGAACAGTAGACGTGAACACCATTGCACTCCATGCCATTGGCCACTCCCCTGAATCTAATATTTGTTTTTCTGGTTGACAGTTCCTAACAGTGAGCCTGATTTACAAAGATAGCTCTGTGATTTACTCTTGGATTCCTGGGTAATCCAAGGAAACTACAAGACTAAGGCCTGATTTAGATTTCAGCAGAGGGGTTACTCTGTCACAATAGGAAATATTTTTTTATTTTGGCGATGGGATAACCTTCACAGATATGACAGAGAAACCTGTCTGACGAAAACTACTGTCATACTCCAATCATTGTGATTATGGTCCAAAGGTTTTTTCCTTCGAAAACAGTTGACTAGTTACTTTAGGTCTCAAGAAATGTATTTTTGTTTTCTGCCTGCCATCTCATTTGCAAACTGGCCATATTCCCAATTCCATGTTTCACAGAGCGAAAGAGAAGGAGATATGCGGTGTTGGAGAATCAGTGGTCTTCCATGCTGAATCAGCAGTGTTTTTTTAAGGAATGTCATGACTAGTCTTACATTCTAAGTGACTAGATGCCCATATCTGAGACCATAAAGTGTCCTACACAAATAACAGTTCTTTCACATAAACTCATCCACAAAATGAAAAAGATGCCCTAAGGTTTTTCTTATTGCTGCTTTAAAAATTCAGACCATCTCGCTCACTTGTTAAGAGCTGGTATTTGCATTTTAAAGTAATAAAAATAATGCTTATTTGATGTCTTTTAAGAGGCTGTTCAGTACATTTTCCGTGAAATTTAGCAATCTAAGCGTAAAGTCGTAAAGTGAAATGCAAGTGGATCACACTCCATTGCGAACGGTATCACCGGAACATGATTTCTTTATTTTTCCATTTACTTTATTGCCTCTTATTTTGTGCATATCTCTCTCTTTTGACATCAGTCAGTGCCTTTTGGCGTTATTTGTTGGCTATGTTCTTCAGAGGCCTGTCAGAGTATGCATTTCAATGAAATGTTGAAAGAAGAAGTGGCAGAACGAAAGCTGGGAAGAATTTGATCTTTTGAGGAGATGTTAAAACAGGCATAGCTAAATGTGCAAGGCGCAATGAAAACTATACATGAATGCAGATAAAGGGAGCTGAATATTGTCCCTCTTCCAAACCTGTATTTGGTGCCACAGACTGATTTTTCTGCCGACATCTGTCCGTAGCACGTAGAGGCATAAAGAAAAGTTTCTGTAATTTTATGTTATCTTGAATTATTCAAAAGATAACCCATCTATGTTAACTAAAATGCGGAGCTGGATGATTCACTCTTGTATTAAGAAATAAAACTGAGCATGCCTTTAACTTTCAAACAATTTGAAAATCTTGGATGGAAGGATTCATGCTAATTAAGAGTGTGTTCTTTTGGCACTTCTTTGAACCTTCTACAGAAAGATGGTCAGTCAGAGGTTGTGCATTCTGATACCACTGCACAATGCCTGGCCCTCAATCATACGCTTCTCATAAGAGGGCGAATGTCTCAGTACACATTCAGTTTCTAAGACTTCAGAAAGTGAGACTATCAGGTTGGTTAGCCTCCAGACATCACCTCTGCAAAGAGTTCCTCCATTTCTAAAAGCCCACCCCTTTGGTCATTGTTTCATAGTATCTTCCTCTGCACCTGGCATATTTACTTAACTATGTATTATTTATGTATTTACTTCTAAAGCACACATTCAGCTGAGGAGCATCTATGAGCACACAAATTAACAAGAATGGACATTTATACAAGACAAAGGTTTGAGATTTCCTCAAAAACTGATTGAAGCTTGAAAGACGACAGACGTCTAAAGGGACTGTATTGCAGAGCAAGATGCCCACAACTCGTAAGGATCTTCCACCACTCTTGACATAATTAAAACATGTTATTTCAAGAATATGATTCCATCATGTGGACAACTGGTGTTACTGTGTCCATTAATCTAAGTATTCGATATGTGCCGCAACCTGATGTTTTAAAACGTTTCCCTCTATGAAAATTGTAAATTAAGAAGACTATGAAAAAAGCAACAAAACAAATAATTCAGCTAGGCACATTTTGCTACCTGACTTAATGAGATGACTGCTTCCTTTTGTGTCCCACATTGAACTTACTTTCTTTACAGTTAACTTCATAATCAAAAGTGGTTAGTTCAATGTGAAAAGCTGAATCGCACATGATCTTGAAGAAAGGGCACAGTGGCTAGCCAGGGTCAGGTGGTAAATTAAATATTATGGCCCATCTCCCATGAAGCTTCCACATGCATACTGCACCATGGTGATGTGACTAGCGTACTGGCATGCTTCGATTAAGAAGATTAATTGAACACAAATGAACTACTCATTCATCCAGATCTGGACTGTGCATACGGGAAGGTAGCAAAGATCGGTTACTTAGCAGTGTTTTCCCTGCAACAGTGATGTAGTAACCGGTATAGTTAAAGTGAGATTCCCGGTGTACTAGGATAATAGACTGTGAGATGGAGCCCTGGTATTGACTCACAGTCTTGGAGGACAAGGGTGGCAACTTTAACAGGAGTTATTCATAATAGCCAGAGAACGATCCCAGCCAGTAGTGAAGGTATGCCTGGGGTGTATCAAGTATACTATCAAGTCGATAGGAAGATACTTGCAGAAAATAAACCCTGTGTCAAGCTGTATTAGGCAATTATCTTGACAGAACCTGAACAATTAAATAAGGGTCTTTAGCAGGGTCTGGTAGAAGCAGCAGCAGCTCAGGTAGATGGTCTGACTCCCTTCTCCATCACAATGAAGGAATTGTACTTTTACTTCTGATTTTTATGGTCTATTAAATGCCAAACATTTTTTCACTGCAAGGCTACTTGTTCTATTAAAAAATGAGGAACCACGTCAAAGCAAAGTCTAAACTGGCGCCTATGTAATCCATTATTTTGATGTACTTGGCCTAGTTTGCCCTAGGTAGTACTATACCCAAAAATGCTTCTCTATTTATCATATTTGCATTTGAACTATATAGTACAGCTGAGATATCAGAAAGGGACCAGGGTGGTAAAAACAACAATAGATAAATACATGAAAGTGTAGTCTGAAAGTCGAGGAAGTTGACCGATATAATTGATCATTGGTATTCATTTGGGTAAACATTTATATAGGTGGACACATCGCTGACGAACAGTACTTCTCAAATGATTAGGCTTACCTCATGCCCACCGGGTACATAGGGCCAGATGTAGCAAAGAAACATTTTGCGACTTGCAAATAGCGAGTCATAGCGACTCGCTATTTGCAACTCGCAAAATGTTATGCAGAACGGTGTCTCAGACACCGTCTGCGAGTCGGTATGGGGTCGCAATGACCCACCTCATTAATATTAATGAGGTGGGTCGCAAATTGCAGCCCCATACTGACTATGGGCACTCGCAAACATGGAGGCCTGCTGTAGTCAGCAGACCTCCATGTTTGTGACTGCTTTTAAATAAAGCAGTTTTTTTTTCTTTTAAGTGTAGCCCGTTTTCCTTAAAGGAAAACGAGCTGCACTTAAAAAAAAATCCAAAACTTTGAGTTTCGGTATTTTTTCAGGGTAGGTAGTGGTCCTTTGGACCACTACCTGCCCTGAAAAAATAATTTGGGGTCCATTCACAAAGAGGAAGGGGTCCCATGGGGACCCCTTCCAATTTGCGAGTGGGTTACCATCCACTTGAAGTGGATGGTAACTGCGACACCATTTGTGACCGCATATGCGGTCGCAAATGGTATTGCATACCACTAGGAATCGCAAATAGGAAGGGAACACCCCTTCCTATTTGCGATTCTGAAATGCATTTTCCGAGTCGGTCCCGACTCGCAGAATGCATTTTTTGCATAGGAAAATGCGATTTGCGACTCGCAAACGGCAGTTTTTGACGTTTGCGACTCGCAAATCCTTTCCTACATCTGGCCCTTAGTTACTGAATTTAGCCTCATTATATAGTGTGGCAAAATTTCAGCCTCATAATTAGCAAATCAAATAAAAACATATTTTGCAACATGAATCATTACAGACCTTCCTTGTTAGCTCATGGCATTTAATGCATAACCTGCTAAATTGTTTCATAACTTTTTCAAAGATGCCGCTTGTTTTACATAAGACCAAGTAAAAAGGGCTCTTCGTGCATGGCAAGAGTATAATGTGCTATGCTTCCTTTTGCTAAATAACGTTAGTCTTGCTAAAACTCAGAGTCACTAATAGCTGTGATTTTGATAATGCACAGACTCACCCAAAAGTTCCACGCCTCTCAGAGCTACGCCTAATGTAATTTCAAGAGCCACAAAGAACACTCTTTTTGTTAACACCTAGAAGAACTTAGGGCCATATTTATGGGCAAGTTACGCAGTACAGCGCAGCAAGTCATCTAGCTTTGCTGTACTGCATGACAGGGAAGGGGAAGGAATGCATTGTATTTAAGGCAAACAGCACATTCCTGACTTTTCCCCTGCACTGGTGCACAATAGGCTGCCTAGCGCCAATGCAGGCACCCTTGCATCGTGGTGCAAGGGTGCCTGTGTTACATGCATGATTGTTTTAGTGCAGGAAGGGACTCCTTCCAGCACAAAAGCAATCCTGGGAGGCAAATTCCTCTCTCTAGGTGTGCTTCAGAATACAGCACACATAGAAAAAGGAAGTAATGAGGAGAAACAAAGATATTTGTCCCTGTTGTGCCTCTCCTGGAGAGGTGCATCTTTTTGGCACATTCCCTGGTTTACAAGGTCTTGTAAATCAAGAAATGCTCCAAAGAAGAATGGAGTTGTGTGGGATCACCCACACAATAGCCATTGAACACCTTTCCAGGGCAGAGTAACGCAAAACAGCAATTTGTGCTGCGTTGCCTTACGCCAGGTTTTGAAGGGACACAAGGCAGCTTTGTGTGGCTTCAAAAGTCTGACTTAAAGGTTTGCGTCACACTTGTACCACGTTGTGTGGTGCAAACGTAACACAACCCTCTAATAAATATGCCCTTAAATGTTTTGTTCTTCACAATTTATAAGTTCACTCACACTCCTCCTAAATAGCAGATAATTTCTTTACAAGTGTATGCCTTATAAATGTACTTAGTTCATATTGGATCATGAACAGAAGACTTCTAGTTAGCAGTTGAGGTTCTGTTTAAAATGATGGTAACTTACTGTGGTCATACTCTACCCACACCTCAAATCACAGCATAAATATAAAAATTTAAAATCTGGTCACAAAGATAATAAAGCAATAGCCCTTCCTATTGTGTCATGAAATATACTGAGCTGGGATACTGCAAGTGTCTCTGTCGACTGTAAAAAGCTAAACAAAAAACAAGAAAACAGAGTATAAATCCAACAGAACAACCAAAAGGTGGCGCAGTGCCTCAAAAATTACTAAACTTAAACAACTCTGGAATGCCCCCTCCCTCTCAACAGAAGTTCTGTAGAATAAAGTATTAGGCAGTAGGTATGGGCATATCTAAGGTGTCTTTAGCATTCTGCAGGGGGTCTTCAACATCTGTCACCCACAGAAGTCTCAAGTAATTGAGGCAGGTCAACTCCTGGAACTCCTTTGAAAGAAGAGCTATATAGGGGCACCATGGCTCCCTAAAGGAGTTCCCCTGAGTGGTGAGAACCAGAGTGAGTTTCCCCATACCCAGCACTTGCCACAGCCAGTGAAGCCATCCAAGGTGTGTTGGTAGTGTATTGGTACCCAATTGAGCGAGGATGTTCTGGAGGAACGTTCCTAGCTCTGAAAAGATCTGTCATCCCCTGCGCAGTTTGCAAGGGGAAAGTAAGGGCATTGGGAAGTCCCAGAATGACATATGCGGGGAATCAAGGGTGTCAGGGTAGGTGTCAATAGGGTTCCGTATTTCCTCCCAGTATTGTGTGAGCTTGAGGCACTCCCAGAGTGAATGTACCAATGTCCCAGGGGACCCACAGTGTCTCCAGCAATCAGTGCTACAAGTAAGATTGCCCTCTGCAATCGTACTGGGGGTAGGGACCAATATGTGATGAGTTATTTAGCTGTCTCAATGCGATCTGTGTCTCGTACCTGTTATACATCTCCTCCCACTCCTTAGTCATGGATGTCCTCCCCAATACCAATTCCCAACTTTCTGTCTCGGTGTCTTAAATACCATGGGGGAGTGTTGCAAAATTCCATACAGTTCAGTGATAAGATGTTTGATATCAGTTTTCATGAGCAGCCATTTTTTTGTAAGTAGTAAGGAGTCGTTGTGCTCCAGAGTGTGTCGCTGGGTGCATCACAGAATGCCGGATTTGTAAATACATCATCCTCTCCAATTATGGGAGTGTGTAATAGTCTTGAAATCTCTCAAAAGAGAGCAGGCCCTTCTTGTCAAAGAAGTGATCTATAGAGTGAAAGCCAGTGTTCAGCCAGTGGCGGAATGCAGTCTGATCTTAGCCAGGTGCAAAAGCTGCATTACCAAAAAGTAGGGTCAGCGGAGAGGGGAATGGTGAAAGATCGTTATGCTGTGCAGCTCAGTCCCACACCTTCAAAACTGCTTTAGTGATCAGGGAAGAATAAAGGCCCAATGGACTATGTGGGCAAGTCAAGAATGGAATCTTCCAGAGGGAAGTACCCACAATTGCTTGATCCATAAACACCTAACGTTTCCCTGGTTCTTCCCTGGGTCACTCCACCATATAACAAAGTTGTGCAGCCTTGTGATATTGTGTGAGGTTTGGGATCGCCAACCCCCTGGTAAGTAGAGATCAATAGCTCAGAGCCAGCTAATACCGGGCCGCTTCTCTGCCCAAACAAAGTGGTGGCGTTCACTCTGTAGGGACCTAAGCATGCCTGTGGGAAGGGGTTCATAAGTAGTATCTGTTAGAGGAATAGAATCCTCGGGAGCACTGTCATCTGTGCTGCGATCCGACCAAACCAGGAGACGGGAATAAAGGTTCCACTGATCCAGGTCTCTTTTGATGTGTTGGAGGAGTATTTGATAATTAAGGGCTGACATCTTATGCACTTCAATATTCAGACGAAATCTGTGTCATTTGTACTTGAAATGTCAGTTATATATTTTGAAACCTTTGCAAAATGTTAGAAAGGATGCCAGTAATGACTTTTGACACTTCAAAAAATGTTTCTATGTGGCTTACAAAATCTCCTGACTCCCACCAGGTGTCAATACATTTCAAGTTATAAAACGTCTACAATTTTAGATGCATATAAAGATAGATGTGCTTAATAAAAGCATAGTACCTCCTTGATTTAATTACACTAAAAGTTTGACTCACAAGGAGCACGCTAAAGACTGCAGGACAAAATAATTAAAGGTCTCCTTGTTATCCAACCTCGTGTTAAAATTCCTCAGGGGCATATGGGGTTGGTGCATCATATTGTACACCCCTGCTTCCAGCTCCAGTAGCCAACAGCCAATTTACAAAGCTGCCCACTGTGGGTAAAGACTGAACGCATGCCAAGTTGTTCTTTAAAAGATGAACCTGACTATTTTTTCAAATAACATGGGGTATATACAGGCCCTTAACCACCTACCATTACACTGGTCTAAGTCAGAAATATTTTTCTATGAGTTGGTGTCATTTGCTTTTGTAGTACTCATTCCTCACTCCTATAACTCATGGGTAAGCCATAGCTTCTATAGGAGTTAGTCACAGAAAAATCTTTGCCAATTGAGACCTGTGTTTGTAGGTGTATTACAGCAAGGTTGTAAGGCAAAGTAACTGGATTGTCCAATTCAGTGCCCTAAGTGGCTCAGATAATTAAATACTTGCCACTAACATCTGAGGTGACCTGTATATCTTGAACTAGATTCCCAGCATGGGCAATCCAACCACCCATCCTTCTGAGGTCAAAACAATTAAGTGCCATTAAATCAGAGATGACAAAAACTCTGATATGAAGTCGTTAGCGAAAAAATAAAGGTCCTCATCATAGTGTGGCTTTTGAGCATCAAAGCAGGAATATCAAGTGATCACAATATCATGACCAGAATATTCAAACCCAAAGAGTTAACTGGAAGATATGTATAGAAAATAAACTCTGTATATATTTATCTTCAACTTACATATATCTTCAAGATACATAGATGTGGAGTTAAGAATAGTAAATCTAGAAGTCTATCTGTGCACTTATTTCCTTGATATTTTGGGTTTTGGTATTCTGATAATACTTTTGTTACCACTCGATAATCCTCCTTCAATATTCCAGACTACTATTAGTTGCCATTCAAGAAAAACAAATAAGACATTGCAATATGCCAGCTGTTCCTAACCCAATCTCTTCAATGATGAAATAAGACGCTGAGTTGGGTATTGACCCACCCAACTGAACACCAACGAGGAGGACAAGTAAGGATCACATTCCTGTTTTTTTATTCACAGTTTTCTCTAAATATGCAAAATAATGCATTGAGTAACACATTTGCAACGCTATTCTTTTACTGCAAAAAATAAACATGATTTTTCTGTAAATGAGAAACAGTGCACTATAGATAGGTTTCATGTTAGCACAAGTTTGTCTCTATTCAAAATCTAGTTATATTAAGAATGGGAGACGTGAGACCTCAGAGATACTAGACAACCTCAAAGATTCTAAGGCACCTACATTAAACATTGTACAGAAACCTATGGAATTGTCAGAATGGTGCCTCCTTTGATAGAAAAAAATATCAACAATGGTTTAAAGCTTTCTAACAACACGGCATACAGGCATTTATAGAAAGTTGATAGGTGTCCTAGCTTCTTCATAAATTTGCTGCAGATGTAAGATTCCAGGGTGATGTTTTCACAGTTTATTGTCAGGCACACAAAAGGAGCATCACAAAGCCACGGTCAAGCAAGTGGCCCTAGGGATGAGTCATAGCGTGGGCTTCTCGTGTTTGAATGTGTAGAAGGAAAGACAATGCAGGCCTTTTCACTGACAATCCCAACAGCAGCAGGTGAGAGAGTCTTGTATGCAGAGGCTTCCAGGGAGCCTGACGAATGGAAAAAGAATGTATCTGGCTACCAAGGTAAATTATTAAAGAAATAAAACATCAGCAGGAGTTAAGGACTGAAAACTGTATATTATTTCTAAACCACATATTTGCCCAGGTTGCTTCACAAATGATTGCAGCAAAGTGTGGTGCACTTTATTTGCACCCACCTATATCAGTTAGCTGATTCAAACCCCTAAACAAGGTTTGTGAGTCTGTGCCAACAAATCTCAACCACTAAAAACATATTTTCATACATGCTGAATGCATTAAAGATTTTCTTCCTTTAACATGCTATCTTACTTACTCCAGGAGGCACAGAGCTCACCAGGAGTCACAAACAACCCTTTCCACAAAAGATCCAAACACAATTCCTGAGCAGATATGGAATAGCAGATTAAGTATAACTGCACCCAATAAAGCAACATGTTTTGTTGTCTTCCCTCTCAGGGATCATGCAGGTGTGTTAGTCCCCTATCCTAAGGTCTAGCTTGTGGTCTTCCTGATTTATATTGTCAATAGCCCCACACTCCCCTGATGTAGCAAAAATGTTATGGCTACTTTGATGTCACAGTAATCATCTATACGTGACAAACGTTGCATTTTGTTATTCGAAACACTAAGGCCCATATTTATACTTTTTTAGCGCCGCATTTGCGCCGCTTTTTGACGCAAAAACGGCGCAAACTTACAAAATACAGTTGTATTTTGCAAGTTTGCGCTGCTTTTGCGTCAAGAGAATGACACAAATGCAGCACTAAAAAAGTATAAATATGGGCCTAAAAGATTAATTGTAAAGTGGTTCACTGAAAGTTATATTAATATGCATTCACTGTAGGGTAGTAATTTTGATTGGTGTGGTATAGCCCTAAAACCTCATGTATGATCAATTAATTAAATTCCATGTGATTCATTTTCACGTTAATTAATAGTTTGCACTAAAACGATAATGATTTTCTGAAAAATAATGTTTAAAACAATATATGCAAATGTCGAAAATGCAGTTCTCCATTACACTTAGAGCAAAATAGTAACAGAGGTATGTTGTTCTAAAACTACTGTAACGTGAACACTGACAAATCTTATTAATGATGAATTCATAATTCTGAATGTTAGATGTATCTTGCTTGACATAGATGAATGCCATTTTAATTTACTTTACTTAACCTGAGTGAGGTCTGCAAGACCCTGTTTTCTGACTGTGTACAAAAATGTTTAGTCATTCTTGCTGACAGGATGTTTTTCAGATTCCATTCCCATGAAATGCTAGCTTGAAAATAGATGCCCTATTATTTTATGCATGGTGAGCCTGAGAAAGTAGCCTTGGGACCAGTACAATGAGGAACTGTGAAAGTAACCTGTGTACATTTGTTTCAACCCGTACAGATAAGCTAAGATGGATGCCTTTCCCATGTTGGTAAAGGGAATCTTTCCTGATGTTGCAGTTCCATGTCGCATGATGGAATTTCATTGGACAGTTACACCTTCCGAGTCATGTAGAGTGATGGATGAGTGTATCATCTTGCACAATGGACTTTAATATACCATTCCCCACTTGCATCAGTGGCATTCTCCTTCCTGATCCCACTTGAGCAGTCTGCTTGCCCCTCTTGCCCAGCACTCTCCATTTGGCTTTGCTTGGACTTTGAGAGGTACAGACCTCTATACCCTTATTCATTTCAAAATGCTTAGAGTTTCTTTTTCTGTCCCAAAGAAAAAGACTCTTGATCGAGCTTCTGAAATGCTAACATCTTCCCTTTTTACTCACTTCTTATTTACTTTGGTTAGTCATCGTTTGCCCCAGATGTCATTTTTCCAAATTCTTTTAGTCCTTTTTCTTTTTACTTTTTGTCAACATGGGATTTAGCCCAGCACGTTTGACTTGCTAATCTGTAGGGATTTCCCCTGCCCTAGCTAGCTAAGCTTAAATGACTTCTTAATGCTTGAAAGAACTGAATAGCCCTTGTTTTCTATCAGATCATTCTTTTGATATTTTGTATTTTCATTGTCGGATTTTTAGTTATTTTGATGTTAGTTTGCTTCAATCTCTTTCAATGCCTTGGTAAACCCATGGTGATATAGTATATTTATAACTTTGTTCTGAGATCTGTCTACATAACTTTGAGTCTGAACTTGTAATAATACCCCTTAACCTTTTTTCAGACTGGAGTTTTCCTTGTGTGGCCCCAGGGGTCATACTATTATTTCAAATTGTGTTGCTTTGAAGTCCTGATTGCACTATTCCTCCACCCCTTCATGCTGAGTAAAAAGATTTATTATTCTTGTTTACTGCATAATCAAATATGCGTGTTACCTCCTGCTTCGAACAGGTCACAGGCTTTCCCACTGCATGGGCTACTGTTGTGTGGTTATCAACCAAAGTGCATTTGGAGCCTTCAGTACACAGGCTAGTACACTATGAGGCAATCTCAGAGTAGGAGCTTCTCTCTGTCTATTCTCTACTACAAACAAATAAACTCCCTGTCGAACCAAGTGACTATTTAATAATTCACTGAAGATATGGAAGAACTGCAAGTTAGATACTGGTGAAAACCAACCATTCGGACAAATACATTATATCTAAAGACAGACTTTAAAGCTGAGAGACGAGTAAACTTAAAGAGAACTTAAACATAGCATATTTTATCCATGTGTATGTACCATTATAGTACCATTCTGAAATTATTTTCAAATGCAAAAAACCTTTTCAAATGTGACTATTGGCAGAATTCCATAGCTGAAAATAAACTGTTCAAACACATACTACTCACACATCTAACATCATTTACACTTCACCACATATCCTGTTGAAAACAGCATAACAAGGACGCAACAAAAATAATATCACTATTGAAAAGTTAGAAAGCACTTTATATTTTATCAGGTCCTTTGTACTAATTGGATTCTAAATAACTCTAATGGTTAAAGTAAGTCACAACAAAAACATAAACAATTTATGGAACCGTTTTAACACACCAATGACAAGGGAATTCAGTCTGCAGAGGAAAAGTGAATGGTAACTTTATTAGTGTCCATTTGCAGGAGAGCTTAATGGTCTGATAGTGAGTCAGCCGTAGCAATGGAAGATTGTCCACGGAAGCCAAGGAAGCACCAGTTAAAAGGATCTAGCATAATATATCATCTGATTCAGTGTTATACCCACCGGGCTTCATTGAAAGCTTTTAGAACTAGGCTTCCTTGATCCTAAAGGATTGATTGACCTAACGTAATGACTGCCGAGCTTTGATACCCCCATTATTGGAGATGAATCAAAGCCATCTCATTGAGGAGCACCTCATCGACCATCAATGAAGATCTTCAGGGCTCGATCAATCAAAGGCTAATCAACAGGAATTTGCCCTCACCTCTCTGCTATTGTATAGAGCACTGCATCATTACCCTTGACATTCTTGGTATAGCGCCAATATGCTCCTAATTGCTCCATACAGGGGCATATTTACAAGCCCCTTACTGTCACCGGAGCATCACTTTTTGTGACGCGCCGGTGGCGCTGTACATTACATATATTTACAGGGCAGCGCTAAGCCAATGTTTGTGGCTTAATACCACCTTGTAAATATGCCCAGCTGTTGGAAAATGGGTTATTGGTAGGGCAGGTAGGTACCTACACCTAGAAACAAGCCACTAACCTCCACATAGGTACAGTTAGGTCTCAGTAAATTAATCCCAGCTCAACCCTTGGTAGCTTGGCAACGAGCGTCAAGGCTTAACTTAGGAGACAAAGTGTAAAGCATTCAAATATCACAAAACAGTAATTAAATAAAACACAGGAAACAGTTTAAAAATCCAAAACCAATTTATAAAAATAGTTTATATTTTTATCTTTAAAATGACACAAAAACGATTAAAATCGGTTCAGGGGAACCGGAGATATGAATTTTTAAAGAATTATTACTTTTCTAGCGCTTAGAAACAAAAAGCGCCAATCGGGTCATCTGGTTACACCTCGACTGGGGCAAAGTCAAACTTTCAGGCCGACCGCGATGGAGCCCTGCTCGGCTACAGGTCGCGGGAGGCCTCGGTTAAAAAGTTACCTTCTGACTTAGTCTTTATTTGAAGTTTTTCTTCACCGGGACGAACCTGCCAGTTGAATCCGACCTCCTGGAGCCCTTGTCTGGATACGCGATGTGGGTTTCCTCGGTGGAGACTTTTACCTTCGGACTTAGTCGTTTTTTTTAGATGAAAATCCTTCGACCGGGGTAAACCTGGATCTTGATCCGACGTCCATGGAGCCCTTCTCGGATACGATCGCTGGGAGGTCCCGGTCAACTTTTTACGTTCGGACTTAGTCTCTTTTTTGGATGTTTTTCTTTACCGGGACGAACCACGAAGTCAGGCCGGGTCGCGGTTGAGGCAAGCCGGCTAGAATTTCCGCGGCGGGTCGGTCCCTCTCTGGAGCTTTTTCCCAAAAATTCTCAAATCTTTTCCAAACTTCTGGGGCTTCACCCAGATGTTCTTTTAAGGTTCTTTTGGGGTCCACAGCTCACCCCAAGGGTCCAGAAGTTCTGTGATGGTTCTTGGGGGGTGCGGACTTCAACTCCCAGAATGCACCTGGCGCAAACTCCTTTTTGGCCACTGGACAGTGGTCAGCTGGTCGCTTTCTTCAGGAGTTGGTGCAGGGGACTCTGGTTAGCAATTTTTCACCTGTAGCAAACAGGGAGTCCCTCCTTGAACCAGTTGAAGCCAGGCAAAGTCCTTCTTGTGGTGAAGCCCAAGTGTGCAGCTGGTGCAGTCCTTCTGAGTGCAGGGTCCAGGTGCAGGCCAGGGGTCCAGCAGGGCAGTCCTTCTTCTTCTTTAGTTCCTTTCTTGTTGAATTCTGGAGGGGATCTGAGGTGTGGGTGCAGGTCTGCCAGTTTTATCCTTGCTCCTGGGTGAAAAGCAGGGGGGCCCTGGTTCTCCAATCAGGGACAGGGTCGTCCCCCTGTGATGACCACTTCCTGGGAAGTGTGGCAAAAATCCATCCCAGAAGGCAACAGTCTCTAAAAATCCAACATGGATGAATCAGATTTTTGGAGGTTACATCTGGCTGAGTCCACCCACTGGTGTGGCTAAAAATCATAAACACACCCCTCTCCTGCCCTCTCCTAATCTAATCAAGGGGGCACCTAGCTGTCTGGGGTTGCAGGATGTGGGGGTGTTGCTGGGTGCTGCAAATGTCCTTCTCTGCCTTTGAAGACCAGTTTGGCAGCCCTCCCCCTTCCTGCCTCACCATCTGCTGAGGGGAGATTCTCTCCCCCAAGCACATTCCTTTGTGTGAAGTCTGGCCACTTCACACCTCATCAAGGCAGCCTGGCAGAAGCTGCTGCAGGCTGGCCAATCAGAGCACAGCAGCAAAAACAATGCAGAGCTGAAATTGGCAACTTTTTAGGTAAAGTCTAAACTTTTTACCTGAACTAGTTATATTAAATCCAACAACTGGAAGTTGTAGGATTTATTACAACAATTAATTTGATACCAAATTCTTGGTATGCAACATTTAAGGAGACTTTAAAATTTAAAATAAAGTCTGCCCATTCTAGCCTATGAAGGCCATTTACTTCAATGAGGGAAAAACGAATTTGGCTGTTTTTACCTCACCAGGGCTTATAAATCTATTTTTATAAAGTCCCTGCTTATAGTTACATGGCACCCAGCCCTAGGGGCACATAGGGCACACCTTAGGGGTGACTTATATGTACAAATAAGGTAGTTTAAGACTTTGGAAGTACCTTTAATTCCAAAGTCGAATTTGCATATAACTTTAATTTAAAAGCAGCCAGCAAGGCAGGCTTGCTTTTAAAATGACACTGGGCACCTCAGCAATGCACCTAGGTGTGCACCACCTATGCTGTGGTCCCTAAACCTACATGCCCTACCATATACTAGGGACTTATAGGTAGGTTAATTTATCCAATTATAATTAGCCTAATTTGCATATTCATTTACACAGAGCACAGGCCCTGGGACTGGTTAGCAGTACCCAGGGCACCATCAAAGTCAGGAAAACACCAGCAAAAAGAGGAAAATGGGGGCAAAAAGTTATGGGGCCTCTGCAATCAGCCCTGTTTTCTCACACAACCCCCCCCCAGCCCACACGCCCAGGAGACTCAGCCCAACCCTGGGAGAGTCTTCCTGGCTTGTTAGGCGAGGAAGACAGTGAAGAAAACTGGCTGTCCCTTTGCAGGGCCTACTCTGCCTTACATCCCCCTGTCAGGGTCACTCCCTCTGGGTAGTGAAGCCATCCCAACAGTAAAAGGACCCAACTCAAACTGAAACTTCCCTCTAGGGGGGTCTTCCTCCTTTCTCTCTGCCAACTTGGGTAGTGAGGTGCCCACCTCCCCTACTCCAAACTTTGCTAGGGCAACACCTAGCTTACCCAAAGAGGTCACCCAACACTTGAGCAACCCCACCATGACCAATAGGGTCAGGGGGCCTACTTTGCTATTGTCCCTGGGGTCTGCCTCCCAGGCCAAGTACAGTGCTGCCAGGAAGGCTAGCACTCAGCAGAGGCTACTGACAGCTGTCAGTACCCAGAACCACACCCTAAGCACTCCACTGACAGGTGGCTGAGCTGCTTTAGGGGCATCTTTGGGGTCCTGGCACCCCTCTTGCTGTCTAGAGTGGGGGGCTACCACCTCCTGTGGCAGACACCATCCTTCCACTTTCCCTTCTGTCAGTGCAGGGGCAACACCTTGCATCTGGACAGCTGCCTGACTACTCAGGACTTCCTTGGGGTCAGGTGAGGCCTCACCAGTGCCAACTCTGGGCTCCCCCCTTACTGGGGCAGAAGGCCCTTGGCTCCCTGGAACTCTCTTTAAGAGTGGCCCACCCTTCCTTTTCTTCTTTCCTTTTCTTGGGGACCCCTGTCTCCTAACTGTAGGGACTGACTCCCCAGGTCTTTGGGTTGGGGGGGCGCCCTGGGCGACCACCCCATCTGTGACCAGACTCACCTCTGGGAGGTCATTGCCCAGGATACAATCTAGGGGAAGGTCAGCACTGACTACCACCCTAATCCAGTCAAGGATACCCTCCCTCTCTAGGGGCACTATGGCTACAGGTTTGGAGGTGACCTCCCCTGTGGCTATCCTGACTTTCTTTGTCTTTCCTGGGACATACATGTCTGGTGTCACTAACCGGTCACTCACTATAGTGTGACTGGCACAGGTGTCTCTCAGGCCAGTGGTAGGGATCCCATTCACTTGAATGTGGTGGAAGTGCCTACTCCCACCCTTAGGGATCACCAGCTTACCATCTGGTCCTGTCTCCCAGCACAATGCTAGGAGGACTTCATCATCTGAGGAATCCTCCTCTATGGCTACACTGGACAGCCCAGTGCTAACCACCTTCCTTGGACAGGCTGCATCTCCTCTGAAGTGACCTGTCTGCTGACAGTCAAAGCAAGCCTTACTGTCCAAGAGCTTTTTTAACCCTGGGTCTCCCTGTCTCTGCTTGTCAGAGTGGGAGTGGGATTTACTCTCCTCCTTCTTAGGGTTCTGGGGTACAGAGGGAGTCTCTGTGGTGGGCTTACCACCTCCCTCCTTAGGTTTTTGGGGACCTGTCCCCCCCTTCTTGGAGTCTCCCCCCTGGGACTTGACAACCACCCTGGTTCTCAACCACTCATCAGCTGCCTCCCCTAGCTCTCTAGGGTTGGTCTGCTTAGAGTCCACTAGATGCTGGCGTAACCTTTCTTGGGTACAATTGGTCAAGATGTGCTCTCTCATGATCAGATTGTATAACCCCTCATACGTATCTACTTTGTTACCAATAATCCAGCCCTCTAGTGCCTTTAGTGAAATGTCCACAAAGTCAACCCAAGACTGGGTACTGACCTTCTGGGTGTCCCTGAACTTGAGCCTATACTGCTCTGGGGTCAGACCAAACTTTTTAGTCAAGCAACTCTTCATACTGGGGTATGAGTCTGCATCCTCCCCACTCATGGTTAGGAGCCTATCCCTCCCAGAGTTGGGAACTAACTCCCAAAGAAGTGAACCCCAGTACTGAGGCTTGACTCTCCTCATCTGGAGGGCCCTCTCAAAGGCCCCCAGCCACTTGTCTATATCATCCCCCTCTACATAGGCAGGAACCACCCCTTTGGGTAATCTGGGGGAAAAACCCCCACCCATGGACACCTCAGCTTCTTTATCGCTGCCTCCATCTCTTTTCTCTTTGTATGCCCACTTTTTCTTTTCTAGGGCCAGCTTCTCTGCTTCCAAAGCTATGTATGCTAGCTGGGCCTCCAGCTCTCTTTCTCTGATGGATGGGTTCTCTCCTCCTGAAAGGACCCCCTTCCCACCACTAGCTTTGGATCTGCCCCTAGTGACTGTATTTACTGAGGACCGTTCTTCCTCATCCTCACTTGGGCTCAGATGCCTTCCCTCCCCTGAGTGGTTAGAGCTTGCATCCTCCCTTCTTTCTCCCTCCTCTGGAGCTTCTTCTGTCTCTACCTCTTGGGCCTCAGCCCATGCTGTCAGGGATGTGATCAGGATTTGCTTCCTGAGATCAGTGGTTGCAGGCAACCCTCTTTCAATACACAACCCCCTAAGCTGGACTACTGTCAGTGTGGGTAGGCTAGCCAGATCAAGCTCCATGGTTCCCTAGTTTTGTGTCAACAAAAACTTTTTGCAAAAATTGGAAACAAGAATTTAGAAAAATTACAAAAATTCAATAATTGAAATTAATCCAAATTAAAAATTAAAAACAATTTTTGCACTAGGACAATTTAAAGGATTTTCAATTTGTTTTACCTAAAACTGTAACGTGATATTGAACACAAGTACAGGATCCCGTCGCTGCTTCCAATTATGTTGGAAAATGGGTTATTGGTAGGGCAGGTAGGTACCTACACCTAGCAACAAGCCACTAACCTCCACATAGGTACAGTTAGGTCTCAGTAAATTAATCCCAGCTCAACCCTTGGTAGCTTGGCAACGAGCGTCAAGGCTTAACTTAGGAGACAAAGTGTAAAGCATTCAAATATCACAAAACAGTAATTAAATAAAACACAGGAAACAGTTTAAAAATCCAAAACCAATTTATAAAAATAGTTTATATTTTTATCTTTAAAATTACACAAAAACGATTAAAATCGGTTCAGGGGAACCGGAGATATGAATTTTTAAAGAATTATTACTTTTCTAGCGCTTAGAAACAAAAAGCGCCAATCGGGTCATCTGGTTGCACCTCGACCGGGGCAAAGTCAAACTTTCAGGCCGACCGCGATGGAGCCCTGCTCGGCTACAGGTCGTGGGAGGCCTCGGTTAAAAAGTTACCTTCTGACTTAGGGCCTCATTATGACCCTGGCGGTACAGAACCGCCAGGGTCAACGGGGGCGGGAGCACCGCCGACAGGCCGGCGGTGCTCCCTTGGGCATTCCGACCGCGGCGGTAACGCCGCGGTCGGACAGGGACAACTGGCGGTCTCCCGCCAGTTTCCCGCTGCCCAAATGAATCCTCCAAGGCGGCGCAGCATGCTGCGCCGCCTTGGGGATTCTGACACCCCCTACCGCCATCCTGTTCCTGGCGGTTCGCCCGCCAGGAACAGGATGGCGGTAGGGGGTGTCGCGGGGCCCCTGGGGGCCCCTGCAGTGCCCATGCCAATGGCATGGGCACTGCAGGGGCCCCCGTAAGAGGCCCCGCTAGTATTTCACTGTCTGCATAGCAGACAGTGAAATACGCGACGGGTGCAGTAGCACCCGTCGCACCTTCCCACTCCGCCGGCTCGATTACGAGCCGGCTTCATCGTGGGAAGGTTGTTTTCCCCTGGGCTGGCGGGCGGCCTTTTGGCGGCCGCCCGCCAGCCCAGGGGAAAACTTGGAATACCCTCCGCGGTCTCTGGACCGCGGAGCGGTATTTTGGAGGGGGGAAGTCTGGCGGGCGGCCTCCGCCGCCCGCCAGACTTAGAATGAGGGCCTTAGTCTTTATTTTGAAGTTTTTCTTCACTGGGACGAACCTGCCAGTTGAATCCGACCTCCTGGAGCCCTTGTCCGGATACGCGATGTGGGTTTCCTCGGTGGAGACTTTTACCTTCGGACTTAGTCGTTTTTTTTAGATGAAAATCCTTCGACCGGGGTAAACCTGGATCTTGATCCGACGTCCATGGAGCCCTTCTCGGATACGATGGCTGGGAGGTCCCGGTCAACTTTTTACGTTCGGACTTAGTCTCTTTTTTGGATGTTTTTCTTTACCGGGACGAACCACGAAGTCAGGCCGGGTCGCGGTTGAGGCAAGCCGGCTAGAATTTCCGCGGCGGGTCGGTCCCTCTCTGGAGCTTTTTTCCAAAAATTCTCAAATCTTTTCCAAACTTCTGGGGCTTCACCCAGATGTTCTTTTAAGGTTCTTTTGGGGTCCACAGCTCACCCCAAGGGTCCAGAAGTTCTGTGATGGTCCTTGGGGGGTGCGGACTTCAACTCCCAGAATGCACCTGGCGCAAACTCCTTTTTGGCCACTGGACAGTGGTCAGCTGGTCGCTTTCTTCAGGAGTTGGTGCAGGGGACTCTGGTTAGCAATTTTTCACCTGTAGCAAACAGGGAGTCCCTCCTTGAACCAGTTGAAGCCAGGCAAAGTCCTTCTTGTGGTGAAGCCCAAGTGTGCAGCTGGTGCAGTCCTTCTGAGTGCAGGGTCCAGGTGCAGGCCAGGGGTCCAGCAGGGCAGTCCTTCTTCTTCTTTAGTTCCTTTCTTGTTGAATTCTGGAGGGGATCTGAGGTGTGGGTGCAGGTCTGCCAGTTTTATCCTTGCTCCTGGGTGAAAAGCAGGGGGGCCCTGGTTCTCCAATCAGGGACAGGGTCGTCCCCCTGTGATGACCACTTCCTGGGAAGTGTGGCAAAAATCCATCCCAGAAGGCAACAGTCTCTAACAATCCAACATGGATGAATCAGATTTTTGGAGGTTACATCTGGCTGAGCCCACCCACTGGTGTGGCTAAAAATCATAAACACACCCCTCTCCTGCCCTCTCCTAATCTAATCAAGGGGGCACCTAGCTGTCTGGGGTTGCAGGATGTGGGGGTGTTGCTGGGTGCTGCAAATGTCCTTCTCTGCCTTTGAAGGCCAGTTTGGCAGCCCTCCCCCTTCCTGCCTCACCATCTGCTGAGGGGAGATTCTCTCCCCCAAGCACATTCCTTTGTGTGAAGTCTGGCCACTTCACACCTCATCAAGGCAGCCTGGCAGAAGCTGCTGCAGGCTGGCCAATCAGAGCACAGCAGCATAAACAATGCAGAGCTGAAATTGGCAACTTTTTAGGTAAAGTCTAAACTTTTTACCTGAACTAGTTATATTAAATCCAACAACTGGAAGTTGTAGGATTTATTACAACAATTAATTTGATACCAAATTCTTGGTATGCAACATTTAAGGAGACTTTAAAATTTAAAATAAAGTCTGCCCATTCTAGCCTATGAAGGCCATTTACTTCAATGAGGGAAAAACGAATTTGGCTGTTTTTACCTCACCAGGGCTTATAAATCTATTTTTATAAAGTCTCTGCTTATAGTTACATGGCACCCAGCCCTAGGGGCACATAGGGCACACCTTAGGGGTGACTTATATGTAAAAATAAGGTAGTTTAAGACTTTGGAAGTACCTTTAATTCCAAAGTCGAATTTGCATATAACTTTAATTTAAAAGCAGCCAGCAAGGCAGGCTTGCTTTTAAAATGACACTGGGCACCTCAGCAATGCACCTAGGTGTGCACCACCTATGCTGTGGTCCGTAAACCTACATGCCCTACCATATACTAGGGACTTAAAGGTAGGTTAATTTAGCCAATTATAATTAGCCTAATTTGCATATCCATTTACACAGAGCACAGGCCCTGGGACTGGTTAGCAGTACCCAGGGCACCATCAAAGTCAGGAAAACACCATCAAAAAGAGGAAAATGGGGGCAAAAAGTTATGGGGCCTCTGCAATCAGCCCTGTTTTCTCACACCCGCCAGATGCAGTTTTCTGCAGCAGAGGGGCATGCAATGGGTGTTGCTGTGGGCATTCCACCACAACACCCATTGCTTTTGACGCTGCTTCAGATTTACAGGAACCTGTATATCTGTAGCAACACCAAAAACTAATGCCACCCCAGAGGTGGCATTAGCATGGCACAACAAGGAGAAATGCTTTCATTTCTCCTCGTTTTTGCTTTTTCTATGTGTGCTGCGTTCTGCAGAACACATAGAAAGAGCAAAGCTGCCATGAATGATTGTTTATGTACAGGAAGGTGTTCCTTCCTTCACATAAGCAATCCTTCCTTTCAACGCAGACACCCTTGCACTATGGTGCAAGAATGCCTGTGATGGCGCTGGCAGCTAAATTTAGTGCCAGGGCTAGGGGAAACACAGGGTGCGCTGTATTTCTGAAAATACAGCTCATCCCTGCATTTCAGAACTGAGAGCGGCGCTGCCAATTTGGTGCAGCACACACAGCACCAGGTCATTGTAAATATGCCCCACAGTGCTTCGTTGCTGCCAAAATGTTTTGGGACTTCATAAGTACCCATACAAACATGTTGTGTTATGTTGCCCTATGCTGTGCTATATTACACAACTGGTTATCGGCATAGGGCAATGTTTATAAATTGCTTGACCTCTTAGCAAATAACAACAATACACACATAAACAGCTATGCTAAGTCATATAAATGTTTTATCAGATAAATAAAAAAGTATTTTACAATATCTTTTGTAGTATATCTATATGTGCCTTCCTGCATAATTATGCCTCAGATATAGCTGGGATGCTTTTGGAAAATCAATTTGTTTGTGCCCCGCTAGAACTTCAGTACAAAGCTTACTAAAATTACGGGATAGCATTGGTTTCTGATGCTAAAAGTGTGTCATAGCTCTATTTCAATGTAAACCATTGACTATCTTTCACAAATGATTACAGGTAAATATATTTGTTTCATGATTGAGCAAGAGCATGGCTTTCTTTCTCAGAGTGATTGCCAGCTGTATTAAAAATGATCAAATTTTGCTGTCACTTCGGCACTCTAATGTCAGATTCATCCCACAACTCAACAAACATCTGACTCCCCAATGGGGCTCTCCGTGAGACATTAGTATTCTCAGAAACAACTAAACTGAAAAAAATGCGGTCACGTGCTATGCTAGAGCAAGGGTTTTCAGAAATTGACATGACAATATTATACTCTAAAGTGCATCTTCTATGTACTGGATTTGCCATAATAATTTGCCCCACACTTTCAGGCAATTACCGCAATAGGTTCAGTTTAATCTTTAGTCAAGCATAAAAAAGT
Source organism: Pleurodeles waltl (assembly GCF_031143425.1). Taxonomy (NCBI): domain Eukaryota; kingdom Metazoa; phylum Chordata; class Amphibia; order Caudata; family Salamandridae; genus Pleurodeles; species Pleurodeles waltl. The sequence goes on from NC_090436.1 coordinate 918,869,049, forward strand.
TGAATCATGAGCCTTTTCAAGCCTACTGATTGCTTAACTTTTCAGACAGACAGTGAAATCATTCTCTGAAAATTGATTCTTCAGAGTGCATAATCCTCATAATCCATTAGGTCCTGGGGCATACTGGATTGTTACCTATTGTTAAGGTGCACTTAAAAAGGCACTTTGAAAAACACTGTGCCAACAAAATAGTTGTATAGTCTTTCAATTTGTGATAGTGCCCCGAATTCTATTTTGGTAATATCTGCAACCACTTCACAAACCTGCTGTGTCCAGTGTGTTAGAAATTAAAAATGTATGGCAATGCATTAATTTCACGATCAGTCTTTCAAGTTCCCACTTGTAGACGCTTGCACTAATCTAACCCAACCACTTCAAATTCAGGGGGGATGAGGCAAAGTCAGATAAGTTACAAAGATGCCTGAAAAATGTTGCATATATTGCCTCATTGACAAAAGGTCAAAATACCCCAAATAAGTACCAAATGATCTCCATTGTCAAAATGTAAATTCCAACACTTTCCTAGGCCATTATCCAGGAACTTTTCAGTTTCGCATTAGTGGGGTGACCAGGGTTGCAAATTAATATTGTCGTAAGTTAGTTCATTTTCAGAATGCGACCTGTCAGTGGTCAGCAAAGCTAATATTAGTTTGAGGAGGTCTTTAGCAATGCCTTATCCAAAATGTCAGCAGCCACAATCCGAAAATATATAACTAGGAAGTAAAAAATTGCTCCTGTTCTTTTAGGACTCCCTTTGTTGTTATTAAAAAACCAAATAGATGTAAAACACGTTCAATCATGAATAATGTAGTCTTTGGTAGTGTCTTGCAACTCCTGAATATTGGCAACAGCTTGAGTTTTGATTGAGCAACAGTTTCCATAACTTGAAAAATGTAAAGGACCAATAGTATGTTTTGCCAAATTCAGAAACAAATACCTCAGTGTTATTTATAAACATCTTGCTATTAGGGGGCTATATAAAGTTCTCTAACACTATCTGCTCACAGGTTGTTACATCAATGCTTGAAAGCAGTGTTTGTGTGACCTTAATGTTAGCTTGGTGCTAAATGAATGTGGTTGGACAATAACAGAAGGTTCGGTGTGAGGATGTAAGCTCATCACCAAGATAATGTTATTTTCCATTTGGAATCTGGCTAATATCACAACCCTCAAGGCAAGATCAAACTAGTGGATGAAAAGTAGAGAATTTACTGCTGTTTGAAAGGAAATTTACATGTGCATTTTTTTCAGGCGGATTTCTCATCTTTTATCATGTTCTATCTAAAACATTTTATATTTCAAGATCTTGCTTGGATTCCAAAGCATATGACATTAAGGTCTAAAATAAAGAGGTAGTTAAATGAATAGTATCATCTTATGCCTCTCCACCTGTTTGTATGATATCAAATTTTGAATGATATAAACCTCTACAAACTGAATAGTGCTGTCCTCCATATCTTACAGGTTATTTTCTGTAGTTAAGGCATTGAACGTTTTGTAAACTCCAATATCTTGTTAGTGTTTAATCATGCTGTCACACCAAAACCAGAAATATGATGTTCATGTTTATTATATGAACATCCCAGTTTTGTTAGCCACATTTATGTAATACAATCATATCTTTTCTATTGCAATTGAAATCCCTGTACCAAATACAGATGCAAATTCTAGGATACTAGTACTATTGTGGCTCATTATTTATCAAGTAGCAGGCAAGACTTATCCCTCAACTAGAGTGACCAAAAAGACCACATTGAGAACACAATTTCACAATCAGGCACACTACTGATCTTCTCAATAAGGTGTACACAAAAATGATGCTAATCATTTGTCACATATATCGTAAAGCACTTCAAGAAAGATTATGGATTAATTGATCAGGACTTTCTCACAGGACAAGTCAACCATGTAGGCTAATTTTCCTTGAGATCTAGCTGGGTAGTACCAATGTTTTATAGGAGAACCTATCTTAGAAAATATTTTGACCTGTGGTACACCATTTCCCTTACTCTCTGGCATCAACAAAGGCTTCCTGAGAGTTGGCAGAATGATGGTAGCCTAGCTGTCCTGTGTCACCTACAGTCTGTTGAGTATAATGACTCAAAGATTTTGCTCCCACAGAACTATGCATCTTGTTGATTTTTTTTGCTGTCACTCTTATGGAACTAAGCAACTGGGTGAGCTTTGTGATGAATTTCCAATATATAAATAGATTTTCAATACACTTATTTTCAGTAGTAAGAGATTCAGTTTTTTTCTCTAGCTTTAATTTAGTGTCTCTTTTCTTTGTCTCTTAAACTTTGTCTTCTCAAACAATGCGTGCCCCTAATGTTAGGGGCATGCATTGTTCATTGTTTAAGTGCTGCTTCTTTTTAGATCTCAAGATTTTTGACCACATTTCCCCTGCACTGCTAACCGTCCAATGGCTCGCCATTGAAGTGTGGGCCAAATTCAAAATTGCATGCAATACCCACACTCCTCCTCACCCTCCTATCTAAATGAGAAACTGGAAATCTCTGAAGCAAATAGGGGGCCAAGTAATGCCCAGTCCCTGCTCCTGGAATCTCCCACCTTCAGGCAAGAACGATACATGAACCAGTCCTTCTCAGGCAGCACCACTAGAACCTAGCAACCTTCAAAAAGGTCCTCAAGCTTTCTGTTTGACAGACATCTTGGGTCTTTCAACCTCAAAAAAGACTTATTTACTTTCTCCACTGCACCCTGATATGCTTTTAGTTTACCTGTTCATGTCCTCTGTCATACTGGTGTGACTGTCTTTTGTGGTACCTCCTTTATACATACACTGATGTAAACGTCTGAGTTTAACTACTATTAATGTAACCCGCTGTAACCCTGCATCCTGTGTGTTATAAAGTTCTTTGATGCCTTCGGGCCATGTCTCCACTATATAAAATTGCTAAAATAAATTAGTAATGCGCTTCTCTACATTTTCCGATTTGTTCTTGTTGAATTGTTTACTTTTCTTCCTCTGGTTTTCTTTCAGTCTTATCTGTGCTTCTGTCTCTCTCTCTCAGTCAGGCATGAGTTTCTCAACAGAACAATAAATTAGAGCATGCGGACAACCAACTCATTTTCATCAGTAGGTGCAGATACTGGTAATAACCCCCACTGATTCACATAATTTGGCGCACAGTTGAGCACACTGGTGGACCAAAGGTAACTCGCAACTTGTGTTTGATTTTAATTGCGATTGGGAATGCTGCAGCTGGCAAAACGGGTTCTACAATTGCATAAAAAACAAAGAACAATTGCATTATTTAAAACTAAGACTTGCACAATTTAGCTGCAGTCTGTGTGAACGCCCTTTAATTCTATATGTGATTATCTCGCTAAGTGTTGCAAATTACTGTATTCCACAGGAAAGGCCTTTATAAGTTGGCCTATTGTTGTGCACACATTTGTATGCAGAGCGAAAATATCTTGAAATAGTTTGTTTTCTGTTCATGGTATTCTAAGCTTCAAAACCATTGCCTGAAACTTGCACTCAGTGCTATAATTGCAGCTACGATGTCGCCCTACTGGCCAGTCTTCCTTTTGTTTCAGTCTTTCATGAAATCCCTTTGTGCTATTGTCAAGCAGCTGTGCTTTGTTCTTTAATGTTTTCCAACCTAGCGCCCCAGCAGAGATCACTTTATAACATAAACTGCAAAGCGCCATTTTCACAGCAGGGACAGCAGTGTGCATCTTCAGAAAGAGGCATTAATAAAATGGCGGCGCAATGAACATGGTAATTCCTGGTCACAAGCTAGCGTAGGCACGGTTTCAGCCTTGCAAAAATAAAAATGATGTTTCATTGCTTGCATTGCTAAAATGCTGGGCGCAGACATACTACCTTAACTGCGTTATTTCCAGCTATAAACCTTTTATGTCCTCTCGGTCTCTTCAGTTCTTTCTTCTTAATGTTTTCACAGCACATTTGTAGTTAATTCCGATCAGGTAATAATGAAACAAAGAACTTAAGTCTTGCAAAGTCATAGTTGTAAATGTTGTTCTCTGCATACATCAATGTGCATAACCACTACGAGTCCATGAAGACGAACGGATAACAAGTAAATTTCCAAAACGTTTTGGATGGCTGTCTGTTGAGATGTCTACCTAAATAGCTACTACAAATCCGACCTCTAAAATTCCGAAGTAAACTATTTCAAAGAAATGTATGGGATGCCATAACAATAGATTATGTTTCTGTGAATAAACGTAGGGGCCTATGTAAGTACCTTAAACCTAGGGAGGGATGAAGACAATAGCATATCAATTATTAGCAAAGTCTGTAGGTCTGGATTGTATTTGAGTACCATCTAAAACATTTAAATCAACCTATTAAAGTAGGCTTTCTTGATACAAGGCAACAAGAACGTATCACATTTAATGTATGATAATTCAGATTGCTTTTGAGACGTTAAATAGATTCTTATGCAATAAGCTAGCAGCATGATGTGATAAAGTTTTGCTCTTCTGGGTAGGGCTAAAACACACTCTGTACACTTTAAAGGATTGGTAACAATCTGTCCTGCAGATAGCTGTGCTGTCAAGGCAGACCTAAGAAGGATCAATAAGAGCAAGGTGTATTTTTAGTAAGCATGCTCAGATGTAATCTACCCCGCCCAACTAGCTTGAATGTTTAATAACGAGAGGCAGTGACCACAGCGTGGTCTGTGAGTCGTGTGAAAACCAATATTGTGAGTCATTCACAGTTTGTCAGTGACAGAGGCGGTGAAGGAAGAATGCAGATACAAAAATCCAGAGAAGTGGATATACAGGGATATTTGTGTCTTTCCACAAATGTCCAGCTGATTATGGTCACCTGTTTTCTGAATCAACAGTTAGAAAGTAGTACTAATCAAATCTCTACTAGAGTAAACAAATCCAGTCTAATTTTGTAAAAGCTGGGAAAAAAATGCCTTAGGATTTCCTTAAAAGTGAGTTTGCTCTTTTTTCCTCTGTTGCAAATGTTAGCAAACATGTCAAGTAAAGTGAACTAGAGGCTACATTTGGAAGAACCTGATTGTGAATCATTGTCTATGACAATACGCTTTGGCTGGAGATTTTATGAGAAAGGTGTTATTAAATGATATGCAGGGGCGTAGTTTGATCAATAAGTTTGCGGGGTATGAGCTTCAGATTTTCCCACCAATCACACTGGAATTTAATGTTCAAATACATTATAGAACACACAGGGTGCGTGAGAGGGCCCTAAGCGGCAAAGGGAAAAGAGAGGAATGGTGATTGCCAGGAGACTTAGGGCCAGATGCACAAAAGTCTTTTTGCGGTTGCAAATGGACAGATTTGCAGAACACCTTCTCCTTTGAAAACGTGGGTGCAAAAATTTTTTAAGAACAGGCAGTGGTCCCACGCCCGGATCTTAAAAAATAAAAACAAAACCTGGTATGGTTTTTTTTTTAAACGCATCACATTTCCTTGAAGGAAAATGGGCTGTATTTTAAAAAACAAAAAATTGCTTTATTGAAAAAGCAATCACAGGCATGGTGGTCTGCTGACTCACAATGGATCACAAAGTGAGACTACCTCATAAATATTAATGAGGTAGGTCTATTTGTGACCCAAAGCGACCTGCACAATGTGTCAAGCGTCCATTGGCACAGCAATGTTTTCGATTTCCATAGCGCGAATCTCAAAAACTCGCAATTAGGAAATCGCAAACTGAATTTTTCGTACAGCTGGCCCCAAGTGAGAGAATACACAATGTTTTGTAAAATCACCAGCATGTGCTCAGACTTTCAAATCAGAGAGCGAGAGAGTGTATGTGCATTTCTGTCTGTGTGTATGTAAACATTTCTACTGAAATCCAACTGAAAGCACTTGTTCCCAACATTTTATCAGAAAATACATTTATTAGGGGGGTGCAACACCCCAAACACACCACCTGAAACTACACCCCTGATGATGTGAGGGGGGCAGCAGGACATTGTTGCTAAACAATAAACACTACGTACCTGACAATTGCACTGCTAACTGTCTTTTACAACCAGTGTAAAGCAAACACCAGCTATTTGCATTGATACACATGCGTCCCATAAAAGCATAAAAACTGAAATTAGTTATTCAGTTCTGAGCAAGGCAGAGATGTTGAGGAACCTAAACATGTGGCAGTTGGGTTAAAAGAAAGTAAAAGATGCTGCAGTGTCCGGTTAAGTATTAGCAATGACAGCAATGATCTTAAGAGGTCATGCATGTCAACTGGATGAGCTTGCACCCTAGGAGATGAAGGCAAATAAAACACATTGAGGATGACTTCTAAACCAAAATTTAGTGTAAAGAATAATAGGAGGTTTTGATGAAAACAGATATTACTTTTGAAAGAAACGTGAACGTATGCTGAACCTCTTCTTAAAAAAAGTACTGCACATAGGATGCAGTTTGTGAAAGCATCTGAGATGGCACTGAATGTTGTATCTTTGGTTGGTCCTGAAAGTGATTCATAAGGTGGAGATGGGCACTGATCCTATCAGAATGGTTGAGTTGTTCGGGACACAATGTACCACACTATCTGCTTGCAGACGCATTATAACCATGTTGAGATGTGGACAACGTTTGAGAAGTGAGGGCGTGTCTGATGCCTCCAGTGGAGGCAAAAAAAAAAAAAAGAGTAGGTCCAGGAGAATCGTTTTGCATCTGCACGCAACACATTAGTATTAAACAGCCATGCTTAAAGTTAACAGGTCTTATTGAAACTAAGAATGCAATGAAACCCTTCTCATCAAACTACAAAGGGCATACAGACCTGCATTGATAACAATCAGCAATAACTGGCAATCACAATGTTTCTTGCCTTACTAACGCCTGCTTTGAAATTGACACCTATTATGACACTCAGTCATGGCAGTTTTATTTTTCAGTGCAGGGTCTGCCATCACTTGAAGTTGAACTGGAAAAAAATGTGCATTTTGACATACAGGGTCTCATTTGATGCTTCTATGCATCTTGAAGTGAATCCAATGGATGGGCAGCCATATTGAAACATGCACTGCGCACAATGGACAAACAAAGACCTAATGTTCAGCCACAAATATGCCTACATCTCCATTTTTTGCTTTCATCCACGGTGTGACCGTTTTAGCTAATATGACATTTTCATTCAATAAAATGAAGAATTTCTTGAGATCATTTCTTGAAAGCACCCTCACAAATCTTCACACTGATGTTGAAAGGGAATGCTGATATGAAAGAAATGCTAATGCAGACTACAGCTTTACCTCACTCCTCTCTTCGGCTATGCTGCTTAATGTATGCTTAGTCACTGCACATGACACTGATATCTTCAGAACCATAGTCCTCCGCTCTGTGCCGGTAAAGCTTCTCTGCTGGATGATTTATCTGGTCTGGCACTAACATACTTTCAACGGGCTTCTCCATCAAAATGGTAAACAGGGTATATGGTGTTGGAGGAGGGCTAACGCTTTTTTACATGTTCATTCATATTTATGTGGTAACAGCCTCTCTCCTCTTCTTATATTTCATTGAAATATGTTTTATCTCAACTGCAATAAGACTTTATCGCACATTGATACATATTTTGTATTTTTCCAGCAAAATATAATTTCTTAACTTTGAATTTTCATGTTGTCATGGTATGTTTCAATTTAGGGGCAGACTGGATGGGGAAAAAAATCTGAACTTCTCTGGCCTGTCTGGCCCTTCCCACATTTCCGTAAATTGATCTGCCAGTCCCCTACAACTAGGTACTCCATCCATCCATGTGAGCGATGTTGCATGTGTACACTTTGTTCCCTTCTATAGAGTTTATGTGATACGAGGCCATAGCCACACTGAAATTCATTTTGGACTTGCTACATCCAAGTGGTGCCTAAGATGAATCTTGGAAGAGAATCTAGACAGCAGATGTGAAATGGAAGCCCCCTTTGTAGCTAGAGTGTTTCTCTCTACCCTTACTGGATTAATTCTTCGGTGGAAGTGCAAACTCCCCATATGTTAACAGTAGAAGAGCATCCCTTGTTTTAGTACTCTTGTTTTGGGTTTTTCCTAACTGGAGACTCCCAACTCTCCCCCACTTTCTCACTAATACTTTCTGACAAAAGTCAAGAACTCATTAGGTGTGGGCACCTAGCTTGTTAGAGTGTAGGGTTTTGTGTTTGGGCCATAGAAAGATACCCAAGTTTGAAAAGATGTAAGTACTATGTCTCCACTTGAGTGTCCCTGACTAGTGCCTTTCTCTCTCTAGTCTCACCTGAACACTACATTGGTGCTGTAGATTCCTATCGCATATCAGTTGGCTGGCCTGGAGCAATGTCCCTACTCACTGTGCTCCAGAGATCATGTAGACACCCTTTGAGCAGCGCATCCAATCTGAAATGTCCAACCTTTGCAGGCACAGTCTGCTCAACAACCAAACTTACAAAAAGGTACTGCAAAGGGGGAACAAGCCCATGCTAATAAAAAGGGGAGAACCACTGCAACCCATCCTCAAAATCCAAGGACTTCCCTACTCCCACCTTCTACCAGAAAGGGACTCCCTCAGGGACTAATTGGGAGATTGTGAAACAAGGAATATCCTGTGAGGCTGTCCAATGGAAGTAGACTAGACAACCTTCCTCAGTAATGATTGAAGGGTATTAGTAATACCCAGATCAATTTATTGTGTCAGAAACCCTTACATTCAGTATTACGCTGTGTCTAATTAAGTAAAATACTTTTTCTTCTTTAAAGACTAGGCACTTACTGAACATTGGGTTAGTGGCCTGTATTAATAGGTTCATTGATTGCTGAAAGTCTAGTTCTAGATCACCTCCCTGAATAAGCCATGGTCTGCTTGAGTTCGCTACCTTGAGAGTCAAGTTATGAAGTGTTGTACTAGTTTTAGAAACATTGGCAAGGTTAAGTCTCAGGATAGGACTAAGGTTCTGATTGTCACAATCTGATCACTATAACACCTTTATGTCCTCCCACTCCTAAAAAAGATTCCACATGCAGAATTGTATCATTTGCAGCAAATCCTGGATTGTGGTCAGCACTTTATCCTACAGAACTATCTAAAGTAATGTTGACTAACTTGTGTTACATGGCTCAAACATCTGAGGTTTTTGGCCTATAATAAAGCCCTTGGTTAGGAGCCTTGCTGGTTATTGAAAATATGACTTCAAATGCCTGAAAAGGAAAAATGTTTCTGTGGAATCTGATTGCAATCTAACTGATATGCTTTATATCTCAAATATTTCTAAATGGAACACCTCAACATAAATGCTACACATTCCATGTCTGAACGTCCTGTCAAAGCGTTCAATGCTCTTAATGACATAATGGACCCTCCCTCAAATACATTTGAAGTATTTGTGGGACCGGTGTTCTGTGAGACCTATGTTGCAAACCCTGTGATTTCACAAGATAGAGCTATTAATGCCATAGAAAGAGGCAATGTGCACACACAATGTGGCACCATTTGTGCCTCTTGAAGCAAGTTATCTATTGCTTCATGTTTGTTTGTCATGAGTACAATGACTTAATCACTCTGTACCTTTGATCATCTTAAGGAATTCTTACAAAAATTACTAGCTTCCTTATCTTATATTTGTTTGATAATCTGCTTAGAAAATACTGTGAGAGTGAGAAAGGAAACATTAACTACTATCTGTCTTTGTTGCTCTTGGATGAAGAACTCAAAGGTTATTATGTGCTTCTGAGGATTGGTATCACACCTTTTTTACAGTCTTTTTACAGATAGCTTTAATGTGTGTTGTAGACAGCATTTTATAAAATACTTTAAAAAATGCTAGGGTGAACTTTGTGTCAGCTACTTGGTCATAATTGGATGGCTTTCCTGCCAATCTCTGTTTACTGTTCTTGATTCAACTGTTTTCTTTCCTATTCTTGTGTTTTACACACACTTGTAGATTTAGTACTTCACATTGGTTTTTGATTTGATATGTTGTATCATTGTATTGCTATACTAGGGAAAAAACATTTCTTTGACATTTTCTATAACATTTCCATTTTAATACTGATTGGGTTGCCATGGCCCTTCCTCTTTAACCATATTGTATCTAGTTTCTACCTCCCTATTCCCTTGTATGGCACTTTCTACTTATGATGCAGCCCATCTCTAAGGGAAATCATGAGTACGTGCTTGGAGGACTGCATCTTTTCTTGCAAACTATACAACACCATACAATTAAACATGCCACACTACTGTGGTACAGTTATACAAAGACTTAACACCCCGTCCATCATCCAGAAGTATGACTGTCCAATACAAATAGGAGAGTAGTGGCACACCCTTTGTGTATGAAGCAACATAAATGTTACACATGTAGTAGCTACTTACTCAACAACCCAGAAAGTGCTTGTGGTCTCATAATGGGTAGTAATAAAGTGCTGTACAAATACCAATACAATAAAAATGTCCAATTTATGATTTTTGAAAATAGGCCCTAATTCTCCTTCGGATCCCACTTAGATAATGTGAGCTATTTCATGTTCATCGGTTTGCACAGGGAGCTGAAGAACTCTATACACATTACAATGTTTACAATTACAGACATTCTTTTCTAACATCAGGATATCCAGTGTCACAAAACGATTCAGTTTCCGTAACAGCATACCTATATTTAAAAATGCAATTTAGCAGACAAGTGTGAGCTGATTATGATTCCTTCCTAAATGGTCTGGCTGCTTCTTGATTCTTCAATTCTTCACACCTGATTAATTCTTGAATATTCATGTCTATTAAATATGAGCTTAATCGTTCTTTTGAGCAACTGCCACATGTAGCTAGGCACCTGTTCAAAACTAAGGTAAATCAAATGTAATGGCTGCTGTTTAGTGCAATTAAGGAGAAAATATGCATTTTAGGGTGCGATGGGGATGGATTCAATCAGCAAAAAGAAAAGTAAAAAGCTGAATCTTCATACTTCTAAGGTCTTTATTTCATGACTACATAGAATTTCTATAAAGTAATACACTTAGTTGAACAAATATTTAAGCTTAAGTGCTGGTTTATATTATTTTTTCACTGCCAAAACGCCTTTCCCTTGCCCCCTCCCCTTTCCATTTCCCTTTCCATGCCATATTTTTCCACTCTAAATGAAATTACTGCCACCACTGTAAGTCCTCTACACTCTAGTGAGCTCTGTAAAGAGAGAGCACATGGCGCGCCTCTTAAGAACACACACGATATTGTGCTGGATGTTAATGTGTGTCACAGTGGTGTCCAGCACACATGCATGATCCTTGTGTGTGCTGAGTTGGGAGTCAAAAATCTACAGCTTGCTATGGTGAACCCAACACAGGGTGCATGCTCTTTAGAGTCATGATGTTGACCTTTCTCAATCCCAACAATACCCATTGTGGTATCTCCCTTTCTTTGTTGGTGTGTTTCAATGATTACAGTCTACTTGTTTAAAACGTCCAATTACAGATATTTAAATACATTAAAGTCTGGCTCATGCCAGCAACATTTTGTCTGTACAGTAGAAAATCATATATCTGAAAATGCTAAATTTCTGCACTGCTTGCTGCCCCACATGGTTGCCTTTTATGTTGAATGAGATGACAGTACATTAGGGCAACTGACTCTAAAAGTAACCAGCTGTCTTCCAGACAAGCAGACATTTTCCTGTGAACTGTTTGTGCAGACCATTATAATTCAAGGTTGAAACAAATCAGCATTGAATGTAGCACACTGACAGGGCAGGGAGTGTCAAAAATGTCTCTCCACATAGGGTGCAACAAATCCTTTAACATCCTTATTTTTTGGAGATGTTCACAGAAGATTTTCCATTCAGTCTGCCTCTAAACCAAAACATGCCATGCCTATGAAATTGTTTTCCACTGCACCCATAGAGGAGAAGGATGCATATATTTTGACACTCCCTGTTCCACATCAATGTGCGATAAAATTAATTTTGTCCTTTATATGTTATGTTTAGCTAGTTGGTGGACAAGAATTTATCAATATGTCATTGGCAGATATCTCATCAACCCTAACTGATAGATCTCATCAAACTAAGTTAGTATATTTGAATTAAAAACATGGTGCTACGAAATAACCTCCCTTCAGATTTCTAAGGTCTTTAAAGTATGTGGGAGAGCAAGGAATAGAAAAAGCACAGACCTGTGTAAAAAATGTAAAATGTTGTGTTTAAAACCAGAAAAAAATATTATTCTGACCTCAAACATCATGACCTGAAAAGTCAAGCTTTAGAGTTGACTGTCTGCCAAATAAATCCACAGAATTTCCAAGAGTTTGTATTTAAATGTCATACGAGAGAAGGTAATGCTTTAAATATTACTTTGTATCCATTTATCCTTTCAAGCACTGACATGATTCCCATATATATTACACAATATTTTTTAATGAACCACATTGAGCTATTTGATCTTAATGTACTATTTCGCTACCATTTGGGTCTGATTCACAATACATTAAATATAAAACTTGAAAATCTACTTATTGTTGTTCAATTCTATGTTTTGAATAGATGTCTGGCTTGTTCAGGAGTCACAGCCATACCTGGAACCACCCTTGAACAACTAAATATCATACAATTAAGGAGTACTCCACCATTTAATTTAGTCAAGCACATTTTAAACAAGGTCCAAACTTTACATTTTGTGAAATAGTTCACTGGCAGTGTTAACCTTTGTTAACCACCAGGAAAAAACATTTTTCTGGTGAAAGAATTCCCTCAGCTTCACAATCAAGAAAAATTAGGGGGTCCTAATGACATTTTCCGCCCTATATGCACACTATTGCAGTCTTTTTATTTACAGTAAATCAGGGTAGGCAAACAGAGGTTTCTCCAGGTTTGACAGTGGCGCCCACTGCCCTCCTCTTGGGACAAACATGTGTGTTCAAATACATCTACATTTAGCACTACAACAAATCTGCCAGAGTCATGGATTTTCTGTGATACCAAGCTACTTCTGTGAACATTATTAAGGTTAGATCTTTATTTTATGAATTGGGATCTGGGAATTACACAGGTAAAATCTCTTTGCAGTCCTAGCTGAATTTTGATGCACTAAAATGCTGTCATTCATCTCTTTTATAAATAAATGAGATAGAGTGACAGCTGACAAGGGGCGTAGTGTATTTTGCCAAATATATACTTTAATTTCTTTGGGAGTAACGAGTGAGTGTGTGAATGAATAAGAGTAAGTGAGTGGAAATGTGTAATGTATATACTATAGATTGTTCCAAAGAAGACTTGTGTTCATGATCAAATCTCAATATGTGAACTCATAACATTATGGAACATTATCTCATTAGTAAGGCATTATCTTGTGACATTAGGTATCAATGCTAACTTAAGAGAAGATCCTCTTTGAAGATTGCAAATTATTTCCTGAATCTTTTTGGATGACATATTCCTGAGAGAACGGCATACTCTGTTACAACTATTTATGCCCTGTGACCTAACATCTAGAAGGCCGGACTTGGTGGTTATCCCGCTGTTTACCTTACTGCTATGAACTGGTACACACTTTCTCAGGATAAACAGGCACTTTAACAGCCTAGAGTTTCAGAAGAATCCCAAAACGTGTTTTCAGTCATTCAATATTTGTCTTTGTCTCTCTTAATTCAGTTCAGGACAACCTTAGAAGTAGTCAAAGTCCTCTGTAAATAGTATTCATAGATTTCAGTTTAAACTTAATTTGCCTTTCCAACTTAAAAGATTGTTTACTAAGTTAGATATTTGGTGCTAAGAGCTTTCAATCTTAGATCAATAAAAAGCGACTTGGTGATAATAAGTATATGAAATAGTGCTCGTCAGTGAAAATGTTGATTAATGTTGCCATGAGGAAACATTTCCAATAATTTGGAAAGTAAACAGAAATGCAACAAACTGTGTGACTTAGTTGATGATATTACTGTGCAATATACATTGTCAAAAGTATGTCTCACACAAGCACTACAAGTTACCTCTCAAAATGTCCTAAACCAGAGCGGAACTAAGAAAATGTGATACCAGAAAATGTTCTATGGCAGCACCAGCAGGTGCACGGTTTTGGATGGAACTTGCAAAATGTGACTTCACGAAGGAGGTTTTCTCATTAGTAGAGATTTCTATTTACAAGAAGAGCACATGTGAACTTTTCCTTCCCTCCATTTTGAATGGCCACATTATACAAACAACATTGTCATTTAGAAATCTATCACACAGGTAAAAATTCGCTAGAAATATCAATCTTGCACCACAGGAGAAAGGACTTACCACGCAGGACATTGAGTCTTGTGGATACACTAATTTCTCCAACATTATTAGTGGCCACACATTCATAAATTGCATCATCTCTTGGGGTCCTCAATGGCTGTATTCTGAGGACAGACCCAGAGCCATCATCAAACTCTATCACCTGTGGAAAGAAGCACAGGCTGTCACAGTTGTTGTTACACCTCCCTACCTCTGTGTCACACACTATTGAATGTCAACACTCACTGCTCCTCTCTTTTCCAATAACATCCACATACTGACACAGGATCCTCTAGTGCACATGTTATGTGAATGACGCCTCGTGGGGTGAACATAATCTTGATTAAAATATAGGCACTTTGTTGGTACCTATTTTTGCATTCATTTATTGGCAGATTAGTTTTTTGGAGTATCGCATTCTGCCTTTTGGTTACTTCAGAATGATAGCAGTACCAGAGTTTGCAAGCTGTAAGGCTGGGAGGAATAGAATTATTTAGGGTTGGGAAGCTCCCAATCTAACATTTATCAGTCACAGATCTTTTTCATGGGGTTTATTCATAGGAAACAGGAAACGTATTTTAAGACTTTTTATAAAGCATGTGCATTTTGATTCGTCTAACATATGAAAAAATTGAGAGGCTAATATGTGGCTGCCATGAAATGCAAATATATTTCCCTAGTGAGTTTTCCACCGATTCTGGATCTAGTGTTTTTTGGTTGTGGAACCAAAGAGTAATGGTGTTTCAAAGCTTTGTTAAGCAGCCCAGACTTTTCTATTTTTACTTAAGGCCATGACGAAATCAACAATATTGCTATCAGCTTCCCTTTTCCTCTATGGAAAATTATCCAAGGATGTGAAGCAACAAAATTGCAAAAACAATACAATAGCATAATATACTAATTCATTCGGGTAAATAAGGGTAACTTTAAGTCAAAAGTATTGTACTCTCATCGAAAGTTAAGGCTACATAGAATACTACTTTTGTTAAAATTCGAGCTTGGGCAATATAAATGTACGTGTGCCAAACATGATTTAATAGCAGTCATATGGATACCTTCGGGAAGACATATGCTACAGATGATGAGAAAGGCAATGGAAAAAATATCTTTAGACGTTTGCCCGGAAGCTTGCAAATGTTCATATCTGAGACATTTATGCACAAATGTGAATTGTTTTCCATGACATAAATCTTTGGCAGCCTCAGACATCAGCTTCCAGAATATTAAACACCTTACATAAAGAATTATGCACCAAGAAAATCATGGCACAAACGGAATTTGCTATTTTTGTCGAGTTTACATCAAGGGCAATGAAACAGTTTGAAAATGAGAACGATAAAAAACTCAGCTTGAGGGGAAACCAGTTTCCTTTGTTTCTGATTACTAATACGGCATACATGGCTTGCTTTATTATTTCAGCAGAAGTTATACAATTTATGGTGTAGTTCAAACTCTCTGCTGATACACGTAGTATGCCCATGAAATGCTTTTAAAGCAAAAAGACGTATAGTATCTTATTTTTCACATATCTTATTTTTCACAATTGCTTTTGAATCTGGTTTCTGGTTGAGGATGGACCAAAAATGGGCCTGATTCACAAAGGTAAGCTTAGACCAAAAGTCTGAGTTTAGACCAAAAGTCTAAATTTACTCCTAATAAGGTTAAACGTTTGGTCTTAGTTTAGACCAAAAGTCTAAACTTAGACCAAACGTTCAACTTTACTAAGAGTAAAGTTAGAATGTGGGTCTAAACTTAGACTTTTGGTCTAAACTTTGGCCCATATTTATACCTCTTGATGCAAACCTGCGTTAGCGCAGGTTTACGTCAAAAAATATAGCGCTGGGTAGCACTATTCCCGGACGCCAGCCAGGTGCCATATTTAAGGTATGGCGCAAGCTGGCGCTAAGGCCTGGTTAGCATCAAAATACATGATGCTAACTGGGTAGGGGATGCGTAGGGAAGACTGGAGGTTGTGCAGGAAAGAATGGAGATAGTAAGGTTAGAGTAAAAAAAATTACTCTAACCAGACTAGCATCATTTTTTTGACGCACAACCCCCATGAACATGACTCCTGTCTTAGAAAAGACAGGAGCCACGCCCCCCAGCCCAATGGCCATGCCCAGGGGACTTATGTCCCTTGGGCATGGCCACTGTGCACAGTGCTATGTAGGGGGGCCCAAGTTAGGTGACCTGGACATACCTGGGATGGGTCCCCCATCCTTAGGTGTCCTCCAGGTGTGGGTGCGTGCATGTGGGTGGGTGTGTCTCTGGGGGCAGGAAAGTGCACCTGTGGGCTGTTTCCATGGTCTCTGCCCATGGAAAAGACCCACAGGTCCCCTAATGCCTACCCTGACCCAGGCGTTAAATAATGGTGCTAAGGAGGCTTAGCACCATTATTTAAGGCCCTCCTCCTCCCGTGCGTGATTTTTGCATGGGAGGATAAATAAGGCGCTAGGGCCTTTGAGTAATTTTTTACCCAGGAATGCCTTCCTTGCATCTCATTGACGCAAGGTAGTTTTCCGCTGGCAAAAAATGACTTGAACTCCAATATTGTGGTGCTAGACATGTCTAGCGCCAAAATATAAATATGGAGTTAAGTTTGTGCCAGATTTGCATAAAAAAAGGACGCAAATCGGGCGCAAACAGAGTATAAATGTGCCCCTTAGACTTTTAATCTAGGTTTACCTTTGTGAGTTGGGCCCCTAGACCACAAAAAAAATGAATGACCCCCCATGACACAGAGGTTTTCTCCCATGGTGTGGGGTTAAGTTCTTTATTTTTACTGTCCCACGCATGCAGATAAAATCTTGCTTCACCTTGCACAGATGGACAGTAAAAACGCCATCTGACCACCCACTCTAAATTGAGGGTATAGGAGTGGCTGTGCTACTGAAGTGTCCTGGGTCACAGTAGGCTCCGTCATCAACATATTGTCGGTTTGTCCACCTCTAAATTGGGCTGGTGAACTGCGAGATTGCCAGAGAGAGTACTCCATCGCAGTTGCGGCAGAGTACCCTCTTCGGCAAACTCTAATTCAGTGACCTTACACATATATTTGGAAAAAGCATACCCTTCCTTGTTTGTTAACATACTTCACGAAATCAGTGATGAGAGTGACATGTCAGAACTGGCTGGTTATTGTGGTGTAAGTGGTCTGGTCATAATTGAGCCAGGATGCTTTCCCCACTTAGATCATTTAATCATCATAATTAAAAATTGATTTAAAATAATCTTTGTGTGCAAGATTTGTTGTATGTTTGCTTTCTTTCTGTTTCTTCATTCATTCATTCATTCTTTCGTTCACTCTTCTTTTATCTTCCTGTAATGGTTTCTCGTGCATGAATTTGGCTCTAGCACTGTTCACAACACTAGGCTTAAGTAGGCACACTGAGTACTGCGTTGACACCCAGCTAGTTTAATTAAAGAAGTGAGATGAATGCAAGAAATGTTCAAGGAAGGATGACTTCTACTTTGTGTAATTGATATATCAGTTAAGCAGTTTATTGTGGATCAACGTATTGATTGATCAGTCAAGTGTCAGTATATAACATATGATGTGAGAGTAGTACCTCATAAGTTGCAGGTGTTCTATATGCACCACTATGTCTCTGACAGGTAATAGCAGCGTTATTAATATTACTTTGATTTGATTGTTCACAAATGAAACTGGCAGATCCTTCCATCACCGAATATTACTGTGCCAGTGAGCCTTTATTATTTTCCTATCTCTTTCCAAAATCATAGTGGTTAGATTCCTTACAACACTGTTTCATGACAGTGTCATTAATTGTGAATACCTTTGCTCATGGTTGTTGCATAAACATACATGCGTACATTTGGATATATAACAGTTGCCCAATGTTATATTTGTGTAGTTACGAAACAGTCTTGGGAATGGTAACCAGTCATTTATGTAAACACGTGGAACGTCTTCTTTGGCTCTGAGACTCAGATCGATAAGCCTACAAACAAACGGTTGTGGAACAGTAAGTTGGATATTGCTTGCAGCTCATACAAGGTGTGTTAATCAAATAACTTTAATATAGGTTCTTTAAAGAGGTTTACTTACCATTAGCATAGGCTCTCACCATGTTACCATTTCTCCATGGATAGTCATGCCATGACATCACTTCTCGTGAGAAGAACCTTGGATGACAATCTTAATATTTTTCACCACTGACAAAGAAATGTCATCAAAACTACACTAATTAAGCAGGAGAAGAAAATTCATGCCCAATGCTATGAGTTGAAAAATGCTGTGAATAAATCCAGCACAAGAAAATTGCTACAGATAAGCAAAGTATGAGAGCCTTGTTTCCTGAGTTCTACTTGCATTACATGTTTTAAAAGACACAGTCAATCTGTATTAAACATCAAGTAGTGCTTGCAACTAGTGTTGCAGTTATTATGATCACAGATACATAACTCACTGAGAGGTTGTCCATGACCTGACTAATGAATAGGAAAACGCAGCATTCAACACGTGTGTGCACATATGCAGTATCAAGGAATGTGGATCATTCTCTCAGTTGACATGGAGCAGTCTGGATAAAGGGACATGATCAAGAAATAGAGAGTGGGATCATAAGGGCTTGCCAGTGGGAGCTTATTATTTGTATTATTATTATTATTTTCGCGATTTGCAAAGTGCTTGGTGGGGTTTCCCTGCGCTGCAACAAAATGGGTATTTTCTTTTCTGTCTATCTTAAAACAACCATGTCTTACGATATATCGTTAATGATGAACAGTTTCTGAGGGAATCTGGGAGCCCTTTCCATAGTTTTGGGCCTTGAATGCAAAGGATAAGCCATCCATGTGTGTACGTTTCACTAAAGGAACCGAACATGGCGATTGTTCAGTGAACCATGACATCTGAGGAGGTTGATATGCTTTTATCAATTTTTGTATTTACTTTGGGCTCTTACCTGTTCTAGCTTTGTGCACATAGCACAGAGTCTTGAATTGGATTCTCTTCTCTATAGGTAACCATTTTTGTTCCCATATAAGACCTGATGAAAAGGTGTTTTTTAGGCAGCCCAAACAGCTTCCTTGTTGCTGAAATCTGGAACATGTGCAGTCGCTTAATAGAAGCTTTATCTGCACCAAAATATAGGCCATTCCTGTAATCCAGCCTAGAAATTACCTGTATCTAAATCACTGTCCTCTGGGCACACATTGGTAGCTGCCCAAAAAATTTCAAAGCCATTTTAAAGTGGCACAGCACGAAGCCACTAATTTTGTCACCTGTGGCCTCATGGACAGTTTATCGTCCACAATGATTCCCAGATTGTTTGCCTTACGTACAGGCACCAGAAGAGGACCCAAACCTTCCAGCCAGTTTTGGGGTCCCCACAGGGAGAGGTTCTTAACTAATAGAAGGACCTATGTCTTCCGTCCATTAAGCTTAAGAGAGTGCCTGTCCATTCACTCTGCAATCAGTCTTAATCTGGAGTTCAATGTCTCTGAGTTGTGTCCCTGTACCAATGACAATGAAAAGATGATTTGAGGGTCATCTGCATATGAAAACAGCATGGGCGTACATCGATGTTAAATAGTACCAGACTAAGAGAAGAGTCTTGAGGGATTCCTGAAGTAGGAGGATGTTGCTCAGACACAGCTATTGCTGAGAACACTTGAAACGACCAGTCCAGTAGAAAAGAAGCTGTGCAAGCAATAATACAGAATAGAGACATAATATTATTTTCACAGCAAAAACATTAGTAATGGCTTTCATATGGAATAATCCTTGAGATTCCAGCCAATCATCACAATAATACAGAGGTCACAACGCAAGTTCATTGCACATTTCTGTGTTTAGCTATTGTAGCAGTGCTTTCTAGAACCTGGCATGAGTCTAGAAAGTTTTTCTTCTTGTAAATTGTATCGTCTCTTAGCAAATGTGCTGTACTAACTTTATTGTCACCAGAGATCCCACTGTTAGTGTAAACAGTCTGGGAAATAGTTTGATTTGGGTAACAAAGGACTCTTTTCACCAACAATTATGTCTAGTTGGAGACAAGGAGACCCACCAACCGTGGTAGGATCAATATTTGTACACAACAAGGGGAAGTGTATTTTGACTGAGGTAAAAATATGAAACAAACCCTTGAAGGGATGTGGCATGTGAGTAGGAATGGGCACCATAACTGGAGTACTGAGTATTTAAGTCATATTCTCACTTTCAATGAACACACAATAACAACGGTCTCTGAAGTCTTCACCCATGCATTTCCCACATTTACAGTTGGAAATTATTAATTTAAATGTGACTGCCTCCATATCCAACCTCTTCATGCATATGCAGGACATGGCCTCTCCCTTCTGGCTGGTGCACACACAAAATACCTGGCTGGCCAACTGTATAGCAGATTAGGAATTAAGATGTGCAGAGAACAAACACCTTCCATACCTGGCCCATCACTGCTTGATAAAAAGAAGAAGCAGCTTATAAGGAAGCTAGTGGTGCACCAAAACTGACTTGCACAGGATGTCCATAGATGCACTGACACTGCAGGGTTATGTCAGAATATGACTTCTGTTATGAGAATCTGGGAGGATCCTGCCTTCTTATGTGACCTTCACAATATATTGAAATGTGTCAATACAACTTATTTTGTAGAACAACGGGATCGTGTGCATATTTTATACGTGCTATGGCCTCTGGTTTACTCACCCTATATTGAAAGACATGGACAGTGCTTAGTAAAATGACTCCACGCTGAGTCCTTCCTACTCTCCACAAAGAATACACAATACCTGTTACTGGAAGTATGTGCTCATTATGGACTTAAGGTTACAATTGTTGTTTATGGTTCCTCTTCTCAGAAATGAGGTGTAGTCGGCCGATCATGTCCATCTTCACACTTTCTTTTTCAAGATGGCTGTTAGATCGAAACACTATTTCCAATCCCTGAAGTCCTTTTCTGTTGAAATTACTGGTTGCCATTCAGTAGTCTACCTTAGAGATGCGTCAGAATAGTACGGTTTGAATACTTTAAATCGTTGCCTATATGTATGCATATGTAACTAGGATTCTAGTCTTGTGCAATGTTTCGTACAAAGAAACATGGTATAGCGTTTCCTAAACAATCTTTTTGTTCAAAAACGTTTTCTATGAAAAATGTAATTCAATTAAATAAACCAATATCCTCTGCCTACTCGTTGATTTTATTCATATGTCAGGACACAAAAGAAACATTTCTCGAACAAAAAAGCAGCAAAATTGTTCTAAGTCCCTCTCTTGATTTAACATGACAGAAGTGAATTTTCTGCCTAAATATATTTTCACCCTCATTTGAGGTTACCATTAAAGACTTTCTTAATTACTGAAGTAGAGTTTTCTAGTCTCTTCTCACTTACATACATAGTAAATGTAGAGTGACCACCGTGGTGATAATGTACTTGGTATCCAAGCAATGTTATTCTTAACTGATAGAAGTTAAACCTGCCAGACTCATCTATAATAGGCATCAGAAAAGATGCACGAACTGGACCACTTTTTTCAAGATTTATTATGAAATGATTAGACACGTTTTTCTTCCAACACCACAGCAAAGAGAAATTGCAATAGTTCGTTGGCTTTGCAGATTCAACTTTGAGTGGATGTCTAGATTGTTACAAAGGCTCGTTCAACAATTCGCTAAATATAGATTGGAATTTGGGAACATGTAAATAATGAAGGTATGTAGCAGTGAATACAAACATTTCCATGTGCTCCAAGGCAGTGAAGTAATATAATGTTTCTTTTGTCTAACAATCAGTGACCATAATCCTTATTGTCCTACTAGGGCGACACCCACTGTACAGAGATGATATCACATCAGTTGAGGAAGGGGATGAACCCGACCATGACTTATATATGTTCCAAGTGAGACAGGCTAGCTCTTCTAAGTTAAATAATATGATGCCTATGGATCTGGAGATTTAACACTTGAATCTAATAGAAGCCAATTCTGTGCCATACAGTGACTAGAACAACAAAAATTGCAATTTGAACCAACTGGGGTGTAATTTCTGCCCCTCTTAATTAAATGTCGATTTTATTTTCCATGCCTTACTATATTCAGTTTACCGTTTTGACTATAACAGTTTAATATAATTGAGCTTACAGAAGGTTCTGTTAATGTGGCTCTAAAGTATTCAGAGAGTGGTGACTTACTGTGTCACAAGTTAAAGGAAGAAA
Organism: Pleurodeles waltl; assembly: GCF_031143425.1. NCBI lineage: Eukaryota > Metazoa > Chordata > Amphibia > Caudata > Salamandridae > Pleurodeles > Pleurodeles waltl. The sequence goes on from NC_090436.1 coordinate 918,891,420, forward strand.
TGTACAAGCAGTACTTGTATTTGACTAAATTATAGCCTTCAAGGCTTTTGGGGAAATTGCTATAATGGGAATAGAATCACATATTTCATATACGCATGATAAAGTATAGCTGTTCTGTAGGATACTCACTTGAGGAAAATTAATCGAAAATACATTGCATACTTCATTCCAGATACTGCTGTCCATACAACTATTTGGTAGGATTAAGAACAGGCGATTTTTGTTCCTCGGCCTAGAAGTTAATACCTCTTCTTCGAAATGAGCCACCCACCAGGCAGGTTTTGCTATGTTCTTGGTTGGGCCCTGCTTCATTCTAAAGGTGACAGCAGAGTAGTTTGTACCCATTTTACAGGCACACTCTGAGGTAAAAATCTTAATCAGAGAAATTACAGTTAGCACGGTGCTAGTAAGCTACAGTACACATTTGCTACTAGAGCACAGCAACGTGTTGACCCCCAGTTGAACATGGTGGATACGGATTGCCGCAAGGCATCTTGTTTACTTATAAGGCTCAACTTTTTTTTTAATAAGGACAGTGCGGCATAGGCTCAAGAATCAGCAATGCTGTGAGCACCTAAAGCGGCTTCCTCTAATGGAAAGAAAATGCTGGTTCCGTCATCTATTTATTGTTTGCATTGATAGGTTGTCAGAATGGAGCATATAAGCCCCACATTGGATAAAACACCCCATTTGTGTGGTACTTTTTAGGTTGTGTAATACAGGCTTTGGAGATAGGAACTCAAATGAGTGGTATTCAAGAAGGTATCAGATTAAATCCTCAGCACCTAGATTTGATCTGAAAAAAAACTAATGTAAACCATCAAAAACACATGGTTTTACTAGGATGCTTGCCCTAGCAACGCTTTGGGATGGGCGGTGGCGTTTTGTTAGAATTATATTTTATTAACAATTCTGAAATTCCAAAGTCCTGCAAGTTGAAGTTACCAATTGTAATGTGTAAATTATCAGAGAGCTCTCCAGGTCAACAGGAATCTGAAGGTTATAGTTTTGTAATTGCAAAATATATTTTTTTTTAAATTAACGTTACCAAGGTGACAACAGAAAGGGACAAGTTTCCAAGCTGTACACTAACTCTGTCTAAGCTTATGCTTTGACCACATTGATAATATTGAACTGTTCTCTCATTTCGAACATTGATTGAACATTAACAGAATCTATTAATTCTACATTCTAAATTGATGGTTAAAACTTCATTGACATGTTTTCAAGATCGAGTCACATAAAGATTTCTAAAGCAATAAATAGTTGACCTTCAGAAGAAAACATGAATTTTAAATTGCACAATACAATAGCAGTGGCTTTATTTTTCTTGATTTACAAACGATTTCTACATTTTACATGGTTTCTTCCGTAGATATACAATCTGTTATGGAAAGAAGTGTAACATATGAAAAGCAAGGTAGAAATATAAAATATGAGGTGCATGGAAATGCAGAAAAAAGTGTTGTGAATTATTCATAACGTGGTTAATAAGCACATTATATGGCGTCATATTTCATCTCATGCATTTGCTGATCAGAAATCACTTTTTTTATAAATAAGTTCCCCATACACAATAAACTATAACAGTAAAATACATGAATGTTCTCCTTTTATTCACACTTGGAAAAAAAAATTGAGAATAGAAACAAGAAGTAATTCTGGTCTCAGAATACTGCGCCAGTCCTAAATTGCTTCCAGAGATCAAAACCCTCCTTCGCTCCTACCTCAGTCTTTGTGACCCCTCTAGAGGAGCACATGTGTTATACAGTACTGACTATCCCTACATTCATCCCCTCCCCCTTGATTACATCACGCATTGGGGAAAAATGACAAAATAGACAATTTCTCCTCATTCATTAGTTGGGCCTGATTTAGAACTTGACAGATGGACTACTCCATCACAAACGTGACGGATAGCCCGTCCACGTATTATGATCATCATAGGATATAATGGGATCATAATACGGTGGACGGCATATCTGTCACGTTTGTGACGGAGTAATCCCCTCCCCAAATTCTAAATCAGGCCCTCAGTGTCTCTCCTAACTGTCTGAGTTCTGCAATGATGATTGGCAATGATCTCCATGAGGTGATGTGTAATAAGGAGACAGCCTCTCACACAGAAAAACTATGGAGAGTAAAAAAACATGAGGAGCTTCACAGTGGCTGTCTTCTCAAAACTGTTCTACTTTATATCATGAACCTTAATGGCTCATGTCCACATTCAGAAATAAAACCTGTGATTTTGTTTTTTGTGGTAACAACCAAAATCTTGCAGGTTCGGTAGAGGTTTTTAATCCTTCAACATGCTTGGCAGACAGACATTATGACCTAAAGGCCTCTGACAAATTTGCCCAATCACTTCCCCAAGATTTCAGAGATTAGGGAAGTCCAAAAGAAGCAGTGTAGCGAAACAATCTTTGAGAAGTTAAATTTCCACAAATTTGCCTACCGTTGTGAAAGTAGCTAAATATTCACTCCGGCCTGTTAGCAAAGACATTCTTTAGCATGGTCTTATGGTGTCACGGGTTAAACCCCACAATATGATGATCTCTACTGCCTAGACCCTAAGGGGGAGGAAAAACTGAGAAAAAAACATATACATTTGGACTGGCTTTCCAAATCTTTGGGATATTTGCCATAGGTTATTGTGGCTAATGCCTACAGTGCCATGAGCGAGCCACTGAGTGCATCTGTATAATGCTGGTGCAAAATCATCCATACATGGTGCAAGTTAGACAGGGTAAATATCATATGAACGCAGGTTCCTTTAACATTAAGGCCCATATTGAACAGAAAATGACAGAGAACGACGCTGCGCCAAAATTGGCAGTGCCGCTCTCCGTCATTTTCACAACGCAGGGATGCACCATATTTAATTGAATATGGTGCACCCCTGCGTTGTCCCCTGCACTGGCGCTAAATTTTCAGCCCAGTGCCAACACAGCCAGCCTTGCGCCATGATGCAAGGATGGCTGGGTTGAGGGTGAGATTGTTTTTGTGCAGGAAATGACACCTTCCTACACAAAAACAATCTTAAATGGCAATTTGCTCTTTTCATGTGTGCTGCAAAATGCAGCACACATAGAAAGAGCAAAAAACAAGGAGAAATAAAAGCATTTCTCCTTGTTGCACCCTGCTAATGCCACCCCTGGGGTGGTGTTAGATTCTGGCGCTGCCTCAGGTTTATGAAAAACCCATAAATCTGGGGCAGCTTCAAAATGCAATGGGTGTTGCTGTGGCACGCCCACAGCAACACCCATTGCACCCCCCTTCCATGCATCTTAAGTCACATGTCTCATTAGGTCAATTAAACCAAAGGAGAAAAATAGACAATTTGAATAAACAAAGGGATTTTCAAACACAAATACACTCATAAACAAGCATAAGTAACTATATAAAAAAGTATATTTTCGGAGGAACAGAACAATGGACCTAATACCTCAAATCTCTGGTTGCTGACTTTCTTGCCCTTCTTGTTCCAGACTATTTTGGGTCTTGGGTCTCCTGTGGCTTGGCAAATAAAGGATGCAACTCCCCCTGACACTCCCGTTTGATCGTCAGGAGTTCTTGTAAATTTTGGTGGTGCTGAAATAAGAAAGAATAGCAAATAAGAACAGTAATGGGGACAAACAATGACATTAATCGAATTTCAAATACAATGTATGAATCACTATTTCAGCCAAAGTGTTACTTTATACCCCATTAGGATTACAAAGTTGAATTTATCGTTCTAGAACAAAGCAGGAGGGAAAGCTATGAAAAGGAACTAGAAATTCCTCTTACTAATTACTTGCATAGTAAAATAAATACCATGTAAGTGAAAATGAGCACTTCCTCCCTGTTAATACTATTCAGTCTCAAGACATGAGGATATGACCAGTGTACACTATAGGAAATACATTCAGAGCTAATTTAGTGATCTTAGCAACACAAGAAGAATGATCCTGAAAGGTTCACATTGATCAATTGAATCTGACAAGTAATATACTTTCTTCAACTGTCATGTTAACTGATGCTCGGAAAACCTCAGCTATCTCATTTTTCTGTCAGAAATGTTATTGCTACAAAATGAATAACAGATTACTTTGGTTCAAGCCAGGGAAGCAGGCCCTGGGCCCGCATTCATACCACAGGTTAACAGCAGTGTCTAATATTTGTGGTGCTCCATGGTTGCTTCTATGCCGGCACACCCTAGGCCACATTCGACTCAGAGAGCCAAGGTGAGGAGCTACACAAAATGCCAGGAATTGGCTGGTGGAACAACAGGAGAATGTGGATCACAGGGCTCTGGCATTTTCATTTTATGATACATAATGCTCAGGGCTATTCCATAGCTCTAGGAACTACTTTTACTTATGAATTTGTTCATGCCTTTTTAAAGATTAGATGAGGTTGGATATCAGGTGGGAAAGCCTTTTAGTGCTGTGTGAAGGTCTTAGACCGCAGTCTTTAACTGTATCGCAACTCTTCATGCTAAGAACCTTTAGAAATGTAGATAATAATACCACTTAACATTGACAGTGCTACCAAATGATAAACAAATAAATACTACAGAGAGCTACATTAAAATAATAATGTACTGTTTCCATTTTCTCCCAATGACTATAATATAGTAGCCTGTATTTAAACCACCTGACCTTATTTAGGTCAAATTCTAATGATATGCTCTCTGCATTCCAGTATCATGTATTTGAACCCCAGGCTTTCCTTCACAGAAATAGGTTGTTCTCCTTTTTGTATACTTAAGTTTGTCAGTTTGTAATTTTCCATGCTTCTTTGTTCATTGTGTCCCTTCTCAACACGTATGTGCTTATGCAGTTTCCCATGCCTTTGGGGGGGCCAAGTGGAGTTGTTATCAGGGTTACAAAATTAGCCTTTTTAACTGTGGACTATACACTATTTTAGTAGTGTTTCCATTTAGTGTTGTACGTGTTTGGCTTAAAGCATTGTACAAAATCAACAAAGTCAAAATACATTTCACAATGGGATCTAAGACAGTGCTCCTCTGCCAGCCTTCAAGACGAGTAATTGGTCCAAATTGCCTCCTGCTTTCTTTACCTAAAGTTTTCTTGCTTTCAGCAGAGCACGGGCAACACATATCTTACAAAACAGATTTTTGTGAGTCCTTTCTGCGTTACTTTACAATGAGTGAAATGCCCAGTTTTACACATTAAAGCAATCACTCCAAATGGCCCAATATAAAATGTTCAAAGTCTGTAGAGTATATAGGGCTCCTGAAACACTGTATGCCCCTCAAGCACTGGCTCAAATCATTAAGTTGTCCCTTCCCCTTTAACCCTCACACAAGGCTGTTCAAAAGTTTATGCCTGTTGAGTGTAACTGGGAGTTCATAACACATTACAATAAAAGCTTTAATTGGACCTCTGTTCACAGGCCAGTGTAATCCTAAGGATTTATGGGGCTACAGGCAAGACATATTTTGCAGTTACCCAGTTTGGAACAGTGTTGAGTTTTATTACCCATTGAGTGCTAACTGAAGTCCACACAATGTCTAAAATATTAAAGAACATATTAAAGTTTCAAAATGGGATCACATAAAACATATGAAAAATATGTCTTTCCCAGGGGTCTAAAAATCCTCAACATACCACAGTGGAGAGGGTAAAGGTTGAGAGACAGACTTAGACATGGGTGAGATAGAAGAAGACCACTTTTGCACGGGACTGCTTTAATGGTGGGGGCCCTGGGCAATTGTCCACTTAGCACACACTTGCAAGGCCCAAAAATTAACTTTTACTACATGTAAGTCACCCCTAACGTAGTTCCAAAGCATCTCCATAGGCAGGGTACAGTGTATTTAAAAGGTAGGGCATGTACTGCTGTGCTTTACATGTCCTGGTAGTGAAATACTGCTAAACTTAGTTTTCTCTACTGCAAAGCCTATCTCTACCATAGGGTAACATGAGGATTGCCTTGAAATATCTTTTAAGTGTGATTTCACATTGGGAGCAGAAAGACATATGGAGTTTGGGGTCTTTGAACTCACAATTGTAAAATACATCTTTTGGTGAAGTTGTTCTTTCAACTGTGAGTTTAAAGGTGCCACTTTAAGAAAGAGGGCATGTTCTTGCTTAACCATTCTGTGCCTCTGCCTGTCTGCTGAATACACATCTGGGTCAGGATGACAGTTGGGCTGCCTATGCATTCACTCTAAACAGACACACAAAGGGAGCTGAGGTATACCCTGCATATCCTGATGTCTTATCACTAGGCTGATGGATTTTCCTGAGCTAGAGTGGTGGGAGAAGCTGACACTTGCACCTGCATAGGGATCTGCCTGTCCTCACACAAAGCAGTCCCGAAACCCTTGCAGTGTGTATGGGCCAGGGCACGGAAATGCAGGGTCTTGTGCACTACAAAGACATTCTCTTTGAAGATTGCATACTTCAAAGAGAGAAATGGGTATAAGTGCTGGACCTCTAACACCACATCATTACATTCCTTCTGGACTGAGGAACTTCTGCCAGGAAAAAGAGCTGGATGCTGTCTGCTGTCGGAGGGATTACCACTCTGCCAGTTGCTTTGTTGTGCTGGCCTGCTGCTTGTTGTATCTGTTCTGGGAGTGAAAGGACTTGGCTTTCTACTTCCTGCTTGCAAAGGTTCTCCAAGGGCTTGGACTGAGCTTGCTTCCTGTTAAGACGTCTCAGGGACATGAAAGACTTTATCTGCCAGTGCCTGGGATCTCTTACTGAGTGTCCTGAATTGCCAAGTGGTGCCAAATCCAGTTCTTGGGCCCATGGGAGTGCCTTCTGGCGCAACAAGGAAGAAACTTGTGCATCAACGTCCTGAATGACTTCAGAACCAGTGCAGCTCTCCAATTCCATGCTGTTGCCTGCACTAGAGCCGTAGGCCACGCTGAGCGCAACAACCACAACCTACAACATAGGTCAATGCCACTGCAGCACCTCCAAAGTCCCGCCACAGTGTGACTCCAGAGTGCTGTGTCAACATCATCTGTGGCACTTGACTCTGACTCCACTGCAACACCTGTGGTCCTGTGGTGTGATCGCGACACCGCAATGCTGACGCGTCACATATTGACCTGCTGGATTCATCACTTCCACTTTGTCATAAGGAGCAGATGCCTCGCTGCATCACCTTCTCTGCAACCGTAAGAAGGAACCGACGCCTCACTTCCTATGTTACTGTAACAGGGGTTTACACGACTCCATGGTTGGCCACACTCCCTCGGGGGTGGCACCAGACTGTTGGAAGTGACACTGTAAAGCCGTATTGATAGCTCCAGTTCCAGCTATTGTGTTTCTAATCGCTATACTAAACTTAATCTCTGAAAAATTGTATCTGTACTTGTGTATGTTGGATTGTTGATGTTTTGGTCTTGTTTTACTTAGATACATATTGGTTGTTTTTCTAAACTGGTGTGGAGTATTGTTGTGGTGTTTTCACTGTGTTACTCTGTGTGTGTGTGTGTGTGTGTGTGTGTGTGTGTGTGTGTGTGTGCGTGTGTGTGTGTTTGTGGTGTGTGTGTGTGCACGCACAAAGATTTTAACACATTGCCTCTGAGATAAGCCTAACTGATTGAGCCAAGCTACCAAGGGGGTGAACAGGGGTTGTCTTAGCTGTGTGACCTCTTTACCCTGACTAGAGTGAGGGTCACTATTTGGACAGGGTGCAAGCCACTGCCAACTAGAGACCCCATTTATAACACCGGGTAAGCTGGGGGTCATCTCTTTAGGTTCAGAGTACGCTGGGGAATGGTATGTTCTTCCAGCACAGGGATGGCAGGCCAGTAACAGCATTTCAGCTGTTAGCTGTTTTGTGCAAAGCGCTAATACAACTAGGGCTGGACCTAAATGGGTATGGTACACACTCATTTAGCATAGGGAAAATATTATGGGCATGAGGAAATGGTCTTCGGACTGCTTTCAGCACTGTGTTAGAGGGGAAGGGTGATTGCTAAAGTATTGCTTGTTGTCAGCTATTTGTGTTTTTCAGGTTTGGTTCCTGGCCCGAGGCCGCAGACCTGACATTGTGGATCGTGGGGCCTTGATTTGTTAAGTGGTTGGAAGGGCGGGTGAGACAAAGTCGTCACAGTGCAAATCTGGGCATCAACTGCAAAGTGTATCATGTGATCTGGCATGGTAAAGGTGGCATGTGCTGAATGGAACTTTTATTCTGTTTGAACAGGATGGTAGGGGGGGACAATACCCTGATATTTTATTGTTACATCTAGTGGAGAATGACCTGATTTTGGAAAAAGGTCTGGCCCTGATTAAATCGATGAAAAAGAATTGAAGAGAAATTCAGCTGCAGTGGTCACAGTGTGTTAGAAATTGGGTCTTTGATTGGCAGAGGTATGCACCCTGTCCAAGTAGGAACCACAGTCCTAGTCAGGGTAAATCAATTACACTCCCTAAATTAACCTGTGCTCATGAGACTTCAGAAAACGTGAGGCCAGTGAGCTGGCCCTTGGAGTCACTCTGGGGTCTGGGTTGTAGAGATGCAGGTCCATCCCTTCCCACTCAAGGCAAGAGGGCAGCAGGCACAGGTCAGCACAGCAAAGCAAGAATCCAGCAAAGTAGGAGTTCAGCAGAGTAGCAATCCTTTCAGCAGCACAGCAGTCCTTCTTCCTGGCAGAGTATCCACAGGTCCAGAAGTGTACTGAAGTCGTAGTGACTGAGGTCCAGTATTTATACTTTGAAGCCCTGGATCTGGAAGGTGGGAGAAGCTTCTAGAGGCATGCATTTGAAGTGCATAGATGTCCTGCCTCACCTGTTCTGGCTTCAAGCTGATTGGAGTGCCAATGAAGGGTTGTTAAGCCCTTATGTGGGTGGACAGTACAAGCCTATTCAGGTGTAAGTGAGGCAGTGCTAAGGTCCACCCCCAACAAGCCAGTTAATGGTCAATTAAGGCACCTGCAAGTCACATCTAAGCTCGCATTGTCTGTGGTTGTCTAATGCACAAGGCCCAGCTGTCCCCCACCCCTGTAAATGTACTGGAGACAGGCAACAAGCACACAGAGATAAGAGCTGAAAAATGCCAACTTTCTTTGTTATAGTGATAAATTTGGTGTTATCATTAAAGAGGATGTATCATTACAATTCCATAGTACTAAACATGACAGCTCTATCTCTTTCTAATCAGGAATTACACTTAATAAACATATTGAGGAATCCCCAATGCAATCCTATGAGTGGGGTGGGCCTCACAGTTGTGAAAAATTAATTTGAGAGTTTTTCACTACAGGAAAAGTAAAACTAAAAAGTATATGTCCTGCCTTTTACTTACACAGCACCCTGCCCTATGGGCTTCCTAGGGTCTACTGTAGGGGTATCTTATATATAATGAAAGGGGAGTGTAAGGCTTAGCAAGGGGTTTTAAATGCCAAGTCGACATGGCAGTAAAACTGCATATAGAGGCTCTGCAGTGGTATTCCTGAGACATTTTTTAAATGGCTACTTAAGTAGGTGGCACAATCAGTGCTGAAGGCTCACTAGTAGCATTTAATATGCAGGCACTGGACACTTACAGTGCCCTTTACTAAGGACTTACGAGTATATTAAATATACCAATTGTGGATACACCAATGTTATCATGTTTCTGGGGAGTGAGCACATGCACTTTAGCACTGGTTACCAATGGGAAAGTGCCCAGAGTCGTAACGCCAACAAAAACAAATTCAGCCAAAAGGTGAGGAGGAAGGCAAAAGGTTTGGGGGTGACCCTGCAGAAAGGGGCCATGTCATCTGGAGTTTATTCCCAGGAGGGTTTGGCATGGGGCCCACAGGCCAGCAGCAACAGACAGGGCCAGAGGAAGCTTAACAAGGAGATGTAAGTTTTCTGCAGGGACCGAGGTATTGGAAGGAGTATTGGGAGGGTTGAGCATTCAGATTTACAGTATGATGATGCTGAGTTTTCCTGGGGATGGCGTCCACTTGTCATATTTGGGCATGTAGGTGCTGGGTAAGAATTTGAAAATTCACTAGCGGGCCACGGAGGGTGCAGAAAAAGTTGTGTAAATGTCTTCTTCTGGGTGGTGGTTGGCTGAGAAGTTAGCATGGCTTATCAAAGATTATTGTTGTTGACAGTGGCAATCCAGGCTGAAAGGGAATGGGTAGTCAAACTCACGCCTGGACAAGCCAGGAATTTAAAGGTTCATTAGGAAATTAAGTTAGTTACAAGTTAATAGTTGCAGTAAAACTGGAGGGGACTTCAAATGTCTCAGTTGCATAATCTTTGCACTGGCGGAATTAGAGACTTACAGAATTGATTTGTTGTGGGGGGGACAGTTAGGGGTGGGGTACTTAACATAGGTGAACAATTTTTTTATGCTGGGGTTTGTAGTTTTGTAAAGTGAATATGATGAGTATGTGATGTGCACCTGTTTCAATTAAGCAGCCTTTTTCACACAATCCTGATGTCAGTGGTCTGTACTGCTCACCCTTCTCCCCAGTGTGCATTGTCTGGTTCAGTTCCTACATTCACGCTTCATTTCCTTGAATCTTTAAATTATTTTGAAGGGCTTGGCTGATAGTACAACGCCTTACAAAGCAGATGGTAACCACCCATCCCTCCCTTGCTCCGAAATAGACTATAGAGCCATGAAAACGGTTGGTGCATCATTGAAGAATGAATCCCCAGCATTCACTCACAGTCTTCCTTCTCCTCTCCTATTAAAAAAACCTGTTGAAGGCAGACTAAATCTGTCTAATCACATGTAGTAAACTTATCCCCAATAACAAAATGTCTCACCTGCAGGGATCAGCTGATCTTTCAGAACAAGATGTCTATATGCGTGGCTGCAATGCAAAGTGGCATTGGCCCGCCCTCCTCCCACAGAAATAGTGACTCAGGGCACTCAAGGAGTTAAATTTCACAAAGGTTTGAATTTATTATGTATATAATTTTAGCGAGTGATCTCAAAAACCTCTAAAAAAAATACAATCCTTTACCAAAGACAAGGAAGAGAAGACTTGATTTTCATAACTCTCGATGGTAAAAACACTATTTCTAATCTATCCTGCTGGAAATAAATCAATAACGGATTTGGTGATATTTCCATACATACATCCGAATGCTCTGAGCAGAACTCGCAACTATAGTTCTTCAAGTAATCAAGACCCTACAACTGAATGATCGTCATGCACTCTGGCACACAGAGCCTCCCCTGTTCAGCCTAGCGCCTCCTTGCATTCTCCTCTTTCTGCCGTCAGCTGTTTGGCTTTATGGTGGCAAGCACAAACACAACAGAAACAGATCCAATCATTCACGTCAGGGCACTGGCGAGAAGAAACCGGCAACAATTAATAACCTCTCCTGACAACGTGTTGCACGCACTCCAACAAAAAAACTCTGGCACACTTCACTGAGCAGAGTTTCACATCAACGTGGGAACTTCCAGGGCACCGGGAGTCATGAATGGAAGCCGTACGACATTGATTGCTAACCACACCGCTCAACAGGCAGTGCAGACCTTAAGAGTTGCTCACAAGAGGATGTGCACGTCCAACAGAACAGCAATCAATCTGTGCAAGACCGATGGGACGCAGTGGGTATCAAACCTCTTCTAATCTCCAAACTTTTACGGTTTTATCTAGTGCAAGCTGGGCTAGAATGTATTTGAGCGTTTTCCATGAGCACTAGTCACATTTCACAAAGACACGTTCATTTTTGGATTTTAGGCACAGGGAGATTACATGATTTGACAAGAATCACAGGATTCGGCACTGAGACTCGAACTTGGTTTCCCAGTCACACAATCGGCAGCTCTAGTCATAGCCACAACAATCCCACCCAACAACAAAGATGCAGCTGTGACTAAAAAATAAAGACAGAATGAAAGAAGAAAAGTTAACAAATTGCAGAAAATAACATTTGGTTCTTATGAATGATTGCAGTTGACTAGTATTTGAGTATTGTGAGGTTACCCCAGAAATGTAACGAAAAGGGAATTTATGAGCAGCCTGAACTTTACAAAAGCCTGTGGTAATCTCTTCTGTGCAAGGGGCTTTTATCTAAAAAGCAGACCGGTGAAATAAAAATTTTGTAGAAGAAATTTGTGAACTTCTCAGATTTTGCAGTTCACGAAATCCCTTGCAATTTCTTTTGCATTATGCAATTTTACATGTGTATTTCCCTTGCAAGAAAGTGGATCATACACAAAATGTCTCACTGAAAGGTATTTTGTGCTCGTACCAGTCCCATGCTAGTATCTCTTGACACTTAGAACAAAGGACGACTTGATGTACAAAAACCATAAGAAATACCGGCAAAACACATTTCATGATAAAATGTACTTCCCCAAAATGTTCACAAACTATTGCAGGAAAAATGTACTGAATTTTGCAAACCATTTTCAAAAGGCCAGGACTACTTGAAGGTGCTACTCTAGCTGTTTGGATTAGAGACAATGCAGATATCGGCTGCCAGAATCAGGCACGATTTGAAAATAAATGAGAATTTAAAAAAGTACAAATAGCTAATGAATTCCGATAAAATAAAGGTACACCAAAGTGCAGCAAAAACGCAAAAGTGGGGTACCTCACGTTTTCCTGATCCATGCCACAATATGTTGGAGGCCCTGGTAAAGAACAGATCTCTTTATGGTGGTTAAACAAACGATACAAGTTGAGTTAATGTTTCATTCACAGGAAGTCTCTAGCTCAAAACCATTTATTGAGTCCTAACCAGAACGAAGTAGCCATAAGGACACTTTTCTGTTGTTGAGGAGCCCATAGGAAACAAACATATCTTGGTCATAACTTTAAGGTTAACATATTTTAATTGTTATTTATCAGAACATTATTTCCTTTTCTGCTCTCAGACCTAGAGTCCAATTTAGAATTTAATTTGTCCAGGGAGGAAGAATTCACTGGTGGGATTTTTCCTCCAGCAATGGCAGCTAGATATATCTCTAAGGAGCGAACTATAAAAATGTAATCATACAACCCTTCCAGATACTCAAGTAAATTCCACCCTTGGGTTTTCTGCCAGATGTAGAATTTTCCCAGAAGTCAGAGGATTTTGATTAGCAATAAAATGTCAATCAGTTCTCTGTAGCACGCATAACAGGAAATATAATGTGCAATGCCTCTACTAGTGTAATTCTTGATTAAAAGGCAACACCAGGTCATTGGTATTGTTGTGCCCAGGAGCATCAAAGTTAATGGTGGTTAGCCAATGCAAAAGTGAAACAGTATGATCTTATTCAGTAGACAAGGGATGGGTGCTTCGTCCCATGCAAGTAACACACAGAGGCTAGTCTTCATTGTTACTGGGCTGGTAATTTCGTTGAGGGTGCCCACAGGAGTTTGTGCTGAAATCAAGATTAAAACTGACCTACCATATTTCCAGCATATTTTTTGTCCAAGTAAAGCCTGGTGACATTTGTGCTGGGGGAATGTAGGACCCTGTGGAGAGCAAGAGATGCAGCCTAATCTCTCCACGGGATTCTTTGTGATGCGAAAAGAGTCACTGGGCTAGGATAGGTGAGGGGAGGCAGGGGTGGGTCTTAGGGTGGGAGGTGTAAATGGTGAATGTGGGGAAGTTTCATCATCTTCCTTGGCGTGACATGTCTTGCACTGTAGGTTTTTGGCAGCACAAGAAACCAGCAGCACAGCCCTGCAAAAGAGGGAAGCATGCAAGCAGAGGTGGTGCATGCCGCGCTCTGCGTTCTGGGTGAGGCAGGTAGGGAGGATCTCCTCTGGCCTGGTGTATTAGACCAGGCCTGGGTGGGGCTGATGTGCCCTTCAAGGGCAGGGGCGTAGCAGTAGCGGTAGCCACATGCCGGTCACCAAGAGGAAAACAAGCCATTAGGAGGTCAGCGAAAGGGGGTGGGAACGCAGCGCGTCCACACCACTGGCCCTGAAAAAAGGCCCTGGGGAGGGGGCAAAGTAGCAGGAGGGGTCTAGATGAAGGCACAGGTGGCCAGGAGGTGGCTGGGGCTGGGAAAGGGGGGAGCCTGACAGGGAGAATGAGTCTAAGGCTGTGAGTGAGGAGGAGGAAGGGTAAAGACACGTGGACAGAGAGGAGGCTGGCCAGCCCCTGGATTTGTCAGCTGGGGCAGCCAGGGAACTGGGAAGCCAGCCAGACCTCATGTGGTAAAAGAAAGGCCAATAGTGATAGGCCTACAGACAGAACCTGGCATGGGGATGGCGGACAGAGGTCACACAGAGGTCACACAGAGCATTCTGAAAGGGCCAGAGGATCCTTGGCAAGAAGGGAGATCGGTTACAGTTTTTAGGTCTGGGCAATAAAGGGGCAGAGGTTATAAGGGTTGTGGACCCTGATTGGTTTACAGTGGATATTGAGGCCAGAATACGGGAGCAGGGTAGATTGGTGGCAGAAACAGAGAACTTTAGGGAGAGGCTTTTTAAGGAAAGGGACAGCGCCTCGGGCCGTGTAGGGCAAATGAAGAGGAAGAATAGTGCAGAGCGCCCATGGGCGGGTGGGACACAGTGGGACAAGCGGGAGCAGGGGGCTGTTGGCTCTGGATACCACAGAAGAGTGGATCAGATGAGCAGGAGGCCAATGCAGCCTGCAGGGCTGGCAGTGCAAGAAATACATGTGGCAGTTTCAGCCAAGTGGTGAAAGGAGTGTCAAAGCCAATAGGTGAGATTGACAGCAGGGCGCAAGACGGCCCTTGGATGTTAGTCTGAAGAATTAGGGGGGCCAGTGGTGGCCTTCTCTACAATGAAGGAGAGTTCACGCGCACCAGATGGTGGGTGCCATGTGTGGGTTCGGTAGTGAGACACAACATGATGAGTTGGATGATGAGAATGCAAAGATGATAACTGACTGGGAGGAAGATGATGTGGCTGAACTTGACAGTGATGAGTGGGAATAAAAGGGGAGATGCATGATGCAGATGTGAGCAATGTGGCAGAACAGGCTACGGGGCACAGCAGTGGTGAATCACCCTCTTCAGTTGATATTTTACAGACATCCAGTGTGGATAAAGGAGTCATGGCAAGAAAACAAAAAGATGATTGAGGAAAGGGCCGAAGGTGTGACAGGAGCCGGAGAAAGGGCTGAAAGGAAAGGGGCAGTGGTGGTCTGCGGGTGAGGCCCATCACTGGGGAGATGCCAGGACAAGGTCAGGAGGCCAGGGCAAATAAGGTGGACACAGGGACAGAGGCTGAGGCAGTGGGCAAGTAAGGAGAAGGGGACATGGAGGGCAAAGACAAACAAGGGGGGGTCACAAGAAGAGGACAGACAGGTAGTTTATGCTTCGGTGAATGATGCTATTTGTTTGATTTGGAGGTGTGGTAGGGTATTAGCATTTAGGTTGCTGCCCATTCACCCAGCTGATTTTTCTTTATTGGGCCTGCAAATGGATGAGGCCATGTATGTAGATAGGGTCCTTCCCATGGGTTGTGCTGTCTCCTACACATTGTGGAGGTGAGGGGACTGGGTCTCATTATCTGGACAAGATGGGTCTGTTTGTGGGCAAGGAAGGGTCTGGTGCATGTGGTAGGGTGTTGAGGCGTTTTGAGACATTGGCAGAGGGCCTGGGTGTTTCTTTGGCTACTGATAAGATAGAGGGCCCTAGCAGGGTGCTGACATTTTTGGGTATCGAGTTGGACACTGTGGCCCTTATAGAGAGACTGCCCGCAGCGAACGTTGAGGAGATTAAGGTTTTTCTACGAGAAAGGCTGGTCTTGAACAAGGTGGGGTTGAGAGTGGTGCAGCAACTACTAGGCTTTCTTAATTTTGCATGCACAGTGGTGCAGAGGAAGGACTTTCTGCAGGAGCATGGGCCTAGCCATGTCAGGTGCATCATTGCCACACCACAGGATCCACATTTCCATGGGCATGATGGAGGACATGAGAGTATGGGAGGCTTTCCTTGCAAATTTCAGGTGGGTTTTCATGGTTTTCCGTGAAGAGGGCACAGTGTGGCAGGTGCAGATTTTCTCAGATGCTGCAGGGGTTTCCGGCTTTGGTTTGTTTTGGTTTTGCAAGTGGTGTGTAAAAGTGTGGTCCAAACAATGGGTGGAGCGGGGTAAAGAATAGCTTTCTTGGAGTTTTTCCACTGCTGTTGGTGCTTGCAGTCTGGGGGGATGAGCTGGCTAATCGGACAGCAATGTTTCATGTTGATAACATGTCAGTAGTTGAACTGGTGAACAGGCAAAAAGTCAGGGACCTTAGGTTACTGCAGTTGCTTTGTTGTTTCATGCTTATCTGTCTCAGAATGAATGTAGTTTTTCAGGCAACACACATCTCAGGGGTCAACAATTCAACAATGGATTTGCTGTCTCATTCACACTGGCAGCGGTTCCGCAGCCTGGTATAAATGAACACAAGACAGCTGTTCCAGCAGAGATTTGGTAGTGTGGGCATGCCAGTCGTTAGACTGGTTGAGAAGTCCTTAGCTGAGTCCACTCTAAGGAGCTACCGTCTGGCTTGGTCGGAGTTTCAGTCTTTTGAAGGGATCAGGGTGGAACGGTGGAGTCAAGATCAGGGAGTATTAAAGGCGAGAGTGATGCATCTTGTTCTGTTTTTGATTCATAAAGGTTTGTCACCTGCAATGATAGAGGGTAAGTTAGCTGGTTTATCGTATTATGTTAAGTTGTTTTTAGGTTTTGATCCAGCAAGGGAAGACATCCTAGATAGGATGTTGAAAGGGTGGAGGAGGGAAAGGTCAGGGCAGGACAAGGTGTTGAGAGAAGCTATTACTTTTGAGTTGTTCTTAGAGCTCTTAGAGCTGTTGCATGTCCTGCCTGTCTGTTGAAAGGATGATTACGAGGTGGCGCTTTTCAGGCTTTAATGATATCGACGTTCTTTCAGCTGTTTAGAGTATCTGAATTGTTGGGTGTGGGCAATGCTGTTGATGTGCGGCATGGGGAGAAAAGACTGGAAGGTGATAAATTGGGCATTTGGTTAAGGAGATCCAAGGCTGACCGGATGGGGAAATGAAAGTAGGTATGGCTGATGAAAAGGGGTTAGGGGCATGGCTAGTGTGTGAGGGGGACAGTTTTGTCAAAAGGGTTTTGGCTACGAATTAGGCAATTTTTTGTCACGCTAATAGGGAGAAGCTTACTGCTTTCCAGTTATTGGCCGACTTGAGGATAGCATTGAGGAAGATTGGGCAGAAGGCTGATAACTTTGGGACTCACTCTTTCAGGATTGGGGCAGCAGCTGTGGCTGCTCGTTTGGGTTGGGACTGGGCACAGATTCGGCAGATTGGCAGGTGGAGATCAAGGTGCTGTGAAAGATATGTGCTCAAATGAACCGAGCCACAAGGGTTTTGATGGGAGGGCTTCTTAGGGTGGCGGTGTCAGGGCAATCGAGTGAGCTACAGACTTCTATCTCTTTCCACAGGCTGTGTGCTCCAAGGTGGTCACGTAGCTGGTGGAGAACTCCTTTATCCATTGGGCAGCGAAATATGCAAAGAAGCAGATTTATTGATGCTCCCTTGTATTGCCTGGCAGTCATCGTGTAGTGCAGTGATGGGGAAAGAGTGGGATGAGACGGGGGAACTTGCTGCCTTTCTTAACATCTGTGATCCCGAATTGGGGCTGTCTTGATGTTATGGTTATTCACCTGCGAGAAAATTATCTGGTGCGCTTATCGGGGCTCACCCTTCTGCAACACATGCATCGGGACCTTTCATTACTATGGCAGAAAATACTCGCTTAGTATGGACTGAATTTTCCCTGTAGATAATGGAGGGTGGCAATAAAGTATGGGGCAATTTACAGAGCTCGAAGAAAATTGAACCAGGCAATGAGGGTGTTTTTCTGGGCTCATGACATCAAGGTGTGGGCACATGAGGGGATTATTAAGGAAGAAGAACTACTATTTATTGATGATGGTGTTCATTTGTCGGAAATTGGCAATGCATATTACATCATGAAATTGCAGGACATGCTGGAAGAACTGTGGGGCAAGAAAGTTTGGTACACAGAGAATGATCAAAGGATGTAGTGTTGCAGCGGGTTCACTGGTGGGGCATTGAAATGCCCTCTGGAGTTTCACTAGGTGGCATTAGCTGCGGGGGGTAAAGAGTCAAACATGGGTCTGCCCACCCCTCTGGGGGGGGGGGATAAGCACAGGAGAAGGATGACAGTGTATGGGATGCTCGAATGATGATGGGTATCGAAGGAGAGCATGAACAATTGGTGACTGGAAGGTAGAAACTGGGTGAAATGAGGTAAAAGTGGGTAACAGAAGTGAAAGGCGGGAATACAAAGGGATGGTGCAAAATTGACAAACTGCAAGCTGAAGGTTAATGTTGTTCAGATGTTTGAAGTTTTTGCAATCCTGTCCTAATAAATGGCCTTTTACACTCTATAGGACTGTACTGATGATGGTGTCATGAAATGCAACTGAGTTTTGCAGATGGGAACAGGGGAGAGCATAAAGTACTGCCTTGTTTTCCAAGCTGCGGAAATCTTTGTGAAAAAACAAACTCCGCAGTACTGGTATTTCCCCTTCACTCCAAAATATTGTCTGTCAAATGAGGGCCTAAGTGTTCACATGAGTGTCACATATGTAAGATTCACTTAGAGAACCGGTGGATTACTCTCTTCTGCAGAGATTGCATTCTCGGATTGATATACCACTTGAATTATTCAGATCTACTTCTTTTCTGGAATTCACTAATAGCAGAGTTGTCCAGATTACATAGTTTACTTAGAGACGTCCTGTGCAGTCTTTATAAATAATGTGACTATGGAGCGCGTTTGTGTGCTTTTCCCACTAAAACACCATGCCAGCTCCTAATTTACAGAACGCGCTTAGGTTACAGGGGCTTTTTTTAACAACCGTAAAAGACACAGGCCGACACTTGCACAACTGCTCTAAGAGAATTTCCAATTTAACACTCAAGAATGCAACCTTATCACAAAATAAACAAGCCCGCGTGACAGGTGTCTCGGCGGCTGTAAACCCTGCCATAAACGCAGCTCCATCTCACAGTGAATCACAGAGGGTCGGTGCAAAGCCTTGACAGAGTACGGGGTTTAGCAACATCAAGTTACAGCAGGCCTGTGCGCGGCCACAAATCACTCTAGACACAATCTTAGACTCCATTTCTGAAATTCCTTTCTGGGCAGTCATACATTTTCGACGAACGCATGCTATAAGTAACGTGCATTTTGTCTATCAGCACCTACTAGCAATGCTCTGGTTTTAGCCTCTGGCCTGTCTGCGTAGTAGCTATTCATACATTTATATTTTTACTGTCTGAATATCACTTGATAGTTTTTTAAAATAGTACACGTAGCCTTCCATTGACGTTTCAGAACGAGGCACATAACAGGAGTTGAATAGACATGTGCATGTCATTTTTTTGCCACATAGGCGCGCATTATGAGTGGCCCATAATTCGAAATGTGGCTTGTTGCTAGGTTACCAGCCCATCAGCAATTTTGAAGTTCCACAAAGTTACCTCATGATTCCTTGGGGATTTTTAGGGTTCAATCAGAAAACACCATTTATTCCTCACTGAGTCACGGACCCTTCAGTACAGTTAACTCTAGGTGTGAACAATGAACACCCCTGCATCCTGAGACCACGTGAAGAACCTCACTGTTAGGTTTAAGGTGATTCATTGATTTCTCTGTCTTGGCAAAAGTGGGGACCACTCGTGAAAATAGTTTTTACCAGTCTGTGATCCTTCCTTCACAGAACTCTGAAAATTCTACTGCTGAAGTATGGTCAGCCATATTCCTCCCACTCTTCATTTGTAATTATTTCGATTTATATTTAATTTGAATTCTCTCTACTGCTAGTGCCTTTATACAATTACAAGTGCTCATAAAACCCAAAGCTCAAAGCCTGATTCAATAGAGCACAAACTGGAAAGACAAAATGGGCAGCGGACTTTCTAATTCAAACATAAGCAAGATTCGATTGTTTATGTATTTCAAATCAGCAGCTACAGATTTTATAGCCTCCTTGGAACCATGTGGGGTTGAAGCTCGGTTTTTTAAGGAGGGGCACCTAAAATAGGGAGAGAATACGTTGCTAGAGGAAGCAGGTTTTTGTATCAATTGGTGGTTTACAAACCTTTATAATGTGCATATTTTTTCCCCATAGATCCTGGCTTGATTGAGGCAGTTTATTGTAAGTCCTGCTAGCTGTAATTGGCACATTGGCGTTGAAGATGCCATTGTTTTTGTTTGGTGCACCTCAGACATTCTCCCATCATATGGTGACCTTGAAATTCCTTATTTTGAGCAGTTACATAACCTCTTGGTAATGCTTTTTGACGCAGAGGCATGATTCACAAAGATGTTATTGTGGCTTACTCTTAGAGTACTCCTGATTTGCTGCTGCATTCCAAGATTATATCAGAAACATTCCAAGAGTAAGCCACACCTACTCATAACAAAACATTTGTGATTTGAGCCCCATGTACCCAGGCTGTGTAGCAGCATCTATTTGACTTCATAAGAAGACTCAATGGATTCAGTTTTAAGATTAAACTCTAACTTTATGGAATGCGGACTACAAAGGGACTTAGGAGCAACGGGCAGTAATATTAAACTGTCTATCGCTTATGTCTTGAGGACTGCATGGGGCATCCTCTGAGAATCATTATATAATCCCAGGTTACCTTGAGAAAAGTTTAAAAGACCGTTTCTATCGCACTATGTCTAGTCTTGACCACTGAATTATTAGAAGTTTCTTGTGATCATCTCTGAATTTAGGGCCCTACTTTTCATAGGCTGGAATTGTGTTTTCACCTTGATATGAATAAATTTAATAATAAAGTATTACTATTTGTTACAGAAATTCATGAACATAAACACCACTTCTTACAAATATATGATTAGAAAATATGTATTGCGAATTGATATTTTATCTTTAGTTCCTGAGGTCAATACAAAAGACAATCCAGGAGGTAGGAGAAACTTTTACATCCTCCTTTTTTGCTTTCTAGAAGTTGGCTTCTTACCTTCTGGGGCAATGGCTAATCATTGCACATCTCTTCTGCGGGGCTTCTCTTTATGATGGCTCAACATTGTATTTGAATTTCTGCCTTTGCCAAGGATGTATAACAAATTTGCTACTTGGAGAAAGTTAATTAACATTAGAACATTGGAATGCTTGGGGCTCCATTGAAAACAATGGAGTGCTGCAGTTTTTTACTGGCCGGTAAAAGCCCGCAGCGCCAACATTCCAATGTTCGCTTTGTTCACAGCAACAGCTGTGAACAAAGCCTCACGGAGCCCGATGGGATTTTAATCCGTGAACATTTTTTTTTTTTAATAGAACATTCTGCCCTGAGTGGCAGAATGTTCTAATAGCCTTAGAGCCCACTACGGCGGGTTCTAAGGCTATATTGTTCTTTACCAAGCAGAAGGCAAGTCATATTATTTTGTGCATCCCAGGTAGGCCAACTACCTGTGTATTTTAAGGTTGGGACTATAAACCAGAGAAGTCCACCCACAGAAGTATAAGAGGTGAGAAATAGCAAAATAACCACTTGTTAAGTCATGGTTAGTAAAGGTGATCTGCTAATATAAATCACTGCCACTAAATAAATCCTGAT
Source organism: Pleurodeles waltl (assembly GCF_031143425.1). NCBI lineage: Eukaryota > Metazoa > Chordata > Amphibia > Caudata > Salamandridae > Pleurodeles > Pleurodeles waltl. Next base: position 918,912,909 of record NC_090436.1, read on the forward strand.
ATTCATCAAATATTACAAACAGCAAATATGTTTTTTTTTGCAAAAGTGTCTCACTGATTAGGCATGAGCAAATTATAGTTTGAAACTCTTATAAGTAATGTATCACATGCATTTCTGCATCATTGACTGAACAGAAACGTTTGCATCCCAAAAGTGACAATTTTGAAATATGATACTATACTACAAGTCTATGATGCCTGTCCAGTTGCCTGACTGAAAATGACAGTCCAAACTGGACAATGATTGTGTCTTTTAAGCAGAAAGAAAAACGATTTCCCATAATATGTATGAATGATTTTTCAGAGGTGACCAGAATAATAATAGCCTGCTGAAAGAAGATGTGGGTTCACTTAGGTTTCATCTGACAGACTCACATGACACAATATTAACTTACAGACTTAAGTAAATACTAGAATTGCCATACTAACAAACTGCATCTCTTTAGTTGGTAAACTCATCAGTTTAAATGTAGAAATCAGAGTTATGAGCACTGCATAAAGGGTTGATGGTCACTGGAATCAAAGCAAGAAATGATCACTACCTAAACAATTCAAACAGAGTTCTGCTCAATGAGGGAATATACACATTGCTCACAGTGCGCAATGCAGCACATAAGGGTAAGGAGTGCTCAAGTGTAATTTCTGAAGGAGACCACAACAAACCTTAGGGTGTGAAATGATCTGACCTCTTATGTAAAAACATCCTTGGACCACGTCATCTAAAAGATTTTTAAATACTGCTAGATGGACATCAGAGATATTACATTATTTAAACTTCAAGTGCTGCATAAGCAGATATTTAAGGATATAAATAGAAGTCAATTGTAAATATGGGGCCATGATGAGGGGATTTTGAAATTACTATCCAACTATTCATGAATACAGGTCACAAAAGCCTTTGTAATAAATTGCAAAATCTCCTAAATGAAAAATAAATGGCCACACTAAAAAGTGTGTTTCATAAACTCAAATATTAACTGTGGTGATGATCTGTATTGCACTAATTTCAAAAGACCCAAAATGACAGTACATGAACTGCAACAGTTGGCCAACAATTCGGCTGAACAACACTAATCCTCAGAATAGTATACATGCTTAAAACCAAGTCAAGGATCGAGTTAAAAACAATTGTCGTTATGCACCACTTAAATCTGAATGCTATCATGAAACTTAAGCTTTGAGACCTGGAGATGATGGAAGATTCATAAGAGGGTCACTTTAGGTGGACAAATAATTTTAGTTGCAATTCTTAGAGTCAGACACAATCTACAGCAAATCATGAGATGTGCGGACAATCAAACTGCATCCGCCGAAACCTAAAAATACATTTTAATATGAGCAACAAGAACTAACACTGCCCGCAAAATTTCCCACATGCACTCATACAAACACATATCATCTATCTGGAGAAGGAGCAAGTCATTCCCTAGATACTTAAGTATTTAAACACTAAGGACCATATTTATACTTTTTTAGTGCCGCATTTTGTGTCATTTTTTGACGCAAAAGCAGCGCAAACTTACAAAATATAACTGTATTTTGTAAGTTTGCACCGCTTTTGTCCACAATGTCTGCTTCTGCAAAAATGTATTTTAACTAACCAACAGGAATCTGAAACACACAGTTTAACACATGCTTTTCTTTTTTGCACAGTCACATTCTTTTATATATTTTCTAATAGGTAAAGCGGAGGCTAAGTTCAGCTTTTGGAAGCCAATAGCCAAAGAAATGCTTGCATTGGGTCACATGAAGAAAGCCAAAGTTTCATGAGTAAAGGAAAGGATTTGATTACAGAAAAGAAATAATTTTGCAGATAGTTTTACATATCTATATGGTCAAGTAACACAGAGAGTTTGTGAGGCAGCATTACAGCTGAATTAATCCTGGTAGTAAGACAATGTCAAACTCAAATCCTGGCAAAATGGCACCCAGAGAAAGCTGGCAGTAGCCCACTTCTTCTCTGAGAGTAAGTGTCAGGAAAAGGCACTCCTACATTTTGATTGGGACATGGAGACTACATTGGGGGATACTGTCATGAAGGAAAGCTATACTGCTGTATAAATTTGAAGCAGTGCTAAACCCATTATACTATGCATCTTAGCTGGTTAAGCTGTTGTGACTTTGGTGTCCATGATCTGTAATTAGTTCCCCAGCTACAGATTCTTGAGACCTGGAGATTCTTGAAGGGTTCAGGTATATGACCACTATTTCCTCCACTTGGGAATCGTAGTTTTCAGACTGCCTTTCAAGTGGCCCTTGATGTAATGCATAGGCACTTCTGTTTTAGGTAATTTGACCTACTGTCATTATATGCATAAAGCGTTACACATAAAGCATTACCTAAATTCTAGGAATACACAATTTATCATTCGTTCAAATATTAAAAGAAGTACACCCTTCGTCATATATGCACCACAAAAGTGCAGACATACAATGCCAGTGCTATATTAAGGTGAGTGTGGGTACTCCCTAAATATATATTCAAATATTATCTATTTACAAAGGTGAAATGCAAATTAAAATGTTTTTGAATTACTTCATTCATGGTGGAAACAATAAGGTTCAGGCAATTTTCATGCTATGACCAAGAGGCTCACTCTAATACATTCTGTATTTGACATTAACCTCTAATACCCTGTTCCACCATTTCAGTATAGATTTGCAGGTGCTTACAGAAATCTACTGAAAAAAAAACCCAGAGCTATCGACCTCAAAATAATGCGCATAAACAACCATAGTGGAAGAGAACAAAAAATAAACGGCAGAACAATTGCAATTTCCTTGTGCCAAAGAGAAATAATTGAAGACCATCCCTGCCGCTTGCTTTCTTATTTTGAATTATGCAGCTTCAGATTAAGCACTTAGACACACAAGTCCTTTTCCATGCATGCCAGTTGAATAAAGAATACAGCTAAATCGAAGGACCTAATAGAAGCTGTAGATACCATTTTCCTATTGGTCTAATGTTAGGTTAGCCCCTCCTTAATTTGTGTCTCTGGGCTACATGGACCTTCCTAACAGCTAATTTTTTGCTGATTACTCATGTATATCTTCAGATGTATATTAGATAGAAGCATAGAAGGCACTTCATTTCTCTAACTCATCCCCTTTTAATCATCAGGATTAGCAACAAAAATAGATCTTGTAAACAAAAGAATGACAGGCAAGTAAGATGAGCAATTATTTTAAACCATGAAAAATGTGCATTAAAATATTATTTCTTGTATTGATATTGGTGTTTTTAGAGTTTCTTATTTTTTATTTTTTATTTTAATATTTAATATCATTATGAGCAAAGCATATTGCTGATGAGAGGATGCCACAATCATTTCAAAACAAGTTTCATAAATGAAAAAAATTGAATCTTGGTCACTCTTAGTTTTGTAACTGTCCGTGAGAACACCTCTCCCACCCAGAAACAGAACTGCTCCACAAAAGTTAATTTTACACATTTGATGGTCTCCAAAAGATATAGAAGTGTGCCGGGTGTGGTATGCCGAGTGGTAAGCATGTAGGGGGGTCAACCACAAGGCTGCCTACCACAGCTCTAAAATGTGCCTAGTGTTTTTAGAAAGTCTTGAAATCGGTATTAGCTTCTGGTAGATGAAAGAAGTATGAAAGCCCTAAGGGATTGTAACCCAGTGTATGTCACAGAGAAGAACCTTAAAGGGAAAACGTTATCTTGGCAGAAGTGTTTCACCACGAGTCATAAATAGCTGTTAAGGTTACTCAATCAGCCCCTGAGTGCATCACTAACGAGGGAGTCATCACAGGGTCCCTGATGCCCTCTATACACCTTTCCAAACTACTCACTCTCTCTGGGAGACATTCTACACATACTTCTGGGCTTTGTGCATTCTGAGATATGGTCTATGATGGAACAAAGCATACAGTGAAATCCATTCATTGATTTATGCAAATCAGAAATGGCTTAATTTTTAATGCCAGATTAATGACCCATGCCCACAGACTTTATTACATAAGGGGTATTGCTGCCCCTTATGTAATATCAAATTTAAAATCTTTCATCAATCAATCAGTAGATGTGTAGAGCACAATTCGTCACTGAGGGTATCCAGGCGCTGCCTATATTTTTAATAAGTAGTTTTCTGTAACACAACTGCCCTCTTATGGCCCTCCACAGGAAAAAAAATCTTCTCATAAACTATACTGATGTTATCACCACTAGATTGGGTTACTGCCTAGTAAAGATCTTTAGATAATGTAAAGCTTTTCATTCAGATCATTCAGCATAAAAATGAAGTGAAGGGTTTGACAAACACATGGCTGTGAGGAGGATAGATATTTCTGAGCAGGACATGACATACATTCCATTGCTCAGCATTTATTTTAAAAAGATTTGACACAGCTACCTGTCCTGCCACTAGCTGGGACTCAAAATCTTGAAGTTGGGAACAGAAAATGAGCAGACACAAGTTCAATCATAGCTGCATATGGAGTGATTGCCATCCGTACGTATCACTCAGGCAATGGGACTTTATAAAAGGTCATACAATTTCATATAGGGTATCAAACATAATACTCAAACGAGGGACAGAAGACCTTCTTGGTCAGGCATAATTCAAGATCGTTTCTCTATTTTCAAATGTAAACTTATGGTGGGAGTTTTGTCCAGCCATTAACATACTTCAACTCAGGACCCTTTAACCACTGGAACAAGATCTTATCAATCACATTTTGTATCAACCTACAGAAGTAGTTTAGTCTTCATGTTGTTCATTGGGCTGTTTGAATGTATCTCTCTGCACTTCTGCTTTAACCCCTGCCCAGTGCCACGCCTGAAAACAACCATTGTGAAGGCAATGGTTGTGGCTTGTAAATCACAATGCAAACCAGCCCTATTGGGTTTGCCAGTGCTTTTTCTTCAGGTCAGACCTGTGCTTGTGAAAGCTACCTTACCCTCCACATAAATATGAATCTATTACACATTTTAGCTAATACAAGGTCGTTCAGTACAGTAAAACTATGGACTGTCCCTGGCTGTATGTCCTTCCAGACTTTATCCTCTATAATACTCATCCACAGCCTAGCTACATGAATTGCATTTGGCTGCATGAAACCTAAATTGCCATCTTCTAGGCTTGCCTTACAATCATATCATTTGTCTTATTTTACGGTTGTCTCTGTGGTTTCAGTTTTGTTCAGTATTCCCACCACCTCCCCACACACCCTACTGTCTGTGGCTTGTTGTATTGATTCTTATAGGTCTTGTAACAGATTCCTGTTTTTCTTTCCCAAGAAACTGGTTGCTCTCCTCTCAAGCTGGACGGTTGTAGGTAGGTCTCTATTTCGAGAATAATTTTAGTGTTTAAGGCAGTGCTTAATTTGTAAATAAAAATGTGGCGGTGCCCAAAGCTCTCTTCTGAAACACGGGGCTGCTGCAATTAAATGTGCGAGCACAGAATACTGAAGCCATCTCAGGCCTCTTTAATCCATTGTAGCCACTCCCATCGCTTCAGCTCACTCTTGCAGCTTTTTGCTTTCTCACTTGGTGGCGCATTTACATTTTTCTCTTTCTATATCCTTCCCATATGTGTCTTCTGCTCACAGTAAATGCTTGAAGCAGAAAAATGAGTGCCGGCCCCCAAAAATAAGGGCTGGTGTCACGCACAGGAAACCACCGGTTCAAATTAAGCACTGGTCCAAGGTTTAATTACAGCAGGAGGACGGAGCGCTTACCATTCAAACAGTGTTAAGGCTTTTTTTCTTCTTAAAGCATTTTCTCTTTGCAGCTCTTCAATGTCAAAGCACATATGTTATCGTTACTGTGCTCAGTAGTCTTGTTATTATGTTTGTGAAAGTTAATTATCTGATAAGATACACCACCGTTATTACTGCCAAATGAATGTATGGGTCACATTATGAATGCAAAGTGCTGCATTAAAATAAACTGCATTTGCAGCAGAATTGAGCAATTATTTTCCCACTAATTGTTACTGCGCAATTATTTTGGCATTTTATAACTACGTTTGGCAAAAATAATACTGTTGAATGCTCAGTACTGTTTGCATAAGTTATTCATTGCTTCACATGAATATATTATAGAGATTCAAAGATTTGCCCTTCTTATCTCGTGCATAGCAAAGAATCCAGCTATTTATTTAATCACAGCTGGAAAGGGAACAAAGAATCTCCAATCGTGTACAGGAAGAAACACTTTGTTCTATTCCCATACCACACAACATGTTCTCAATGAGGATTGGACACAGGTGAGAAACATTTTAATAGTCAATTTATTAATTTTAAAACAAAAGACATAAAATAAATCCTACTTGGTCTTTCAGTAATGACAAGTATTTTCCTGCATTTGGGGAATGAGAACTGTCTCTATGGGCTAATAAAAGGGAACGTCCGAGTACTCTCTGATTTTTTTTTAATTAGCACCCCTATCCATGGACGTCATTTCACCACAATGCCAGGGAACATCACAAGTGACATCACACACCATATGACTCTTACTTTCACTCTCACACGCATTCCCACAAACACACACTGTATCTCACACAAACACACTCTCACCCACAAGAACTCACACATCAAACATTTAAAACCATTTTTACTTACCTCGTTTGCCATGGAGGGTCTTATTCCGGCTAACAGTACTCCAATTTGTATTACTTTAATAGGGAATAATATACTATTATTCACTACTAGTGTAATTGTTACATCCTGATCCTGAAAAAAATGCAGTCTATTGCACCTCCACCTATATTTTTGGGCGCACCGGGTGAACCCAGCATGTCGTGGGAGGATTGGAGAGAAACATTTGAAACTTATCTAGAGGCTTTAGGAGGGGCTATTTTCACCGATATAAGGAAACTTGCTTTGTTGAAACACAACTTGGAAGTGGAAGGTAGAAATTTTTTGAAAACATTACCTTCTGCAAATTCGTTAACTAGTGAAGGCAGGGGTTCGGATGAAGATGAGAACGGTGATGTAGATGATGTGTATACAAAGGCATTGGACGCTTTGGAGGAACATTTTGGTCGAAAACTGAACATTGTTGTGGAACAACATCGTTTTTTTTCCTTTTCTTTCTGTCTTCTTAACACAACATTTAACCACATCAACCATGTTCCACTTCCAAAAGAACCTGGTACTCTGCATTTCTTATAAATATCTTCTTTATTCCAGTCCAGAAATACACGTCCAACCCTGGCAGATCTCAGCTGTAAACTGACCCCACCTCACATTCTACCCCAAGCATTCTACAAGTTGCTAAGCACAAATAGAACCTTCTAATTCCCACTATAATACAACATAAATAAAAAAATGACAGAAAACAAAGTGGAGCCCCCAACTAACGTCCATAAGGACGAGTTGCCGCTATGTTCCTGGCACTGTTTTTCCCGCCTTTAGCAGCAGGGGTTGCAAAGGCAGTGGCAAGGGTCTCAGCAGTTACTCCTGACGACCCCTAAATGACAACCATGTCCCTTCCCTACTCTTACAGGCAATCCCTGACCTCGTTTTGAGGTGCCCGTAAATAGGTGACTACTTGATGAATTCCAAAGTGAGGGGCAGGTGAAGAAAAACTATCACACCCACTATCTCAAAGAAGAACCTGGGCCTTTCACTTCCCAGGGGTGTTGTCTGTGATGGAGGGAGGAGAGGATTCCTAAAGCCAGGACCTGGGCCTTAAGAGTTGGTTAACAGAGGAGTTGTGGGGCACTCGGTCCCATTAATGTAGGTACCAATTGATGCACTTCATACCTTCTTCATGGAGGAAAGAAGAGGAGAAATAAAGCTACAAAAGACCAATTCCAACAGTGTTCATCAAACACTGCCAGGTACGTTTCACTCAATTATCTTATTACACTGACACAAATTAAGTGCTCTATTCTTCAGGCCACATTATTTTCACAAATCCTTTACTGGTTATGCTATTTCAACAATATTTTTCTTGGAATAGTTTGATTATATACCTAGCTTGTTCAGCTTCCACGTAATCCATTCTATCACCAAGTGAAATTCAGAAGCAATGTTTTTTTTTTTAAATAAAAAAATTCTGAAATGGAATCTAGTGAATTGTACGTAGTAGTTTAATTCTTAGATCTACCCTAGATAATAACCCACAATGTCTGTGGCCAACACATATGTTAACTGTCATAAACACACAATAATGGCAGGTTTCTTGACTAAGATATAAATTAAATATATACAAATGTAGTCTAAAACGTGTCTGAAACTGAGCCCATTGAAAGGTTTGTTCCCAAACGTTGATAGCCATTGCCCTGGCAACATGGTAGATGTTGTAGCACTCCTGTTAGCATCCGTTGTGCTATCTTGGAGTGTAACAATATGTCACTTAATGCTAAACATATCCGTATTTTTCAACATGAAATTAGTTTCTTGGGAGCTTTGAAAATGAAAAGTGCTCAGACTTTTTGGATCCTGAACTCATTTATACACTACATCACCTTCTCCTTTTATTTGAGAGAAATCCTAAGAGCACTAATCTTCTATTTCTTGCTCTGACAAGCGATGCATTTTGATTATAACTAAATCTTATGATCTGAAAAACATCACACTCTCTTACACTCAAGAAACATATGAAATTCACGAAAAATGTGTAAAGCAACCGCTGCAGGAATTCTCATAATATTTTTTGAAGTACTCCTGGGAAACTATGTGGCATATTTGCAAGAAAGTGGCGCATCATAGATGATGTGCCACTTTTCTTGTGCTCCCCCACTGGCACCTAATGACACCATGGTAGCGCTGCATTTATGATTCAGCGCACCACGGCGGTCATTAGGCCAATAGTATCAGAATTTGTTATGCTATTGTGGCGCTTTGCAATACTAGCATCAAAAAAGTTGATTCTAGTGGAACAAAGTGCAAGGAGAGCCATAGATTACTATGGATGTGTCATTTTAATGCCTGCTTTGAGCAGGCACTAAAAATTATGCAAAAATTGGTGCAGTGAAATCTTGTAAATTTCACTGCACCATTTTTGTGGGTCTCCCAGCTCCAAAACGCCCCCTTGCATACATTATTCCTGGCCCATGCCTAATGTGGCACAAGGAGGGTTTACAAAGTAGCGCAATGCATTCATTGCACCACTTTGTAAATATGGTGTGGCAAAAATGCCTCCTGAACTCCACATTAGCGTAAAACAATGACACCAATGTGGTGCAAGGAGGCACTAGGGAATGGTAAATATGCCCCTCTCAGTATTAGAAGTTTCAAAGAATATTCACATGAATAATATGTTACACATGCACGATTGTATATCATGTGCAATGACAAATGGTCAAATGCTCAGCAAGTGTGCGTATACCATTTTTTAAATTTCTGTTTCTTCTTTGGAAAATATTATTCCCCAAAGAGAAACTCTTCCTATTCGTGCCACTGAATTTTTGATTTTTCCTCCCAGTTTCCCACGCTGGATCTGGATTTATTGCTGCCCTTGACAGTGGCAGTTCTCTGACCATTTTGAGAGTGCGAAAGTTCCCGAGAAAGTTTGGTGAATATCACAAAAGTTACAGATTTGTTGTTGTTCATAAAACTGTAGTAAATGTCCCATTCAGGAACGTCCACCCTCTTCCTGTAGGATCTGATTTACTCATTTGCCAGTGTAAATTTACATTTTGTCAATTCCAAATGTGAATCTACATTCCTAAATTAAGCCATTTGGCACCTAAGTTGAATTTAAGTGCACAAATGATTTTTGTGTAGGAAACAATGTGGCAACAATTCTAAATTCTTAAAAAAGAATCTGTCCTTAACAAGCAGTATTGTAATGTCTCATTTAGAAAAGATCACATAAAACTGTTTTGGTATCTCTGTAAAATGGCACTTTATCGTTCAATGCTAGTAAAATGTTGCACTGTGTTGCAAAAATGTCACTCATAAAAAATGCACTTTATTTCGTAGCCAGGCATAGTGCCCCTGCAGGACAATACTGACGTTATTTTGCTCAGTATTTTTCCTGTAATGGGGATATTGCTAGTGATAAGGAATGTATAGTTGCATCTACTTCACGAATTAAACTGATGGTGATGATTATACTGTCACAGGTTATTTTCTCCCTCTGTGATCGTCAGTTTTTACTTCCAAAAACATTTCCTATTGCTGCTGACAGGGCACCACTTATGCTGCTATTTGGCCTTGGTCACAAGTGCCATGAATTGTGACATTGTTTAAATTATTTCCTACACTGAATAGATGATCTAGTGCCACCTTCTGGTAACATATGTGAGATATATACTGGAGCTCCAAATCCAGGTGTGTGCAAATACAAATGGCTATCCTGTCTCTCATTTTGGTTTCATCTGAATAGTGTATATGTGCTGTTCATGAAATCTATTGCTAAAAAAAGCTTAAAAACAGGCTTAGAGCCTGCCTATTACATACCGTTACTTACCATTAGCTGACTTAGATGTCACTCTAGTTTCCCAGCTTTTAATTGGCCAGTGGCTCTGCCTCGCCCCTGGCTTCCTTTTGGGGCTTTGTATTTGTCCCTTGTTGTGGAGCATGGACCAAGTACAGCTTCCTGTATGCGGCCAATGTTACTTCACTGGCCGAGTTCGCCTTCAGGTACTTATTGTTTTAACTTTTTTACATGACCTTTTATAGAGTGTCCATGTATTTAGTCCTTCTCCTTTGATCTTCCCCCATGCCTCCTTCATTTTGCTTACCCACTGAACCCCTGCACTCCTTCAGTTCTCTGTTGTTTTTTTTCATCAGCCCTTCTCTGGCTGTTCATTTTTACTTTCACGTGTCCTCCTCCCACTGTCTATTGCTGCTACTCCTTATCTCCTCCCCTAAAACTCTCTTGTGTTGCTTGCTCTGACTGTTTGAACAGTTTGCAAAGCAGCACAGACTGCTGTGCAACTCGGCTTAAAGAAAATTAGTGCTACAATGCAATCAACAGAGGGCACATCAGAGCTTTTTTTTCTTGACTTAAAGCCATGTTGCACAGCAGAAACTATTTGGCCAGTTTACAAATACACAAGTCCAGCTTACTTCTGTGACTAAAAAAATCTACAAAGGAAATCTGTAAATGTTCCAAGTATAGAGCAATGGATTGAAGAAGTATGTGACTTGGCAGTAATGCAGAAAGTGTTAGTAGCCAAAAGTAATTAATCATGGGGGTATGAAGAGTCTTTGAAACAAATGTTGTAAGCTATTCAGAGAATACTTGCAAGTGGAATGCATGTCTTGAAAATGCCTTAACCACACTTTCACCTTGGCTACTGAGAGTGCTTCCACATTCTCTTTCTTCTGCAACTGCTTTCAGTTTTGGCCTACTTAGTACCATTTTGTCATGTTTTCTGGTCACATGTTCCTTTGATCTTATTCACTTGACTGAACTTTAGCATTGTCAAAACTCTTTTACAACCAGATGTATTCTTAATTGAGTATGTCTTCTGTTTCTATTAGTGAACCCTTTTGTCACACTGAGTGCATTTCACAGTTTATTATATATTCAATTCTAACTACAATTCAGGCAATGCCCCCATTCGCTGAAGGCATATTTTATTGTGACTGGGACTAGTAATTTAAATTATTGGAATTTATTTAACTGATGTGAAGCAGGACGACTGGAATTATGCGGTTATGCAGATACTCTGTTTACAGCATAGTTATGGATGTGACACATTTGCCATGTAATTCATTATTTGCTTCATAATCTTCAGACTTGAAACAAGAAAATGTAATTTGTCACTCAAAAAGATCAAAAGTTACTAAAAACATGGTAACACATGTTAGGCTCTCCATTTGATTTTCATGGGAATGTCCTGACCCTTTGTAACTACTTTACGTTTTTAGCTAGCCCCAGGTACTGTGTGCATATACACTTTTTATAAATGGAAGCAGATGTTATCAGGCAAAGGATACAGCTGTCCCGTAGATGATTCTGTTTTTCTCATAATGCTCCTGTGACAATGGGGCACTCTCTTTTTTTTGTGAATTTCTCCCTTCAAAACATTGCTGTCACTGATAGACCTCAGTCTTTGCATTTGCTGTTATGCACAACAAAGAACACTGCTGAAGCCAGCCTCATAAATATTATTATTAGTAATATTATTAGTAACACCTGTTGAGCACTGATGATAGCTGAGAAAGTGTCCTGGCACTGATAACCAGTTAATGCAGACAATCTAGCAGCACACAAAATCATTAAGGGCCTGCTTTACATGTTGGGGGTAACTATCGGATTTTCCACCTGCTGGCATGGCGGTCCACTCACCCTATTTAGATGTTGGCAAGACCCTCGAAGAAAGACCGCCACAGTACCGCCGACTCCGCCAAACTTGGGATCCTGTGACAACCGAGTAATGGGAAACCATGGCTGGCAGCACGACTGCAGCCACTGTCCCCGTTAAGCAAATTCTGATCTGCCTACCCGCCAGGCCTACTATGGCAGGAAAACCTCCAACTCAAGGCTGGTGGATTGGGAAGAAAGTGGGGTGTAAACCATCCTTCTCCCCTGTTTTCTTTTACTTTTTCCACAGGAACACGATGAAGGACCCCTGTCAATTCTGCTGACACTTGAGCATGAGGGACGCCGACCCCGTCGTCGCCGAACACGAATGTGACCAGTACAAGGGAAATGTACATGAAAGGGTGGCGCTTTACCATCAAAAGTGACCAGACCCTCAACATACATGTAAGTATTTTTTATTTTTGTTCTTGGGGTTGGAATATGTGTGGACATAGGTTGTCTCATACACTGTATGGAGCACACCTATATCAACACATATATCCAATGGGACATTCTCCCTTCATCGTTACACTGCCGCCATCACAACAGCGGTACAGCAGGAGCATCTAAATCAAGTCAGCGGCACACCACCAGCCTAATGGTGGCGGAGTCCAACCAGCCAGCAATCAGCCAGCAATGGGAAACCACCACAGCCCAGTTTGTTTCTCAACCACTAACATCTAAATTCGGTGGGTGGGAGACTGCCGATGTGACGCTCTTTTCGAGCCTGCTGCTGATGTAGCTAGGTGGTAATACCTCCCACACCTGAAACATGCCCACATTTTAAGAGCTTTTCCGAAAGTCAGCAACTCCCTAGTAGAGCAAAGAGTGGAGGGTGCAATAAAGGCATTTGAGAAGATCATCAGTCACATCCAAAAGTAATGAGTTACATAATGGGTTACAGTAATCTAGCCAGCTCAGGATGAAACATTACTGCTACGAGGGAGCGAGATTGCCCAGAGAGAAAAAGTGGAATATTGTGCAGTAGCTGATTTAAAGAGAAAAATGTAGATGATGGTCTGTTTACCTGATTGGAGAGAAAAAGATATGTGTCCAAATCAAAACCGAATTTATGATCAGAAGAGGAGAATTTGAGCAAAAATGGCCAGACATCAGCTGAATAATTATGAGAAGGTTTGCCAAACGAACAGAAAAAGCTCTATGTTTTATCTTCATTAAATGTGAAAGTGTTTAGTGCTTAGCCATCATGGCATATGATATGCAACTGTGGAAAGTCTCCAGTGAAAAAGGAGTGGATTGATCAACTGATATAATTAGCTGGGTGTCGTCAGCATAATTCATGAAGTTAACTCCATGCGTTCTTATCAGCTGTGCCAAATGCCTCAGATATATATTAAGTAAGGTCGGGCTCAGGTGTGACATGTATTCTTCACTGTGAATACTTCCTTTGGACAGTGAGTGACTGAAGCACTGTTCGATGAAATAATGTTAGGATGATCACAGTGCAATTTAACACTATAAATGCTTGCACTACAGGCAGCCTTTTTAGTGCACCTAACCTACAATTTCTCAACTGTCTTCATGTTTACTCAATCATAAAATGCACCATATAGGTAGATTTGCCCTTTGTTGTCTCTAGTTTATCAGCAGCATTTTCACTATGGAATGTGGAATTGCTATTAACGCATAGACCTCAAACGTTGGGCCAATGGTAACTAGACAAAATGGTAAAGCATTGTACAATCGCCCCCATACCAGATGACTACTTATGCCTATTTGTGACTGTTTAGTTTTGTATTACAAAAATCTGTGTTTCCTAATGTATAATGTGAAAAACACACTAGCCATACTAATGCAGAGTCCCTATGATGACAATTGCAGTGTGATTATTGAAATCTAATGCAAGATTGCACATCCTAAGTATCAGCATGTGTAATGGAGTTCCACAAAAATGCATAATGACGTTCTACAAAGATAGCGTAATGACTATCTACAAAAGATGTGCAGTGACATTCTACAAAAAACAGGCAAGGTTTTTGAGGGGAAAGGAAGGAAAATACCCAAGACTTTTACAAAAAATTCTAGCCTTCTGACTAATGCTTTCAAAAGATTTCCATGTATCAAGGCATGAAGACAAAAAGAGACTGGATGCATACCACAAGCAAGCGAGCCTTAAAAACAAATTAAAATGCACACATTTATCTCCAGTGATCTGTAATATTGCAAGTCTGCCTGGGTGCCATTTTATGAAAACTCAATTTCAACCTCTCCACTATAGAACAGAGTGGCTTAATTGAAATCCTAAGATTTTTGTATAAAGGGACTAGAGGGCACGTCATCCCCAAATTGGCAGCTCACACTTTTATAGACATACATCATTTCTATTTTCCACTTGAAAGGAATTTATTTGCTGATGTCCAAACTCAGCATAATTTATAACAGTGCCAATCGCAGTCAGGATTGTAAACTGGCCTCAGTTCATATCAGCTTTATATTTATTGTATAGTATTTGAGGTTTATTTACATAGTGCCTAGACACTGAAAGGCCTAAGCACTTTTGTTTATGTTGTTGTGAGGATGATTTTTCTGTCAGCCTGTCTTTTCTTAGCTGCTAGCGAAAAGACATAGGGGCATACTTACAAGAAAGTGCACATCGGTCCCAATGCGCCACTTTTCTTACGTCGCCCATGCATTATTTTGACACTTGGCCCAGGCCGGCATTAAAAATGACAGAAAAAAATGGCACAGTGAAATGTTGTAAATTTCACTACACCATTTGTTTGGGGCTCCCTGTGTCGGAACACCCTCTTTGCATAGTACATTATGCATGGCGCAGGCATAATGTGGCACAAGGGTTTACAAATTGGCGCAATGCAAGCAAATATGGAGCAGGAGAAAAGCCTCCTTAACGCAGTGGCATAAAAAATGACACATGGGTGGCGCAAGGTGGCGCTAAGGGCTTGTAAATATGCTCCATTTGTTTTAGGAGATTTAGATGCACAGAAACATAAGATGTATTCAAAAGCGAGCCTCGTCAGGGTTATAGAGCACTATATAAATTCAGGAACACAATAAAAAAAAACTCTGTTGGATGCACACAGAGCTAAGGATGCCTCAATAGAATTTGAAATGCTCACAAGCTTAATCTACACAACAAAAACATTAATGATCTCACATGGTCGTTTAAAAATACATTATTTGTTGGGTAAGTTTTTATTTTAACAGGAGATTCATTTACCAACGGGGAGTTTCCAAATGCATGAACCTTTTTGTCAATAAGTTTTGGAAAAAAAACAAATAATATATATTAACACGCTCGGCCTATAATTAAAGGGCAGACGATTTCATTAATTTGGGTTTCCATTAAACCTTTCATCATAGTGCACAATTAAACTAAACATGAATCTTATTTGGTTTATCAATAAAGGAATAAATATTTTGAGATAATTTCTGTTTCAAGAGTGTTTCTGTTTCACAGACGTTTTGATTCAACAACTGTTTGGGACACAAATCTATTTAATAGGTGACTGAAGCAAGCAACATTCAGCTATACTAAGTATTGAAAAAACTGTTACCAAGAATAAAACAGAAAATAGTTAAAATCCTAATAGAAAATACCAAGCTTACTATGACTACCTTAAAGACTGCCACTTTCTGTGACCTGCCTTTCCCTCAGCTTCCCTTACAATCTATACAATACATGACATCGTGCTTTTCCCCACTCCTAAATACAACCTTTCTTTCCCCATCTTCTGTTCCTCTGAACCATCACATAATTGACCTATCTTCTCCTCACCTTTCCACAAAATGTATCCACTATTGCAAACTTGTCTTTCTCCATCTCCCAAACACAGCTTCATAACTAGAATCAGTAATTTACCTACAAAATACACAGCATTTCTTTGAAAGCTCTGTAATTTACAAAGGTACAGCTCTTCACCCAATAGGTCTACAAACATAGAGGAAGCATTGTCACTGAGGAGGATCCAGACTGTGAAATTCTTAGATTCAAGTCCTATGGTCAGACTTAATCTATATTCTCTTCAGTAAAGACCTGAAATCCGAACTTGAGTGGTTTATCTAAATATGAAATTCAATAAATTTAGTATTGATACAACATTATTGGATTGGTTTCTCCTTTCGAATTGTGTTCCAACATCCCCCATTTAATACATACAGATGTCTGACTTACCAAGCTTTCTGATGTGGATGAAATGGAACACACATCGCTCGACAAACGTTACAGGTCAAAACATAAAACAACTCTATACCACATGTCCTGTATTTCCCCCAGACACAACCAGACTGTCTGACTCCTACTTTCATTAGTCTTCTAACACAACCCCATATGTGCATACTGCCTTTGGAAGCATTTTTGAGTATATGGCTTCAGACTAAATTGGTTGATAATTATGGTCTTGGTACATTGATCATAGTTCTTATGCTACCTAGATTGTTTCACTTAATTATGTCTATGAGTTGAGCTCTCTTTAGAACATGAAGGTAAGGCTCATCATGATCTTGCCTGTGTCCTTTGACGACAAAATAATTGTTAAATTATTTTGCACTTCTAAAATTAATTCATATAGAAAGTGTAGGCATGGCTGACTGCTGCTTTAATATTTGTAGGGAGACTTGAATCTCTTTAATAGATACAATATTTCAAAATAATTTGAATGGAGGACTCAGTAAGCTGAATACCCACTTTTTCGTAATTAAGGGCCTGATTTAGAGTTTGGCGGAGGAGTTACTCCATCACAAATGTAATGAATATCCTATCCACCCTATTACAAGTTCCATAGTAGGCTGTAATGGAATTGTAATATGGCTGATGAGAAATTCATCACATTTGTGACAGAGTAACCCCTTCCACCAAACACTAAATCAACCCCTCAGTTACCTTCTATGGCTTCACCTTTCTCAGAAAGACACTGGATTTCAATGTTTGTTTATTGTTTGTTGCATTTTTTTTTGTGTTTGTTGAGTCTCTTTTTCTCCTTAGTATCAGCTCTATTATTTGTCTGAATATTATACTAGAGATACTGTAATAGTTTGAGTATACGGATTTATCAAACTAATATTTACATAAGCTTGTCAAGCCTTTGAAACAAATGTGCAATATAATTTATAAATTACATTTTTGTAATACTGTATATGTCTTTTGGTTTTGATGTAATGGTGATCCCGTTTAATTTATTACAGGTGCACTGATTTGATCATGATAATGCAATTTTATGTCACAATCCGAAGGCTAATATTATGCAATACTTCTTTTATTTCCACCACACAGAGCAGCGCATTTAAAGAATATAGCACACAATATCATTCCAGAGTTCAGTAAGAAGTCAAGATAGACTTCTTGATGTTTTTGGACCTCTTACAAAGATATCTGAAATGACAGAAGAGCCCTGCGCAAGTCATAGGAACATTGATGTTGAATACAATGGCTCCGACGTCCAGTGTGTCTTTTAGGTAATGTCAACACAGCTTTGTCTGTGGAATATAGAAAGGGCATGTTATTCAAGATTGACCCTCATTTGGAAAATAATGAGAAATGTCATGCAACTAAGGATAATCTGCTTAGTGGAGCCTTTTTAAAGGATATATCCAGATTTGTGGGAGCTTTCTGCTCTATACAGAAATCACAAAATGGTATAAAAAAGTGATTTTAATGAGAGTGTTTTTGGAATGGATGGGTGAACAAGTGGTCGGTCCTTTGGCCGTGGCCGTGGGAATACAAGAAATTAATTCTCTAATGGTTTTAGATCCCTCAGTGAAGGACAATACACATGACATGGTTTGAGTTTCTTTCCTACACAGACAGAATTGCACACAGGGTGTGAGCTGTGAGAGTCATACCAGAGGTTTCTCAGGTTTATGTAAATCAAGACCTTATTACTCTCCTCTTAAAGTTGGGCAACAGACTTGCCCAATTTTATTAGAAATGGGTTCAGATTATGAGGGATCCTTGGATTCTGGAGATGGTCCAAGAATTCCAACTAGACTGTCCAGTACAGGATCGAGAACCAACAGAAATAGTTTTCAACAAAGAACAGGTGATTCTGGTGGACAAGGAAGTTCAAGACATATTTGCGAAGGGGGCTATATTTAAAGTTCTGGAACAAATGTCAGGTTTTATAAGCAACATTTTACTGAAATAGAAGAAAAACGAGGGTATGTGTCCTGTAATAAACTTAGGAAATCGGAACGATTTGGTGATTTACCACCTTTTCAAGCATCTTTTCAAGATGGAAGGTACGTATCTGCTAGGAGACATTTTGCAGAAAGGAGGTTAGGTGACAAGTCTGGATATAAAAGATGTCTTCTGATAATTCCAATTTGGAAGCTCCACCAGAGGCTTCTGCAGTTTCAGTGGGGTGAGAACATGAGGAAATATGTTTGTTGAACATTTGTCTTTTCTTTGGCACCTTGGTGCTTCACAAAGGGCTTGCACGTGGTGGTGGCTTATCTCAGAGAGTAAGGAATACAATTATTAAAATATTTAGATAATATATTGATTATGGATGAGGAGAGATTGGTAGTAAACCTTCATACACATTTGGCAGTGAGGCTGTAGGACAGTCTGGTTCCAAGTTAAAAGTCTTAGGGCCTGATTTAGATTTCGGTGTATGGGTTGCTCAGTCACAATGGTGACATATAGCCCGTCCGCCAAAATATAAATCCCATAGGATATAACGGGATTTTTATTTCAGCAGATGGGCCATCCATCACCATTGTGATGGAGTAACCTGTCGGACAAAATCTAAATAAGGCCCTCAGTTTTTAGATTTTATGGTGAATACTGTTGGTTGAAGCTTCAAACTCCCAAGAGACAAGTTGAAGAGAATTCAGAAAGAGATTTGAAAAACATTGTTTAGATCAAATTACTTTGAGAATATTAGAACATATTAAGGGTGTTCTTTCTTTGAAGATTCAGGCTATTTTTCCTGGACCTTGAATTATCATGGTTTGCTGGAGGAGTGATTTGAAATACTGTCACAAATTGTATCTGAAGGCAGAGGCAAGGGAAGCACTGGAGAGGTGGCTAAGGAACATGGAGACTTGGAAAAGACAATTCATTTTTGGAGAAAATAATAGAGACTGTTGTGAGCTTAGAAGGATGAGAAGCAAAGTGCAATTCAGTTTTAGCTGAAGGTCTGTGGTCTATGGAAGAGAGCAAGATGCACATAAATTGTTTAGAATGGTTGGCGGGTTCTTTTTTTGCTAAAGTGTTTTACAGAGAACAAGGTGAAACATTGTGTGTCACTGAGGATCAACAATGTTTCAATAGTAAGGTATGTGAGCAGCCGTGAGGGGTCTGAGGATGCAACGACTGGTAGATCTTGCAAAGGTGTTTTGGGAGTATTGTCTGAAGAGAGATGTTTCAGTTCATGTGGAAGACATTGCTGTGTTGAGCAACAGGTTTTCAGGTAATTTAAAAGACTCAAGTGATTGGAGTCTGTACATGGCAGTGTTTCTAGGAGTGGAAAATATATGGGGCCTGCTCTGAAAAGATCTCTCTGCAAACAGATTGAATGCATAGATGAAGAGATTTTACATTTGCTGCCCGGGTCTGGAATCATCAGGGTTAGATGAATTTCTTCAGGTTTGGAGAGGTTTAAATCCATATGTATTTCCTCTGCTTGCTATGATAGCCAGAGCGACATTGATGTTGGGCAAATGGAAGGAGACAGTGGTATTTGTGGCTCCTTTTTGGAGGTCACAGGCATGCTATCCAATTATGCTGAAAATGTCAATGTATTCTTCAATTCTACTGTTTTCATTTCAAGAGATTTTGAGGGGACCGCTAGGGGAGATTTACAAACTGTTGAGGTCAAGATGCCTGGTTTTAGTGGCATGGAAACATTCAGGAATGTTTGTGAGATGCCAGGACTTTCACAAGGAACTTCAACATTGATCAAAGTGTCCTTGCCACTGGGTACTAAGGAAGCATATAGATTGACATGACAAAAAAGGTTTCACTGGTGTGTGGAAGGGGACATGGATCCCGTTTCAGTAGATGTAGTATCAGTGGCGAAATGCTTATCAGAGTTTGTTTGAAAGAGGTTTAGCATACAGAATAATTAATGTGCATAGGTCGGCAAAGATTCAGGATATTTTAGTAAGAAGAGTTCTGTGATGTATTAGGGTGAAGCAAATCCTCTGGTTTAAAGTTATAATTCAATTTGGGATGTTAGTAAGGTGTTGAAATGTAGTGAAATGTTGGTGTGTGAACGGGAATCTGTCTTTAAATGATTCAACATTTAAATTCACTATGTTGTTATGGTTGCTTTTCCTCCAGAGGGAGTCTGATGTACCAGCTTTGGATTTGTAGGGTAGATGAGTTACTCTGGAAGGGATTTGTTTTCAAGGACAAAATGAAATTGTTCAACTATTTTCTAACCTTATTTTAATGACAATGTGAAGCTATGTGTGGTGCAATTTGCAAAAGTGTACAAGAAATTAAGCAAACCTATTAGGCTGCTATTGGTGACACAGTTACTTATTTCTTTTAACAATTCATTTAAAGCTGTTTTACCTCCTACTTTATCTAGATAGATTAAAGAAATCATGATGAAAGCAGGTGTGGATGTGGAAAATTTAGAGCACATTCAATGCATGAAGCTGCAGCGTCAAAAGCTTTAATGATGGGAAGTCTTTTGCAGTATCCTGAGAATTGTGGATTGGTCTACTGATTACATGTGTAAACATTTCTATTTTAAGCCTGTACAGAATGCAGCCAGTTGTCCAATTATAAAATGTAAGGCTGAAGCACACTTTCAGTATATCTTTGATGAACATAACATAACTATCATTTACACTATCAGTCCAATGGAGAATGATTGTGTACAAGAATGATGCTTACACATTATGATAATAGGTCTTCTGTTAATCTTAGTAGGGGATTGAAGTGGAGCTGGTTATATTTTTGTGATGCATTAGAAAAAGCTATTTTATTATGTCTGCTGTGTTTTTGGTCTGTAACGTTTAAAATGAAAAGATATATACAAATATTTTGTGGTTAGACATATTTAGGTATACAATCACAAATATTATGTAGGGATGGAAAGAGTGACAATGTCTAAGTAGCTTATTACTTTGCAAATACTTTTGGGAAAATAGTGTAATTCTAAAATGGATTCAGGGACATATATTTACTTTCTCTTGAATACTGTTTTGACTACTGACACTGCCACATTTTGGGCATCTGCCTTTTTACAAACACAAAACACAAAAACATATCTGGAATCTTGCCTTGCCTCCAAGCATATATCTTATATCTGGAGGGTGACTCATTGCCCCCATCAAAGAAAAATCACCATATCTGGTATCACTTCTTCTATGGGCTTCCAAAATCATATCCCCAAATGTAGCATTCTGTATCTTCCCAAACACAGCCATCTACTTGTATCCTGAAGCTGCCCATTGTAACATAACCCTATAAGTGGAATTCTTGCTTCCTTCAAACCCCAAACATTGTTCTGTACCTACTATCCTGCCTTCACCACACCCCAAAACACTGCCCTATAGTTGGTGCTTGTCTTCTCCCACTTTCATGTTATATTTCCATCTCTGGAACCATCCTTTGAGCACAAAACAACCACAGTACTAAGGGCCAGATGTAGGTAACAGTTTGCACGTCGCAAACAGTGATTTTCGCTGTTTGCGACGTGCAAACTGCACTATGCAATGCACAAAACCCGTTTTGCGATTCGGTAACCTGGTTACCGAATCGCAAAACGGGTTTGCGAGTCGCAATTAGGAAGGGGAGTCCCCTTCCTAATTGCAAGTCTCAGTGCAATGCCAGATTGCTTTTTGACCACGAACGCGGTCGCAAACCAATCGCAGTTTGCACCCATTTGAAATGGGTGGTAACCCATTCGCAAAAGGGAAGGGGTCCCCATGTGAATGGAACTGCAAACATTATTTCAGAGCAGGCAGTGGTCCTATGGACCACTGCCTGCTCTGAAAAAATTAGACAAAAACGTTTCATTTTTCGTTTTTGTAATGCATCTCGTTTTCCTTTAACGGGCTGCATTACAAAAAAAAAAAAATGCTTTATTTAAAAGCAGTCACAAACATGGTGGTCTGCTGTCTCCAGCAGGCCACCATCCCTGTGAGTGCCGCGAGTTTCAAGGGGGTCGCAAATTGTGACCCACCTCATTAGTATTAATGAGGTGGGCCTTTGCGACCTCCTTGCGAGTTTTAGATGGTGTCAGGGACACCATCAAACATTCCAATTTGCGACTCGCTCTGACTTGCAATTTTCAAGTCGCAAATTGGAATATACCTACATCTGGCCCCAAGTCTCTTACCCTCATGATTCTTCATTCGACCTTCCCTCCACTAGAGAAGCTTTGACATATCAAATTACAATCCAAAATGGTGCCAGGGAGCACCACTGCAAGAAGGCTGCTATCCAGAAGGCAGACTATAACACAGCATCTAAGTCAATAAAATAACTAAGAGGCTGGGCTCATGTGGAAGAAGTTCCAGACTGCACCTTCAATGACCTTAGCAGCACAAATTGCAAGGGCACTGGGCCAAAGAAGAAAAGCACATTTTATGAGATTACAAAAGCATGGAAGTATTTTTGAGATTACAAAGGTGTGGAAGTATTTTAAGGGCCTTTTCAAATGAACTTGTAATCGTTGATCACAAAATCACCATACAATAGAAATTCAATGTGTGTGTAAAAACATTGATCATGAAAAGCATTCTTGAGAATACTGTAAATGGAACTACATAATCCACTCCATGCATTTTGAGTAGCGCATCTTTTCATTAGAATACAAAGAGTAAGTGTATTCACCAACATTTAACAAGAAATAGACCATAACAGTTTTACCTTACTTCACTTTTTCGGCACACTGCAGAATTTGCAGGCCAAAAATCAGTAAAATTCCTCCTGCCATTTCAGTGTTAGATACTAAGCATTGTTTGCCAGCCCATCATATTTTAGCTCCATCTGTCAAAAAGGCGTAGAGCAAAGAAACCTCGTAGAAAACTCACTGAGGGAAAATGACACTAAAAGAAAAACGACTACCTTACCAAAAAATGTAAGACCAATTATTGCTCTGTCACTTCGCCAATGAAATGTGCCCGATTATGTGGCTAGGAACGAAGAACTGTCTATGATATAAAGCCAGAAAACATGGCATCCAATTAGAATAAATCCCATTAATAGCACTTTAACTGAAGCAGTTTGCTTGTTAAAACTTATAAAGCACTTGGCTCCCTCAGGCTGCATTATGCTGAAGGTAGTTTCAGAGGAACATGCTTCTCCTTTAAACAAGGTCACTGCCCAGACCTATACAATTGGGTGGGTTCTGTTTCTGATGATTGCTTCTTTCTACAGTGGTGACAAACTAAACATTGATAACTGTGAACTGTTTAATGTGTCTGCATATGAAGATTATAATGCTCTTTTGAATATAAGACAGAAGGCCTTAATTAGAGTTTGTCAGGAAGGATACTCCATCACAAACGTGACATATCACATCCACTGAATTATAAATGCTATGGGCTATATTGCACTTGTAAAACAGCAGATAAAATATCCAAGAGTGTTCCCACTGCCAGAGATTATTTTACGAATCATTTTTGTCACTTATTCTAAATATATTCTGCAACTAGAGCTTACCCACTGTAGAGCCCTATGTTATAGTTAATTTTTCACTTTGCAGGCATATATAAAGAGCAGTACTCCCTCCCCCTATACTTTATGCCCTAATCTACTACTACTTTTAAATTTTTCTCTTGGATTTGTATCTTAATATCTATAGATTTTGTGTTTCACATCTCATTTTAACATATTGTACAATGCAGCTTTTGAGAGAGTACCAGTTCATGGCCTTGTTCCACGTTGTGCACAAACTGAAAATATTGGGCACAAGAAGTGAATTTAGGCCTTCACAAGGTTTAAACTCACGAGATCTTACACTATTCTATTATTTGAAATGAGAACACCTCGATGTTTAGAATGCTGTATCATTCATGTTCCTGTTCCTCTAGGGTGATAGCATCACAGATTACCTCCAGGCATAGGTCGAACACATGGAAATTGGTTTTCAGAGCCCCTAATAGAGAAAATCGTTACTCAACAAAACAAGTAGGAGACAAGTACAAAAAGTAGAAATTGAAAGGGGAAGCGTCATATTACGTTTGAAACAAAGGAATGTGGGTGAAATGGGGAAAGGAATATCAAATGTTACAATGAAAGGATTTACATCATGGTACATTACAACATGTTTATTACAATGCATACCTCTAAAGGCCTGATTTAGAGTTTGGTGGATGGGTTATTCTGTCACAAATGTGACAGATATCCCACCCGCCATATCATGACCTCCATAGGCTATTATGGGATCGTAATATGGAGGACAGGATATTGTCATGTTTGTGACGGAGTAACCTTCTCTGCCAAACTCTAAATCAGGCCCAAAATAATGCACCACAATGTGAAGTACCTTTACAATGCAAGTCATTTCAATGCATACATTTTACAATTTACAATGCATTGTATTTTTTTTTACCCAATAATTTGATGTAATAAAGATTTTACTTACCCAGTAAGCATCTGTTTGTGGCAAGTAGTGCTGTAGATACACATGCTCTGCGTACTCCTGCCATCTAGTGTTTGGTTCGGAGTGTTGCAAGTTGTTTTACTTTGAAGAAGCATTTTCGAGTCACGGGATCGAGTGACTCATCCTTCTCGTGATATTGCGCATGGGCATTGCCTCCTTTGTTTGATTGTTTTCTCTATGCCTTCAGGTTCAGACATGTGTGTCTTTGCTCCATCTTTTGACCCGCTCCGGTTCGAAACTTTCTATCTGTCTTTCCCTTATCAACGGTATCGTTTTCTCTATCACGTATTTCGATCTTCGCGTTCGTCTCCACTCATCGGTCCGGACACTGACCGCACGCTCCCCTGGGTGACCTTACCCGTTAAGGCCTACCTGAAAGATGCAGTGCCAAAGAATATGCTGAGTTGAAGGAAAGGACACCATTTTGTTTCTGGCCTCAGTGACACTCAAATTCATCCATACGACCAACATCTGGTGTGTAACCTGTGCCTCGCCTCCGATTACCTGGAATCTTCCTGCAATGCCTGCAAATCCTTCCGGTTGAAGAAGACCCTTTGGGAACAAAGAGCTCGTCAGTTGGATATGGCGCACAACACTCAGGACGACACCCCGGACGTCTTTGGAGAGGAACACACCCAGGAAAAGCCAGAACAAGAGGAGGCCTTCTCCACTAAGGACTCCAACTCTGATGTCCAGGGAAGCCCTGAAATGGCATCAGCACAAACCGTGAGTGCTGTGGCCCCTCCTGACTGCCCTAAAACTGCTAAAGGGCCCCTTACAGAGGTTTTTTTAGACTGCCACTGCCGCCACGCCATGGTCGGATACAAAAAACTGCTTTGGCTGTCCCGCCCTCTGGCTCAGCTCTGAAAACAGGCAAGACTACAACAAGATCTACAGCATCGACCTCCAGCTCCTTGGTCTGAGCCATTTCAAACTAGACTTTGGAACCGAGTACTTTGGCTCCAAACTGACCAGCTTCCACCTCTGCTTCAGTGCTGATAAAAGGACACTGACTGAAACCACCAGTGCCAAAAACAAGAGAGCCAACTCCTTCAGAGCACAAAGACTCCAGCCAGTCTACAGCTATGCCATCACCAGCTGTGCCTATTTTGGAAACTATGGATGCTCAACATCGCCACCTCCATATCCAGGAGGGAACAGGGTCCATTATTGCTCCCCCCGGCACATTCAAGAGGAAACTGTCCTTTCAAGAGGCTTGGGACACTTCACCACAGCCACAGAAAGCCAATAAGGACAAGGCTAACACCACTTCTCTCAAACCCTCTCCTCTTCACCCTCCTCCTCCTGATCCACCTTCTCCACCACCTCCACCCCCTGCTACTCCTCCATATTCACTTGCCTTTTCTACTGCAGGAGATCTGACACCACAAGGTTCCCCTTTATTTATTGGGGAGGATTTGGGTGAGACACAGCAGGACTCAGATCCATGGGACATGTATGACACATGAAACTTGCATAACTCTGAACTCAACGCTATATGACAGAAGTATGCAGAGCATGTGTATCGACAGCCACACATGCTATTGTATATATATATATATATATATATATATATATATATATATATATATATATATATATATATATATATATATATTATTGTTTACACATTTACTGATTTACTGCATTCCAGAGTTCCAATTCAATAACCTTCAGCAACCACCAACACATGTCAACTCTTACTGTCTATGAGTGGGTACATGAGTTTCTGAGTGTATCTGTGAGTAAGTGCATGAGTTTCTGAATGGGTCTGTGAGTAAGTGCATGCGTTTCTGAGTGGGTCTGTGACTGAGTGTATGAGTGGCTGAGTGGGTCTGTGAGTAGGGGCATGAGCCTGAGTGGGTCTGTGAGTGTCTGTGTGGGTGTAGTAGCTGCATGAGTGACTCATCCACAAAGGAACCACACCTGCCCATTTATCCAACAAGAGTCCACAGTTTTGCACAAAATGTCTACCCAACTGAAGTACTTTCTACTGGTTAGTTAGTAGCGCTACCTCGCGGAGTAAATGTCCAGTGTGTATTATACACTACAGCTTTGTAATGGCGCATGAGAAAATGTCTCCAGGCGACCTTGTGTGCGGTTAGCAATGTGATTGTTTCTCCTGTGTCTTCTCCTGAATTCTGTGGTAACATAAATCCTGCTATAGAGAGGTCAACAAGTCTGCAAAGACGTAAATCTCCACCAAACTAGGGTCCTCCCTCTTATCCATTTGATGTAAGTGCTTCTTTGTTTTGTAGAGAAGCCCGAATATTCCTCTGCATCAAGAAAGCGCCAAAGAAAATTGTGGGGAAATGCACTCAGGGGCGCTTTGGTGACTGTCCATCATCCTGGCAAAAGGCAGAAAGACCATTGCATACCAGTAAGGTGGACAGTGTGGGGCCAAACGGGTGGAGCTTTTAAATGATTTGAACATTTGTAAACTTGTAGCAATTTAAAGGGAGAGCCATGGACTTTAAATTGTGGCCTCCCTCCCCAGATCAATTTCAGACCCCAGTAGTCTATCCCCCAGGGCTAGGCCATCTCTCCTGTTTGCCCACCAGGGCACCCAGTGTGCAATGAGACAGCGGGGAGCCTCAAGGCCCCCGAAGTACAGCTGGCTATCAGATTCCTGTGGGAGCCAACAATGCTTTTGCACACAGGGAACTGCTAAACATGCAGCACCCTGTCTACAAAAGAAATTGTTTCATCTCTTTCCCTGCCAGCATCTCTGCACGCAGGGAGAGAGATGAAACTTCTGCTTCCAGCAGGCAAGCGCACATTGACAGTTCTCACAAACTGGAGGCAGAGTGCTTGCTTTGATTTGGCAGGAGCTGTCAAAGCTCCAGCCAAGCCAGAGCAAACAGCTATTGTAACTAAAATTGTGAGGCAGGGTAAGTGCATATCTTAAATATTTCTGCCACTAAATGCACTCAATTTCTAGGCACTGATATGTGAAAAGTCATATGCCGGCTAGTTAGTAAGACTACATAATACATAATTACTTTATAATTAAAGAGTTGCACATATTTAGATTTTTGTGTTACATACTGGCCCTTATTTAGATGTTGGTGAATCTTTTCTGACATATTGCTTGAAATGTTTAACACTGACTTGATTCAAAATGGAAATGTGGATATGTTCAGAGACCTGAACTTGTGGTTCGAGTAAACATCTGACTCGCCTTCCCATTATGACATAGATGTGATGGTGGTAACCAACTTAACTCAGCTAGTTCCAGAGCTTACATGCTGTCCTAGACATTTCTGAAATTCTATTTTCAGAGTAGCCCCTATGTTTGCTAGTTAATTCAAGAGCAGCTTGCAGTGCTCAGTAGGGGCAGCGCATGCGCAGGTGGGAGATTTAACAAAAAATGAATAAAATGTACCTGTGCCACTGCCCCCGTAACCACTGCGCTGCTCCTCTCTGCAGACAGGATTCAGGCACAGGCTGCCAGTCTGCTCTGCAAACAATCCTGACCCTGCTCAGAGCAGCGTTAAGATTGGTTGGGAGCACCCACCCAGGGTGCTTCCAGGCAGACTGGGAGCCTGTGCCGGCTCGCTCCAGCTCAGCAACACAGTGCTGGACTGGAGAGAGCCTACTGTGCATGTGTGTTTGTCCGGCTCGTGGTGGCCGGCCAAACATACATGCACAATGTGGGGGAGTGCTCACCCTCAGTGCTCATCACAGCCTGTGGCCCCGCCCCTTTTACTGAGAAAGGATAAGAAACATAGTTTATTATTGCTTCTTGGTAAAAAGTTTGCAGCTCTCGCTGTGGCGGGAGGGCAACGCTCCTCCGTCCTAATGGAGGAGTTGCACCTGAGTTAATCCCTATCACCAGTAACACTAGCTGGGCCAATTTATGATTTTTTTTCTCCATAAAACATCCCATTAGAAAGTCACTAAAATACAAAACCTGTGTGTCACAGGGAAATTTTGTATAAGAGCTTTGCCTTCTTTTGATTACGGTGCTTTGACACAGACATATCAAGCCATGAGATATCACATGGCCTGAAAAAAGGACTTGTGTGAAGCACTCAACCTTTCCCTGATAAAGGTGACAAATGAACACAAATTAAATCGGAAACAGGAGCCCCTTCAAATGTTGCAAGCATGTAATTTCTCTTTAAATTTAAGCAGTCATACTAAAACGTCTTGAACTAGAAACAGACTGAAGGGAAGACTATGAACCTGAAATACAATTAATATTTTTGTTCAGTTTTATTGATGTTAAAATTGCTTTCTAGTTTAAAAGAGAGAATCTCGCTTACCATATTTTAGCAACAAATATTTAAAAGAGCTGTTCAAATCGTTAATGAAGGCAATTGCTTAAATGCAATCCAAACCTCTGTTCAGTCTGCAGCCTCTCTACGTGATAAACATGCCATTTTCTTTCACAGCATATTTTAGAAAATTACTATTTTGTTCACTATGGAAGATGTTCCTTTGCCTTTTCATTTTGCTTCCTTCCCCACCTTTCAGAGTCTCTCAATTGTTATTTTCAGAATCCCAGATTCTAGCAGAAGCTGGCCTTAAAGGACTACTATTCACGATTTGCTGTTCAGGCTTACCTAGACAGCCTTTACATTATTGACTACAAATGGATCCTCTTTTCATCTTGTTTAATTGCACAGAAATTCTGTAAACTTTTATTTGTCCTTTTCCCATGAGTAATTGCCGAGGAGATAAAAGTGGTTGTCCAATTCAATATAAGAAGCCAGTACTGGATATGCCAGATGTGGCAATTTTCTGGCCAATATCACAGATCCCTTTTCAGGGATAGATAATGGAGAGCACTGCGATTTTGGCACATATGTAGTTTGATTCCATCCAGGTATTCTCGGTGAGCCAGTGGTGATCTACATAATTCATAACATCAACAATGATGTGGACAGAGGCAGGGCCAAAGCAATAATGCTAATGGATCTGTTTACTGCCTTTGGCACTGCCAGATGCCACCTTCTTTTTCAATGATTTACTGATCAGGCTGTCTAAGACGTGTAGAATTGAAAAATGATCTTTCCTTCTTTCACATAATGAGCAATTGGTAGGTCTTATGCCATTTGTGTTTCCACCTTAAAAACACTTCTGAGATCTAAAAACAACCTATGGTCTCCCTTCATCATCTTCAATTTATTCTCCTTGTTCTTGCATGACACTAGGTTTTAGGGGGCACTCTGATGACAATAATATACAAGCAATGGTACCACATTTTGCTGTTGGATTTTGATCTTTCTCAAAGCATAATCCGGCAAGTCAAATGTTTTACTAACAAACCCAAAAACTTTGCTATAAAATGCAACATACTCTCATCCAGCATGCTTTTTCCTGTCATGCTCTCTCACTGGTTGTGAGGAATATTGGTCTTCAGATCTTCTCAAGAAACAATCTGGAATCTCAGATTAGTGCACCTTACCAACAGCTACTTCTCTTTGGTAAAATGCAAATGATACTTAGTGAATCACTCCCGTGTTCCAGGTTTCATTAGAATAGTCAATGCACTGATTTGATCATATCTATTCTGCAGTAAAATTAATCCCACCTTTGATTTTCTATGTGATACACTTTACACAAGCACAACTATTCCCAATTAAGGTTTTTGAAGTTGTTGAAAAAAAGGGGCAGTTTTGCACTTCATAATTGCGAGATTTACTAACAAATATTTTGAAAACAAGCTACATTCTGCACGCATTGGCTCACCTACTTTGTGATCTAAGGAAGGGTGATCAACCATGTCCCAATAGGCATTAAGGGCCTGATTACAACTTTGGAGGAGGGTGTTAATCTGTCCCAAATGCGACAGATATACCACCCGCCGTATTACGAGTCCATTATATCCTATGGAACTCGTAATACGGTGGGCAGGATATCCGTCACATTTGGGACGGATTAACACCCTCCTCCAAAGTTGTAATCAGGCCCTAAATCTTTTATAGGCTATTCCATTGAATCTCAGCTTTTTTATTCCCTATTTTGTATTCATAGGGCATGGCTTAAATTTCGCCTAAAATAATCGGAGCACTATGATCCTGCTCATGTTGATCCTGTTTATGATATGCTGGACTGAATCAAACCAGATAGCAGAAAGGTCTGTTTTTCGATGTAGTTAATTTATCTGTGAAGCTTAGGAGCAAACAAAATCAATCAACATTAAGAGAAATCATCTAAAATGTCATTAATACCTTAGACCTCCCAGCTTTCAAAATATCTGTTAGTAAATCTTGCAGTCATGAAGTACAAAGCTACCCCTTTTTTCAACAACTTCAGAAAAATTAATTGGTGATTGTTGTGCTAAACAAATGCTACTGCCAATAGTGGTGCCACATTATATTGAAAAAAGAATACATTTTAAAAGTGTTGAAATAAATATAAATACAATCTCAATCTGTGAAAGAGACATGCACACAAATCTAATTAGAAGAATTGTTATTGATGACCTATTAACTGTTTTTGCAGTCCTAGGACTGTATGGCAATATACACATAGTTAATATTGCAATAAATAATTAGATGCACTGGTGTGAAAGATGTTGTCAGATTAATTTCCTCTCACATTGGCGCACTGACAAATATAAAGGTGCCTAAAAGTAGAACCTTTTGGCCATGATTTAAAACTAATCTTCCTTGACTTTTGCTACTTGCCCACCCTTTCTTTCCAGCTACATAATTCGTTTTATTCATGACTAAAATAATTTATAGAAAATTAGATGAACATTTATAGCAATTCAACTGCCTCTTCTCTTACCTTATGTGTAATATAATTTTATTTTGACAATTTTCCGTAAAGCAAGCTCGTGGCTTTCACAGTCATCTTGCCAACTAATTTCCATAGCACCTATTATCTGTCATGAAACATGCATTTGTTGGCTTTTTCCTGTCATGATATGATGTGTTATTATCCACGCGCTAACATCTTGAACATGATGGGGTAAAGTTCACAATGAACTATTTTAATCAAACAAAAATAAATCAGATGAAAAAAGTTGCAATATCAGATCCTCAGAACAGGATACGTGATGTAGGATATCTGATCAAGATAAGATAACTTTGAGAGAGATGCATTCAGCTGAAACAGGAGGTGGTGTGTACTTGGGAAATGTAGGAAATTAACAATATTGATCATCAAGTATTCTATTCTTGTGTGTTAAGGTCCTAGGTACAGCTTGACTTTTTGTTAAGATTGATGAAATGTCAGCACAACCAAGCTTTGGCAGACAATTCTTAGTGAAAAGTAAACGTCACTTCCATTTTCTTGTATTCAGATTAGTAATTTAACCTCTTAAATTATTAAGGAAAATAGAACAGCACTCCCTCGCTTATTTCCCCAGATTTTTAGTTTTCATCAAATGTACAGTGTTTCAGCATATTTGAATGTCTCAACGAATACCACTGCCACTGGTGAGCTCGGAGCACTACCATGTCAAGCAGGGAAAGCAAAAAAATTATGGATTTAGGCCCAAATCTCTGTATTGGGGGTGAATGTTTGACATTGCTCAGCATTCCATCCATCACTTGTTCTTTTTTAAATTGTTTCCCAAAGTGGGACGGGTATGCTCAGACGTAGGTCCGTGCTCTCCATGACACTGGAGTCAAGCTAGCCTGCCTGAGGATGGGTGATGTGCCGAAAACGGTCCCAGGATGCTTGTTTCCAGTCCAGGAAAGACTTGGCCTGGCAGTTCGTGCTGGACTGTTCCCATAGGGAACAGGGTCAAGACTGATTTGCATATGGTTGGTTCCAAACTGGAATAGCATGGGTAGCAAAAAAATAATGGATTTAGACCCAGATCGCTGTACTGGGGTGAATGTTTGACATTGTTCAGCATGCCGTCCATCACTTGTTCTTTTTTGAACATGGAAAGCAGACACCTGTTTTTCAGTACATTTAGAGTTAAGAGACATTCATTGCTAAGCACACAAACAACTGAAAGCATTAATTTAATGCTACAAATATTAGCTGTTTTCTGCGTACGTGGTCTTCAAATTGCTCTGCTCCATTGCTCAAGGTCTCAAAAAGAACATTAGGGCCAGAACTGCCATCTTGTCTGAAGAATACATGTTTAGAGTCAGCACAAAACTCCAGCAGAACAAGAAACAGTAGCATTATGACATTCTTTCCCTAGAGAAGCAAAGCAGAGTCAATCGTTCTTGAACCACCTTTGTACTTTGCAAATGGAAGGCCTGCGCGCCGGGCAAACGTCCGCCACTAGTTGATTTGCTGGGTGCTCTGGCTTTCTGTTCTAGTGACATTTCGTGACTGAATACAGTGATGCTGTCCATGATAAAACCGCAAACAGTAGATGGAATCACATGGCACAAGGTTGTGCCCATAAACACAAATACAAGGTTTAATAGTAATAATAAACAGGGTTTTTTCACTGCCATGTGATTAACCCAGAAAATAATGACTGTTCACCAGACTACCTGTTTCATTATATTTCTTTTCGCTGATGTTTCTTCAAGCTTAGTTTCTTTTGTGTTTTTTTTTCTTTTTTTAAATCTCCTCAATGTTTTCAGCATAATATGCATTTTTTTAGCTGAACCATAACAATGAACTGAAATAGTTTGTGAAGAGTGTGTCTTTTTTTAAAAGAAAGATGGTTAACTTAGCTTCTTCGATACAGGCAAGCCAGCATCTGCAATTCACTGTCAGTACATCCCGGTCCTGGCCCGGAAGTGACGTCCCGCTACGCCACTGGCTGAATGTTGCTGCTTCTGCTCATGCTGATGCTCCTGGCGACCCTTGGCTCCTGTGGGCACTGAGCTGCAGTTTTGAGGAGGAACTCGAGGGACAGAATTTAGATGATGGAGGAGCAGCATGTGAGAATGCCGCCCAGCTGATTAACATGGTGTCTCGGAATCTGACACTGATTATATTGTGGGGGTGTTGGTGTCCACTGGAATACCATGAGGACCTCTAATCCCTGTATGTGATTAATTGCTATTACTGGCTATCCAGGGAGAGCATACTCCAGAAGGGGAATCCATTGCAATGTTATTATTAGTGAGAGTGACTTGTTTGTACACATAGCCAACCTCCTTATGGGAATGACACTAATTGTACAAACTTGCATGAAAAGAACTGTTTAAATTCCACGCCTCTAAACTGAAATTAAATTAATAAGCGTACCATTGCATGTGGCTAATAACTAAATCTGGGTAGCGATGAGCAGCACATGTCCAGAATGTAGGTCCTATTAAAT
This sequence comes from Pleurodeles waltl, assembly GCF_031143425.1. Lineage (NCBI taxonomy): Eukaryota > Metazoa > Chordata > Amphibia > Caudata > Salamandridae > Pleurodeles > Pleurodeles waltl. The sequence goes on from NC_090436.1 coordinate 918,946,884, forward strand.
GCCACTACAGTACAGTAATCTATGCTTCAGGACATCCGGACAAATAAACACTAAGGGCCATATTTATACTCCGTTTGCGCCGAAATTGCGTCGTTTTTTTTGACGCAATTTCGACGCAAAACTAACGCCAACTAACGCCATATTTATACTATGGCGTTAGAGGCGAATAGCGCCAAAGTTCCCGGAATGTGCGTCATTTTTTAGCGTGAACCCCTTCCTTGCGTTAATGATATGCAAGGGAGGCGTTCCCGTCTAAAAAATGACTCCCAGGCCTTTACGTGGTATTTATACTCCCGGGCAAAAGAGACACCCGGGAGTTGGCGTGGCTAAAAACGGCGCATTTGCGCCACTTTTTAACGCCTGCTCAGGGCAGGCGTTAAGGGGCCTGTGGGCTCAAAATGAGCCCACAGGTGCCCTCCCATGCCCCCAGGGACCCCCCCTGCCACCCTTGCCCACCCCAGGAGGACCCCCAAGGATGGAGGGACCCACCCCAGGGACATTCAGGTAAGTTCAGGTAAGTATATATTTTTTTTTTTATATATTTTTTTGGTGGCATAGGGGGGCCTGATTTGTGCCCCCCTACATGCCACTATGCCCAATGACCATGCCCAGGGGACAGAAGTCCCCTGGGCATGGCCATTGGGCAAGGGGGCATGACTCCTATCTTTACAATGATAGGAGTCATGTTGATGGGGGATGGGCGTCGAAAATAAATGGCGCAAGTCGGGTTAAGACGATTTTTTCGACGTAACCTGACTTGCCCCATTTTAAGACGCCCATGCGCCATTTTCCCCCTACGCCGGCGCTGTCTGGTCTACGTGGTTTTTTCCCACGCAAACCAGGCAGCGCCGGTCTGATTGCGCCGTCTAACGCCATTCCATAAATACGGCGCCCGCATGGCGCTTCAGAATGGCGTTAGACGGCGCAAAACTTTTTGACGCTAAACTGCGTTAGCGCAGTTTAGCGTCAAAAAGTATAAATATGGGCCTAAGGCCCATATTTATACTTTTTATAGCGCCGCATTTGCGTCGTTTTTTGACGCAAATGCAACACTAAAAAAGTATAAATACGGGCTTAAGTGGAGTACCACATTCTCTGCATCACAAAATGTTAATCTCTCAGAAAAGTACAGGGCTTCCACTATTTTACTACCACAAAATATGCGAGGGACATCTTATTTCGTGAGGCTACTAGATTCATTCTGAAACAAAAGCATATGCTATACCTGGACAAATTCACGCTCTTGGTACTGTGAGAAACTCTTAGATGGCACAATGTCTACCCACACATATATGTTTATGGAAAGAATCAGAACATTCTTGTCGGTAGCTGGCTGTATCAGGCTTTGACAAAATTCTGACTGTTGTTACCTCTCAATATTAACAAGTGCTATAGGTGTGAAAATAATGAAGCATGAACAGAAGTACAAAATGCATTCTAAGTGGGTCACCCTTTAATAATGGCTAGTCAGCCTCTAGTGAAATATGGTCCAGCAACACTACAATGTCCTTGAGAGGACCAGAATTAGGGGCCGGATCTTGGGAATGGGTTGACAGATCTCTTTTAAATGAACCCAGGAAGCAGCTGACAACGTGGATACCAGTGAGTATCCTCATAGTTCTTATCTGTTCTTTAGGATGTCATTGCTGTTACACAAAACCAAGTTGGGCTCAAGGGGCAAGCCCTCTCCAATTCCACAATCCACATGATTAACTCTGGTGTTGGAAATGGCCCTTTTTGCAGGATTATCCCCAAACTTTTTGCCTTCTTCCTCCTATTTTTTCAGGTCTGTTTTTGATGGTTTATTGTCTCTGCGCACTTTACCACTGCTAATCAGCGCTAAAGTGCAAGTGCTCCCTATAGAAATTGTACTGTTGATTGGTTTATCCATGATTGGCATATTTGATTTACTGGTAAGTCCCTAGTACAGTGCACTAGAGGTGCCCAGGGCCTGTAAATCAAATGATGCTAGTGGGTATGCAGCACTGGTTGTGCCACCCACATTAATAGCCCTGTAACCATGGCTCAGACCTGCCACTGCAGTATCTGTGTGGAAGTTTTAAACTGCCAATTCGACTTGCCAGGCCTAAACATTCCCTTTTACTACATGGCAGGCACCCCTAAGTTAGACCCTAGGTAGCCCCAGGGGCAGGGTGCAGCGTATGTTAAGGTATGACATATACTAGTGTGTTTTATATGTCCTAACAGTGAAATACTGCCAAATTCGGTTTTCACTGAGCAAGGCCTATCTCTCTCATAGGTTATCATGGGGGCTGCCTTTAAATATCCTTAAAGCGCAGATTCCCCTTGAGAGGAGACACAAATGTGGAGTTTAGGGTCCTGAACTCACCATTTAAAAATACATCTTTTATTGAAGTTGATTTTTAAATTGTGCGTTTGAAAATGCCACTTTTAGAAAGTAGGCATTTTCTTGCTTAAACCATTCTGTGACTCTGCCTGTTTGTGGATTCCCCGTCTGGGTCAGTTTGACAGTTGGGCTGTTCACACCTCTTCTCTAGACAGTGACACAAAAGGGGGTTGGGGGTGTAGACTGTATATCCTGATGAGCCATCTGAGAAAGAAGGGAGGGAGGAGTGGTCATTCACACATGAAAGGACTGTGCCTGCCCTCACACAATGCAGTCTTCGAGCCCCTGGTGTGTGTCTGGGGCCTGGCCTGGACAAGGAAGGATCTTGCAAACACTTGAAACTTTGCTTGGAAGTTTGCCAACTTCAAAGGCAGAATGGTGTATAAGAAGAAGACCCAAAGCCCCAGACTTTTAGAGTCTTTCTGGAATCAAGAGGAACCTCTGCCAAGGAGAAGAGCTTGAGGAGGAGTACTGTCCCTTTGCTGTGCTGCTTTGCTAGACTGGCCTGCAGATGCTGCTTCTGCCTGAAAAGAGTGCAAAGGGTGTACTTTGCTGTGTGTCCTGCTTGAGAAAGTTCTCCAAGGGCTTGGAGTAGAGCTTGCCTCCTTTTGGAAGTCTCAGGGACACCAAAAGACTTCAGTTTCCTCGACCTGTAGCACTGGGAACTGTGTGTTTTGTTCTGTTCAAGAGGAGAAACCACTGTGACGCCACTAACGACGCCACTGGCCTGCACCGTGACCTGCAGACGCCGCATGGAGTCGCATTGCCCCGCTCCGCACCGCGACCCTGGTCTCATCGACGCCATCATCAGATGACTTCACCGAGCTGCTGCTTCCACCGCGACCTGTGGACCCCGTACTCTAGCATCGCCTGCTCACACCGCAGCCTGGGCCTCCCCGATGATGATGCCCCTGCTGACACCGGCGCCGCTGCCTGCACCATAGCCTGTGGACACCGCTCGTGAGGAGCACCAAGCACTGCCCCATCCTGCACCACTGGCTTGGGCCTACCGACGACAGCACTTCCGCAAAGACACCGCCGCTACCTGCACCGTGACCTGTGGACAAAGCACGTTGCACCGCCCTGCCCCGCTTCACACCGCAGCTCTGGTCTCACTGACGCCGCTGCACGCCGTCACCGAGCCGCTGCCTGCACCATGACCTGTGGGCACACACGTCACATCATCCTGCTTTGCACCACAGCCCCGACGCCATCCACGCCAGCGCTCCTGACTTCATCAGCCTGGAGTTCGATCTGCAACGCGTGTGACTTCATGGGCCCGATGACTCCTGCACCGACTCTGGAACTGACAACGCAACGTCAGCAACACCGCTCTCCAGAGCTCACCGCGAGGATCACAATCCCCTGCAAATCCAAGGTACTGTTTGCAGGTCTTACCAACACCGTAGCTGGCTAGCAATGCCACAGCCCAGCCTCAACTGTTGGTTTTGTTGATCACGACGTCGTGATAGCCTCAGGTAGAGGTATTGTCTTTAAGGAACTGTATTCTTGAGTAAATCTTGCAGAATTCATATTTTATTACTCTATGTTGGAGTTGTATCGTATTTGGTCTTGTTTTAAATAGATAAATATTGGCTATTTTTCTAAAACTGGTGTGGTGTCTTTTTGTAGTGTTTTCACTGTGCTACTGTGTGTTAAGTGCAAATGCTTTACACATTGCTTCCGAGATAAGCCTGACTGCTCATGCCAAGCTACCAAGGGAGTGAGCAGGAATTATCTGAGTAGGTATCTCCCTTATCCTGACCAGAGTGAGGGTCCCTACTTCGACAGGGTGCAAACCGACTGCTGGCTAGAGGCCCTCATTTCTAACACCTGGCTTATATTTTGAGCATCCACTACAGTCCTGCTGACCATTATTATAGTTGCAAGTATCAGCATATCCCGAACTAATATGTTGCACATAGCAACAACTAAAGAATAAATATGAAGGGCATACACCTTCAAGAACAGTTAAGGTTAAAGTCACTCAAAAGAATACAATTAAAAAATAATGTTTTTGCATGTCCAATTGCATTTTTATTAAAATCATTTGATTTCAATGCATGAATTCTTGAATTTGGGCTACAACACTTCACTTTTGCTTCAGTGTTGAAAAGAGAAATGTGAATAATAGTAATTCTTATAAAGTTAAAAAATCATTGGCTTCTATTATTCTTCCAAATAAAAATAAATGCATTGATTTATTTGGGAAACAGGTGTGCAACAGTGTTGAGTGAAAATCAAGGGCGGAAAATCACAAAGAACAATACTACTTCACATACACAATTGACAGTCCTGCCCATTTAAGGAACTCCACAGGATTCTATTAGAATTCCTCAGTGCAGAGTACCAGAGTGCAGAAATATGATGATCGTAAGACTTCTGTCACAAATCTTCATGGCACGATCTCAAAAGTTGTAAAGATAGAAAATTACCTTATGGATTTGATTTGATTTTAATTTTTATAAACTGTGCAAATACCCAGAGGCATCTAGGCACTGGGGCTGTCATAAGTGGGAATCAAAATAGATGCATCTTCACTGTTTCAAAACCCAAGTCTTGAGAGCCTTCCTACAGGACAGAAGGTCTGAACAGTTCTTTAAGTTCAAAGGGAGAGAGTTCCATAGCTTTGCCATCCTAAACAAAAAGCTTCTGCACCCCCATGAAAACCGTTTGTACTTTGGGATCACTAGACACTTAGGGGCTGATTACGAACTTGGCGGTTGAAAAAACTCGACCACCAAACTCACGGTGACGAGACCGCCATGGGGAATGTGGTCTCCCAACCATCTTCATTATGAGTTTTGCACTGGGCTGACCAGCATAAACCAAGGTTTCTGCCAGTCAGCCCAGTGGAAAACATGTGGAGGCATTGGCTCGGCTCCACATGGAGCCAAGTCCCATGCCGTCGCAAAGGGGGCTCCCTAGCACCCTCGGAGTGCTAAACAGACAGTGCGCATTCTGATGGTGCTGTGGAGGGAGGCCCCTGCCGATGACAATGTTGTGGCCCCCAGATCTTGTTTTCTGCCAGCCTTTTCATGGCGGTTGAACCACCATGAAATGGCTGGTGGAGAACATGGCTGTTATCAGCACAGTGGGGCTGACTTCAGTGCCGCCGTGCCTGATTACAACCGTGACCGCTGTCAGACCATCTTGATTAAAGATCCTGGTGGAGACAGAGGTCCTTTGGCGGTCCAACCGCCAGGGTCGTAATGTGGCAGTCGGACCACCACAGCCACAGTGACCCAACTCCCACTGCGAATCTAGATGTCTTGAGACGGCCAGACTCGTAATCAGCCACTTAATATCTAACGATATAGGGGGCTGGTTTAAGAAAAGTGGCGCTGCACCCAGTGCAGTGCCCCTTTCCTTGCAAAACGTAGCGTCCCACTACCACCACCATGTGTGCACCCTATTTAAAATATGGCACACCATGGCGCAGGGTAGAGGACAATAGCGTCAGAATTCCTGAGGCTATTAATGTACTCTTCAGGAGCACTAATCTTGCAGAGTACATAGTGGCCCACTGTATTCAATGGCATGCCCTCTTTTAATGCCTATTCTGGGGAGACGTCATAAGTGCTGAAAAAAATGATGCAAGGAATTTTCTTAGATTCCCTTGCACCATTTGTTGGCCCCCCAATGGGGGAACGTCCCTCCTTGCATACATTATGCCTGGTGCAGGCATAATGTGGCGCAAGGGTTTACAAAGTGGTGCAATGCATACATTGTGCCACTTTCTAAATATGGCACATGTAGATAGCCACTTCAGTGTCGCCTTACCGTAAAAAACAAACGCTTTGGCAGTGCTAAGGTGGCACTAGGGCCTCTTAAATCAGACCCTAAATTTTCTAGATGGAACAATCCAGATAAATCTTTCCTGAAGATATCCTGGACCAATGTTGTGCAAAGCATTGAAGCTATGCGGAGGGCCTTGAACTCTTTTCTCTTTTCAACAGGAAGCGCAGTTAGTCCATGCAACACAGGTTGAAATTTTTGAATTTGTAACACAATTTGGGCTCCTGCTTTCTGTAGCACTTGGAGTTTGTGAAGGCATTTTCTCAAAATTCCCCAAAATAGGGCATTCCATAGTCCATTTTGGACAAGACAAGAGTGGTGACTACCGTCTTCTAAAGGCCTAAAGGTATGAAAGGGCAATTTTTTTTAATTATTCGCAAAGTCAAGAATACTGACGACGTCAAAGCATTAACCTGATCTTCGTAGTTAAGCTGATTGTCAAGGACAATCCCTGAATTCACAGGCGGGGGAAGATCCTCCATTTCCGGGGGCCACCAATTTGGTGACCAAAATGAAGTATCGCTGCCCAGGATAAGGACCTCTGTCTTTCCAACATTAAGTTTTAGGCAATTTAGCTTCATCCAACTATTAATTTGTGTCATACAAGAGTTGAATCTTGAGGCTGTCTCTTCTAGGTTGCTAGATATAGATACTACTATTTGGGTGTCGTCAGCATAGGACACCACTGAAAAACCAAACGATTTGATGAGCCTAGACAGGGGGGTAACATACAGATTAAAGTGAGTCGGGCTCAATGAGATGCCCTGAGGCACCCCATATGGCAGGCAGTACTGATCTGAGCTGAAGCTGTCTAACTCCACAAGAGTTCTCCACAGAGAACACAGCTAACAAACACTCTCACTACACATAACTTACAAAGATATCCTTTGTACAATTAGCTCATGGAGAAGTAGCTAGAAAATTTCTCAACAAGTCACTGGAAACATGGGCCAGATGTACTAAAATCCCATTTTTTACTACCTAAATAGCACATTTGAACAAATCACTATTTAGGAAATGCAAAATGGTATGTAACAAAATAGCAAATCTCTAATAGCGATTCCTACAGAATTGAAATCGCTAAGAGGGAATTGCTATTTGGGATTGCAACTCCATTTGTTCCTATGGGCCTAAAGGCCCATAGGTGTGAATGGTTTTGCACTAACTAAATTGTGATTTCCTATTAGGAAATCGCAAAATTGGGAAATGCAAAACCAAGGGTGCAGAGTGCCTAAGGCCCCCTTTGAGGCACCCTGACAATAATTTGTGCTCATGTAAATCGCACACATCCCCAAGGCGCATGTGTGCACTACATGGCACTTTAAAAAATGTATTTTTAATGCATTTTTTTAAATTGCACATGGTTACCACCAGCTTGAAGTTGGTGGTAAATAGCATTTCCTAAATGTCTATTTTGCAATTAGGAAATGCTTGCTATATGTGCTTAGCGAATCACAAAAAGGAATCCCTATTTGCGATTTCCTATTTAGGGAATCGGAAATTGTGATTCCCTAAATAGGAGCAGCAATTTTAGGGAATCGCAAAAAAATGTGATTCCCTAAAATTGCACTGCCTATGCCTTTCATACATCTGGAAAGGCTACTTTTTGTGTTAGCAAACAGTCAAATTTACAGATTCACACTGATTGCGAATGCAAAATGGGTTGATACATCTGGCCCTAGGATCCTTACCCTTAGAGTTGAAAACAATCTACATTAGACCATTCCTCAAGAGGTAGAACCTCAACCCATCCAACCCACCAAACTACATACCAACATCTAAGGATGCGTTACTAGGTAAAATATTTGAAAAAGCAGTCTTTATTCAGGTTTCTAATTTTATTGAGGAAAACGACTTGATGTCAGACCAATATTTGGGATGCAAATGAGGTAGAATCTCAAAGCCACCTCTTGCGTCCATGTGAGATGATCTAAAACTCACAGTGGACAAGAGCAGCCCTATTGGTTATAGGCCCATCAATGGTTGTTGACAGTGTCCTCCACCACCACATGGTACTTTAGAGACTACATCACTTTGGAGGTCAGAAAAGGCACTACAACAGATTGTCTCTTACCTCAAAGACAGAAAGCTTGGTGTACCTACCACCTTTCACGTCACCTCCTCACACCTAACTTTGTGGAGTAACTCAGAGCTCTATCATATCTCCTCTCTTACTCAACTTTTACCCAAACCTCTTACTAGGCATAATAAGCTCATCCACTCTCACCCGTTACAACTAAGCATCACATGCAAATCACTCAAAAAATGGATGGCCTAGAAGACCTCTACAAGTCAAAACGTGAGATCTTCTTCCAGGCCATAAGTGCACAGATAAACTAATCACCAAAAGCTCAACACCACAAAGGCTGAGATTATGACCAGTGGAGAATGGCACTAACAAAGACACAAGCACCATTCTAATGCCATATGGCACAAGGAACTCAACTACAATAAGAAAGTTAAGAAAAATATAAGTATTGATGATTACAGATCTATCCTCAATACCACACATCAGCAGGTTCACAGAGAGCACATCCTTTTCAATGAAAACGCTGTGAAGCATCTTCTTGTACCTTTGATATCAACAAAAGCTACAGTTCATCCTCATACTAGTAATATTCAACCTCAAGTATGCAGATTGCCTGATTTCTATGTACCCTCAGTTCCATGCTACACAACATATAACTAATCCAAAACCTTTTCCTACTTCACCCCAGAGAACTCATAATGCCAGTGGTGCAAGCACTCCACTGGTTGCCTGTAACTACACAAACATTGTTCAGAGCATTTTGCATCAGCCAAAGAGCCCTCCAGAGGAACAGAACCACAATATATAAAAATGAAATGGATACACTACAAAGAAAATAGGGCACCTCATTTTGCACCATGGACCATCATACCGCTTTGTTAAAAGAAATCTGTAGAAGGCACCCCTTTCTCAGTACACACAGCCACACTCTGGAAATGGATTCAAAATATCCAGGAGCGTTTCTACATTTATAGTTCAGAAGAATAGGGGAAACATGGCTGTTGCCAATATACCTACAACTCATATCTTTCAGATAGAATTAGGTACAATAACCGTTCATTCAACTACAATCTTCACTACACAGAATGGAATAGCCCAATCAGTACCCTCATTTCATGTTGGCAAAAGCTCCAACAACTTCCTGTGTCCAGGTAAGTTATGAAGGGTTGACCTGTATCTAGCCTGGGTTTACGTGATAATCAAAACTCATTCTGAAACCTCCTGGCACCCTAATAACACCATAACACTCAATGGTCATGCAGTCGACGGTAGTTAAAACAGGCTACATAATAATTCCTTTGCAGTGCCTGGCTCTCTTAGGCTCACCCCAGTGTTGTAGAAGCCGACACAAACAAACCACCCATCACCAACCGTTCAGCCATGGAATAACTAAGGATACTTCCTACATGCCGCTTGCTACTGGAATGCTCTAATTTAATCCACCGCTGCAGGTCCCTACAAATCACATACTCTAACATCTCACAATAAAAATCAAACAATGAATGACTGTAATTAGGTCCATCCGGGTAGATTTACTGACCATCTTGTCCTCTAACATATGCCTGCTAAGGGCCATAAACATATACAAAACGTCGCAGACTGGACAACCCTGTGTGGTAACTAGTTACAATAAGTAATATTATAGAGAGAGCTGCAGAGCTGATCAAAGCTGCCAGCTTACTCAAAGCCCTACATTGAGAATCTGTCTCTCACACTCCTTCATCCATCACACTTCTAAGCTCTGCATAGTACAACATGATAACTGCACCTGCGAAGTCATCACACATGCCTGGGAAACACTTCCTACATAGGATCGAAACAAAGACAACACCCTTCTAACTATAAATTCTGAACAGCGTAGTGTACTTCCTATGTAGACAAGCACCTGGGGCTAGAATGTGCTATATACATGTTATAACACAATACAAAAACATTACATGTGAACATAGCAAGCTCCACAAACGGTTTACTATGAGAAGGCAAAATCTGCCCTGGCTAAGTGTGTTTTAAAAACATATTGTGAAAGACAAAGTTTCGGAATGATTATTAATACAAGTCCAACCGGCCGACCTGGACAACAGCTAGCTAGCTGAGACACTGTCGAGGGTTTTGTTGCTTAGCAAGAGCAGTGTTTGAAATTTGCCCCCATTGCAGAACTTTCCACAAAATGAGTTAACACAATGACAATGTATTAACAGATTAGGCAAAGAAATAAACTAGTACCGCTTATAAAAATCCGCCCCAAAACACAAAGGGTGTATTTAATTAGGAAGGGTTTTCAGAGAAACCCAACTCCTGCAGCGTTGCAACAATGTCAGTCAGAAACCAACAACGTGATCACCCAAAGAGGGAAAATGAATTCTGTCTCTGAATAATTAACAATACCCTGTCAGCCTACCTACATGTGTGTTTCTCGTCAGAACCGATAATTTGTGTGAACAGCTATGTTAATACCAGCCGCGCAGTACGGGAAAAGCAAACAAAGCATTATGGGAAGTGGCCAATTCATCAGGACGTTTCAAGGTGTTATAGCTTAAGACAAGCATCATATGCACATAGGTAGTGTTTCAAGTGCTAACATTCCTCAAAGTATGGGGAAAGTAACAAAACTCGGGTAGAATATGTAAACCAGCCATGAGTACTTGTTTCTGTATTGTCATGCAATGGTATATATATATTACCACTCATTAGGTTGCATTATATGAAGCCATGGTATGATATTTTATTTGGCATTTGTTAAATATCAATAACGCTGCTTTATGCTGCAAGATGATGCTACGTCTCTAAACATCACTCGAAGGACAGTCTCAACTCAGGATCTTTAAAAAAACAGCCTTTTGCTGCTTCGTGGAAGGCAGTTAGGGAAAGTATAAAAACGAATGCGAGAAGGAGGCAGATCCAAAGGTCTGGCGCCAAAACTAAGAAGCTATGTACCACAAAGCTGTCCTATTTAATCTAGGAGCTTGCTTAAGAATAGAGTTAGACAAAAATAAATAGGGGGTTTGTTGACAGAGCTGAAGCCCGCCCTTGCTAAAACCTACGCAATGGCTATATACGCCACTATGGATGGTACAAAAAACTTTAATGGACAGGCCGTACACTTAGATATCCAGCTAAGCTTAACCGAAACAGGTTCAGTGTGGGAAAACGTGGGGAGCCTGTGACTTTGTGGGAAGTATGATTCTGTGTAGCATTAGCATAATCAAAGCAAACACCCACACCGCCCTCATGGTATATGAGCTCCTTCTAGTGCCAGTTATTATTCCCTCCACCACTCGCCTCAGACAACATTGAAAGAGGAAGCCGATGACACTTCTGGAGTGTGTGTAAAGCACTACAAAGACCATATGATGAAACAAAAAAGAGAAACAGGTACAAAACTGCCTACTGGAAAAAATATCATGACTGATTAACATTGATCTGCTGAAATAGAAAGCAGACATGTGAGTACATCTTCAGGGTAGAACTAATCAACATGGTCTCCTAAAAGAGGAACCTCTGCCTACATCTTCAGTGAGACAAAATACCGATAGTACCACTGAAATGTAAAGCCAAAATGTACTCCGTAAGAAAAACGATCTAGGTTTTTTTGGTCAAAAACGCTTGATTTGATGACGAAAAGGATATTTTGGGGAAACTGAAGCATGCAAAAGCGCTACTGAGGTTATCCACATATTTAGATGGAAGAATTATAGCAAAAATGTAGTAAGGTTTTCTTGTTTATTGTGATATCTTTGGTAAGAGGACTTAATATTAACTTATTTTTTAAAACTGATAATGGCTTACCGGACCCCATTGTGGGGCCAGGAATTCTGTCCTTGTTTTGCTATATAAGATATAGAATTTTGTAAGCTCTGGGACCAGTAAATAGAATTGAGGGAATGTAACACATGCACATCAATTAAAGCCAGACTGCTATGAAGCTGACCATAAGTTGCCCGACATTTGCAAATAACTCAATAATGCTTACAACAATAATTTAAAACAGACCTTTGCCATGCTGCAGTGTGGCCTGCACAAAAATATAAATTTCCTAGACACAAAGCTCAACTTCCATTATAACAAGGGGCAGCTGCAGCCTTTTTTCGTTTTGATTGAGGAAAACTGAAACTTAGATGTAGAAAATGCCCCATGCTGAGAGGCCCAGAGGCATATCCACAAGTTTCTCCATAAAAAAGCTCAGGTTTCTTGTAAGAATATTTAACTGTTTAACACACATTGAGAGAATAGCACAAGGAGTCAACCAATTTCAAGTTTGACTTGGGCTTAGGTTGAATGAAAACCTACGGGCACATAAAGCAAAGAGAATAAAAAATGAAACTTTGCCTTATAACACATTTTCATTGGTAGTACATGTTATAAAATTCCAAAGACAAAAATTCGACTTCTTACCATGGAGAGCTTACTTTAACTTTGAGAATACCGCAGACATTCTCAAACACTATTGGCTAATGACAAATACAGAATTTAAAATGTTTATTTCAATACTTAACCTCAAATTCAGATGAACTGCATAAAGATCCTTTGGTTTTTTTATGAACCCATCTTCCTAACTCCACACTCCGAGAACAGATGCTAAACTGTTTTATTTGCTTGTTACTAAATTTCACCTCTGCCTACGTTTTCAGGCATTTAAGGGAGATACTAGAAAAATCGATCTCAAAGGAATCAGGTGCACCCATATTTTGAAAGGTAATGTGGGTCAAGGCCACTCCTTTTCTCTGTGCACTCCTTTTCTCTGTATCCTCTCATTTTACCTATGCTTGCCTATTTTAACTTAACTAGGAAATATTATTTCCCATATATCCCATATAGCAAGTTAATTCAGACTATCTCTTGATCGTTCAGAAAGATTTTCCTTTTCACAGCTCATCACTTCTTGAAGACAATTCCTGCCTAGGTTGCACTGAAGAAATCAAAATTTTTTGTCAATAACCAGCTTTAAGCACAACAAACAGCAATCTAATTCTTCACCGAGAAGGCTTTGTAGAGGCTAAGGCTGCTAAAATGTTATTTCTTTAAAGAAATATGTTCAAAAATATCAATAGTTCGAAGAATACTTAGGAGCCCACAGTTTGATCCGAGCTCATGAAATTCTAGTTTCAATGTTTTTAATGCCATTCATTTTCGCAAAATATGAAGCTTAGTCAAATGTTCTGATTTTTCATCTGGGACCCAGCTTGATCTCCAAGCTTACTCTTATAAAGCAGTTGTCTGGCATGGGAGAATAGAATGGAGACACTTAAACAATGACACCTTGTGGCCACTGACGAAATTCTGTGTTGTTGCAAAAAGTCGATCAATCTTCTTATGCACTGTTAATCAAGAATCTCGTTATAGGGTAAAATACTAAATGCTCAACTACATTTGACAAATATTTCCTTAGTGCCTCGTGATGATGAACAAAAGCCTGTGCATTTACCCTAATCTATAGCACTTGCAAACTTCCAATTTACAACTGCAACAGTAAGGTTTCACATGGTAGGACTGAAGTCATATTTGCACTGTTACTGTAGTGGGTGGCACGATGGGTGCTGCAGTCCACTTGTAACATTTCACTTAGAAGTCCAGGGTACACTTTTTGTAATATACTATGGCCTTTTAGGTAAGCTAAATATAGCAAATATGGTTATGTCAATTTCACCTTAATGAAAACGGGGAGCACAGACACTCTATTACTAGTTAGCAGGAGCAAAGTGCTCACAGTTCTATAGCTAACATGAATATAGGGTCCAGCACAGGGCACAAAATCTGGGGTGACCCTGCAGAATGAGCAAAGGATAATTCAAGTAGGAGAGAAAGTAGAAAAAAAATACAATATTGATTTCCTTTTATCAATGGCCGACATAATGTTAAGAGGCTTAGATTGTCCAACTGCAGAACTAGAAGACATAACTTCAAAAACTGACATTCCTACATAAATAAATTTTGTACCAAACGTGGATTTATACAAATATGGAAAACCATGTAGTAATCACAACAGTCTCATTGTGTGTCTCGTGAGAGCAAGAATCAAGTGAAAACTTATTTTTTCCTGATCCACCATTTTGGTTTGTATGGTAATTACACACAGATACTAATTCTCCCCACAAATTACCAATGTACTGCTTAAAGGAAATTGGTTGTGTTAAAAGGGCCAAAACGAGGAAAAACATGCAGTACTCCGATGTAGTAAATCCGAAACTGCATCTATCATTCACTTCATCCTCAGAATCTCGGAATCAGAATGCAAAACTGCCTGGGTAAAACTGCAAAGTGTGGTATTGGTATGTTGCAGTGGTTTGTCCCTCTTGGTATTTCTGTTTCCCATACAATGAAGATCAAAACATTAACGTTGACTTAAACAGTGAATCACGATATAATCTCACATTTTCATCATGGCTGGGGTAAACAAATCAAACAACAGTAAAATAATTCTGCAGTCAATAGAGATAGCGAAGACTTCATTTATATGAAATCCCAAGTAAATGTTACAATTGCAAAAATGAAAGCAGTATTTGTACGAAACCTAATACATGTGGTAATAAAATACTTGATTTTAATTGCTATAGTTTATGGAGAAATCAACACGTGACAGTGACGAAATTGCTTATTTATTCATGTCCCTACACCAAATAGGGCATGTTATATATATTATATATTTTAAGAGACTGAAGTGAAGTACTTCACAATTATCTTGACCCATCCTGGAATGCCTATAGATCCATCGAAAAATAGAGGTGGTTTTAAATTGGCTATTTCCTTTCTCCATCAAGAAAGCTCAATACTTTTTAGGACTTCGCCAGTTTTTATCATCAATTTGTTAAAAAACTTTTCTGACCATTCATGTAAAATCTCTGAGACTGAAACTGCTTTTAAAAAAATGAAGATGTTCCTTTCTGCACCGGTTGTCAAGTATCCAGATCCAAAGAACAGATTCATTGTGGTAACAGATGAATCAGTTAAGGCAGTGGAATCTATACTACTGCAATTTCAGCACTGCAAATCATACTCCTGCTTGAGCTGATGATATTGTGCATCCTGTTGGTGCCGCACACCAAATGATGTATGAATGCCCTTCACTGGTGCCTAGGGCTCTTCATTGATACATGAAATGGCAGTGGCTCCAAAATCAGGTAAGTCATTCGGGTTGGGTGCTGATATTCCACAATGTACTCCTATACATCCATTGATGGGTATGCCCCACCAACCTTATGATGGGTAATATGTTTAGTTCTTCACAGGCTACCCTTATTACAGACCCCCATTTTGTCAGGCTGGTGTGCCCTTCTGGGCATCATGAAGGTATTAGAACAGCAGCTACACATAAAGGTGTTGGAGCTGCAGGCATTCCATTTATTCCTGAAAACCTGTCTCTCCTCTACCTTTGAGAGCACCAATCCAGATTCTTTCGAATACCACAACCACTATCTGCTACATCAACAGACAAGGCATTGTGGGCTCTCTGAGCCTGCATTTGCACACTTTATGACTGAGGTGGTAGGTCTTCCACTAAGACATCTTCTCAATGGCATCCCACCTTTTGGACCATCTCAGTCTGAGAGTGGATGCACTGATCTACCTCTCATTACAGAACCACTAGCGGCATCTCCATCTTGAGGTAATGGACATGATCTTTTTTGATCCCTTTGCCGTAGTCTGGAAATTGATGTGTACTTGGTTTTGTTCCCTGCATTTTTTGTCAATAGGTTCCCTGGGGGGATGTCTTTAGGTTCACCTGGTCATAGGCTATGATTTATTCTTTCCACCTGATACCACATTTTGAAAGTCCTAAAGAAAGATGAGGAAGAATGAACACCCAGGCCAGCATGTTAGTTGGTGCCAAAGTTATGGTAAAGGTGAAGGTGCTGTTTGTACGCACCCTTACTAATACAGTAACTGAAGAAATATTAGAAAAAACATTTAGTCAAAAGTTGAAAGATTATGCCTTTATTCACTCTGATGAAAGAGATGGAGCAGTAAGGGTAAGTTTCCTACCGATTTCCAACTCCTGTGCAACACATGAAAATAAATGAACAGACCAAACTGTCATCCTGGTCGTTGTGTGATGAAGCTATTGAATGTAATTATTTGGTTGTGTGAATTGCTACTTACAAACTAATCTGGCGTCAGTTGGATGTATTGACACCAAGATTTGAAATCTCGGACTACTTAAATTGCAAGAAATAACTTAATTTGATCAGCAAAACTGGCAAGGTGGACAACCCTCCTCCCCCCCACCACCCACACCACACTCAAAGCACACCTACAGAACATACTGTTTGCAATTCTATCTGAATAGCAAGTTCCAAAGTAAAGAGAAGTATTGTGTAATTTACGAAGTTAAATTCATTGGCGATGCATGTAGGATGCTGGCTCAGTTTATGGTGTAGACCTATGATGTGGCACCTTATACTGAGCCCAGGCAACCCTTAATGATAGTGAATAGGTGTCGAGACAGCAAAAGCTCTCTAGTGGTAGCTGAGGCAAGCAGCAGAAGCTTATCCAGGAGGAATGTCAAACACTTGCAGTACTACAGTAGTCAGAAAGTAACTCACTCACAAGAAAGAACCCACTTGTTGCAAAAATAAAGGATTCTTTGTTACAGCACTAACTACTAGACTAGAATTGGCATAGCTCTCTTTGGAGATAGCTACATACAATATATACACCAAAAAAAAGGAGAAATAGCATAAAATATACAGGGCCCTATTAGGGGGGCAGCCATATACTAAGTAACTGGAATGTGAAATAGTGAACCTAACCAAGGTAAGTGTGGCAGTTAGCTACGGACAGGGGTAGATGAAACCACCAGAGGTCCTCAGCGACCAGGTGCAGAGTGGTTACCTACCCAGTTGTCCCTTAGACTAACATAGGAAGTAGTGGTTGGAGTTTGTGTGCTTCAGGACCCTTCCCAGTGGAGCCCTAGGAAACCAACAGACAAGAGGATGGTTGGAGAGTGTCCCCACCCTAAGATACCCAGTACACAGGAGTACCTACACCAGGAGACCCAGATGCAGAGGGGAGAAGGGACTCACTGAAGTCAGTGGAAGCCTAGGTTTGTCCAGCTGCTGTCATGACCCGTGGACCAGGTTGGTGGAACCCAGGGACAGATTCCGGACATGGAGGCCCGACATGGAAGGGGACAGAGTCCAGCACCCTCCTCCGAGTTGGCCAGATGGTGGAGGCAGCAATGCCCACCCTCCTAGAGGTTACGTTCCTGCAAGTCAGGTCCAGGAGCTTCAGAAGATCTTGGGGGTCACCTATGAGCTGTCGCTGGATTGCAGGAGGGTCAGTGACCAGCCAGCTCACCAACAAGCACTGGCAAATGCAAGCAGGAGCTGAAGATTTAATTGCAGAGTTTTGGAGGCCAGTAAGGCCCAGGAGACTCTGCCATGGAGGGGGAGTCAGGGATGGCCCTCAGCACACAGGAAGGTCAGCAGAAGTCATTGGAACCCCCACAAATGACCCACAGATGATGGACACAGGGAGTCACAAGGAGGCCTCAGCAGCACAACAAAACAGGAGTTCCACATCACAGGAGGTGCAGTACAGGGGTTGATCTTCAAGTAGCAGAGTGCTGGAGGCCGGGGCTTCTTGGCACCTGAAGATCTCCTGGAGGAAGAGTCAACAAGCCTCAGCAAGAGTTGCGTTGCACAGAGGTTTTACAGCTTAAATCTTTTCTGGATCCACATGCTGTGCATTATTCCACCATCTAGTAAGTGGTTCTGGAATTTTCCACTGTTTGATTTTTTGTTTGGTGGTGGTCGTGGACGGAACACCATTTGGTGACCCCTTTTTGAGGAGTCATACTTCCTCCGAATGTTCTCACTTTTGATTGCCATCTTCATATCCTTTTTTTCTGCCGTTGGGTCTGGGTGTTATCGAAGAGGGCTCCAACGCGAGGAAAAGTT
The DNA here is from genome assembly GCF_031143425.1 of Pleurodeles waltl. Classification (NCBI taxonomy): domain Eukaryota; kingdom Metazoa; phylum Chordata; class Amphibia; order Caudata; family Salamandridae; genus Pleurodeles; species Pleurodeles waltl. The sequence goes on from NC_090436.1 coordinate 918,964,972, forward strand.
TTTAAAGAAAAGTGGATATTTTTGTAAAGATTTAGTTCCGAAAAGAGTCTACCGAAGTAAAGTTGTTGACGGAGACCAGGATAGGAGAAGGCAACAGAAATTTGCGGGGTTTTCATCACGACGGAGAGGTGAGAATGCCCGCGCTGGGGAGGTGGGGATAGAGGAAAAAAAGAAAGAGGCTCGAGGCCAAGCCTCAAGGAATTCAGGATCCTCCATAAATCTACGGCAAAAGACACTCTTCAGAGATGGAGGTCAAAGAAATACAGGTCCCTCTATCACCTGACCTCCAGGAAGAAGAGGAAGAGGTGTTCTTTGATGAAGACCAGGAACAACCAGACTTATACCAGGCTTCTGATGAAGGGTAATATGGTGAACACCAATGGGAGGATGTAGAGACTTATTCACCAGAGGAGAGTGTTGAGTCAAACCCTTCAAAACCATCCCCACGAGATGACATTGAGATGTACAATATGGTGATAAAGAACGCTGCAGACAGGTTTTGTGAGCCCAGCTTTTTCCCTGTATCCTAATACATCCCAGTGATCAAGGAATCCTAGGAGATCTAGGTAAGGAGCCCCAGACTTTCTGGGAAATCTTGTTATTTGTTAAAAAGTGTTTTGTACTGCTACCCGTGCCTGTTTACTGTAGGCTCCATGTTTCAGGTAGTTGGCCTTTTTAAATTGCTGTTTTTTTTAGCCGTGACGGTTTGAAATTTGCCTCCTAGTTTAAGGCAAAAGACTTTATAAAGCCTCCCCACTTTTAAGTAAAAAGGCTATATACACCTCATTGGCTAAGAAGACTGCTTAATCTGTTTCTGTGATTTAAATTGTGTTTTGAAACTGTCTACATCACCTGTTTTTGCCTTGAAAAAAACAACTTTCTGAGTGTGCGATTCTTATTGGTTCATGTTTTTATGGTTGGGGTTGTGATTGGTACTAGGGTTGAGATTCCTATTGGTCCATGTTTTTAGGGTTGTGGATGCCACATTGGTATGAGGGTTGGGATTCCTATTGGTTCCAGATTTTAGGGTGAGTGTTGTGATTGGTTGTCAGGACTAGGGGTATGGTTGGTGAATAGGGCTGGGACTCCCATTGGTTGTGGGGTTTAGATTTATGAATCTGATTGGTTAGGGTTAGGACTAGGTTTCTATTGGCCAATAGGGCTATTTAAACCCAGGGCTCAGGGCGTCTCAGCCAAGAGCAGAGAGGACATGTGCATTTGCCTGTTTGGGCCTGTTCAGGTCGAGCTCGAGCCTAGGACTAGAAATGCTGCTCAATTTTGCATTTACCAGAAAGGACCTTACTCCCTACACATCCATCAACATGCAACCACATTATCGGAGACATCCAACCCTTGCATTACAAACTGACCTCCTACAGATTGGTCATCAACCAACACAAAACCCCACATATCACACCTATATATATATCCACCACACATACAACAGTAAAACACCTTCATTCTCACAGCAAACACTACTCTGTCCATTCCCACTAACACAACCTGCCATCACCCACACAACACAAAACCACATTATACATTACTTTCAGCCATCCAGATACACACTCCCTGTTCATACATACCAACAGCACTATCCTCTATTTGCTCCTACCAGACCCCCTTTTATCATAACAATACCTAAACCCAGCCTTAAAACACACCATCTACAAACACCCTCCCCCTCTCTTCACCAATTACACACAACCAAACAATCCTTACACTCCACTCCACCACACATATTACATCTTCCAGTGATCAAAACTAACACAAACACCCCTGACCCACACCCACCCCCTCTCACACACCTCATACACTCTTCTCCAGAACACATCAATACCCCTGTAATATTCTAGTACCACTCACCAGCACTAACTCACATACAAATCCTTCACAGAAAACCACTACATCAATATCTCCTCCCACTATTCCACAAAAACAAAACAAACCATACACATCAGCACATCAAAATAACACAAACTTTCATAATACTTTCTGTCACACCCACTCCCACCTTCATGATTACACAAAGGATACAAATACTGACCATTCTTTACCCCTACATTCTCACTCTTCACAAACATCTACCACAAGCCCCCAACAAAGCAACATTCGTTCACCCGCCTCTCATCCATTTCACAATTTAGCGCCTTACCTTATGATCCACATAGTCCTCCACCACACCTAACCCATACTCCTTCCACAGTAAACATACACAAACAAAATAAACAACATGCCACTCTTAAAAACTTCACATCCCTTTGACTAATACATAATAAGGCTACTCTACAACAAATGTACACTCCTCATGTCTCTCTCAGCTATCAAGTCCATCACCAACACACACAGCCCCAACAAAATGCCCTCTAACCCTGCTGGAAGACATACACACTACATTGAAAACAGGACTAATGTGACCCTTACACAACACACCTGCTACCAGCTCAAAATATACTGCTCACCCTGGTCCAAAACAACACAGCCGCAAACACACATTTTCTAAACTACCTGCTCATAAATGATCGATCACTCTAAAAAATCAAGCACCACATCTACGACCTGCTCACGGACACACAACCTGACTTACTATTTGTAAAGAAATCATGGTTGGGAGATGACATGGCCCCAGTGTTGCATGAAGCCGTTCCTCCAGGCTTTCAAACCATCACACAAAAAATAGCTATTATATTCAAACAAGCAATAAATCTCAGTAAAACAGACAACATTTTCATACAAGGTTGTGAGGCCCTCCTCACCAGATGCAACCCTACTCCAACTACCTCCTGTAACTTTCTCCTCCTTTACAGACCTCCACCTAACAACTCAACATTCCCAGACACTTTTCTAGATGCAGTCTCAAACCTTATAATGTTATACTCAAAGCTCTGCATTCTTGGCAACCTAAACATTTGGTTTGACAAACCCAATATGCCTCATCCAAAAGCTATCAACACTGGTCTAGTCACATTGAACCTACATCAGATTGTACACAATCCCACACACATCGCTGGACACATCCTAGATGTCATTTTTGGAAAGCCTGCACTAGTTACTGTTTCAGTATCACGCCAATCCCATGGGCAGACCACCATTTGATAACTTTCCGACATAAAACACCACAAATCAACACACCACATAGCAACTTACATACATGCATCTATCGACCATGGAGCAAACTCAATTTTGAAGACTTAGAAACATAACTAACAGCCAACACAGATCTAGATACAATTAATTCTGTTCCAAAACATTGAGTGACTACAGGAAGCTTTTGATATCGTAATACCACTCAGAAAAGCTAAATAGGAGAAAAGAAAAACAGCACCTTGGAGAAACACAGAAAGATAAAGCAACAAATCAGCAGGTTGCAACGGACCTTGCTCAAAACAAACTAGAGTCAAGACAAACTTCAGCTACACCAACTTAACAGAATATACAAATCATCAGTCAAAAAAGCTAAAAAAAGGTACTACTCAGACAGAATTAAAAATGCTAAATCTGCAACCAAAGAATTTTGTAAAATTCTCAATGAATTTTGAAAACTTAAATGCATGGAAGGAAGTCATCGCACTACTCAAACAAACCAAGGCAGACACATTGGACTCCTATTTAAAACAGAAGAAAACCATCAGCACCAACCCCTTTCCTAAAATCCCCTCCAAGAATAAACCAATCCAGCCTCTGCAGTCCTTCAAACAAATATCACAAGGTGAATGTATGAATTTGGTCTAAGCAAGCAGGCCTTCCGGTTGCCTTTCTGACCCTTGTCCACCACACATCTTCAAGAACATTATTTTATCTACTTCTGCTACTGCCACACCTGAATCATCAATAACACTTTAACTACTGGAACTTTTCCTGAAGACCTGAAAAATGCACACATACGTATGTTATTAAAGAAAACAAACCTAGACCTGCAGGACCCTATCAACTACAGACCAATCATAAATGGACCTTTCCTGGGCAAACTGATAGAAAGAGCAGCATTCACCCAGATGTCACAATTCATTGAAGACAATTCTATACTTTCAGACTACCAAACTGGATTCCGCCCAAGAAGAGGCACTGAATCGGCACTCATAGCAATCTGGGATGATCTCAAAAAAAGTCGACCACATTGGGGTTGCTGCACTACTTCTGTTGGAGCTCTAGACTGCCTTTGATACTGTTGACCATGACACCCAAATTCAAAGACTCCACGAAGCCGGCACAGAAGGGACTGCGCTCAACTGGATTACATACTACCTTCAAAACAGAACTAATAGTATCTATTCTCTCCCCTTCTCATCCAAACCCTACCTCACAAAAGCAGGGACCCCCCCAAGGATCAATCATCTTTGCTTTTCAACATCTACATTATGTCATTACCAGGATTGATCAATGATTTTCAACTCACATGCTACAACTATGCAGATGACACACAAATACTACTTAAATTGGAATGCCCCAAAGACATTGAAAACTCACAAATCAGTTGCCTCAGAGCCGTTGATCAGTGGATGACTTGGCGCCATCGAAAACTAAATGCTTCCAAAACCGAAATACTCATGTGTGGTGACTGGAAAAATTATGACCCACCGTGCGCCTGGCCTGACGATCTCGGACCACCTCCTCAAATATCCAAGGAAGTTAAAAACCTTGGAATTTCCATGGACTCCAAGTTAACACTGAATGCCTAGGTGGACAAATTAGCAAAATCAAGATTCATCACCTTGAAAACTCTGCGACACATCTTTCCCCACCTCGGATTTCCTCACAAAGTGCAGGCTACTGTCTCTCTTGTACTATCTAAACTAACAGCTGATCGGCTACTATTACCTGTAAAGCCACAAGCCCACATCTCCCCTGCCTTAAGAGCATTACACAGTTTACCCGTTGGCAGAAGATCCTCCTTCAAGCTGCTTTGTATCACTCACAAAACCAAAAATGGAACAGGACCGCTTTTTATCAGAAACAAAATAAACAAATACATTCAACAGAAAAACCTCAGCTCAAGATTGGCACCCCTCCTTAGAACACCACCATAGAAGAAAAAGACAATAGATGGTACATCCTTTTCCGTTAAAGCAGCCTAACTATGGAATTCATTACCCCCAAATATAAGATCCACATATAACTATCTTGCCTTCAGAAGATTACTCAAGAGTTGGCTCTTTCCTTCATAACCACCTTAGTCAAACAGCAATGGACATATGCCTGTGTTGGTAAATATTTATAATCTGATTATGTGTATATTCTAGATATGTATAGTTCTTTAAGAAATATGTATTGTTACTATTTCCTAATAATAAATTACACATACTCTTTAAGCCTGTTTAACAAATGGATATTTATTCACACATATATATATATATATATATACATATATACAGTATATATGTATATATATAGTGTGTGTGTGTGTGTGTTTGTGCACGTATGTATCTATATGTGCATGTGTATACATATAAATGTATAGATCATTCTGTGCTTAACATGTTCATAGGTCATTGCATAGCTCCTAGATAAGTTGTTATATTAGATACTTGTGAATCCCTGCTTTAGTTTTTATATCACAATGAACAAATGTTTTATTATCATAAGCATTTCGCTATTCAGAAATTGAGGAAAGATAAATAAATGTTAGAAAAATACTTATTAATTAACTTCAAATATTACTAATCTTGAAAGTCTGTTTATACAATACTACTTTTCTTCTCATATTATTATACCCATTATTACATTCCTTGCACATCTATTCCCTTACTATGTATTTACATATCTATTTATTACTCTAGTCCTGCTGTACTAGAGAACAATTCAATAAAAATAAATAAACTTAAATAAAATCTATAAATAAAATTCTAATTATAAATAATTAAATAAAAAAATAATGAATAAAATAATATATATAAATATATATATATAAATAAAATAATAAATAAATAAAAATAATATAAATTTACTCTGTCTCCATCAATCTATCCTCCATCCCCAGTCTCACTCATCCCAAACTCATTCTACTACTTTCATCTCCAAAATAACCCTGTCTAAGCTCTTCCCTCCTCTACCGCATCTAGCTCACCCCAAATGTCAGTTTACTACCATGATCTCCCAAACAATCCTACTTAATTCTCCCTCATTTATCTCACCTTTGACTCATCCAAAATCCCTCCTGCTACTTTGATCTCCCTAACCCTTTCCACAGACTCTTCCCTCCTCCATCTCTCCTTTACTCATCCCAAGCCTCATCGTATTACTATAAGCTCCCAATTAACACTTCTGGATTCTTCCCTCCTATTTCCCTCCATTACTCTAGTCAATCCAACTAACAAACTCACATATCCTCTGCTCAAATTAACTCATAATAATACTAATACTATACTCATATTTCCCTATACTAATCCACCACTGATTCCTCCTGGGTTCCGGAGTAGCGTGCTTCTTGCCGAAAAGCGCTTCGACGCCTCGTCAGGGGTAGTACGCGCTAAATACAATTACAATTACTATATTATATGTGCATTAGACAACAATGTGACTGATAAACAATTTTTTGCTGGTAAATGTGGTAGAAATATATTGATGCACAAACAAACATAGAGGACTCCGTTTACCTCCCTTTAAATTCTGTAATATTTACTATTTTAATGTGTGGTGACAGTGAGGGAGAACACAGTCACATAAAATGAGGCCATTCTAACTCTATTTGTGAGCCTGTGACTACATTTTACTCAAAGTCATTTAAAAGTGCATCTGAAGCTATAGATACGTTGTAAAGCTTAACATAAATGCTCCCTGTTATAAAGGACAATGTAGTGAAAGTTAATGAGTTATTCAAGCTTGCATCAAGAGGCACACAGTCTGTTTACTGTCTCATGAGCTTGTTCCAGTTTCTCTATGTGATCCGAGTTTAATGCCCCTTTGGTATGCCTGAAATCCCTCAGTAGGCTACTTCTAAGACACAACCTTGAATGTGGCCCCATGAGAGGTTCTCTAATTGAATAATGTATTGGTCCAACCTGCTCATTTCACATACCATAGTGCACTGATGCTCAATTAAATAAGGCACGGGCTCTATGTGCATTGCTGTCAACATGTTGTACTCACACAAACACACACCTGCAATTACAGAATAAAATGTAATTGGTCCTTTAGGGATCCATTATCCATTCACTGTACTTATGTGTCTTCCATCACTGCAAGTGGCATTTTCTTAAAGTACTTATCGATGTAAACAATTCAATCCTATGCTGTAATATTTGCTTTGAGATAGGGCCGCAGCAGCAGTCAACATATATGCATATCAAGTGCTATTTAGATGTGATGTATTAGAGCTGTGGTACTGTTTGTTGGTATGGGAAGACATTCAAGCCCCCTGGTTTTAAGTAGATTGCTTTGCTTTCATCTTTGTGGCTTTAGTGTATAGACCTGTTATATGCATTTGTCTTACCACCCTGCTGTTACTGGTCCATTATATGACGCCATATTTTCAAATAGCACTAAAGGGATCTTGAGAGGAGAAATAATTTAACAGTATCTGCATTTATCATTTTTACCAACGAGAGAGGACACATTGTGTGGTTCGCTTTTCAATCTTCATGGACTGTGATTTAATAGTGAGTTGTTCAGAAAACAAAAGGTTTTGTTGCATTTTTCAATTTGAAAAGCACTTTTGAGTTCCCCCTGAAAATTATCCTAACCTTAAAGCAATCTAAGCAAGGTTTCACTGCTACTTTCAGAATTATTTGCCATCACCACTACACTCAAATGACACATCGCACAAATGAGTAAGCAGATGCGCCCCTACTTCAGAAGATATTTTTAACAACTACTTTAACAACAAATGAGGCACATGCCAATTAAAAGCATACTTGTGCACAAAGCAACAGACTGGCATAAAAAAGACAGCAATCGAAATTATGAGGTTAAAAACTCAATGATTCAATAGCAAAGTGGCATGTATATGTCTGCAGTGATCCTGATTTCATATTTTAATCCAGTGCAATCAGTCAAACGTTTTTCTGAAAAGTAGTGTTCTTAGGTCCAAATTTAAGAAGGGTCTAGCGCCAACAAATGCCACATTAGTGTCATTTTGTTACGCTAGTGTGGCAATAGTGTGGCAAAAATGCAGCATCATATTTACAAAGCGGTGGAATGCTTACATGTACACAGGACCTACTTGATTTGTAAATTTATAAGTATTGTCCATGAAATTCCAGTTGTTCTTTCACCATAATGTGTAAATGTTTATAGCCTGCTGACTTAAAATTAAGACAATTCTGGTAGGTTCCCTACAGACACAGGTGAGTTCTACCCTTGAGCAGGTGCATATAGGCCGTGGGGCAGAGCACACCTGCATCCTCTTATGACCCTGAATGTCATTTGTCCCATTCTAGGCATGTTTGGTAACCTTGTGACATGAGCGAACTTAGGGCCTGATTGAGATCTTGACAGTATTTACTGCCAATCCACTGTGGCGGCGGATTCAACTACTTTATCAAGCCGACAGTGGTCCACCTGTCATATTTAGATGTATTGAGCTTGAACTGCCTCCCCTCATGACGGAGTACTCTTCCTAGCTGTCAGGATGGCAGCCTTCTGCCGCCCATATTTACATGTTATAGTTCTACAGGCGGTGTACTGGCAACAGATTGCTGCCATATGAGGGACGTTGGGGGACTTCAGACAATGGCAATGGATGTGAAATAGAGGTAAGACACACACACACTGTACCTTAGCTATATGTGTCTCCCCGTACTATACACTACCCAACATACCACGTATACACCGTTATCCATTTCCATTCCACCACAACACATACATGCTGAAAACACACATTGACATTTATCCATGACACAACATACACACGCTATCGACACTACACTCACCCATGACACAACTACGATAACCAACACAACTACACATTCATCTACACTCACACAATATCATAACTACATACATCACGACAATGACCACCACAAAACAACCACGCTCATCTGAATGTTACACACCACAACACATAACCACACATACACAATAACAGCAGACCCGCATGCAAGTGGCACACATTCTGACACAATCACATCACCCACTACACCTCCATATAAAAACTAATCCAATCGCATATACACACATACTGACTCACACACACAACTGGCAGCACAGCAGTACAGGTACATGTCCCCTTGCAACGTGCACACATGGACATAGTTGGTAAGTGTGATTGTGATGTCACTGTGGCACCAGCAAGCATTTGGCAATGAATACTGACATCATAAGGACACTTGTATTTGTGCGATGTGCATTGTGTACCAGTGTACCCCGGGTTTGACAGACTTGCGTTCCCGACATATAAATGTCACAGTAATTTAAAAACATTTCTGTGACATGTATATGACTGTAGTGATCCTGAGCTCATGTGCCTGTCCCCACAATGTACACAGTCAATATGGGTTCCCTACATTCAATTCCAGTAACTGGGGGGTCGTGTTTTCTCTGTGGTCCAGTAGTAGCAGTGAAGAAAGATCCTACCCATTCGGGTCCAGTCGAAAATGGAAGAGGAATCAGGAGAAAGGGTGAGTTTTCACCCCATCTACCCCCCAATCTGCCAACTCAGAAGTGGAGGCCGGACCGCCACAGTCAGTTTGGCAGGAAGGCAAATCCAAATCTGCACGGCGATAAGAGTGGCTGGTGTTCGCTGCCAGCCACTGCTATCAGTGCCACTGTAGCGACAGATGGGAATCCTTGGCTGAGTAGGCAGAACTAGGGCACATTATCATCTATTGGACCAGCAACATCTATCTCGAGCAAGTGGACCGTCAGGCCAGTGAACAGGTTTTCCAACGTAAAAGTGGCAGCAGACTTGTTACCACCAAGATCTAAATCAGATCCTTAGCATGAAAACATGGTCTTCTTTAGACTGTAAGAAAATGAATGCAAGAACCAAGCATATATTCCTATTCTATAAATAACTGATATTCACATGTCAAATAACGGATGAGCTAATGGCCAGTTATCTTGAAGTCTGAAAGGATTTGTTGGACAATCTACATTTGAAACAGGCCATTATACCTTTTTGTCAATAACTGTAGAAGAAAAGACAAGCTTCTCAGTTAATAATGCACCGTTGCATTTGTTTTGCAATGATGTGTGTATGAGAGGTGGGCCAGAAGCTTTTTCAAGCATTATACTGCTGGTATTCAATGCACTCCGGCTCTCATTACCAATTATGAGGGAATACTTCATCCATAATCACATGCCCGAATTTACAGTTAATGCAGGAGTACTGTAATGCCAAGGTGTGTGTTTACTGAAAAATATACATTCTCCATAGGGGTATGTGTTGGCATAACGTCTTTGTTACCCCTAAAGATTTTCCTCGCACTTTTGAAAGATAACAGATGTTTATTGTTACCAATCTCAGGGGTACTCATTTTATTGACCTTGAAAGGACCAAAGGGCCCTCTGTGGCCTCTGTGGAAATGAAGTCAAACAGAGATCCCTGGAGTGGATTAATTAGTCCTTTGCCTTCAGACCCACCTTCATGAGGTGTATGGAATAAATTTGGGACTTGATGTTTCCACGCCAATTCCTGTTAGACTTACTTCTAATCCATCTGATTTTCCATATGAATATTTTACTAGGAAAGCTCCAAAGGAGTTCCCCCATATTTGGTAACGAGGCACTCAGTAGCCCTGGGGAGCTTTTCAAGGTGTATTAGCTGGCAAGATTCGTCAACAAGTTAAGCAATGGCTGCTGACAGCTGCTACAAGCTCAACTAAATTTTGCTGATGTTGTTAAACTCAGCACCATCAAAGTGAATGCCATTTGATTTGATAATAGTGATGTATGCTACTTAGATCACAAAAATGCAAACAAATGCAATTTGAAATGTCTTAGAACAGCCTTGTTTTAATTCATTTGCAAACATTAGCTGTCCTGGGGACACCGGCACAAACGTTTTTATTTAGTGACTATTCTGCCACAAGAAACTGCATGTAGAAATTCTTCCATTACCTCTACAAGACAAAAAGCTGTTTTGGGATTAATATTGCACAGTAAACAATAGGTAGGACGTCCCCTCTGCACTGTGCATAAACTCCTGTAATTGCCATTGCGTGCCTCACTGAATGAGCAATACGTCAGCTGGAAATCTCGAAATTAGATGATCTAGTATTGATTTACGCTATCTGGCAGTTTCCACGGGTCCTTTACTAATTTTGCATACTCTAAGAAGCTTTTCAGGATGGTTACATTGGCTAAATTAAAGTTACATAGGAAACAATTTTACAGCAGAAAGTTAAGAAAAACATTGGACTAAATAGCCACAGGCTGCTAATGCAATTCTTTGTGTATGGCCTTCTCTCGCCCGATAGCTAGGATGAGCATTTCCTGACAAAATAACATCAGAACACACTTTCATGCCTCAGAATTTAACACAACTTTAATTTTAAGGCATGGTAAGGCATTTACTGAGGTGGTAGGTTACAGAGGTTGCTGTGCTATCTCAAATGCAGAGATGGACCGACACTATGGGCAGAAGGATACCCACCCTCAATTTTGCAAGGCATGATGACAGCCTTGGAAAGAGAGATCATAATAATATTAGAGAGGGAAGGTGACTATTCTCAACTGCCTTCCCGATAAATAATAAATGTGTCATTTACAAGTATTGAACAAGATTGGTAAGGTCTTTTGGAAGTAAAGAGATTATCTGCATACTTTTTATTATGCCGGGAAATATGGTGTTCAAAGGATTTCCAAGACTTTTTATAGAAGAACAGTAAATATCAAAGTGTGCATCCACAAAGACAACTTGATCAGGAAAAGCTAATTGGAAGCCTGCATAATGTTAAGAACTTAATCAACGAACTGAACCATAACAGGTTAGTTCCACATTTCCTGCTTTAACAAGAGCCATCATGTTATATTTATACTAAATAACAAGGGTGTGATTCTAGGCAAAGACTTTCTTTCCTGCACAGGCTGAGATTTATACATTTTAGGAATCTTGGATTGTTTCCAGGGGAGGCACAGCTTTCTAGTCATAATGCTTCAAAGATTTGGTGAATTACTTTTTTTGGTGATGGCATTTTATCAATGAGTAAATGTACACATTTTACAGTAAAGCAGTGTGAAAAGCTAAAGCCTTTGGGCAATGGCATATTTTTGTCTATTTCTTTTCCACTGGACTGGAAATTAATATTTCCCTTGGAGAAAACCTCTTCCTTCATGCACACATTAACTATAGGAATACTTTCATCACCTTCCCACGGTGGAAACAGATGTACATCTTTGACCATTTGCAGAATGGGAAATGCTTGAAAGGGTCACAGTGAATGTCTATAAACCCCAATTTTGGGGTTGTTCAGAAACTTTGTTATGGAAGACCCACTGTTGGAAATTGCCCTTCTACCCCAAACATTTTGCCCAGGGTTTTAAGACCAGTTGCAGGATACCACCTCTGAACTGGTGGGAGGGAGAGTGGACAAAGGATGCAAGGCACCTGGAGCTACTGCCCCCCAATCTGAGACACAACAGAAGGCAGATACGCCCGGATGGCCTGTGGCCTGGCTCTTGACACTTTCAACTGTCAGTGTCCTCTGTCCCTGTGGACAGAGTTTTCCTTGGGTTGGGGACAGGAGTCAGACCCAAGAAGTGGAATGAGCCTCATCAATTTGTTGGCTGTGGTGGTACTGTCTTCCTACTGGGATGCATCTGTGAGCAAGTTAAGGTTAGGTGCTACCCGGATGGGATTCTTATGTAAGGAGAATGATTCCCCATGGGTTAGCCTTATGACCCCAGAGAGCATTGACAAAGGGATCTAACTGGGTTCAGAAAGGCGTAGGACTGACACGTACCCTTTCAGTAGTGAGACATTATCCAGGTTCTATCGTCATAAGCAGGAAAATCCATCAAGGTATTGATTAGTCTACCCTAGATTTAGGCTGGAAGGGGGTTGTATTGGAACTGGCCCTTATGGCAGCGTTACCCCAAACTGTTTGCCTTCCTCCTCTTTTTCTGACCTTTTTTTGTTGGCTTTAGGGCTCTCAGTACTTTACCACTGTTGATCAGTGCTAACGTGCATGTGCTTCTCCCTAAACATTGTAACATTGGTGTACACATATATTGGTATATTTAATTTACTTGTAAGTCCCTAGTAAAGTGGTATACCATATACCTGGGCCTGTAAATTAAATGTGACTAGTGAACCTGAAGCACTGATTGTGCCACCTACTTAAGTTGCCCTTTAAATGTCACTCAGGCCTGCCACTGTAGAGCCTCTGTCACTGCCACTTCGACTTAGCATTTAAAACTCCTTGCCAAGCCTTAAACTCCCCTTTTATTACATATGTCACCCATAAGGTAGGCCTTAGGTAGCCCAAGGGGCATGGCTTTATATAAATAAGAGGCAGGACATATATTTTTAAGTTTTACATGTCCTGGTAGTGAAAAACTCCCAAAGTTGTTTTCACCACTGTGAGGACTACTCCTCTCATAGGCCAGCATAGGGAGTTCCTTAATACATATTTAAGCTGTAGTTCATGATCAGAAAGGAGTAGCGCTTTGCCATGCTTCATATCATTGGAATGGTAATGATAAATTCTCGTAACTGGTAAAGCCTGATTTAAAATTAGTATTTTAGTAATGCCTCTTTTAGAAAGTAGGGATTTCTCTGCTCTTATTGCTCTGTGTGTCTTGCAGTCTATCTCCGATACACATCTGGGCTAGGTGACAGCTTCCCTTTGTGCATTCCTTTTAGACACCCACAAACAAAGGAAGGGTGGTTATGACAAAGGACTAATCTGCATTCATCTGCATTCTGATGCACCTTTCTGGGCAGGAAGGGTGGAGGGAAGCTGAAACTTACACTTCAATAGGGAAGTGCCTGTCCCCACACAAAGGCCTGATTACTCCCTACTGATAGTCTGGAGCCAGCTCCGGATGAAAGGGGGACCTGTGCAATTCAAGGAGCTGCTATGAAGTCACCCCTACTTTAAAGGCATATTTGGGTATAAGTTCACTACTGGACCTGGAAAGAACTCTGCTGGAGTAAAGACTGTTGTGATGGAAGGATTTCCATTCTGCTTGGAATGACTGGCCTAAGGAACTGCTTCTCTGCTTTGCTGAGCTGCCCTGCTGCCCGCTGCTCTGTGCCTTGCTGAAATATGCACTAGACCCAACTCATTTGAGCCCAGGGTGACTCAAAGAGCTTGCTGGCTTGCCTCCTGTTCTCCTGCAGTCCCAGGGACATCAGAGTCTTCTTGGTACGCTCCTGTTGCTGCTGCCCATCTATGAGTCCTACCCTTGCCTGAGATGCCCCCTTCAGTCCTGGGACTCAGACGTGGGCTCTGCAGCTTCTTTCTGCAAAAACAGATGCATTGTCACCACTGCCCTGGTCGGAAATGACGCATCGCCCCCTTGACACGAACGCAGAGAGTGCACGAAGACAGCAGATTCACAGCCTGCGTGGCCTGAAGACAACACGCTGCATGGTTCAATGACACATTACATTCACATCAATGGAATTCAATGCTGACGCGGGACCAAATTGTGAGCTCAATGATGGCGTTTCTCCCTACTTTGCAGATCAGAACCAACACACCGTTTCCTAGATGTCGATGCTTTGCTGCACCAAAGATACTTTTCAGCAGACTCTGTGTGTGCTCTGTAGCTGGCCTATCCTCCATTGTGGTGGGCCTGAACTTTGGATTTGCACCAGTCCCTCTGGACTTCACATAACCTTTTGCTCGCTAGTGACTTCTAAGCACTACTTTGAGTTTAATCTTTAAAAATTAATATCTCGACTTCTACTGATTGGACTTTTATTGTTTTGGTCTTGTTGTACTCAGGTAAATATTCTCTATTTTTCTAAACCTGTGTGAAGTCTTTTTGTGGTGTTTTCAATGTGTTACTGTGTGTGCGTGTGTGTTGCACATACAGACTGCTCTGTGCCAAGCCAGAGTTTGAGCCCTGGTTCATTTTGTGTGTGTATCTGATTTACCCTGACTACGATTGTGGTCCCTCTTTGGACAGGGTATGTTCCTCTGCGAACTAGACACCCAATTCCTAACACACACGTGCCATGATTTACCCACGATTAACAGCCTGATAGTATTACATGATTGTGGAGAATATTATTACCGTGAGGGTCTGGATTTAGGTCTGCAATGTCTCCTTTTGTGAAGTCCTTGCAATAGTAGGATCAGCCATTTGCATTCATACACCTAAATTACATGCACATCTGGCTTTGTTAATCGTACCTTAATGGTTTTTGATAAGTTTAAATAGTCTTAGACCATTGGTATGTATTTCATTCCACTTAGGACCAAATTCATATCAGTAGTAAGCACTTCAACGTTTAAAATTCGTAAGAGAAATATACATGAATTGGGTTTGAATTGTGAGGTTCATCGAATATTAAACTCTGACTTTATGTGACCCTCAGGTATTGCCTGAGAGGCAAGACTTATGTGTCTATCACATTCAATGTGGCAACTCTGCACGAAGAATCAATATAAAGCATTAAATTGCTTTAATGGACATCTTGCAGCAAAAAATGAACAATATGAACATTTACATAGTTATGGACTCGGAGTGATGTCAGTTCTTCAGTGAGCAAACGCATTGTTCTTTTGCGAGACCAGAGAATGCTGCAAGACGGTAGAGGCAATAGTAGGTATTGCCAGTCCACATTTAATTGTTCAGAGAAAACCAATTATCACCTGTGATGGATATTGCACAAAATAGGTAGGAGTTTAATGCGCAATTAGATCAAAAACATCATTTTATGAAAAAAACAAATAGTGAGGTTCTCTCTGATTGAAAGATTACATTTTTAAAAATAATTAACTTCTAGATTCTTGATGAGATCAAAGATACATTCATGCACGTATTTCAAATAAATGTGTATTTATGATCACGGCATGCATCAAGGCAACAGTGACCCCCCCCCCCCCCATTGAGGCAGACAACAGTGCGATGTTTGCAGAATGTTTCATTGCAAAGACCATATTTCAGAAAGATAAACCTCTGACAAGAAATTCTGAAGAACAACCCACGTGTTTTTCATAAACGAAAAAAAATCTACATCTTGATCAATAAAACAGGAGACCAAAACATATTTTCAGCAAAGACATAAATGAATAAAAAACCTTTTAATTCTTTGAAATGGGGAAACTACTTTTATAGACTTGTCTTATTGAAATTTCAGACTCAAAGAGTTTTTCCCTATTTACAGCTCTACTGGGGACCAATTAATTCAGACTACAAAAATACAACACCGGCCACATTATGTGATCACAGAAATAGCTGGCATATTTTGCTCATTACCGAAGCTTTACAGTGCTAATTTAGCAATGGGAAAGTTGAAAGGTTTTTCTTTTTTTTAACTTCACTGCCTAACCTACATTTATAGTTTGTAAAGTACCATCGGTCTGCATTTGATACAGATGAATTGCTATAATATCTGCATGAAAGAGTAAAGACTGGACACGCTTGATTAATTGAGCATTTGAGCTAATCACGCCACGCATTCTGAAAATGTAAATTTAATCAGGACACTAAAAGCCTATCTGACCAAATAGGAGTGAGTAGAATATTCTACTGAGTGTAGCAGTCATTAGGGCAACAGCGTGAGAGGTACTGGGGCTTACGTGTATAAGGGCCCCATTGCATGTCAATGATTTACTTATTTCACTAGACCACCACAGGGTTGGCAGGTACATTTTCCACTGGCACACTTGCTACTCCATCGGCCTCAAGCACTGCCTCATGTGCCATAGACATACCCATTTAAAAAAGTTATGGCTGTCAAGCCCAGCAATCTTAGCGTTATGTTGTCGTGCCTTCTTTGATTTTTTAAGTTAAGGTATCGAGCCATGAATCAAGTTTTGCTACCTATTTTAAAAGACATACATCAAGATAAAACTGCATATCTGTCTGCCTGATTGACTATTTCAGGAGTACAAACAGTACTCAAAAACAGGTACTTGAAAGCACCAAGATTCAGAACTGCTCAAGCATAGTCACGTGAGCAGCCGCTTTCTGCTAAATTGAAGGTGAAACCTTCCCTGTTTTCTTCAGAAGAAACCTAGAAGCCCACCTTTCACACCCTTTCGAGAAGTAAGTACCATACTTCATTGAGACCTAGCTCTATATCATTATGGTACAATGTATTTAGCTTCTGTTCTAATATTATTTTGGGAGCAGGATCACAAAATACAACTGACACTCAAGTGAGCTAATTAACCACAATAGCTTTCAATTTAGAAAATGGCTCTTCTAGAATGAGATGTTTTAAGTAACTTTACATTAAATAGTGTGCAGCTCTGGGCATGCTCTTTCAGTTACAGGGTAAACACTATTCTGAAATGCTTAGATTTTACTTTTAAGAGCATCTTCAAACATGTTCTAATAACCATATAAAACATTGCTTTTGTCGACAAAACAATGACCAAATTCCCCACCCTCAAAACGAGAGTGGCAATGGGCTTAGATCAATTACTGGGTAGGAAATAATACATTATTTGAGGTAGAGTGGCGATAGTAATCAGACAAAACACCATCACGGAAGCCAGGTCACTACCTAATCAACACAATCTACTGCATGGTTCACACAAACGATTTTACAGTCAGTCTGCCAGAAAAAAAAAAACTCCTTAAAAACCAGTAAACAAATAGAGGCTGTATAAGGCAGGCCTAACTGCCCACCATCTTGCCATTGGTAATGCTGGAACAAAATATACTTAGATTAGATTTGCTTACTAGCCTAGGCATACTGAAAGAAGGCCCAAGCCATGTGGAACTGGTGCTGGATCGAAGCCGCATTACTGGGCACTGCTTGGGCTGTGGATCCTGGAACTTTATTTGTATTCTAGTTTTTTTTATAGAAAAAAAAGCACAGAGAATTCATTCCACCCTGTAATAATGAGCTAAACGGATAAATCGTCTTGGATTTGATCACTACTCATCACTAATGCAATGTAGGGTAAATTGAGGTTTTATATGGGGAACCAGCCACACTGCTGTCTTCTGTGCATTCGTTTTGAGGTTTTACAGTAGGAAATGCATTTGACATATATGTCCTTCTGGTTGGAGTGTGCTCCTGTGAACTAGCAATGCCTTCAAGGTGTTTATGGTGTTTGATCTGATAATAGTTTCTCAGGGGAGAAGTGCGTCTTCTCCAGAGAATAGATCCCTGAAAAGAGAAATCGTTGCCTCTGATGTGTTACATAGTTCTCAAGCAAACAACAAACTATTCCTAAACTATTATTGTAGATTAGACTTGTGAATAAAATGTTGTGTACTGGGTGCCAAGGGATTTGCAGAATGCAGCAAATATGTGGTCATCCAATCTGAGTTAAAATATTACTTCCCCTGCTCATTTCTGCAGTGGCTTAGTGCCCCGTGAGTTTTCTGGGTCTTGTTATACATAGCGAGCCACATTCTCTGTCTGTGAGTGTTCCAGCACTCTTATGTATGTCTGATTTCTTTTAAGTTTAAAAAATGGCAATCGATTGAATGTGAGCCAATGTTGGCAACTGGATTGTTTGCTATGCAAGTTAACTGGCTTTTATCTGTAGAGTTGGTTGCCAGAGTTCCTAGGTTCAACATAGCATATTTAGGCAAGCCAGTAAAAAGAGTTGCTAAAGAGAAGAGGATGACCATCATTAAGTGTTTCCATATTTCATCCCTCTATTTCCTGCTGGAATTATTGAATACAATACTATTGTGGTGGAAGCACTGGCCACAGTCTTTCATATAAAAAGGCACATAGAAGCATATGACATCCATAGAATTAGCATATTAATCGTGGTGACAAAAATTCTTAGACAGAAATGTAATTGAACGGGACACTTCAGGTGTTTATAAATTGCCTCAATTTATCACTGGCTGTGAGTAATTTAACAAACTGTAAATCCATTTTATGGACAGCTATTTTTGCACTGGAGTCAATTGATGGGTTAGGAACATTTCCTGTGCACGAGCCAATGAGAGCAAAGGAAAACATAACAATAGTAATTGTTTCAACCTCTTCTCATTCACAAATGCCTCTCAGCTATCGCTACTGTCTGCAGCACCCCATTCAAGCGGTCACTTAAATATGTCTGTTGCTGGAGGAGAAGAAAAGCACCCACTGCTCCAGTCTAATCTGGGAGTCTTAGAGAACTGATCAAATATAGTTCATCCATTTTCGAAGTAGCACATGCTCTCTAGGTGGTTACTGTCACTTTCATTTCCATTCAGACAAGCAGGCAAGAGAGGTGGTGCAACAGAGACCTAAAATAATACTCTGTATGTTGGTTGTCTCTTGTGGGAATTGATTTAACAATGGATGACTCGGACATTTTCTTTTAGAACAGTGATGATTAGCCTTTATGTATAACAATAATTAACAGTGATTTTCAAAGTAAATTCAAATAATCTTGAATAGGTGGTGATCAAGTATTGAAGGCATCAACTTAAGAAGTGTTTTGCATTCCTTTCAATGCACTATTAATCCTAGGCCAGAATCTTTAATGTTAAATATACAGGTACAGACACTCATAAAGGTGAATATTTTCTCAATTTGCATTAAGGGCAATGTTTCTCAGATGGATAGAGATTCCAATAGTTGCATAAGGTAAGATTACAAGACTGAATCATGTTCATAAAATATTTTTGATTGAACAGCCTGTTTGAAGGGATTTAAGCACTCTGTACCATTATACAAAATTAAACGTCTCATCTGTGCCATGGTCCAGGCCATATTTTCTTCAAATCTCAAGAAAGATGCTTGATTTCAGTATGCTTCATAAGTTTTAATAATGATTTCATACATTAAATGGCAATGACATGTTTGCTTTGCCTACAGAACTTTAGGCCATTGCCTTTACTAATATTCCCACCCAGTTAAAAATGTCCCTTTTAGATCTGACTACAGGCAACTTAAGCTGTCTGAAAAAAAACTCATGTCATCACTGGGTCATAACAAGCATATGTTCAGAAGAAGTGGGGACTTCGAGTTAGCCTCACTTAGCCACTGATTTTAGGACACTTTCAAGGTTTTCCATTACTTGGATAGGCTGACCGTTAGGGCCAGGGAACTTTGGAAAAAGGCTACTTTGTCCCATATGTATTTACATGATGGGACTCAAGTATCCTTTTTATTACACTAGACCCATTGTGGATTCTTTCATATAGCCACTTTAGCTACATAATGAGATTTTAATTGTAGGTTTACGTTTTTTCATTTAGAAACTGTGTACAGTTTGAATGCCTCGAGGCATCCATGATTCATAATAAGCTTTATTCGATTGACAGACCATCAAAGCAATACATTACAAAGATAAATAACATCATAAATAAAGCAGTACAAGTCTACCCTAAACCAATATCTAACAATAAAAACCCTGGTTGCCCAGTCTTTAAAATCCGTTAAAAGTCATTATTTATATAAGAGTTGCGTATGCGGCATGCTGCTACTAAAAACTTGCTTACTCCATAAATTAACACATTTGAATTGTGGCCTTTTAAGAACCTCAGAGCTAAAGCACATTTCCTTATCTTCATTTCACAGCAGATTTTGTGGATCCATTTAGACCTAGGGACTAAGGTGGTCATTCTGACCCTGGCGGTCTTTGACCGCCAGGGCGGAGGACCGCGGGAGCACCGCCGACAGGCCGGCGGTGCTCCAATGGGGATTTCGACCGCGGCGGTAAAGCCGCGGTCGGACCGGCACCACTGGCGGGGTCCCGCCAGTGTACCGCGGCCCCATTGAATCCTCCGCGGCGGCGCAGCTTGCTGCACCGCCGCGGGGATTCCGACCCCCCCTACCGCCATCCAGATCCCGGCGGTCGGACCGCCGAGATCCGGATGGCGGTAGGGGGGGTCGCGGGGCCCCTGGGGGCCCCTGCAGTGCCCATGCCACTGGCATGGGCATTGCAGGGGCCCCCGTAAGAGGGCCCCTACATGTATTTCACTGTCTGCTGCGCAGACAGTGAAATACGCGACGGGTGCAACTGCACCCGTCGCACAGCTTCCACTCCGCCGGCTCGATTCCGAGCCGGCTTCATCGTGGAAGCCTCTTTCCCGCTGGGCTGGCTGGCGGTCTGAAGGCGACCGCCCGCCAGCCCAGCGGGAAAGTCAGAATTACCGCCGCGGTCTTTCGACCGCGGAACGGTAACCTGACGGCGGGACTTTGGCGGGCGGCCTCCGCCGCCCGCCAAGGTCAGAATGAGGGCCTAAGTATGCAGGACAGAAAAACATAAAATGTTCTACTGTTTCAGGGGAAATCCCACACACGGGACAAATATCGGAAGTGGCATTGGATCCCCATCTACTCGTCAAGGTCTTCAATGGTAATGTCCCGAAACAAAATCTGGCATACAGTCCTTTGCCTAGTAAGTCAGGTATTATATCTAGATATAATTCAAACTCTGGGTACCATTTAAAATCGATAAAAAGGTTAGTTAGACGGCTATGAGATTTGTGAGAAATATAGTTGTTCCGTACATAGGACCAGTATACACCCTTCAATACTTTTACATGGGATTTCTCAAGTTGGTGGGGATTTTCCCAGACGTCTCCCAATCCCAATGTGCGAAACCAGCTAGATACGTGTTTAATCCATGGGATAGAGATAGATTTTGAACATTTTAGCAATTCTAAAAGTGAGATCTTATATACGACCAATTCAGGGACTATCCATAGCCTTACCCAATATAGCAGAGGTCGTAAAATAATTAGGTCGGCCATCCGTTTTAGTCCCAAGTCTAAAAACAAAGGGATTAGTGGGGTGCTGGGAGGGCATGCGCATATGGCCCTTGCAAAACTGTTCTCACTTTTGGTTATCCTGCTACTATCAGAGAAACCCCATATCTCTGCACCATAGACAGCGGCTCCCTGCGCCTTGGCCACATAGATCGTAATTGCTGGGGATACAGCTTTGGCCATTGTGCTCCTATAAAGGCGCAGTATGGATGCTGCCCGATGTTGCAGGAGCCCAGCACTCTTGCTAGCCTGCTCTTCCCAGTGGAGTGTATCTGTGAGCCTCACGCCAAAGTAATCGATGGAACTAACCTGGTCCAGGGTATTACCATCTAGTCTTATAATGCATTTCTTCCGAGAACCACAGTGAAATACCATCAATTTCGTTTTCTTCAAATTCAACTCTAGACCATAGTTCCGGAAGAGTAAATTAAATTTGTCCACAAGAATTTGTAGGCCCATAGGGGTTTGTGAGATGAGTAGAAAGTTGTCTGCAAAGAGAAGAATAGGGATTTTCTGGGTTTTCCATTACTTGGATAGGCTGACAGTTAGGGCCTGGGAACTTTGGAAAAAGGCTACTAAAAGGTTACGTGATGGGACTCAAGTATCCTTTTTATTACACTAGACCCATTGTGGATTCTTTCATATAGCTACTTTAGCTACATAATGAGATTTTAATTGTAGGTTTATGTTTTTTCATTTAGAAACTGTGTGCAGTTTGAATGCCTTGACGCATTCCTATTCAGTAATCACCATTGTGCTTTCATTTTTCACTTTGCTGCCTTGATAACATATTATTGAATTTACAGCTGAAACATAGCCATTCACAAACAAATTATTTCTTAAAGATACAACTAAAATACTGGCTCTTCGTCAAAATTATCTACATTGCCAATTTTTGCTTCATATGCCTTCCAAGCTCCCCACTGACAACACAAAATTCACCTTCTAACTCTCTGGTAATAACACTTTTCTTTGAGGATGCAGATTAAATTTGCCAAGGTATTCTTCTCAGGAAAGGGGCCCTATTTCCAACTTCAATATCACTGTAGTCCAGCAGGTTGCTTCATTAGAGGGGTTTTCTATCTATGGTAGCTGGAGGCATCACAAGCAAAGTTGCTCACCTACAGCGTAACACATCCTTAAAATGCTGCAGCTAATGACTTTGTCAGTGCTTGTTAAGTTTTGCTGGGGTGCTAATATGTCACTTGGCAGCCACTCCAGAGGTCAAACTATCACCAAGCTTTAGTGGTAGCTGTGTGCAGAACTTCATTATGACTAAATAGATCTCACATAATTGGCTCATGTTGTTGGTTTCTTATCAGCAGTGTGGCGATATGTAGAAGGAACTTACTGAAATAAACAGGATGCTAGCCATACCGCCCTATCTAATGTGTAGGAAAAACGTTGATACTTCCCTATGGGGCAGACACATTGAAATATCTCAACAGTCTTAGGTGAACCAATCACCTTAGGAACCTCTGGAACTAAAAGACATTCTGTGTGTATGATTGACTATATTGGACACACCCTAAATGGGTGAATTATAATTAGGCTTCGCTGGAATTTTTGGTACACTACGTAATCTTGTGTCAGTTCCTGTTATGCTGGTCACACAAAATTCTCATTCATGGCAAATTATTAGCATGAGCGCATGTGAACAAAGCAAATGTCCAATGTGTAAGTGGCTACTGTTCATGGAGTTTCTGTTTTTTGAGCTATTTTTAGGACCAGATGCATCCTTACATCCAAAATGGATGTTTTGCATTACATCTAATTACATGTAATTTAATGTAATTTTTCTGAAAAGCAAATTATGCAAATTTCACACACCCCTAACTATGACGCAAAAAGATAGTTTAAAAAAAAATGTGTCATGTAAAAGGAAACAATTGCACAGCATGCTGTCTGATACTTTCCTAATCATCTGTCCTCCCTTTTCCCTTCACATCATATTTTCTGTAATGTCTGATAGTTTCCTAATCATCTGTCCTCCCTTTTCCCTTCACATCATGGTTACTATAATGTGGATACAATCAGATGTCACAAGCACATAGACAATACTATTCTGTGCAGACCACTGGACTGTTTGAGACCCTTCTGCAGCAAAAAAAGCTTATCTGTGAGTTTGTTGTACTGCCCCCGAGCTAGAATTGCAACAAATCAATTATTTCCAAATTAAAATATAAATAAATAAGTGATTGTACTTTGATGTTCTTTTCTTCATGTTTAGTAAGTACTCATTTGGAAAGTGTAAAGAACCAGGCGGGACTTAATCTTAGATTTCTTGATGTTGTGTAAAGGGGGTGGATTACGGCTTGAAGGAAGGTTGGGAATTTTTTATCAACAAGTGTTTTCTGATACAGGCTTTGTTCATGATGCAGATCAATTTGAACTTCAATTAAGGCACTATGATTTGTCACACCTTACACTCAGAATTGGTGGGGCATCTGGGATGCTACACCTGTTGAATGCAGAGTACATCCTTTTTGCATTTTCCTTAGATCACCATCTGTAATTTAGATAATTAAAGCATAGAATGCTGTCCTACATCCAGTGGGATATATGTGAAATTTGCATTATTGAGTGAGGGCCTGGGTTTATCCTTCTCTTCATGGTGAATCTGGGAGACTTTCATGGACATTTGGAAACACCAGTGGATCAGCCCAATCAAGACGCTTGCCTGTGAGCAGGACATGTAGGCTGCAGTGCCTTATGGTGCATGATCTATTGAACACGCTAACAGGATTTGACACTTAACAAGGACCACATGGTCTCTCCACCTAGCAATTACCACATATTTTACTGACCCCTCAGAGGTTAATTCATGTACACTTTTATCCTTGTTTTTTTCTGTACTTTTGGCCCTTATGTTTTTCTCAGGAACCTCCTTTTGCATGTTGTGCTGTCTGCTCTACAATTACGGTATCTTGCGCAATGGGTATCTATTTAGGCATTCCTGATCCTAACCATGCACCTTTTTTCTGATTTCTCCTGAGTTTATATATGATTAGAATGTTGGGTCTCAAAAGTCTGTGCATTATTTTATCCGCACATTTTGCGACTCACTCCAGTCTCCCTCTGTCTTTTGGATTGATTTCTTGGAGAACTGTGCAACATTTTTCAAGTATGGCCTCATCAGGGCAAGGTACATTGAAAGCATAACTTTTTTATATAGGATTATACTCTTTCCTATGTACCCAACGTCTCACTTTTCTCTTGTTGTGGTTATCTGCATTGTTTCTATAGTACATCCACTTTGTTAATAACTACAGGCTGATTAGATTATAAACGACCATCTAGCACTTCGGATTGGTGATCTTTATATTCTTAATTTTTTCTGTTGTTGTCCATAACTCTAGGCCCTCTAGGGGATAACGGTTGGCTTTTAATCTACTCAATTGGACCTTATTGGTTGCTCAAATGCTATTCTGACATCTTTTTTAAAACACATCTGATTTTTTAACTTACCCCGGAGCAACAACCAAGACACAGATCTTTTTGTCATCTATAAAGAGCCATGTCTTGTCTTCTACCTAAATTATATTGGCAATTATAAATGCACTATAAAGCTTCGGTCAAGTGTTAATCCACATGGGTCACTACTTTTCATGTTTTTACCCACAAGATGGAGTGGATTTGTAAGCTGTCTTGTCACCATCGCTCACTCATTTCTTAACTCATTTTTTTACATAGCCCCAGCAGAAAGCGAGGCTCCCTAATAATGTACACCTGTTCTATAAAAAAAGGGTTCTAAGGTTCTAATGAAGGCCAAGAATTTCACATCAACGTATCTCTCTCTTTCACAAGTCACTCAGTACAAACCACTGTAAAGATTTGGGGCAGATATGGAATAATTGAGACTATGCTCCCATGTTAGATCAGTTATTGTCAGTGTGGCGAATACAAGGAGATATGTGTCATATATTTGATGTGTTAAGGTAATTCACAATAATTCATAGCAAACACTTTATATTGTTTCATTAATTATTAATATTCAAGTTTACTTTCAGCTGGTAGTCACCATAATTAACTTCATACAAGAATGCTCTGTTGTAGCTTTGGTTGTCCTATTGGCATGTCACTTGAGAACATTTAAATATTTAAATCAATGAAAGACTGACATTGCACTCTGCTTCTCTGCTCTATATTTCATTAGGAATAATATGTGTTTCAAGTGCCAAATGTAAGCAGTTTTATCAATTGTATTTTATTTAATTGTTTACTACTTTAGTTCTTGCAAACTCATACATGAAACTGATTAACTACCTCAGAGCACTTGGGAAATGGGGAACAAAAGAGTAATACTCGTGTGCTAAAACAAATGACAACAAAGGTGCGTCATTGCCAATATTGAATTTTACCCTCTGGTAAAAATTCACAATAATGCTGAAGCCTAAATATAAAATCCTATAAAAACTTGGGACCATTAGAAGTCCCTTGGTTGTTGTGATCAGAAAATTGATCATTTGTCATGTCAGATTCCCTGAAAGATCCAAACATTGTACTGCTTTAGTTGTAATTGTTTTTCTTTGGGGATAAGCCTGACAGCATAAATTCAATGCATTGAGTCTGGATCAACATGTTAAAAATGCAGCTGTGTCTGCCTTAAGTGCAAACATATCCATATTTTTTGAATTCACAATTGCCTCTCAGAACATCAAGAATAACATTATCAAACTTGCAACTACAAAAATCTGCAGATGCAAAAGGCACTGCGCATCCTAATAGGTTTAGCAATTCATTTGTAAAAATAAGATGCCAAGTAAAGAACAAACTATAACATTTTAGTACTGTGCATGCCACAAGTGCAGGCCCTAGGCACTTCCCCGGCCAAATTACACAGATGACAAGCCAGAAGACAAGAATAAATTAACCCTTCAATCTCCAAGCTGGAGGTCAAAGCAAAACGTCCAGCACTCAAAATTGTTCTTAATTCATAATCAAAGTTATATAAATATATGGGGTTGATCTACACAGTTTCTTGTGCACCGTGGTTAAGCTTGGCCGCAAGGAAAAGTAAGCTGTGCTTGTAAACGCTATATACTAATTCCCACAATCAAGATTTGACGAATTGTGTATATGAACACGGCCCTTATGATTATGGAAAGTTCACCGAACATTTGGCAGATATTCCACGGCCGTCGGCCACATTTAGACAAGGGGAGAATAATTTCAGAGTGGGTCAGTCTGCAGAAGTATCTGGAGAAAATAGAATCTACTAACTGTGTGGATATTAATATACGATTTACAAGTAGTTTCATACCCTGACAATGTAAACAAATGATGTGTAGTTCTGTGAAATTCGTGACTTTCCCGGTCCCGAAAGGTAAAACAGCAACACCTAATATAACAAAGGGTTTTTTTCCTCAGGAAAATACATTTTTTGAAGGAAAAATATTAGTCATGACTTTGCAAAATGGGAAAAATCTCCAAGTTAAAAAATGAAGCATTCATGGAAACCTACGTTTGCTGTAGAGTTTGAGGATTTGACTAGGCTTTTTCTGCTAAACCCAAAAAACTCAGAAATAGAATCCATATGAAGATGTAAATGTATAGGTTGGTATGTCTTTTGCTTTCAGCTCTTAGTAAATCATGATAGTAAAAAAAGTATATATATAAAAGTACAAATCAACCTGTTCCTTTACTGTTGGCCAATAGTCAATGCCAAAGATAAAACAGCATATATATTGTTTAACCCTGGAGTTTTTTTCTGTGATGAAATCCTTTTCCTTATAGCTCACTAAAGTAGACAACAGGGGACAAACAATGAAATGGAATGGATTTCATGCCAAGGCCTAATCTTTCTCTGCGTCTGCATTAAAATCTGGAGCTCCACTCTCCTCCTCATCCGATAAGTAACTATCCCCTTCTTTCAGCCTTAAACATACAATATAAAATATATTTCACAAAGGAGGGGATTCTACTCTTCTACAAGTTAATTTACACTGTAACAATAAATGTTACATTTGGCAGAGAGTCACATAATTATTTTGTATAACAATCCAACTTGAGCCATATCTACAAGTTAACCATTTTTTCTACTATACTAAAATACTTCTATTACTGACTTAGCTTAGCACCAACACTAATATCTCCTGAAGAATGCACTCTGCTTGCTCTGTAGTTTCATGTCTTGTGATAATGGATTCATTCACTTTGTCCACAGTAAGTCATATTTTACATGCATTGTTTGAGTTTCCTTGAATGAAGAAAATAACACTCATTGAACTTTGATCAGAAAATAATTTATATACATTACTGGTTGCTACATCATTTGTTACCATGGGCCTGCTTCACAAAGGTAAGCTTACAGTTTTGTGTAAATGTATGATTGTTTGCTATTCTCAAAGGTATTTACATACAAAGATAGCACAGTTTTATAATTTTACACGTGGGCACTCAGCAGTCATGACGATACTACTAGGAAAATAACTTTGTGAATAGCAAACAATAGTAAGCGTACACAAAAGTGTAAATTTATCTTTGTGAATCAGGGCCCATGTGTTTAATTTCTACTGCTTTGTTGTTTGCACGCCCTGTGTTTCTGTTTTGCATACACTGTCTCTTGTATAATGTGATATGCTCTCATAGCTATGTGAAACACCAAGGCACCCCATGGTTCTGGTATGAGCCATATAAAACAGATAATAAATTTAATTTTGGCTAGATTTTCCGCAACAAGCCTTCTTCCTTATATGACTATCTTATGAAACCACAGAGTCAGCTGGGAGAAGACACATAACAAACCTAATGATTTACTAACTTCTTATTCAAAATATATCTGATATTTCAATTAATTGCAAGGATAATTGGCCATCACTCTGTTGCATCGCATTGGAAGAGTCCATGCTCTGCGCGGGGTAGCCCGGCCTGTGGAGAAGGCCTCACACATGCAGGCCTGCCACATCGCTGTCAGTTCTGCATGAGTTGCCTGAGCGCAACACTCCACGACAGCTGTCGGAAATAATACATAAGAGCAGCTGCTGTGACAGCTACAAAAGGCCATGAATCTTAATTGGGCTCAACATGATACTGTTTATTCTGCTAAACTTAAAAAAGAAAAAATTGAAGCGCCAAAGAAGCTTTTAATGGCCCGTAATGGTTGGAGGAGTACAAGGCTCCCCTTTTTTTGACAAATTTCACTTGGGGCGCACCACCAAGTGAGGAAGAGTATGGGCAGTTAGAAGAATGGAAAAGCAGAGTATGTGACATCGTAGAAGTGCCCTCTGGTAATGTGGATAACAATCACATTTCTCAAAATGGGGCATATTATGAGTCACTTTCAGCTGCATCACTCACATAGGAAAGCTGCATAAGGGAATAAAACGACGTGGCGGGACTTACTCTCGGCATCCGCGTACAGCAGGCAGCACAGGAGAACCACCACGGGCCTGGCTATGTGCATCATCCGACAGCTTGGCACCTGCATGCTTTGGCAGCCTCGGGCTCACAGGCTCAGAAGCCACAGCGAGTCTGTCCGGTCTGAAATGTCAGATGCAGTACCTTCAAAGCCTGTCAGGAGAGAACAGAAAAGAAATCACATGGTTATGCCTCCTCGTGGCTGTGCTGTGTAGAGAATCTGGAAGCAGATAGCAGAGACAGATTGAACGACAACACCCTTCCACCCTCCCACCCTAAATGGCAAAGCTTGCTACAATGTAGGTAAATGCTTCATTGCCCCACATAGGAGTAGATTGAGCTTTATAAATGCTGCAATATGATGCGCGGTGCTAGAACGAATTGCAATATGTCCTCCGTAACGTCCTGTTATTGCAGGGTGACCATCACCGTTTCAAAGGCATAGTTAGGATAGCTCTAATTTGGTTGGCAATGTAAAATCCTTACATTTATTAACCACATCCTAAAACTGGAGGACTATTTCTAGTTCTCAAATTAAAATTAGTAAAGTGCTGAATGTACCAGAAAATGTCTGTTGTCGTTAAATTTATGTGTTGATTTATTTTAATGATTTGTTGAGTGCTGAGTTATGAGGGGAGCTACTTGATAGCAGAATGCACTACAGGACTGTGCAGTTATGCACTTCAGAGCACAGTTCGGCGATTGAGTAATGTGCAACATTTATACCTAAAATTCACACATGTGAAAAAACACTGTTTGAGGCAGCATTAACTGTTGGTTTATGTCAGTGAAGGCAGTGATGCTTGCATCACATAACTATCCAATGTATCTCAACCTGCTGTCCACTAAACTAAGGAAGATAAAAGTTGACATTATTCTTCTCTAAAAGATCTGGGCCCGGATTTATCATAGGAATGTGTTGCCCTTGAGTCACATAAGGCGACACAAGGGCAACACAAGCCTTAAGTCATACTTACCAAGCCACGTAAGGTCATCTTGCGTAGCCCTGCGTTGCTTGGTAACTTGGAGTACTGAAAGGCAGTGCAAGTCACTGCCTTGTGTTACTCTGTGCCGGAGAAGTGTTACATGAGTGTAAAGCGGGTGTACCCTTGCATACACCCATGGATTTTGGCGCATTCCCAGATTTACCAAGACAGGTAAACCTGTGAATGCATCAAATTGTTACACCTTTCAGACAGAAGTGCAACAAGTAGAAATATCTTTATTTCTCGTGTTTTTTTCCTGTTCCTAAGTATGCTTTATTCTGCAGCATACTATGAAAGAGGAAAATGCCTTTTAAGATTGTTTTTGTGCAGGAAAGTGTCGCTTCCTGCAAAAATAAATCCTGCCTGCCACTTAGGCACCCTTTCACCATGACGCAAGAGCGCCTCCATTGGTGCTAGCCTGCACTGAGTGCAAAAGTGCCAAGAGCGAGCAGGAGTGTGCCAAACCTTGACAGATATGGTGCAATGCTGCCCTCTCCATTTGACGCAGAGCAGCGCAGAAAGTGGTCTCGCTGCATTGCGCTGCACCAAATTTTGATCAATCTGAATCCTGGCCTCTCTTGCATACTTAAAACAATTTTAATTCAGCTAGCATTTTTCTAGCAAGAAAACATTTTTATTACAACAAATGTAACGTGTAGCCTGGGGAAACAAGAGCATCATGGTATGTTTCTCGGCACGCCCTCACACTGGACGAAGGCACGTCCTGCATCCTGCACCGCGATCGGGATGGATCGGCACTGTCCAGCACATGTTTAATTGATGAAGTTTCATGTTTATGGGTCGTCGGCTTCCATTATGCGCTTGAATTCTTTCAGCAGTGCAAAAAGGCAGAGTGGTAAACACAGAATGATTGATCGACTGAACAAAACTGACACTCTACACATTTATAATTACAGTCGAGAGAGAGGTTACCGCGAGGAGCTATCTTTAGAAAAACAGCGCCATGTTATCTGGTGGAAAAGCCGACTCCCACCTGCGTCTTTGTCAACATTTACAGAATGAAGAAGCGGCTCTGAGGACGTGAATGCTAATTCTGACAACCGATGGAGTCTATCGTCTTGTACACAAAGCAGGGGAAGGCTTCTATTGTCGAAAAAAGCTTCCAAGGAACACGGACTTCGAAATCCGATTATCGACTGACTGTAAGAGCTGACAAATTAAACTCATTTTCCAAAGCTGTTACATCAAATTGAGAAAGTGGCTTCCCGTGCCCCTCTGTGTTTTCCTGTTGGAAGCGGTGCTGAATTTGAGCCAGTGGTTGCAAGAACTTTTTCATCAACAGACTTTGATCCAGAGCAAGAGAGACGAAAACACAGAATGGGGAAAGACGGAGGAAGAGAAAGATGGAAAACAGTTACGAAGGGAGAACGGAGATATGTAAAAGAACCTGCAGGAGTGAGCGAAAGAGGCAGGGAGTGTCTGGTGGTTGATTAAAGAGGAAGGGGGAATCAAGAACTTGCCACATTGGAATTCAACAGGCCAACTTCAGTAGCTCCAGCTGCTGGCTTCATAACAAAATATTAGGCTTTGGCAACTATTTGTTTTCAAATTAAGCACCTAGTGGGAGTGCGGGCACTAAAGTGGATATTTGCAAGAGACATGCGCAGCCAGAGCGTCACTTTTTTTTACGATCCAGCAGCACAAGCCTCTCTCCAAATCTATGAGGCCAAGCGTGGTTTTTCACGGCCTCAGAGATATAGAGTAAGGCAAAGCAGCGCAAGCTGCTGCTTTGCATTACTCCGCGTCATGGAGGCGCTTCATGTGTGTTGCGGTGGGCTTCCCCACACAATACCCATGGATTTTGACGCTGCCCCAAATTTACTTAATCACAGAAACCTGGGGCAGTGCCAAAACCTTACGCCTCCCCAGATCAGGCGTAACAAAGAGAAATATTTTCATTTCTCCTTGTTTTCTCTTTCCATGTGTGCTGCATTGCACCATGGTGCAAGGGCCCCTGGATTGGCTCTGAGCAGCCAATTGTACATCAGCATAGGAAGAAAGGACAGAAATGCCCCGTATTTCATAAATATGGTGCATTCCTGCCCTTTCCCATTGGCATAGGGCAGTGCAGCCAGAAGGCTTGTGGTGCTGCCCTACTCTAATTCCCCATAAGTATGCCCCTAACTCTACCCTTTCTGCGCTGCCAGCTATTCAAAAAAGAGGGTAAAATGGAGGTTAATGGGGAATCTTCTCCCCCCCTTCTACTTCTTCTTCCTGGTCCAGAACACCCCAGGAAGGAGGGAAAAGGCAGGGGATACTAGCAAACCACCACCCCGGTTCCATAAAGGTAGTGTAGACCTGCAGCAGACAGCTAATTTCTCTCCATGCGTGGAGTCAGCCCTGACTCAGACACTGTCATCTTTGCCTCTGCTCTCATCTCTCTTTTACAAAGAGGAAAGCATAGCCCTTAAAGAGAACAGAGGGAATGCATGAGAGAGGTCTGTGATGGCATTAGGATATCACTTAAGTTTATAATAATGTTAAATGGGTGAAATGCTTGTTGAAGAAAGTAGGGCAGGGATACAGGACACAGGAGCCCTTATTACATAAAGTGCCCTGAGAACACAGTGAAATATAATACTGCTAAAATTATTGCCACGTATATTTATATTTCTGTCTCTTAACTTGATACACACTCATAGATAGCTCTCAGTGAAAGATTTCAAGTAATTAGTTCTACCACTTTGTCATACTGGTGGGTCATTTTGCACCCATTTGGAAACCACATTTCTAAATAGCAGATGTACCTATATTTTTAAATAGGTGGCACAAATCAAACCTCTCTTCAGTAGTCAAAGTAAGCCTTGGATGACCCAGCACAATGTCAAGATCTGAAAAGAGTCCTACTTATCCATACCCCACCGTGTGCCATGACAACACTGGTGCTGAGGAGATATGTGGAAATTCGGTTCAGTTTAAAATAAAATAAACTATACTTAACTCCACATACATACCAGTGCATCATCATCACTAAATGTTCATGAGCTACATCCCTAATTCCTTTTGACAATACCACCGCTTTGAACTGCCCATAAGCAAAATATGTGTATATATTCAATATAATGAAGTAGTTGATAGTCTACCTTTACTACAGATGGTTTAACTAGTGTCATAAAATTCTCTGTTTAATTCTGCCTTGTGGTAAGTAAAAAGTTCTGGATTGATACAAATATTTACAAAACTAAACAATAGACTTGAAATTCCACTAGATATATCCAAAAGATTTCAATACTGAAAAAAATGACCAAGCCACCTTGGTCTAGTCCCATGCCATTTTTGGCTTTCAAGGTCATAAATTTATTCCAGGAAACCCTGGAAAGTCATATGAAGGCATACTATTTTATTATGTTACAGGTTCGTACAGGCCTTCCTCTTGTCCCACCAGTCATGACAGAACTTTGTCATAGTTTTAAGCTAAATATTCTTAAGCTTTAATCGACTTACCACATTTAGTCAAAAATGCCTGACTTTCTGGAAGAAGAAAATCTGATTCATTGAAAACGTAAGTGCATTGCTACGGAATAAATGGATCCAAATTCGGCACATTATGAATATTTACAATCAGGATTATCCCAACCATGTTTTAAAAATAGGAGTTTCAAAAACATCAACGTTTGACTAAGGGCCCCCATGTTAATGAGCATATGAATTGATGGTTTTAGCCATTTGAAGAAATCTGGAGGAAGGTTTAGTGGTATGGATTGACAAAGATACAGAAACATTGGAGGAATAATTGCAAATTCCCAAATTATTGTCAGTTTGAATTAAAAAATTCATCAACAATTAGACAATGTAAAATATATTACATCAAATACAATTCAGTTATTTAAAAAATGTGTGGCAAATAAATTCATCAACACGTGACGTCAAATAAAAACAGTGACAGTAAAATATTCACAGCATTCGAGGCAACAGTGGCCTTCTAGAAGCGACTATAAGTCCTATCCATCAGACAATTATGATGAAAGAAAAAGTCGCTTTACTATTACGAAAGCTCGAGCTAAGTGGGCCAATGATGTTCTGGTGCATCAACCACGCAGACATAATGAACTTCACCACTGCAACCACCACAGTCACCTTTTTGTCGCTTTTGCATATTTTCAATGAATTTATGTGACAGAACAGTCCCAAAACCTGACACATTGGTACAATCCACTTAAATCTCGATCTGGAATATGCCCTGCAGAAAAATAAAACATGCTCCTTCGATTCATCTGTAAAACAGCAAACAGGATAGAGCTTCGACTTGTCAATCATTAAGGACCAAGAAGATGTATAAGTAGCCAATTGAAGAACACCTAAAAGGAACTGCAGGAAGAGAGAGTGTGCCCAAGTTGGGTTGATGAAATCCAGGGCATGCACTAGTCTAAATACATTTTTGTCCAAAAAAAGGCTTTGGTTCTACTGCCTGTAGAGTCAGAGGACTCACTGGGACAGATTTAAGAAAAGTGGCGCTGAACGCACTGCAGTGCCACTTTTCTTGCACCCCTTAGCAGCCCACTACCGCCAGCATGTGTGCGCCATACTTAAAATGCAGCGCGCCATGGCACAAGGTCGAGGGCAATAGCCTCAACACTTTTGATGGTATTGATGTACTGTTCAGAATTAGCGCTACAATATTGGTGCTAACCCTGAACAGTACAATGGGGTGCCCCATTTTAGATTTCCTTGCACCATTTTTTCAGCCCCCCTAATGAGAGGACGCCCCCCTTACATACACTATGCCTGGTGCAGGCATAATGTGGCACAAGGGGTTACAAAGTGGTGCAATGCATGCATTTGTAAATCTTGTGCTGCAGTTTTGGCTTTGTTGGGCCATATTAGCATTAAAAAAATTACGTTTATGTGGCACAAGAAGGTGCTAGGCCCTCTTAAATCTGGTCCACTATGTGCAATATAGCTTGCCCAATACACACGCTTAACAAAGCCTTTAACAGTATTGTTGATGGCTGAGGGAGCACTCCAGAGACATCCCAGCCCCACGATATTAAAGGTCTGTTTGACATGCACCAACCAGAGAATTTTATCTGAATCATTTAGTGCTATAATCTCACTTAGGGATTCTCTGTACAGCTTTAAAGGCTCTGTGAACCAAAGCCAAAGCTAATACAAGAAAGGTAACAATCTTGCCTCTTCTGTGATAGGTTTAATGGTGAAGTACCGTCTGAATGGAAGGAGTGGAGTCCAGAGCCCCAGGCTGGCAAACAGCCTTTATAAATGATTTGCACCCACACCAAGAGGTGAGCAGTTGCAGTGGTCCCACATCTTGGTGCGCTACAAGGCGGCACTATTTACTTAGGCGTTACAGATTTGTATTACAGAGGAAGTAGGATGAGATGTAGGTCATTGAGCAAACCTCACAAAAGCAAATGTTCTATGGTTGATTAATGAGTGGTTCTTTTAAATTTGGGGAACCCAGGGCTTGTTGTTCAACAGTCTAATCCCCAGGTAATCAAATTCCGTTACTCTCTCAAGTGAAGTGCCACCTAATTTAATTGCACAGCCCAATCTCTTCTTTTTGGAATAGACCATATATTTGGATTTTAAAGCGTTTAACTCTAGTCCAGAGGTACCACAAAAAAAGCAGGAACCAATCCATGAGCATCTGAAGACCAATATGTGTTTTGGAGAGCAGCAAGGTATTATCTGCAAAAAGCAAGGCTGGCACCTTGTTGTTTGCAAATTATCGTGAATCGTTTACACAATTTAGCAGATAATCTAGGAATTTGTTTATATTCAAGAGAAAAAGAGTGGGAGCCAGAACACAACATTTTTCGAACTCCTTTGGTTACATCTGTCTTGTCTGTCAGTTTACCATTTGGCCCCCAGTGGATTCCAACCTAAGCATAAGTGGCATAGTTATATTCAGCAGGTTGCGATTGAGGTTCACATCAACTAAAACCTCCTGCAGTTTTGCCCTTGGGACCTGGTAGAATGCCTCTTGTAAATCAATAAAGGCAACAAAGAATGCACCAACTCCAGCATTCACAATCTTTCATCTGGTCGCAATGAGTCCAGAGGCCTGTTTGTGACCAAAATCCTGCTTGGAGAGGAGAAATAACATTGTTGTCCTCTATCCAAGATGTAAGTTGCCCCAGGACCTGTAGACTTTCCCTGCTTTTGGGGGCCAACTGCAGCTGACGTTTCCTGAAGGGAAAAGCTAACTGGCAGGCTCAGCGTGGCGAACTACTATGTACCCATCAGGATTGGGAGACCAACTTTTGGGCATCTAGACAGAAATACAGTAAAGCAAGGTAAAGTCTTGTTCCCATTCCCTGGTTGAGGATGACTTAGGTTGTTTAACCTTATCTTAGGCTCTTTGAATCACTATCTGCCAGAATGTCTTTGAGAATGTTTTGGGTGGGGTCTCTAAAATATCCTAAATTCACATTTTGATGTTCTCTCTATAAGCTGTTCTAGAATTCCTAATGGTAGCCCTATTGCCTAGCTTTAGGGTAGCCATTAAATTGCTTCCTGCCTCCCTACAGATGGGAGAAACCATTCCTGGGATTTTGGGTTTTTGACAGCCAGTTTAAAGCTGTCCCTAAAATTGTCTTCGAGATTCAGAACTAAGAGGTTATGGGTCAGTTGTACATAACTATTTTTCAAGTCGCAAACGGTTTCACAGAATCAGGCTGCTTGCAACAAGAAAATAGGATTTTGGCATGTTTTGCAATTTGGTAGTCTATTTACAAAATAGGTTTCCAAATCGCTATTTGGAGGGGCCGTGCCAGGGGCGACCCTTCCAAATAGCGAGTCGTAGTGGTAAATACGATTGTTTTGCGACTGTGAACGCGACCACAAAGCAATTGCAGTTACCATCAACTTCAAGTTGGTAGTAACCCAGTCACAAACAGAAATAGGTCCCCAAGGGACCCCTCCCCCTTTTTGAATGGAAGCACCAACATTTTTTCAGAGCCGGCAGTGGTCCCACGGACCACTGCCCACTCTGAAAAAGTAAAAAGTAAACTTTTCATTTTTTTGTTTGTAATGCATCCCGTTTTTCTCTAAGGAAAACTAGCTTTATTTAAAAAGCAGTCGCAGACATGGTGGTCTGCTGTCCCCAACAAGCCACTATCCCTGTGAGTGAGGACGTCGCACATTAGTACATTTCATTTTGCAAGTTTTTAATTGCGAGTCACAAAACATTACAATAAGAGACTTGCAAAATGAAGAGATTGTACATCTGGCCCTATGTTCCTTGAGGATGAAATCTTTACAATCCCAATAATCATGCATCTTGTCCATATGGATGGGCAAATTATCATAGATGCTAGAAATCATGTCTTCAGAGGAGCAAAGTGTGTTCCATTTGACATTCTTGCGATTATTGGCCAAAGGATTACCACTGGGAGTTAGAGCCTCCAATTTTGCGTTGGACGTGAGGTTGCATACTGTTAAGATCAGGGGTCTGAGTTCACTCTCAGATTTATGGCTGATTAACATGTCCACCAGGCCTACGAGAATATAGTCTTTGGACCTGGTGTAATTATATCTGTGAAATGTTGGGACAGGGTTTAAATCATAAATAGAGTGGCCATTGCAAGCACATTAATTAATGAGTGAGGGAAAAGTCTAACATCTGCAGGGCGGCCATGGTCAGGTAATTCCTAGGGGGAGATATTAGCTCTGGAACGAGGCAGAAGAACCATCTCTCTCTACTGAAGAAAAGGAAACTGTTCCTCCCAAAAAGCAATGTGGAACTGCTGTTCAAACCTTTTTACTCTTGAATCTGGATGGTGGCAATGACCTGCTTCATTAGTTCACAGGCTCTATACTGGTCATTCTTCAGGGCATCTTACACGCCGAAGCAAGGCTCATCCAGGGCCTGAAGATAAAAGGCCACATCACACCCATAAGAATGGAAATTCACTGGCTCCCCTTGCTGGCACATACACTCTTTAAAACTAGCTGTATATTTGACAAAGTCATCATATCCAGCAGCCCTACATATTTGGCTGTACAGTGCTTTTCTACCTTTTGGATAGGTCTACAGTACACAAATGCCACATTCGTAAAACCATACACTGCCCATCACATTCATAATAATGGAACTTCACTGGCTCCCCTTGCTGGCCCCCACAATCTTTAAAGACAGCTACATATTTCACAAAATCATTATAATAAGCAACCCTGCCGTGGCTAGATCAATGTACAAGCTGCCGATATTCTTTTCAATCAAAGGTGCCTTGGCCTCCTTGCACTTGTTACTGGTGGAGGAAAGCATAGAAATCAAGATACTTTGCATAACCCACAAGGCAATTAATCACAGGGATCTTAACATGATCAAGGCACTTCTTGCTTCTTACACCCCCAATAGGATGCCTAAGCCTTCTAATATTGGTCTTCTGAAGGCCCCTCACATTCAAAAGTCCAGATTGGGAGGAAGGTCCGTCTCTTCTATATATCCCCCAAATTGTGGAATTCAATGCCTGTTGATTTGAGAACAGAGCCCAATGAACTTGAATTTAGGGAGCTTTTTAAAAATCAGGTTTACGCTAACTAATTTTTATACAAACTGATAAAACAATGCCTACTCTCACAGCACTGGGAAACGTTAGGGTAACTATGAGCTAGATAAGATGAGATTAAATATTTGGTTGTGAAGCTCACTATGTCCAGTGGCTCTTGATACACCACAAACCAGGACATCAGATTAGGGACAAAAAGGTGCACATTTATTTTTTTGAGCAACATCACTGTATCTATCAAGATCACTTTAACCCTTCTCAATATTAGAAAACAGCTGCAGACTCTATCTTTGCCTTTGACATTATACAGTGCTTTACTACCTTTTGGCTAGGTTGGGCTTAAGCAAACGCTACAATCATACAATCATACACTGCCGAAAGGAACTGAATAGAGGTCTGGATGCACTGAGAGTGTCAATTAGCCAACTCAACCCATCCAACTACATAAGAAAATGTTGTGCTATTGTCAGGCAGTGCCTCCACATATAAATTCAACAGAGGAAGGGATTTGCATTGAAATTTTAGTGAATCAGTGCAACAGAGTTACGGTTCAGGCAGTCTGCGGCTTTTTCTGCCCACTGTCATCTTCCCATAACATCATATCCCTTTTAAGTGTGGATTTATTCCCTGCGTCCATTTACAATTTAGCCCTCGTGGGGCAAGACAAAATTACAAGTGTTGCCTTCATTATTAGCACAAACAACTTGTATCTAATGGCAATGCCATCTAAATATCATGCTTCGTATAATTCCACTAGAGAGCTTGGTTCAGGTTTGTAGGCAATGCACTCAATTTGGAAACATGTTTCAGTGCTGAGAAACTACATGCTAAAAACTGCTATTACCAGTTCACTGCTTTACAATCTTTGCTGCTTTATTTAGACCATCATCTCCTACAATCCACATGAACAAAATCAACAGGAATGCCACAGGCAAGTGCTGAAGGCACCACCTCTTCCTAGCCCTGGTTCCCTCACCTCACACCCATCTTTGTGCCAGCTTTCCGAGGACAGCAACGTCCATGAGACATCAGTCTTGTCTGAGCCAGTTTGTGTCTGTGCAAAAATATGCGAGCCAACTGCTGCGTTATGACTCCACTGAGGCCTTCAGAACTGGCGATCCATAATGCGCATGCACAGCGGGAAAAATGTGTGTTGTCCTTTTTATTCCACCTAGACACAAGTGTGACATGGTGGTGGGTACTGTTTTTAACACAAACCATCATTGACTTGTCAACTTCACGGAGGTGAGAGAATTTCAGGCTGGCAAGTTGCGAACAATGTCAACATTTTTGTGTGAAACAAGGCAGTGTATAAAATAGTGGAAAACAAATGTTCTACGTGATTACTACACCCGGGCCCTCTGCCATCCACTATTGAACAGGGCATATGTAGAATGACAGAATGTCAATCAATTCAACCGATGCTTGTATTATATGCATATATTGTTATTTATATAGTGCAGACCGCGCTGTGAAGCAATGGAGCGTTGTATGTTATGCGAGGGGTCGGGAGAACCTATGCATTAAGTGGGGATTCTACAAATACATTTTCTACACATCTTTAAGTACAGGGAGATTAAGTGATTGGCCCAGAATGACACAATGTTGAGTTTAAGACAGAGGCAGGGATTCAAACCTGGGTCCCCATGTTCCAAAGGCACAGGCTCGACCTTCTAGGCTATATTTCAATCCCAAATCGATTACAATCATTAAACATAAGGATTCAGATTATCCCTTCATAATGGTCTAGCTGTGTGTCATGATGGGCTGGTGCAAATACTTCTTTGTCCCTATTGATAAGTGACACCGTGAAACGCCTCCCAACTTTAAATGGGGGCACTCTGTGCATTGGCAGCATTTTTTATTTTTGTGTTGTTGTTTTGGAGACATGCTAAGAGCCACAGGTATGCCTAGAAGTGGGACCTGTACTTACTATGCCATAAAAGTCAAGCTACAACTCACTGATGAAGCCTGGCCCTGTAATGCCCTGTAATGCTGTTGGTTCTGTTCAGTAAGGACGCAGCATGGCAGCTCAAGCTGGATTGTTCCTATTGGAGCAGGACCAAAACTGATCTGCACAAGATTATCCTCTGCCTGCAGTAGCATAGTGAGCAAAAAACAATGAACTGGAATGCAACCCAGAGAAATTACCAATACAAGCATTTTATCCACCGCATCATTGGTTTAGTCAGTGTATTAGCAATACAGCATCCATGCATGGTGGCCTCCCAGAGAACTCCAACGACCATATGTTGTTATTTAGTTGTAATATTTTAAGGTAGCAACATGTAATTACATATAGGCAGATTTTGTTAGATTAGAGGTTATGACATATTTAAATATAAGTGGTATGTTCCCCCCTCACCTTCCCTTTAGAATGGAATGTTCTGACTGTTAGGTAGAGGAGTTCACAATAGAATGTTGGTAGACAGAGCTGAGAGAAGAGGAGATGTGAAGAGCTGATGAGGAGAAGTGGAGATGAAAATAAAGCGTGATTCTAAAGAACCATTGATCTCTTTTCATTTAACACCATATATCATAGAACTGGCCTCGATGTTGAGCCTCAGTGTGACATCATTCACAATATGCGCTATTTATATGATGTCACACCACATTCATGGTAGGAGTTTGTGGGAATATAAATGTTCACAAGAAAAACCCTTCCTCAGTTTACACAAGCATACACTAATAACACAGTGAAAAAGTTCACACCGCTTCACAGACTAGCAGTCAAGTTGCTGTGTGATTAGTACTGGATTGTCATTCTCTTTACACGTTGCAACGTGCACACAGTAGGAGTTTTAGGTTAAGTTTAAAAATATTCTTGTGGAGGTTCACACTTGCAGGAGAAAATGTTTACTTTCCTTTCTCCTAGGTCAGATACACAGAAAAGCACCACATGGAATTCCGAGAACAGTAGGGAAAAAAAAGAAACTACATTTAATTGAAAAGAGTGGACGGTGTAAAAAGAAGTCCACGGGCAGTAATACGTTACTTTGCAATAATAAATCCATCCTCCCAACCTTGGGGCAGACATTCAGACACGTTACTTTATATGAAATTATCTTCATCACACTAACCCTGGGTTGCTGCCACTGGCTTTTGCAATACTGAAAATAATACAAAATCAATAGCATCCTAGCATGTGTGCATGCACATGGAACAAAAAACAGCAATAAAGGACATAGATGGGCATAATGCAAAAACCATATTGCTTTTCAGTATATATAGGTCGGTGGGTTAAAGCATCTACTGCAGAAATATATGTACAGCCCACAGGTTAGCAGGTTTGATTCCAGGCAATGCTGATTCTCCATTTAATCTTTTTGAGGTCGATAAATAGGTAAAATCCGGTAAAAAATTGCTAGTTTTCAAGGATATAAACTCATGAGGCTGTAGCAGAAAGTGGCACATATAGTCGCGGCCCACCAGGGTTACAGAGGGCAGGGCGGTGCGCAGGGTGATGAAGGAACTTTAATAAACTTTTTTTTTAAATAATAAACTCACCCCTGCTCCGCCGCGCCTCCGGCATGCACAGGCTCCCAGCCTGCCCTGCGACCAATCCTGACACTGCTCAAAGCAGCGTCAGGAGTGGCTGGGAGCCTGTGTCTGCTGGGGAGAGCACACTGCGCATGTGTGTTTGTCTGGCCCGCTACCGCCGGCCGGCCAAACATACATGAGCACCAAGGGGAGTGCACAGTACACTCCCCTCACTGCTCGCCACACTGGTTTGCAGCTCCTGCTGCTGGCGGTGGGGGGGGGGGCAACGCTCCTCCGCCATAGCAGAGGAGGAGCCACTGGGCACATTACGTTTCTCGTATTAAAATAGCATCCAGTAGGCGCGGAATAAAAAAATATATCAGAGCAAATACGAATCATTGCTACATTATTCTATTTTTCAAGTCTCAAACTTGAAGTACATATGCCATGACATGGCACTCTATCACCCGCAGTGCCTCAAACGTGCCCTTATTTCAGTGAATTTCCTGAAATAAAGCAGTATTATGGCATAAAAGAATACAGTGTTTTAGTGACAGCAACTGTCAAAAAAATAGCTTACTCTCCCACCTGCGCATCTACATATTTTTTCACCAGTGAAGAAAAAAAGGAAAGGAATAAGGCAGGCAAAAATCCGCCTTACTAGCAGCATATTCCTTAATAATAGATAAACCCATTTTTATCTCCTATCAGTGACTACATGAACTCCAGCAGAGGGGTAACAACCAACAGACGTGCACCAGTAGGGGGGCGCATTTGATTTTACCCCACACAGCAATTTGAAGTTTTTAAATAGACAGCGAACATTCCACCTCATGAGATCTCCGATGGGAAAATTCCTCACCAGAGA
This sequence comes from Pleurodeles waltl, assembly GCF_031143425.1. Classification (NCBI taxonomy): domain Eukaryota; kingdom Metazoa; phylum Chordata; class Amphibia; order Caudata; family Salamandridae; genus Pleurodeles; species Pleurodeles waltl. The sequence goes on from NC_090436.1 coordinate 919,007,886, forward strand.
TACATCCATTACACAGAGCAGCAGCCTGCGGCCATGTGAATTCTCCGGCGGGATAGCTCCTGCCAGCGTTATTAATGCTATGAGGCAGTCTCTGCCTTTGCCTCGGCAACTCCCCTTGGCTCAAAAAGCTGTGAATGGAGGGCTCCTTGGGCAACGCCACGTTTTTATGAATTTCATTGGAAACTGGAACCCCTTGCTTTAATTGCAAAGTGCTTACGTCTCCAGCTAAAATGAACTGGGTGCTCATCAGGAAAAGATTTACGAAGAAAAACATCACTTTTTATGCAAAGTATGCCGTTGTGCGAAAACTTTAGGTGACATACCTTGTTAACCACAAATTGCACCATTTGCATAATTTTGCCTAATTACAGGTATTATTCGTGAAATTAAAAAAATGCATGCAGTTTATAGCTAGTTTAATGGTAGGATGTTAGGTGTTAAACAGCATCGTTTTCTATTGGGTCGTTTTATAGTTTAATGCAGTTGTGTTAACTCCGAGAATGCTCATAATTATGTCACCAAGTTCCGCTTTCTTACATGCTTTGTAGGTTAAGTGCCAGGTGCATGAGACAGAGGACTTGCTTTAGGGTTCGGCGGACAAGTTACTCAGGTTGAGTCATGACGGATATCCCGTCTGCCGTTTTACAATGCATTATATCCATCAGCATTTGTAATAGCCGGACGGGATATACGTCACCCGTCCGCCGAATTCCGAATGAGGCCCAATGCAGTGATTAATTTGTGCTTACTGTTTCCGGTGCTGAGCACCGGCACTTATTTTTGAGGACCGGCGCTTATTCTCCTGCCTCAAGCATTTGTTGAGAGCAAAAGTTCCGTATGGGAAAGACGGAGGAAGAGAAAAACGAAAAAGTGTCACAAAGGGAGATAGTAGAAAGCTGCAAGAGTGAGATGAAGGGTCAGGGAGTGGCTTTATATGGATTAAAGAGGCCGCGTGTTTAAGAGGAGGGCTTTGGGCACCGGCATGTTTATATTTACAAATTAAGCACTGGCCTAATGTACTGATTTACCCATGTTGGGTGATATTGAGAAGGCAGTTACTAACGCTATTCCCTCACTGCTGTGGAGCGTTACAGATTTAATTGCCCTTCACCTCATGGTGTGCCCTTGCCTTCAATAAGACCCATGACAGTTGTGCAGGCAATTAACAGTTGTTAAAGGCCTATGCAGGAAATATTAAGTATTAATACTGCAAATAAAGGAGATTGATGTGTAGTTATATTATAATTGACCTGTAAGGCATTACCATTGGCCACTGGCTAGTGACCGGTCCTAAACTTAGATAATGTTGTGCATTATATTATGTGACAAAATACCAGATGGATGTCTGCCACTCTAATTAAAAAAAACAGGTGGATGTCTGCCGCTCTAATTAAAAATACCAGGTGGATGTCTGCCGCTCTAATTAAGGACAGTGTCACTTGTGAAAACGTTCCCATAACCAGTACTGTCCAGCACTGTCTGTCACTGGTCACAGCCTAAACGCAGAAAGAGGAAAGAATAAACAACAAATGCTGTGTACTGCACCACTTCTTAATGGAGAAGAGGAGAGTTTGAGTCTGATTCAGGAGGCAAACTTACACTTTTGTGTAAGTTTACAATTTTTTGCTGTTCGCAAAACATTTTACGAATAGTATCTTTACAATCGCGGATTCTCTGCAGTTGTGGTAGAGATTCCGCACTTAAAAAGATAGACAGTCATAAAGATAATACTGGTAAAATTGCTTTGTGGATTGTGAAAAAAATGAACTTATTCACAAGCTAGGATATGAACATTATTAGATTGTCAGATAGATTTTCAATAAGTGAGATTTTAGATCCTTCCAAAAGGATATCAGGTTTGGCATGAGTCTGAGTTCTCTCCTTGGCTGCCTGACCCTATGAGAAGCATTTACTCTGTACAAAGTTGTGTCTCCCAATACACAGCTTGTCACATTAAAGGAGGATAGTGGCTTCTGCCCACAGACACCACAGACTAGAATGAATTGCTCACTTACAGTAAGTATTTGATGCAAGCTTAGCATCATATGATATTGGTGCCTCCACACTTCAATGTAGAACTAACAAACAACATCCACCTAACAGGCAGAAATGTCTACTACTCCCAATTACAATTCACAACTTCCCTTTACTAATCCACTTCAATTAATCCGTCCCCTTTAAGACAATACCGTAAATGCTTGAGATCTCAAGAGCACAAAGCTAACACACTTACTACAACTAATTCACAAGGAAAATAAAAAGGACTTTTACTAATCTACTGCCTTTTTACCCCTAACCTTGAGTTCCAGAGTAGCAAGCTACTTACCGCAAAGTGCTTCAACATCTCATCAAGGTAGAAAGCTCTACATAAATGCAATTTACAATTACAATTTACAATTATAAAACATCACTTAGGTTTCTAAAACGTGATATAAGCATTGTCAAAGTAGATAGCTGCATAAATTCCATCTTTCCAGACACTTTTCTTGGTGCAAATTTCATTGGTTTTACCCTGGAGAAATCTGCACAGGGAAATAATGCAGGAGTGCGTTAACAGGCACTGCTTGTAATCGGGTCTGAGGTGCAAAAACCAAATGCACATAGATCTGGATTGCCTGCAGGAGCAGCTCTTCTGCAAAGGCAGAGGAGCATCACCCCCACTGGATTGTGGGGAAAGGAAAAATAAAATGATAGTAATACGTTGTTATTATTATTTGATTTTTCCTGGGAGTAAGGGGCGGGTGGGGCTATGCTAGAGGGAGGGGGCTGGAGGAGGGCTTTTGCAGCCCAAAGTGAGCCTGATTGCCTGGCTACTTTTAATGAGGGCTTGATAGTTGTGCTATCGGTTAAAGAAAGGTTGGTAGCTTCAATGAATTGAATAAATTAAGTATGACCCTCTAAAAATAAAACAAATAATATTTTGACCCTCCAATCAACACAACCCTGACAGAGCCTGGTGAATCACTTGAATGACTAGAGCAGTGAGTGGAAGACAAAACAGAATATGAGCCTATGTGGTTGGCACTCTCGTAGAAAACATAATTCATTATTTTCGTTCTGAAGCCCAGGCGTGTTTTTCAGAACTTCAAGTTCAATTGTGGATTCACCCCAAATATGAGAGGTATTTATTTTTGAAGAGAAAATACATATAGGGGGTTATTCTAACTTTGGAGGAGGTGTTAATCCGTCCCAAAAGTGACGGAAAAGTGACAGATTTACCACCAGCTGTATTACGAGTCCATTATATCCTATGGAACTCGTAATACGGCTGGTGGTATATCCGTCACTTTACCGTCACTTTTGGGACGGATTAACACTCCTCCAAAGTTAGAATAACCCCCATAGTCACTTTGCCTTTGACAGGTGAAACTGTGAAGTACTAGGTTTTTGTTTAAATTGATGCATGATATTGTTCTCCATTCTCTTCAGATACAATGTATGCAGGAACTTTGTTACCAGGCGTTCCATGGTTATACTATAATTTAATATGCGGGATATAAGCAGCGCCAATGTTTTATTGGGAAAGCATCTGTGAAGACAAAAGTATGAATTAAGGAATAGGAGATGATATGTAGGGCTTGAATTATCTCTGTTTACAATATTGTTCATTTTTGGTCAAGTATTTCAAGGACACATTACGTTAGAGTGTTTACTGGAAGGAGATTTGAGGGACACTTCTGAGTAAGTGACAATAGCCATTCTTGAATGCTATTTGGAAATGTGTTGTCTACCTGCTATGTCTTTAGATTCATTGAACTTCTCTTTTCAGAAAGTACAAGAATTCAGATGGGGACAAGAACAAAACAGAGGATCCAACATATACAGAATCAAGGCCTGACTTAGAGTTTGTTGGAGGGGGGTTACTCCATCACAAACATGACGGATATTCTATCCGCCGTATTACAATCCCAATACAGTCAATGGAGACTGTAATACGGTTGGCCGGGATATCTGTCACTTTCGTCACAAACTCTAAATCATGACTTCTGTGTTTTATTTCAAGCGCTTATTTCTTAAGCTGCGCTGTTAGCCATCAAGTGGCAGCTAAATGAAAAAAATAGTCCATCATTGAGTCAGTTTTATTGATATTTTACTTTGGACATGGGTGTGAGGCTAACTCAGAATATTACAGTACGGGAAAGCCCAGGGCTCAAGAATGATCCCAGATGCCATAATTGTTGCCACCAGTGGGAATGAGAGATTAGTTGCTGCTAAAGATAAAGCCTTCTTGTTTATGAGAGTGGATTGACAACATAAAATAAAACCAATCACATATTAGCCATCTTGTCCACTGCTTTTCTATTGCAGTTCATTCTTCAGGATGCCATTACATTATTAAAAGAAATTTATGATTAGAAGATGGTGGAAAAAATGAGTGTCTTTCTAAATATTATGTGCATTGGGATTTAGTGTGTTATCCTTTGTGCACAGAAACCTTGCCCCTTGATGTTGAAATAACCTCATCATGCATTTGGCAACACTATCATCATCAAACAACTCCTTTCACTCCACCCCTCCATCCACACACCACATTTTTTTGTAATCACACCCCTCCCTCACTGAATGATGCTGCTCGACGGCTGTTCATTTTCTTACAACCACAATGGATGTTGAATGACCAGCCCCGCTCTTTGCATGAAAATGAGAAGTGGTCATTGAGAAACCAACTAAAGACATGTTGGTTCCTCTACCACTAACCTGTCACAATGTAGCAAAATCCTAAATGAATAAATAGGTAATACATTACTACTCACATATCCACATAAATTTGTTCCGGCACTAGCATCAAGAGGCTGCCCTGAATCAAACAGTGAGGTGATGATGCAAGCCTGACTACTTTCAACAGTCCCCATAGTGCAGGGGTCTCCGGAGATCCCATTATAGTGCCGCACTGCTTAATACAAACATAATATTCGAGGCACTGGCACGTTAAAACATGGCTGTCCCGAAGAAGGAATTGATGCGAAGAAAATACTCAGGACAGTAATCCAGCTGCAGCTTGTTGAGCCTGACTGCACTTTATTACAGCATAACTCATGGCAAAACTTTCACATCAGAAGAAGAGATGGAGAAGCATTTTTTCAAAGCGCTTGGCAATATAAAAATGATCTCATGGCACAAGTATATCTTTGAGCACTACCTCTTTCTGAAACAAATGTATGCTCAACGGGTACTAAAAAAAATCCAGACTTCTTATTTTGTAAATGTATAATGTTAACACTGTAAGAGTCCCAGAACAACTTCAAGTTGTTCTGTACTAAACAAACAGATAATGTGTATGATGAAAATAAGCTGCATTGTTGGCAGATTTTCGATTGTGAGTGCGCCTCAAATAAAACTACCTTGTTTTCTCCAGGACACAATATTTTTTATTGCCTTTATTGCGTTTCTTTTATTGCCTTATTGGCAAGGGCACAAATGAGAGACTGGCGTTATTACAAGAATATCAAACAATTTACATCCAGGGAGTCACCTCCGGGGTGGACTGTGGCAACAATCACTCATGCGCCAGTGCACTGCACTGCAAACGGCACCTCGTGAACAGCCCTCTCTTGCAATCTAATAAAATGCTTGCTGGAACTGGGAGAGTGAAAACTGCCCCCAGGCAACCAGGGCCAGATGTCAAGTCGCAGAAAGGATGCAAAGGAGAGAAATCAGCTCCTGTCTTTTGAAGCAGCCTGACAAACACACACACACACACACACACTGACTTGTACGTGTGCACGTTCACTTACAGATAAATACACTAATGTGTGTGAGGTATCAGGAGTTGGTGAGCAATGTTTTTCGCCCTGCAAAGTCCATTACAGTTGAAGGCAAAAACATACATTTAAGACTGCCATTTAAACAGAAGTTTCCACAGAACACCACAGATAGGACCACCGGGTTCTACAAATGTGGTCCTTTTTATTTTGATAAAATCTTATAACGCAAAGAGGCTGTACATTTCAGGAAATTCAAACAGCATGTTTTTTTTTATTCTTACTTTATGACTTACAGCTTTCTCATTTTGCTCCTGGTTTTCTGGTTTTCGTCATTTTTTGGTTTGCATTTCATGTTACATTTCTCTGCAGTGGTTCAAGTACATGTTTTTGACCTTCTTAAAGCTATAGGGCCTGATTTAGATCTTGGAGGAGGGGAATACTCCTTCACAAATATAACGGATATCCTGTCCACCATATTATAATCCCATTATATCTAATAGAGATCTTATTACAGTGGACAGGATATCCGTCACGTTTGTAACGGAGTGAAGATCAGCCCCATAATATCGGATTTATGAAGGATTCTACTCTTTTAACAGAAGATAAAACACCATAACTTACAGAATTGGGAGTGAAGAAATCTGGTATGCTTAGTTTTAGGGATTAATAGGAGGCGGGAAAGCGAAGGGGGATTGTGTGGTGCTACTGCAAAGTAAATTTGTTGATATTCTCAAACATTTTGCAGTAGTTTCACACCTGGAAATACACATGTGTATGATATTTAAAGCAAGAGAAAGCATTTTGCCATGGTTAAAAAAGGAGGAAACAACCCATATTTAATGATGGTGGAAGGAAAGTGGCTACTTCACAGATCAAGCATTTGCCATGCAAAGAGTCTCGTTGTTGCTTGAGTTAGAGCTATTAGCTCTGTAAGTTCTTAACTGAACAGTTTGTGTCACATAAATCGAAAATGAAAAATAAAACCGTTTATATAACCAAGCCAATTCAAAGCACCACTGCCGCCATCAACGTGAGCGCGAAGGAGAGACACAAAAGTAAAAAGAAGTTCGCTCGCAGTCAAACGTATTGGCAAAACTGCAATTATCCATGTAACAGGGTCGATGGCCAAGGCAGTAACAAAACTGTCCCAAGAAGGGACAAACATAAAGCACTTACCAATGATAACAACGTTTTTTTTAAAGACAAGCACACAAACGACTGTTAGTGATGGGTGTACGGTTGGCGTACTTAAAAGCCCACAGATAGATTACAACACGTCAGAGCAATCGACCTAAAAAACGTGATTTCCTTGTCAAGAAAACAATGACATAGGTGCAGATGTTTTTTTCCACATTATGAACTTGTACAAATTATTTCACCAGATATTCATGCATACAAAAACTGCCACATTGACTGAAGCTGCCTTTTGCTTGCAACATTTACTTTCATAAGCATCGACTTGAGAATACAGTGTCTAATGACCTCAGCCAGCAGGCCTGACCGCAGGAATATTGAATGTAAGCCTTGAATTTTCCCTTCGATACAACTACAAAATACGAGCGAATCTTAGAAACGTGCTCTAGAAGGGTCCTGAGCAAAGAATGCCCTGCCCTGGAGCATGCAGCTAACCACAAGCATGCACTGACTTCATAGAAGAAGAAATCGGAGTCTGCTAAAATGGCAAAAGGTGAATTATAGCAGAGAAAAAGGCTGTTCCAAATCATGTTAACATAAACTAATCAATACTTGGAAATGTCGCACTGTGGAATTGTTAACCACTGAATAAACAAGGCTTCTTCCTTCTAAGAGGCCTCAAAACAGCACTTCGGAAGTAGAACAATACCATGGCTTTCTCTGTTTTTTCTTTTATCTTGAACATTCACAAGTTAAATATTCTACTTTTCTTAATTCCACAGCAGAACCGACGGACAGTCGTCAATAAATATGTGGACACAGGCATTTTCAGCGAAGATTGTTCACGTTTTACTTCAACAATTCCAAGAAAAAACTGAGAAGAATGTCATAATAGTTGCTATTTTAGGCATGAATACAGACATCACTCAAATGTATTGAAGAGTCACAGACACATTTTGCCCCACTTGGAATCACTGACTCTAGCTAGATATGGATAATTCTTATTAAGCCTAAACTCTGGTAACTTCTGCATAACCAACAGTTTCATCAAACACAATTTACTACACACGGCCAGTTTCCAAGTCTCAAATCTCATTTTCATCTGCTTTCTCAGACATGGATATAAAAAACGAACAACCAAGTCCAGAGGTTCACCTTAACCACTATGTGTTGCTTGACATTGTCGACCACAACATTCTGTTTCATTGGTTCCATGAGTTGGCCCATCACTAAATCACACCCTTCCTCGTGGCGGACAGAACACAAAATACATCCAAGCTCCCTTTACCTTTAGTTTGCTTCTTGGTCTTCCTCTTAGTCCACCAAGGATCCTTAAGATGCCTCAACACCTCCATTACCCTTTACAATTCCAAATTCATTTTTGCTCACTTTGGAAAACTATGAAGACAGCACTCTAGTCAATTTCATAACTCACAACACACCTGGTGACCTATCATCAGGCACTCATAATGATGCTCTTGGTCTTCACTTCAGTGTTCAAAATAAGTAATTTCCAGTAATGTAAGTCCATAGTTTAGACTTTTGTGTAGTGAGTAGATGTTTGTCTACAAGGTCCTTATAGCAGAAGGGTATGTTTTAGAAGCAGCAGATAGGTATTTCAGAAATAAATTCCCCAATTTGTAAGAACACCTAAGCTATAAATGCCCAGGTGGTCCCAGAGAGCCCTTAAAGGGCATTATAAAAAATAAAATAGCCTAATGGTGAAAGTCATAGACCTAAACACTGAGAGTAGAGGGTTCGACTCCATGTGTATCCGTAGTCATTTCTCTCCTTTAATTTTTTTTCAACTGCAAATGTTTAAGGCTCATATTGAAAGGTGATCTTACTGTTCTTAATTGACAAATGCATTTGTTTTCAATTTGTGCAGAAATATCTAATTCAAAATATATCCTCCATCAAAGCCTAAAAAACCTCCTAACTCTCTCACTCGCTTTCTCTCTCTCTCTCTTTCAATCTCTTTCCCCACTTACACACCCACTCAGACCCTTATGCACCCACTCACAGGCCCACTCAGACCCTCGTGCACCCATTCACAGCCCCAGTCAGACCCTCACACACCCACCCCAGACCCACTCAGACATTCAAGCACACACTCGCAGACCCACTCACACTCTCACAAACCCATTCACAGACCCATTGACACCCTCATGTGCCACTCACAGACCTGCACAGATACTGCCACACCTACTAAGATACTGATGCATGCACTCTCACACCCACACAGAGACTCTCACAGCATCTCTCACCTCTAGATACACCCTCTTACACCTTTTCTCACACCCAGAGAGATAGGCTACGACCAACTCTCACCGTGCACGGCCAAAGGGCCTTGTGCAGAGTAGGGTTGGGTGGCTGGCCTCCGGACCTGGCTGCAGGCAAGGCCTTGAGAGCAAACCCTGCTGCGTAGGGCGTGAAGGGCGTGCACGGTGCAATGTTGGGTTCTTATAGGGCTTTGGCCTCAGGGCCTGGCCACAGGCCATGCACGTCTGTGGTTGGTTTAACATATAGTAATGAAAATTACTATGCATAAAAAAAAAAAAAATGAACGACACTGAAAAAACAAAGGTTACAGGGACATCATAGTTAGGAAATAGAATTTAAAAAATCATAGAAATTCACTGAAAAAAAACAAAGGTTACAGGGACATTATAGTTAGGCTCACATTTTAAACGTACAAAATCATAGAAATTCCCCTGTTATAGTTAGAGGTATCTCAAGTAACTATACCTCATGCCCTCGCCATGCACTGCTGTTAGACCTGGCAGCTTTTTGGCGTGTCTCCCCTGTCTTTTTGCCTTCTGACCTCCTGGTTTTGGACTCTGTTTTTGCTGGGTTATTGTCTCTGCGCACTTTACCACTGCTAACCAGTGCTAAAGTGCAAGTGCTCCCCATATAAATTGTACTGTGGATTGGTTTATCCATAATTGGCATATTTGATGTACTAAGAAGTCCCTAGTACCGTGCCCTAGAGGTGCCCAGGGCCTGTGAATCAAATGCTACTAGTGGGCCTCTAGCACTGGTTGTGCCACCCACATTAGTAGCCCTGTAAACATGATTCAGACCTGCCATTGCAGTGTCTGTGTGTGCAGTTTTAAACTGACAATTCGACTTGGCAAGTGTACCCACTTGCCAGGCCTCAAACTTCCCTTTTACTACATGTAAGGCACCCCTAAGTTAGGCCCTAGGTAGCCCCAGGGGCAGGGTGCAGTGTATGTTTAAGGTAGGACATATACGAGTGTGTTTTATATAGTGAAATACTGCCAAATTTGGTTTTCACTGTGCAAGGCCTATCTCTCTCATAGGTTAACATGGGGGCTGCCTTTAAATATCCTTAAAGTACAGATTCCCTTTGAGAGTAGATACAAATGTGGAGTTTAGGCCCATATTTATACTTTTTGACGCAAAACTGCGCTAACGCAGTTTTGCGTCAAAAAAATTAGCGCCGGCTAACGCCATTCTGAAGCGCCATGCGGGCGCCGTATTTAATCAATGACGTTAGCCGGCGTTAGCCGCCGGCGCTGCCTGGTGTGCGTTGAAAAAAACGACGTACACCAGGCAGCGCCGGCATAGGGGGATATGGAGCTTGGGCGTGAAAAAATGGGGCAAGTCAGGCTGAGGCAAATTTTTCGCCTCAACCCGATTTGCGTAATTTTTTTTCACTCCCAACCCCCATAGAAATGACTCCTGTCTTAGCGAAGACAGGAGTCATGCCCCCTTGCCCAATGGCCATGCCCAGGGGACTTCTGTCCCCTGGGCATGGTCATTGGGCATAGTGGCATGTAGGGGGGCACAAATCAGGCCCCCCTATGCCACCCAAAAAGAAAAAAAAAAAAATACCTACCTGAACTTACCTTAATGTCCCTGGGATGGGTCCCTCCAGCCTTGGGTGTCCTCCTGGGGTGGGCAAGGGTGACAGGGGGTGTCCCTGGGGGCATGGGAGGGCACCTCTGGGCTCCTTCCGAGCCCACAGGTCCCTTAACGCCTGCCTTTTCCAGGCGCTAAAAAACAGCGCAAAAGCGGCCGTACGTCATTTTTTTTGACCCGCCCACTCCCGGGCGTGAATTTTGCCCGGGAGTGTAAATACGGCGCACATGCCTCGGAGTCAATTTTTTAGACGGGAACGCCTACCTTGCATATAATTAACGCAAAGTAGGTGTCCACGCTAAAAAATGACGCAAACTCCATGGACTTTGGCGCTAGACGCGTCTAACGCCAAAGTATAAATATGGAGTTAGTTTTGCGTCGGAATTGCGTCAAAAAAAACGACGCAATTCCGGCGCAAACAGAGTATAAATATGCCCCTTAGGGTCTCTGAACTCACAATTTAAAAATACATTTTTTAGTGAAGTTAGTTTTTTAAATTGTCTGTTTGAAAAGACCACTTTTTAGAAAGTATGCGTTTTCTTGCTTATACCATTCTATGACTTTGCCTGTTTGTGGATTGTCTGTCTGGGTCAGTTTGACAGTTGGGCTGTTCACACCCCTCCTCTAGACAGTGACACAAAAGGGGGTGGGGGTGTAGCCTGCTCATCCTGATGAGCCATCTGAGCTAGAGAGGAGGGAGGAGTAGTCGTTCACACAAAAAAGGACTGTGCCTACCTACACACAATGCAGTCTCCGACCCCCTGGTGTGCGTCTGGGGCCTGGCCTGAACAAGGAAGGATCTTGCAAACACTTGAGACTTTGCTTTGAAGTTTGCCAACTTCAAAGGCAGAACTGGGTATAAGAAGAAGACCCAAAACCCCAGACTTTTAGAATCTTTCTGGAATCAAGAGGAACCTCTGCCCAGGAGAAGAGCTGAAGAGCTGAAGGAGGAGTACTGTCCCTTTGCTGTGTTTTCTGGACTGGCCTGCAGTTGCTGTTTCTGCCTGAAAAGAGTGCAAAGGGTGAACTTGTTTGTGTGCCCTGCTTGAGAAAATTCTCCAAGGGCTTGGAGTAGAGCTTGCTTCCTGTTGGAAGTCTCAGGGACACCAAAAACTTCAGTTTCCTCAACCTGCAGCACTGGGAACTGTGTGTTTTGTGCTGTTCAAGAGGAGAACCCAACGCGACGATGCCAACGATGCCGCTGGCCTGCACCGGGACCTGCAGACGCCACACAGAGTCGCATTGCCCGCTTCGCACCACGACCCTGGTCTCACCGACGACGGCGCTCCTGCTGACACTGGTGCCGCTGCCTGCACCGTGGCCTGTGAACACCGCTCGTGAAGTACACGAAGCACCGTCCTGCCCGCACCGCAGCACCGGTCCACCAACACCAGCACCATCGACTCCTGTGTCGTCACCAGGCATCCTGTCTGCACCGTGGCCCGTTGACACCGCTCGTGATGGTCACGAAGCACCCTCCTGTCCCACATCGCTGGCTTGGGCCTACTGACGACAGCACTTCAGCAACAACGACGATACTGCCTGCACCGTGACCTGCGGACACCGCGTGTCGCACGGCCCCACTTCACACTGCAGCCCTGGTCTCACCTACGCCACAGGATGCCGTCACCAAGCCGCTGGCTGCACAGTGACCTGTGTGCACCGCATGTCACATCATCCCGCTTTGCACCACAGCCCGACGCCATCCACGCCAGTGCACCTGATTTTATCAGCTCGGAGTTCGATCCCCGAGGTGCGTGACTTCAAGGGCCTGACGACTCCTGCACTGACTCCGGAACCGACGCCAGCGACGCCGCTCTCCGGAGCTCACCACGAGAATCACAACGTCCTGCAAGGTACTGTTTGCAGGTCTTCCTGAAACCGTAGCTGGCCTGCAACGCCGCGGCCAGCCTGAACTGTTGGTTTTGTTGATCCCGACGCCATGATAGCCCCAGGTGGAGCTATTGACTTCAAGGAACTGTAGTTTTTAGTAAATCTTGCAGAATTCATATTTTTCTTACTGTATGTTGGATTTATATCGTATTTGGTCTTGTTTTATATAGACAAATATTGGCTATATTTCTGAAACTGGTGTGGTGTCCTTTTGTAGTGTTTTCACTTATTACTGTGTGTTATGTGCAAATGCCTTACACATTGCTTCTGAGATAAGCCTGACTGCTCGTGGCAAGCTACCAAGAGGGTGAGCAGGGGTTATCTGAGCGGGTATCTCCCTTATCCTAACTAGAGTGAGGGTCCCTACTTGGACAGGGTGCAAACCGACTGCCAACTAGAGACCCGATTTCTAACAACTGCTAATTAACCCACAAATTACAGCACTCGTGAAATCTCTGATAACATAATTGATAATATCAATGTTTTTGAAGAAAAAACTGTGCATGGGGGGCTCGAGTTACAGTTACCTTAGGGCATTAAAAACCTAATTTCACTTAATACATGAGAAACATATAATAGTAGAGTATGAAATGCAGTATCTTTACATAATTACAAGCCATGCACAATTAGAAATGTAAATTCATCATAAAATTGTGAGTTATATTCAACATTCATTAAAAATATTCCTTGATCCATTCAGGAGATTTTTTAATTCTATCAGATCTTATCACACCAGGCCTCATGCCACTTATCACTCATGCTTCTCATCATTTACCTATTACATTCCGCTCCCTCAGAACAATTCACCAAATTCAACATACTGTAAACTTCTCCAGTATCCAGCATGACAACATCTTATCTCATTTCTTTACATGAGTAAGGTCCCATAAACCTAGAAAGACCTTTCCTCAGATGCCTAGGTTTTGTCATGAGGACACTCATCCACAGTGCAGGTTTCCCATTTAGCCTTGAGTGTGTCATCATGCCATGCTTTATACTTCAACTGATGAACCCTCACTCAGAGCTACCTTCCTTTGTCACATCATCCCACAATCCCCAAAGTGGTGAACCAAACGCAATTCAATTTGGATGTGGCTTTTCTGCCCCTCTTCTGCTCATAAACGACAATTTTAATTACATGGTTGGGTGTGGTCATATGAGCCCACAATGTGTCTCTTAGTACTTTACTCAATAACAAGCCAGACTGCAATGCTCTCTGCACACTAGCTTCCACCAACTTATTCATGGTCACTACCAAACCATTTGCTTGGGGTCTATATAATGTCTTTCCCAATGTATTAAATTTTGTCTGTGCTGATGCATGTGCTTACGGAGCTAACTAATTTTGTGGAAATCCATTTCATCTCATAATATTCTAGCACAATACCAAAATATTCTTTCTGTTGGAAAACTCAAATGGTCCCATAATATCAAGTCCAGGTGTCCTCCAAGACTCATCAGGAACTGAAATGTGTGACAACGGTGCCTCATGAACAATCCTAGGCTTATCTGCCCTAGCACACGAATAACAATCTTTTACCACCTCCTCAACCATATTCAGGTAAGTCCGCTGATACATTTCTCTAAGCCTTGATGTAAGAAATTAGGCTGTAGGTTGACTGGAGTGTGAGCCCTGGTCATGCAGCAAACACAATCCTTATTAGGGTAACACACAGATGAACCTCAAATTAACCTGTGCTCAACCCTTTGGTTGCTTGGCACTGAGCAGTCAGATTTATCTTAGGGGCAATGTGTAAAGAATTTGGTAAACCCTTCAAACAGTAAACCAGTGAAAAAAACACACAAAAGATCCCACAACAGGTTTTGATAAACAGAACTTTAATAAACTTTAAAAAAATTAATAAGACCAAAAAGACAAAAATCCAGTCTGTAGAACCAGAGATATTGAATTTTAAAGTTTTTAGGTAAAATAGTGGGAAAAGCTATAAAGGCATAAAGGATATCTGGTCTTACCGGACCGGGATAAATTCACATGTTTAGGTTGACTGCAATGGGCAGCTACAGGGACCCAGTTAGGCCACCTGAATAGGGTACCTTAAATCCTGGTTTGTGGGGCATTGCATGGATCCACATCGGAGATGTATTGTGCAGCCGAAGTAATGCATCAGTTCTGAGATGAAGCGAGCTGTGGTGCGAGGTCATGGTTGCGTCGACCCCTGGATGCCCTCTGGGCTTCCAGGGCCTACTATAGGGGGGGACTTATATATTTTGAAAGATGGTTTGGGTCTGGCAAAAGGTTTATTTTGCAGGTCCAGGTCAAAATGGCAGTTTAAACTGCACACACAGGCTCTGCAATGGCAAGCTTGAGATGTGTTGAAAGGGCTTCCCAGGTCAGTCAGTGCAGCAGGCCCACAAGCAGCATTTAATTTACATGCCTTGGGTACCCATAATACCCCTTTACTAGGGGCTTATAAGTAAATTACATATGCCATTTAGGGATAAACCAATATTACTGTGTTTTAAGGAGTGAGTCCATGTTCTTTAGCATTGGTTAGCAGTGGTAAAGTGTGCAGAGCCCTAATGCCAGCAAAAAGGAAATCTGAAAAAAGTGGAGGAAGAAGGCAAACGTTTGGAAGAAAGACCACCTTAAGGCTGACAGGTCTAACATTTGAAGTGTCCTGCATGAGTCAAATTGACCAACTTACTTCTGAATGAGACAGGTGGCACTTTCCTATTGCATCTACGAACCACATACCCAATAAGTACAATTCACCAATCATGCTAAACTGCTTGCCAATGCACACACCTAACCCTTGGCAGGCCAATCATCCACACTACATTCCTTGATTGTCTTATACTCCATGTCCTTCTCCATTGCCGTAAATCATTAATCCTTACTCACTCAGACTGCGCACACGAAATAGGACTCAAAGCCACTAATTCGAAGTTCTCAACAGACATTACAGTAGCATTGCACTTAGCAATTGGTAAATTGTAGAGACACTGGCAAATACTGTACTTCAAAGTAGAATTCATCAAGTCCTTCCAACCACCTCCCAATTGCAGTAGTGATATTTTGATTGCCCCTTCATGAGAAAATGTGAACCAATGGCTGAACCTGACTCCTGACCTCAAAAGGCAGGCCCACAAGAAAAATGTATTTATCACCCAAGTACAGGCTAATACTTCACGCTCTATCACTGAATAATTTCCTTCAGCTCCTCTGAGAGCACTGGAGCAAATGCAATAACCTTCTCCTCACTTCTATCAAACGGGGAAGGAACTGCATCTAGACATTAAGACAAGCATTTGCAGTCCAAACACGTTCCCTCTGTACATCAAAATGTTCAAAGTTTTTATGTTTGCAGGTTAATCTTTTACTTTTTAAAACCCTATGGCACAATCAATTCAAAAGTGATCTCAATGGATGAACTACAGATGCAAAATTATTACTAAATTTAGAGTAATACCACACTAGTCCCAGAAATGATCTTAACCTATTCCATGTCAAGAGGAATCAGTGCTTGAATAATGGACTCAGCAAGGTCTTCCATGCGGCTAATTTGTTCACCTGATATATTATGCCCCAGCTAGCTTCCAGTTCCCACTTTGAACTGGCATTTCTCTAGTTCAACACTCAGACTATTCTGCTGCAATATCTTCAAAACCTCTACCATTGTCTCATTATGCTCAGTATGGTTCTTTCCATACACAAGAATATCATCCTAGAAGAAACGGATCCTCGGGACACCCTCCAGAGCCATTTTCATTATACTTTGAAAACAAGTAGCCACTGTTGCCAACCCAAATGGCATCCTTACAGACTGATATGCTCTTAGTGGAGTAACTAAAAAGTTGTGACTTCAACTCTTCACTCAAGACAACTTGATAGTATACTGATGACAAATCCATCAACACTTGCACAGCATTCAAAATAGAGAGCTCTTCTGAAATATTAAGTAGAGGTTTTCTTTCCACCCATATGCAGGTATTTACATTATAGAAATCCACACACAAACAAATTACCTTACCCCTATCCTTTGGTGCTAAAATGATTTGGTGCCAACCATTCTGAGAATTTGATCTATTCAATCACTCACAAATCTTTCAAGTTGTTTAATTCATCCTTCAATGGTTCTAACATTAGAAGGTATACCTTCCTAACATTATGCACTAGTGGTCTTACTCCCTATACTCCCTATTTTTTAACACTTTTACACTCCAAGTGTTTCAATAACCAAAACATATTTCCAAACACATCAGGAAACATCTTGACCACATCACACATCATCATCTTCACTAATGTGTGAAACCATCATCATTTGATCAGCAGCATGAGGATTTAAGGTGACCCCCAACTTTCTTTGATTGCACCAACCAAGCACCTCTCTGTGCAACATAAACCATTCCAATAGTTTCCCTTCCTTTAAAATTCATTCTGATAGCAGTGTAGCCAATTAAATATACAGTTTTACCTCCACGGCCTACTGGATTTTTATCAGTTTACTTAAAATTCACTTGCTCATCCCCAAAAATCTTTTCCCAAGTTCCATCACCTATAAGGATAAAAGTGTACCAAGACATCCACTTCTTTGTCTTCAAGTATTGCTTTACATTCGAGCATTTTGATGGGTCCTCCATGACACACAACATCATCCACTAATGACATGAAATATGAATTTCTTCTCATCATCTGATATATCTTTCACTTGCCTAACTACACCACTCTCATTCTTGATCTTTTCTTAATCACTCTTGCATACCCTAGTATAATGGTCATGCTTCCCACATTTCCTGCACAGAGGATTCGTTGTTGGATAATTTGTGCTGTTCGCCAGTTAATTGCTTTTTGCCTCAACTAAAACACAAAGGGCCATATTTATACTTTTTGACGCAAAACTGCGCTAATGCAGTTTTGCGTAAAAAAAATTAGCGCCGGCTAACGCCATTCTGAAGCGCCATGCGGGCGCCGTATTTAATCAATGACGTTAGCCGGCGTTAGCCGCCGGCGCTGCCTGGTGTGCGTGAAAAAAAACGACGTACACCAGGCAGCGCCGGCGTAGGGGGATATGGAGCTTGGGCGCCAAAAAATGGGGCAAGTCAGGCTGAGGCAAATTTTTCGCCTCAACCCGATTTGCGCCATTTTTTTCGACTCCCAACCCCCTTAGAAATGACTCCTGTCTTAGCAAAGACAGGAGTCATGCCCCCTTGCCCAATGGCCATGCCCAGGGGACTTCTGTCCCCTGGGCATGGCCATTGGGCATAGTGGCATGTAGGGGGGCACAAATCAGGCCCCCCTATGCCACAAAAAAAAAAAAAAAAAACTTACCGGAACTTACCTTAATGTCCCTGGGATGGGTCCCTCCAGCCTTGGGTGTCCTCCTGGGGTGGGCAAGGGTGACAGGGGGTGTCCCTGGGGGCATGGGAGGGCACCTCTGGGCTCCTTCCGAGCCCACAGGTCCCTTAACGCCTGCCTTTTCCAGGCGCTAAAAAACGGCGCAAAAGCGGCCGTACTTCATTTTTCTTTGACCCGCCCACTCCCGGGCGTGAATTTTGCCCGGGAGTGTAAATACGGCGCACATGCCTCGGAGTCAATTTTTTAGACGGGAACGCCTACCTTGCATATAATTAACGCAAAGTAGGTGTCCACGCAAAAAAATGACGCAAACTCCATGGACTTTGTCGCTAGACGCGTCTAACGCCAAAGTATAAATATGGAGTTAGTTTTGCGTCGGAATTGCGTCAAAAGAAACGACGCAATTCCGGCGCAAACAGAGTATAAATATGCCCCCAAATCATTATGTTTTTCTTCTACCTTGTTGTCCACACTCAAGTTCAGGTCTCCTTTACCTTTTGAGTTATTAGATTTTCCATTATTATCACCCTTTATCTCTTTGACACATTCCTGTGTATGCACAATAGGAATTGCCTCATTCAATTCACATTTTTCGGAAGCCACTCCTCCTGTGCACATGTATTATTGGCACACCACACCAGCTGTTCTCTTATTAGGCAATCTGTGAGTTCACAAAACTCACATGCTATGGAGATATTCCTCGAGGAAGCTACATAATTGCCACTCCCTTCAGTTTTCACCTGATGGAGTGCAAAAATGTATGCCTCTCTAAAACCACATTAGTATGAGTACCAAAATGCAATTCAAGCATTTGAACAGGTATTTCAAAAATGTCATTAGGTTCAGCCTCACCCACCACACTGAAATCGCCTCAAGACTTTCAAAAATATTCCTTCCTTCAACTCTAAGGTTATACAGTAAAACACACTGTTTTCTAATAGGCAAAAATGTTTCTCCTCCAATAAACATAAGATAAGAGTCACATAATTTCTTTAATCTTTTCGAGGGAACAAGAGGTTCACCAGCACCAAAAAGAAATGGGTGAGGTTGAAACATGTTGGTAGCTACCATGCTGTTCTAAGCCCAAGTGTCAATCAAAACTCAAAACAACAAACTAACAGAATAAACTAAAACAAGGAATTCAAATAACAAACTAGCAAGATCAATATTTGTCAACCTTGCAAATCAAATTCCAGGAATAGCTGTCGAAACATTAACACATAAGTTCCTCAACAAACAGCCAAACACAGTGTCATCTTCCACTTCCAGAGTTCACCTTTCAGTTCCAGAGTTCCAGTATAGCTTACAGAAATGATGGTTCATATCCAGTTCATAAACTTTGCAAAGTGGTAAATCACCTATGCTAATAACGCTCGACTCAACTCGGATTTTCCTCAACCCAGCACATTAGCAAGGAAAAGCACTGTGATCAAGAAGGGACTGAAATCTTGCCACAGCTCTGCTCAGCCATGTGATACAGGTGTTTCCACATTTCAAAATGACCAGCATCATGATGCATTATGTGATAAATGCACATATTTAATCCCAATAATCAATGCGGCCAAACACTGACGTAAAGGATGCAACATGCATTGCAATGATAAAGGATTCAAACTGCCAATACCGCTCATCCAGTCAATGGTAAGGTTCAAGTTGGCTCAAAAATGGATCATTTAAAAAAAGTAACTCATTTCAGTCACAATTTCTAGGTAGAAAAGTAAATAATCCAGTCAGTTGTGGTGGATCCATTTAAGTTTCCCACTGGGACTCAGGAGTTAGCTCAGCCTTTGACTTGCAGGCCTGTTACCTCCATCACCTAGTGACCTTTTACCTATTTAGTATATGCTGTTTTATTCCGTTTATTTTATTATTTCTTTTAGCTTGCTGCCATTGCTTACATTTATGAGAAAGATTTAGAGTTTCATTGTTAGTGCCATTCTGAGACGGCATCATTATCAGTGTCACTATTAGTGATACATGTAGGTATTGTCATCACTTCCCTTTCTTACTTAGGTGTGATAGGAACATCATATGCACTTGTTAGGGATTGTTTATGCAATTGCTGACACAAGTCTGCCACATTATCAGTTGTTTCGGAAAATACCTGCATCAGGGATCCCACATGATCTGTATAAATACACATCACACAAAAAAGGTCATTAGAGGGGTTCCTTCCAGATGCCATCTTTGCTGAATATCTCCTTGCTGCAGAACTCAGAATTTGTGCCACCACGGAGTCTGGTCTAGAGAACTCATTCCAAGGTAAACAAGGGTTGGGGGGCGCTTCTCATGGACATGATACTGGCAGATTAGGTTTATCACACCTAGCTCTTCTTAGGATCGAGCTTAGGCGTTCTTGGTTAGCAATTTTATATCTTATGTGTATTGCAATATAGTGGGGGGTTTTATAGTCACAACTCTCATCTTCATGATTTTGCTTCTATTATTTCTCCCTATCCTAACCATCTCAATTCATGCATTTTAAGGTAGATTGCAGTATTTTTAATAAATATATTTACAACTCTCCTGCATCTCCTTCAGAGCCTGTGTGTATGAGACTTATTGCTAACAAGAGAAAGGGTAATTTCTGTTCCACCACAACTTCCCTGAGAGGTCTCATCTTGAGTCCATGGGTAAGGCTGCCAGACACCACCTGTACTGTCTGTGGTGAGGTACTGCATGTGAGGCAGGAGGGTTGGGCTGACAGTTGCAACTTGTTGTAGGACTGACTTGGTCGCCTGCAAACAGAAGTGCTGTCACCCCTAAACCAGCAGTCTCACTAAGGAGCAAGAGTTCAACAACAACACAGCCTTGACATGTAGGTTGACAGGGTGAACCCCGTGCAGAATGGTAAGTTGACATATGTAGGAAAGAAGCACTCTGTGTAGGTTTCTTTAAACAGGGTGTTTTTTTCTCCATAGTACACTTCATCACCTAATTGTATCGAACCCTAGTCTGTGTTTTTTTTCTGTCAAACAGCTCTCTCCTTATCTCCTCTAACCACCAGTGTTCCTTCTTTCTAATTCCCAACATACTACTATGAGGCATTACCATTCCATTGTATCATTAATGAATAAACACAACAATATGCTCATACACCTATTTTATTTTCTCCATTGCTTTCCTTTTGGGAAACTATATCCTCACATGAAATATGGAGGTGTTCTCTCTGTTCTTGTGCCATACAAAGGCCCTTAACGTTTCAAGGCTCGAGTGAACTGCAAATTGTCCATGTGTACCCAAATTACATTGCTCACTGTGTGCACCGAAATTCCCAAATGTGTGTTCCAGTTGCTGTGTTTAACATGCAAAAAATCTACCATACTAGCTGATTTTGTTTGAGAGCAAGCTAAGAGAGTGACATTTCACAACTCTCGCATTGTGAATGGAGATAAGGGATTTATGTGTACAGATTGTTATTTTCTGCACCTAAGTAAGACCCGAATGTGAATCTTCGAAAAAGAAATCTACAGAAAAAAACACATAACATGGAAGCTGACAATTCAGCAAAAAGTCTTTCAAGACTGGAATCGAAAAGGTGATTTTTCCACTCTCCATCTTCATCAGTGGAATCATCTCAGCTTCTTTGGCACACTTCTGAGTCAAAATAAGCACATTTAGGGCTACCATATTTCAATTTACCCATTCAAAGATCACACCATTTTCACACAGAACTGGAATGACAGGAAGTGCTAACATACTTCACGAAGGTTTCACTGTCAAAGAGACTGAAACAATCAAGATTAACAAAAACCTTATGCCATTGTCCCATTTCATGAACTCAAGAAGCTCTGTGAACAATTCCTCACTACGCTCATCACCATATTCATCAGTGTTTATCTTTCTCTGTGTATATCGGACAGCTGACTATTCATGTTTCTCTGCTTCTCCACTAATGTGGATCCAGAATTTCTTGGAAAGGCCTACCAGGGCATTTTGCCATTGCCCCTTATAACTGAAAGACATTTGATGTTAATAACTCTTTCTGCAACTGTATGCTGTTCTAGTTTGTCTTGTATACATACAATATGCAGTAGTCATTGTGATAGCCCAAGTTCAGGCTACAGAGATGCCACACATTACAATACTGTTGCTGCTTTGGTCTTTAGCACATGTGCATTAAAGGGAGAAAATGGAACAATGGGCTTCACTCCTACCATAGACAGGTCGGTGCTTCAGCAAGTGCAGCAGGATGGGAGATGATCCTCTCCTGGCCCCCAAATGTAGCCTCACATTTCCTTCCTATCATAAGTAATCCACTTGCCCTGCAAGTGCAAGTCCAGCCTGTACTCAAGTCTTCCCCAGTACATTCCAGCAGGTCAGATGTTGCAAGATCCACCTACATTAAGGCTCAGTGCACCTAAGTGAACTTTTGATATGAAAGTGCAATAATGCCTAATGTAAGTGGAATACTGCAATAGAGATAACTCCAGGCAATTATTTAATGCATTCTTAGTGGCAGTACATTACAGTTAAACTATAATATTTTTATAGAAGAATAAAAAGGGACATTAAAGATTATAATAATACATGCTGGTTGGTTGTCTAAAGAAAAGCAGGCAGATGCACAGAGATTATAGACTATAATAAATATTTCTTATAAATCCTACTAAGCAGCTATTTCATTACTGTACTTAAAGTTTAAGACAATGACGTTTGTCATTATACAAAATATAACACATGCAATTGACACTACAGAAAAAACAGTGTACAGAAAAAGCACTGTAAGATGCTTACACTGATCTTTTTACTTTGTTCTAGCTGATTATGAACTGAGGATTATATCCAAAGTTCTTAAAGTATTCTGATCTAGAAATCCCTGCAGGTGCTGTCAGGCTGCCCTTGTTTAGGTATAAATTAATTATAACTTCATATTTATCTTGTCCATGGTGCCCTACAATTACAAGTGGACATCCACAAGTGGCTAAGCGCAGTGCTGCTGTGTTTGCCTGGGAGGATTTCCATCCATTTCACTCTGAGTTATGAATTGGCAGGTAGTCTGTAGCGGGGCACTGAAGTCAGAGATGTCTACAACTGCTTTCTCGTGTGGATGACCACTTAAACCCTGCAGTTGTCCCAGAAGGCCCAGTGTGACCTCAGGACCCTGCCACAGCATCAGCAAATCCCTTGTTTACGATAACTTCCACAACGTTCAACAGTCTGCTGTGGTATCTGTTCCACTGGAGTGAGAAGTGGTATGTTACCTTGATGCACAATCTATAAAGGTATGTGCATTGTACAGAATGTAAGTTGTTACTTAAAGGAACTCCGACCAAATGGGTTCCTATTTTTAAAGTACGGAAAATAGCTCTAAGACTATTATAACATATGAATATAAATTAGGCTGGCAAATATTAAGACATCTCAGGTGCAACTCGGGCACACCAATCCCTGGCATTTCAGGAAAACTCATGGCTCTCAACACAAATAATTAAAACAAGATGGCAGGGCCATAGTATTATTCAAACAGCTCTAAAAGCCACATTCCTTAAATATAAACCAACAAAAGCACTAACTTTCAATTTTCAAAGAAAAATATTAAACTGAACAATTTAATTTAAACTGAACAAATGGATGGAGTGTATTTTATTTAAGATGTTAATTACTTCTGAGTAATACAAAGTAGATCTGAATGAAATTTCTATCACGCTAGTGTAATCTTGCAAATTTATCCTGACCCTGGCTAAGGTAAATTCCTTATGCCATTATGCCACATAGCATAGTTATCAAACATTTTAGTTTCGAGGCATGGGAACAACAAAACAAATCAGAATACAAACTTCTGTTTGTCAATTTATGTAATTTTTAAATAAATTCACGTAATTACACAAAACAAATTATGAGAATTTTTCACAATCATAATAAAAACTATACAAGAGTGTGTAGAACAACACATTGCTAACAGGAAGGATTCTACTGTGCACAGAGATCAGAATAATAACATGACAGACAGCTTCCCTAAAAGATAAGTGCTTTTATGTCTAGTACAACTTTTAGAAAATGTAGATGCATTTGTACATTTAACAAGAAGCATGAAGCAGCAGATTATCCAGGTTAGGTGCATGTATGAACATTTACATTCTTTTAAAGTTACATCTCTATACGTTTTAAGATAAACGTTATAAAAGACCTAAAACCACAATTTGTAAAGTTACCATTTTCTTTGAAAATCAGCCCGATATACTTGTAATTAACAATTTGCTGCTCTTTTATGCCTCTTTTTTTCCATTTTTGTACAAACAATGCACCCAAGCACATAAACCCTTCTAAAGAGAGTCAGCTGCGACAGAAGTGAAATTAGTTAGTAACAGGGCCTCAATTAAGCTAAATACACAGTAAAGGGCTGTATGGAATCAACAGCAATTAGCGTTTCTAGAACACAGAGCACAAGCTGGTTCGAGCAAAACAAAATCAACACACAAAACAGAAATTTACTCTCAGCACATATACAATCTGTTAGAAATTGGGTCACTAGACGGACAAAGATTTGCACCCTCTCTAAATAGGGACCACAATCTTTGTTTCAGTAAGTCAGTTACACTCTCTAAATCAACCTGTGCTCACCCCTGGTAGCTTGGAACACAGCAGGCAAGCTTAACTTAGAATGCAATGTGTAAAGTATTTGTGCAAAACCTGTTTACAGTAACACAGTGAAGGACACTACAAAACTGACTTAGCATCAAGTTAGAAAAATAAAGAAAATGTATCACTTTAAAATATGGCCAAAATGATAAAAATCCAAAGAATCAGTTAGGTGTTAAAATTATTTAAATTAAGCCACCTAAGTGTTGAATGGTGCTTCCATTAAGTAAATGGTAGGACTCTTCTTGCAAGGTCAGGGGAGAGCGGGAAGTCCTTGTGGATCAAAGTTATCACTATGGCGAGGGAAAGTGTTTCTCCCCTGGATAGGCACTGTACTTGAGAGAGATAAGTGTTTTGGAGAATGATGCAGAGGCTGAGTGTCTGTGTGGCCGTGTCCCCTCAAGGAACAGCTTCACTGCCAAAATTCTGTGGGCACTCCTTTTAGGCAAAGTGCGGTGGTTGAAGGTGAGGAGATGAGATGTGTTGTAAACTGTTGTGGCCTCTCTGGCCCACAGGAATGACTGCAGAATACAGTACTTGGCACTTCTACTCAATGGAATACAACATGATCCTCTCTGCGGCCGCCCTGGGCTGCTGAGTGCAGGAGACATGGCCTTGTGGCCCGAAGCAGGCACTCCCTTGCAGCCTTCCAGGTGAGCCAAGCCCCTGGTGACGTTTTTCCAGCCACACTTGCTGGGGGTACACAGTGCCTGATCCTGGAGGCCTGGCACGACTACGGTGCCTCCCCATCACTGTCGCTGGTGCTCCTTACAGCTCCTGGCACCACCAGAGTCAGGATGGCAGACATCGCCTAGGAGAGGTGGGGTGCCCAAAGCTGCTGGTGTTGATTTTTGGTACGCTACGACCTGGGGTCTGTTATCTGTGCAGCAAGAGGGAGCCAGCTCAGTGGCTATTTGCCAGTGCCTGGCCCTGGGGAAATTAGAGCGCAATTGAACTATTGAATAGTCATGGACACTGGAGTGGGGAGCACACTCCATCAACGGGTGGCACACTAAAAAGTGGCTGATAAACAAGCGGTGTCTCTGATGTTCCAGAGATCCTGCACAGAACCAAGGTCAAGCCCTTGGAGACTCTTGGGGGAGCAAAGTTGGTAAAGTCCAGTTCTTCCCCTATAGCAGAGAAGCAGGAGGTGGAAGGCCAACACACTATGCAGCAGCAAGGTGGCAGTCCCACCTACAGTCCCGCACACAGCAGCAGTAGGCCAACACAGCTTTGAAGTGCAAAGTGGTACTCCATTGTGGCAGTCCAGCCTTCCTGACAGGGTGTCCTTATCACAGTAGAGTTCTAATTCTGTGGTGTTTGGAGTCCAGCATTTATTCTTTGGTTCCCAGGTTCTAGAAGGTTGGGGACATTTCCAGAACTTCCTTTGAAGTCCCCAGGGTCCCTTCCCTGTCCTTTGTAGCTCCAAAGGCTACATAGGGGGTATGCAGCCATTTGTGTGAGGAGAGGCGCAGTCCGAATCAGAAGCAAGTGTCTGCTTCTCCCTCCACCTATTCCAGGAAGGCCCATCAGCCTGGTGATGGGCCTTCAATATGCTAACGCCACACTCAAGTTCCCTTTGTGTATGCCTGTCTAGTGGGAATTCACAGGGTCTAGCTGTCTTCTACTCCAGACATGTATTCAGGGACAGGCAGAGGCACAGAATGGTTAAAGTAAGAAACTGCCAACTTTCTAAAAGTTAAATTTTCAGACTTACAGTTTACATTCTGACTTCACCATAAGTTGAGATTTTAAATTGTGATTCCAGGGGCACCAACCTCCATATTTCTATCTCGTCCCATTTGGAAGTTATGCTTTAAAGATGTTTTAAGGCAACCCCAATGCTATCCTATGGAAGAGATAGGCCTTGCAATAGAGAAAAATAAATCTAGCAGTTTTTCATTACCCGGACATGCTAAACTTAAAAGGTATATGTCAAACCTTTCATATACACTGCACCCTGCCCTTGGGGGAAACTGGGGTCTACCTTAGGGGTGACCTACATGCCATAAAATGGAAGGTTTGGGCCTGGCAAGAAGATACACTTGCCAGGCTCTGCAGTGGCAGGCCTGAGATGTGTTTGAAGGGCTACTGTAGCGGGTGACACAATCAGTGCTGCAGGCCCACTAGCAGCATTTAATTTACAGGCCCTAGGCACATATAGGGCACTTTACTAGGAACTTACAAGTGAATTAAATAAGCCAATTGTGGAGAAGCCAATGTTACCATGTTTGAGAGAACAAAGAACCTGCACTTCAGCACTGGTCAGCAGTGGTAAAGTACACAGATCCCTAGAAGCCAGAAAAAATAGGTATGAAAAATAGGAGGAGGAGGGCAAACAGTCTGAGGTTGACCCTGCAGAAAAGGCCATTTCCAACTCAATCTAAAAGGAAAGGTTTGGAATTTCAAAACAGTTCACTTACATCTTTAAAATTGAAGGTATGCTTTAATGTGACTTCTCTAAGTTATTTTCATGTAGCAAATAAAAGGTGGCATTTTAGTGGTTTCTTTACTAGTCACGTTTTAAGAACTGGTTTGACATTGCAGCTGTATGCAAACCCTATTATAAGCAATACTTTGGGATATACATAATGTGGAATTTGGAATCACCAATGGGAATATTCCTGTCTCTCACCTCATGCTGTTGGCTGTTTGGTGCACATGTCTGCCTTCTGCAAAATGTTTCTGTTGGAAAATGGGTTATCGGTCAGGGCAGGTAAGTAGCTACACTTAGCAATAGGACACTAACCTCCACTTCGGTCCAGTTAGGTCTCAATAAATTAAACCCAGCTCAACCCTTGGTAGCTTGGCTACCAGCAACAAGGCTTAACTTAGGAGACTTGTAAAGTATTTAAAAATCACAAAACAGTAAATAAGTAAAACACAAAACACAATAAAAACCCAACACCAATTTATGAACATAGATTATATGTGTATCTTTACAATGACACAAAAACAATTAAAATCAGATACTGGGAACCGGAGAGATGAATTTTTAAAGAATTAATGCTTTTTTGCCCTTAGAAATGAATAGTGGCAATCTGGTCATCTGGTCGCACCTCGACCGGGGCAAAGTCAAATTTTGAGGTCGACCGTGAAGGAACCCTGCTCGACTACAGCCCGCGGGAGGCCTCGGTCAAAAGTGCACCTTCGGACTTAGTCATTTTCTTGAAGATTTTCTTCAGAGGGACCGAGTCGCCCCTCCAATCCAACCTCCTGGAACTCTTCCTCGGGTACGCATCGCAGGAGCCCTCAGTGGAGATTTTTACCTTCAGACGTAGTCATTTTTTCGAGATGAAAATCCTTCGACCGGGGCAAACCTGAATCTTGATCCGATGTACTTGGAGCCCTCTTTGGATACACTGCCTGGGAGGTCCCGGTCAACTTTCTATGTTCAGACTCAGTCACTTTTTCAGGGTTTTTCTTCACCGGGATGATTCTGCAAGCCGGCTAGACTTGCAGCGGCGGGTTATGGAGCTTTTTTCAAAATTTCTCCAAACTTCTCCAAACTTCTAGATCTTCTTCCAGATGTTCTTTTCAGGTTCTTTTGAGGTCCACAGCTTACACCAAGGTTCCAAAAGCTCTGAGATGCTCCTTGAGAGTGTGGACTACAACTCCGAGAATGCAGCTGACGCAAACTCCAAATTGGCCCCTGGTCAGCAGGTCAGTTGCTTCAGAAGTTGGTGCAGGGGAATCTGGTTAGCAATTTTTCACCTGTAGCAAACAGAGAGTCCCTCCTTGAACCAGTTGAAGCCAGGGAAAGTCCTTCTTGTAGTGAATCCCAAGTGTGCAGCTGGTGCAGTCCTCCAGAGTGTAGCGTCCAGGTCAGGGGTCCAGCAGGGCAGTCCTTCTTTTCCTCTAGTTCTTCCTTGTTGGGATCTGGTAGGGATCTGAGATGTGGGTGCACGTCTGCCAGTTTTATCCTTGCTCCTGGGTGAAAAACAGGGGGTCCCTGGTTCTCTAATCAGGTGCAGGGTCCTTACCCCTGTGTTGACTACTTCCTGGGAAGTGTTGCAAAAATCAATCCCAGGAAACAACATTCCTCAAAAATCCATCATGGCTGAAAGTGATTTTTGAAGGTCACATCTGACTGAGCCCACCCACTGGAGTGGCTGAAAACCTTAGACACACCCTTCTATTGCCCTTTCCTAATCTAATCAGCGGGGCACCTAATTGGGTTTGCAGGATGTGAGGGAGGTGCTAGGCTACTCCAAATGTCCTCCCCTGCCTTTGAAGACCAGTTTGGCAGCACTCCCTCCTTCCTGCCTCTCCATCTGCTGAGGGAAGTTCTCCTCCCCCAAAACAATTCCTTTGTGTTGTTCAGCCCACGCTACTTCACACCTCATTAAGGCAGCTTGGCCAGGCTGCCAGAGGCTGGTCAATCAGAGCAAAACACTACAGGGCTGAAGTTGGCAACTTTTTAGGTAGAGTTTTAAACTCTTTATCTGAACAAGTTATGTTAAATCCAAAAATTGTAAGTTGTGGGATTTATTATAACAATTAATTTGATACCAAACATGAGGGATCTCACACTCAAGGGGACTTTATAAATTAAAATAAAGTCTCTACATTCTAGCCAATGGAGGCCATTCACTACAATGAGGGAAAATCAAATTTGGCGGTTTTACCTCACCATGGCTATTTTTATAAGGTCCCTGCTTAAAGTTAATGGCACCCAATCCTAGGGGAACATAGGGCACACCTTAGGGGTGGCCTATTTGTAAAAATAAGGTAGTTTAAGACTTTTGAAGTACTTTTACTTCCAAAGACGAATTTGTGTGTAACTTTAATTTAAAAGCAGCCAGCAAGGCAGGCCTGCCTTTAAAATGACACTTGGCACCTCAGCAGTGCACCTATGGGTGCAGTACCTATGCTGGGGTCCCTAAACCTACATGCCCTATCATATACTAGGGACTTATAGGTTGACATAGCCAATTATAACTAGCCTAATTTGCATACTGATTTTACACAGAGTACAGGCCCTGGGACTGGTTAGCAGTACCCACGGCACTATCAGAGTCAGGAAAATACTAGCAAAAAGTGAAAAATGGGAGCAAAAAGTCAGGGTGCCTCTGCAATCAGCCATGTTTTCTCACAGTTTCCACTGGATTACATGACAGACTATTTCCATTTGAAATGTACACACAATCGTGCATTCTATACAAAAAGCAATCATTTTCTGCTACTTCTTCCTAGCAATGGGAAAATAAGTGAGGCTGGCTTTAATGTAACATAGCACATATGTGCTTTCAATGTATGTAAAAAGCATTCAGCAATTCCTTTATTTACAAGAATTAGCACTTTAAAAACAGCCTTATTTGGCTTTGTCAATGCTTGTTGAAAGAGCTGCCTAGAAGTATTGCAGCTCTGACAGTAAAACAGAGAGATATGAAAGAGCTTCAGCATTCTACGATAACAGTGATTTATCACTGTGTTAAAAACAGAGATTGTGGAAGGGGACATCAAAACTTGCTTTTTTAAAGATGATATCAGTAGAAATCAGATCTCACAGCTTCAACAGCAAGCGAATAAAGCACTTTTATAAAGTTTGAAACAATCTGCTGGATGAAGCCTCTGGAAGATTGGTCAGAATCATTTGTGCCTTGATGGTCCCCCTGTGGAACCAACATTCAAGAAACTTTTTACATATCATATACATATATTATATTTTGTATACTTTTAAAGTTTCTTTTCATGTTTAAAATCGTCTGTTCTTGACTCACTAATATTTAACACTCCAATGTAGAAAACATTTA
Organism: Pleurodeles waltl; assembly: GCF_031143425.1. Lineage (NCBI taxonomy): Eukaryota > Metazoa > Chordata > Amphibia > Caudata > Salamandridae > Pleurodeles > Pleurodeles waltl. The sequence goes on from NC_090436.1 coordinate 919,038,158, forward strand.
GGAGACTTTCTTTACTGTGTGGTAAGAGATAGGAGTGATTTCATTTCAAGACCAGATTCTGTCATTATGCATGAATCCCTTGAATGCTACTCCATGCAGCACTTTAAAAAATATATTACATGCCTGATTTAGATGTTGGCAGAGGGAATACCCCATCACAAACGTATCTCTTCTTCCGTATTATGACCTCCCTAGGATGGAATGGGATCGTACTACATTTCTGAGGGAGTATTCCCTAGTCTCTTCTCAGAATCCTCTTCCTCTTTTAAATGCTGCTCCTCATCAGATAAGTACCACGTTACGTTACTTGAATTAGCTTTGGGATGTTGATATATATTGTTTTACACTGTGTTTATGATTATATTTAAGAATTTGGCTTCCAATTTATGGAATCAATTTGCTAGGTATTGTTCGTTGGTTAAGTTAGGGTAAATATATTGTAATGAATGTTCATTTTTAGCACAAATGTATTAGTTTACATTAATATTTGGAAATGTTTTCATTTTTTATGCTTGATTTATGCATGCATTCAAATGCACTTACCGCACTTAGGCTATGGTTTCATGACCAAGAGCCACCAAGAGCAAGTCCGTGCCCGTGAGGCAAGCACGACCAGGAAACGCCATGAGGGAGGCTGTGGCCGTGAGGCAAACACATCCAAGAACCGGCATAAGCGAGGCCGTGCCAGTGATGCAAGCACTCCTCTGAGTTCCAAGTCTGTGAGTATTTTGATCATGGCAGCATTTCTTTGCTCAGATGAAAGAGATGAGGAAAAGCAAGGAGATGAATTCTTACGAGATTTTGAAACCATTTTGGATCAGACTTGGCCCGGTGTTTGAAACAGAATAGACACTGCTGTTTTGAATGTTATCATGCAGCAGACTCTTTCTGTCAATTAATGTACTATGTCTGTTACTGTGTTGGTGTGAGGTGAAGGACAGTGGGAGGGCATTTCAGGAGAGGTTGTTTCAGGAGGGGTAGATTCAGAATGCAAATAGATAGGGTTTTTCCTCAGTTTGTGTTTGGACAAGTTTATAAAGCATATTTTAAAATAAAATAGCAGAAAAGAGAAAAGAGGTACCAGAGATACTTGAGGAACAATAAATTAAAATATAGTTAAAAGATAAATTCAGCATGAAATGAGAAGCTGTATACAGGAAATTGTAGATACAGTTATGTAAAATTAGAAAAAGAGGAAGGAATCAGACTATAAGTATTGGACTTTATCTGATACAGATTCAGCTAATTGGAAAAAAACAAAAGCAAATCATCTTGATCAGGGGAATGTTGCCCTTAAAGGATGGTAGGTCTAACACCTTGAAGGTGAGAGGTGTCCTTAGCAGCACAAAAAATAATGAAAACAGAGGTGTCCCATGCAGCATGCAAGAGAGAGGTGTCTGAGGTGGCACACAGGATTGTATTACTCAAGATGAGTTTTCAGAGAATGAATACATGCAAGGGGATGAGGATTTTATAGATGAATGTGTGTTAGACCTCGAACAAGGGGATGATGGAAGTGACAGCCCTTTTGCAGATGATGAAACTCATTGACTTCGAAAGACTCTATCAAAAATACGCTAGGAGAGGAAATGTTATTGCCTCTTAATTTTAAGCACCCTAGAAGTGCAGAGTGGTGGCCCATGGAACATGTGGGGAACTTGGATAAGATAAAATGGATAAGAAATGCTCTTGAAAAATAGATGATTCTTGTTTAAAAGGGAAGAGATTCCAGAAAGGTTCCAGACTGATCATTGAAGCAATGTCAAGACAGACTCTTGGATGTGGTTTGGCTATTAGCTTCTATAACTCATGTGTCTGAAGAAGCGCATATTAGAGGTCTTCATATAGATCTAAACCTGTTTAGAGGCTGGAGTGAAGGTTTCTTGTTCTGGAGGGTAACGCTAACAGAGTCTAAATGCTGAAAGAATGAAAGCAATACTAATGAAAATTAACCCCAGATTAGGGGATTTAGCATGAAAAGGAGCTAGTGAAAATCCAAAAGGATTATTATTTTGAGAAGATATAGTTAACAGCTTGGGGAAGTATGTGACCCTTTTACTGTCCTACAAAAGACGCAAAATAATATGCGCTGAGTATTTTCGTTGGGGGGTGGGTTGCAGGGCCAGAAGAAGAGGTCTTTTTTCCAGCTGAGGTTTACAAATGTCCCATTACAACAACTATAGATGTAGAGGTTATGGAAGAGATTACCAAACTGCCACAGTATAACACTTCTATCCACAAAGAGGTTGCTTTCAGTGAGGGAGAGGAAACAAATCCCGTGGTCAAGGACCACCTGTTTCATACAATAGAGTGAGTTCTTCTTTTTAAGGAAAAATAGGTGGCCGATTAAAACATTTTAGAGGAATGTGGAAAAAGATAACATAAGACCCCTGGGTGTTGCAGACTATACAAGGTTTTGAAATAGAATTTACAGAAATGCCTTTTCAAAACGAGCCACCAAGGCAACTAGTGTTGAATTCAGAACAGGAGAGTGTGGTGCAAGAGGAAATAAACAGTATGTTAGAGAAAGGCACAATAGTAGAGGTGAATAAAGAAACTATGGTGTTTGTGAGAACACTGTTCCCGAAGGAGAAGAAGAAAAAGGATGGAGACCAATACAAGAACTTGAGAGATCTGAACAGGTACCTAGTATACAGACATTTAAAGATGGATGATATCAATCTCTCGAGAGATATGTTATTGAGGAACGATTGGTTGGGAAAGCTGGATCTGAAAGATGCCTTCTTTATGATACCTGTGGTAGAAAATAGTCTATCCTTTCTCCAGTTTGTTTGGAAGGTGCCTTGATGTTTCACCGAGGTACTGAGAGCAGTAGTAGCTTACTTCAGAGAGAGGGGAGTTCATGTAATTATTTACCTTGATGACATTCTGATTATGGGCCTCATTTAGGTCTTGGCGGAGAAAATACTTTATCACATATGTGTCGGATATCCAGTCCTCCTTATTATAATCTCCATAGGATATAAAGGGATAGTAATAAGGCAGATGAGATATCAATCACTTTTGACGGAGTATTCCCCTCTGCCAAGACCTTAATCACACTCTATGTCTCAATGCTTGAATCAAATTCAGGTAGAGTTGGAAATCATAATGAATCTATTGGAGGATCTGGGTTTCATTGTGAACAAGTAAAAGTTGGTGTTAGTTCCAACATGCTGTCTGGAGTTTTTAGATTTCAAATAGATAGAGTCAATGTGCTTTTACTACTTTCAGTGAGGAAAGTGAGCAAAATAAGGAATGGAAATTTGTTATGTATTGACAAGAGATTTTTTGACCGTGAGGGAACTAGCAAGATTGATAAGTCTATTGTCTTCTTCAAATCAAGCAATATTTCCAGGTCCTTTACATTATCAAGCATTGCAGAGAGTAAAGGCGAAAGCACTTTGGGAATGCTGGTGGTATGGAGACAAAATAACTCCAGATCAGGAAACAAGGAGAGAGCTGAAATGGTGGTTGGAGAATTTAGGTTCTTGGAATGGGTGAGGGAAATTTGAATGCATACCTGATTGATTTCATTCGGGAATCTGAACCAAGCCTATCCGGTTGGAGTGCACGTTTGGGTGCACAGGAAACTGGTGGATTGTGGTCAAACAAAGAAAGAGATCAACATATAAACTGTTTGCAGTTGACACAGGACTTTATGCTCTCATGTGTTTCAGGCACTTTTTGCAAGGGAGATTGGTTTTGTTAAAAATGGCATATATAAATCGTTTAAGGGTCATGAGGTCCCTTAGACTGTCAGATTTGGCGAAAGAGCTTTGGCTCTTTTGATGAGAGCACAAAATCATTCCAAGAGCAGAATAATGACCTGGAAAGGAGAATGTAAATGCGGATTGGTATTTGCGGTTTTTAAAGGATTTCAGTGATTGGAAGTTGAATCAGGAGTGCTTCAGCAAGATAGACAGGTCTTCGAGGCCCTATAGAGATAAATCTTTTTGTGAGTAGGCTATCATTTCGGGTGAAAGGTTATTTCAGTTGGATGACGGATTCAGGCGTGTTAGCGGTGGATGCATTTTTGCAGGATAGGAGAGGAATGCGTTTCCCCCCATTGCAATGATTTAGAGAGTTCTGCAGAAGATAAGGAGAGAAGGATGTTTTCAAGTGCTGGCAACTCTGTTTTGGCTATCTCAAGTGTGGTTTTCAAAGCTCTTTGAACTTGCATGTGTGGTACCCTTTTATCTTCCTGCAGAAAAGGGCCTTTTGAGGGACAAAGATGGAAAAGAACATCCCTTAGTTCAAGTGGGGGTTTTGAACTTTCTTGTTAGGAGAATGTCCGGTGATTTTCAGATGTATTAGGACTTTCGAGAAAGGGAGAGGCATTACTTGAGGAATCTTGGGAACCAGGCACTAGATGTAGATACAAAGGAATTTGGATGAAATGGGTATGTTGATGCATTAAAAGAAGTTTGGATCATATAGTGGAAGTGGTCAGTTTTCTGGTGGAACAATTTGAGAAAGGTCTTAGCTATAGGACAATAAATTCCTATAGGTCTACAATGTCTTCAGGTCACAGTCAGGTTTACGGTAAAAGCGTGGAAAATAATGTGTTGATTTGTAGAGTAATGTAATGTATCAGATTACATAGACCTTCTAGAGCAAGATATGAGGTTTTGTGGGATGTCAATATCCCCGTTGATTTCATGGCCTGATAATAGATATTTAAGATTGAAAAGACTGACAATGAAGTTAGCGTGTTTATTAAGTTTAGTGTCATGTCGCCGAGTCTCAGATGTAAAGACATTGGAAGTTAGTAACAGAATTTATGATCCTTTTGGACTGACCTTTGATGTTACCAAAAGGACTAGGATAGATATGATTTGCTATCCTAAATTTGAAACCTGTAAAAAGCTGGGCCCAAATCACAAAGGTAAACTTAGATGTTTGATGTGAAACTGCACCTCCTACAGCGAACAAAATGCCACATTTGTGACACCACTTTGCCACAATAAAAAAAAAACATTTATCAATATTTACATAATATAACCTATAGGGCATGGACACTATGGGGCAGATTTACAAGAAAGTGGTGCATCAGTGCTGACCCTACAACACCATGGTTGCTCCGTATTTACAATATGGAGCACCATGGCGGTTGTTACCACAACAGCGTCAACATTTTTGATGCTGTCATGGCGCTTTGCTGCACTATCGTCAAAAACATTGATGCTGGTGCAGCAAAGCAGAGGGAGGCCCATAGATTTTTAAGGGTGATTCATTCTAACACCTGCCCTGAGCAGGCATTAAAAATGATGGAAAAAATGGCTAAGTGAAATCTTGTAAATTTCACTGCACCATTTTTTTGGACCTTCCTGCTTGGGAATCCCGCTCTTGCATACATTATGCCTGACACATGCATAATGTGGCACATGGGGTTGCAACGTGGCGCAATGCATGCTTTGCGCCACTTTGTAAATACAGAGCGGGGGAATGGCTACCATAGCATCATAAAAATGACGCTATGGCGGCAATAAGTTTGCACTAGGGGCTTGTCAATCTTCCCCTACGTGTTTTTATGTGCATACTTCATGATTGTTAATAATCTTTTTTTTTTATTGCATCAGTGAATGTGTACAGGAGATGTCCTTTTTCTCATGCTTCAAGGTCCAATCTTCCCAGCCTCTGCTAAGTACTTCCTACTACAGTGACCAGGTTCACAGTATCACAAGGTCGTTGTACTACTCTCCTCTTGAAAACGGTAGAAACTAAACTGAGATTTATTATTGCTTAAGTTACTAGCGGTTCTTCAAATCTTTTATCATACAGAAAAAAACGTTTCCACGAAATATTGAGAGGAATTCTGCCCTATTTTAAAGGAAAGGGATGAACCGATGACATTAGGTGACATTTCCCTCTATATCCCTGTGCTTTCATGCCAGAGTTGTAAAATCTTGCATTAATGAAATACACCCCTCTATGTGCCCTCTCAGCCCTTGGAGTTTAACTCCTCTCACATTACAGTATTTATTGAATTTCCCAGCCAAACGGTGTTCTGCTCCATAAAGCTCTGACAAGTAGACTCTGCCAAGCTAATAATGGCTTCATTCTGCTGAAATAAACTTATTTCACTGCGGCAAACAAAATGACATGACCTGGAAAGGTTATTTTTAACTGGGTAATGACCAGGATCCAACTAAACCTTTCTCTCAAGGCTCTTAGTAACAGTTATCTTGTATACAGATATTGTTTTAAGTTGTGATAGACTATAAACTTCTCAAAACTGCTGAATCGGGTAAGCCCTGTGCCTCCTGTTCTATGCGGTGCCGTGGATTTTATGCCATCCTTTATTTGTGTCAGCTGACCGAACAGCAGTCTGTGGAGCAGCTGGAAGGTAGTCATATTGTCATGAATCTAGACAGAAAAATCGGGCATGTACAATATGCACTCCATATTAACGAATGTATTTGTTTAGGTGCGTGTTGTGGTCTTCAAAGGACAACATGACGTGCATAACGGACTCTGTGGAGCCTCACTTGGAGTTGCTGACCCAAAGCTTAACTCATTAAGGGCCTAATTATGAGTGTGCCGGTCCATCAACCCCATCTCCGCTGGGAATGGAGATCCTGATGGCCTGACGGTGGTGCAGGTTGGAATCAGCCACGGTGTCGCGGAACTCAGAGCTACCCTGCTGGTTACAACCTGCACAGCACAGCAGACATTGTGCATTCCGGGGGTGCCCATTGCTGCTGGTTCGATTACGATGCTGTTGCTACTTTCCAGTTGGGCTTAGCGACGGAAACCTTGGTATCCGCCAGTCAGCACAGCAGGAAAGTCTTAATGGGGCCAAGGGGGAGGTAGCCAGCATGGTGGCAACCACCCCTTTGGAAGTTTGGAGGATGAGTGTTCCCAGAAGTCAAGCTCATAATCGGGCCCATAATGTTTGGAGGCACAGAACCCTCAACATAAATTTGAAGATTACTTTTTTTTTTTATCTAAGACATATATTTTTTATGATTATGCTTTCTTAGATATTTTGAAAACTATGTTTAGTTTTTGTAGCCTCTCATTAATGCTTTTCTGGTTAATATACATTGATTTTTTAATGTATATGAACTTATAGATAATATTAATGTAGTAATTGAAATATGGCCCTCTTGCTTAATTGATTCTGTTATCACTCAGTGAATAGTCTGTAGGAAAGCACCGCTAGTGAAACTCATTCATCTGACAATATGACTTTCAATGTTTCTGTTAGCACCTTATAAAAAATTTCCTTCACTGGACATCTATTGCCCTAGACTATGTTTTACTGATTTGTGGACTGATTTGATTAATTCTGATTCCATTTATTCACTGCTGCTATGCCACAGTTGTCAGAAACAAAAGTTGTTTCTTACTGCTGTGACATCAAAAGGGGAACTTGCTTGCTTCCCCTGCCCTGCCTGCCTAATTCCCCTATCAGTATAACTCACTGCAGACCCATTCCAGGAGAGAAACATCAAAGATATGCTGACACACCTCTCAAAGAGCCTATCAATACAGTAGTTGTGTTCCTTTCTCCTCCATTGAAAACAGCAAGCACGGCTTTAGTGGAGACAGGGAAGACAGAGGTGTTGGTAAGGTTGATTGCAAAGAACTCAGGTATTAATTTATTTGCATTTGGGCAGGAGAGGTGAAGGATGGAGAAAGGAGCTTTTTCAGTTTGATGCGTGGGGGGCAAATGTAGAAAGCTCTGGTGGTGGATGGCAGCAGGTCATATTTTTTACATGTGGATGGCAGCAGGTCATATTTTTTACATTTGGGTAGGTAGAGGATGGTGTAGCTGGGTTAGTAGTAACCAGTTTGCCCTACACTCTGGGTGCGAAAATTGAAGGTAAATGCTGAGGCTGGTGAGGAAGGGTGATGGGAGGCCAGACATTTTAAAATATTTGTGAGAGTAAATGAGAGTGATGCCGAAGTTGTCGTGGGAGGCTGGCAGCACCCAGCTACCATTTTTTAAAATGTGGGTGGTAGTGTGAAGGGATGGGCAGACGGCGGTGGGGGTAAGGCACTGCACACCTGACTTAATAAGAGACAGAAGTCAGATGCATTGAGGTCATGTCTCATTTACACTTGTACAGTTGCTGTCAGCAAGTGAGAGATTAAAAGCAAGGGCCATACATAACATAAAATTATAGATGGCTCTACTCTTGTTGCCTACTTTATGTCACTCAGGACCAATATACTTGTTATTCACAATTACTCACCTAGGATCGATATGTTTATAAGGGCCCCTTAGCCATCCATTATTATGATCAGTTTGTTTAAATGCTCGTATTTTCTGCGATTGCATGACATCAGTGAGAAACAAAGCTTATTTTCCATTGCAGTGAAGTAAGAATGCTCAGTCCTGGAGCATTAACCTGCCCACTTGAGTCTATGTTTACTTCTTTAAAACACAATGATTTGAAAGCCTGTTCACAATAGCTAACTTGTATGGAACCCATATAAAATTGAAAATGCTAACCCTGAATAAAGGAGATGTGTTGTGTCCTGTGGTTCTCAGTAGCAATTTTAACAGATAAAGCTTAACTTTCCTTGTTTATCTGTAGTGTTTGAGAATCCCAGTGGTGGAAAACATTCCTATTGTTTACAGTGGCCCATCAATAATTCTATATCATCATCATACACAGCTTTATTCGGTTATATTCAACCATCAAAGCAATAACGTCATAAAAAATACAGAGATAAAAATCAATTTCAAAGAGAGAGGACACAGCTATCATGCTATCAGAAATAACTTAGGAGGAGAATAAAAGCATAAATACTTAAAATCATAAACATACTTCCCGCAAGTTGTGTTTAACCATCTGAAAGCCTATTTCTCTTAACAGTCTCATTAACAGCTGGTGAACAATCACAGTAATCTTAAAAGACATATATTAGTCAAAAATAAATAATTAAAACTATAGAACTTAGAACTAGTCATTATCGTTTTTTAGATAACGTGTGTGTATGTACCATGCGGCCACAAGGAACTTGCTGACCGCACAGAACAGGGGAGTGGAGGTATCCCTCATCATAATCCTTAGGGCATCTTTGCGATGTCTCAACCCATATTCCTACAAATTGGGCGTAGCCACTTCCGCTGTGCAGTCCTATATGTGGGGCATATGAACATAAAATGTATTACGGATTCTGGAGTGCAATTACAGCTGGGACATAAATCAGTTATTGTAGTAGAACTCCACGTGCTGTTAAAAGATTTAAGAGGTAAGCATCCATACCTAAACTGAATATATAAACTTTTGCTTAGCGGGTCATAAATTGAATCCATAAATGGTTCAAGATGAGGATACCACTTGAGATCAAGAAATTGGGATGTCAGTCTGCCATGTGACATATGTAGAAGGTAGTTTTCCCTGACATAAGTCCAATAAACTATTTTCAAGTGTTTCCTGTGGTCCCTCCTTAGATTGTAAGGTTGACTCCAAATGTTTTTAAGACCCAAAATACGAAGCCAATTTGAGATATGCTTAAGCCAAGGAATAGAAAGAGCATTGGGTCTATCTAGAATATCTTGGAGGGACTCCTTATATACAATTGGTTCAGGAGTAGTCAAGATGCGAACCCAAAAAAAGCAGGGGTCTTAGGACAATTAGATCTGAGATACGTGAAAGACCAAAGTCCCAAAACATTGGGATCAGAGGGGTATTCCGAGGACATGCCAGAAGCAATCTTATAAGCCTATTTCCCCCCACAGAGAGTTTACTTACATTAGAAAATCCCCAAATTTCTGCCCCATAAACCACAGCCCCCTGGGCCTTCGCCAAATAGATTTTGATGGCTGGAGAGACCGCTCTCTCTGTGGTGGATTTATGAAAACACAGAATAACCCCAGATCTGTGCGATAGAAGGGCTATGCTTTTATCAATCTGAGCCTCCCAATGCATATTATTGCTGATTCTTACCCCCAGGTAATCGATGGAACATACCTTACTTAGAGGGGTCCCGTTGTGAAAGATGGTATAATTCTATATGTTGCCATGGCAATTTAAGTGAGTTGAGCTAATCAAGGAAATCCTTCTCTTTACAGATGCATGCCAAGGCACCAATATTGGACATCCTTTAATTCACCTTGCTTACAATGGATGAGTTCAAGTCAGCTGTTACAGCATCTTCGGCCAGGTATATGAAAGGAGATTGCATTTCTTAATGGACCAAATTGCAAATACTTCCTTTCCACATATACAAAGGCCTAAATGCGGTTGCAAAATGTGATTTCTACACAGTAGAAATCACATTTTACAATTCCCTAAACAGGAAATTGCACATAGGGATTTCCTATTTGTTATTTCCTAAGCACATGTGCAAAGCATTTCCTAAATGCAAAATGGGTAGTTAGGAAATGCTAATACCACCAGATCCAATCCGATGATAACGATGTTCAATTTTTAAAAAGCACCCAAAAGTGCTTTTTTTAAAGTTCCATAGAGTGCATACCTGCCCCTAGTGCATTTGTGAGTTTTACATGTGCACCACTTTTTTGGGGGGTGCACCCAGGGGGACCTTAGGCTCATAGGAACCCTTGCATTTCCAAATGTTCGATTTCCTATTAGAATGGTTTAGAAATTTCTAAATAGCGATTCCTACTCCATAGGAATCTCTATTAGGATATCGCTAATTGTGTACATTCCAATTTGCATTTCCTAAATAGCAATTTCTTAGGAGTCACTATTTAGGAAATGCAAAAACTGAATTTCGTATATCTGGCCCTTAGTCTCATCTACAATGAGAAAGTGATGATTGTCTTTGTTTTCTTGACTTTGATGTACAGAGGACAAGAACATCACCCATCTCAAACAACTCAGTGATTTTAGCCCTCATATACTGAGTAATAAGCTTGCCTGCAGAATTGCTCTGCTCAATTACTTTCACCTCCTGAATCAGAGGCAAGGAGAAAGCAATGATATGTAAAGGACATGTTGCGCATACACAACAAGGAAAATTAGAAAGTAGTGTGTCAGGATTAGTCTTTTTTATATAAATATCTACATTGTGTCATGCATTTGCATTAGAAACCCCTTGTCTAGCAAGAAAAGAAGAACGATACGACTTATAACTTAGAGAGGTTAATGTACAATTTTCTCTTGGGTACAAACCACATTCCATTCAGTGATTGGGGAATCAAGTGGCTACTCAGCCATGCTTTATGGTATTTCTTGTCAAAACCAAATTGACTTCCATACGAGAAATACTCAGGCTTGATGAATGAACAAAGCCAAGGAAATATTGAAAGAAGTTTGAACATATGGTGCAGTTTACATTACATGCTCCCTAGGAAAATGGACACAAATATTGTTTGCATTGGCAGTTCAGTTAACATGGTTAAGCAAACTGATTCATCAGCCCATCTTTTTTTAAATGTGTACAGCACATTTATTCACTTATCCTTTTATTTTCCCATCCTGCCCCTTCTTAGCAGCGTTAGTGATATAATATGCGTGGTACTCCCCTTTATGTGATCAATGTGGTTATTGGAAACAAGACTAGATTGACTATCAAATGCCTTAGACAGCAGAGCAATCTCAAAGGCTAGACAGTTACTGCAAGCTTAGACTGCAGAACTACTGCAAGGTATAGGGAACACAAAGGTTCAGAGAGCATGATTTTATTGGTACATTAATTTTACAAGTAGATGTCTTAGATAACAGTTTTATATCGCAAAGACAATCTGATAAAAAGCTATGAGTGAAACTCAGGAAATCACTCTATGAGAAGGTAGAAATATCCAAAGCAGCAAGTAATAAACTAGCACCTATGACCTTTTGCCAATACATCAATAACAGGTTTCCCATCTTCTCGTAAATCCTCACATAAATATGATTATTTCTGTCTACAAAAGCCAGCTTCTCCTTTTATCAAACACATTTATTCTACACCCTTAAGTTTGGCTTTTCATTTTCTCAAAGTACACCCGTTTTCACTCAAATACCTTTCTTCATTTTTTATATATAAACTAATTCCAAACGGTAGTTTGCCAATGTTATAATATATATTGATTTTCTCCTAATTTTCTCTACATTCACTTGAAATTTCCTCCGCTTACACCTAGTTTGTATTGGGCTCTCAGCTTGCCAATTGATAAAAAATATGCTAATTTTATAACCATGCATGACCTTGACATTTTCAAGTGCTACAGTTTGCAACAATTCCTCAAGGAATTGTGCCCCATTCACCTCATGTTCCACCACCATAAACCAGGATTCAGTCTGAAGTTCAGGTTTTTAAGATAGTCAGCATAAAAGTACTTTTGCAAGATTATTACAAAAATACTAACTGGTACACAAAGGATAAGTACAACTGGCATTGGCATAGGCAGTAGCATAATTGTGTCAGAAATAGCATGTGGAATATGGGCCAATTAGATATATTGTCATTTATAGTTAAGACACCGAGGGAAAAATAGTTGTGAGTGAGCAGTGGAAGCCAAGATATAATCTCTCTCAGAGTGACTCATTGCAGTGTAGGGGATAAAACAGGATAGCAATAATTACAGGAAGGTATCAGAGAAGGAATATCAAGAAGGAAAACTAGTTGTGAAGATGATGAAACTGGAGGCAGGCCATGGAGACTTTTTATGTAGAGATAGAACATTCAACAGTAAATGCAACAACTTTTTTAGAAGAAAAATTAGTTCATTCTAGATAACCAAGAATCTCCTCATAATGACATACCCACTTGAAGGACCAATGACTCCCTGCTGATTACAACCATGTTCTCCATCAGCCCTTTCATGGCAATTCAACCACCATGACAAGGCTGGTGGAGAACAAATGCTGGGGGCCAGTTCCTGGACAGTGCAGGCCCCCCAGCACTGCTGGAATAAACACTTTCTGCTTTGCAGACAGTGCGTATTCCGTGGGTGCCAGTCGCCGCCCCGTGCAAAGGTATTGGACTGGGCTGAGTACAATGCCGCAGCACGTTTTCTGCTGAGTTGACCAGTGGAAACCCTGGTTTCCGCCAGTCAGCCCAGTGGAAAACTTGTAATAAGCCAGGTGGGGTGGCAGTCTCCTCACAACGGGCCTGGTGGTTGGGTTGTCAGACCGCCAAACTCTGAGGGCCTGATTATGAGTGTGACGGTCCTCGGACCTCCGCGATTGTGGCTGTCTGACTGCCACATTACAAGGTTGGAGGGCAGCCCCACAAACCTACCGCCATCTCCGTCAGAAGTCAGTGCCATCCTGCTGATTATGACGTGGTTCTCCAACAGGCTTTTCATGGTGGTTTCACTCCCATTAGAGGGCTGGCAGAGAACAGGTGCAGAGGGCCACAGGGGGGCCACTGCATTCCCATGCAGTTGTCACTTTTCCGTCAGCCCAGTGGGAAAGTCGTAATGAGCTTGGCGGGGAGGTAGCCAGTATGGCGGCAGCCTTCCCGTCTGAAGTTCGGCAGATGGGTCATCCCATCCACCGAACTCGAAATCAGGCCCTTTGTGTCAAACACCCTCTTTAAATTGGTTTGAATTGGAGTGGTTGGTTTACTCTAGGTACTGTAAAAGTTAATGTTTTGCTTATAGTAATAGTAAACTAACTTTAGTAAATAAAATATTTTCTTTTCATCAAACAATAAAAATACATCACAATTGACACAGATTTCTATACTGTATTTTTTAACATTTAAATTTACATTGAGTGTCATTTTTACATTTTGTACATATTTAATGCATTTTCAAATATATTATTTTTTATTATTATATATTAAATAATTGTTTATTTATTTTTTTAATGTTTCATTTATACTTTACACATTTTGCTGCACTAATTACAATGTTGGTAAACATATTTATTGTTTGTAAAAAAATATGTATATATTTTATAAATATTTATTGAATAATTATTAAAAAATAATTGTAATATATTTCTATTGATTTCTATGGGGATACAATTATTTTAACGATTATTTTGTAGTCTATATTGCTGTGTTCAATATTTTTGACATGATATGTTTAGTTATAGTTGACTATGTGTGTGTTTCTGATATTTTTGTCATTGATATTTGTAAAAATCTGTTTTTGGTCAACGATATTTGCTTGCTCGATATTAGTGTTTGTCTTAGTTATGTATAGAAAGGCAATATTTTTGTTCTTGATAGAAAATTCCCTCTATTTCTATATATCGATATTTTTGGTATTCATACTATATCAGTGGTCCATTTGTCACTCCAAACAATCCATCTTTTTTTTTAAATGTTGCCCTTTTGTAGGACCGCACTAAAAGATTCTGTTAAGGAACATACAAATTTACTTGTTCTCCTCAGCCGTGGTGGTGACGTTTTTTTAAGGGTAAAAACAGAATTATGTCTGTATTTTTAGCTATACAAAATACTTCAATTGCAACTTTGACCTATGATGTTTGCATCAGTTTTTGCCCCCTACCATTGAATGGGATAGGACTGCATTATGTGACCAGTCATCAAATGCTTTCCAATTTATTACATTTATTATTAGTTTTCAATGCTCTTGTATTGCTATTTTTCCAGACGGGAATGAAGGAAATTGCATCTCATTTAAATCTCTGCTCTTGTTTCTGGTGTTAATCATCTGTGTCCCTTTGTCCTGTGCCCTGTGCCTTTGTGCTGCTGATGCTCCACTCACTGCCTCCAAACATAGTCTCCCACTCAGGTATATTTCTGCAGGGTCTCAGGAAAATAAGACAGGTTTGCTGAGCACTCAGGTCTGCAAGTATGTATATAATTTCAGTCACTGCACATCGAGTTCATGGCAGGTGGTGCCATTCTCTAGGAATTTAGAGCCTCTTTTTGGTATAAGGAGGACAGATGGTGGATATTCATTTATGTCTGGTCCATATCTGTGGGGCAGGCCCCATCGCTTAAAAAGAGCAGCCAGCTCTGGCATTAACTTCAGATCTCAGGCATGTCACTTTCCCCTGGAATTTGCTGGTTATCTCTTAATATGAGGGGCATTAATGACTCATGACTGACATCACTGAAATCAGGTGGGTGATTCCAATGTATGGTGACTAAACCTGACATTTGGTGCTCATCCCTGGTAGTTGGCGTATCTCATGTGATATGTGATAAATACATGTGGCACATATCCCAAAGCATGTGGTCAGCAGCCAAATGTGATGATCTCCTGACCATCACAAAATGTGGTATTGCAAGGTAGATGTTAGAAAGTCATGAGTTTGAACCCCTGCAACAGTCTCAGCTTTCCATCTAGGAGATTGGTAAACTCTGTAAACTGAGTAATACGAACATCTCTTATTTACAATGCTTAGAAATAAGGTATGAGATGCAAAAAAAGTTTTTAATTTTATATCTCCTGCCCTTAGGAATGCCATTCCAGGCAGCTGACTGCCCCACTTGTGACTTTGAAGCAAAATCTGGTCTGTGAGCCTGAATCTGAGATGGAGGAGAGATAGTACAGTAGCAGGAGTAACTAAAGTGAATTCTCTGAGTGTGGCTTCTGCGTTTCACCTTGACTCATTTTCTAATGTAAAGTACCATGAATGTAGAGTAACGGAACTCTGAAAGGAGCTTTGGCTGGAAAAGTCTGAGTGCTGGCCAGGAGCAAAACAGATGGGCAGAGCACCACGGCCAGTGAGGGGTGGCATATGGGCAGAGCACCAAGACATTGAGGGGTGGCTTATGGGCAGAGCACCAAGGCCAGTGAGGGGTGAGTTTGGAATGCCCGGAAGAAGATAAAATGAGCAACCATGCTGGCTTCAGTGCTGCCCTGGCTGATCACAACCAAGCCTGTCGGAATCAGAGTTCCTGGAGGAGAAGGCGGTTCCCTGGCAGTCCAACCGCCAGGGTTGTAATGTTGTGGTGGTTGGACTGTCACAACCGTGGTGGTCCAACTGCCACCGTGAGTCTGCCGGTCTTGAGACAGCCAGACTCGTAATCAGGCCCTAAAGGGGTGACATTTACTATTCCTATTCCAATCTACACTAACTTGAGGAAGGTGTTGGACACTAAAGGGGCAACATTTCCTATTCCCACTCCTACCTGAACTAACTTAAGGAATATGTTGGATACTAAAGGGGTGGCAACTACTATTTCCACTCCAAACTAAACCAACTTGGGGAATAAGTTGAGCACTAAAGAAGTGACATGTACTCTTCCTACTCCAATCTAAGCCAATTTAAGGAAGGTGTTGGACACTAAAGGGGTAACATTTACTAATCCCACTCTAAAATAAACCAAATTGGGGAAGATGATGAACACTAAAGGAGTGACATTTACTATTCCCACTCCAATGTACACTAACTTGAGGAAGGTGTTGGACACTAAAGAGGTGACATCTACTATTCCAACTCCTAATCACAACCAATTTGGGGAATATTATTTGATTGTGTGGGCAAAGGATGGTAACAAAACCTGTTTCTTTATAAATGAAACTGACTATGGGGCTGGGCACCAGCCCAATCAAGATAGCAGCCAAATATTGTATATACACCAAATGTGCGCTCTCTGGGTTTTATTGTATAATAAGAGGCAATGACACATGTGCTTACTTCTAAAACATGTTACCTTGCTTGTCTCTTCCCCATATATTCAGGGTGGCACAAAACATCTCCTTGTAGAGCTAAGGTGATGTTATAGAAAAATAGCATCTATTGCAGCTTTAACTGGAAGTCTTTTTATTTCAAAAGATGTGTATGCTACTCACAGCTACAGAGGACTAACTACCTTCTGATAATCCAATGAAAACAGTCATCTAGATATGTTTTAGTAATTTACAATTGCTGAAGAGAATCCTAAATTGTCGGATATCTTTAATGGATAAAAGTGCACTTTTTAGGTAATGTGTTTCTGAATAACATGCATTTTTTAAAGCACATGTTCACTCATAGGGTATTCTTGGCACTGATTACAGATATTTCTTGTTAACTAATGGTACTCATTTTATCTTCAGTTTAGGCTAAGTGGACCCACCAAGATTCAAACGTGTGACCATGATGCCTAACAGAGATTACAGGAGTGGATCAGGGGTGGTTCCTCCATTAGGGCAGAGGAGTGTCACCTCCCCCACCCCGTCAGCAGCATCAGCAGCATCAATTTACCAGAAAATGATAATAAACTGAGTTTATTATTGTATTCTGGTAAAGGGCTGGGGCCACTGGGGTGACGAGCAGTGAGGGGGAGTGCTCACTGTGCATGTATTTTTGGCCAGCCATCTCGAGCAGGTCAAACACACATGCGCAGTAGGCTCTTTCCAGCCCAGCAACACAGTTGCTGGGCTGGAGAGAGCATGCACAGGCTCCTAGTCTGCCTGGGAGCGCCCTGGCTGGACGATGCCAGCCAATCCTGATGCTGCTCTCAGCAGCATCAGGATTGGTCGCAGGGCAGGCTGACAGCCTGTGCCTGCAGAGCCAGGGACAAAGCAAAGGAGAAGGAGGAGCGGAGCAGCCCGCGGCGTTCAGGTAAGTGTTTTTTTTTTTTTTAATAATAATTTGATGTTTATTCCCTCCTTCCTCCCACCTCCGCGTGCGCCCCTTTCACGTCCTGCAAGCCCTGACTGGAGTGGATGCATTAGTCCACTAAGCCACCATGACTATGGGGCAGATTTAAGAGACCCCTGCGCCATATATCGCCACATTAGTATAATTTTTTTAGGCTAATGTGGCAATATTATGGAAAAAATGCCACACCATATTTACAAAGTGGCGCAATGCATGCATTGCACCATTTTGTAACCCTTTGCCCACATTATGCCTGCGCTAGGCATAATGTATGCAAGGGAGCGTCTCCCCATTATGGGGGCTGGAAAAATTGTGCAAAGAAATCAAAAAGATTTCTTTGCACCATTTGTTCACCAACGGGCCCCTATGTACTGTTCAGTGTTAGCGCCAAAATGTTGGTGCTAACATGAGCAGTACATCAATAGCATCAAAATTTCTGATGCCATTGCCCCCTACCCCATGGTGTGCTGTATTTTAAATGCAGTGCACACATGGTGGAGGTAAGGGGGGTCTAAGGGGCTCCAGGAAAGTGGCTCTGCACTGGGTGCAGCACCACTTTTCTTAAATCTGCCCCTAGAGGTGAAACAACAGTGTTACCTACACATTTTCATTTGAAATACATATTGGCACAGGTGTTGTGACTATTATATTCTTTTAATTTATTATTTACTTAGCATTTTTGCATGCAATTTTAATAGAACAAGTCTGTTACTTCCTAACGTGCAAATATTCTAAGAACAGGTATAGAATGCATTTTTAATTTTAATGTGCATCAGGAGGAAATTAATTACACTTTTTGGTGCAAAGAAGATGTACTATTACATTTGAACTACTGTAACCGAAAAACAAGCATAAGGAATTGAAAGAAGAACAGCTTTAGCAAATTAAAGGTTTGGCCCACCACCTTAGCAATGACGTAATCTGCCTTTTAGCCAGATGTGCATATATGATCAGGTCAGCTAGCATAATTTTGTACAGTGAACTGCTGTCATTATTTAGAGATTTAATTGGTGCCAGTTTTGAAGAGTACAATAATGGATCATTGTAGACATTCAAACATAGCAATTCCATAACTTGGTGGATGCAGCCATTATCCACAGAGACTATATAAATCAAAAGTTGCATACAATTTAAACAATTGATGACCTTATTAAAGAGTTTAAGACTCAATCACATTAAATTACAATGAATGCAATTTATTTACAAAGTTTATGAATACAATCCTTTGTAATTGTAGCAAGAAAGTGCTCATAAACGTGAAAGGGTGCCAGTGTGAATAGATAGTGAAAAGAACATCAGAAGAGGTATTACTTCTGACTCCTTGAGTGATTTTTGAGTTGGAGTCCAAAAATGGAACTTATCCTCTAGGCTATAGGAGGTCATTATCAGGACAGGGAAGTTTGGGGTGAGCACTTAATTTACCATCAGGCCTCCTGTATAGAAGCAGCAAAGAAGTGGAAGCCACTCCAGAAGTGCTCATGGGAGTGAAGGGGCTTCTGTCATGTAGGAGATGTACCTATACAGTGTTCCAGAAGGTGTCGGAAATTGCTGGTAGAGCTGAATGGATCAAGGCTGAACCACCACAAAATCGAGTGTGATGGTGGATGCTGAAGGAGAAGCCGGTAGAGCCATTCAGGGGACAAGTCAAGGCAGCAGCATGGAGGTTATTGTTTGCCCAAACATTTGTATATTCAAAAGGGAAGCCACCAAGAAAATGAAGCGTGATGTGCAGGGATCCCGTGTTCCCTACATTTATCACTGAATTAATCACTGAAGGAACCAGATGAACCAATCAGGTGAATGAATCAAGGCAGCACCATGGAGGCCATCTATATGGAAAAATGAGTAAATCCAGAAGAGGCGGCCATTGGTAAACCAGTGCGTCATGTAGTGATCAGGCGCTCTCTGAATGAATCACCACAAATTAATTAAAGAGTAAGAGGCCATTTCATTAGGTGATTGTGTTATATCGCGGTTCCTCAGGGCAACACCAGCAAGACCTTAAGAGAAGTTGTGATAAGTAACAAATAATAGGATGGCATTGAGTTGACCTTCTACTCAATGAAGGTGTGATATTAGAAGAGTGTTCTAGTTTCATAGATTATGATTGGAGAGCACTTGATAACCAGGCCAGTGGTTCTATATTACATTTAATAGGACATACGAATTTAGGTCATTCTACGACTTACACAAAATACATCGGGGCTGAATTGTGCACATTTTCAAGCACAATAATAAAGGCAAGGGAAGGATACGTGTAAGTAATATTTGTGCACATATGATTTGTCCAGCAGTTAGGTCTAATATTCAATCACTTTAAAGACAATTTGCATTTTATGACTTTATGTAGGATGCAACAATATATGCATTTATTTATGATCAATAGTAATCATGGGTACAGATCATTTGCATTAATTATTTTTATCTGTCCTCTTTCCCTATTTACAGAGGTTTTATAATCGCCAATCCTCCTCAAGCCCTTCTTCCTAGGATATATCATATTATCACCTGCACTCCTCTCAGAGGTTTATCAGAACTTGTCAGGATTGAATGCTTCACCGGCCATCACTGCTATTTCCATAAATGCTTCAAACTCATTTTCTATTTCTTCAAGCAGTATTACTCTCTTCATGTTATGTTTTAAATTCATGATATATCTTATGAAGTCTAGAAACGCATCAAAATAAACACCTGTAAGAATTTTGCTGTTTTGATAGTTATTGATTTACATGCTGTGCAATTTAGTGGTTGGTCAGAATAGGTAATCTTAAATTTATCAAGAATTGTCCTTGTGGGATTTGAAATAGGCATTGAAAATGGGTGCTTATATAATGAGATCAATATTACACCATGTTTCTGGCACAGTGTGATCAATAGATAGTATAAGGACCAGTGCATTCAATCAACATTTTATTGAATATGTCACTAGTCGATTGCATAGAATACTACCATGCAGTTTATATTACGATTTATTCAGAAATATAATAGCAAGGTACACTACATGACCAAATATAACTGGTTACAGCTCTTTTCACGAATACTTTGATAACCTCGCCATCTGAGAAAGAATCAATAATTTAGGCAAACTGGGTTACTGCAAATATTGTTCTTGGACAACCATGTCAGAGAGACGGATGAAGACGATCACTCACCTACAGTGGGGCTTCAAAGATGAGCAGGCAAATGAACTGTGAAGAAAGAAGAAAAACGTCAGGTGGGACGTAATGAAAAGAAGGAAAATGTTTCGCAATCAACATTTATATCACAGTGTTTTCAACTGAAATAAAATCGAAACAGTGTCATGGTTACACATTTGTCAGAGAAAGTGAGCATACTCAAAAGTAGTTTACTAAAAAAAAAATGAGAAGAAAGCAGGACAACAGAATTTTCGGTCTCAAAACTTTGTTGAGAAAAATATACCTACCTATTAGAGTACCAAGCAAAATATTCTTCAAGTTCATCCATAAACAGTGGAGAGAACGGAGACCTCAATGGAAGCAGTAAACAGAGCGCATTTGCCACGAAGTTGTGAAAACTGGTCTAGCACTCTATTACAAGCAAATTCTTGAACTGTTCTGCATTTTGCGGACAGCTCTGCAGGCTGTAGTTGCTTGCTGAACTTTAGTGTCCGCACCTTTACGCTCACAGTGCCTCTACATTCAGTAGTGAGCGGTCCTCCCCCCGCATGCCTCTCCTTGCTAGTTCAAGCATGTTAGGGAGTTAGATGCTTATCCTGCCTTTTCCTCTCCTACAGGAACTGCACTAGAATACTTCCTCATAAAATACCTTAACTCAAAACACAGCATGATATGCACACATAGAAGTTGCTTGGCCAAACTTACCAGTTATACTCTACCTTTTTCTTCTCCCTATTTTAATTAAGGCTCTCAAATATTTTGTTTTCAAAAAGATTAACAAATAAAAGGTGAGAAATTGTTTACTATATAACTTCAGAAAATGATCCCAGCCCTCCAAGTGCGGTAAGCATTTGGAGGCGGGGGAACACCCAAACTACGGTCCGTTGTACATATTGGGGTAACTTTACCTATTACTCTGTGATATTTATACCTGACATATTTGTGGATTCCTATGCAATCACTTTCCCAAAGACAGACTCGTTGATGTGGTGATGTCCTGAAGTATACAATTGTGTCCAAACAACATAAAATAGCAGTTAGAAAGGCTCATAGACTACAAAATTGTGCTGCTGCCTACATAGAAACACGTGCAGAAGATGTAAACAATCACCATTCTGTAACATTACACCAATTTTGCTGACCCCCTTCCAACCTTAGAATGAATTCCTTTTCATAAAAAATTAATTTTTGTTGCACATGCCAGTTAAAATCACATCGGATTTGCAATCCTAGCGGTGAGGATAATGCTGTCATGTCAACCCACAATGGGAATTGGGATCAGGCAATGCAGATGTTAACAGGCCAGGTGTTCAGAGAAATCTGATCTAATCCTGATGATGATCCTAGTATTGCTAAAAGGATCAAAACGTAATCAACTTTGACACCTTGATCCCATGTGAATTGCCTATTATATGTACAAGGGCTATGTTGTATCTTTGTTGATTTGTGACTTATCAGGTGTATTTATTTTTGTCACAAATTTGCCTGTCTGTTCTTATTGAACATGCTTCCCACTTACATTTCTTTGTGTAATTCAGTTGCTAATAAAATATATCTTGTGTTGATTGGACAGTGCATATGGGTATGATTGTTCTTCCATTTGCATACATACATATTGTTTTGTCTCTTAATAATTATACTTGAACTCCAGGTCCCTTGTTATCCATTGTTTTCCCTTGTTTTTTATAGCTATACTTCCAGCAGCTTTCAGTCAACAATACAAATGTCAAGAAAGCTCTGGTGATTAATGTTTCCACTGGTGAGAGATTGGAATTTTCTTTATTGACAGTTTTGGCTCATCATAATAGTAGCACAGAGGATTAATGTGCCTGCTGCAAAGAACGTGTACCGTGCAAATCACAGAACTGGGTGTCAGTGAACTACAAGCAGAACTATAAAAAAATGAATTGTATGTTAGAGAGAGGCTAGGGAAAAATGAGGTGCACTGTTGGACAGTGGTAGTGAGTGAATTCAGGGAGAAGGAGGTCACCGGTTGGGGGGAGGCCAAAAGAGGTTGTCAGTGCTAAAGCGTGGTCTCCCTGCCCCACCACACAGCTTATTTTGAGGCAAACAATCTCTTTCTCAGACGAAGTTGACAAAAATGTTAACAGCCTGATGGAAGCTGCAATTGCGTTGCACATGTGAAGTACTAATTCAATCAAGGGCTTTCTGCTAAAAGTGCAAAATTTCGGAACAACCTTTTTTTTCAACACAGTCAGTCACATTCAGAAATGCTCACTCAGGAGATGTTACTTTCAATAGTTGTGCTCATAGTTAACTCAATCAGCAAGCTGCGTGGAGTTCGAGGAGGACAGAGTCTTGCATACTTCAGGATCGGACTGGGACAAAAAATTAGCCCAGCTACGAAAATGAAACTGGACCTCATTAGCAAACCAGATATAAAAAAATGTGGCTGACACTAGCAAATCAGGCCTGTTTTGAACTTATAAATACACACTGCATGGTTATTTTGCATTGTATGAGAGACTGCACAGATTCATGTTTACTGCAGGCAATATTTGTGGTAATATCAGAGAAATAAACAGTAAAAATTGCCCTACCTGGCCATAAAATAGGCCTAAATTCTGTTTTAAAAAATGGTCCACGCACTGATGTCAGACCAGCCCATTGGGCTCTCCCTGATTGTCCTATAGGCAGTGTGACCCTGCATACTTCTCTTTTCAATGAATGAATAACCAGCACAGTTGTGTGATATATTGCTATGTTAGAAGTTGGTTGTGAAGTAAAGCACCACCTAATTGGTCGATCTGCCTTTAAAGAACTAACCAAGTGGCGACCCTTTAGATGATCAGGTCAGAGGGGCTGAAAATATCAGTTGTTTAAGAGAGGGGCAATGTAATTTATTCTCAGGAAAATATCATGAACGAGTACTGTTTATTTACTACACTTATTTACACAGGGCAATGCAGAATTAGCATGATTCGAAAGGGAAGGCAAAGAAAGCAAAACTGGGACCACCAGAGAGGTACAACCGGAACTATGGAAACAAGACAATCTGTGTTTTAAAATAAAACAAGAATAATTTTAAACAAATATGTAAACATCTATTAAAGACCGAGGAGGAATGAAACATTTTCATACATTAATTTTATAAATACACTCTAAACACGGGAAGCAGAAAAAGGGGTGCTAATAGTAAACAGAAAAACAAAGGACACCCCGTGCAGACAAATATTTATCAAACAGCTAGGGCACTCAGGGGCATATTTAAGAAACGTGGTGCTGCACTGTGTGCTGCGTCACTTTCCTTGCTCCCTTTACTGCCCCATTACCACCACCATGTGTGTGCTGCATTTAAAATATGGCGCACCATGGAACAGAGTGGGGGGCAATAGCATAATTTTTCATGCTATTGATATACTCTGCAGGAGTAGCATCTAAATATTGGCACTACTCCTGCAGAGTACATAGGGGCCCATTATAAAAAAAGGAAGCCCCCTTTTAACGCCTACTCTGAGCAGGCATTAAAAGTGCTGGACAATATGACGCAAGGAAATCGAACAGATTTTTTTGGTCCCCCTAACAGGGTAATACCCCCTTTGAATACATTATGCATGGTGCAGGAGTAATGTAGTGCAAAGGGTTACAAAGTGGTGCAATGCATGCATTACGCTACTTTGTAAATGTGACATGAGGATTTGGCCTCATTGGGCCACATTAGTGTAAAAAAAATGACGCTAATGTGGCTCAAGGTGGCGCTAGGGGCCTCAGTTTCTTATCAAACAGATGAGCATGGGAAGTCTTGCAAAGCTTGAACCTGAATGGCAGAACATTTCACATTGAAGGACTCAGATAAGAAACCTTATTCCTTTCTCTGGTGTTTTTCAATGTGCTGTTTACAGAGGTCGACCAGATGAGCTTTTGAAAATGTTGTTAGTCAAATAGTAAGCTTTTCCATAAAGTATGCGATGAGGGACCTTGAAGGACAGTCTAGGCCTTGTTTACGGTTTGACTGAATAAGAGCACTGCCATAAATGGCTGTGGGCCTGTCTATTGAAACCGATAATTCCCTATATTATTTAGAGCAGGTTTCCCAATGAAGGAACCACAAATGACAATGCCATCAGATACCGGTGACATGGAGACTCGTCCACTGCTAAGCTGCCAGGTCACAGTTTCAGTAACCCATCCCTACATGAGGTGGAGCCACCATCACTGAATTTCTGCACGTCTGCCCTGTGAAGCATGGTGGATCCATGAAGGGAAAACTTACAATTGCGGTAATACACAAGCACAAAACTCACACACATCAGGGCTACTGTGTTTTTGTAATAGCAAAACTAGCTTCCACCTTTGGAGTTTGATTCAGTGAAATAAAAATGAATGATGGGCGGGTAAACCAATCAAAACACAGATGCCGCTTTTATCCATGCCTTCAGCATATCTGCTACATCGGTGGGTGCACTGAAGACACATAGATCCCTGCTAGGCAGGTGAGTATCTCTAAATGTGATGTGTGGTTCTCTGCTGAGGGTGCAGAGGCCAGGGTCTCCGCCAACTTGGTGGGCTGGCGGGCCACCTAGGTCGCTGCAATCTGAGTCCCTCTTCCTGAAATAGGTAGCCTATAAAGTTTTTCAGCAATTTAGACCATGTATAATAAAACAATATTTTGTAAATAGGGAACATACAAGCAGAGTTTAGGCGTGTGCCTGGACAGTAAGGTGGTCATTTGATAGGCATGGAATGAGTGTTAGGACACAGCAGAGTACGTGATGAAAAAGAATATCTTTATTTCGGATTTTCATCAGTATTTCTCTTTATCATGCGCTTCCCCTCAGTTATCATTCAGCAAGTTTAGTCAGAGACGGTCGATGTTGTTATTGCAAAGGCTGTTGATAGGGCAGCAAATTTAACACATCTGTGAATTTCATATTCAGCCAAGAAGACATTTTGTTACTTGGACACAGATGGCTTGTTTTATCTGTCACCGAAATCCACCAGTTTAACAAGGGGTTAGAAAAGAAGCAAGGACAAAAAAGCCTTTGCGGAATCTGGAATTGTGGAAATGGTTGAAGGGGGCTAGTGGGACAAGGAACCGATTTACATTCAATTTAAATTGAACGTTTACAATAATGTCCTTTTAAAGGTCAGGTATCTTGCTAAGGACATGTTTGCACGTTGTTGTAACAAGAGCACGGCATCCAGAGTGCGTTCAAGAGGAATAGCTGCGTGCATGTTAATGCTCTTTGCGTTTGCTTGAACTGAGGCGTCGCCTTGACCCACAAGAAAAAACGCAATCCAAACAAGCACCGCACTGGGAGCGCTCATATTTATTGGCTGGCGACCTGATAGATTTCCCAAACTGTATTTTGTAAAAGTGATTGCTAGCCACATAAAGTCAAGGCCCCATTATTGAAATAACTGTTTTATGAGTGCAGACAGGGGAGACATGTCAAGAGAGGCATTTTAAATTACTTGTTTTAATCTTCTTGTCCTCGGAGGCCTGGTTTGCCTTTGTCACCGAGGTCACAAATTAACAGCCCCTTACGATGTTAGCACGGGGACTTTGCAGCCAACAGAAAAACTCCACCTGCCAATGGCCTTTTTACATTCCTCACACTTGTCAATAATTGTTTTGTATAAAAAACAAACAGCTTTAACTAACAAGGGCCCTTGCTTCCCACCATGCTACTTGTAATAAGTGCATGTCACATTCGTTTACTGGCTAGGCCCAGGCAAAAGCGTTTTCTTACTTAATTACATTGGAATCAAAACGTTTACAGCGTGAGTGTCTGTGCTCTCAGTTCTTTGGAGCTTGCACTCTTTCAGGGTGGTAAGCTCCAGGACTCCATACTTGAGACCGTAACTGCTGGGAAGCGTAAGCCTCCCCCATTCATTCTCTCCCAAACAAAAAGCTGTTTTTCCCATTGCTCGCATGGACAATCACTGTTTGTATATTAAATGCCAATCTAGTGTCATCAAAATCACAAGTTCACAGACGTTTGGAGTTTCAGGGTGATCCAGTCTGACCATGCCTTCATATTACCCTAAAGTAACATTGTGATGTCAAATGCACCGTACAATGCCTGAAAAACAAATGTAACACATCTGTGGGGTCTCGACTACCTATTCAAGTTAAAATGTTGGTTCCTGTGCCTTGTCTTAGGAATATTGCAAAATCACAAAAAGTCATATACTTATGGGCCTGATTTAGAATTTAGCAGAGGTTACTTCTTCGCTACTGAGACAGAGTATGCCTTAAACAAACCCTTGGTCTAACCATCAGATTTACAGGCAAGCGGACCTTAAGTAAGTCAGCGACTGAGCGTACTCCACCTCCATTGCTCACATACTCCTCTGAAAGACTGACAGAGTATGGGCCGTCTGAGTTTTGGCCATGTGACTTGCCGCCAAATTTAGAAAGGGCGTTCAGCGGCCAACTTCCATCCTCTCTTACTGTTGTGAAACACCGGGTATCAGTGCTTAATTTACGTTTGTTGTTTCCGGTGCTTATTTTTGAGGGCCGGCACTTAGTCTTCTGCCTCAAGCATTTACTGCGAGCAAAAGACACTTTTGGGAAAGACGGAGAAAGAGAAAAACAAAAAGAGTCATGATGAGAGAAATCAGAAAGCTGCAGGTGTGAGCTGATGGGGCAGGGAGTGGCTTTAAATGGATTGAAGAGGTCAGAGATGGCATCGGATTACGCTGCCTCAGTATTCCATGCTTGCATATTTAATTGCAGCAGCCGCGTGTTTAAGAGGAGTGCTTTGAGCACCGGCACCTTTTTATTTACAAATTAAGCACTGCCGGGTAGTAAGGGACGATTGAAGGACTTCTACGCCATGTGAAACCACTTCCACGGTGTGGAGCTCATTAGTTTTTTGTTTTTTGAAAAAAAAAAAACCTGCTTTGGGATTTGTTTTTTAAAACAGAAAAACAAGTTAAAGTTTGATGAGCAGTCATCATGTTTAACGGAGCTGAACATCAAACTTTTAACGCATTGACATTAATCACTTGGAAGGTGATTCCTGCTAGTGTTA
Source organism: Pleurodeles waltl (assembly GCF_031143425.1). Classification (NCBI taxonomy): domain Eukaryota; kingdom Metazoa; phylum Chordata; class Amphibia; order Caudata; family Salamandridae; genus Pleurodeles; species Pleurodeles waltl. The sequence continues at coordinate 919,065,722 of NC_090436.1, forward strand.
AGACATGTCTGCAGGGCCAGTGGATATATCTTAATGTGGAGGATGAGAACTCCATCAGGGCAATGGATTATTTTGCTCTATCGCCTCACAGAGTATATTGCTCCATAATCCTGAGTAAAGCCTGTCCTCTGTACTCAAAATCAGGCCCTGTGTGTCATAGAAAATATGTTTGATCTGTGTAATTTCCATACATTTTAAGGACTTACAAAACTCCCCAGGAATACACATGGATGTCTGCTATTTTTGTGCAAACGCAGGTTACTATCCTGGAAAATACATGATACTTCACATTTTACTAATCCAGGCCTCCCCACATTAACATACCATTCGGTGTGATATAGTCGCACTTTTTGTGATGCAATGCCATGCACACACGCTTTACAATTAAGGTAATTAAACTAATCAAAAACATGCTTCTACATGGCATGAAAATCTACTAGGAAAAAAATAATAGAGATGCCATTTTACAAGACTGTAATTTTTAAAGGTCAAGCTACGACCCATGCTGCTTACCAAGGTTCTGCCAGGGCTTGTCAAAACTATCACCCCACTTTGTTGTCTTCTTTTATCAGTTCAAATGTTTTAATTGATATGTGATTAAAGTGAAACATTCGTTCATACCTTTCTTTTTAGATCACAGTTGCTTTGCGGTAAATCGCAGTGTGCTACAACAGTACAGGCTCTCTGTATTTCTGCAACGTGTATTCAGGACGTTAAGGTAAATTATATGGACTTGATTTCCTTTCTTGAGCACATCAATTCAAATCGTTGCACAAAAAAATCCCATGTGAAAATGGAAGAACTTCATTTATTGATTCAGGATCTCTTGCCATTTATTCACTGAACTGGACTAACAGACATTGAAAGTTTTCCAGACATAAATTTAGTTTAAGAGATGGAAACAGGGGTGTCTGGTCCAAGAGAAGAGGAGAAAAGTGGGTTTAATGAAGTAGCGAGGTTTAACAATAATTTCAAAACAAATTCTAAATAAGCCCATCAGTCTTAATAAATTACAAGTTCAGTAAGGCAAATTACCACATTATTGGAAAACGAGGCACAGAGGCATTCCTTTACCCATTAAGATCTCGTTAAAGAGGCCCACAAACTCCTGCATGCAAACAGACTCAATTGCACTAGGCAATCTTTCTGGTACTATATATAATAATGCAAACAAAAGTGAGTATCTGTCTAGAAAGACAGCACATTTCATAAATCTGTTCAAACAGACTATGGACATATTGTGCAAAGTACTTTCCCATCTAAGGTGCTTAGCTAGTATTAGGTGTCTGCCGCCCTTCTTGCAACCAGGGCATAAAATGGCTTAAAAATAATTAACACCCTTTTCAATTCATATATCTACTGTAGGCTCATCAGTGATTTGTCAAAGAAACACATGTGATAGATGACTGAAGCCTGGCAGGCAAAAAACGACACAGTTAAACTTTTAAGGCATTGACAAGGGTATCTATGCACTCCATACATTTTAGCTAGAACACTATAGGGATAGAACCCTTGATAGTACCCTCTTTATTGGAGAGGGTCAGCAAGCAGCACATCGTATTTCAAGTTTTAACCACATGTTGAAAACTTGCGCATTAATCTGATAGGCCTAACTTTTGGAGGAGCCCCTCGTGTCACGAAGGTCATCAGAATATGACAGTTTATGTTTTATGTTAACCGCAGTTTAATGGATAAAGGTAGAAAACCACACTGACACAATTTAAATGTGCACTTACTTGTATTTCAGAGTTCGACCTAGGTGGCATTTGAATTTAATCACATGCTAGAGGGATACAATTAATGCTAAAATGGAATTTATACTGTAGACTAACAGTGCATATAGAAAGATATTGAATTTCTAATGATTAGTAAACGATTATTGAGTTTAAAAATATGTGCAAAAGTGAGAGAAGTGTAATTCTCTGTTGTACCTAATGAAATGCAGTAACAAAGCTGTCTCATTTGTATTAAATGTATCACTCATATTAATTATTAATGAATTATTATTAATGCTAAATTTATAAATTTGTATATTACATGTGTTTTACTAAAACGTATTAATTGAATTCCTTATTGTAATTCCCTTGTGTTAGCATCAGGGAGACCTGCTGAAGTTTATAATTTATGACCATGCAAGAAATGCTTGTTTATTTACTAACGTGAACATTCTTTTAGGTTATGTTCTCATGAGAAGCTTCGCTAGTTAGTAATAGGCTCTGTGGTTTAAATATAGAGAGAATGTAGCATGGTGTCCTTGACCCGAGAACATCGTGAAACATGGGCTGGTATATTTTACAATTGTTTCAAACATGAGTAGGGTCACACAGATGGAAGATGTTCCCATGACAGACCTGGGAAAGAATTGTAGTGTTTCAACGTGGAGTCTGATGATTGATTACTATTGGAAGATGCCCCTTCAATGTGACATGAACTGATATATTTGACAAATCAGAATAGTTTGGGAGATCTAACATATTGATAGACATTTGAACTTTGGGCAGTTCCTATCAGCTTGCGGGGAGCTCCTGATGCTTGCAGACGTCTTGCTGATCCTGATGCTGTGCAGATGAGGATTCCCTGAACGCTGTACCGTTGGAGAGGTATCTTCCTCTCTGCCATTGCTTTTGAAAGGCCCTTTTAGACTTAGAAATTCTATTTATTTTCCTCTTCAGAAGACTCTTGACTAAGCTTCTGATATGCTGACGTGTTCCTATTTTTTCTTATCTTTGCATATCTAACTTAGTGATCTGCAGTCTGAGATTATCTTTTCCATATTAATTTTTCAGTTTTGATGTTTTTTGTATTTTGCCTGCATGTGTTCCTCCCCACACAAGTATTTCCCTAAGTTGGTTAGTTGTAGAGTTGACCTGTGTCCAGTCAAAGATTATTGATTCTACTAATTTGAATTGACTTATGATTGTTAACTCTGAGCAACGTTTCATCTCTGTAACTCAGAAATTCTTGTTGATGATATGCATTCTTCTTCTTGAATGCTTAGTTTTATCAATATTAACTCACATAAATCTATTTTGATGCCTTGGGTAGCCCTTGGGGATTATGTACCTTTATAACTTGTTTTTGTGCATTGTCTACATGACTTTGAGCTTGGGTTTGTAATAAATTTTAACTTTATTCCTGATTGGAGCTTTCCTTTTGTGGCCACATTAGTCATGGTGTTTCATTGGTTAGGGGTTGTTTTGAAAATCTGTTGATGGTTCTACCACCCCACTTATTAGGTCCAAAGATTCATCCACCTCGAAGAGCATTGATTCCTGCGAAGGATGAAAATGCTACAGCAAATCTCAGGGAGAGTTTCACAGGGAAAGCTAGGATGTGGCCTGGCAGGTGGGAGCATTACATGTTCCTCCTCTAGATGGAAAGGAGTCAGCAGAGACCATGGACAGGTATGGGGCCTCTCTTGCAGCCCGATCTCAAAGTGATTTTTCCATATGGATTTTCCTGTCAGTAAAATCAGATCTACTATTCCCACACCCAAAACATCAAGGTGCAGCAGGAACATAGGACCACTTGCAATTGAAGGAGTGGTATCCCACCCAATGACACTGCCCTGCTCAACTAGTAAAAGTCACCTAAGTGGATAATTCACTTCATATAAGCTCAGCAATAGAATGTTAAAAACATTGATCTAGTGTCCTCAAATCCTCTAAATGGTCTTTGTAAATTTATGGCACAAAGCTGGTGAACTTCATCACATGCTAGCCCTGTGGGATTTCAAAAACTATGCTCGAAGAAATAGTAATTGCCTGGCAGACACCTGCCTAAATATCTATATACGGTTTACTGAAACTCACATTCCTTTTTTGCCATAAGTCACAAATCCTGAGGCTACAAATGTGGATTCACTGAAGCCTCTATTGTGATTTTCCAACAATTATATTACATTGACCAATAAATAGTGATTCTCTTTGAGTCTTAGCTCTTCAAAGCTTTGCCGAGATGAACAACAGGTGCAGTATGCCCTGTTCTCACTAAGCCGTCACATTGCCAGTTTCACCATTTCCCCTTTTTTTTCCCAATTTTATTGAATCTGAAATTGGTGCTTCTCTTCTTTAGGGTGACAGTGGTACAACGTCAACTGATCGGTCCACCTTTTTAGGTGGTTATCATGGACACTTCTATGGGTAGACAACACAGGCCATGTTATTGGGAATTGAGAGGGAATTCATAGTATCCTGCAGGTGCTGACACTACCTCTGACAATCAGTGAGAACACAGAAGGGTTGATCTGGATCATGTAACGAAAATCATCAAGAAATGAAAGGCAGTGTGCAACCCTGTTCATCTGGAGATCCAAAGCATGTGACCTGCTCTCCTGAGCCCTCCATTAGAATGGAAGAAACAGTGAAAGAATGTAATGTGATAGGTGAGGTGGAAAAGATCAACTGTATGAGAGAGAGGAAATTTAGAGTGAGGGATGTGTGTATGAGCATGTTGAGAGTGAGGTAACTTAGACGAGGGTGTCATATAAGACAATATATGGCAGTGTTAAAAAGTGCAGTGTGTCTGACCGGAGCAATATAGGATAGACTAGGAGGATTTGTAAGAAAAAGGGGAGAGGTGCAAAAGGGCTAGACACATACCAGAGATTGTGAAAAGATAAAGTGTAGTTCAGTTTATCACTCCACATCACTCTTGCAGATGCCTTCTGCCCCAGCACATTCCTTGGGCTACTGACAGGCATAAAAATGATAATTCTAACTTTTTGTTTTAAAATGTAGCATTTGCTGTCTCTGTGCTCTGTAAACAATACATGTTAGTATTACCCAATTAAATGGCACACAGTCTTCCCACCTCAGAAAGCTGGAACACTAACACCCTTATTACAAGTCTGTTGGAATAGGGTGGGGCATAACACAGACTAATGACATTTATTACATGTGATAAATACCTCATATTCCGAGTTGTCAACGTGCAGACAAGGCACAACATTAGGAATTGGTTTTGTTTTGAACACCCCGAAATCCGCAAGGTTTTTGTTTTTTTCTAGGCCTTTTCCCCGATACATTTCGGCACGTTTGACCTGCCAGAACTTATTAGAGAAAAACTGTGAGGGTGTGATAACTATCACAACTTTTGTAAATCTGATTCTTTTTAAGCATGTTTGCACAAGCATCGAAGTTTAGCCTTAATCTCCAATGATGGTCTAAGGGAGCCTTGTCGTGATAAAAAACACATGACCTGAGGGTCACCCACAGATGTCATCCTTCTGCCTTTAATGCATTGAAGAGCAGGAGTTCTAAGCAAGTGCAGTATTGTCACTGCCTCTGCCAGCATGATGCCACACAAAAGAAATAAAGGTATGAACAAAATAGTGCACATTTTAGAACAATTGTTAAGCACCAATCATGGTGCATTTGTACATCTCAAATGTGTCTTTAAGTTGCCTCCTGGAAATAATTATATGAAAATAATAATACGTAAAGAATATTAAACAATGTTTAAATTATAGAAAATATTTTGCAAATAATTGCTGTCACCCTAAAAAAATGTCCATGACTGACTACTGCCCACAAGACCCCTTCGCCAGTTTCCATTTCGTTTCATAATGTTCTCTCTCGTTTGCTGAAAAAAAAATTGATATGTTAAACTAACTGTAAATAATCCCAAATCTACACACGCTCCGGTAGTTCGTGTTTTAATGAAATCTTGGGCAACTAAAAGCGAAGTTTAAAGTAAGCTGCGAAATTGACTTCTTTTATGCAACAGCGTCGCTCAAAGCTAGTCTGAGTCACACTGCCGAAACGTTTTCAAATCTACACTTTATAAGAAATGCTGAAAATAGCCAGGGAAGCCAAACGCCTGTTCTGTGCAGTGCATTTCAGCTGTACATTTAACGTCACGTGGTGCCTTAATTTTAGCTCTCCGTGTTGATGAATAGATTATAAGCTCACTCCATTGACTTAAACAACAGGTTGAGTGCTCTGCCTCGGATGTCATTTATAAGGGACTGGAGGTGCTTTGAAGGAACGTGTAATTGGAGTGCAAGTGAAAGGTAAATTATGTTGTCACTGTGTCTGGAACACGGATGGGCACATTGCTTTGAATTCATTGCTCAGCTAAAGCTCCCACCCGTCATTTGCGGGAGTTTTCCCCCCACTAAACTGCTCCCACCTTTCCGGTGTACATCTCACAGAGGTTCGTATGTCACCGGGAGGCAATAAGGCATACGGTGCGGGGGCCCAGTAGCCGAAAAGCACAAGGTGCTATTAAAATAACATTTTCCTTAAGTTAACCTGTGACTAAAGTTATTTGACCTTTCCGCACCATGTTGTCAGTGTGTATAGAACTCATTTGTTTTAAAGCATGTATACCTCTGTTTCCCATTACTTGGCTTGCTGTGGAGAAAAGGGCCCTGCAGTTCACGTTCATATGCATAATTTCCATAATAGCATAATGCAGGTAAAATGTTTCCTCCACCCATCATACTGCTTATGGTAGGAAACAGGCCCCACTTCTTTTTGCATGTGACTTGCAGACTTGGTAACCCCACACCAGCCCAACTAGTTGGTAACATGGGCACCCTTTCAGCTCACAGTTCTTAATTAACCCACATCCACATATTGGGGAGAACAATTAAGAACGAGCTAAACCTCACATTTTAACTCCTGCATCACCCCATGTTGATCCAAAATTGACTCTGTCCGTTTGTAAATGGCCTACTTCAACAACGTCTACACCAGATTTCCCAAGGAGCCTTCCATAAAACTCAGGAGGATACAAAATGCAGCAGCAAAGTAAGTATTGCATTTCTGGCTACATGCTGCATGTATTTTGAAAACTAACCTCTGGCTCTCAATAGACAAAAGAATTGAATGGTAGACGTTGTGAACCATGCGTAAGTCCTTGTGTGAAAACTAATACAAGTACTTTCAGAACCTGCCTTCCACTGTGTTCCTACCACTACCTGGTGGCCCAGTCTGTCATCTCTGATCCTCTCACGAACATTGAGATGGAAAAAGATGGTAGCAGTTCACCGAAAGCAGCAGCTGCACAGAGCTGGAAATCAGACCAACCCTTCCCCTTTGTACTTCACCAGACACTGGACCACATGGTGACACAGTGAAGACTATTAAGAATACCAATCCAGCATCTTCCTTCCCATCAGCTGCTCATTTCCCACCCAACAGACTATCAAACACAGGCTGAGCAATGGACTATTGCAGGCCATGGATTTTACACAACGTCACGGGGATATGGTTTCAGATTCCTAAAAAACCTGGTAACTAAATTCCTAAATAAATAAAATGTCACAATCAATTCTGAAAATTTGTGTGAGATCATTTGTCCCACAGTTCGAAAATGTCTTGTTTTACACTCCCTTTGATACACTTATCCCAGCCACCATTCTTCATAAGATGCCAACTAGCTGACAGCAAGGAACCCAATCACAAAAGTTTGTGTGGACGCTTGTGTGATGTCACAGATTTCTGCAATGTGCACGAAGGCCATCAAAATGCACTGCAAGGGCGTCGCACAAAACTGTAGTAAACGTGAGCCGCTATACCTTATAAACAATGGGGCATATTTAAGAGCCCCTAGTGCCTCTTTGTGCCACATTTGCATTATTTTTGTGACACAAATGTGGCCCAACGAAGCCAAAAACGCTGTGCCATATGTACAAAGTGGCGTAATGCATGCAATGTGCCACTTTGTAAGCCATTGCGCTACATTATGCCTAAGCCAGGCATAATGTATGCAAAGCTGGCGTTCCTGTGTTAGAGGGGCCAAAAAATGGTGCAAGGAAATCTAAGGGATTTCCTTGCACCATTTTTTTCAGCACTTCCAACGGCTGTTCAGAGCAGGCGTTAAAAGGAGGTTTCCATTGCTTACAATGGGCCTCTGGGTGCTTTTCAGGATTAGCATCAGCATTTTTTACGCTAATCCTGCAAAGCACCGGACTAGCATAAAAAATTCTGGCGCTAGTCCCCTAACTACCGCCATGGTGCACCGTATTTTAAATACGGCACAGAGATGGTGGCGTTAGGGGGACGCTAAGGGGAGCAACAAAAGAGCCATTTTTCTTAAATATGCCCCAATGTTTCTCCAATTGATAAGAAGGTTTCTAAATCAACAATTATCTCGGTCACTAATCCACCCCTCGCTAAACCCTCCCTAAAAGGAGTAGCAATGTTTACCCTGGAAGTGCTCCTGCAGTAAGAAAAGGAAAAAGAGCAGACATTTAAGAGATTAAAAAAGCAGCTAAAAGCAAAGACTGTACTTTCTTTGATGAACTCAGCCATAGTACCTCCCCAGTCAGTACTAATGAAAAGCATAATCACTATAATCAAACAAACAAAGCAACTACAGATTAGAAGGCAATTGCACCATTATTTAGAAAAACACTATATAGTTCTGATTGGCTAATTATATTTGAAAATGGTTAATGAATGCCAATTTACTCTGAAACAGAGGCTTTTCTTGGATTTGGATTTTGGTTAGAGCTTGTTCAAGTAGTTTTCCTTTTATCTACCAAACAGCCTGCCGAATATAAATGATAATTAGAAGTCTCTTTGCAGGCTGCCGTCGCTTTTGCTAACTATGTTCCATAATACTGGTCACAGCTGCACTGTCTCCGGTTGTTGCCTCGGCGCCTGTGCACCACACATGAAAAAGTTATGGAAAGAATATTATTCACAGTCCCCCGTGACAGGTGTTTGGGAGATAAATTATTGAAATCGGCGCACTGCAAAATTGATTTGCATTTTCAATCATAAATGCCCATAAGTGGGAGAGGGTTGACGATTATAATTAATTTTAATGAGCATTTGTTGAAAAGAAAGAATGACAATAACATTTTGAGGGTACAATTGTGTTGTGTTTGAACAGTTCTAACCCTTGACTATCAGTGAATGCTCTGACACTTTCTGAACGCTTTTGCTTCTATCCAACTTGCCACAATCTTTTCTCCGGAGGGTGAATGTTTCCTTTTGCTGGGGAAATGATGAAAATAGTGTTTGAGGTGTTTCAGAATTTCTTTTGCCCTTTTCTGTTTGCATTCATTGTTTATGTCACCTCTATAGTGGTTCAGTAGGTTTGAACGTTGCCACTTTCCCTTGTTTTCTCAATGTAGGAAGTAGCACTCACTTTCAGGCCAGTTACCAAATAATTTACAAAAGAGAGAACCAGGTGCCTATTGAACTGTTGAAAAATATGGACGCTTACTATTTACTACGAAGGAAGTGCATTTTTGGGAGCTGACTGGGTGGGCATTGCTACACACACGTTTATCTATTATATGCATACGTGTCTTGTGCATTTTCTTTCGCCTGCCTCCCACCGTGTGTAGGGACACCATTTATTTCAGAATAGTTGCATTGTTCATGTGCGGAATTAATTACTTTTCAGTAAGCAATGCACTGTCACTTCCGAATTGCTTACCTGCCACGATGTAACCTTTATTTGATAAAAACAAAAATCCCAGAATCGAAAATTGCTCATTTGTGGATGTTCATCACAAATGCCCTTTACTAATTAATGTGTTTTCGACGATGCAATATGGGTAAAATTGCTCCAAATTAAGTTCATGCTAGGACGAAACTTTCACGAAACTGGAGTCATTCCAAGGAGACACTTACGATTCTCAATTGTCGTGACCACTGACTTGTCACAGCAATATCCATCAAGCCTTGGCTCTCTTATTGTACTACTTTTCCCCATTACCTACCTTAATCTGAGGCAGAAGAGCCCGGAGGCAGACTTCACAAAAACTCTGAAAGAAAAATGCCAACTTGACTGTGAAGCTGCCACATTCTTGATAGAAAGGTGGGTGAAAGAACTTAGCAGAATGCCATGCAGTTGCTTCCTAGATCAAAACAAGCATGGGTATAGCCAATTGGTCTTGCGTTTGGGATCTTATAAGTATTTAGCCATGCAGCACATTAAACATTTTTCAGAAATAAACTGTGCTTCTACATTTCTTAATTCACTTGACATTAGACTGCAATGGCCAGGACATCCTCTAGAGAGCACCACAATAAAAACAGCATTTGCAAGAAACATGGTCGTATAACCATATAGTCAGCCCCTGGAGAGCATAACCGTGTGAAAAAAAAGCAGAGCGCAATGCAATGAAACCGCATATCCAGCCTTTCAAGGGCATAGTGTATTACACATTTTAAGATCTAGAAGGCCTAATAGAATATTATTAAAAACAAGGCCCTTATAACACAAACTACTTACAGCTATAAATCAAAACCTCCAGCCGTAAGAGAGCTTATAAAGACATTAAAAGGTGGAAGAGGTCATGATGTTGGGGTCTACCCCAACCTAGTATGAGGGCCCAGAATATGAGCCGGACAGAAAGAGCTGAACATTTTGGTGCAGAACATTGTCCTAGGATCACCACAGGCTGAGTTATGGGCAAACGTGCTGTAAAAGGAATGCCCCACTGGGCATTATGAGGCGAGTTTCCTGAGTGCAATGAATATTATAGTATCAGGCTCTGGAGAGCTGCGTTGATAGGTGCAAGTTTAAAGAAACATGGTCATGTAACCATATAATCAGCCCCTACAGGGCATAATCACATGAAAAAAGAGTATTGCAATGTAACTGTACATTCCGCACCTGAAGAGCACAGTGCATTACATATTTTCTGCGCTAACAGGCCTGCTAGAACGCTATTACAAACCAGGTCTTTAGAACACAAACTACTCCCAGCTGTAAAGTAAAAGCTCGAGCCATGAGAGAGCTTAAAAAGACATAGAGTTGTGGGAGAGGTTATTATTTTGGGGTCCCCCATCCAGAAGATGAGCTGCACAGAAACAGCATGTAGTGTTTGATGTTTTAGTGGTGGTCCCATTGTCCTAGGACCACCACAGGCAGAATTATGGGGAAAATTTTGTTGTGAAAGAAATGCCCTGCACAGCATTATCCGGCGAGTTTCCCGAGTGCAGTGAATATTGTAGTATCATCGCTCCCACTGCGGGGGAAAGCCTTGCTGAGGATTTACCTTGTGTTTTTTTCTACTTAAAAGGTGCCAGTTTGTATATTTGTCAATTGCTAAACTTCTGAAGACTTGAGGAATGGACTGCAAATTGAACCAGTGCTCAAGGAAAGCACTTCAATTTTCCCTCGAATTCACACTATATAAATAAATAAAAAAGAATCCCCTCCCCTCCCCCCCAGTGAAATGCCAGAGGAATAAACAACATACTGACACCAACAATAACCAGGGAGGCAAATTAAAAAAAAAATGTGAGCTGACACTCACTATATGGCCGATCGTACAATAATCCATTTAACAGGGACAGTCTCCAAGGCGGTAACAAAACAGCCTCAAGGGGGGGCAAACCTAAAGCATTTACCTAACAAACCAAGGGAATTTTGAAAGGCAGGCTGAGGAATGAATGAAAGTGATGGGCATGGTTAAAGCTCACAGAATAGATTAAGCATGCTGAGAGAAAGCGCATGCGCACTGCCCAGGCTCAACCTAAAAACAGCGTCAGCCATATGTGACAGAAATTGTCTCAAAGTCTTTACAAGACAAAGCTATGTTTTATTTACAGAATAAATTTAGACGTACAACATAAAATGCAGTTCTATAAAGGACTCTATGGGATTTCTTCTCTGAGTCTTATTTTTCAACTGTTGTGAAGTTGCTCATTGGAAATTCAAAGAAAACAACTGGCTTTAAAACTTTAAAGCTGAATATTTATGCCTTGGGAGAAAGCGTGTCTCGCCTTTAATCAGTCTTAAGATTTTCGCATTTTCAGTTATTTCCTTTTATAAAGCCCCAAATATTTCAAAAATGCAATTCTCCCTCAAGAATTAGCATCGTCGTCATAATGGAAAAGCAGCAACTGGCTGTATGGACAGAATGTTATTCAATGCGTAGTGAACGGTGAGGGAAATGGCTTCTGATGAATTCCTGCTAAGAGACGACCAATTTAAAATGTGCCACTGGTAGCTGCATTATCAGTGTTACCTGGATTATTTGATATGACAGGTGTGAGGCACCGGCAGTACCTTTTCCCGACTTAAAACAACGAATGTGCTCCTTTCTGCTTCACAAAGAATATCAAGGTCATTGTCTCCATCAAACAGAAAGGAGAGCTTCCGTCAACAGATGTCAAAGCAGATAATGGAGGATTTGACATGAGCGTGCAGCGCCATCATCTGCTATCACTGCTGCAAAGGCCGCTGCGCAGGAGCGCTAAGTGGGGCTGTCTACTTCTGCCCCCTACAGGACAAAACGGCATGGCTCCAAGCAGCGGCGTGGACGGTGCTGCCGGAAGTGTACTTACCCAGTGGCAAAACTAATCACAAATATAGTCGTTTAGCGATAAGAAGAACCACCACTCACATAACATTCCAGCAGGGACTTACTAAATGCAGCCTTTTGAAAAATAAACACTATCTAACCCAATGGTGTTTTTATGCGGCCTGGAAAATATGTGTGACACGATACAGGCTAACCCATGGAAACTTTAAATTAGAATATTATATTCAGAAGTATCCACTGACATAAACAACTTGCAGTGTATATGGTTCACAAAAATATCGTCCCATTGGGTGTCATTTTGTTTTATCACAGGAATGGGAAATATTTTTGTAAACGATATTACGGGCGCGATATTGATGTCAGATATATTATGAAGATAGTCTAGCATCAGGCCAACTCGGCCTAAGTAAACACATTCATTCAGTGCTTTTCTTATTACATTTTCAGTGAGCCACCAAACCGTAAATATTCCTGTGTAATAGTTAGACATTCATTTATGCCTGATTTGGGTCCGTTGGCCATGAACCCAATAGCTCTTGGAGTGCTGGGTGAACAAACAGAGGCTCTGCAGGGAGGGAGGTAATCCCTGAATAATTGGGACGAAAGCAAAGCTAAATTGCAGTGGTGTTCAGGAAACCTTGACTAAATGCTCGGCGTTCAGACTGTACATGTACAAGAGGGGCGCACAGAGCAGCTCCTTTCAAGGGCTATTACAATAGGGATTCTGTTTAGGAAGTCGGGCTTCCAGCTTGAACGAACAAACTCAGATTAAAAAACAATGCTCCCTAAGGATGCATGGGTCAATGTCAGAAAAACAGTCCCTCGCGCAAATAAAACTGAAATCACCGTGTGTGGGTCTGTACTTGGAGGCACGGCAGACTAGACGTTTAGATTCCCCGAATTGCAATATTACTTTAATCACATCCACTTATCACGAATAATCTAAGACTGTGGCTCTCTTGCTGAGTGGCCACTTAATTTTGATGGGGCTGGTAACCACCCTCACTAGCCCCATCAGAATTACGATAGTCTCGTGAACATCATGGATCTTTTTACTTTCAACTGGGCATTTTGGCTGCTCAAAGCAGAATTATCGATTCACCTGCTAATTCATCATTTCTTAGTGAACCCTTAGGATGTGACATATTATTCCCTCGTACTGGAGTTGCTGATACCACCAATACGGTTAACTCCAGGGGTGCAGAAATACCGCCCCTTTTCCATACCATTTCCAGGCCTCTTTTTGACATTACTGGGTAAAGGCATGCACGAGGACCACAAACTGACCTTTCACATTGAGGCGACATAATCTTTTGTTGCTTGGCCAACTCAGGAGAGCTCACTATTACCACCACAGAATAATCACACTTGCACTCAGCCTATTTGGTTTTGGAATATGTGGCTTGCAGTCAGTGGCAGTCGGCAGCTTTGGGAGGGGGGGGCGGGCGGGGCACACACACACAAACACACAGAGTCATTCTTTCACACACAGACACGCACGCACGCTCATCCATTAACAACACTCATTGCATTCAAACATGCAGGCACGCACCAAACATTCATTTTACAAGATCACACACATTCATTCTTTCACACGCACGCAAGCACATCCATTAACAACACTCATAACACTCAAACATGCACGCGTGCACCAAACATTCAATGTAAAACATAACACACATACATACACACACACACACACTTACCTTTAGCCTCCAGGTCCCAGGAGGATTGGGACTGCTGTCTTCCCTCATTGGCTGACCTGAGGTCAGCCAATGAGGGAAGGCAGCAGTCCCAGCCTCGTCACAGAGTGGGATGGGGTCAGTGAGACTGCTGACCCCACCCCACTCTGTAACGAAGTGTCACTGATTGACACTCGCCCTGGGCACTTCAGGGCTTAAACTGAAGCGCCCAGGGAGAGTGTCAATTGGTGACGCTTTCCTCGTCACCCAGGGGAGGGCCTCGAGGCACCTTTGCTGGGCCGAGGAGGTCACGCCCATAGGAGCTGTGATCTCCTCAGCCCAGCAAAGTTCAGCTCAGGCAGCCAGGAGTCGTGGCTCACTCCTGGCTGCCTGACCTGAGCATGAAGAGTGTCTGTCATGCTGACCTTTGTTCAGCCTGACAGACACTCTTCATGGGGTGGGGGGGCGTGGCCCCTCCGCCATAAAGGACGGGCCGCCACTGCTTGCAGTTGCAGTTTAGAGATGGCTATCGAAACCCACTGACCGTGTGTGTTGCCAACTACGACTCTCCATACTGTCGACAGTGCTTTGGAGGAGTTCTGGCGAACTAATATAATTGAAGTGCAGAGAGGAAATTAGGCTTTTCTTTGTGAAAAGTTGCTCTCAGAGCAGATGGGAGAATATAACAGTATCCCATGATGTAATAGTAGTTCAATATTGTGAGCAGCACACGTCGTATGTCATTCACATACATCACTGCATTAATATGGCATATTATCTTATTCTAGTTTAATACTCGGACAGAGATACTTGCGCTTTCATGTTACAGTCCACGTGAACATAAGTGAATTAATCGGGGTCAAGGGATAAAAAAAGAATAAATAAACACTTTATTTTTTACAGCTTAACTTGATAGCAGTGATTGTAACTTAAAGCGTGTACACATGGATCTGAGCAAAAGATTCTCCTCATATCCTGACACTTTCCATCCGGCAGCACACATCCATATGCTACCATTACTGGTGCATACATTTATGCCAGATTATCCGTTTCTGCACATTCAAGCAAAGGAACGCTCGTCTCCTACTCTGGTAGAGGTATAGTCATCACTGTCTTACAGCAGAAGGTATTAGTGGTGGATTATATATAAAAACACCCTTCTCATATCACCACGTCAGTTACAAAGTACGGCACAGACAGAGATCAGTGTTGCCATTCCGAAATGATCACAGCTCCCCTTGTCCACTACTGCTTAAATAACAATAAACTTCAGACTAATGTTGGCGGGCAGTGGTCTACAAGGGTCAGTGCCATTTCAGATTATCAGGATGAAGCATGTTTACGTGCAATGCACATAAAGGGGATTCATTTTCAGTTAGCAATTGCTCAGAAAATCTAGTCTGACTCCTGTCCTCAAGGATTAGAACGGGAAAAACCTTGTTTGAGGCATGAACATAGAAAACAGACTATTATGAATGTCTTCATTAGCCTTAGAAATGAAAATGAAAATGTCATTTGTAGCAATCATTCACATTCCTGAGGCATCTAGAAAGGGTCACTGTGGTAGGACTCAACAGCATTGTAGAGGAGATATGTGGGATGTAGTGTGAATTTAGTTAGTGGGTCAGCATAGATGATTAAGGGCTACAATGCACAAGTATCACAGACCTAGCTGAGGGATAGACCTTTTCTGGATAACGCACTTAAGTGCATTTGTCTCAACAGTGACAAAAATCTTATAGGCATGTGAGAGCATTCTGATGATATGAGGGACCCATCTTTGGACATTGATACAAGCTTTCCAACAAAACCTATTTTTTGAGTAGGAAGCCCTTTAGGTAAACTTATTGTAGGCCCATGCCACTGTGGCTAAGCTGACAAAAGTTGTAGTCTGGTCCGGGAAAGACACGTTTGAAATGTGATATTGCATCACAAAAGGAAAGATAGGTAAATAAACCACTGCTCCCTTAAGAATTATTTGAAACCTCAAAGAAACCAGAGGTGATAAGTTTCTGTAATGCCAGGAAAACAACTTATATTTAAGGGGTCAGATTTCATTGAAATGAGAAATCTGAACCTCCAAGGAAGTCTTATGTATAACCTAAAGTCTAATTATATGTCAACAATCTTCGGTCTGTAACATGTGCCCCTCTTGAGTCAGAGATATTCATCAGGACTAGGTCCCTGGCTGAAGTAGTGCTAACCGTATCACTTTGTACATTAACCATGTGGCCAGAGCAAGACAAAAAATAACTTGTATAGATATATCTGGGTTATGTTCTGGTGCTCGTGTAAGGAGAGGACATCTCTACTAATATTACTCTTTAACTTGGTTAAAGCATAGATGAATGAGGTTACACATGTGCCAGGGAGATAGAAAGTGAAAGTCTTGTGCCATCCCCAACACATTTGAACACCTTAGTGTTCCACAATAATCCTCAACTAACAGGGAATGAAGTGTAATGCTTCATGGGTTTACTGAGTTCACAATTTGGATCACCGGTGGAATGCCACTGTGAAGCTACTGATCTAAGAGCTCCTCAAGGAGCCCTCACAAGACCAGAAAAGTCAGGCCCTGGAAAGGAGGAGCTCGATTATGAAGCATGAAATTATGAGAGGGTGGGGGCTTTCTATCCTTTTAATTATGTTAGTGTTGTTTTCTGATTATATGATTATAATATAATATGACCCTTTAACGATAAGGATATTCAAAGCCACGCAGAATGCTACAGTGAATTGTGAGTCAGAGACTCTCTGAATAAAGAGGGCAATATCACTGGGATAGTACTGAATACCTTCTATTCTTGGAGTGCATAGGCGATCCATTTGGTTGGACCAGGTGAGAGGTTGTTCTATTCAGAGCAAATATGACCACAAAATAGGGGAACAGGAACGACAAAGACACTGAGATCACATCTCTTTCTGGTATCTCTCCATGTTAGGATAGAAAAGGTAGGCTGTTATTTGGGGTAGTCAAAACTGTGGAGAACTATTTGGCCTTCTTGGTCAAAGAAAATACAATGTTTATTTTATTTTATTTTAGGTATTTATATATTGCAGACATTGCCTGAAATGTAATGCAGCAGTTAACAAACCCCACCATAGACATGTGTAAGATTGAGCTAGAATCTGTTTTCAATGTGACAACAAATGGGGCCTCATTTTGATTTGGCATACGGGAAAGATTATTCGCCAAAACGCCCGACAGGGTGGCTGCCACCATAGTGGCGACCACCCAATTGGACCTATTAGGTGTTTCCCGCTAGACTGATGGGCAGAAACAGAGGTTCCATCCATCAGCCTAGCAGGAAACAGGTGGGAGCATTGTCTCCAGCTTGTAATCAAGCCGGCGGCAATGCTGTCGCCTGCAGGGTGCACAAGCACGTTTGCAATATTCACTGTCTGCACATCAGAAAGTGAACATGGTGAAGGTGCTGGGCAGTGTGACCCCTGCACTGCCTTGCCCCCGTGTCCCCTGCACCTGTTCCCCACCTGCCGTTTAATGGCAGTAAGACTGCCATGAAAAGGCTGGTGGAGAACAAGGTTGTAATCTACAGGGCAGCACTGCATGCACTTCTTCCCTGGTGGATTATGACCTCTACCCACCGTCAACCAGTCGGGATCACTGATCCCGGCAGAAACAGCAGAACCCTGGTGCTCTGACTGCCAGGGTCTTTATGGGGTGGTCGGACCACCACAGCAGCTGCGGCCCTGACTGCCACCATTAGGCTGGCGGTCTTAAGACCGCCATCCTCGTAATGAGGCCCATTATGCATAGAGTGCCTAGGGAAAAGGAAAATTAAGTGACTGACCAGAGTGAGTGCATGAGTGAGTGAGCGAGCGTGCGAGCGACCTAGCCTTGGACTGAGCATGGGAGAAAGAGATATAGGCCCTCATTCTGACCCTGGCGGTCAAAGACCGCCAGGGCGGAGGACCGCGGGAGCACCGCCGACAGGCCGGCGGTGCTCCAATGGGGAATCCGACCGCGGCGGTAAAGCCGCGGTCGGACCGGCACCACTGGCGGGCTCCCGCCAGTGTACCGCCGCCCCATTGAATCCTCCACGGCGGCGCAGCTTGCTGCACCGCCGCGGGGATTCCGACCCCCCCTACCGCCATCCAGATCCCGGCGGTCCGACCGCCGGGATCCGGATGGCGGTAGGGGGGGTCGCGGGGCCCCTGGGGGCCCCTGCAGTGCCCATGCCACTGGCATGGGCATTGCAGGGGCCCCCGTAAGAGGGCCCCTACATGTATTTCACTGTCTGCTGCGCAGACAGTGAAATACGCGACGGGTGCAACTGCACCCGTCGCACAGCTTCCACTCCGCCGGCTCGATTCCGAGCCGGCTTCATCGTGGAAGCCTCTTTCCCGCTGGGCTGGCAGGCGGTCTGAAGGCGACCGCCCGCCAGCCCAGCGGGAAAGTCAGAATTACCGCCGCGGTCTTTCGACCGCGGAACGGTAACCTGACGGCGGGACTTTGGCGGGCGGCCTCCGCCGCCCGCCAAGGTCAGAATGAGGGCCATAGTTTATTGAACATAACGTTTGAGCTAGCTACCTCATAACGGAAAAAGAAAGGGAAGTGTGATTTAAGGTAAAGGAAACTTTTATGATAACTTTTTATTTGCCGCCTTTTTGGATGAATTTCATTTACTGACATTTGAGACCTCAGACCTTGACTTTGTAACTTAAAACCACTAACTTAGTCAATTGTTTATGCTGCTGTATTTAGCTGGCACATATATCACACTGCAGATCTGGTAATTTAACTAGAATGAAGCGAGACTGAAGACTTATAAAAAATAATCTAAGTATTCAGGACACATAACAATCTTAATGCATTCCCTAGATAATAGTGGCATTTATGAGCATGTTGTAATTGTATCCACTATTCTTTCTTAAAAAAACAGTCACTCAGTGACTCCTTGGTAGGTGTAATACAAACAATGTACACACATCTCCCAAACGCCTGGGTAGTGTCAAAAATCCTCGCTCCTTTCCTGTCACTAGGTTTTCATTGCATGCAGAACATTATGTTTCGCGGCACACATGCATTTTTGGGAATGGGGAGCTGTCTGCATAGGCTGGCAAGTGAGTTTGCAATAGGGCTTTAGGAAAATGTTCATGAGTCACTTCTTAGTGTAAAGGTAATTGTGATGCCCATTTCCTCAGACTTGTCCTCTGATTTTAAACACGAGAAGTGAGTGTGGATCAGCTCTATTTTTTGTTAAAAGTCTGGTAAATCATCTGAAATTTTCTAGAGATGTTTTCTGCAGTGTTCCGTACAGAAGTATTTTTCTTCGTTGAACTGAAATCTTTACTGTCGACAGATTCCTTCTGGTTTGTTTCCCGACCTAGATGTATTTTTTTATATAAATGCTTGTCAGTCAACGGTCGTCAACCAAGGCACACCATCAGCATTAAATTGCTATTGAAACCACAGCAAACTGCAGGGTGGACATGTGGAACATCATTTCACCACATATCCTGATCACGCTGTCTCGAGAGCATCTTCCGCTTTGCATCCCCAGTACAAGATGATCCTAAATGCAAACAATGGATGCGGTAACAAAGGAGACATAAAAATACCTTTCTCAAACTAATTCCCAGAAACCTTCCTTAACCCTAGGAAGATGTCCTCTATAGTGTGGATACATTTAGGTCCGTATTTATACTTTTTTTCCGCTGCATTTGTGTCGTTTTTTAACGCAAAAACAGAGCAAACTTGCAAAATGCCATTGTATTTTGTAGGTTTGCGCCGTTTTGCGCCAAAAAGCGGCGCAAATGCGGCGCTAAAAAAAGTATAAATACGGGCCTTAATATCTTTGCTGAACAGATATACTCACATCCGCGTACATATCTCTGTCTTCTGTAATGACAGCTGACAGCATATTGGGGAATGCTAACCATTTTTTCTGGCCATTATTCAGAACCTGAATAAGATTCAATTTTTGTGACAAACTCAATCCTTGGCTAATTTGCAAACCTGTCATATGATTGATCTAAGCAAACGGTAGGTGCCAACACAACCTTCATTGCTTTGTTTGCCTTCTCAAGTGCAGCAGTCTCTGTTTATTGCAAATGCATCCTCTTCAGATGTTGCTGAACTCTTGCCTTTCTCCCACCATCTTCGATTTCGATGGTAACAGTAGCATAATTTGCTCCAGGCATGATCTCTACGTCTTTGATTCCACTAATGGATCATAAACTCCCTTGTAACTGAAGTGCAGTCTCAGAGTCCATGTTTGTCACCACTCTACAGTCATAAATCGGACAAAATGAATGAATGATGATTTATGGTGAACTAAATAACTTGTGGAGGCCAAACAGATTCAGCCATCTTCTACGTGGAAAAATGCAGCAAACTTCTCTATTCTTAAAGGTTCATTTTTGACTACTGTAAAATGTTCCTAGAATAGGGCTATATATAGTGAAATAACACAGTGGCCTCAGGCTTCACAAGACCTTTTAAAAAGCCACGCCATCCAGTGCATACACCTTCTGTGAAGCAATCCCCAACCTAGGCAACCAGTGAGCGTTTTTTCAAGTGTTTTCACAACTACGCTAGAGATCCTAATGTCCTGTCTCTTCATCAAATATTCTCTGGGAAACCATCTTCAGGCAGCAGCAAGGGCTAAGAATGGCTGTAATGTGTGTGTGTGTGTGTGTCTGTCTGTCTGTGTGAAGAACTGCGTAGTCTATTGGTCAATGGAGGATGCAGTTCCCTACCTACACAGTCAAATGTTATCTGCCCTTACTTTATATTTCTGGCAGACGAGTATGCAGAGGTAGACATGCTTTCAGCAGACACATACACCTTCTTAGCAAACCCAGGCTCACACATTCATTCAAACAAGAGCTTGCAAAATAAATGGATTTCAGCAAAGACCCGGCACTTCGGCTGTGTGATATCTTTTGCTGTTTATTCAAAGCAATTACTTTTCCAGATATTTTCTCTTCAGAGTCTGCCATATTCTCAAGTTGGTAGAATACGTGCTCAAGTTAAGTACCTAAGTGCGGAAGCAGACATCTGCAGTTTCGTAGAGAAAGTAGCTTTTTTTTGCTCAGTGTGGCTTTCAGACCTTTGCCGCTGCCTTCGAATCCATGCCGCATGAAATCCGCTGATGTGCGATCAGCGTCTTTGCTTTGGAGAGATGATTTCCATTCAGATGAGTGGACTGTCTGTTGCACGCTTTGTCAGTCACTAAAATACACCCTCTGAAATGGACGTAGAACTTCACAAATTCGTGGTCCTTATAACAACATAAGATGCCAGGACCCATAGTTACCTCATTGCATCATCCCCCTAAACACAATAATTTGACTGCTTTAGTTCTTCTAAAAGATGGGTGTGAGCACTCCTTGTATTAGATGCATCTTTCCCGTACAATATGGCGTTCTTAATGGAACAGACATCCCCTTCTTGACAAAAGAGGTCTGTACACTAAGCCAAAGGGTTTAAACAGTCTCCTGATCGCGGAGCGAGATTGCCAGCCATTTAAAACGACCATTCAACTGTTCTGCTTGCCGGTTAATATTTCAGTTTCCCCAAGACACTAACACAGCCGGGAATTAATTATTCATTGGAAGAAAAATAAATGAAGAAGTAACTCAGCAAATCAAAACCTATAAATAAATAACATTTGCAATAGGCGAAAATGTGTAAGAGGAAGGCAAAGATATGACAGGTTAACAAGCTTGTTTGTTTTTCCCATGTGTGGTTTTAGAGGGGAGGGTCCCACCATCACCGACAACCTTATCGCCAGTCCTGGGGTTAGGTTAGGAGCGCATGCGGGAAGAGGAGCATTGCATCGTTTTTACTGCAGACCAGAATACATAAAACAAAAGGAACAAAGTTGACCCTCGATGTGATCTCCATTCAGCTCTCCACAAGAGATGGCCCTCTCGAGATACTGTTGCAGGGCACAAAACAGCTTTTAGGCAGGGGGCCTGGAGGAAATCTCGCTTTCATTCAGGCGAGTCGCTATGGTAACGGAACCAATCACGAACTGACAAAGGCTTTTATGTCAAGTTGTGCTTAAGAAATCTAATACGAAGTAAAACTCCATCAAATAAGGCCATTTGCACCAAACTCTTACATATTACAAAAGGCCACAGGTCATTCACAAATTAGCTTTCTGTTAAAGTTATAAAATGTCTGTTTGCTCTAGGTTAGGGCATACTTAAACAATAGTAGAATACAAAATAGATAAATGTGTCAATACCATTCATGCATTAACATGTTCTACGTGAGGGCAGTAATAATTTTCCCCAAAAAAAGTTTTATGTTTACATAACAATTTACTTTACAATATTCAGAATGGGGGGATGTTTTGAGAAGTAGTGGTTTCGTCTTTCTCAAAATGCTGCTCTCTAAAATTATGACTAAGTTGTATTAAAAATCAAGGGATGTAAGGCTTAGGAAGAAATACAGTGGTGCACAAAAGTATAACTGTTCGTGACCCTCAACTGTTTTGATTTAACACCTCCCCTGAAGTCAGAAGGTAACTTGCTGGCTACAGCACGGCAATCAGTTGGCATAAGCTACTGTTGACAACTGGAAGTTATCTATGGTAGTTAGGTTCCTGTCAGCCTGGATGGAGTAGGATGAGGTAGGTCACGACGTGCCGGACCATGCACAAAGAACAGGGCCTATGACCCTCAGGAGTTGGCAGAAAAATATAGGCTAAGTAGCTGGTACAATAGAAAAGTTAGTTAGACAAAACAGTAATGTCTTTATTGTGAAGCTTCTTCTTCACAAGTGAATTATGGAAGTGCCCTTTTCCCATCAAGACACGTCAGAGTTTTACTGTAAATCAATAGCATGCATAATTATTGGATTAAGCGAGAACTCTTGTGTGCTACTGTAGGCTACTAAACAAATTAAGTAATTAGGTTGGCTTACGTGGAAGGATTTCACGTCTAGACATGAAATATTATAACACTGATAATGCTGCAATTTGCTCTTTGGTAGGCACCTACATTAACAAATGCAGATAGCCTATCCACATCTTCGTAACAATGTTGTCATACCTTACAGCAAAACAAACTTGCTTGTAATGACTAACTCCAGAAAATGATGTCTAGATGTGAACCCACAACAAGGTATATGTG
Organism: Pleurodeles waltl; assembly: GCF_031143425.1. NCBI lineage: Eukaryota > Metazoa > Chordata > Amphibia > Caudata > Salamandridae > Pleurodeles > Pleurodeles waltl. Next base: position 919,088,753 of record NC_090436.1, read on the forward strand.
TAGCTATTTGAAAAGCGGCACATTTGTTTGAAAGATGAAATCCTAAATATGAATGTGAATGGCATGATAGTGTATCCGTTGATCAAAGCACAAATGCAATAAAATTGAAATTAAACACCCATTGTCTAATACCTATAACAAAATAAATAAAAAGAAACCCTCAAGATACTTCAGAAACACAAGAAATCGAATATAATTGTAACAGAAGATTTTCAGTTGCACTCTGCTGCTTACATAAGAGCGCAAAAGGCAAGTTCTATAGACTTACATTTAGTGATTTCCTCATTCTGCTAGGTGGCCTGTCCCATTCAGACAAACCAAACCATTAAAGCCACAGCCAATTTACCTGTGCAACCCCCTAATTTCATTGTTTTAATTTGCTCAAACCTCATCTCTTGAACTCACCCCCTTATGACCTGTCAATCAATCAATCAATCAGTCATTTGTAGAGCGCCCTACTCACCCATAGGGTCTCAAGGTGCCGGGGGAGATGTCCTCAGGGTTTCAGTTGAACAGCCATGTTTTTGAGGTCCTTCCTGAATTGAAGTAGCAATAGTGACTGTCTGAGGTGGAGAGCTAAGGTGTTCCAACATTTTGGCCACAAGGTAGGTGAATGATCATCCACCAGCCGAGGACTTCTTTATGTGGAGTATGGTGGCGAGCGACTGCTGGAAGGAGCAGAGAGGTCTGGCAGGGGAGAACCAGGTGATGTAGTGGTTGAGGTAGTTGGGTCCAAGGTTGCGGAGGGCCTTGTAGCCGTTTATGAGGAGTAATTGATCCTCTTCTCAACAAGGAGCCAGTGGAGGTCTCTCAGGTCTTCTGTGATGTGTTCTCGGTGGGGGATGTTCAGGACGAGTCTGACAGTGGGGCTCTGGATTTGTCGCAGCTTGCTCTGGTTCCTCTTGGTGGTTCCAGCATAAAGGACGTTGCCGTAGTCAAGTCTGCTTGTGATCAGGGCATGTGTCACGGTTTTGAGGCAGTCGCTAGGGATCCATCTGAAGATCTTCCGTAGGAGCCTGAGGGTGTAGAGGCGACGAAATTGACTTGTCTTGTCTTGGTGAGCTCTGAGTCGAGGACATCGCCCTGGTTTTGTGTGTGGTGTGTGGGGGCCTCCCTAGTGTTGAGGGTCACCAGGAGTCATCCCAGGCTGAGAAGGATGGTCTCAAGATGAGGATCTCAGTCTTGTCGGAGGTCGGCTTAAGACAGCTCTCCTTCATCCAGGCAAAGACTGTTTCCATCCGACTTTGAAGTTCTTCTTGGCCATTGAGGGGTTTTCAGTCAGGGAGATGATCAGTTGGGTGTCATCAGCTTAGGAGAAGATGTTCAGACCATAGTTCCTGACAAATGGGGCGAGCGATGTCATGTAGATGTTGAACAGCCTAGGGCTCAACGAGGATCTTTGGGGCACTCCACATCTGATTTCTGTAGATTCTGACAGGTGTGGTGGGAGTCTGACTCCCTGTGTTCTGCCTGTCAGGAAGGAGTGTATCAATCAAAGGGCCTTGCCACGTATTCCTGCTGTGTGGAGTCCAGCACATTTGGTGCGATAGGACACTGTATCGAAGGTGGCCAATAGGTCTAGTAGGACGAGGGCTGCTGTTTGGCCACGGTTGAGGAAAGGGCAGTTGTCATCTCTGGTGGTGAGGAGGGCGATCTCGGAGCTGTGATTAATTCTAAATTTGGATTGGGAGATGTCCAGGATATATTTGATCTCGGTGTGTTGGCAGAGCTGAATGTTGATTGCTTTTTTCTGTGAACTTGGCTGAAAAAGGAAGCAGCGAGATGGGACAGTGCTCCATCTTTGATGTCTCCCTTTCCAAAACATGTTATTAAAACACATCTCCTCAAGCACAATGAAAGATTTACTAAATCTTCATTAAAAAAAACATCTTTTAGTCTCCCATGTCATTGACCATCTCCCAGTTAAGTATTCATGTTGTAGGATATGTTATGCACATGTCTTACAATATATGCAGTATTTTTCATCAACTGTAACCCATCATCAGCAGTAACACAACCAAGAAAATGCTATCTCTCAAATTGTTTTATTTTTCTGTTTACCATGGAACTTGGCAGCATGTAGAGAATTTCTTGTTTAAAGGCACTTGATTTTGTTCTCCTAATAAAGACCAAGAGCTGTTTCTTGATGTAGTGACATTAACCAATAGTCAGAGACATATTGCTTGTTGTGGTCCAGACCAATTAAAATAGGTGTAACTAATTCTGTAAGTGTCAGTGGTATCTGTGGTATGAGTAGTTTGGCAATATCATGTTTTTAGTGTACTAAAAGTGGTACATAGACACTTTAAGGCAGAGATTGTTATTGAGCTTTCGTGTCTCACTGTTTCCATAACAAGTGTAAAGACCAGACCCTATTTTACACCAGCTTTTACTAATTGTGTGGTTATTAGGCTCAAGCACACTAACCATATACAGTTTTTTTAAATGAGATTCTCTCTAAATTTGGGTATGTTCTCTCGATGCTTTCAGTGAATGAAAGCAAATTAATCCTGTGCACACGTCAGCGACCATATCGGTAAACAGATGATATGCAGAATTCACTCTGTCGAATCTTGTCTTTCGTCTATACGTTTTCTAAAAAGGAATTTTAGCTAACAGTATGGTATCTGCCCTTAGAACAATACAACGTTTGAACAGAGATTATTACGTTTGTCTCTTTGGGAGCTCTAGCAGCCACCAAATCCACATATTACTATGAACAGAGTGAATATGATTGTGGGCACGCCTGAGGTCATTTGATGTTGAAATGCCATGACTCCTGCAACAAGATGTTCCCTGGTTAATCCTTCTTCTCATACTTCATCTTCAAGAGTGTCACTGATTAATGGGAGTACTCACATGATAATCCTTGAACTTTAGTATATCATAGAAAATGTGCAGATAATCTTACTCTGAAGGTGCTATGGGTGTTTTCTGGCTTATTATCTGGAAAATGTTGACATTTTCCTGCTTTGGGATCTCACCTGGAATTTTATACTCTACCATGCTTCCATACTGCATTCTTTTCAGTGAGGATTTTAACATTAGGTCTAAAATGGGTTATTTTGAGGGTAATAATTGGAGAAGAGTCCACAAGGATGTGAGAGAATCTAAGTTTCATGATTAGATGAGACCATTTGTCAACAGCTGGAATTCATGTCTTTGTACCTTTCCACCTCCTTGCTCGCTCCCTCCCTCTCTTACTATTTCACTCACTGTCTTCCCTGCTTTATTCATCACCTTGTTTGGGCCTGAAAAAATAACAAAGGCACCCGTGGGAAGCAGAAGCAGCAGGCTAACAGCATGGTCTTCCAGATCAGTTTCTGTATACATGAGCGATGCAACATGCGATTGACTAAGTATGCACTTGTAAACACTTTGCTACTGCTGTGAGACAATGCTATGCACAGTCTGCTATAAGTTTAGAGCATCTTATACCGCACTGCCATACAATATATTTGGGCTGAAAAAAAACACAATCTGGATATTAATAGGATTTGTATTGTTACCTAGCCACCATCTCAACCTGACTATTACTGTGTAGATATGCTGTGCTAACTCCCGTCATATCCAATCTGAACATCAAAGTAATGGTTAGTCCACCTAGTGATCAGGTTGAAGTAATGGTAAGAGAAGTTGTAGAAATCGAGATGATAGGCATCTCTCATTAACTCTAGAAACAGTTCTCATTGACTTTAAAGGAAAGTGTAAGTAAAATGTGATCAATAGGGTAACATCAATTCAGTTGAACTATTTCACTACAAAGGCACCTTGGCAACACTGCTAGCTTGCCTTCCCAACGGTTCTTCTGTTGGGAGAATATATTCTGCTTGCTCCCCCTACCACCAATCTTTATACCTGATGACAATGCTGCTAGCTATCTAATTTTAAGCTCAGAAGCAGAACTTGGAAGCTGGTAGCATGTGGGTAGTGAACATCACTGCAATGCTGCATGTGCTGCCCCTAAAAAGTTCTCCATTCCACGTTGCCTCACTAATCAGGAGAATCCTGATGTTGACCTTACAAATCTGGTTGCGGTGCAACTTCAAGAAGACATGGATGTAAGGTGGATTACTCCTGAACTTTAGCAGAGTTCTCTATGGAAGCCTTGGATTTTCTGCTATGGTAGTCATGTAAGTAGGTCACGTGCTTTGGGGGAATGCTGCTGGTTGCATCGTTATCACCAGGTGATATTTGCTGAGTGCCTCTAACCACTGTCACTTAGACTTGGTGTCAAGTACAGCCTCCCAGCCTGGGGGCTAGTGAGTAAAATAATCCTGTTATCGACATCTCACAAGTGCTTTAAGTGAATTAGAGATCATTGTGACTATTTTGTTTCCTGAATGTGCGGGAAAGATCTATATGGTCAAAAGGTTGTCTTTAGGGCAAGGCTTCTGTACACTGGACCAGCCTGTTGTGTTTTTATAGGATGGATGACCACATCAAGTTTGCCATAGGATTATGCCATTTTACATCACAGGAATAGAATTCCCCAATTTGTGGAGGCGGGAATGTAATCATAGTGTATGATGCACGTCTGCAAAATGGAAAGGCATGTTGCCACCAATTGTACCACAAAGCCCCTTTCAAGAGGAAACTTTCAGAGAATCTGCATTAGAACGACAAGAATCTTTTCCACCTTTAAATGTCATAGTATAGCAATCCTGCCACATTTGTAAAGCCAGTGAAATGCGGCCCAGAGTGAACCACACTAAATTATCCATATGTACGCGCCCTCTTATTTGTTCTTCTGAAATGTAAGGCTATTTCATGCAGTGCAGCTTGGAGCTAAATAAAATATTGCACCAAAATTGTCTTGTTACAAATGTAAACAGCAAATTATGTCCAATTCACAAATATTTCTTATCCATATTTGTTTTCCAAGGACTGAATGTGGACGGAACCGCTGCAAAACCAGTTTTCCACACTCTGACGTGGTCACCCTCTGCAATGGTGGTGTGCAGCCAGCCCGCAATTCAATGACTTCTGGGACCTTGCTATTCATTCGTGAATTATCTTAATGTGCAATCAGGGATGTTGGACTGATACAGACTCCATAAATATGGATCTTAATGGGATATTTAGCTTATTCCCACATTCTGCTTGTACATAGATTCAGCCCTGTTGCAACTCGGAATTTAAAGTGTTAATATAAGCCCTTTGAAGTTGTTGCTGACTGCAACGAGAGGAGGGAAAATAATTTTGCAATAAGTATTCAGACAATTAAATATACAGAAAATATGGACTTATGTCACTGTATATCGTTAAGGTGATTCTTGAAGTACTACAAAAACATATACTGTGCACATGTAATAGCTACAAAAACTTCCATATTAGGTAACATGCTTAATAATAGTGGGGACCCAAGGGAAAATAAAAGTAGTTTCGATCATGGTTTGGAAACCCAATATCTGATGAATGAAAAGAATAATACAGTCTTTAATATAATGGTTAATAAAACCAATCACATTAGATGCCCATCACAGTGGTTGAATAAATGACACACTCCTCAATGTCCTATTTCTTCATATATCTTGGAAAGGTTAGTCAAATCAATAATGTTTATATTTCATATTTTAAAATTCTCATTCCAGGGTAGCTTTCAGTGGGAAGATAAGAGGCCCAGCTACCAAGCAGATTGTATGACTTCTTTGGCATATCACATTTGTCAGTGACATATTTATCAGACTCTTCTCTATTAAATCTAGAGATGGCAGGCAAACATTGAATATCACAAGGATCTGGGACAGAATTAGACCCGGACACCCAAAAATTGGCCTCTGTTAGCGAACAAGATAGCTAAATAAAGGTGGCCCACATATACAAACAGGGACACCTTTGAACGTTAAATACACACTGTTCAAGCGTTTTTCAAGCTATGGGTGGATTCATGTTATTTGTGCTTGTTACGGACAATATTTATGGTAATATCAGAAAATTAAACTGCAAAAAAACAACAGCTTACCAGTCCATAAAAAAGGCCTAAAAAACGGCCTACATACTGTCATGTCACACTTGCCCTTCAGGCATTGCCACATTGCCCTAAAAGGTAGATCGACCCTGAACCTCACAATGGTTTTAAAGCGGACTAAAAAGAGGAGTCATCTACACTAAGAAATATTGCTAGCCATTTTATCAAAGGGTTTGCTAGTACAAAAAAGCAGGGGCGGCTCCTTCATTAGGGTGGCCCCTCCTCCTCTGCCAGCAGCGGCAGCTGCAAAACATTTACAAGGAAATGATAATAAACAGTGTTTATTATCATTTACTTGTAAAGGGGGGGCAGAGGGGTGATGAGTGTGAGGAATCCCCCTGGGAGTGCATAGTGTTTGGCTGGCTGTGTCGGGGCAGCCAAACACACATGCACAGTAGGGTGTCTCTAGCCCAGCAACTCCGTTGCCGTGCCAGAGAGAGCCTGCACAGGCTCCCAGTCGCCTTGGAGTGTTCTGGCTGGGCACTCCCAGCCAATCCTGATGCTGCTCTAAGTCAGGATTGGCCGCAGGGCAGGCTGAGAGCCTGTGCCTGCAGCATGCTGAGGAGACGGAGGAGCGGCGGTAGAGCATGGCGTTCAGGTAAGTTTATTTATTTTTTAAATTTTATTATTATTTCCCCCACGCCATCCACCTTGCCCCCCCCACGCATGCCGCCTCGCCCCCTTTAACACCTGCAAGCTGCGACTGCAAAAAAGGGAGCACATTTTAAATGTGATTGAAATATTGTCTCACTCAGTGGGGGCATTTCTCAGAACAATGAAAAGGGAAGATAGGGTTATTTGTTTTTGTACGATATTAGTCACACCAAAAAGTGATAATATTCGCCGAAACTATTTTTCAGTGTTCCTTGGATTGCATTTCGGATGGTTAATTTTGCAGCTAAGTGTTTTGTGAAATTAATTATAACCCAGAAAAATGGGGCAGGAGGGAGAGACAAAGAGAGAGACGTGTATCTGGGCATACTTTGCAGCAGATGTGAAGCCTCTTTAAAAGTAGTAGGAAAAGACCACAAATGCTGATAAATTTGTCTTCATGAGCCCGAGACAGAAAAACATTTACTTCCAACCTCTCAGCAGATGTACTGAACTAATATATTTCCCCACTGAGAGGCAAGCATGTTTCCTTTAATGATCATTAAAGTAAAAAAAAATTGGCAAAGCCAATAGGTCTGACTTGAATGTGTCACACATTTAAAACTGCCATACACAAATGTTGTTCACATGTTGCATGCACAAATGCTGTTTTTCACTTTAAAGCCTACCCAATTAGGTTTGCCACTGATGAGAAAATGTAGCAAAAAGGATGGTTTTTGTATAGATTGTGAATAAACTGTGTGATGATTGAATGTACTTATTAAGTATAAAAATAGACCCTCGTGTAGTTTGAATGAAGTAGTTACTTGGAGGTGGAATGATACACCAGAAAGCCAATACCCTGAGGTAAGAGGGCAATCTTCCTTTGGATGGAGCCAAAGCTCAATCTAAGTGTATTTAAGAGAACTGGTAACAAGCCATACCTAAACAGTGACATTTGGTAGAACCCCATGACATGATGAGGGCCATCATATTAGGAACCAGCCCACACACTTATGTTTTGTTTAGCAAAAATCTCTTTTAAAGGTACTGGAGTGAAAGTATATTTAGAGTGGAAATACCTTGAGGTTTCCCTAGTGGAAGAGGCACACACTTTAAGTAGTCTCATCCTAGTTTAAATTAAATATTCTGTTCCCTCGTGATATTATAATGTATTTTAATATTAAGATCTTTTGTTGAAAAATAAGGGTCTAATGTTTTTTGGCTCATTTCTTTCTTGCATTACTACATTTGTACAGAATAGGTGTGCACAGTACTTGATCAAATGTTTTCCACTGCTGCTTTCCCTGTGCGTCACAATGAACTTTCACCAGCTTCATCAAAATGGCAGCCACTCTCACATTTCATAATAGGCTTGAGGCTGGCTAGGTGGCTGGAAGGAATGTATGCATTGGATGCCGAAAACTTTCTTTGAAATTGTGCCTGTTGGATTTGTCAATCTGTACCTGCTCTTCTGCGTGTATGTGCATGTGTAGCCCACACTGGTTAGAAGGGGTGGGGTGAAGCCAGATACTTGACTCATGTCACTCTTCAAGTTGCTTTTTCAAGTTTGGATGGTGGTTGGTGAAAGAACTTTATGGTGCTACGGGTAAATCTCTCTTTAGTCGTTCACCTAATTGGAGCACTAGCTACAGATCCTGTATCATTCTTAATAGCTTTACTGATCAAAGCTTTCTCTAAATGTGACTTGGTGTCTACAGCAGTAGCAGCACCTGTCTTGCTGTAAACTGGAGTGCTCTTACTGTGATAAGAGGCAAAATACAAACGCTGAACTGAGAGGAGTAACTGGGTTTTGAAAGCATTAGCAAAGCATGAATGATTCCAGAATTCCACAATGGCATCCAAATGTTTACCACTCAGATTCTGGACCTCAAAACTATAGAGAGCACCAAAGAGGAGGGGGTTCGCCAATGAGAAATAGGGAACAATCTGAGCCTAGAATTACTGATCGATTGCACCATCACAAAAACATGCAAAGTGGCCAAAGCAAAGCAGTGGTATCTGAGTTTCAGTACCAAAGGTATTTTGCACTGGAATGCTTCCCCGTTTTCAGCACAAAATGCATTTTGCACTTCTTCGCATCATTGTGCATCACAGAGGCGTTGCCGTGGTGTTACAATACAAACATCTATATTTGACATTACGCCTTATTTACTATGAAAGCAGACTGGGTTTTGCATTAAAAATGAATGCCTTTTTGAAGAAGAGTCTAATAAGGAGAAATATTTTCATTTGTCTAAAAAAAAAAACATGCATTGCATGTGTGATGAAAATCATAGCACACATCAAATGCGTGGGATCATTCTATGTTTTTCTAGATGTAGAAATTTGTACTTGAAAGCAGTGCTTCCAACTGCAAATCCTATTTTCGACTGTGCACGCAGACTGGGTTTTGCATTAAAAATGAATGCCTTTTTGAGGAAGAGTCTAAAACGGAGAAATATTTTCATTTGTCTAAAAAAAAAACATGCATTGCATGTGCGATGAAAGTCATAGCACACATCAAATGCGTGGGATCATTCTATGTTTCTCTAGATGTAGAAATTTGTACTTGAAAGCAGTGCTTCCAAATGCAAATCCTATTTTCGACTGTGCACGCAGACGTCTGCAAGGTTGTGTGTGATGCACGGCAGCCGTGAGGGGGGTCAGCGCAAAGGATGGCAGTAGGCCAACCTTAGTGGATGTGGCTCTGCTTTGTTTTCCCCACGGCGCAAAGCTGTACGGCAAATGTGGTTGCTCTGCTGCTTTATGTTGAAAAATAGCTAATCTTCCTCCTGAGCTCACTCAAGGTCTGCAGAACAACAATCATGAAAAGACAATGTGGATGACCTTCCGGTGCACACATGCTGAATATCACCTCCTCCATGAATACACTTTCTTTGATACTGAGCCAGTGGTAACAACAACAAAATAAACTTTTGTTTGGCAAACATTTCCAAATTGTTTGCACCATGACCCGAAAATACACAAACTGTTTATACTGACCGTGGCATTTGCCCTTGCATGCTGGAATGTGCTTCTTCCACTTCAAAAAACAAATTACTGTATGGTACTAGATTGGATGTGTGATTCTTTTGTTATTTTCATTTTTCTGTGATTTCATCTTACTTCTCTCTATGATTCTGTGTCACCAAACGCACCTAGGGTTCTCACTGTGTTCGTCTTACATGTCACGCGAAAGTTTTATTGAGATGACAGCTTTAAAAGTGTTGTCTGCAAAGTTATGGACACATAATTGGCAATACCCTGTTTACTCGAGGATTTCACCAAGTTTTCGAAATCCCCGCATGTACTTGCTTTTCAAACTACTGATTTTCAGACAAGTCCCTTGCAGACGTGTACCAGGGCAACTGCTCTTTTCACAAACCTAAGGAGACCCTCAGCTGCCAACAATCGAGACTTTGAACTCGCACCAGTTGTTTTTTCTAGCCTGCATGAAAAGGAAAGTAAATACCCCTAGAGAAATCCTCCCGAGAGCTTGGCATTCCTGGCATGGCTGCTCTGTTTGTGGTAACCCCCCCCTAGCGCACTAATGAAGCAATCAGCGCTGTGATTATTTGATGAAGACCTAGGTTTCCCAAAGACCGGCACAACTCCTTCGAGAGGGCAGATGACTCAGAACTAGAGGAGTGCGACCCCCTCCCCCACGGGGGCTTCTTCAGTGGGTTGATTTTACATGGCAAACGCCACATCTATGCTTTTAAACATGGAGTCCTGTACACAAGAAAAGAAAACGGCAGAACTGTGTGAGGGGGATGATGGTGTTTGATGGTCCCAGGAGAGGAAATATGTTAGCAGAAATAATCATTTACCATACCTGGATGCTCTGAAGTGCCCTATCCTGTTATCAGAGTTTGTGATTCAACGCTGGTTTGTACATCAAATATATATTTTGAAAATGTTGAAAAGGCAGCCTACACTGTTTTGTAAGGTAAAGACTCTTACCCATCGTTCTGACATTTACTCTTACACGTTGGAGTGGCTGGATCAACAGTCTTGACACATTTAAGGGCTTGATTTTAACTGCTATTGATAAACACACTTTTTTTCTAAAGTTGCCATGCATGTGGTCTTTAAGATATTGAACTTCAATATCTTTATTAGCAGTTGTGAGAACTGTACCATACAGGTCTATTTTAGGTAAGCACAACAGTACAAGAGTGTGTGAGTGGGGAGGATTTGTGGAGGCACGCTCAACTTTACTTAATCAGCTCCTATTCGTGATAAGGAAGGACTTGGCAGAAGACTTTTCATTACAAAGGGCATCATTTCGAGGACAAATCAAAAGGAACATTGTGCTGTGCCAAACACATTCATTGGAAAAGAAGGGAGAAAAACTGTTGGTAATATCTTAGGTCTTATTGAATTGTGTGGATAGTGGTCTTTAAGTTGAAATCCATCCACATTTTTCTAGCTGCCATCTGCTTTTCTTTGCAACTCCTGCAAGAGTTTCTCTAGGTAAGACATTAAACAGACTTGGGTTGCTTGTGCTCACTGTAAGTGGAGTGTGGCCTGGCAGTTCGAGCTTTAGCTTTCCTAATGGAGAAGGACACATTTTGATTTCCATACACCGGTCATTGACAAAATTGGCTGACAGACATTAAAGTGGTAGACTGGAATATGGTTCAAGTAATTACCAGTAACTGGGATTAACCCAAACACCCTAGCCATTAGTTTTTTTTTCTTTTTATAGCAAGGAGATCCACAGACCTAAAAAAACCTCTGATTATGGAGCTGGAAAAGGTAATTTTTTATAGCGTTTGAGACAGTGACATATTTTAATCGGGACACTGCTATAATTATTAATTCAGAGGCCTGCCACCACTGTAAGATTGGCGACTGCCAATGTTATGGAGCTAGAGGCTGACATCACTTCTGAGCTAGAAGTTGTATAGTTATGGATAAGAAGTCTACGAAGCATGTGCGGTTAGATGCTGCTCCTTTTATATATGTATAGACATACATGTTGATAGACCTATAGGATGATATATTTAAAGGGTGAAGTTTTAAGTATTGTCATGCAAAAATTCATAGCTATAATATTCATTATAAAAATATCATAAATGTTAGTAAATATAGGTAAGTGTAGATTTACTATATTTAACTTCACTTATATGTACATTGATGATATGCATATATTGTCAAAGTACATAAACTATCTGCGATTGGCTTGTAAAACACAAAAAATAATGCACACTCGATAGACCACGAAATGTCAGTTTTCACTACCATCAAATACTCTGTGCCAACTGAAGCTTATCGACACAGGTGATACTATCTGTACCTCCACGTGTGCTTGAAAAGTGGACATTTTGAAGTTTCTCAAGCACAACATTGTGGAGGGAAATGGATTCCGGCCATCAAATAAGCATTTTCTTTTCTTTGCATTTTTTAGTCATAATTTATGAAGAAATCAAGTATTTTATAGCCGTATTCAGAATTCCTGTCTGCAGGTGGCCCCCAAAGCCCCACGTGAAAAGATTGGGTTAATCTGAGAGCCGGAAATGCAGAGATTTAAATCAAGGCAGCAACACTGCACTCTCTCAGAAAGTAGAAGGGCTATCAAGATCTCATTTGTGAGGAGAGGCACCCTTCTGTCATCTCAGCAGCTCCTCAGTCAATCCTTCATGTTTTATTCTCACTAGACTCAAACAATTGCCTCTGATACATGAAAAGACGTGGTCTGATGAAGGATTTCTTATCAGCTCATGCAAAGCAGTTGTTTGACTATTTGACATTGTCTTTTTCAAAATGAAAGGGGTAAAAAATCTTTCCTGAGCAATGATGGAAACCATGCGAGGCGAGAAGGCTAGAGCGTCTTGGCTTCCAAGGGAACTAAGGCTTCTTTTAAGAGTGGGCAAAACTGCATAGCAGCAACTACACAAGAAAGCAAGTGTAATGTTTAGACTAATAGAAAAAAAAACAGAGGACTACATGTGTGGAGTTGAGCTCTCGTCATTGTGTCCCACCGCCACCGAATCTCTCCAGTGAATGCCGCCACCAGCTGTAGTATGTTCCGGTGCGGTGTGTGGCACTCAACCGAGGCACAATGGATCTCTCCTGATGAATATTGTCATGAACACAGAGACAATTCCAACCAGTGTGGAGACAGGCTGTGAAATTAAAATGCCTCAATCAGACGCAGATGGCAAGCCAGCCTGTTGGTAAACTCTAGCTCCCGCCATCCTGAGAGAGCGGCCAATAAATCGGCCGCCTCCCGGACATGAAGAGACTGAGCTATTTTGATACCAATGAACCGAACATGAGAACAATCCTCGCATTACGTTTACGGGGAACGCGAAACACTATACATTGCCTTCTCAGGGGCTTCTGTCTGCCACAGTAGAGATGCAGACTGGGCTCGATTTGTCCCTGGCAGGAATTTAAAACATCTGCAAATAGGAGACTCCTGCAGGGCAGCAAGAGCCAGAAAGATGATGCTTCAGCATGTGGGAAATCAATGAAGCAACCATTCATAACAGCACTTTTGTGCTGCAGGATTATCATTTTTTCTATTAGTCAAAGCCAGCAGATGAGAAGGAATTTGCTCCACAGCTCCGCTAGTTTCATTTAAGCAGAGAGGGTGAGTCGTGTTACAAGGGCTTCCTTAATCATTTAAGAATGGATAAGTTATGTCAGCTCAGCACCGCCATCTGTTTGGTTGCATCTTTCCTGGAGGATGTAACTAAGAAGTAAGCACAAGCAGGAGAAGGGCTTAGTGAACAGAAGGTTTGCATTCTTTGACGGCTCACAATTAGGCATGTTTGCTATGGCTTCAAGGAAATGTTTGACAGTGTCAGTCAGACATTCCTCACCCGTAGACCTGCGCGCTACAAGAAGAGATGCTTTGCTTGAAAGAATGCGTTTTTAATTAACATTGTGGTTTTTTTCTGTAGAATATGTATATTAGAGCATGAAATGGAATGCGGAGCGTAAGATTCAAATCAAATTGCAAGAATTGCCGTCTGCAACTGCTCATCCATGACCGAAAATGTCTCTACACAATCTGCTCTGCAAGTCAACATGGCATACAGTACGTGCACAGACTCGCACCAGGGGCTGCAGCACCTCCATACTAATATAGGTCACACAAGTGGTTTGCATGCTGTTTATACCTTAGGAGACCATGTGCTCTTCTCTGACCCACCCCCTTGATGTTTTTTGCTTCTCTGCAATTTATGTTTCGATCTCAACCGAAATTCGATGCCCGTCTTTTTCTCCATTAAGGCGGGTGTGCATGGTCATGATCAGCGATTCACTGGAGTATAGAGATAGTTATGTCATTAGTGAGGCCATGCCTGTAGAAAGGAACCCTGTGCATTACAGGAAGAGTTATCAAGGGTCTGGAATTTTATAAAATAGCTATTTCTTACAAGGCACAGGGCGCTTCATCTGTTTGTAATGTAAAAATGTCCATTTATCCTTTTTGGTACCATACATTGATGTAATGATTTAGAACGGCATTGCTATTATATTTGCCATTTAAAAAAGCCATGATATGATTATGCTAGGGCTCATATTATATCAGGTTTTGGCAGATCTCCGATTTTTCTACCTTTGCGCAAATCTAAATATATGGGCTGGAAGCAGTAATTCCAGGGTTTGAATGCCCTGAGAGTCTGTAAACACTAAAAAACTTATATGTTGTGTGTACTCAGAAACTCCTTTTGAATTACTCCCTAACTTTAAAAGTTGGAAATCTACTCTTGACAAGGTCAGTAGCAAAACATTTTTCAGGGTGAGAATAAGGGGGGTTTAGGGAACGTGAATTTACAATTACTCATCAGATTTTAGCATCAGCAAATGTATGTATGTGAATATGTTAATGTGCATTTTTGACAATGTGAATATGGTGTTCACAAATGTTTGCTAAGAGTACAGTTTCCAGACCAATGTCTGCCAACTTTGGTGAATTTCTGAAAGGTGTGAAACTGCACCAATGCCAGCACATACAACTGCAAAGCTCTTTTGCAACTTTCTTTAATTTGGGTCTCTAATATATTTCCATGTTGCTCAATATGCTGTCCATAATGGTTTTGCATTGATTATCGATTATTAATCTATATATTGTCATGCATTTAATATGTTTTACTAAAAGACGTCTCAAAGAAATGGTATGTAGAGTTGCACTATAGTTTAGCAAAACATTTTTGAGTAGAACATTTTTGTTGGTGACATTTGACTTTGAAAGCAAAGACTCTCTAATCTTGCTTTCGGGCATTTGCTTGTTGTTGAATATAGTCAGGGAGCATTCTGGGAGAATTTTAAGTAACCGCAAAATTATACATTTTCAAACTTTTGTAAATGTTTTCATACGGGAACCACCAGAGCTTAGTTTGTAAAAAGAAAAAAAAAAAAAGTTTAGGGCCTTCTTTAGGAGTCCACTGTAGTTTTCACCACCTATTGCCCCTGCCAGCGCTGCCAATAGCAGTACCAACTCAACTACCAACCATCACACTCCTACAAGTGAGACAATTCAGATTATTCCAGGTGCCCAATACTATAAGAATGGATTGGGCAAGAGGTATCAGTCCGATTAATGGATATTGAATTATAAAACTACTGTTATGCACATTTCCAAATTAGACAACTATTGCCACCATGTGTCATAAGTGCTGGTGTTACAATTAAGTATCGGTGCCAAGTACTGAAAACCACTGGCTCAAAATAAGCACTGGGAACCACTGTTAGAAATGCAAGCTGAGGTTACAGTCAGTGCATGTCCTTCGACTGCTTAATAGAATAGTAAATATGTTGCATTAAAAAGCATATATAAAAGTTTACAACTTTACACATATGGACACAAATCTTGCCTTATTTGCAAGTGGTCATTTTTCACATATCTGGATTACGGCACTGTAAAGTGACATTGAGTTTGTCCGGCAAGAAGAAGGATCTACTTGTCCAGAAGACAAACAAATATGGAAATTTGTTGTCCGTGACCCTAAAACAAATGATAAGAATTCCACACACCTAATTATTTTAAAATTGTATATGAAAGACATCTTAAATTTATATCATGCAACAATTATGTCTGCAAAATCTCAGTGTGTTCTTAAATTGACACTGAAAACTTGGACAATATGCCTTGTGTTTGCAATATATTTCTGTGCATTAATGATGTCCTCTCACCTTGCAGTATATAAAGAGCTCTCCATGACAACCTTACATTTGGTTGAGGAATATTAAACCTTTTTGTCCAAAACAGCATTTTGATAAGGATTAGAAAGGTTAACTTTTGTACATCTAAAAATAAACTGCATCTAAATCCCTAAGCGACTTCAGGAATCTCCATCAGAACGTAGCACCTTAATAAAGAGCCATTAAAAGTTAACTTTGCCAAAAGGGTATATGCATTGTTGGATTTGAATGCCCAAGAGATATTTTACAACAATCTATCTGGGCCTCACTCACTGCCTTAGAACCCTTATACCAAGGACCTATGATTGAAACTGACTGGATGAATGCAAAGGTTCTTAGAAAGTCTTAGGACAGCCATACTGATTTTTTCATGAATGTGGCGTGATAGCTTATTGACATCCAGGGCCATTCTTTTCTTCGCTTGTGCAAGCTTCCAAACCAAAAAGAATGTGACTGAAGTTCATAGCATATCAAGATAAAGATGACCAGAAACACAACTTCCAATGAAATATGATACCCTGTGTCACCCTGTTTGTTATTTCTAGTTATCATGTTATACAAAGAAGCTAATATCACCCTAGCTCACAAAGGTCATAGTTACAATGAGATCAGGTACTGTTTAAGGTTTGATACTTTGTTTTCCTTGCTTCATTGTTTTCTTTTTTTTTAATCAGTAATGGTGTTAAAACAGTGATGCCAGAAACGTGTCCTCTGAAAATTGCAAAGTTCTCACTGGCTTAAAAGTTTGAGGGTAGTCTGGTAATTTAAAATCTTCAATGTCTTAAACAAGAACTTGGAATTCCTATATTCTGCTGGCCAGTCTGTACCTCATGAATAAACTGCTAGATTAGTCATAAGCAACAATATGCAAAGCACAAGAAAATGTGACTTGTGTGATACTTAATTTCAATTAAGTTCAATTCAATTTTATTTGAACTGTGTTCAGCCCTCAAAAAGAAAGTACACATTTATTTAATAAAATTCTATTTCATTCATTTTCCATTTAAAACTTAAAATGGCACATATAATAATTATTATGTAGATTAAACTTAACATGACAGTTTGAGAAAAAGAAAACTTAATTTAACTCTAATCAGGAAGTTTTCCCATGTTTGAGCCAAAGTTCACAATTAATGAATTCGACTAAGATACTACCTCACCGAAGGGCAAAAGTTTTCAGTTTTTAGGATTCACACCTACTCTCTCAGGCTAAGAAGAGGTGTCTCTCTACTGCAGCTTAAAAGATCATCTTAAAGGAAGCATTGCAAAATGCATATTATATATACACCATAGTAAATAATAATCAGCTTACGCCAAGTCTCCTTAAAATTTCAATGTATGTATGCTGAGATTGACACTCTTCCTAAAATGTATTGAGTGATAGATCACAAGCACAAACACTCTTGCAAACTCTTCCATTTCATTAGATTCTCATCAAAAAGCACACTTCCATAAATATATTTACACTGGATCTGCCCTGTTGAGAACACTTTCTCAATTCAAGAAGGTTGATTTGGCATACCATATATTTTATAGCCACTGAACTATCCTTCATTCATGGCCTCTATTTTCCTCCATTCTAAATGGAAGTCATAAAGGATTACCACCATCCAATATACATTTATTGTGAGTTACCTCACTGCTTTATCATTTGGTGAACTAAGCTAGCTGGATGATAAGCCAAATGTAAAAAACGCCTTGACACCATCCCCATTACTTTCCATCTTACTGGATATTAATTTTCTAACTCATTACTGTGACAAACCTAGTATTTGTTGTCTTATATGCATTTTCAACCTAGTACTAGAGAAATAATTTTTGACGGAGTTCCTAGTTATCGTAATAGAACCTAACAATGTACATATTGTATGGCTCTGGAATTCTGCCCCATGGAGAGCTCTGGATCTGCCTCTTCATTACATGGTGCAGAGGTTGCTTTCATTGGTTATGGTCTGGCTTCACAGCTCAGCTGCTGCCAAGCAGTTATCTGAGCATCATAACAGAAGGGCTTTGGCTCTGCTCAAATATTGGGATCGAGGAGCACATGTTTTGATTGGCAGACGCAAAAGTACTTGCTCTCCATTCAGCTGTGATTATTTTTTTTATTTATCCAGCTGGACTTTTAGGGGCACACATATGACATTGGCATGCTATTAAAGTGTCTTAAGTAACTAGATAAGTTATTATATTTTTCTCTGACAGCACAGAGCCAGGAGGGGGCAGTCATTAGCCTACGTAGATTTGTAGGTCTGGTTTGGCAGTGGAACTGTCACAGCCTTTTAACCTATGCCAACATTACTACTCCCTTGTTATTTACCTGTAACACTCCACACTACCATACATCATTCCTTTAAACCCAGACCTGTTGGCATTGCTAATGTTTGTTTTCTGAATGAAAGGGCACCATTTAGCCTGCTGGCTTAAGAGACCACTCTTGCAGTAAGTTGGAGAGTTTTTCAGATCCTGGGCACTCTAACTCAAAAACCGACTAATATGCAATGCCAACCATCCAATTAATTTGCCGAATTTTATGCAAGTGACCTTTATGTTTATTAATGCTCTTAATGTCGATACAATCGTTGTTTTATCATCATTTATTACGAGGGACATGTGTTCACTATAGCTGAAAAACATGAAGTAACATACAATTTCAGCTTGGGACGAAAGGAGCACATCAATTTTGACTAAGTGTCAGTTCATTGCCTTGTTTGGGTAAGATATGGGAGTCTGCATTTTTTTTTATGGAACTGTAGGTCAGGTATCAAAGACAAGCACTGTCATTAAATTAAAGAAAATTCAGGCTTTTTTATCCTCCCAAACAAGAGTACCACTTTGCCATGTTTAATATTTCCTTAATGGAGGGTGCTTTTCAAGAGTACTGCGGCAAAATAAAGACTGACTAGAAACTGCACCGAGAATACTGTCAGGAGAGACACCAGCCTCGAAACACCTATGCAATGAATATCAGGAGAGTACACTGAGTTATGACAGAAAGTCTGCTCAGTGAATGGAACATACAAAGTGCTTGAACAGTGACTTTCCACCTCAGAGTGAATCTTATTTATTACGTCAGTGTGTGTAGATTTTGGTGCAACATAAAGATATGTAGTCAAGAAAGATCCTGGGAACTGTGCAAACATTAGCACAAAACTGGTGGAGACAATAATTGCATTCAGCTGGCTTACAGTCTAGAATAGAAAGAGTAAATAATAATTCAGCAAGGAAAGGGTGTGACTGCAAGCCAGGTGACCTTCAAGGCTTCCTGGTTAGACGTGGAGTTATGTAGACATCATGACTTTTGGATGATAATTGTCTACCATCACAATTTTGCGTTCTATGAGACAATTCTCTTCTCTCAGACCTTCTTGCTGACTCAGACCTTCCTGATGGCTCAGAACATCGTGATTCCTCCACCAGTCCTGTTCCTTTATGCTGTGCTACTGCTTGAGACTTTCCTGTTGCCTCAGATCTCTATGTTCTCTCTTATCTTGCTCCCTAGGTCATCCTGTTATCTCTGTCCTACATGTTCCCTCAATTGTCCGAGTTACCTCAAACCTTGCTGTTCAGCTAGATCTTGCTGGCCTCTCAGGCCTTTCAGCTCACTCGGACCCTCTTTTTTGCCCACACCACTTTGTTATCTCTAACCTTCCTGTTCCCTCAGATACTGTATTCTCTCTCTCAGTCAGTTTTCTTAGACCTTCTTGTTTTCTCATACGTTATTTTTCTTCAGACCACCTGTTCTCTCAGATCTTTCACTTCCCTAAGACCTTGCTGTGCTCTCAGACCTTCCTCTACTATTCAAGTGTGTTGGGTGAAGAGGCCTTCGTGGTCTCTGTGTCCATGTTGAGCTGCTTAACTATGATACCATGCTGTTTTGTGAGTACTTGGTGGTCTTCGACCATTTCCAGTTTTATGAGACATTTCAGTTCCATCTGGTCTTCTCAATCTATTAGCCTTACTCTGCTAGGAACCTCTGCAATATTCTGTTATATGTGAATATTGCGTTTTTTGAGGCCTTATTGCATTATGAGATGATGTGTTTGCATAGAACTAGAAAGTAGGAATTTAAAACACAAAAACATGTCAATATTAAATGCATAACAATGATCACGGTATTTTTATCATACAAATTCTGTCTGAGCTGGAACCGGGTGTAACATTTGGATCTGCTGCTGTTTTTTAACCGGAGCAGTGCGTGATTGACAGAACTGTATTGAAACCCAACCCTCAGCCCCATCCAAATGCAAATCTCAGCAATCAAATCCATGATGGCTCGCTAGTCCAAGGGCGTGGGGATGGCCTCCCCCATGTCAAGCATCAGCCACAATCACACCCTGGAACCTGAAGCTCCTTCACTAAGTACACTTCATTACAAATGTGGCATTAAACTGAACACAGAGCTAACACAATTAAGCCGTGGCTAAATGAACTTGAATGAAATCCATTTAAAATAATAGGCCTGAAATTGCACGGAAGAGTATTTTTCAAGAAATTCATACATTTTCATAATGATCACTACAACTTCCAGGGGCATGTTTAATCGGCACGTAGACTAATAATACACTAAATCATCTATTTTGAGTTGTTGATGGGTTAAGGCAGCGATCTCATTAAAAACATCAGAGAGGTTTATTTAGCATAGCGTCATTGCCAAGAGTGGTCTTAACTTGCCTAGGAAGCGGAACTGTGTTACTTTATATATCGTTCACGACGCTTGCCGGCAGTTTGTAAATAGAAAGTAGCACTGTCTGGGGAAAGAACAAGTCCTGGGCTGAAGCGGTGGTACCAAAACGTATTCACGTGTTATCTTGCACGAAATGCCCACGTCAAAAGGATTGTTTTAATTGCAATCTGGATTTGTGCAATCATTTGTGAAAATAATGTTCTAATTTTATGCACTAATGTTCTACTCTCAAGCTAAGGGGCAGACCTACAGAATGTGGCGCTGCAATGAGTACAGCACCACTTTCCCTGCGCCCCTTAGTGCCCCCCCAACTGTCACTATGTGTGCGCCGTGATTTAAAATACGGAGCACCATGGCGCAGGGTAGGGGCAATAGCGGCATTCAATGTGATGCTATTGATGCAATCTGCAGGAAAAGCGCCAAACTGTTGGAGCTGCACCTGGAGACTAAATAGGGACCCATTCTAAAGAATGGAAGCCCACTTTTAACACCTGCTCTGAGCAGGTGTTATAAGTGCCATAAAAAATGGCGCAAGGAAATCACATAGATTTCCTTGTGCCATTTTTTCAGCCCCCCTAACGGGGGAACACCTCCTTTGCATACATTATGCCTGGCGCAGCCATAATGTAGCGCAAAGGGTTATAGAGTGGCGCAATGCATACATTGCGCCACTATGTAAATCTGGCACGGGGAAAATACCACCTTTAATAATGGCGTTAACATGGCGCAATGTGGCGCTAGGGAACTATAAATATGCCACTAAGTGCCTACGTGTTTGGGAATAAAGGGAGCAATGGAGCCACTTGGGATTACAACCTGGATGCAAATTGTGTACTACTTCAATTTGAAAAATTAGTTTGTGAACCGCAGAGAAAGTGCAAATTGAGCATCTAGTAAATAATTAACTCCACAATTTGCACCTCAGATTGTGGCCAGGGTCCATCTGATTTGATAATGCAGTACAGGCTTTGAGTATTTGCAAAGAGCGTAGAAGGATATCTGACTGCTACAAGGCGCTCAATTCGGTGGGCTATTCTTAAAAGGGTATAGGAGCTGTTCGGCCTTTGTTACAGTGTTAATTTGTGAACCATCTTAAAGGCACGCCACCTCTCTTGCTTAGCTTTAAATACTGGGTACACAAAGGTAAACTTAGAGCAGCAATTCCAAATGAATTTGTTGTGTTGCAAATTGTCCAACTCAAACATGAATATGTACCTAAATTTGAGATATAATACATAGATACCTAATTGGGAGAGTAACTGGGCAATTTTCAAATCTCAGAAAGACCAGTGGTGAATGTTCAAAACCTATACCAAGGGCATGGATATGTGGATAACCAGTGGGTGTTTGGTTACATGAATGGGGTGCACATTACATTCTATGGACATTGGCTTACTAATGCATCAGGAATTTTGCGCAATGATAAGGGCTCATTGATATTGAGAACTAGACCGTGGCAAAATTAAAATTGCACCACTTCATTCACATAATTTCGGGAATTTCTTGTTACCCTTGTTACTTTGAAACTCTCCAAATTATGCTTAATTAAGTGATATTCACAGCAAAATCTTACAACAAGTGTGTGATAACACGAATGGCCAGAACACAAGTGGCCGTTGTTCATGCCAATTTGTACTGAAAAATGTGTCTTTGCTTCGAAAATTGAAGCAAGGAAGCATTTTATACTAGAATGTATTAATAAGTGACAGATTTGAAATTTGCACATATTTATGCATAATTTACCATATTTCCCTGAATTGTCACACAATTAAGCGAAAGCAAACTATGCAAAGTTCACAAAACCTTTAGAACCTTGTTTAACATAATCTGAAGATTAAACTCACTGTTAAGAGTATAAGAGACTAGCATCTCAGTTCAACAATGACAACATTAAAAATAATATCAAGTGTACATGACATCAGAGGTCATTACGATTTAATATGCATTTAATAAACTCATATGACTAACCTGAAGGAAACCTAATATTTGTATCATATATGGAAAAACTCAGAAGGCAGATGATGTAGGATTAGCAAATTGTATTACGCAGGAAAGGAAAGGTGTAGTCCAAGGGTTGGGTCATGAAAGTTCAGAGAAAAATCAAAAAAGGCCATCACTCCATTTCGATTGACAGCCATTTTGATCTGAGGAACAATTATATATCTCTGTGCTGTGCAGCTGTGCTAGTGAATCTGACAAAACGACACAGAGAAATGCAAGACAGAGGCTGCCTAGATGGAACTGGCATAAAGATCTTACTTTAACATACGGTCTCCACTAATAAAAAATAAAATAAGACAAGTAGCTTGGCAGTAAAAGCTGTTGGCTGCAGAAGGGAATACTTCCAGAACATACTTATTCTACCCTGTAAAATTGATGAATACCAGAGGGGAAACTTGCTCCATTTTCAGAAGTAATGGATTTGTTTAACAAATTATAAAGCATCTTTTTTGTACTATTAAGTAAATGTTGTTTTAGCATATTCAGACTGAAGTAATTTAGTCAGCACTATATTCTGCGTTAATGTTCTGGAGAAGGGGAGGGATAGTGGGCAACAGGGCTGCTATTTTGTAACAAAGGCAAGGCAGTTAATCCCAGGCTATGTAAAAACAATGTAACCGCCCACCGAAGACTCACCCCATCTGTAACAAATACCTCCTGCCACATACAGATGAACGAAACCTTCACGAGAACGCAGCTGTGAGTGAAAGTAACCACATGCTAATAAAAGTAAGCTTGCTTTGTAAACTGCTAGCATTGTCAAACAAGCATTCTCAATGCAATGGGCCTTGCATTTGCTCGCCTTAGAGCTATAAGCGTTGTAAATTCCTAACTGGACTTTTCTTGCCACATAAATTGAAAATGAAAACAGTTGACAGAAGGAAGTCTATTCAAAGCACCACGGCCCCCATGAGTGAGAGAGCAAGACTTACTACGTGAATGTTTAGAAAGGATCGCGACTGGGATGAAAGGCAAACCTAAACTGGAGGAGGGGCCATCACACGCTGTAATAGGAGGAAGCATGATGTAGTGTGATGGCCAATAAAAATATTCACTTAGAAAATCGCCTTGAAGGGAACTCAGCACACAAAGGAGGGACATTTCACAAAATGCACCAATAAAAATGAAGGATTTAAAACAAGCACACCAAAGAATGAATAGCAAGAGTGGGTGTGGTTAAATGCCCACAGAGTGATTACAACCGGCCAGAGCGCTTGCGTGCTCGACCCTTAAAAAGGCGAGACAAGTGAATTCTGTGGTGAGGAAGCCCTTTTCTAAGCCCCCATATCCTGAAATATCTGTCCATCTCATGTGGGTTCATTTGAGACACTTTGAGGCCTATTCAGAAAGGCATTTTGGAGTACATAAAATAATACTCTTGAAGTACTCTCTACATACTCTTACCTGACTTTGTAAATCACCCTAAATAATTGAAAATGGGAATGCAAAGATAATATTCATATGCAGTTAATACAAACTGAAAGGACTATGTCCTATTTGCCCTTTTAGTAGTAGAGATATGGAGGTTTTGGGATGATTCAATTCAGAAAAGTGTGCAGTAGTATGTAGCAAAGTACACCAATATTACTACTTCTTGCACTCAAAAAGGCTTTTGTGAATCACTCTCTTTGTTAGCAATCATTCAGGAGCAATGAGTGGTGAAAAACCACATGGTACTGCAACCCAAAGTATCTAAGTGCTAGCATAACTACGCTGTGGAAGAACGACCCAGAAGCTGGCACTTATAATTCTATCTTCTATTAATAAGCACCATAGTCATATGATAAATATTTGCTATAGCACTGACTGGGCTTGCCAAGTTTCATTAGTAGCAATTGGAAGTAATTCAAGTAAATGCTATCAAAACATTAGAAAACATAAGCACAAAGTGACAAGTGACAAGACGCACAAGAGAATGAAAGAATTCAGTTCCTATAATTGAATGATTAATTAATCATTTCTTAAAGGTGAATTGCAAAAGGATATGATGTTTTCAATGAATGATTCAAATATATATCTCTCTCTCTCTCTCTTTATATATATATATATATATATATATATATACTGGCAATTTTGGGGGAAAAGTTTTGTGAAGAGATATAGGCAAGTAAAAAAAAAAACGCTTTTTATATAGAAACTAGGTTCTAACTATAACTCTCTCTCTTTATATATATATATATATATATATATATATATATATATATATATATATATATATATATATATAAGAGTATAACTCTCTCTCTTTATATATATATATATATATATAAATATATATATATATATATATATATATATATATAAGAGAGAGAGTATAACTCTCTCTCTCTTTATATATATATATATATAAAGAGAGAGAGTTATAGTTAGAACCTAGTTTCTATATAAAAAGCATTTTTTTTTAACTTGCCTATATCTCTCCACAAAACTTTTATATATATAAAGAGAGAGAGAGTTATAGTTAGAACCTAGTTTCCATATAAAAAGCGTTTTTTTTTTTTACTTGCCTATATCTCTTCACAAAACTTTTCCCCAAAAATTGCCAGTCACGTCAGCTGCTGTTTGGAAAGTTTTGGGGTGATCAGTCCTTGCGTGGTGTGGAGGGGTGGGCAAATGAAGGGGGATCCCAAAAACACATTTTCCTCATGCATTTTTCCATGGGGATTTTAAACAGTGATAGCGTAAAAACTACTGGACGGACTTACACCAAATTTGGTAGTAATGTAGGTCCTGGTCCAGAAAGCAACCTTTTTGTGTTTTACTCTGTATCTGTTCAGTGTTTTTTTGGTAATTAACGGGGAAAATAATTTCTATCTACAGGGACGTCAATCCGTCATGCACCGCAAATCCGCAAGTCACATGGAGGAGGGTGATTGGCTGGGTGCAAGCTGTTCAAAAAGTTGCAGCCACTATTTTGTTGACTGTCAACGGACTTGAGGTATGGATTATCTTTGAGAAATGGGTAGAAGTGATCAGGGTAGAGGTGTTCTGACCCCATGGGGATAAAGTATGGGTTGGTGAGGGCTGAATTATGAGTTTAAAAAGGTTAAAGCCTGTTTTGTTTTTTTACAAACGTGGATCTGCAATTCCGTCACAGTGTTCAGCGCGGCCCCCAGTGTAACATTGCAAACCCTGCCGGTGAAAGAAAATATATATATATATTTAAACACATACTGTCACACACACTCTCATACCTACTCACAGACCCACTCAGACACTCACACCCAGTTACTGCTCCAGTCAGACACTCACACACACCCTCACAAACCCACTCAGAAATTCGTGCACCCACTCACAGATCCAGTCAGACAGTCATGCACCCACTCACAGACCCACTCAGACACTCATGCACCTAATCACAGACCCACTGAGACCCTTATGCACCCGCTCAGAGGCCCACTCAGAAACTCACTCACCCACTCACAGACTCACTCAGACCCTCAGGCGCCCACTCAGAGACCGACTCAGACTCTTATGCACCCGCTCACAGACCCACTGAGACACTGACACACCCACTCTCATACCTACTCAGATGCTGATGCACCAACTCATAGACCCACTCTGAGACTCACCCACCCACTCACTCACAGACACACTCAGACACCTACACCCACTTACAGACCTACTCTAACCCTCATGCACACACAGATCTATTCAAATCCTTATGCACCCTCTCAGAGTTATAGTTAGCTTAGGACATGAGTTATACTTACTTGAGATCTTGAGATTACTGTAACTATATAACTTGAATTTCTATGGTTTTTGTACATTTAAAATGTGAGCCTAACTATAACGTCCCTATAACCTATGTTTTTTCACTGAATATCTATCTATCTATCTATCTATCTATCTATCTATCTATCTATCTATCTATCTATCTATCTATCTATCTATCTATCTATATTTTACCTAGTGACAGTTGCCACTATGTAGTTATAGTTAGGACCATGTTTCCTTAGAAAAAGTGTTTTTGACTTGCCTATATCTTTGGCACCATTTGACAAATCTTCATGGAATTTCCCCCCCAAAAAGTGTGACAGTGATTCCTGCTGCACACAGAAAGTTTTAGGGTGATCTGTCAAGTGGGAGCCAAGAAATAAAGGGGGGGGGGGTCAAAAAAGTTGTGTTACACATGTTAATTCCCATAGGACTT
The DNA here is from genome assembly GCF_031143425.1 of Pleurodeles waltl. Lineage (NCBI taxonomy): Eukaryota > Metazoa > Chordata > Amphibia > Caudata > Salamandridae > Pleurodeles > Pleurodeles waltl. Next base: position 919,115,315 of record NC_090436.1, read on the forward strand.
TTAGACATCACTACAGCCTGAACCACTGGACGGAATTACACCAAATTTGGCAGAAAGCTAGCTTTTGGTACACAGATAACGCATTCTCTTATTTGGTGTAAAGATATTAAAAGGAAAATTACATTTGGCTTAAATGATGTAAAGAAATTAAAAGGAAAGCAAATCAGTATGTCTCTGGCTGCGACAACTTTGCGAAGATTAAGAGCTTGTGCACGGCAAATGCACAGCTCTGATTGGGTGCCAACCAGGAAGTGTTGGCAACCATCTTGGGACCCACTATAAAATGTGAAATAAAGGAAAAGGGCAAGGGCAGGGACACCCTGAACCCATAGCTCTGGTGATAAGGTCCCAAAGGGATCCCCCAGGGCTAAAAAGCATTTTTTTTAATTCACAAAATTTGTGGCAAAAAAAGTAAATAAAAAACAAATGCGGTCTTCCGGGCTTGTTTCTGTGAGGCCCCCGGGTGGGTTAGCTCCCGAGGTCATATACATTTTAATGCGGAGAGCTCTGATCCCTTGGCAGCCCTGGAGACTACCACCTCCCTAGGGCATTTCTTAAATTGTGTGTGGGGCAACGTGGCCCCTCCAGAGCCCCAGGGATCACCTCCTCCCTGGGGCATTTATCAAATTGTGTGCGGGGGGCTACATGGCCCCAACACAGCCCTGGGGACCACCACCTCACTGGGGCACTGCTGAAATTGTATACGGGGGCCACACAGCATCCCTGCAGCCCCGGGGACCACCATCCCCTCAGGGCATTGCTGAAAGTGTGTGTGGGGGCTGTACATTCCGCCACAGCCCAGGGCACCACTACCTCCCCGGGACATTGCTGAAATTGTATGCAAGGGGAGCCCGACCACTCCACCCCAGGATCCCGGGGGACCACCACCTCCCAGAGCATCTTAAATTGTATGCTGGGGGGCCCGTGGCCCCAGAAACAACCACTTCCTCGTGGAAAATGTTAAAAAGAGAAAATGGGGTCCGTTTTGGACCTCTGCAGCCCCGGGGACCACCAACTCCCTGGGGCTATTTGAGTTGGAGGGTGGCCATGTGACCCCCCCCTCAAGGAACCACTGATGGCCCTGGGGGCTGCCATCCCCCAGTGCCAGCTTCAGTTATGTCCTGGGGTGCCCACCTCCAGGACATAGCTGTTTGCTTTTGCTTATCTGCAGCTTTGACAACTGTAGCCAAGCCACAGCAAACACACTGCTAGTAGCAAGGGAGAGCTGTCAAGCAGCATTCTCTCGCTATGCACAGAGGTTTCCTCTGTCTCCTTGTCTGCAAAGAGGCAGGCAGGGAGACAGAGGAAACTGTTCTCACAGAGTGGGAGCTGCTGTGGCAGCTCCCTCTCTGTGACAGAAATGCTGGCTCCCACAGGAGGTGGAGAGCCAGCTAAGACTGTGGGGGCCTTCAGGCTCCCTCTTCCCCACAGTCCCCAACATTGTGACTGGGAGCCCGGGAGGACACCTAGGTCACATGGCTGTGCCCTGGGTGATGGGGTACCTGGTGCCAAGATCAGCCCTAGGGAGGGATGCCCCGTGGTCCTAGCCAGCTCCCCATGTCCTGCGGAAGCCAGCATTGCTCCAGCAAGCAGAGAGCTGCTTTAAATATCAGCTCCCTGCTTGCGGGAGCAATGTTTTCATCTCTTTCCCTGCACGCATATGTGTCCATAGGGAAAGTGATGAAAACTCTGCTTTCAGCAAGCAGAAGTTGCTTGACACCTCCAGCTTGCTAAAATCAGAGTTATGTTTGCTTTTGCTTTTGGAGAGCTGTCAGCTCCCACCTAGCAAAAACAAACAGCTGCTTCCCTAGGGTAGGCCTCTCGCAAGGTAACAGATGCTGACCCTATGGGTGGCCATCCTCAGGGCCATGTATGACTCCACAAGGGAGGGGCTGCTCATTCCTCCTCCTTGTTTTAAATATTTCCTCAGAGAGTTGGTGGTCCCCGGGGCCGGGAGTTCACAACAGACCATTCCATACACTCGGGGAGGTGGCAGCCCCTGGGACATGAGGGGTCCACAGGACCCCCCCTTAATTTAATTAGTAGTTTGCCCCAGGGAGGTGGTGGTTTCCAGGAAGGCTGTGCAGCCCCCACATACTTTATATAAATAGCCCCAGGGAAGTGGACGTCCCTGAGGTCCGGGTGTTGGCAGGACCCTCCTTTATATTTAATTAATTGTTTGCCCTGAGTGGTGGTGGTCTCTGGGGGTCAGGGCACCACAAGGCTCACTACATACCTTATGTTCATAGCCCTGGTGAGGTGGTCCTCCCTGGGGCTTCAGTACACCTTAGAAGGTGGGCCCCATGTGCCCTCTTCTTAAAATAGTATGCCCCCAGGACCTGGTTCACTCGGGGGAAAAATAGAAGCAAGCGTAGGAGACTGTGCTTGTTTTTTTTTTTTTTTTTTTTAAATCACTTCAAAAATTGCAAATTTTCACAATTTCCACTGTGAATTTTAAAAAAAGATGTTTTTTAGCCATGGGGCGTATTCCTGGGAGGCCCCTGCACGAAGACTAGGGGGGTAGGGTAACAGTATACTGCCCCCTTTTCTTTTTTTTAGACTACGAAGAATATGTACCATAAAATACATGTCACCTTTGACAGTAGTGCAGAGGTGTCCTGAGCAGCTGCACTCTGTAACTGCAGTATTCAGAGGGCCTCTTCTATACCTGCCTGAAGATCCTTCCTTGTGATATTCGAATTATCACCTCCTTCTGTTCAAAACTAATGAAGAACAAACCGGTAAATGACAATTTATGATCTCATCACAATCACATAAAAAAGTCCAGACGTTTTAAGAATTGTTATTTTATGTACATTTTTTACACAGTGCTAAAATGCTCTTTGGTCATTTCTGGCTCCCTTTTTCTGCACAATTAGGCTTTATGGCCATGTAGGGCTCCTCAGTCATAATTTAATCTAAAAACGTCTACGTTTTTTTCTTCCAACATCTACTGGTTGATTATTCGAAAACTGCTTCTCTCTTCTGCAGGCAGCACATGTACTAGCTTATGAAAACAAAAGGCAATAGCGCCTGCAGGAGGATGAAATCAGTGCTCTGATTGCTCTGACCTGCTGAACACCGATGAGTAAGAGATAAGAGCTTCTATTAGCGAAGATAATTAAATCCTTAGTTAAAAATGTCAACCTAACCACTAAAGGCAACATCTCCCCTAGCCAGTTTCTGCCCATGCTAAAATGTAAATCTGGTTAGAAAACTGGAGCTCTTCTGGCAGGGGTATCTGTCGGTGAAAGTGGAAAAAGGCCCCCCTTTATCTTCACAATTAAGAACCTGTACACTGCTAGATTGCATTACCTTGTGTGAGTCAGCAGTAATTGTTAACATGCACCAGCAAAGGTTGGAAGATCAACGACAAACAACAATTTGCATATACTAATTTGACTAAAATTGTTTCCTAAATAACAGTGTTTCACAGAGGCCACATTGCATTTTCTCTTCAGTGCTTTTTTGACAGCTGGAAATGGATACAAGTTGTAATTTACCCGCATCCATTTCCTGCTTTGCTGGTGTCCAAAGAAATCACTCAAACAGTCTGACAGCAAAAAAGGGAAAAAAATGAAATAATGAAAAGTATGCGGAATTTTCTGTGAGCGATAATGTGTGCTGAATGCAAACAGTAGTTATGGAATGAGGATAGATAAAAGAAAACTCTAGCTGCAGCTGCGACGAGATGAGACCCGAAATATTCCGCCAAGGCCCAGCAATGAAAATGTTATGTGAACCAATGTGCAGTGATCCGGCAAATTCACCCTCCTCCTTCCCACACCGCAAGGCCATCTATATAAAGTGCTTGAATATGAAATTACTTTGAGAAGTGGGAGAGCCTGTTATCACCCCTAAGATCCCTCCTACAAAAAATAGCATATTTCCGCAATCCATAACCGAAGAACAAAAAAAGAATTAAAAAAAAGAAAAGAGCAGTGCTCGAAAAGGGAAAACTGAAAAATTGACATTATCATCTGACGCAAATAGCAATCAGCAATATAAAGATTACTGGCAAACTAGGCAATAAATTATCAGATGGCCAGCAGCTTAGCTGAACGATCACGCTGAAACAATCATATTTCATCAGCAGCCTCCAACCAAATTGTAATTGTAATACACTTTAAGATAATTTATATCCCAGATATATCAATTATGTAAGGGTGGACGCTGACTGAGAGAATGACCTTACTTACTCTTTCAAGGATTGTTTGGCAGATATTGAATTTTGGATGCAAATGAACTCGGTGAAGTCGAACACAAGTACGCCAGGCTTCCTATGGCTGGCCTCGGGGCCGGCCTTCACTGAGGCTGATTCTGAAGGTGCTTTTTATGCTAAAGACCAATTAAAGGAGCAATTGAGAAGTCAGCTAGTTGTACCAGATGAAGAGTGATCTTCTGAGCTGCACATTAAATTTCTGTTGAGCATACGCCTTCATGGCGGTTGGCATGAATGACTCTGCCTGCATAGAGCCTGTTGCAGAGGTCATTGCCTTGGTGCCCTGGTTAGTCAATTGCTGCACATGTGCTTGTGACTTCCAACCAGTTCATCTTGAAAATATACTTTTCAAGATGGTAGATTTTATCAAACTATGGCCCAAATTTAAGAAGGCCTAGCACATTGGCATCATTTTTTTTACGCTAATGTGGCGTTAGACTTGCAACATTTCCGCGCCATATCTGCAAAATAGGGCAATGCATGCATTGCGACACGTTGCGCCACATTATGGTTGTGCTATGCATAATGTATGCAAAGGGGGTGTTCTGGCGCAAGGAGGCCCACAAAAATGGTGCAATGAAAGCTAAAAGATTTCATTGCGCCTATTTTGGCATCCATTTAATGCCTGCTGAAAGCAGGCATTAAAATGACGCACCCATTGTAATCAATGGGCATCCTTGCACTTTACTCCACTAGCGTCAAAACATTTTACGCTAGTGAAGCAAAGAGCTACAATATCGTCAAAAATGTTGGCACTATTGTTCCTAATATTGCCATTGTGCACAGTGTTATAAATATGGCGCACACATGGTGGTGTTAGGGGGGTACAGGAGGGCACAAGAAAAGTGGCGCTGCATTGGCTGCAGAGCAACTTTTCTTAAATTCAGCCCTGTTTGCTTAAAAATACTGTCTGCTTGTGAATCTTTTTGAGAACCTTAATATAAAACCTCTAGTTCAATAAACTTATCAAGCTTTCAGAGGGATTTCTCTATTTTGAGAACTAAACAATAATATTGAATATGTGTTTCCGTGTGTGACACATCTTGAGAACCAGTTCCACTTAGTGCATGTCAATGAGGAGTTCAAGTACCCTTCTTTCTTAACGCGATTTGCTCCTATTTATCACTGTTGTATGTATGGGGTACCACTTTCAATCTCCCTTAATTACTTGAATAAAAATGTAAGCCTTTTCATGAATATGATCCAGTAGGTGCCATACTAAAGACAAATATGTAATATAACCTGTTGCCTGTGAAGAATTTCGCCACCAAGTAAGTAGTGAAGGCAGACAGGGTAACTTATTTAAAATATATGGCTGCAGTTTGGGGGAGATTTGTCAGGTGCAAGTTGTGAGGAGAAGTTGGGTGCAACTGCAAGGGCAAAGAATGAATTTGGAAGCTCAGAAGACACTGGCCAAACTCCTGTAGGATTTGAAGGCTACTTTAGAGAGCGGGTGAAGGGTCTGCCCATTTTTAGGTCGCGCACGCAAGAGCCTTGACCTGTTGTAAGTATTGTGGGCTTTTAACTATGCCCACCTCATGCCCATCACTTTCATTCATTCCTGGGCTTGCCTTTCAAAAATCACTTGATGTCATTGGTGAATGCTTTATGTTTGCTCCATCTTGAGGCTGTTTTTGTCACGTCTTGCAGACTGCCCCTGTTACATGGATTATTGCGCGATTGCCGATATAATTCAGCGTGATCAAACTATTTATTTTCCTTTTCTCTCTCACCTTGGTCTGAATGGCAGCCAAGGCAGGAACAGCACAAACAAACACAACAGTGTGAACTCGATCAGCAGTACTGGAGTGCTGGTCACATTGTTCACAGTTACCTAATCAGAGTAATTTCTTGTGACTCTCCCCTTAAAACATTAGAAATTGGTAAATGCTTTATGTAAAACAGAAATCCTCAAAGTGAAAGCAGCTCTCCCGGCACAGCAGGAGAGTCGATACTACAATACTCACTAAACTCTGGACACTCGCCCCATAATGCTTTGCTCTTGCGGTCTACATCATCTCTGGGTCCCCACACTAGGTTAGTGGGGACTCCAAAATAATAACCCCCCACCACCATTCAGTGTATTTGTAAGTGTTCTCAATGGCTGAAACTTTGGTTTTACAGCTGAAAATAGCTTGTGTTTTAAGGGCCTTGTTTGTAATGTCATTGCTATAGGCCTTTTACCCCTGAAAATATGTAATGTACTATGACCTCTAGGGGCTAAATATATGGTTACACTACATTATTTAAAGCCATTTTCTTTTTGTGTTGTTATGCCCTCTAGGGGCTAACTGTAGAGTTACATTACCATTTTTCTTACAAATTATGTTTTCATTTTGGTGTTCTCTAGGGGCTATTGTAGGCATTACAGTCGTATCAAAAAACTAAAATATTTGTGACACAGAATCTTGCCCCATAATGCTTTGCAGGGCATAACTCTTACAAAACATTTTTTTCTCATAACTCAGCCTGTGGTGGCCCTCGGACAATGGGGCCACATACTAAACGCTCTTTTTGTCTGCATTATCTCTGGGTCCCCACACTAAGTTACTGGGGACCCCAAAATAACAACTCCTCCAACCATTCAGTATGTTTTAAGCTTTCTCATGGCTAGAGCGTTTTTATTGCTGGGAGAAGTTTTCTTTTAAAGGCCTTGTTTGTAATATCATTGCAGTAGGCCTGCTAGCCCTACAAATGCCCTCTGCGGGCTAAGTATATGGTTAAACTGCATTACTTTTTCCTGATTTTTTCATTGGTTATGCCCTCTAGGGGCTACCAATATGGTTACATGACCATGTTTCTTACAAATGGTATTTTTGTTATGTGCCCTCTGGGGGCTGTTTTCAGCATTACATTCTAGGGTTTATATGGTAATTGTATATGTTTTAATAGCCTCTCCTTATTATAATTATGACCATGATTCAGGTCAACTTAACATCCTTATTACACTATGACTGTCTGAACACTTTTGGTATGTTTAGGTGACCCTTCTAGTTTATTTCTCCTCTGTGGTTGTCTTGTGCCTTTTTGGGGGGAATTCTAGCCAGCAACTCTGATGGTGGTGTGGTGAAAGTGGTACTCTATTGGAATTGGCATGGCAGATTTAAATTAGTAAGCTAAATAGTAACATTTTCATTTTTTTCTACAGATAGAGGAAGAAGGTAAATGAAAGTGCTTTACTTATATGCAGGGTCACTAGAATTACATGGCAGGAAAAGATTAAATTATGAGGCAGGGTAGACCAATTTATGTGGCAAGAAAAGTCCAGTTATGAATTTACAATGCCAAAAGCTCTAACTCAAGTAAATGCAAGACCTATTGCATTGCAAATGCTTGTTTTTATTTTCAGAAATTGTCCATGATGTACTTCAAGACGGCTGTTTGGGGTGAGTAGAATTGGAGGATTTCTTTCTTAATACAGTGGCAAATGGTGGCAAATTCTGCATTTGTACCATGTTCAGCAGGGAACAATGGTCGAGTTTCACTGTATATCAAAGTGCAGTCAGACAAAACAATTAAAGTAATAGTTAACTCAGAATCACGTAGTCTTCATTTTACATAATATGGACATGAGATTTGCAGATGTACACAACAAGAACATTCATCGCCAATACACAGTCTCTGAGAGCTGCCTCTTCCAAACTCTTGCAGCACCCTTTTAATTGATTTGTCAAGACATGGAGGTTATGGTAGCGTGCTTTTTAGGTTTTTTCACTCTGTCTCTCTTTCTATGTTTCTACATGTCTGACACTTTATCTATCCAACATGACAACACTGTAGCACTTTTGGAGACGTGTACCCTCCAAGTTTCCATTATGCACCTCTATTCTCACATCTAACAGCAGGAAGGGAGGGGAGGGAAAAACAAGAAGGTTAAAAAGATGGAGAGAAGAAGAAACGGGGAAGAAAGACATTCAAATGTGAGGCCTAAACCCCGTGTGAATGAATGAAAGCATATTTCTAAACTCACCGATTAGGAAAACTTTGCAACTAAAATATTCACAGCCATTTATTCAGCAGAATAAGAAAATCTGATGTAATCAGCCATTTAGAAAGTTGATTGCCTCTAGATAGAAAGGGACAGGAAACATTTGAACTTTTTCCACTGCAAAGATTTGTTTATGATTGCACTGGCATGCATTGCGTCTCCTTTACTTTGATTGTGTAATTGATAAATTTGATGAAATACTAATTGCTCTGTTTGTTCTGTTCTTTATTAGAGAGCTGTCTATTTCTAGTGTGCAATCTTTATTAATAAGAGATATCATTTGAATCTTTTATTTTCCCTTTTATTAGCCCCATTCTCTCAATTTGGAGAATCTCCAATGCCCATGTTTTTTCCTCTGCAAAGAGTCAATTTTTGGCAAGATTTTACTTGGGCCTGAAATGAAAATTACCATAAATATATTGTGAAAGTGGAGAGGACAAATGGGATGAATTACTTTTGTTTTCCAATTCTGGACGCAACTTCCTCTTAAGCAACGTTCTCTGTATAAAAGTTTGCTTTTCTCTGCAATCTGTTATTTGTTTTTTTCAATGTCCACTCTAAAATATCCATGACTGAGGAGGCCTGGTTAATGACAGATTGAGGCCCATATTTATACTTTTTTAGCGCCGCATTTGTGACGCTTTTTGACGCAAAAGCGGCGAAACTTACAAAATACAATTGTATTTTGAAACTTTGCGCATCTTTTGCGTCAAAAAATGACGCAAATGCGGCGCTAAAAAAGTATAAATATTGGCCTGAATTTGTAGAAGAAACTTTCCTAGGCGCCAATTAAGAGTTTTTCTGTCAAATTTCTAGTCCACCCTGTTGCAGCCTTAACCTCTACAAAGTTGATGGTTGAATATTGGTCATGTTCATTATTGGCTGCAAGGCAGTGGAGGTTTCTCCAAGAAAATGGCTGCATTCACCATAGGAGGATCCACTTGTAGGAGAAATACTCCAGAGGAAAATCCATAATGTCTAGTAATCCTGGAGGACATACGAATAGCATGAACTTGTAATGCACCCACGAAGTGTAGCTGCACAGTTAGTATGCCCACATAATACTCCCTTTGGCGTACCTACTATAGGATATATCACTGGATTTTCGGTACAGTTTCAACTCTTTTACTCTTTCAAAAAAAGATTTGCCACTGTTTCAATAGCACGCTTAATGGAGGTATATGTTTTCATATGTTGTTCAGAAAGGTAACATTCATGCACATAAATGATATACTTTTCATTTATGTGTTCCAGGAATGTTTGCATTGCATATACATTACAGCAGTCCACTAAATTTCTGCAGTTGGCATATACGGGGGAGCATCAGTGGAGTGAAGTTGCAAATTAAGACCAAATGTAGGAATTTCTGACATAGTAGGAACTAGGTTGACATGCACACACATCTTGACATCCTATTCCCTCACATACTTGAGCACCTAACCTGCACCCATTTGGAGCAAGAATAAATAGCTCAAAAAGTATAACAAAGTGAACCAGCCCTTCTTTCGGGGGGGGGGGTATATGCAGGACATTGTGCCATTTATGTTCTTAGAGCAACTAAAATAAACAAATACTATAATGTGCCTACATTATGCATGCTCATTTGGAACAGGCATAGGGTTAGGGGAACAAGCCTATGTCTCTAAGTGGCAGATTTAAGAGGCCCTAGCACCTCATTGCACCACATTAGCATCATTTTTTTTATGGTAATGTGGCCCCACGAGGCCAAATTCGCCACACCAAATTTACAAAGTGGCGCAAATGCATGCATTTGCCACACTTTGTAACCCTTTGTGGTACATTATGCCTGCGCCAGGCATAATGTATGCAACAGGGGTGTTACCCCGTTAGGGGAGCTGAAAAAATGGCACTCAGAGCAGGCCTTAAAAAGAGGCGCACCATTGTTTACAATGGGCCTCAATGGGCTGGCATTAGGGGGGCACTAAGGGGCGCAAGAAAAGTGTTGCTGCACTTGGTGCAGCGCCACTTTTCTTAAACCTGGCCCTAATATTCTTGAATACTAAGCATGTACACTATGGCATGCATACTGAATGCATGATTCACAGGGCAATGTATGGGGAAACCAAAAAAAAACACATGCTACTCTCCATAATTCTGGACCTTTTTAAAATAAAATAACATGCTAATTCATCTTTGTGACTATTGAACCCACTCCCACCTCCAGTGTCAAGTCATTCTGCGCACTATTTGGCCAACTGTAGTTGAAAGAGCAAGCTTTTTTACCTTCTTGGATTTTATTTGCACCCTAGAGACATCTGAGCAAGTGGCTGCTGCCAGGTGAGTCTCGTGGGAACTTATGATAAAATACGGCACCACTAAGGCTGCAGAGTTTCTGCCCTGTCATGTTCTTTGCAGCTTCCAGAAGTGGTCCAAATGAACTATTTCCAGAACCGTGTACAGTAATAAAACAATGCCCGTGCTTTTTCATGACTCTTCCTGGTGTCTTGATTGCTAGGCGTACTAGTTTAAGGTCATCAGAACTTTTGCTGGTGTGGTGCTCTGTTACTCATTTTACATGTTAACCTTGATTTAGAGTCAGGCGGAACCCCCAAAGGACTAGCTGTGCTTAAAATAGGTGTTTAAAACATTGTGACCTCAGTGTCTCCAACTATGCTATTGACCAGCTGTGACTGATAAAGCAGTTCCTTGTTTTCCCGGTATTCCTCTTGCCCTCATCCTCCCCCACTGCCCCACAGCCGGAAGCGGTGGGGTTTCAGTGTATGCACAGATGGCCATATGTTTGAATAGACAGTCTTCAACTGAGAGAAAATGAAGTTGTGCTCTAGAGGCAAGCATTGGTAACCAGTAAGGACAACACAAGCTTCTATATCACGCCTTTAGGTGCTCATCGCCCCCTTCACGTACACACGTACAGGAAATATAGTGCTATCAGTCACATTTGCACTCTGTCAGCTATAGAGTTTACTGATCACTACTTCTTGTAGTCCCGGACATCCATTTGGTAAAGGAAACATTGAGAAGCGCTTCAAGTCCTAGTCTTCCAAGTAAATGTGGCCCATTAACACTATTTGGAACAAGTGTAACAATAAACAGTATTCACAGATCTATTACTACAGTGCAAAGGTGAACTTGCATGCTAGAACCCAGTATATCATGATAAACAAAAGCAAACAGTGTTTGCGGTCTTTCAGATGCATTTACAAGGACCTCACAGAGGACAACAACTATTGTAAATAGTTACAAGACGTAATCAATGTGGATTTATCTCAATGTGTAAATGTAACCCCTTGTATCCTGGCTAAATATATTTGATTATAACAACTACACATAACAAAGCATGTGTCAAATATGCAGATGTGCCGCAGTAATATGGAAATTATTACCATTGTTCAAGCAGAGGGACAGGGCCCCCTGTTCTGCTCGATTCACCCCTCCCAAGTCAAGGCAGATCCCCTCATTCGACAATGATAACAAAATGAAATATTGCAACTTGTGTAGCTGAGATATACTATATATAAGCTTGTCTACTCTATTGCTTTTAACTGGGGACAATAATGGAAAATGCCTCGAAATATGGTTAGCATATGTACTAATCATGTTTGTCAAACGGCATCTCTCTTTCCTGGTCTCTCTCTCTCCTTCAGTCCTCCTCTCCGTCTCTACCTCTCTATACGATAGTCTCTTAGTTTGCCTTTTATCTTCATCCAGACATCACAAAGCTCTTTAACACTCCCTGTTGAATAAAAGATAATTCTGAAAAAAAATCAAGCACTCTTGACACCTGTGCCAAGGGACCGATTTGACTGGAGAGAGGGTGTAACCACAACAAGTGTGCTTCTGTCTTAACGTCCTTTTTATTTGCTTTCGTTCCTGTGTAAGTAAAAACACCAGCATTGATCACTGAGGAACCTTTGACTTCACAACATTAAGTGATTTGCTGCACAGTGCATCTATTGTTTATTAAATGACAGACGAAGATGGGCATTTGCTCCTCTACCTTTGTTTTTATAACAAGTATGAATATCATGAAAGCAGTAACATCGATTTTGTTAGCACATTCGTGTGACCTACTGTTTTATTTAGCTAAAAAGACTCCTCTAGATTACTCACTGATGGGGAGGTCTTAGGCTTAGGAGTTTTCTCATTCAACATGTTTTATATTGACATTTATTTTTTAAGAAATATGTATGTCAATATTTTCTGATGTTTTAAAATGGTCCATTGATCTATGGGCAGATCTGGGGATAAAACTGCACACCACACAATTTAAGAGAGTATGGGAGGCATGCGGTTTAAACACAAACAGTCAAATTATTTTCAGATCCGACAGAATATCAGTAATCAACATAATCTGAGTGGAATAAGAGCACAAACTGTATGCCTTTGTTGGGAATGTGAATTGAAAGGTTGTTCTTTGCTTGAAAGTAGGAGTTAAGAGTGTGGAGGATGATGGAAAAAAAGTATTTCCTCCAACTACCAATGGTTTTGATTTTGGATGGCTCTCAAGATCCATCAAACAAGCACAATTTTACAGTGGATAGTAGGTATATCTCCAGGAATATCTCCAGCAACCCCTTCAAATAGATGTGTAATAGTCCATGCAAACAAAAAAACAGTTGGAGAATCCTAGTTTGAGCTTAGAAACTACGCAAATGACTCTTCTGCAAAACCATGATTTTTCATCTGATTTAGGACAGGAGGGGACACGTGAGGCACTTGCCCCAGCTGCTGGCACATTTGCAATCCCAGGATCTGTTCTTATAACTATGTCCCACCTACAGAGCAGCCAATTTTAATTTGTAATACCAGGATGTGCTGGGGAAAACCAATCACAGGGACACTTCAGATATCCTAAAAAACAGAAGCCTAAGGGGAAAATATATTAAATGTGGCACCACTTATCTTGCGCCCCTTAGTGCCCCCTAACACCATCATGTGTGCGCCATATTTAAAATACGGCACACCATGGAGGTAGTTAGGGAACTAGCTTCATAATATTTTATGCTATTTTGGCGCTTTGCAGGACTAGCGTCAAAAATGTTAACACAAATACTGCAAAGCACTCAAAGGCCCATTGAAATCAATGGGAAGCTCCTTATAATGCCTGCTCTGAGCAGGCATTAAAAGTCCTTTTAGATTTCTTTGCACCATCTTTTTTAGCCCTCCTAACGGGTGAACACACCCAATGCATACATTATGTCTGGCGCAGGCATAATGTTGCGCAAGGGGTTACAAAGTGGCACAATGCATGCATTACGCCACTTTGTAAATATGGTGCAGTGTTTTTGGCCTTCCAACGCCACATTAGTGTCAATAAATGATGCTAGGCCCTCCTTAATCTGGGCCTAAATATTGACACTTGGCAGCATAACTGCAGAGAGGACAGGGTAAACAGCATACAAACATTAAAAACCATAGTCAACATTGTTTTATTCCTGAGTAAACTTTTGAAAATATTTATAGATTTAAAGGATGATGGTAAGGAGGGATGTTTGGAAGGGAGAGGCATGTTTGCATATTGATTGTTGAGAAGGAGAATATAGGCTATGACTGAACTTTTGAAAGCTTGCACTGAGGTGATGGTACATAGTTTAATAGGACGCCATTTAACTGGAAAGCCCAGAACCAGTTTTAGGCCCAGAGAGTCCTAGGAACTGTTAAAAGGGAGAAAGTTGCACAGTGCACTGTCTGGTAACAGTGTATAGGTGATCCAACAGAGCTATAGGGGGCAAAGGGTGTGTCATATATTTCGCTATGTACAAGAGTGAGTAGTTTATAGATACTTAAATACAAACAAAATACAGTAGTATAGAACAGAGAGCTTGGCATTTGACTGATAAGTCATCCAGACTGAAGGCAGAACTGGAACATGGAGATGGGAAAGACTGAAGAGGTTCTGGTGAGTGAATTTTAGGGTTGGCCAAGAGACCAAAGGGGCATTGAATGAATCATAACAGGTGGTGTTTGCCATATTACCATTTCTATGCTATGCAGCAAACATACTGATTACATATTTTGGTGGTTTACACGAGGAGGTGAGGGTGAATTGTTTTAAGATGTGTAATATATATATATATATATATATATATGTATATATGTATATATATATATGTGTGTGTGTGTGTATACACACAAACACATATATATATACTACATGTATATATTTATATATGTTTATACATATACACACATACATGCACATATATGTATATATATGTGTGTGTGTGTATATATATATATATATATATATATATATATATATATATATATATATATATTTTACAAAAAAACTTCTCCAATAAAGAAGACATCTAACTCCCTCTGGAATGCCGATCTCTTCTATATTGGAGAGGTTTTTGATGTAGATGTATATATATATATATATATATATATATGCTTTTCTTCTGATCTCAACATTTCTATTAACGTATATAAAAATGAATCATTCATCAATGTCACTTTGGAAGTCATCTTTCAAGGCAATCATATGTCAAAGGGCAAATAATGGCTCCATTTTATAGTTATCTGGCCAGAATTTGAAAGGGGGAGCATGGAACATCATGTGAGATACAGCTATGTACTCTTTATGGAAAATTGAGAAATTGCACATAATGGACTTCACAATGGAGAGTAAGTTTTGCTGTGCAAGGAGAGTCAGTCCTTCAGACACTTTTATTCAGATATCTAGCTCCAAGTCAACATTGTTGAAGGTAAGCAAGCTTCTCCAAATAGGCTTCAACAAGTCATGATCATTTTTGTCTGAATCTGCACCAAGAGATGCAGACATGAAATCAGTTTGTAGTCAGATGCAATCTATTCCAATCATCTGTGGGCATTGTGAAGTCCAGATGAACATAAATCTCTCTGCCGCCAAAAGCAGAGACAACTCCACACCCAACAACTGTGGTGCAAGATTCACAAGTGTGGACTTCTGGGTTTGGAAATGTACAATAGACAATTCTATTGTGAGCTACTCAAAACAAGTGTATTTTGCAATGAAGAACATTTTTTCTACATGTGCACTTGTGTACAACAGTTTTGAGCCTTTGAACTCTCTGGAGCAATTGGATTGTCCACTAGTAACTGGAAGTCACATAGGAGGAAATCCGAAGACAGACATACCACACTTGGCTAATTTGCTGTCTGTCGGACATTGAATACTTCTGATGTTGCAGCCCCAGGGATTATCTCCTGGAACGTAGCAGGATTAAAGTCTAAACTGGATAATTCAGATTGGTTAAAAATAGTGTCTCAAAACTCTTATATTTGTTGTCAAGAGACTTGGCTCATAGACCCCCCCCCATATATTAATGGCTTCACTACTTATTGCGTTGCTGCAATTAAGTCTCCCTCTGGAAGGGCTAAGGGGGCTTGGTCAAATTTTTATCTGTATTGGTAAAGGGGGTAGATGTGCGTGCCATGGATATAACCCCACATTACCTGGTTCTTCTTCTTAAACTAACTGAGTCATATGACGTGTTGTTGATCAGCTACTATAATAATGTTTTTGATCTGTCAGATACTAGCGTGATCGACAACCTTAAGATCAGGTACATAAGGTACTGAATGGGAGTAAGAAGGAAATTAGGCTAATTTGAGCCAGTGATTTTAACGCTCATTTGTGTGAATCAGAATTTTTAGATTGCTGTGGGCTCCTTGATGAACATGATCATTCCATGCAGCATTTCAAACACTCCCCTTATGGGAATGCGCTCAATTGAATGGGCTGCCAATTCTTTGCTCTTTCCAACACCAGAGGTTGAGGGGGTTCCCACGTTTATGGGGGGAAATGCTCACACCACAATTGATTCTATTGTCTACTCTAGAGAGCTTATCCCCTTTGTTGTGAAGTTTAGGGTGATGTTAACCTGTATGAGTGATCATAACCCTTTAATTCTAGAAACAAGACTGGGTCTGGATAAGGACTCTAGGGTGGCGGAACAACAGCCAGTAATGAAGCTTTCTGCCCAGAAAGGTTTGACTATTAGGTGGAAGAAATTGATAAGAATAGTTTTTTTTAGAGATGTGATGATGAACAAAAGGGAAGAGGTCATGATTGTATTGGGGGAAGACATGCCTGCATATAAAATTGTCCAGGCATTTTCTGCCTTGACAAGTTATATGACTTACAAACTCCAGCGTTCAAGTACTAGTAAGGATAGAGGACCCCACCGGTTCAACCATGCATGTACCTCTTCCCTTAAAGATTTAAACAAGATAACCAACTCTGTCCCAAAAAATCAATATGCTATTAAAGCTGCAAGAACGACATATAAGGCCACTCTTGCTGCTAGGAAGAATGAACTGAGGGAGATCGCCTGGGATGAGCTTATCAAAGCAAGCAATAAGAAAGATACGAAGGCTTTTTGGCAAGAGGTCAACTCTGCCTCATTGAATGATAAGGATAAAACTACAATAGACACTGTTATTCCAGCTCGAACTTGGATGGACCATTTTTCCAAACTTTTTATAACAGCGAATAATGTCTCTCAGGAAGAAATGAATTGTACCATGGCAGTAAGAAATGCCTTGGTAGGTGGAGCCTTTTGCAGTATAATAGAAGTAGCCAATGTAATACAGGCTATTCAAGACTGCCCTTCTGATAAAGCTCCTGGCACGGATAGAATCCCAGCTGACGTATATAAAACGCTGCCAGAATTCTGGGGACCATTGCTTACTAATGTTTTGAGATCTGCTATGCCAGGTCCCTTAGTAGACACCTGGAGAGAAGGGATTATTGTGCCTATTTTTAAAAAGTGGGATAGGGCTGACCCACAATGCTATCGCCAATCTACCTCTTAAATAGTTCGGTCAAGATATTAGGCCGAGTGATTTTAAATAAATTGGAAAAATGTGCTGCAGAGACTAATTGTCTGTCAAAGGTACAGTATGGGTTCCGTCCAGGGCTAGGTACAGTTGAACAAACTCTTAATTTGACCTTGATAGTTCTAAAATATAAAAAGGCAAAAAAAAGCTGTGTACACTTAGCCTTCATGGATCTGTCCTGTGCCTTTGATACAGTTGACAGATCGAAATTGTGGACTGTTATGTTAAACATGGGGGTTGATAAAGATATAATTGTCCTACTTAGTAGGCTCCATGTCTGGAGTTCGGCACAAGTTTGTTATACTCAGGAGGGTGACATAACAGAAAAATGTGCTTCTTTAAAGGGGGTAAGACAGGGATGTGTGTTGACTCCCTTTCTCTTCCTTCTCTATATAAATGGGTTGGAAAACGATATATGTGCTATGGAGAAGGACTTGCCACTCATTAATACCTACCCATTTCCAGTTATGCTTTATGTGGACGATGCTGTACTTATTTCAAGGACAGCAAATGGTCTTCAAATTTTATTAAATGCTTTTAATATGTTTATGGGAAACCTTGGTCTTAAAATTAACAGAACAAGGTCATATGTGATGAAGAGCGGCCCAAAATTATCAAAAAGTTAAAAATTTGTCCTGGAAGGTACATAAATACTTAAGGTTCCCAATTTTACTTATTCAGGGGTCCCAATTGATGTGGATTTTAACTGGAAATTTTTAGTTAGCGTTCGTGTTTTGCAATTTCAAAGAGCCATAGATGCTCTTTTTAGATTTTCTAAAAAGTTGGGGCACAAACCTGTTAAAGAGATGTTGACTGTTTTTAAAAGCAAATGCTCTTCTATTGCAACATTTGGAGCAGGAGTATGGGTTCCCACTGATTTTTCAAGTCTCTAGGTAGTTGAAAATGAGTTTTTAAGAAGGTAATTAGCAGTCCCACAATCCACCCTGACAGCGTTTTGTCATGGAGAAGTAGGGTTGACGGGCATATCCAATTATATAAAATTCCAACCTCTATTGTTATGGCTAAAAATTTACTCAAACCCTGAAGCCCATCTGTGCAGATCAGTGAGCAAGGACTGTTTGTCACTGTCACGGTCGATGGACATACCCTGGCTTAGATATGTTCATTCCACACTCCTCCGTCTTGGGGAATATTAAAAGGATCAAGGAGATATATTGGTATTTAATATATGATCCAAAATTAACTACTGGTACAGCCAGGGAGCAGGAGAGGTTGCCGTTACGTCAATTACATCCAATTTTATATTTGGATATTATTAGCTCTGAGCGGCATAGGTTTTTAGTAACTAGGTTATGTCTGAATACTATACACTACCTAGTAGCATTCCCCACCCGAGGCACTTTGTTTAAGAAACTTCTGCCATGCTGTTGTGATGATAAATCAGTCCAAAGCACTCTGCACTTTGTCCTCTTCTGTACCTTATATATTGCACCTCGAAAAAGGTTTTAACGCCCAATATTTTTGTCCATGGGCATTAGGTCTAGTTACCTTGCTTTTTTTTATTTCTACAACTTGAGAAATGAAGGGATAATACAGGCTGTGTTAAATTTTATATATGCTGCTCTTCGTATCCAAAATTCTCATTAACTTTGTTATTTATTGAATTTATGAGAATCATGTCTGTATATATTTGATATCTTTTATGTTTTTTTTATCTGAACCGAATAAAGTATTTGATGATGATGGTGTACATCTGTTAAAGAAATGCTCAAACAACATTCACTGGGGAAAAAACACGAGACAGAAATTTGCATATTTTTTAACTCAATAGCTGGCTTCAAGGAGGTAACAGAACTTTTCATGGTGAGAAATAAAATGTCTTCTTTTCTCAAAATCCTATAGTGCGGATTCAATTTTTCCTTTAAAATGTGTGATAAAACGAGCGCCGAGCCGTAGGCAGGCCCCTCCCCTGTCCGCCCAGATATTTGGTGGTCTAGAGAAATGAGTCCTGGAAGCTGCTGGAAGAGGCTTGTTTATTCATGAGACCATTAATTAAATACCCTCTGCCTCTGCTGCTGCGCGGATTTCCCTAACTGCTATGTGATGCATCGGGGGAGCAGTCAGGGCCTTTCTAACAGCTCTGGATGGCGAGACCTCGCATGGCTATGTAAGGCAATTTTTTGAAAAGGCTAAGTGGCAAGCAGGTGTTAATATATTAATGTATAAATCCTGGCGAGTGGAAAAAGCTACACTTACAGTGTGCCCTGCTTCATGTTGATTAATGGACCAACTCAGGCCGGCGTGTTGCGGATGTCACTTAAAACAAATGCTTTACTTATCGTGACTAATGCCATGCCTTATCTCTCATGTGTCAAGTTTGATGAAAGTAGAGCGGGTTTCATATTTCGAGCACAGTAACATCGCCGGGATGCCCAGCACGTCCATATATTTTCAGTAGTGTGAACAAAAACCAGGCCGCTGTCTCGCGCATTGCCACCCTTAAGATGCATTGCACGCTTCCAAACCCTGGCGAAGACGAAATTAGATTTAAATAAACCAGAGCCCAAGTGCAGTGGCAGCCGGTACATAGTGGATATTAATTATGAGTTCTTTGATAAACCTAGTGACTGTTTTCTCACAACTAAAATGGTGGCCCAGAGCCACTACGGGGCAAGATGGCTGCATTGGCTTGCCCCAGTGTCATCGCCCTGATGAATCAGTGGTCTGACGTCATTTCATCCGCACCCAGATTCTCTGTGGAAGGGCGAGCGCTCCTTTACGTGACTTCTCTCTCTGGCAAGGCTTTGACTCGGCATAGCTGCTTTTAACCGCCTTCAAGGTTTTACTGGGAAAAGAAGTCTCACGCTGTGTTGTTCATTTCGCAGACAGCTAGAGGCTTCCGTTCTTCACCTCCTATTTTAAGCAGGCACATTAATAAGGGAAACTCTTCTAATGTATTATTATCAAAGTCACATTCCCTCCTATGCCGGATTGTAATCACAGGGAAGCAGGCGTGCGGCGTGCATTCTGAAAATGCGACAAAAGGAAAGTCTCTCATTTTATCCAATTTAAGGTGAAGGGAAAATGAAGCATGGTGAATGAGGATTAAAGACATTCTTTTATAGGATTTGAGGTCTTTTCCCATCACTTAGCCATTTTCCGCGCTTTAGAGACCACCCTAACGGCATGAGAGACGATTGCTGGAATCACACAACATTCTCCCCTCCTCATTACAGCGACTTGATGAATCTGGTGGCTACATTATTTTTATGAAATAATCCGTTCCAGGATATGTGAGTTGTTTTTCAAGGCAGATTTACACCAGCAGCGAAAACGCCGGTGCTGGCTTTAATAAAAAGGCATGAATCCCAAATTACAGCTTTCTCTTTAGGAAAAACAGTATAGAATGTTTTTGAAAAATTGACGGTGTTGTGTGGGGCATCCAACTTACCAAAGAAGACAAAATATGACCTTTTTTTGACCTGTTACCAAACACGTAGCAAATCAACACAATGTTCGTAGATAATTCCTGGCCTCCCTAGAAACCATTGGAAATGCATAACAATTGTAAACTGTTGTAAATGTATTAGAACTAGTAACCGAATTCCAATAAGCGTGATAGATAATGGTTAAAATGCAGCTTGTCAATATGTGTTGTATAAACTAAATTTACCACAGTAAAAGAAGGAAAAAATGCATTCAAATAAAAGGCCTTTCTAGAGAAAAAAATATTTAAACGCTGTCTGCAAATTGATTCCACACAAAAAAAACGTTATGGGCCATTAAGCGCAACCATCCACCATCGATGCGCTGCTGCCATTTTCAGCCACACATGAACATTTTCTGAATCCCACGGGAGTGTTTAGTTTAGCGTAGCTTGTGCATACTCCAGTATTCCTTGTGTCTAATCCTGCCATCGAGGAGACGGCTGTAAATTCCAACCCTCCATCAGGACTGCTGACCTCCGAACAAACCCCACAACTGGCTACAGGCACACAGCATCCATCATTACTACTGGAACCCAATCTTTCCAAGGAGGACAGCTGCATGAGGCAGATTTGAAGCATCATTCAAAGATGCTTAAACGCATCATATTCCTCCTGTTCTGATTTTGAACCAGAATTTCATGCCTTGGACTCAATAAGGGCCATTGCCATTCAGCCGGCGAAGTCACTTTTGTAAAACACCTGGTACTGTGATTTAATTATCCAGTCTTGTCTGCTTTCGACTAGGGATGTTCCACTCTGCAGAAAGAAGGGATTTAGCCTTCTCCAGGGTTTAAAAAAAATCTTGGCAACGTGACTGCTGTGTTTCATTTGAATTCAGAAGAATATGTGTGACTGCCAAGGTATCATGGCATACTGTCACAATACCATTCCAGAAGCAAGCCAAAAAAGCAGAGCCTGAAACCGTCACAGGAACATATGCATGGCATTTCCCAAAACTTAAACTTAGTGACTTTTGACCAGTTTGCTACAAATAGGTTTCCTCCAAGGCTTGGGCCGTACAGAGAAGTCCTCAGATGACATTCACAATGAAAACATCCATTTTAGGTAATTCAACATGAACAGACCCAATAGGAAGGAGCTGAAGATCAACCAATTGCATTGCAAGGGTCAGCCATCTTTTCGTGCTACTGTTAGACTCTACTAATGGCAGATAGAATGCAAACTAGCTCTCCCGTTAGAGTGTAAAAGCAACGAGTGCTACAAACTCTATAATGAGGATGGTGGTGTGCTCGAGGGGGACCAGCCTGGATAAAGGAGAGTTTAAAAAAAAGTTAAAAAGGAGGAGGGTGGTCCTATCACAAGTTAGAATATGCTGTAGTCCATTGGTCTGCACACAACAGTGCCCAACAGTACCTGGCATGCCAGGGCAAGACACTGAAAATGCCATACTATGAAACAGCAATTGACACTCTCACTACCCCTCCCCTCCCCTGATGGAGTGCAAATTACAGCCTGGTCATGAAATCACTCAAAAACTGATACACAATGTTTGCAGCTGTATTGGATGACTAATATTTGCAAAACTCTTTGCAATCCGATTATTTTCAAACCACAGACAATATCATAGTATGTAGTCAATAATAAAATGCTGTTATTTTAGAACCATAATGCAAATAGCTGGTACTTTACATACTGTGGACATTTGTGTAGTTTTAGTTAACTTCGTCCCGAGGTTTGAACAGAATTTGTGGCTGGTGAAATAAAAAAAATAAAAAAAAGTGGAGGGATAGGGAGAGATTATGGTCCAGTGTATATCCTCCCGGTCAATATGTTTAAGATATAAGATACACTGTTCCAAAAAAGAAGGAGAGGATACTATAGAGGGGGTCCTAAATTTCAGGAGCAAAAACCTCACACATCCAGAAGGATGTCATGCTTCATCATCGGAGTTGCTCCTCGTCAGACCGGCACTGCAATGTCTGACGGGCACCACCCCGATTGGGGGGGCTCTTTGCCGGAGATCTTTATTGAAAAAATATATTGATGCCGTGACCCCAAAAGTGAGTAAACACGAAAGGAGATTAAGTTAAAATTGGCTCTCGAAATCTTCACTGGGTAATTAATTTATTGGACCGGATGAAAAGGTCAAGGCCAAGGTTAAAAATAGTCATAAGAGTGAAGCTGAAGCAATGATCAATCACTCTATATTGAAGAACAAAAAGGGCTGGGGAATTTCCAAACCATCCCTCTCATGGGTCAACATGTTTCGCATCCTGGTGGTCCATACGGATCCAATGATGCTTCGTCAGGACCAAAAAGACTATGTGCATCTCCTAAATACAAGGTAGCCTGGATTAATATTCACCAAAAATTATAAAGAAAATAAAGTATCCAGTCACTTACATTGATAAGGAAAAATAATTCCCAACTGTCGCCCATCCTAATTAAGGGAGCACACTTCCTAGGACCACACAGACCGGTGGTCAGACACAAACACAATTTCCAGACGCTGCCGCCACCACCAACGGTAAACCTACCCAGGTCCGTGTTCCTACACAATGTTTGCAGCTGTATTGGATGACTAATATTTGCAGAACTCTTTGCAATCCGATTATTTTCAAACCTCAGACAATATCATAGTATGTAGTCAATAATAAAATGCTGTTATTTTAGAACCATAATGCAAATAGCTGGTACTTTACATACTGTGGACATTTGTGTAGTTTTAGTTAACTTCGTCCCGAGGTTTGAACAGAATTTGTGGCTGGTGAAATAAAAAAAAACACCTGGCTATCTCATGAGTCTAATACAGGCTGCAAGCAGCAGGCAGTCAAAAGTATGCTTTGCTGGAGGGACAACAGGAGATCTCAGACTAGGCTACTATGGCTGGAGCACAACTGACTGTATGTCAGGCAGAACCCTATGAATTACTTTTCCCCAGCCCTTCCAACTTTCTGAAGCCCAGTCATTTAGTGATTTTCACCGACTTCCTTAAAGTCCAGCCTTCCATTCTGTATATTTGTACTATAGTGCACACAGGCAAGGATAGTGCCACTGGAAGGAGCTATCATGCAACAATGACAGTGAATGAATGAAGAAAATTTTATAAAAGTGTGCAACTTCCTGAAGACATCAAGGTGCTAAAGAAAGTGCTAGACCCGGTGACAGGGGCAGATTATTATCCTAGGGAACCTCAGTAGGCCATGAGGCTTTTTGAGTGAAGAACTAAAGGCCAGATGTAGCAAACCATTTGCGACTCGCAAACGGCGAAAATCGCCGTTTGCGAGTCGCAAACGTGGGTTTGCTATGCAGAAATGCATATTGCGAGTCGTTACCGACTCACAATATGCATTTCCGACTCGCAAATAGGAAGGGGTGTTCCCTTCCTATTTGCGAGTCGCAGTGGGATGCAATACCATTTGCGACCGCGTACGCGGTCGCAAATGGCATCGCAGTTACCATCCACTTCAAGTGGATGGTAACCCACTCGCAAATTGGAAGGGGTCCCCATGGGATCCCTTCCAGTTTGTGACTGGACCCAAAAATATTTTTTCAGGGCAGGGACCACTCCCTGCCCTGAAAAAATACCGAAACTAAAGGTTTCGGTTTTTTTTTAAGTGCAGCTCGTTTTCCTGTGAGGAAAACGGGCTACACTTAAAAAAAAAAAAACTGCTTTATTTAAAAGCAGGTCACGAACATGGAGGTCTGCTGACGTCAGCAGGCCTCCATGTTAGCGAGTGCCTATACTCGCTATGGGGCCGCAATTTGCGACCCACCTCATGAATATTCATGAGGTGGGTCATTGCGACCCCATAGCGAGTTGCAGTCGGTGTCTGAGACACCGTACTGCATACGAATTTGCGAGTTGCAAATTGCGAGTCGCATGGACTCGCACTTTGCAACTCGCAAATTCGTCAGTTGCTACATCTGGCCCTAGGTTTTTAAGGGATTTCTTAAAGGTAATGTGACACTTCAGTCACGTAGGGTGAAGCAGGAGAGTACTCCATAGCTTAACAGTGGCCACTGAGAAGGATCTTCCTCCCCATCTTGATGTCTGTGCTATGCCCACTATAAATCCAGATAAACCCCACCTTAATTACTATGTTGCAAAGAAGTCTAAAGTGGGGTGTGATGCAGAAATCCAGGCTGTCTGGCACACGTGGCTCACTAGTGTGAGTAACACAATAACCATGGGCATTTCTGTAAAAGATTACAATGGAAAACGTATGCAAAAACATACAAAGATTTCTAAAAACAGAAAAATTGCTATTCAGTGGCAGACCTTAATATTCGGAATGTATAGCGTAGGTACTAATCTGAGATAGGAGAATGGAACTTGTCAATGAAATGTACATCTATTAAAAAAAAATCAAAAGCAATTCAATGAGGTGGTATGATACTTTGTAAATACTGTCTGAAACACAAGTGTTTTTTTTTTATAATTGAAGAACGCTGAGAAATATTGCTCAGCCCAACTCATCAGCTACTATAAGTGGTGAGGCAGGCTTGGGGTGGATCCGTTTAATGTAAGTTGCTTAAGCATCTGCAGCAAAGGTCTGTGTCCAACACCATAAATACATATTTGTATCACACAGTGGCTCAGTCTTAAATCCTTCTAAAGTCGATACAACAGGTACCAAAAAGCTGGTTAGCTTTTGTATGAACGCCAAGTGACAACTTAGCATGTGGCGTGATCTACATAAAAAGGTAGAAATCTTGATTTGTCAATTATCAGCTGCAGAAATTTATCTGCAGCCTGCAGGCCACTTGTTTAAATCTCAACAAGATCAACTCATTTAGCCTTCTTTAGGGTGGCACACGAGACCCAATGAGGTGGCAATTGCAATATCTGATACCTGCACCAACATGAACTAGCAAAATCAGTCATAACAAGTACAATTGGAAATCAAGTTATAGGCTAAAGTAGGCAGGTATCCGAAATTCTTCCTTCACCCTGCGCTGAGAGAGCAGATAACTATTTTATTGTAGGCGCTTACATGAGTGCCTTCTCCTGAGAAATATTGCTCCTGTGTACTTTGCCTGACCTTGAAACATTGAGGCCCGTATTTATACTCCGTTTGCGCCGAATTTGCGTCGTTTTTTTCGACGCAAATTCGACGCTAAACTAACGCCAACTAACGCCATATTTATACTATGGCGTTAGACGCTTCGGGCGCCAAAGTGCCCGGAGAGTGCGTCATTTTTTAGCGTGAACCCCTTCCTTGCGTTAATGATATGCAAGGGAGGCGTTCCCGTCTTAAAAAATGACTCCCAGGCCTTTACGTGGTATTTATACTCCCGGGCAAAAATGACGCCCGGGAGTGGGCGTGGCCAAAAACGGCGCTTTTGCGCCGCTTTTTAACGCCTGGGTCAGGCATGGCGTTAAGGGACAAGTGGGCTCAAAATGAGCCCAGAGTGCCCTCCCCTGCCCCCAGGGACCCCCCCTGCCACCCTTGCCCACCCCAGGAGGACACCCAAGGACGGAGGGACCCATCCCATGGACATTAAGGTAAGTTCAGGTAAGTATTTTTTTTTTTTTTTTGTGGCATAGGGGGGCCTGATTTGTGCCCCCCTACATGCCACTATGCCCAATGACCATGCCCAGGGGACAGAAGTCCCCTGGGCATGGCCATTGGGCAAGGGGGCATGACTCCTATCTTTACAATGATAGGAGTCATGTTGATGGGGGATGGGCGTCGAAAAAACATGGCGCAAGTCGGGTTACGACGATTTTTTCGACGTAACCTGACTTGCCCCATTTTAAGACACCCATACGCCATTTTCCCCCTACGCCGGCGCTGTCTGGTGTACGTGGTTTTTTTCCACGCACACCAGGCAGCGCCGGTCCGCTTGCGCCGGCTAACGCCATTCCATAAATACGGCGCCCGCATGGCGCTTCAGAATGGCGTTAGACGGCGCAAAATCTTTTGACGCTAAACTGCGTTAGCGCAGTTTAGCGTCAAAAAGTATAAATATGGGCCTGAAGGTGTTGGTAATTTTGTTTCCAGAATAGCCTGGAAAACCCATGGCTTTTAAGTCAATGTCTGGAAAATTGTATGGCAAAATTATTTGTTTTCGCCCAATTTGTAGTATACAAATCTTGCTAGAAGAAACTCCAGTAATGCTCATGGATAGGGTCTCTCAGTAAAATATGGATCTAGTTTTAAAACATGAGTCTCGAATTCTTTCAGCTCCAAGCCACACCTGTGTTCATAAACAGCAGCTCAAAATAGGGAGGAACAACATGGGTCTAAGAACATTTGAAAGTAGAGCCCTCTCGGTCAATCCCTTGGGCCACCCTGAGATCCATGTAGCCCTGACGATGCACCTTATAACACCACATGGAGCACTGACCTGCCCATGCTTCACCGGGGCTCTGCGGCAGGCATACAATGGAAGGCATCCTCAGGAGTAAGCAAAAAATTGCCCGATCTACAAATTGAACATAAATCATAAATGATTCATCATCAATAAGGCGGGAGTTTTAATTTTGCACAAATGGTAATAACGTGCTTCAAGCATTACAATGGCTACATGGATATTGGCATTCACTGTTGTCTCCATTACCTCATAGGGGATGACTAGAAATGGCTCGTGCTGAAATGCAGCTTTCATATTTAATTAGAAATTAGACTGTACTATTTGTTCTGCAA
The DNA here is from genome assembly GCF_031143425.1 of Pleurodeles waltl. Lineage (NCBI taxonomy): Eukaryota > Metazoa > Chordata > Amphibia > Caudata > Salamandridae > Pleurodeles > Pleurodeles waltl. Next base: position 919,142,396 of record NC_090436.1, read on the forward strand.
ATCCAATAATTGCATGCTACATCATCTCGTAAGATTAAAAAGTTGAAGATGGGGGTTCGCAGACGTGTGCCGAATGCAAAGCAGTTTGTTTGTCCATACTTCAGCTAAATCACTACCGAAGAAAACCTGATCATTTTAGGCAAAGGCTGAAATCTACTTCTTAAATGAAATGTGCCAGACTAGCTCGAAAGACACAGGCTGTAGCAAACAGTCTGATCTACAGTATGGAAATCGTCCATTATTAGTAAACAGTAATACTAAACTAGACCATGTTTTATGGTTGTGTGGTCTTGTTTGATCTTATATATGAATGTGCAATTTCAGGAAGAGGCATCCTTCACGTCTGTCTAGTTGCCTGCAAGCTCAGCTTGATAATGCCTCACCTAAACACAACTGTGAACAACCTACTGGTCAGTGGTTCAAATACCAAAGGACCCTTTCGGCCTCTAATTCTTCTGAGGTCTGTAACATGAGTAAAAATGATCTGGATACAAGATGCACCCGATGCCACTTGCCAAAGGGTATTCTATAAGAGTACTCCTAATTACTGAAACAATTGGTTGAGAATTATTCTAAAAGTGACAATGAACCTGGCTGTGGACTTCGCACAAAGCAGTATTATGCCAGGTGCCTACAAATTAACCAAGCAGTGGAGTTTGTCTGCAAAATGGTATTACTCGCGGTCTGTCAAGACCATCATAAAATGTATGAAGGTAGCATATCCGATCAAAATACACAAAGAAACAAATAAATAAATAAAACCACGAAAATCATAGCTGTTTCTTCAAGAGTCCTTCAAGTGCCTGTAGCGTGTTAGCCACAGTCCTTGCGCTTTTGAATTTGTCCACTTACCACTCCTCTTGATATATTCCCTGACCACCATCCAACTACATCTTTATCCACACCCCACGCCTCCTCAAAAAAATACAGCGTCAGTGATATTTGCATGCGGTGGCTAAAACAAGGAACCCATTACACTCCCGGGCAATGACGACAAAGGCCCACCCCCACCACTCTCAGGGCAGCGTGCGCGGAAACGCGGCAGATTTACCACGGGGAGACAGACCTCTGAGGATGGTGAGGATGTTCGAAAAAGTCCAGCTCCGCCATCTTGAACTACCGGTCTATCTCTCTAAAAGAATTGCCACAAAATGTACTGCACGGTAAGAAAAACAATCCTGGAGTAACCTTTTAATTTAATCGGAGGCACCTAGTATTTATTTTTAGCACTCCTGTTTAAGTCCAGCTCAACTCGTCCCTAATTCTTTGAAACAAGAAGGCATGAATAAAATATAATTGTGCATTGGCTGTGTGTGATAAAAGTAAACCTTCTGCTAAAATATTTAACACGCAGCGCATGTCGGTATTTCCTGTATCAGGGCAGTTTCTCCAGGTCTCCTGTGTCTCAGCACGCGGAGCAGCAGATACAGGGAAACCCCGCTCTCATCTTTCGGTCGTGTTCTCCCTGACATTACCCAGATTATGTAGAAAGGCAGTGGGTGGCCTGAAAATATAAATGTCTCTTCGCGAACCGTGCGGGCTTGTGAAAGGGCGGCCAGTTACTGCTACAGACCCGTCTCCTCAAATCTACCAGAGCTTCCCATGCAAACCACTCTGAATCACAGCGCGAGGACTTCACGATTATGGATTAAACTACCAATGTAGGCGCGTAGATGTGCACGAGCAGACAAACACGCATATGTGCATGTACCAGGCAATGCCACCATCTGTCGCAGGATGTCAGCTACCTTCACATGGTCACCTGGTGAAGAACCAATATCACACAGACGCAGGTAAGGAGTGCTGGAACCCCTGCCCTTAGTGGATTTCCAACTCCTCTTTGGGGAATGTAGGAAGTCTGATGCCCTGATTTAAGAGGGCCTAGCACTGCCTTAGCATCATTTTTTTTACGCTAAGGTGGCGCTAAGGTGGCCTTTTCCCTGCGCTAGATTCACAAAGTGGCGCATTGCATGCATTGCGTCACTTTGTAACCCTTTGCACTACATTATGCCTGCGCCAGGCACAATGTATGCAAAGGGGGCGTCCCCTGTTAGGGGGGCTGAAAAAATGGCTCAAAGAAATCTAAGAGATTTCTTTGCTTCATTTTTTACTGCACTTTTAACGCCTGCTCAGAGCAGGCATTACAAGGGGGCACACCATTATTTATAATGGGCCTTAATGTACTGTTTAGGGTTAGTGCCAAAACGTTGGTGCTAACCCTGAACAGTACATCAATAGCGTAAAAAATGTTGAAGCTATTGACCCCTACCCTGCACCATGGTGCGCTGTATAGCAGATATGGCGCACATATGTTGGCAGTGGGGGGGGGGTGCTAAGGTGGTGGAAGGAAAGTGTCACTGCACTGGTTGGAATGCCACTTTCCTTAAATCTGCCCCTAAGTTACTTAAGGGATGTGACAACATCTTAGCGACCTTTTTTGTGAGGGGGTGGAGCTTAGTGGTAGGAGAAGGCAGAAGTGCCTCTTGAGCAGCCATTGAAATGAAGCCCTGCCCCCTCCTCCTTGAGTGAGATTTTTTATGAAGTTGGCAGGTCTGGTGTACACACATATGGATGAGCACCTACAGATGCTTAAGGTAGTGCACAAACACATGCACAAGACTGTGCACACAAGGACACATGTATCAGTGCCTCTACGCGTAAACACACACAAACAAGTGTTCACACTCACCCAAAGATTAGGTTTAGGAGACAGCACAACCTCCTACATTTGTTGTATTCATGGACTTCTTTTCTCGTGATCAGAAATGATTCAGTAAAGTGCTTTTAAACAGACTCCAGATTCCAGGAACTCACCCAAAGAAGAAGAAGCCAACTTTCAAACTAGAAGACTCTAGTTTGGACCACGTCTTCTCCATTTAACAGAAATGTGTGATTTTGTGAAAATTGTCCCATTTACCATCAATAACACATCTAAAAAATCAAGTACTTAGAAACATGCTGAATAGCAATAGCCAGCATCAAAATATTTGCCATAAACAATTGCATTCACGGTACACACTTTCATTCACTCCCTTCAAATCTAGTATTCAGGACTTCCCATAGTGTTCATGCTTAGTGAGTTCTGTTTAGTGTAGAGTATTGATGAATTAATCCCACTGTTTGTGCCCCAGATCCATTATTCAAAGATCACCACAAAAAGCAGGCATTGACGCTAGAATTCAAGGACTAGCCTCAAACTTAAGGGCTTACTGCCAGGGCCATATTTAAAAAGGGGCGGCAGGGCAAACAGCACTTTGTACCATTTGCATTGGGGCCCCTGCTACTTAATATTGCAGAAATGACATAAATGGCCCTTACAGATTACCAAGGTGAACCGGCAGTGTTTGAAAAAAGGTATTCCATGATTTGCATGGGTGAATATTTGGACCAAAGGCCTATCTTCTGAAGGAGGCAGAAAAAGTTGGCCAGCTGCAGGGGATGAATAGCCTGCTCAAAAGATCGGATTTGTGGCAGGTGGCACGGATTATTGGCACAGATTATTTTATGGACCGTCCAATGTCCTGCATCAGGTGGTGCATTTATGCGCACTACTGCCTTCACACAAGAGACCCCACTAAAGCTAGGCTAGGTATTGAGATAGGCATCACGACCAGAGCTAATCGACCCGTCTCTGCACTAGAGAACCCTGCACTTGCCCATTTTGGGTGTCCTCACAAGGCGACGCCACCCTCATTTGTGTTAATCCTCAAACCTGCACACCCTTCAGGCACCACAGGCCACACTGTACATTCTGGCAGAGAGGAAAATGACCAATAGATGCCTAATCTCACCCCTGTACTGTAATAAACCTAGTGCAGATAGCTCACCCATTATTCGAGACTACTGGTAAAACTCCTCTAGAATGATATTGATGGCTTAACACCAAAATCTCGATGTTTTGTTCACTGAAAACAAATATGTCTAATGAGAGGTCGTCGCATAGTACAAGGTACTCAAGGTCCATTTCCCTTTTGCAATCAGCATCTGTTGCCCACTCTGGCTGTGCAAACAAAGACAGATATAGAGTCCCTTTAGAGTTTTTCTAGGGATAGATACTTTGCTTCCTCTCGCTCTACTTAGATGGCTCCAATGGCGTTCAAAGATAAGTATCTGCACACAGTGAAGGCTTCAAACATGCATCCCATCATGCTGCATGTAAGCGACACATCAGCAATTGCAAACAGTCCACGGGAGAAAGTTCTCAGTTAAACACCTTTCACAGCAAACCCAGGCATGGGGAGAAGGCCAGCAGACTCATCACTTTTAGCCATTTTAAATGGGAGAAAGTGTGACAGTTGGATTTATGGAAGAGTCCAGGGTGTCAATTTCATCCCCAGAAACACAATAACAGTGGATCTCACTGCTGCTGGAATGAGGCTCAAAAATGCTTACTAGGGTAAGCAGCAGACATTGATTTGTGCTTTTACCCGGTGGATGTGACAAAACATAGGTTACATAGATAGGATAAATCACTTTTTCAATTGGTGGAGGTAAGCAAGGATTTGGTTGAACAAATATTGGTGAATATCACCCAACAAGGTGACCAGGAAGTCCCAGTGGAATGAACATGGCCAGTGGCGTAAAGAAACTTGAGGGCTCCTGTCACCGACAAAAATACATGGAGGGGCCCTCTCTATCCGCTCCACCACTTACTATTTTAGCTGAGGAGGCCCCCTGGAGCTGAGAGGCCCCTGTACCGCGGGGGCTGCGGGAGCTTATGTTACGCTACAGAATATTTCGTAGACTACATGTAAAACACCTAATGCCTTGAGGACAGAGAGTTCTGGGGCTCAGGGGATGTGACGTCACAGAACTTTCAGGCTGACGACAACTACAATTTCCTCTTTCTCTTGGTGCTTAGAGACTCAGTTCAAATAGTCACAGCAATTTGTCAAATACAACCACAACAATACATTCAATATAGTACGGGCAGATGAAAGGAGACAACCTCCAATGCACTGAACGAAGGTAAAGGTATGACCATGCTTTTTAGCTAGGAGATCGTCAAGCAAGACTCAGAGAATGAGCTCTCTAAACCAGATAGCAAATAACTGAGAACTCTTCATCTCAGAATCACCGGCAGGCCCACCCTCCCTTGATAGCGTTGGGGGTTATGCCTGATGCAGCAGAGACATGCCCAGAAGAGTGTTTTTCAGATAACTGGCTACAAAAATTACGGGATTATGTGTTTAAGACAAATGTGACCACAGCAGAAGAGAGAAAGAGATTGTGGCACATAACCATAGTAAATAGTAATAACAGCAGTAGGACATGCTCGTCCAGGATCCATCCACCTCATAAGAAAGGAAATGATTTCAGAGTTTATTGCAATCAAGATCATACTCCTCATCGTGCTTGATGGTTTTGGGCTTGGCCTGATAGTCAAGCATTGGAAAGGTCCCTAAATTACTCCAAATATCTGACAACATGCAACCCTCGTCTGTTTCTCTTTATTCCAGAGAAAAAAACAGCCCTTCCTCTATCTAAAGGCTGCCCTGAGCCTCCCACTGCTGCCCGGTTTGCTCTGCCCGCAGTGCCACTGCCGGATCCTGGGTTTGTGCATACATCCGGTTGTAGGCTGTGTGTGCAGAGAACTCTTGTGTCCTCCTTTCTCCGTCTGCCACTCAGACTGGCACTCTTCACTGCATCAACATGTGCTATTTGGCATCACTGATGCTTATATTCACTCGTCCTCCATAGAATGACTCCAAAACACCGCCCGGCATAGGGGATAGAGCATGGCCCACATTCTTGTTGCTAATTTCATACTCTCTCAACTGGGGATTCTCCCATGGGGCTGAGGGCAAGAAGCACTCAGGCCACTTTTAAACAGAGATCCCCACAGACAGCCTTTATCCTGACGAATTCCTGCATGTGAATGAATGGAAGAAGCACTACTTTCCATCAACTACCTCACACACTTTCACAACTGGTTGAAGATGGCACAGGCTAAGGACACCTCCATCCCACACTCCCACAGGAGATTATACAAAGAAGGAGGCAAGAGCGGTGCTGCTCCGTTCCTTCTGTCTTCAGTTACACCTTCTCCCAATTCTCTTCTGATGCCCAACTGTGGAGTTCTTCCCACCCATCTCTTCTCTATTCTAGATGCTTCACGGTGCCTGTGTACTTCTCATGCTACAAAAAACCCTATCGGTTTCAGAGACATACTAAATAAATTGCACAAGTATCGCCAGAAGGATCCAGGGAATCTATCTCGCTATTTTTCTATAGGGAATACTAACAACATACACACCCCTTGTGAATAGTGGAGACAGACTGTGCACAAAATAATTCTGATGTCTTCACATTATGTATTTAGTTACCCATCTTACTACTTTCCAACTTTTTTCTGAGGAAGTCAGTTTTCTCTCCTTCATTTCTGAAACATGTCCCTCGTTCTCTCTTCGTTCCCTCTGCCTACTCTCACTGGCTACTCCCACTGCCCCTTTCCCATACACTTTCTCATCAGCCCGACACCTCCCTTCTCTAATTTATGTCAAATCAAGTTCTTCAAACCCATTGTCTGGTTTTCTCCCCACTCCACCTTTCTATGAGTTCTGCCTTATCAGCGCTGAGCCTGTGGGACTCTGAGAGCATTCTGCGAACATTCACATTGCATAAAACAAAAACACAAATGTATAAAACAGTACCTGTACTGACCCAGCTACTTTTCAGAAGCAAATACCAAACTGAAACATTGAAGCAAAGAACGCCCAAGATTGTGGAAAAATAGCAGTGCATGCCAAGGCAGGCTCAATACAATGGGCAATGGCCCAGGAATACTAAAGTCTTCAGTATGAAATATGAAAAGGGCAGTGAAGGCTAAAAGAAAAAACATATACGAGAAACTTGCTCTGAAAATGAAGGTACATCATTCGAAAGCTGGGTTACAAGCTTGTTAAAGTGAATGTACAGGTTTATTTAGATGGGGTGCATCATCAGAAAAGTGGGAGGCTTCAAAAATCTATGTGCACCATCAGAAAAGGGTGAACATTTTGTCTCTAAACCTATTCCTGCTACGCTTGAGTGACAGCACACCCCAATCAATGTTTCAAACAATGAAATTAGGATTTGCCTCAGCTAAGACATAACACAATCAACTCAGGTGATAAGCGAAGTATTGCAAGGCTTTTTTGATCTGATCAGCTGTAAATATGTTTAGAGTATAGTACACACGGAGAGGTGTGGACGCACCACTTGTTTTTAATGAATAATGCTTTGTATGTGGTGGGATGCCTTGCTTTGAGGAAAGGTGACTGACTCACACCACGGCTTTCACCCAGTTTAATAGTCTATCGCATGGTTCGACGGCGGTCATAAAAGTCTGTTTAAAACTGCAGCAATGGGCATGGTGGGGTATCAAGAGGGTAGTCGTACATCCTGGTGGATATTCCCTTTCTTCGTAGCTTCAGAGACCCAGTGAAAGATGCACTTCCAGGCCTGAAAGCACCATAACACCACCATATCAGTTCTGTTGCATGAGGGAAAACGACATTACTGTTGCCAATGCTATACAAGTTATATATGTGAGGGGAGGTTGTGATGCCGCCCCTGCTGGACTGGGGGGTGGGGCCAACATTTTGGGTATGTGTGTAAAGTGATGCCCACTACAGGGTGGGGGGGGGGGGGCAGGGGTGTGTGTGTGTGCGTGCGTGCGTGTGTGTGTGGTGATTTTGCTGTTCCTACCCTGCGTGGTCTGGGGGGAGTCTCCCCATGTGATCCACACAGTGTCAATTTTGTTTGATGAAGGTTTGTACGTCCCTGTGTTGTGCCTCTTCTCTTGGTGTGTTTGTCTATATGTCTTGTGCTACCTGTGCTATTGATGGTGTGTGTGTGCACGCGCACGTGTGCAGGAAGTGTATGTGGATGTCTCTGTTGTACCTATTCTATGTGTCAGGGAATATTCTATCTTCTGCCTGGGCTGTACCTGTTGTATGTGCATTCGGGAAGCTTGAACTGCTGCTACGCTGCTCATCTCTGCTTGTGCGTGCGCATGCTTCTGTTCTGTGTGGGGGTTAAAGAAACTTGTGTGAACGGAGCTTTGACTGACCATTGGGGTCAACAAGAGAATGCTTCTCTCTTTCTGATGAAAACTGGAAACGAGACTGCAGAGACAGCACGTTGGTTAAAAGTCTCCCTTGTTAGTGCATTGTGCAACTACTATAGAGAAGCAAAATCGACCATATACATATGTCACAAACATAGGGCTTCCCTTTTACGTAGTCCATACTGCCAGTCCTGCGGCTACGGGAATCTGGTAAAAACAGGTCTTGCTATTACCAGCAGATTCGTTCTCGTTTTACCGACTCTGGAAGGATTAAAATCTGGAAGGAATAAAATCTAAAACAGCTCTGTGAGGTTTAGAATACGCGGCCAACAGGTTATAAAAAAATCTGTACCGCAGCCACACTAACCAACTGAGATACATTGCTTATATTGACATGTCGGCCTATAACTCATGTTCATCCATAAACCAGTGAGCTAAATATGCCGAAAATGGGGAACTGTTAAAAAGTTAGTTGACTAATGAGACGCTTCATTTAGTTTGACTGAAAATCATATGCTCGAGGAGGACTCATTCTAATATCTCGTATCAACAGACGTAATCTGCTTTCCGCGAGGACTCACCGTAAAGCCCTTCTTATTCTCCATTTAATATGTTTTGGTTGCCGACCTGGTCAGAGCCGCCCTCTGAGAGCGGCTAGGGTGAAAAGCTGTGTGCGCTCACTGCAATACCTGCAAACTCTACAAGCAGCCTGCTGCTAGTTTACATGCTCGAAGGTGATGCAGGACAGCGTCGGGAGACAGAGTCGCACACCGTTTACACAAGTTTGCAGTAGTTAGTGATAATATTTTGTACTGTATTGTCCTTTTTCTGGCCTGGCTATACACAGAATAAGGCATTAATGCAGCATGTTGCTGAACGCCTGTTTGGGTGTGTGTGTGTGGAAGGGTTCATGAGAATGTAACAGCAGGAGTACCATTTCCCCAGCTTCTTGGCGCTTTTGGACGTTTACATAAGTGGCCCTGTCTTGTGTGTCTCGGCGTCCTCCGCCACTCTGACAACCTCCCCTTTCGGGGTGCTCCTGTTTGCATTATCAACACCGATGACAGTGTGCGCGCTGTGAGGATTATCGTCAGGTTGAGGGTGACCCCGTTATTAGCTCTCTGAAACAGCACAAGGTCCCAGAAACAACAATCAGAATACATTTGCGTAACATATCACAGATCAGCCCCATGTAAACAAGAGACTACGGGGCAGAGGGGTGAAATCAGATTGCAACATACACAACTAGTCGCCAGACATTGCCAATTATCACATGCTCAAGCACAGAAAAGATTTCAATAACACAGTTTCTCCCTGCACACGAAACAAACATTACATTCAGCAAAATGCGTGCAGTTCCTGTGACCCTCGCCCTCAAGACCAGGGGTCACAGGGGCTTGGCAACGCTGCGAAGGCAGAAAAGGGGTGCCCCTCGCGTGAGCACCCCAACAGGGTGCCTAGCGCCTTGTGAACGACATGCGATTGTACGGTAGTTGTGACGGGCATACCTGGGTTAGTTATTCTGTGCAGTCACAAACAATGAACTAGCGCATCGCAAAGACACCAGACGGGTCTCTCTCTCCTGTCATGGTGATGACTTCAGACTGGCAGGGCTTCCCAGGGAGTGGGTGGCAGGGTTCCCTACGGAGGGGAAGGGAGGAAGGGTTCACCGTGAGGGGAAGGGGGTCGGCTCCCCGGGAAGAAGCAGGGACAACGCTCCAGGGGGCAGCGTCCTTACTTTTCAAGTTCCGCGAAGAGCTGGCGCTGGTCGGTGAGGCGGGCGCTGGACGCCATGCCGGCTCCTCCGGGGTAGTGCTGCCGCCTGGGGCGAGGCAGGGTCAGAGGCACGCCGAGTGCGGGGCTATGTGGGAAACGCAGCGGTGCCCGGGAGAGCGGCTCCCTCGCCCTCCGCGCCGAGCCTCATGGATCCGTGCGCCCTCCGGCCGCGGCCGCCGCTTCCTTCATTCCCCGTCTCCTGCTTTCCAATTCCCGGCACAGCGTGTTAATTTGTTTTCTCGTATGTTGTCTGAATTTCCAGCGTAAAATGAATACAATAAAGTGTAGTTTCCACCGAGCCACACGCCGCGAAGAAATTACACTGACAAAGTGAACCAGAACCAGAAAAGAGCAATTCTCCAGCAGCCAAACAGTAAGAAATATCCGTAGTCCGTTAGATCCTCTCCACCCCTTTCGGAGTGTGAAATGGATTGAGCGTCGGGGGTGTTTCTCCGGTGACAGAGGCAGCCACCCCGCTCTCTCTCCCACGGAGACCTGCGCCTCCTCCCTCAGCCGGGGGAGAGCTGCTCTGAGTTTCAGGGCTTGGACCTGCTTCGCCTCCTCCCCGTGTGAGGGTATTAGAAGCTATGACTCTGTGCGTGCGCGTGTGCCAGTGGGGAGGAAACTCGGCTCTCTGTCCCACACCCCCCTCTAGCTGCGGAACACACACCTTGCACGAGAAACACAGGGAACGTGGGCAGCCTAAGGAGGCTTTGTACCCAAAACGCCTTCTAAGGAGTCGAATTGGGCCTGTGCACTCCTCCGGACTCATTCGGCATTTTTTTCTTACCGTATGGATTTTGTCATGTTTTTTTTTTCCCTCACGAACTTTACCTTCGTGCTGAAAAATTCACAAACCGCTATCACCCCATGTCATCCTATTTTGAGACACAGTTTTAGTCGTTGAGGGTCCTTGGAGGTGATCCCACTTGGTTACCCGTGCCGTGCCACAGACAGGTAGACACACCAAGATGTGTAGCCTGCACGACAAGAAGGGAAGAGACAATGTATAGGTCTGGAAGCTGTCACCACCATTATATATACAGCGTGCTTACTAAGAGGGGTTCAGCCGCCCTCTTCACTCATCTGCTGTCTTGTCATCAAAATTTTCCCACAGTTTCATACCATGTGGGGTAGCGTATGAGCTCACTTTAACCATTAGCTAATATCAGGGCGGGTGACGCCAATCTGCCCTTACACAAGAACACATCTGCACACAACGTTGTTTATTTTCGATGCCAGGGACTACTAAGAGAAACGTGCGCTTGACAAAACAAAACAGGCACTGGCAAAGCCAAACGGCAGACAACTAATGCAAGATGCTTTGGCTGTGCCAATGAATGTTTGTTATGTTATTGGCTTTTATTTTCACCATCTGCACCCCAACCCCTTTAGCCGGTATGCAGCCGACTGTGGTCCAGCCCAGCAGCACACATATTATTCATTATTCTCTCCACCTCGAGTCTCTCAAATCGCATCCGTATTGTGGATGTTGCCTACTTACCAAAAACTGGCATGAAGAAAATGGCCAACAATGCACAGTACGGAGCCGGACTATTTACAGTTGCATGCCAGGCATATGGCGCCGGAGAAGAACACCTCTCGTGCCAAACTAGTGTGGCCAAGGCAGTTACTCGTGAAGGCAGGAGGACTGGGACAGAGGCTGTCGCTTGCAGAACAGTTCTCAAAGGGTAGAGACAGTTAATTGCCAAGATAGGAGGGTTGATGCAAGTCCGTTATTTGGCGGGCAGTGCAACTAGAATAAGGCAACTGCAACGAGGCTGACTGAGCTCGCCACGTGATAGGCTTAGGGGGTTCGTACGGAGCCAGTCACATACCAAGGCCATGGTGGCAGGGTACAGCTAGTCACGTGGACGCTCATTAAAGTTGGAAGTGAGACGGTTGAGTTGCGTGTATTCAAGCATAGGTTAGAGTAAGCTGCATGCCATTACCTCCCGTCCCTCCCTCGCCTTCCTTTTAACCAATGAGGCCTCCTGCCTCCCCCCTAGACCCTCCCTTCCCCTTTCAAAACCCCCCCCCACCCTTATCCCCTCCTGTTCTTTTGTCTAGCCCACGCTAGACGGTTTTCTTTCCCTTTCTTACCTGCACGGCGGGGCCTGGAGGTCGTCGATGGAGGCACTCCTCGGGACGCGGAGCTCCGCGAGGAGTGCTACGGCTGGGGCGCGTCTTGAACGAGCAGCATGGTTGCTCGAGAGGCGTGTCCTGGAGGCCGGCTGACGGGGTCAGCCGGCCCTCTGTGGCTGGGGCGTTAGTTTCCGGGTTTCCGTGCCGCGGAGCCGCGAGGACCGAGGAACTTCAATTTTTGGATGCTGGTCAGGTAGGACGGGCGTTCTGCCCGTGGTTTTTTGGATTTTTACAAGGATTGTGACCTTTTTAGGGTTTGGTGGAGCCCTGTTAGGGAGGACCAGGGTCCTATATGTAGGGTAGTGTTTTGGAATGAAAGGCAGTGTTATTTTGGTTACCATGCCTAAAGCTCCAGCAAAGAGACGTGGTTGTCTCTTCTTCCTCCTCGGAGGTGGGAGGGGAGGGTAGCATTGCTCTTCCTGAGAACCCACAGGTACCTGGCAGGGGTACTCCCCTCATGTCTAGTGAGGAAGTGCAGGATATGGGTGAAATGGCTGTCACCAGGGCACTGCAAGCTGGCGTGGCCAGGACTGATCAGTCTAAGCGTGCGCAATCATCGGTAGCGGCAAGAAAATCCTCATCGGAGAGTGAGGATGAGGCCCCATCAACGTCATCTGGGGGGAAATAGGTTTCCAGAAGAGGTAATGTGGGAAGTGATGACACATGTTCGGGACAGTTTAGGTTTCCCTGTGTTTCAACCTACAAACTCAGAGTCTCATTTATTTCCTCAAATATCAGACGCCTTTTATGTTTGCCATGCCTTTCCAGGGACCTGTGAAGGATATGGTGTTTCGTGAGTGGAAGGATGTGGAGAAGGCTCAGGTTCCACGATTCCTTCAGAAACTTTACTTACTTGAGGGTGAGGGGGTTTTTCCTCCTTCAATACGCCTGGACTCTATTCTGGCTACTCTAATTGGCAAAACGGCAGTCAATCCGGAGGATTGTGTGCCTACGTATGCCACAGACCGTAAAGTGGATTCAGGTCTTAAGAGGGCTTTTGCGGCGGAGAATCTGGCGCTGAAGGCAGGGATTTATTCTGCTTATGCGTCACAATCATTGGTTCAAGGCTTTGATAAACTGGCGGTGGCTGTACAGGAAGGGGCGGAGTGTTCGGAGCTCCTGGCTGGTATGGAACAGCTGGCCAGATTATTGGCGGATGTGTCTTCAGATATAGTCCGTACTTCGGCTCTGGCATCTGGGTCTTTGATTAGGGCTCGTAGGTCCCTCTGGTTGCGTTCATGGAAGGCTGATCCAGGGGAAACGGCGGCCTTGTTGAGACTGCTGTTTGAGGGTTGTAACTTGTTTGGAGAACTATTACCATCCATACTTTCCAAGGCGTTTAAGGAGCGGAAGCATGCCTTACCTTATAAAGGGGTTTCTTCTTCGGGTAAAGGGTGGAAGAAGCATTCCAGATCTTCTCCTACTAGGGTTGCTAAATCCTTTTCGTTTAGGAGACGGCGTTTTCATCCGCGTTTTTCACCTAAGAAGTCTACTCCTGAGACCCGGGGTGGTTTCAAGAAGGGGTCCTGGCATTCGCTGTGGGCCTGGCAGAGGGCCGGTTGGGGGATGACTGTGTCACTTTCTTTCAGCTTGGGAGGACAGTGTAACCGATCATTGGGTACTAGACATGGTGACCAATGGTTATGTCATAGATTTTGTGGCGGTTCCTCCAGATTCCGGGGTGCATCCCACACCTCTGCCTTCAGAGGGGTCTTGGAGTGGAGCATTATTGGACGGAGTGCGGGACTTACTGGTCATGGGGGCCATTTCCCATGTTCCACTAGACGACCGAGGTCAGGGCACTTATGCGGTCTTGTTTCTTGTGCGGAAAGTTTCAGGGGGATTTTCAACCGGTGCTCAATCTGAAGGAGGTGAATACCTGGATCAGGACAGTGCATTTCCGCATGCTGTCCATTCGGACTATTTTTCCATTGGTCAGGCAAGGGGATTTTCTGGTGTCACTGGATCTGCCGGATGCTTACCCACACGTACCGGGGGCATGGTCCTCTCAAAAGTTCCTGAGGTTTGCTGTGGGGCAGGATCATTTCCAGTTTTGCGTTCTGCCTTTCGGTCTGAAATCTTCTCCCCGAATTTTCAGGAATATGCTGGCTCCTCTAGTGGCTTTGCTTCATTCAGAAGGGGTGTTTCTGCACCCTTATCTAGTCGACATTTTGATTCATGCCCATTCACGAGACCTTTTGCAGAGGCAGGTGGCCCAAGTTCTGGGGGTCCTGCAATAACACGGGTTTTTGATTAATTGGGTGTAATCAGACTTTGTGCCGTCCCAGGATCTGGTTTTTCTAGGGGCTCGGTTTCAGCCTATTCCAGGGTTGGTGACTGTGTCTGAAAAGAGGTTGGATGCTCTCCAGGCTTTGGTAAAGAAGGTATGGTTACTGTCTGCTCCCCGAGCTCTTCTATGGTTGCGACTGCACATTTGCCGTCAGTGATATTTTGGGTTCTTGGGCACGTTTCCATCCCCTGTGCTTGATGACGTGGTTCTTGAGTAGGTGGGATCCAGGGTCCGGTTCTCTGAAGGACGGGGTTCCAGGGTCCGGATTGATTCACAGAGAGTTGCAATGGTGGTTGGATGCAGACCACCTGAGGGTAGGGGTGTCTTTGTCACCTCTGAGACCCGTGGTGGTGACAACGGATGCCAGCCTCTCCAGTTGGGGGGCATGGATGGGGTCAGCTCAGATTCGGGGGTTTTGGTCCCCTCGGGAGGCGAGTCGGTCATCTAATTGGCGAGAGTTGCGGGCTATATTCCTGGCTCGGGTCCATTTCCAGGATTCCCTGAGGGGGTTGGCGGTTCTGGTTCGCACAGACGACTTAGTGGCCGAGGCTTATGTCATTCGGCGAGAGTGGTAAATGTTCGGGCGGATCTACTGAGCAGAGTGATTCCTTCCTCTCAACTTTTCTCTCTCCGGAGGTCTCTGTTTCGGCATCTGGTTCGGCTTTGGGGTCTTCCAGTGCTGGATGTGTTTGCGTCAGTAGAGAATGCGATAGTGGAGTGCTTCTGCTCCCGGTTTCGGTGTCCCCAAGCATGGGAGGTGGACGGGATGTCATGTCCTTGGCCGCAGGGCCTTTTATATGCGTTCCCTCCGTTTCAACTATTCAGGGCGTTTCTGTTAGGTGCCAGTGGCTTTGAGTTCTACCTTGCTGGCTTCATGGAGACGTTCAACTTTGCTTTCTTATGGTAGACAGTGGAAGGTGTTTTCGTCTTGGTGCTTAAGTCGTGAGTTGGATCCTTCCTGCGCTTCTCTCTTTGAGGTGATGCAGTTCCTGCAGGACGGTGCTCGTTTAGGGTTGTCAGTGGCTTCTCTTCGGGTACAGTGGGCGGCTATTCAGGCATTTAGGGGCCATGGCGTAATCTTCAAGTTGAAGGGCGATTGATGCCTGGATTTTTTTCAGGGGCTTATTAATTTATTTCCTCGCCCGGTCCGTTCTTTTCCCTCATGGGATCTGTCCTTGGTTTTGGATGTGTTGACGGGGGCCCCTTTTGACCCATTGGGGGACTATGATTTGCGACGTCTATCTTTGAAGACGTTCTTTTTGGTCGCCATTACTTCGGCTCGTCGGTTGGGGGAATTGGGGGCATTGGCATGTTCCTTTTCTTTTTTGTAAGATTTTTCCCGATAGGGTGGTTCTGGTTCCGGTGCCTTCCTTTATTCCAAAAGTCAATTCTTCGTTCCATTCCAGGCAGGCGGTCATCCTTCCTTCATTTTGTCCGGATCCCTCATCTGGGGAGGAGGTCCGTTTGCATTTGTTGGATGTACGTAGGGTTTTGTTGGAGTATCTGCGGGTGGTGGCTCCTTTTCGTACAGGGGATTCACTGTTTGTTACTTTTGGTCCGGCGCGCTAAGGTGAGAAACCTTCCACGGCTTCCTTGAGTCGGTGGGTTCGATCTTTGATTCTGTTGGCCTATTCCTTGAAAGAGGTGGTTCCTCCTCTAGGGATTCAGGGGAGGTCTTCCAGAGGCATGGCGGCGACGGTGGCAGAGCTTCAGGGGACTTCAGTGGTGGAGATTTGCAGGGCCGCCACTTGGGCTTCTCCTTCGGCGTTTGTGCGTCATTATAGGCTATCGGACTTGGGTGGTTTGGAGTCGGTGTTTGGTCACCGGGTCTTATCCTCTATGAGATAATGTTTGGGATGTTCTTGGTGCAGGATATTAACTAAGGGTCTTGCAACTCGATGTCCGTCTCCGGTGTGTTTTTCTTGCTATGTCTCATTGGTTAAAAGGAAGGCGAGGGAGGGACGGGAGGTAATGCTTCCATTTTCTTACGATAATGGCATTACTCCTAGTCCTACTCCCTCGCCTTCCTTTTCCGTTCCCTCCCACCCTCCCGGTACGGACTGTCCGAGTTGCGGCTTGGGCTTGGTTTTTGTACAGGAGGGGATAAGGGTGGGGGGGGTTTTTGAAAGGGGAAGGGAGGGTCTAGGGGGGAGGCAGGAGGCCTCATTGGTTAAAAGGAAGGCGAGGGAGTAGGACTAGGAGTAATGCCATTATCGTAAGAAAATGGAAGCATGACACCGAGGCAAGGCCGGTTGCACGTTTGTGGGTCGGAAGTAGAGAGATTTGATGTGGCCATTTGGTGTGGGGGAGGAGGGGGGGAGAGGCTGTGTGACTGGGCAGCAGGGCGAAGTCAGTCACATGGCACGATGGGAAACTGCGTTTGTGCCACGGCACACGTTGGGTCAGGGGGCAGGGCAGAGTCAATTTTTGCCATGCCCTTGGGGCTGATGCAGAGGTAGTCATACATCGTGATGGCAGGATTTGGCAGAGCCAGCGGTATTCCAGCCCACTGGGGCGTTCCTAGTCAATTCGTAGTCTAGTAAGGTTAACATTAAAGCCATTCACAGGGCAGCCGGGCTGCTAGTCCCTGTGAAGACAAGGAGGGCTGAAGCAGAGCCCGATCACGTGCCGGGTATGGGGAGATGAAGCGGAGACATCCACTTAGCATAGAGCCAGTCACATGGCGTAGGGGCTTGGAAAAGCCATCTGCATGCTAGGGCAGAAGCGCTGGAACAGAACAGCTGCAAAGCTTGCCAGCGGTATGGGCAGAGTCAATAGAATGGCTGACAGTGCTTCAGCAGGGTTAGTGACATGACAAGGCAGTGGGTGGAGTTGATGTAGGTAGTCGCATACCTCGTGGCTGTTGATGGGGAAGTAATCATCATCTTCCTTGTAGAAGGACTGGAGCAGGCATGTCAGAATGCAGGCGTACAAGGCTGGTGTGCCTCCATGCACACACATCCAGCCAGGCCGGGCACGCCCACATCATATGGCAAGTAACTTGGGATGCATTCAGCCAATTGCACGACAGGTGAACGCTTCAATCACATGGCAGACTGCAAAGCCTGCGGCAGAGCAGGCTGCACGCAAGGTAAAAGGACCTGGGTCAGTCCTGTGCAATGATGTGGTTGTGTAAGGGCTGCAGCAGAGGAAATCACATGCAAAGTCACATGATCTAACACAGAGCCAGTCACATTCTACTCCAGTACGGCATGTGTAGAACCCTTCACATAGCAGGCCTATTTTGCTGCAGGCAAAACCAGCTTCATAGCAAACCAGCAGGGCTGGCTAGAGGTAGTTGCATTGTAGGCCATAAGGGCTGGGCAGAACCACATCCCAGGTCATAGCGCTCAATTTGGGACAGAGCCAGAAGCATGGCATACTGGCAGGCTATGGCCAGCAGAGTGAGGTGAGCCAGCACCATGTCATCTCAAAGGAGCTTGTGTAGGACCAATCACAGCTTGAGCAAAACCAACTTCCCGGCAGGCTGAAAGGGCTGATAGAGAACCAGCCAGTAGAATGCCAGTTGGGCTAGTCCATGGTTCTGCAAAGTCGGTCCTGGAGAGCCGGGTCCAGGCCAGATTTTTAGCATATCCACACTTAGAAAAATGTAGATTTCTGGAACATTTGTTTTCTAAATCTGGATATGCTAAAAATCTGGCATGGACCTGGCTCTCCAGGACCGACTTTGCAGAACCCTGGGCTAGTCTATAGACAGTCACATGGTTGGATGGCAGAGCTGAGGTAGAACTAATTGTTTGGCAGACTGTCTGGACCACAGCCGATGTTGTCACATGCCAGATCAGGTGTGTTGGGATAGAGCCTGGTGCACACCACACTAGCATGGCTTCGAAAGGCTGATATTGTAAGATCGAAAGATGAAGCAGAGCCAGCCACATTCCAGGCCACAGCAGCTGGTGCAGAGCCAGTAACGCAGAGACAGCCAGGGTTGCAGTAGAGTCAGTCACATGGCAAGATAAGATTGTTAGGACAGAGTCCATCATATTCCAAGTCAGTCGAGCTGTAAAAGTCATTTTCATTCCTGGTTTTTGGGGTGAGGGAAAACCAGTCAATTAACAGTGTGGAAGGGAGCAGGTAAAGCTATTTGCAGCCACGTGGCAGGACAGCAGTCTTGAGAAAACTCCTAATTTTCAGGAGCCAATTTTCGTTTTGTAAACAAAAAGGGAGAGTGTTCCATATTTTGTCCAGGGCTACTGAAAAAGCTCTTCTGCTCAACGTGACTTTGCAGAATCTGGGAATAATCCCCAAGGCAGGTTACTGGGGCTGGTTCTTGTGTAGAGTCAGTGATGTCACATCCAAGGGGCCTGGATAATAGATTGGTGCTCCAGAAGAGGATGGAAGCTCAACTCTTTCAACCTTCAACAGGTAACGGAGAGGACAACTGATAGAAATTACATTGAAAGTAAACAAAATCTACTAAATAACACTGTTATGGTCGTTTGAGGGTAACGGGGTGAAAAAAGACAAACTTTCAGGGTGGAACCTGAAGCCAGGCATCTGCAGATTTCATGAACTTGAAGAATAATGATTCATTTGCTCCAAATCGACGTCATACTAGGACAAATCTAAATATATTGCAGTTCCAACCCAAATGTTTCCCACATTGGTCAAAGTGCTACACATGAGAGCTAACGCATTCCTAGAAGAAATGTCTCACTTCTTAGGAAATCACAGGATTTTTAGTTTCAGTAACAGAACCCATTACAACTCCATATTTACCAATAAACTTAGTATATATTTTTGCTCTCTTTGTTCGCTGACTCCTATAAAAACAGTCTAGCAGAATCAATTCATAGCTAGCCTGGTGAATTGTATTTCAATAACTGCTCAGACTGGCCCAACAATCACAAATCTCACAGTGTAAGAGCCTAATGCAGGTCCTGTGGGTTGTAAAAACTAACGCGACTCCCACGTTTAAATGAATATTCCTTACTTATTTTGTTTTCACAGAATCATAAAAATCAGTGAGTTCACTTCCCTCCCCTCCGAACCGTTGTAGTACAGTCCTGCTTACACCATAGGCTCCTAGTGACCGAAATTAATTTGCACTGTTGGCCCAAAGGACAAAATCATTCACAACACCTCTAGAAACATGTATGGGTAGCTTGTTTAAAACATCTACTCGTCTCTCTGGAGGTAGATGTCACAACAACGATCAACACATCCTTCCTCATTTAAGTCACCAGGCTTTTAAAAAAAATCTGTCATCACACCTCAGCTGAAGAAATTGTCTTCCAAACCAAAAGGTCCTGACCAACTACTGACCAATGTCAAATTTATGCTATGAAGCATGACCATCAGCAAAAAGGATGTTTGAAAGACAGTTGCATGACTGACTTGTAACCTTCAATTACATCTCATACTTTATCATCACCAGTCTGGGTTCAGGTCAGGGAGAGGCAGTGGCACTGAAACAATACTGGCTAGTATAAGGAAAGAGCTGCTAGTCAATGGAATCTCACATCAGCAGGTGTCATATGGAGTATCTTGGTTACATCGCTATCATGCATGTTCTTCAAAATCTACAACCTTCATTAGAGCACCTGCTGGACCAAAACCAGTTAACCCTCAAAATGTATACTGGTGACACCCAAATCCACTTTTTGTTAAAACAGGCCGGTAAATGAGGCAAACAGGGACACCTTCCTGGGTCAAGATTGTTTTTTCTGGATGAAAGTGATATCCATGTATGAATGGGGGGAAATCATTGCAGAAGAACCAGAATTCAAACCAATACAATTTCCATGCCCCACCAGCCTAGAAGCCAGTGAGGTCCAGATGAGCTGACCTACTGAAAAAGCCAGCCATCCTTGAACACCTACAGGGATGTGAAAGATGGTTTACAGGCTTGCAGTAGGAATCAGGGGAAAACAGGAAAGGGAGTAAGAGAGAGAACACTAGACTTTACCGCACTCTTGGAATGTATTTATCACAGGTAAATGACGTCACACAGCATCCTTGATGCTTCAGGAATGAAAATTAATTGAAACTGCTGTAGGAGAAGCAGAGGACCAAAGATGTATACAAATACCAGCTAGAGTGATCTCATAAGGTATAGAAGTGATCCCGGACTACTGATTTCAATAGCAGATGTGGCTGTATTAAGCCATCAAGCAGATCAGGATCTCAGACAAGGACAACAGGACTCCACCACAAGCCAGGCAGGGTAGAAGCAGAGGACATACGAAAGAGACAGATGCCCAAAGGTGTTGAGCACAACAAAGTTCAGTATAGAGAAAGGAGGTCTAAGAGGGAATCTAACATAAGGGAACAGCGATGGCAGGAAACAATAAACATGAGGGTTGAATAATGAGTGTGAACTGCTACAAAGGAAAGAACCATCAAAACTCACAAAACATTGGTAGTTGAAGGCTGCATGTCAAAAATGGTCTTAAATTCTCGCTCCATCCTTGCCACGGAAGTGTACCAATTATCAGGCTATGAGTGCATCAGTGAGCAGACGGTGAATGGACTAGTGTTCTCAAACTCTTCAGTGTCCTCCGCCCCCTCTCCACAATGTCCATCCTCCATGAGCTCTATGCTTGATCAGCCATCTGTGGTGAACCTGATTCCTGACAGAGCCTCACCTTGTGCCTTATGTTAGATTGAGAAGCTGGAGTTATTCAACTTTGAACATTGATTCTTTCCAAATGTGCAAATCTCCCTTCTCTGTAGAATCTTTTTTACTCCTTAGAACTGGCCACGAGGCAGAGTTGAAAACAGACATTGTGATGTTTTTTTGACACTATTGTACCTTTCTTTACACTGCGCACCGAAATAAACTCATTCATATGTGACATAGGTTCCAAATGCTCAAAAATAATGCATCTAGAATGTGTTTTGACCTGTGTAGATGAATCCACATGAAATGGCCTTGAAACACTCTACTTACTACGAGTAGTTTCACAAATAATAGTTACATTTGTTTGTATCATAGACAAGGATTACCTGGACAAAGGACTGGGGTAACTAAAGGACTTGCCCGGACTACCCACAACACAAAATTCTGCAAAAACGTGCCTTATTTAAAGAAAAGAAACATGGAGCCATATCTGTAGGAGTCTAGGGACGTGGCTGTGAAACTCTGTGAACTCAAGCTCAGGACTGAATCAACCAACATTCATTCTGGAAAGGCCTAACTGCTGAACGGTTGCAATGTACTATTAACTAAACAATACACTTCTAGTGGAAGAGACTGAAGAATATTTGACCAGGACTCTACCTTTACCAGTTGAACTCTAACCACCCACATTTTTCCTTCACTGATCATAGAATCTCGCCAAAAATGCTCTGAAGAAACTTAAATGAGACACGTAGTGCTGTAGGACAACTTCAATTACACAAATACATATTTATACAACTGCTTTGGATGGAAACGCTCCATTAGTATGCGTGAGAGCTGTCCCTTTGATCACAGTTCTCTAAAAGGTATACCTAGTGTCATTTCACTATTAATACTGTGGATGTTGGACTTGTCAGAAGGTAATATTTTCCTAGAAAAAGTGTGTGGTTGTCCTGGAAGACATTTTTTCAATGGTTCTGTGTGTTGGGTAAATGGAATATAAGTGATTTTGTAAAATTCCATCTACTTTCTTGGGCTGATAGTGAAACTTGACACTTTTTCAGTCACACAGAATAGCACTAAGAGGTCTCTAATACTTAAAAAAAAAAAACGATGTCTTCTGTTCAATCTGCAAAGTAAGTGTAACACTGCTACCTTCCTAATCACCCACCCCCTTATAAAATACATCATAGACCCACTCTTGTACATTATCTTCAGTAGCACTTCTGAGCCATATCACTTCTGTGGAACCCCACTGACTCACTACTGGAAGCCAAAGACCCCTGCCAAACAATTTCACCGATTTGAAAACAATACGCAAAAAATGCAGAAACATGTACAAAAATTATTGAATTCCCTATTTAATTCACAAAAAATGCAAAAGTCGCAAAGTTACATTTTAATGTTAGGGTCGGAGTGTTTCAAAATTTTATTTTATTTCGAAAATATAAATGATATGATAGATTCTACAATATCACATTGTCTTTTTTTACTCGAAATGCTCTTTTTTATCAGCACGTTTTCAATTGAGGAAACCAATTGTTCATACCAGATTCTGTAAGATAAGGATGCCAACTTAATTTTAAAACGTCCACTGTCTTTTTTTTGTTTTTTGTTTTGTTTTTTGTACATCTGTACTTTAATAATATGCTTATAACATTTATTTTGATAAACGGTTGCAGACCCCTGAACAAGCATCGTGGAAACACAATGGCCCGTGGAAACAGGTTACGACCGCTGGCCTACACCAATCATCTCCCTTTAAAATTACACTGCTCTTTCTGACAAGACCTTACAAGGTTATATATGGGAATTACTGGATATAAATATTGTTAACGCACTTTCCTCCTTTTCTCCATCATGCACTGCTGACATCTTCTCTTTCCCAGCAGTTACTTCCAGCCTTTACATATGGGGATAAATGCGTTATGTCTGCTTCACTGGACTCAAGTTGCCTTTCATTCCTTCCACTTTGCATTATTTATACAATCCTGGATGGCAGAGGAGGGGGCACATTCTCAGAAATGCGTTCTACCAACCCAGCAAGGAGTGTGGGCAGTCGAAATGAAATATTTAATATGAAATGCTTAAACTTTAAAAATGAATCATGAATGCCCTTTAAAAATTAACTTCTTTGCGCAAAAATTTGCTTTCGTAGGAAGCAAGGATAAGCAGCATTGGCCAGTTAAAAAAAAAACACACAAAAAACCTATTTAAGCAGTCAGTGACGTATCCCAAGGTGGAAACCATCTTTCAACGGTTACTACACAGGGACACCCCAAGTTGGGATCCAGCCCAAGGTGGAATCCATCTTTCAAGGGTTACTACCAAGGCACATACTTGCATGGATACTGTCCCTTCCAGGATTGTGCTACTGCATCGATATAAGATATAATCTTCCATATGGTACGTTGTTACGCAGAAGTGAGGGACTCTAGGGCACTTCATAAAAGGGTGCATGTTTCTAAGCCTTCTTCCATGACCCACGTGATAGCTTACCCAGAAGTTTTTCAGTATCAAAGGAAGTAGCAGCGGCAGCGTTTGAGACCTGTGTGTGGAATCAAAACAAATGCTGCACATAGCAAGCAGACAGTGCAGTAGGACATAGGAGAAGCAATGGTTACAAAGATCTGTGGTGCAAATGATTGTTGAATAATGGAACAATATGGTGACCATTTGTTGCATATCATCTGCCTTGAACATATTTATAATTTCAGGCATAGAGACAAGAGATGATTTTTTCAGAGCCACACAATCTTTGGTCAGATGGCATAGCCAAGGCCCAGATTTATTAAGATTTTGTGTCAGGGTTGCTCCACTTTTGCAGTACAACTCTAGTGCAAAATCCATGTTGGGTTTTACCAAGTCACAGTAATCAAGACTTGTATGGTTTTGCATTAGAGTTTATCCCAAAAGTAATGCAACACAGTGCATAGAGTTTACCTTTTATCAGGGAGGTGTTAAATGGGTGGAGCTTCGGTGTTCCTATGCACCCGCCCATGTATTTTGATGTAAATCCATATTTACTAAATTCAGTAAATGTGGGATTGCTTGAAAATAGTGCATCAACCCAAGGCTGGCGTGACAAGAAGAAATATCATTATTTCTCCTTGTTATTTCCTCATTGCATGTGTGCTGCAGGATGCAGCACACATGCAAAGAGGAATAAGCCTCTGCGAATGATTTTTTTGCAGGAAGGTTTTCCTTCCTGGTCACAGACTATTCTGACTATAATGCAGGCACCCTTGTATCATGGTGCAAGGGTGTCTGCAACAATGCTAAACAGCCGGAGAGCAGACCTGCCTTATGTTAGTAATAATGATGCCCTTCTGCTCTCTCCCTTTGTTACAACGCAGCAACTTCCCTTACTGAGTTGCATCAGAGTTTAGTAAATCTGGATCCAAGTTTCCTGTTTCCAAAATCAACACCTTTCTCAATAGACCACATTCCTATGAGACAGCAGGCACTGGCATCCACCATGGGTATCTCAGTGGCCTCCCACTATTCCTGTCCCCCATGATGTAGCCATTTAGTAACATGCGGGTACATATGGATGCTCCTCAGCTTTTGATAAAGCCACATGAAATACTTGTTCCAAATGAGATCTGATGTTGTACCTGCCTCTCTCTGTACCTGCTGTACGCAACACTGAATAAAGGTTCTCTTCTTTCTCATGGCCGACGTCGCCTTCATAAGTGCAGCAGCAGGTGAGAGCAGAGACTTCAGAGAAAACCCCAAGTGATACAGAGTGTGTGCACTGCAGTCACCCAAACAAACAAGATTGTAGTATCCCCCGTCAGAGGAAACTTTTTGTAAGAGATGGGTTACATGCCAAACCCATACAGCACTTGAAAAGAGGTGGGGAAAAAGGGGAAAACATTTTTTACACATATAACTCTCATGCACTCTAGTAGTGGCATGCGTCATTATTGGGCTCATCCTCACCCCTAAAAGTCAGGGAGGGCTCAACCATATTCCAGGGAGATTTTTTCATACTATTATCAAGGGGGGGCATAACAATTAGAAATCCCTCATCTACTCTCTAGGTATCTCATAATTTGCGGGGGATGGGAAAGAATAAAACCAAACACCTTTGAAGGGGATGACAGATATTATGGTCCTATGACCCTTTAATGTGCCAGCGTGTTTCAGCCCTATGCTACCAGCCTATAAGGTCCAGAGCTTTCATCAGGGCCGGTAAGTTCTCCTACTACTCCCACAGTGATATATTTTCTATATGTCAACATTTTCAGATGGCATGCACATTAAGTCAAGGCATGCACATGGCAGTATTATAATTACTAATCGCATTTGCACCGTTTGATTGGGCAAATATTACCCCTCGGAAGGCGGTGAGGGTTGGCCCTGGAGTCAGCCCTCGTCAAGGGCCCCTATCCTTTATATCAACTATTCGACTTCCTCCCCTCTGGCTCATGGACCCCTACCATTCATATTGACCCAGTTGGGTTTCTTGTCTACTGTGAATGAAGTATCAAACACATCCGACATATTTACCTGTCCTTTTCCTGTTCATGCTTTTTACACGGTCTCATCCTTTGCCCTGCTACGTGCTCTACCTATTCCCAGCTAGTCGTGCCTCGAAGTCAGCAGATCCGGACCTACACAATGCTGCCATTGACTCGCGGTGTTGACTCCGCAGGTGCATCTATGTGTTCGTCACACTTTATATAAGGTTACATGCCAAACCCCTGCGAGCGCCTGTGTTTGAATGTATTCCTTCTCTGCCTGTGAGTATGTGTGTGAAGTTGCCCTCATGTGGGGTTTTGTTGTAACCCAGGAAGACGGCCACACTTTAGGGGATCCCCATTGGCCCGAAGGTCTACGTAAATCAGCTAGATGGCAGAATCTCCGGCCCACACTGCATTTTGCAGAGGACCTGATAAATTTGCTCTAAGTAACTGATTAGCGCGTGTAGGAGAGCCTCTATTTGTATGTGTCTCTATTAGTACATGTACAGCTATGAGTGTGTTTGGGTGTGTTTTTGTGTCTTTGTACCTGAATTTGTGTGCACTCATATCCGTGCAAATCTGTGTGCCTCCCAGGGTTACATTCTTTACGCACATGTGTGTATACGTGTTTTCTTTTACTTCAAAGACAATGCACGGAACCATAAACCTTTCTGTCTGAAATTACGCATAGAGCTATAAATTTGTCTGTGTATGTCTTGCTCTGATTTCCACCCTCTTCCCATTTCTCTCTCTCTCTTTTCTATGTTTCTCTCTTCACCTCCCAATCTGTGCCTCCCCCTCTTTTTTCGTCGTCTTCTATTTATTTATTTCCATCTGTTGCACTTTCCCTTTCCCCGTGGCATCTCTCTTACTCCCCTAATCGCTTTCCTCTCCTGTTCTCTCACTCAATCCCTGTATGACATCCTCTTAGTCTCACCCCCATTTTCTCCCGTCTCGCTTTCTTCCATCTCTGTTCCACAATATCGTCCTCTTCCCTCCCCTGCATCTGCTCCTCTTCCGCTCCCCTCCCCTCCCTCCATTCTGTAAACGCGATAGGTTGAATAAGGGATGGAATTAGTTCCTTCTCCTCGAGGAAGGCCCACGCAGCGTACTTCGTATCTCGGATTTCTGATCTGTACTGCTGAGGCACAGCCAAGCTCTGCATGCAAACCCACATGCCCTGCAGACCTTGGTATAATTAAATCCTTAACTTTCAAATTTGCAGTATCTCTTATGAATTTGTATGCAGGAAATCTGGATCAGCA
Organism: Pleurodeles waltl; assembly: GCF_031143425.1. Taxonomy (NCBI): domain Eukaryota; kingdom Metazoa; phylum Chordata; class Amphibia; order Caudata; family Salamandridae; genus Pleurodeles; species Pleurodeles waltl. The sequence continues at coordinate 919,168,974 of NC_090436.1, forward strand.
CTACACTGCGTTTAAAAAAAATGTAATGTCTCTCGTGTCAGTCCATTCCTGCACCTGTGGAAGATCTTCACGTTGAACCTGTTGCTACGGTTACTTTTTATAATTTTGATTTCCAAGAAAAGTACCAGGTAAAAGTTATACGTTTCGACAGCTGACAATGTCTTTCAAGCACACAGCACTTGTTGTCCACTGCTCTATTGTTAAGGTATATTTCATTGGTTTAAATACAACTAGCACATCGCTTTGCAGGATTAGCATAAGAAATGTTGACATAATCCTGCAAAGCACCCAGAGGCGCAATGAAAACTGTGGGAGCCTTCCTTCAACACCTGCTCTTAACAGGCGTTAAAAATGCTGATAAAAATGACGCAAAAAAAATCTCTTAGATTTCTTTGTGCTATTTTTTCAGCTCACCTAGTGCCACCTGGCACAGGCATAATGTGGCGCAAGGGGTTATAAAGTAGTGCAATGCAAGCATTGCGCCACTTTGTAAATATGGTATGTCTTTTCTGGGCTTACAACGCCACATTAGCGTAAAAAAATAAAGCTAATGTGGCATTGGAATGGCGCTAAGCCCTCTTAAATCTGGACCTTAGTGTTATGCTTGTTACGTGAAATTATTCAAATTGCACAATATGCCGGGTTTGTTAATAACACCGCCATTTGTGGCAATATTATAGCCTAGAACCAGGAGAGCAACTCCATAACACCAAATGCACCCGTGCTTCAAAATTAGTAATAAAAATGCATTTTATGCTAACATATATTATAGGGCGGATATGCGATTCACATATTCATCCATAATTTTGCGTAATTTCCTCTAAATTTCACTTAATTATTCAAAAGCTTGTTTCATGAAGTTTGCACACCCCTAGATAAAAATGTTTGGTTGATTTTGTAGCAGGGGTTGTAAAAGTAAGCCAAACTGGATTGCAGTTCACTCATTTATTTAAATACATGACTCATGGCTCACAAATGCATTCTGAAACTTGGCAAAGAAATTGATAGACAAAAAGAAAACCTGTCTGGGAATTTAGTGACTGAATTCAAATTTTACTAATACATTAGTGGCACAGAAGTTAGCATATGGTGACTTACAAACCTTTGTTTAAAAGTCTAACGGAGAAATGAACATGGAAATGTAAAATGTGCATGTTTGAATTATGGCGGACAACGTGGCCTCCCTTCATATTTGACACCACATTGTAACATGAAAGATATTGAGTGAATTATTGATAAAAATTAACTTTGAAGAAGAACTTCTTTAAGAGAAGAAACAGTAAATATGCATTATATTAAGAATACTAAATTAACATGAATTAATCATACTTAGTTTGAGTTAAAGAGATTTTATTAACATGAGTTGCTTGTGTGCAGAAAAATAAATGCTTGTTGAAAAGTGTTCTAATACGTTGTAAGTAATCTGTACAATTTTATGATTTTACTTTGCTTATTTTATTCAAATTACAAGGTGCGCAATAGAATTTATGTGAATAAATTGTATTAATGTGCATTTAGGCTTTCTTGGCTTGACTAGGCCTGAAGATTTATTTTTGCAGCAGTAGAGGAAAATTACTTGTTTATTTTGTTCCCTCTGACCTGAATTATTTTCTAGGTTGCTGACGTGATGTTGAATGTCCTATTATATTGAAAATTGAGAATATGTATTAATGTTAACTAAGTAACTGTTTGTTCTAGCTCTTGAAAAAGACAGGAATCCTTAATAGTTTCACATGAGAATTGTTCAGCTCATCCTGTGTACCGTGAGAAAGGAACCTGAAGTAAAAATCAACTAGAAAATGTGAAATTTTGACCGAACTGTATGTATTCATTGAGATGACCATATGCCTTCTCTGAGAAAATCCAGAGTAGTTGCAAACTTGATGGTGTCAGCGGCTACCACTGGATGCTGAATCTTGTGCATAAGATTACGCAGCTGGAGGACCAATCAAAGATCTGTGGACATTTCTAATTAGTGAGAGACTTTTGAAACTTTTAGTCAGTCTATTCCTGCTTTGAATCTGATGCTGTCTGTGGAAGCCTGAGAGTTCTTTCTTGGGTGTTCATGCTGTCACCTCCTATCCCTTTCCAAGTCCTTTGCCAAATTTAGTTTTTATATTCAGTTATTACTTTTAATCCTAATTGTCCTATTTGCTTGTGCTGTTCAGTACTAATATGCCCAACTCAATTCTGAACTGCTGATTTATCCTATGTGCAGCCCGTGTTCTGCACTGTTTAGATGCTGCTGTCTAATGATCTAGCGAGTAGGTGAACACCTTACTTGATGAAACTTTCCCGCTTGCCGTCTCATGAGGAGAGGTATAACTAAATGTGGTTTCTTGTTTCCTTTACAGCTTAGATAATTACACCAGCATATTTTTATAGTTGGTTACCCTGGTTAGATGATTTTCACAAATTATTTTTATATTTTTCTTTTGTTTTTCACAAATTCTATGTGTAAACTTACTACAAAATTGTAAGTTACATGTCTCCACCCACAGAATAAATACAAATGCGTGGGTGGCTGACATCTCTCTCTAAGCCCCTCCCTTGTCCGCCTTCAATTCCCTCTTATGCCTACCTGATCTCATGCACTTTTGTAGTCAGTCTCCCTTTTTTCCTACCCACTCCATCCAGTCCCACCAACATTTACTACTAAAATGAATGCTTAACTACGTGTAGACTCCACAGTCAGGGCAGAAAACTCTGCACTCATAAGTATAGGTAATGCAGAGATGTAAAATGTCATGCATCTGGTGAACTGCAATTTGTAGTATGTTTTATAGTACTACAAAAGTACTAAAAATGCAGTTTGTGAATCAGTCTCACAGTCCTTTGAGTGATTTTCTAAAGGCTAGCTCAAATGAAAATGTATATGTAGGAAGTTTGAAGAATGTTTGCAGAATGTCCTCACTGCCAGGTTCTAGACTTACTGGCACTGAACCATGCCATAGGCTAGGCATCCGAAATAAATGGTGAGATTTGCAGACATCAAGTCTAATGTGGCTGGTAGTCCAGAAGCAAGACAAAAGTTTCTAGCTAGAACCAGGTGAAAATTATACAAAACTGATACCCTGGACATTGATCTATTTATTAATAGGTCAAACTAAATACCAAATCTATTTAGCACTACAAATGATCCTGGGACTTGCCCAAATGACTCTTCAGTCTAATGGAAGAAGCAATGATAATGAGGCACCTAGCAGCATAATCTCAGCCTGATCCTGGTCTGTTCACAACCAGCAAGTTCCTCTACATCCATCCCTGGATCAGAGTCAGGTTTTGACAGATGCTGTTTCCACTCCCAACCTTGACCTGAAATACCAGTTCACTATCATCTGTGTACTTCTGCGTATACAGCCTGAGGTCCTGAACATCTCAGCTAATGGTTTCATATAGATGTTGAACAATGGCGAAGGGTGGCATGCTTCTGAGGAGCACTGAATATTATGTTACCTAATTGGGAGAAATTATGCTCCTCTTGTTTTGTTGTTATCTTTCTACAGTTTTGCATGATATTTAGACACTGATTATGGAGTTAATGAATTTAGACGCAGGTTTAAGGTTTTCTTCACTCATGCCTGTTCTTGTTTGCCATTCCCACATTATATTTCACAGTACACTACATTAGATAATCTCTGATAACCTCTGTTTCTACTTTTCATCCAATTTGTTCGCCTACTGTCTTGAATGATGGGTACATTTCAACTAAAAGCAGAGTAATTTTCTTATTACTTCAGCTTCATTTTCTAAGTATTACTGAGAAGTGGATATCCTATGTTGACTCTTACTGTTCCTGCCTTGTTGTCTTCTAAGTTTTGTTTTTGTCATTCTCCTAGGAGCCATGGCTTTTATAGTGGGGTTGGTGTTCTCTTTCAATCCCTTTGGATTTGTGAAAATCTTAATATTAGCCTGCTAAATGCAACTACATTTTAGTATCTATTTCTCAAAATGTAAAGCTTTATACTCACTCTTTTTTCTTAACTTCTTCTTATTTAATTGATTTTGTCTTTTTCAGTTGATTTGGATTACATTCTCTCTGAGTGGTTTAATATTACTTTGACTTTAATACTTTTTGGGGCTTTTAAAGTTTATGACCTATCCTTTGTTTCTTTCTTTTATGTTTTACATCTACAAGTTTTACCCTACCTGCTCACACTAAGAGACCTTCATTATATTTAATGTGATTGGGATCCTTCTGTCTAGTTAGCTTGAAATTTTACGTGTGCCCAAGCTGACTTACTTGAGTATTTAATTATTTGTTTTTTATTATGATGGGCATCCTTGCTGGAGCAGTAACTTTTGATGGCCCTTTTGGTTGATGTGACTTGAAACAAGCATATTCATCTACCACGTCATCTACCACTGTATCATCCTGTCTTTGTTCTCATTCAGAGTTTGCAAATTATGACATTAATTCTAGAACCAAAGTGTTTTCTTTGGTGATGCTGTAAATACTCTCAAACTTTACCATATGAAACAACATGCATGTCTCCCCAATCATGATTAACTAGTCCCTTTCCACTCAGCATACTTTAGAACACAGCATCACTGGTGTGGCAATAGGTCTTCAACCAATCTTCAATATTCCCTTTTATTCCATGGTGCCCTTAAAAATGTTTTAGTAACACTGGGCTTCTACATACTGCCATAATCGAACTGGGCTCCTACATATGCCCATTAGTTACTCCTGCATCATTCACAATGCCCTGCATAGATTTTCAAAAATTGTGTTTCTAATTAAAAGGGCAACTATGACAGGGCTTTTAACATTTGTGGAAATTGTGCTGAGGAAACCAACCTAAGAAAAGGGTGACTATAATACAGAACCAGGAGTTTATTCAGTGTATAATGATAGTCACCAATTTTCAAGACATCAGCTTTCATTGGTTGTCCACTCACTGGGATAACTGGTCCATGGCTACTTCTAGTTCTCAAGTGAACAAGAAACATATTGGGTCTCATTACGAGTTTGGTGGAGGGAGTTACTCCATCCCAAACGTGGCGGAGATTCCGTCCGCCGTATTACAAGTTCCATTACATCCTATGGGATATCCGTCATGTTTGTGATGGAGTAATCAACTCCTCCAAACTCATAATGAGGCCCATTGTATGTACTGGGAGACTGCAGATCACTGGGCTAAGAAAATCTTTTTTTTTTAAAAGTCAATCAGGAGGATGGCAGTAACAGAGGGAGTGGAAAAAAATATTTTAAAGCAAATATGGACTGGATCCCTCCCGACAACATTCATCTGACCCACAGCCTGGAATTGCTTTTCTTAGGAAAAACATCAATGGATTTAGAACAGCCATTATAACTAAATAAGAACAATTGGAGCTGATAACTTGATACTGATGGTGAACCTGCCCAACCAAATATATTAATGGGACAAGGACTCAATGAGCCAAGTAGCTTGCATCCTGGTCCAAGTGGGTTATTTAATGGTGATCTGAATTAATACTGCTGCAGGAATGAGTGTTTAACAATGAAGTCAAAGGATCCAATGCCACTGGGTACTCTGCTTTTATCCTTCCATGTTTAATATGAATAACACCGTTACATAATGTAGAAATAAACAGCTGCTTACAATGTTCCGAGAGGGTACTTCATCAGTCTTGAACATGTGCTTTAAAAAACACAATTATATTATGGAACTTTGCTTTTTGTCTAGCCTGGAACTTTTCCCCACCTCTATATGAAAACTTTAGGAGAAAATGTTCTTGTACCTGCTCTTGCCTCCTTGATTAATCATGTGATTGTTTTATGTAGGGGACCTTTAGCTCAAAGAATCACCATTATGATACCTTTATTAAAAGCAGCACTGTCCAGGTTAAAAATAGCCAAACTGGTACATTTTGATTCTACCTATAATCAGTAGAAATACTGAGGCCATAGCTTATGCTGACGCAGATATGCTAATCAGAAATTATTAATGAATGTTTATGTGTTTTGATTAACAATAAGTCGATAGCAGAATTAAATGCAGACAAATTAATGTGCACATTTGAAAATGCGCCCATGGAGAGTGACAGCCAATTTACACGAACTTGTACTAAGATGATTAAAAATGTGTGAAAGAATGAGAAAGAGTCATAATAACGTAGTAATATGTCATATTAAGATGAATAATCTATGTTTTGCATTATATTGTAGAGTTAACTTAGCCAAAGTTGTGGCCTAGTTGCCAGGCCTATGCAGAAGCTGAATTTCTAGCGCACTGCAGAGAAGATGGTGTGTTGAACTGACCATGAACCCCGTATGTTAATAAATTCTGCTTAGCTAGAATTTTCTGCAATGTACCGATGGACAGGAGATAATGGAACAAGACATGTAACAATTTTGGTGTAAGACAGACTCAATGTACTTTCCCCGCACTTGAACAATAGAGACACTGACTGGAGAAGAAGATGCAACATTTTCGATAACTGATGAGCCGGATGATGAGGACATCGTACAGTGACCCAATCAACGAACTGAGAACGGCGTAATATTAGAATTCATAGATTTACAAAATTAATGTTATTGGGTAGAGTAATAAATGGTGATTGACTGACCAATTAGGAATTAGGGGGATGGACTGGAAAACCTTAATAAAAAGTCATGACAGAGGGCAAAAACTTCAGATGTGAGGGGTGAAATGCTGATGTCAGAAGACGCGATTCGAGAATCTCTCATTGGGCTCATGCTCTTGGGAGCCTGATGTGTTGCTAATCGAATGATGACCTGAAGATGAAGAACGACTTTGTTGCTGATCCATTCAGAGGATAGGTAGTTATGACAATGTGACTGTTAACTTTTTGTGCCTTTCTTTCTAGGTACCAACTGCGCTGTTTGAATAGTTTCTCTTTTAGCTAGATTTTTTTTAAGTTTGTGCTCTAAATTGTTTTTGTATGAAGTCCCACATGCTAATGCTAATCTGGGTTAGGTAAGGTTCCCTTGGGTGACTTTGATAGTGACAAATGATTGACAAACTGATTGCTGAACTCCGCTATTAATGTCGATATATTTATCTTTGTTAGCTAATGCTGAAGCATTAGAGCATATGTTTTCTCAAGTTCTGATTAGATTATGTTATTGGTGGTCACTAATGGATTAACTCAGAAATAATTGAATAAAGTTTGAATTCATTCAATGGTTTAGAATTTTAACTAATAGGGAAATAAAAATTGTTAAAAAAGTTTATTGAGTTGTGGTTATTCATGAAATGTTGATATATTGTCTAATGTTTAATGATTCTCTTAGTGGTTATTGATTGATTACATTGATTATTGATATCACTGCTTCCTACATGGCTAGGATACTCCATGCGATCCAAAAAGTTAATCGGCATATACGCATCCCCTTGTAAGTTTACTTACTAAGGACCAGGTGCACTAGCAGTTACAATACATAATTTGTAAAATTAATTAGTGCAGGAGTCCAAAGTGTTTCTTATGAGACATTTTCTGACACTGACAATGACTGGCTTGCCAAATACCAAGGTTGCCCAGCTTTTATTCCACCTCATGCCACTTTCTTCACCACCCTCAACTTCCTGCCCCTTTCCCTTACTCTTGCAGGTTCTTTTTCATGCCTGGTTCCTTTCTTTGTTGCTGTTTTCCTATCTTTTTCTTTTTCTTTCTCTTTCTTTCCATTCTGCATTCCATTTCTTGCTCTCATTCAAAGTTTAATGATGAAAAGTAAGTCCCAGTCCCCAAAAAGACATGGTGGTGTCCATCACCTGAAACCAACAGCACAAATGAAGCACTGAATGGAAATATCCTTAAAAGCGCATCTCTTCCGTAATAGAGACATTCATTTGTGAACATGAGATGGGATCAGTATTTTGACATCTAAAGAAATTAGTACTCTAGGCCAAGGAAGACATGTTGGTGCTGATGCCTATTATGGTGGATTTGTTGACTGCCTTCAAAACAGTACATTGCTCCATGCATCATTAAGAGAAGGGTGAAGGTGATACATTCTTTGCATTGGTCAATTGTAGTTATTTATTTATTTTGAAACTATTCAACATTTGAACAAAACTAGTGCTTGATCAAAAGAAATAACTAAGTGAAAAATAAAAATTGAACATTTTCTTCCAATGGAAAAGGCAAAGGGAGTTGAAGAATATTAAGAGTTTTTTTTTTTTTTTTTTTTTTTTAACACAGACAATGAAGATGATAAACTCAAATTGTGTGGTCTGATGTAAAATAATGGATATTGATGGCCCTAGGACTGACCTAACTGAACAACACATAAGAACTTTGCACATGCTAATTTTAAGTTATGGAGGACATGATGTCCTCCCATGTTTCACACCCCCCCCTGAATTTATCTAGCAGTTTCTCAATATATTTGTAGGAAGCTGGCTCTCTATATGGTGCACTAAAAAGAAGTACACCATGCACAGAGTCCAGTGGATCTCCAACTGGATTACAGAGACAAAAGTAGATAGTACTAAAGCTCTATTTTGTGGTAGTGTGGGGGAGCAGTTAGGCTTATCAGAGGGTAATGCTAAGCATCAGTTGTACTCATGGAGACAATAAATGAGACATACGCTCAAACAACAAATCAGAGACCAAAGTAGAAAAATAACACTTCTTTTTATATATACTTTGAAACCAAGAACTTCAACACAAAGTAAGCACATTTTCAAGTATAAATTCCTTTCACTTACAAAAGTGGTCATAGTGCAATTTCAGAGATCTTCAATGTTATCCTATCGGAGAAAATACATGGTCAGCAAAACAGGTAATGTAAGACGACTTAAGAGACCAATCTCTGAGACATAAGGTGAGTATTGTGCAAGGGTCAGGACCACACCAACAGTTGACTCTGGGCAGCAATGTGGTGGCCAGATGCAGAGGTGTAGTACGGCATCAGGTGCACAATGTATTTCAAGTGGGATTGGGCTTCATGGAAATACGCTGAGGCTCCAGTTAGGAAGCCAGTCGAGGAAAACCAACAGGTAGGTGACAAAAAAAATGGGGTGCTCTGGGATATAGGTGCACCTTTGGCCCTCTTCAACAAGGCCCAATGGTGACACATGCAGGGGTGTCCATTGGTGTCGGGTTTCTGTGTCTGGGATCACTCACTTTGAGGGGGTCCAGTGGTCTGAGGCTGCAGGCATCGTCGTGGAGTTCAGGAGGTGTGAAGCCACAGTGAATTCGGAATCAGGAAATCTGGGGCATGTTGTGAACCTCAAGGGCTCACTTTAACTCTGGCCGCAGGTGACAGGTGAGGTGGTTGCTTCAGGTATCAGGTTTCTCTCACCACAGAGGATGTGGGATAGATGGTCTGCATGCAGGGGCTACAGGTGACCTTGGGGAGTGCAAGGGGTGAAACCACAATGGACACAGACTCTGGGGAGCTGGAGAACCTTGTTGGCACTCAAGCTCCACTCCAACTTGGATGGGTGATGGTGGGTGTAATGGTGACTTCAATTGTCGGTTCTTTGTGGTTTCAGAGGCTACAGAGTCCTTTCTTCAGAATTTGTTGGTGAGCAGGCCTGCTGCTCACAGCATCCTTGAGTATTTTTCAAAGGCAGGCAGACCTCCTGGATTTCTGGAGACTCAGCTGCAGGATGTGCCGTCTCTTGATGCAGGGTCTGTTGACGGTTGCAGACAGGCTGGCAGGGTTGGTACGAGGTGGGCTGCTTCTTTTCTCCTCTCTGCTTGTGTGACTCCTCAGTGTCCTTGGGCTTCTTAGGATCTGAGTTCTTGGGTTTCAGGGGTGCCACCTAAATACTCAACTTAGTGGTGTTACAGAGAGTGACAAGTGGCAGCAAATGGGATGTCCACCTTTAGGGGGACTACACCCTCTCTATGAACACTTCGATTCAGAAGTGGGCATAATTCTGACCCTAGAGGTCAAATTCCATCCAAAATGAGATGGAGGAATCCCAAAAGTGGTGTCTACTTCAGCTCATCCACCTTAGAGGTGGGACTGGCATTATGTGGCCACACCTCCCAATCTGACTAATTTTCCCACCTGTCTTGCCACGAAGAAGAGGGTCAGGACAGGGTGGTTGGTCATTTGCACCATCTGGAGAGACCTGGGTTGCCTTACAAAGTCAGCTAGGCCTTTGAAGCTTCTTGCCCTGGAAGGTCCATCATGCCTGGAGGAGGTATCAACACCCCCACCCAGTGCAACATTTTGTCTCTGGACTTCGAGAGCACTAGCTCTCATCTTAAGGGGTCAAAAACGCTGCTAAGGTGACTGAACTGGGCCAGTCAGTTAACTCACTAATAGTTGGTAGGTTTCAAGTGGGCACCTCTAAGGTACCCTCTGGGTGCATGTATTGGTATATCGAGCACTGGCATCAGTGTGGGTTCACCAGTATGAGATGTTTGATATCAAACATCTCTACCTTTAGTGACGCCATCAAGTAGCTGGGGAACGTCTATTGACCAGTGTCCAGCACGTGTTTACAATGGCTTCCCTATGTAATATACTGCACAATGCCAGAGGGATGACTTACATATATTGCATGCAGTGTAAGGAGACATGGCACACAGGCTGGGAGCCATGTAGTGTTTTCATTTGTGTCTGCAACAAGACACACAGCCTGTCATGTGCTTGAAGAAGGGTCCCTGAGGACGGCACAATTCAACCGACCATCTTTAGTACCCCAGGCCTTATGTACCCAGGGCTACCATTTACTTAGGACTTACAGAGGGTGCTAAAGGTTTTGCCAATGGGGGAAACAACTGTGCAGTTTTGGAAAGTGATCTGGCACCTGGGACCTGCACTCTTTGCAGTGCATTCCTGCTGTGCGATTATGGGTGGGATCGCATTCGGGCAGCAGGAACGCAACCACTAGCACCAGGGATGTTTAGGGTGATATTTGGTGATAGTTGGTGCATGGGAGCGGTCCCTTGGACAAGGGTCGCTCCTCAACAATTTCAGCATTGTTTTGGCCATTTCCTGCCCCCCTTAGGTGGCTGATCAGCCAAATGTATAGGCCCATCTGCCCCCACGGGGCAGAAGGCACTAGACACTAGGGATTTTTTTGTTTTACATTTTGGAGAGCGTTCCCTTGGGCAAGGTTGCTCCTCATTATGGGGGCAATATTTTGGTCATTTCAGCCTTCCAGGGGCAGGTCAGCCATATTTTTAGGCCCATCTGCCCCAAAGGGGGGCAGACAGCCACTAGACACCAGGTATTTTCTTATTTAAATTTTGGGTAGCAGCTCCTTGGGCAAGGGTTGCTCCCCAACATGGGGGTAATATTTTTACCATTTTTGCACCCCCTGGGGCAGACTGGCCATAGTTGTATGCCTATATGCCTCCAAAGGGGCAGAAAACCACTTGACCTTAGCGATGATGTTATTTATATGTCAGGGAGCGACACCTTGGCATTGAGTGCTCCACATAATTGGGGCAATATTTCAACCATTTTTGCCCCCCTCCTTGGGGCAGATCAGCCATATTGTTAGGCCTATCTGCCCCAAAAGGGGCAAAAAACTACTAGATACCAGGGAAAGTTTCTAGGTGTGTGTGTGAACTAGAGTTTGGCTGATGGTCTGCATGTACTGGCGTTTGGCTGGCTGTGTGTGTACTGTCATTTAGCTGGCAGTGTGTGTGGACTGGCATTTGGCTGATGGTGTGTTTGAACTGGGGATTTAGCTGGTGGTGTGTGTGTCTGACATTTGAATGGTGGTGTGTGTGAAGTGATGGCTATCTGGGGTAAAAATCACTCCCCTCTATGGTGGCAATTTCTTGACTTTGCATTGTGCCTTCCTTGGGAGCAGATTAGATGTTTGAGATGATGATCTGTCCCAAAGGTCAGACTTCATACTGTTTTATAATGTTAACTGATTTATTTCTTGTCATCATTTCCATTTGTGATTTTAATGTTGTATTTCTCCTTTTTATTCTAGTGCAAAGCTTTTGATTTCCTAGGTGGTGGCTCCTGCTTGTGGTTTTGGCACTGATAGATCTGTAGTTTGTGTAGTTGCCTGTGTTTGGTACGAAAACATTTTTGTAGTGTTTACTTCAAATGAGTATTATTTCCCTGCACAAATGTGTTTTTAATGTTGTGATAATAGCAGTGTTTCTATCTTCTGTTTTATTATGTGTCAAATTCTCCTTGGATTTGTGCAAGATGCTTATTGTGTTGTCTTATGTGTAATTTTCTTTTATGTTTTCTTTGTAGTGGGATGTTGTTGGTGCTTGCAGTGTCCGTGCAGAGTAGGTGCAAGTGATTCTCAGTATAGCTGTCTCTGGCAAGTGAGTGCTATTGTTTTTGAGTATATAGGTCTTTGTGTGGTTTGTATTGATTGACTTTTCCTTCCAGATTACTATATGTGAGTAGTTTGATTTTCTGTTTAATAAAGCGACTGTTTGTTTATTACCAATTTTACACTGCTTTGGTTATTGTTGACTTATTTGTTGTGTTACTTTTATTAGTAAGGATTATGGCTACCCGCTAAATTGCTGCTCAGCAGGTTGTTGGCTTGCTTTTTTAACCTTCCTCTGACCATGGCTCTGAAACTGGCTCTGCAACAGAGGCAGAGGAGGAAGTCCAGCATTCTGGCCATGAATTTTCTGTCCGAGAAGGATCATCTGATGATAAAGCCACTCTCAGTGCGGAGGGAGCAGTGCCTCTTTCACAGAAATACACTAATAGTGCAGCAAGACGAATATGGATTGCAGCCTTGGCTAAAAGCCTTCTCATTGGAAGAGCTGAACTCTCAATTGCCCCAACTATGGTACAGCCTGTGTTGCCTGATGACTTTACTGGTATTGTAGGGTGTAGATAGAATACTGAAAGCTTCCAGCCTATATATTTCTTTCAGCTGTTTATAAACAATATATTTTTGGATGGAATTGTTAACCAGACTCATTTTATGCTGAATAGTATTTGAGGAACTACAGTACCTGTCTTAAGTTCCACTCTAGAACTAGCGGGTGGACTCCCCCAAATCTGGATGAGTTAAAGGAGTTCTTGGATGTAAGGTTTTTGATGGTCTTGATAAGGAAGCTGTCTTTGTCTTCATTTTGGTCTACTAGTCCCTTGATGGCAATGGCTGTATTTCCTGCAATCATGAGTCATGATCAGTATTTGCTTCTGCTTTGGATGCTGCATTTTGTGGCTAATGCTTCAGCATTGCCACAAAATCACCCTGGCTGAGACTGTCTCTTCAAGATTCGGTCTGTCCTTGATCACTTTGTAGATCACTTTTCAGAGATGTATTTTCTAGGGAAAGAAATAGCTGTGGATGACTTTTTGGTCCTGTGTAAGGGCAGTTTGGTTTTTAGTCAGTACAATCCTAGCAAGAAGGCACGTTATGAAATTAAGATGTATATGCTGTCTGAGAGTAGCACTGGCTATGTCTATAATTTCAGGACGTAGACTGGTAGGGATTGTTCTATTGACCCCTCTGGTTGTCCATCCACTTTTGTAGTAAGTGAGAAAATTGTGTGGGAACATGGTAGAGAAATGTTTAACAAAGTTCATCATTTATACATATATAACTACTATACTTGTGTGCAAACATTCAAGGAATTGTTTAAAGTCAACACTGCTGCTTGTGGCATAATCCACCCTTACCACAAAGGTTACCATGAAGAGCTAGCATGTAAAAAAAGCTTCAGAGGGGACAGTGCACTGCCTTGCCTAGTGATGAACTTCTAGCTATGAAATTTTATGGCAGTAGAAATGTCCACATGGTGACAACAATTCATGATGAAAGTACTTCACCTGTGACTGTTTGGGGGTCAAGTTGCTGAAGCGTGCAAGCCAGTGTGCATTATAGACGACAATAATCACATGGGTGGTGTAACTAGAGTAGATCAGAGGTTGGAGCCTTACACTGCTGTTCATAAGTCTTATATTTGGTATAAGAAGTTGGCTATCCATTTGTTTCATTTAACAACCTTGAATGCTTTTGTTGTATTCAAGGATTGTTCTCCATATTCAAGGACGGCTTTTGTTCAGTTTCAGCAGTCTGTGATAGACAGCCTTGTTGTATTGGAGCAGACATGTGTTCCTAGAGTGGAAGTGGTGGAAGATGTGGCTAGATTAAAAGATTGGCACTTTTCTGATTATATTCCTCCAAAGCCCTCCAAAAACGTTTCCTGTAGAGTCAGTGTCTGAAGAGGTGTGATTAAGGAGAGTCAGATATACTGCCCCAAGTGTCCTTCTAATCCTGGGCCATGTGCGCCCGCATGTTTCAAATTGTACCACCTGAAACTGAAGTATTGGGAGCAACCGTGAGCATTAAAGTAAACTGACTGGTCTGTATCATTTTATATTATATAGTTCAGTTTCACAGTTGCCAGTAGTTTGATACATTTAATTAGACCTGTTTGTTTGTAGTCATAGTTGGATTTTCATCTCCTTCAAACTGTGTTTTGTTTAAAAATGTGATGGCGGCGTGTGTGGACTGGCACCTGCCTGGTGATGTGTGTGGCTTGATTCCTGGTAGTATGTGTGCGTGGACTGGCGCTTGGCTGGTGGTGTGCATGGACTGCAGCTTAACTGGCAGTGTATGTGGATTGGCATTTGGCTGGTGGTGTGCATGGACTGGTGTTTGGCTGGTGGTGTGCGTGGACTGGCATTTGACTGGTGGTGTGCATGGACTGGTACTTGGCTGGCGGTTTGTGTGAGCTGGTATTTGGTTGATGGTGCATGTAGTGATTTGCTGGTAGTCACTTCACACACATTGCAAGCCAAATGGCAGCCCACACACTCTGTCAGCAGTCAGCCAGTGTAACAGCTATGTCAGTCATGTGGGTATATGAAAATGATGGGTCCTTTATGGGACTGTTTGTTGATGTGAGTGTTGTTATATGCTGGGCCTGCGGCTGGTGGTGTGAATGGTTTTCTGTGTGTCACAATGAAAGGTGTGTGAAATGGCCTGTAAAACATTTGGCGCCTTCTTGCAACTTTACAGCTCACGAGCTGTGAGTCATTAGTTCAGTTTTTATAACTTTCAATTATTAACAGTGTATTTCATTTTTGTGAAATCTCTTGTTAATAAAATGTACATTTTGAACCTTTCACTCACCCGTGTGCCAAATCCAACCAGTATGTGTGTGTACTTTAGGAATAAATGGTTGTACCGTAATATCTGTCTTTTATGTTTTTCTCTGCCAGGGTGTACATTGTCTCTAGGGAAAATCTACCAACTCTAGATATTTTCATAAACTAGGTACTCAGGGGGGTAGAGGGTGGTGTTCCTTATGTGGACCCCATCACGTTTTCTTAACCACAAACCTCAAAATATGACTAAAATCACACATTGTCCTTGCATTTCTGTGCCATTTTTTTCCAGAATCAGAAGGAAACTACATAATTTGCACCACCCAGCATTTCTACACTTGTCTCAATAAAGATGTAGAAACAGATCAAACTAACATCAATGGAAGTCCTCACAAAAGGACCCCCATTGACATTTGTTTGATTTGTTCAGTCTTAGGTGCTAGGTCCAGCCACACATGTGACGTACCATTTTTATCTGAAGACTTGGGGAAATTCTGGGTGGAAGGTCGTTTGTAGCTCCCCACAGATCCCAGAACTGTCCATCCAAGAAATATGAGGACATTTTGTTTTTTTTAAGTCAAAGTTTGGGGTTTGCAAGGGATTTTGGATAACACAACCAGGTCCAGACATGCAAGACACCCCATCCTAGACTCCCCTAGATATTTGGGTTTTAAAAATGTACATGTTTTTGAAGTTTCCCTAGGTGCCAGCTGAGCTAGGACACAAAATCTAATGCTAGGCACATTGCAAAAAAGGGCCCATTTCCAGTGGAAAATGTCATGTTTCCACCATGCATTTTGTGCTATTTCCTGTTGCAGGCACTAAGCCAACAGACACAAGTGAGGTACCATTTTTATCAGAAGACGTGGGGGAATACTATCTGGAAAGAAATGTGTTTCTGCTCAGGTTCTATAACTTTCCATCAAAGAACTATGAGGAAAATATGAATTTTTAGTCAAATTTTGAGGTTTGCAGTGGATTCTGGGTAACACAACCTGGTAAGAGTCATACATCTTGGTTTCCATAGGTGTCCAGTTTTAAAAAATGTACAGATTTGATAGGTTTCCCTAGAAGATGGATGAGCTAGGGCACAAAATTCAAAGCTAGGAACATTGAAAAAAGGGTCACGTTTCAGAGGAAAAATTTGATGTTTCTATGTTGCATTTTGGGCATTTTCTTGTCGTAGACACTATGCCTAGCCACACGAGTGAGGTACCATTTTTTTCAGGAGACTTAGGGGAGCACAGAATAGCAGAACAAGTGTTATTACTGATTGTATTTCTATGCATTTGCAACTTCCAAATGTAAGACAGTGTGCAAGAAAAAAGTCTTTTTGAAAAATGCTCTCTAATTCTTATGCTATTATGGGCATCCACAAATTCAGAGGTGTGCAAATAACTACTGCTTCTAACTCCATACAATTCTGGTAATACATAGGTTTCTATGACACCTATTGTTTACTCTTTATATTTTACCATATGAATTGCTGAATACCCAGTACACACTACAAAAACCATTGTAAGGTCCAGCTCAGTTTTTGACTCTGAGTACCTCAAGTTCTTGGAAATTCCACAAGCCCTACATACCTGCAAGCAGAAGGGTCTAACAGATGCAATGGTATATTGCTTTTGTAAATCAGTATAGTGATGAGAAGTTACAACTGAAACGTTGTCACAAATGGCCGTTTTTCCTGCTACTTTTCAAAATGTCTTTATTTCAACACTTTTTTCTTTGAGAAAAACTTAAAGGATCAACACAAACGACCCCTTGCTGAATTGAGATTTTTGTATAGCTTTTAGAAATGTATAGATTCCTGGGACCCACCATAGGTTTCACAACCATTTCCATCATAAACTGGAAGAAAGTTGAAAGCACAAATAAATAGAAAAATGGGCCATCTCCCAGTAAAATGCCAAAACTGTGGTAAAAAAATGTGGTTTTCGGAATCAAATCAGCCTGTCCCTAATTGCTGAGAAGATGGTGATTTTAACATGGCAAGCCCTTTGTTGATACAATTTGCAGGAAGAAAACTAGCCACTTTTTTCTGCAGCACTTTTTCACATATTTCACCCCAAAAACAAAATCAAACTATATTTTGGCTAATTTCTTGGTCCCCTCCAGGGCAATCCATGAACCGTGGTGCATTAATGCATGCATTGTGCCACTTTGTAACCCCTTGCACCACATTATGCCTGCGCCAGACATAGTGTATGCAAGGAGGGGTGATCCCCGATTAGGGGGGTTGCAAAAATGGTGCAAAAAAATCTAAAAAATTTATTTGTGCCACTTTTTGCAGCATTTTTAACGCCTGTACAGAGCAGTCGTTAAAAGGAAGCACACCATTATTTATAACAGACCTTAATATGGTTTGCAGGATTAGCGCCAACATTTATAATGTTAATCCTGCAAAGGGCCAAACTAGTGTTAAAAATGTTGACGCTAGTTCCCTAACTACTGCCATGGTGCATCATATCTTAATGGTGGCATTAGGGGGTCGCTAAGGAGCACAAGAAAAGTGGCACTGCATTGGATGCAGCACAACTCTTCTTAAATCTGCCCCTTAGAATCACCAGGATGTTGGGAAAAAAAGATGCAAATTTGGCGTGGATATCTTATGTGGGCAAAAAGATATGTAGGCCTAAAGGTGCACGCCCCCAAATAGCCATAAAAAGGGTTAGCACTTGGGGGGGGGGGTGGATTAAGAAAACAATGCAGGATGTTAAGTGTGGTTGAGTTTCTTATCTTTACATATCTTGTCTTAATGCCCTTAGTAAAAAATAAAGTCCATAAATTATAGCAAACATGTACAAACCTTGCAATCAATCGTGCGGGCACTTTGAGGTGACATTGGAAACCAGGGATTTAAATGTAACTTTATTTTTTACTCTCCCTGAGAGTCACGTAGTTTCCAAGAGTATGGCAGAGTCAGATGTTCATGTGTAGCAGTCCATTATGCTTTGGACTGAACCTAGGAGATGTGGCTGGATGTCACTTTGACGCCATAGCAACATCCATTTAATTCACATGCTGCAGTCTCAACCAGCAGGAGCCGAGATAGAAGAGAAACAGAGACATGAGGCTGAGGTCTTGGTTAGAGTTCAGCATCATGCAGCTGAGTGTTATTTGGCCTAGGGCTGTTTTTTGCTCGATGTTTGGAATGCAGAAGTCTGTGACACATGGGAATGCCCACAGACTCTCCTGGGAGCTCTGGAACATTCCATTAGCAGCTGGATCGGCGCGAGTCACAGGCCAACAAAAGGTCACGACAGAGGAAGGACAAGAAAATGAAGGAAAGAACCCAAGGATGCACAAATTACCTCTCCCAAGTTTGAGCTGTTGTTTCATGCTTTGGAAAGGCCGTACATTACAATTATTTATAATTAATAAATGACAACCTGTCGGCTAAGATTTAACAGGCGATTTGTCAAGAAATCTTGACAATGAATAGAGTAAGTGTGGATTGTTAAGTGATTAGCCGCACGCTTCTTGCGTTGTTAACTCTTCAGTATGCTTGAAGAACGTTTGGGCAGATTTAACAGCCCCTAGGGCCACCCGAGCGGCACTTTTTGTGACGCTCCAGTGGCGCTAACCACTTCTCTATATTTACAAGCAGGTGTAATGCCACTTTTTGTTGCGTTACACCTCCTTGTAAATATGAGCCCCTACGATGCCGTTTTCTGCGTCAGAGGGGCCTGCATTAGGAGTTGCAGTGGGCATTCCACTGCAACACCCATTGCTTTTGATGCTGCCTCAGATTTACAAGTTATGGTAAACCTAAGGCTTTTATTCCTCCTCGTTGTTTGCTTTTTCTATGTGTCCAGGACACATAGAAGAAGCAAAATGCCATAGATGATTGTATATGTGCAGGAAGGTGTGCCTTCCTGCACATGATCATGCTGAAATGACGCTTTGGTACTTCTATGTGTGCTGTGTTTTGCAGCACACATAGAAGTGCCAAATTGCCAGAATAGATTGGGACTCCTTCCTGCACATACACAATCTATCACCTCAAAGCAGTCACCCTTTCACTATACTGCAAGGATGCCTATGTTGGCGCAGGCACCTTAATTTAGCACCGGGGAAAGTGCAGGGCTGCACTGTATTTCTGTAAATACGGCGTATCTCTGCGTTTCAAAAATGGCACAGCGCTGCTATTTTTAGCGCAGCACTGTGCTGAGCCAGATTGGCTTAAATTAGAGCCATTGTTTCAGTCTGAGTTTCTCCAATGGAAGCATTGATGGATATGTGCTGATAATTATGCAAGTGCATTCAATAAATACAATATCATTCCAAATTAAAACAGGACATAAAAAGCATTTTGTCTGCAAAACGCTGTATCTTACTCCAGACTTAACTACCACTTATTCATGAATGAAAGGTTGTAAGATATGCGGTCTCACAAAAAAAACTCTATGTGAGTCTGTGAGTAAATATGTCATATTCCTGAAGCTCATAATTAAGTTAAATCAACAGTGTTTAATTTCGGCAGGTGGTGGCCACCAGCACTTTTTTGGGGACCAAGATTTATTTTTCATCATCAGACTTTGATCCAGAACAAGAAAGAGAAGTTGAAGGAAAGACAAAAAAAGAGAATGAATGTGGCAGCTGAGATAAAAAACAACCTGCAAAAGTGAAATATGGAGGCAGGAAGTTTAGGGTGGTGAAATTAAAAGGCATGATGTGGAATCATAACTTAGGAACCCTTGGTATTCAGCATCCCTCCGATTTTGGCAGGACTCTTTCACTTTTACAAATTAAGGGGCCGATCGAGATCTTGGAGGACGAGTTACTCCATCACAACAGTGACAGATATCCCATCCGCCGAAATAAAAATCCCATTGGATTTATATTTTGGCGGACAGGATATCCGTCACTGTTGTGATGGAGTGTCTCGTCCACTAAGATCTCAATCAGGCCCTAAGCACCGTGCAGCCAAAGTCTGGAGCAAGTCAGAAATGGGTCTGGGATGCTGTTGTTAATTGTGTGTCACAATACCCCACTACTACCCCTTAACTGGCTATTTAATAGCTATTCTTTCGACAACCTATAGGCCGATGAGTGAGTTTGATCATGCAGAAACACATTTTCAAATACAGGAATTATACATTAAATAATTTAGCATTCAATATTTTTTTATTATTGTTAGGTAGGTTGTTCCTATTTAATTTTTTTATTTACCTGCCTAGATGTTTTGGGAAGGTTAAAAAAAATTAAAGAATTATGAAAATAAAACATACCGCACTTGTGTGTGGCTTATGGGAGTTATGAGGTAGTATGTGCGTGCACAGAGTTTCACTCTTCCTCGACAGGCGGTCTTACAAATGAAGTCATATTCAATTTGGGGTCATCATTGTGATGCTAAGGTGGAGGTCTGACGCTCTTTCACTAGAATTGAGTTTGCCAATATGAATACCTCTGCAGTCCTCCACCAAAATACAGACAAGAGCAAATTTACTTGAAATGTGCATGTTCCATTAATGATGTGACTAATAAGCTTCGTTAAAGAAGGAGCAGGGCCTCAGACGTGTGCGGACAAACAGCACCCCAGGAAGGGTGCATTATTTGTAATTGCTATTTTTATTTGACCTTGTATAGCACTCCGTCGACTTTGCCTTTGACTTTTGGCACTATATAAATACCACCATGCACATACATCCATCAATACTATCCATTATGGTTCATGATTGGTAAACATTAAAGTGCCAATTAGCACACCTCACGAGGTAAATTGTCACTCAGTGGCAGATGAGAGTTTGATTTTAAGTATAAGTAGAGCGAGATTTGGCTCCCCCTAGAGGAGTATTCCTCTTTCACCGCACACCACAGTCTGAGGTATCATTCCACCCTCTATTGAATGCGGACATCGTAATGCATGAGGGGCCGTTATACATTTCAAAAGTACACTCGATCATCACACATTAAATGGTGTAGCTCATATATGACTTTTATACAGAAAGCAACGTTTTTAGTTGTGTTTTTCTCCACAACTGACATTTTTTCATGGTTTAGTCAGGACTCAAGTGCAAGCCTGCTTATCAGCGTTCGCACTGCTTGTTCATCTTGTGGTGTAGGGAAGTGGGATAGGTTGTTTATTGACATAAGCAAAGACAATTAATTTGATTTGTCTTTATTCTTGCGGGGTTTCCCAGACGAAAGTGAGATTCCTAAGTAGCCTCCAGAGAAGAGATCATACAGTGACTGCGTTGTAATTATGCCTTACATCTGGTGGGAAGGTACTAACGCTAGATCTTCCTTCACCAAGCATAATTGCAACAAAACTCTCAGTGGCAACAACACAGCTGGGACCAGGAAGCACATACCCATCAAACTATGTGTGATCATCTAATCAGTTCATTAGGACCCGGCATGATGTCATTGTAGAGAACCAAAGTGCTGGCTGCATAATTTGGTACTCCTGAGCAGTTACTACCGGTTTGGCTAGCCACTGTCACTACTGTACAATACTCCTCCATTACTCGCTTTCAAGGTTTCCAATTTAACATGCTGAATTTATTGCGAGAATAGAAAAATCGACACTCTGCATTACTTCTAGTCTACAACCATCGATTATACCTAAACAATTCAAAGAGTCTTAGTTCATCCTTTATACTTGCTTACAATCTGAATCACTTTATATTTTACAATGAAATTGCAAACAGTGGAGCAGAACGCCCTACATAGTGTTTCCTGTCACACAAATTTCCCTTCCTCTGTTCTCTTGGGACCCCCCAGAAGCTAATTTGTAATTTCCACCCCAACGTGTGTGAGTGGTCTGAGAAAGATATTCCAATTTGCCTACTGAACACAATAACAAATGAACCATCCAGGTTTGCATTTAGTTTGGGGATTTCACTGGGCATTTCAGCTGAAGCATCACATAATCATAAAGGTCCTAAATAAACTAATATCAGCAATATGTTGCACAATAGACTGGATGATACACCACCATTTTCATGATATGAATCAATTCTAATATAGAGAACGAACATAGCAAAGCAAGAGGCATAAATTGTGGTCTCTGCCATTGCACATGACATTTGTCAAAGGTAGAGAATTCAATATTGACTCCTCACAAAGGAACATGTTAATGCAGAACGTACCCGGTATAAATCTTAAAGTGGGCAGGGAGGATGCGGGTATAAAAGACTTATAAAGAATTTCATTGTTTGATTTCTTCGTGGATGCCAAAGCAGGAAGGGCCATATTTATACTTTTTAACGCACAACGGCTCCAACGCAGTTGTGCGTCAAAAATGTCAACGCCGGCTAACGCCATTCCAAAGCGCCATGCGGGCCCCTTATTTATGGAATGACGTTAGCCGGCGCAGCTGACTGGTGTGCGTCAAAAAAAATGACCCACACCAGGCAGCGCCGGCGTAGGGGAAAATGGAGCTTGGGCGTCAAAAAATGGGGCAAGTCGGTCTGAGGCAAAAAATCTGCCTCAACCCGATTAGCGCCATTTTTTTTGACTCCCACCCTCCATTGACATGACTCCTGTCTTAGCAAAGACAGGAGTCATGCCCCCTTGCCCAATGGCCACGCCCAGGGGACTTCTGTCCCCTGGGCATGGTCATTGGGCATAGTGGCATGTAAGGGGGCACAAATCAGGCCCCCCTATGCCACATAAAAATAAAAATAAATTACTTACCTGGACTTACCTTAAGTTCCCTGGGATGGGTCCCTCCATCCTTGGGTGTCCTCCTGGGGTGGGCAAGGGTGGCAGGGGGTGTCCCTGGGGGCATGGGAGGGCACCTCTGGGCTCCTTCCGAGCCCACAGGTCCCTTAACGCCTGCCCTGACCAGGCACTAAAAAATGACGCAAAAGCGGCTGGATGTCATTTTTTTTTACCCGCCCACTCCCGTGCGTCATTTTTGCACGGGTGTTTAAATAAGGCACACATGCCTTGGAGTCATTTTTTAGACGGGAACGCCTACCTTGCATATCATTAACGCAAGGTAGGTGTCCACGCAAAAAAATGACGCAAACTCCAAGATCTTTGGCGCTAGATGGGTCTAACGCCAAAGTATAAATATGGAGTTAGCTTTGCGTCGGATTTGCGTAAAAAAAAACGCCGCAATTCCAGCGCAAACAGAGTATAAATATGCCCCGAAGAGCGTAAGTCAGCCTTTTGAGCAATAATTGTCTTGGAGTACCTGCTCTGATGTGCTACCGTTTAGGAGGCAGAAGATTCTAAGCAAGAGCACTGTGACCCAACAAATATACATTCTCATTCTGCACATCCTAAAGACACCACAGACAGTTTGCCAGGAGGATAAAACAAATACAGGATCTTTGTTTTGTGGTATGCTTTTCTAAGATTACTCTGTTATTTATGACACATGGTTCTTGAACAGATACAAACAAAATCTATTCCCTCATCCCCACCTAATGTAAGGCTACGAGGCAAATACAGAGGCACAAAACGGGTGGACATTTTGCAACTGCTAATTTAGGAAGAGTTAGTTCATGTCTGTTAATGTAAAAAAGTATCTTACCAAATAACTGTCTTGTTATTCTGCTAGGCTGACTGCAGAAAAACCAGGTCTGCTACAAAAAAGAGCAGAACAGCATGCTTTTCTATAATAATTGGGAAATCGTTTGATAGGTCACACACTTTTTCCCCATCCTTTGACCTGTTTTTCGGGATCTGTCACCCCAACCTGTTTCCTGCACAAACATTTCCAAGCACTGGGGCTTTGTCCTGTCTCATTCACAAAGAGTTGCATAAATGACAGTTCCGTATATGGTTACCTGGAAAACCTATACTGTCTAATGATATGCAGGCTGAAGTCTTTCTTATCGTCAACATATCCCTAGAAATATTAAAAGCTAGCAAACCTAAGGGTTCTAGTGACAAACATTTGCTCTTGAACACGTTTAGAGATGCCTTCTCTAGTCAGATCAGTATACACTACCAGAAGTTCTAAAAATGGTCACTGATTTTGCACTGCTTCTGTATAAAATATTAAACTCTTGTTCCATGAGTGAAGTCTGTCTCAGAACAGATCAGGTCCACTTCTGTGAACCAGAGGATTTTGTTTTCAAAATAAGATATACAGCTCTGAAATCTTAATTCTGCCTGGCTACACCTTTACAACACAGCATTGTTTAATGTTTGTAAGTGCAATGGCGATATGCCTTTCCCTCCGTCTGCCATGTTTTTATGTTTTATTTTGGCTGTCGGCAAAAAGATTTAGGGCCATATGTACGAACCCTTTTTCCCATAGACACAGAATGGGTAAAAACCTTTGCTACATCTGGCCCTTAATGCCTACAAGACCGTCTAGAAAGAAAACCTTGGTTTGGATTATATCCATAAACTCAGAATTTGAATTTGGTGGTAGAGACTGATGGAGATTTACAAGCATTTGCATTGAAGAACATGAGTTGTAAATTACTGTTGATATAAATTTACTAAAACACATTTAGTACATAGGGTATAATATAGAATTCCACATCCAACACACAACCCAGTTATCCAATATGCAATTTGATCTCTAAAACTAATCTGGAAGTTAATCCAAAAGGAAGAACAATGAAAATGCACATTTAATGGTCCTACTCCTGTAAAGCCATTACTGTTCATGAGCACACAGGAACTCCTTTGGTTGCTCTGGGAGTAGCCAATGCTCAGTTGCACTAAGGTTAGCATGGAATAAATGCTTGATCCGGTCCTACCCAAGAAACTTCATTGATGTAGGTGGGTCCCAAGATAGAAAGTTTAGAACTGCAAACTGGAGCACACGTTTTGAGCTGCATGGCAGGTAACTGGAATCTGCTTTTCCACAGCATATATGTAATCAGAATCCCTGTCCATTCTTAAAAAAAGGGATGCTTGCATTTTGTTCCCAGATATCCAGCAGCATCACAAAACACATGTTAACGAGTGACCCTACACTAAGGCCTTAAGGCAGGTCAAACACATTGTTAATGGATCTTTTGTTTGCCTGCTTAGGGTTCCCTGAACGCTACTGTTGCCAGATTGTAACATTGAGATAAGTATCTTTCCTCACTCGTCCTTTAGCTTGACAGGTGATGTCTACTTCCATCAGCATGTCTCATTTGCTCCTGGATGCTTTTACATAGTTCAAAAAACATTTCCTCAAGGACAGATACAACAATGTTGAAAGGATCTTAATTAATTACCTGTACAAACATATAAATCATATTGAGTAGCTCTATTACTCAGTCACCTCTACACATGCTTTATTGCAAATCGATCAGCATATGGAGGAGGAATTGTTTAAGTCTGTGGTACTCCAGACATAAACCTGTTTGCCCAAAGGCACATATTTTTAGTCCTAGCTGAAGAAGATGGCTTTACACCCCTTTAATATCAGAACCCACACAGCAGTTCTACTGTCATCAATCTAACAAGATTGAGAGACATTGAAAGTTGTTTTTGGGATACTTGTTAGGATGCCACACCCATTCAGTATTGGGCCTCTTCATTGAGACTGCATATGTGAGCAGCAGCTATGGACAACTGCAATATATACTTCGTGTGTGAAGCAGATAACGAATGACTTTGGCACACACAGAAGGCACAAATACATTTCACTCTATCTACATCAATCATCATCAAACACTAATTTGTTTCTATCTCTACTGACATCAGCTAACGTCCTACAAAACTAAAAGGCTTAGGGCCATATGTATGAACACTATTTCCCATAGACACAGAATGGGTAAAACCCTTTGATACATCTTGCTCCTAGTAACTCTATGGCAAATGGTAGGCCATTAACTACTCTGTTCACCACATTGCATTTGAGACAGGGTTAGATTCCGTACTTAAACTGTGTTCATGCCTTCTGGGTTAGCTATTATTCGCCCATCCGATGGCTGTATTTTTTAAATGCATACCTCAATACTTATTATTTACGGTCTCATTCATAATAGATTGTGTATAATGTTGTGACTCGCTCCATCCTAGCCTCATACCATACATATAGAATGAAGAGATTGCTCATTTGTTGTGGTTGTTGAGTGGTTTTAATGATAGTGAAACACCACTGTGTAGTTTAAATAGACTTCCCCCACGTCCACAGCACTGTAGTCACAACCCATCGTTAAACCAGCCACTAAGCAGGGCATGCCATTCAATAGGTTAAAGGTAATTATCTTTAGGTTTTTCCGACTGTGGCAGTGCACTGCTCCACTGCTACCAATCAGAAGATTTCACACAAAGTGAGAGCCACTTGTTTTTGTTTTATGCACAAAGCAAGTGTTAAAATCTACATAATATCAAACACAAACACAGTCGCGGCATTCAGCTCTTTGGAGGGACGAGGCAGGTGCAGTGCGCACAGGGGACATTTAATAAAAAACATAACATAAAGAAAGAAAAGAACTTACCTTCTCCATTGCCACTGCTCCTGTGTCCCTTGTTGCCCCAGCTGCAGGCACAGGCTCCAGGTCTGCCCTGCGGCCAATTCTGATGCTGCTCAGATCAGCATCAGGATTCACTCCCAGGCAGACTGGGAGCCTGTGCAGGCTCTCTCCGGCCCGGTCACTGTGTTGCTGGGTTGGAGAAAGCCTACTGCGCATGTGTGTTTGGCCAGCACGAGACAGCCGGCCAAACACACATGCACTCTGAGGGATGTGCTCTGTGCATGTCCCTCAAGTGCTTGTCACTCCCAATGCTCCGCCCCTTTACAAGAAAACGATAACAAACACAGTGTATTATCGTTTTCTTGAAAAGGTTTGGCAGCTGCCGCTGCTGGCGGGGGGAGGGGCAACACATTTCTTTAGCTATCGTGGTACCCCACCAATTATTTTAGGAATTTTAAGACCATCTGCTAATTGTGAATATAGAAAAGCGCATAAATGTGCAAGATATTCAGAACATGCAAATGAGCTGTTAAGTCAGAGAACTATTTTGACATTGACATGATTATTTGGCAACTTTTCTAAACTCAAAGCAATGTGGGAAATGCAGATGGGTTCTTTATACTGGAAGTCAGTAGGGGCATTGCTATGGATGACCGAACTGGATTGTAAAACTACAATTTATAAAAACTGTCTACTACAGCACATCTTGTGATTAATAGAAACAACTTAACTCAAATTTACATTGTACACATGGGAAAATTAATCCTCTACAGTCTGCACTGAAAATACATTCCCCAGAATCATCTAGCCACCACTCAATGCCCCAATGGTCTTTATCACTGTAGTAAAACCAGAATCATGCCACAAGGTCACGGTATTCACAATATCTCTGAGAGCCTTAGTTGAAGAGAGTAGCACCCCAAAAGGTAATTAACCGGCCAAAGAAGTATATTTATACGAATATTCAACAGTCACACGCATGTGTACTCTGGTTGGGCTAGTCCATAGTCTGCTATTGTGTTGTGAAAGTGATGACCCTCTTGGCGCCAGAGGCGCGAATGTCACAAATCCTCAATAAAATGTACATTCCATGACCGGGTACAATCTGTCAAGACCAGCAGACAAGAGGCATTCTCGCTGATAATATAAGCAGCACAAAACCTGCTTCTTTATGTGAAAAGTGACTGAACACTGACATTTGTCAGTGACAAGTGCTCGTTTGTGGGAGGTTGCCATACACCAGTGATAACTGTGTGATGACAATACTGCAGGGCACTGCCTGTATTTCAGAGTAGCTCTCTGAGTGAGGATGCTAGCATTAAACACACTGTAACTAAAGAGCTCTGAATGCTGTATATAGCCCGCATGATTTGTTACAGGAAGAAATGATATTTGATGGATGTGTGGCTGACAGATTTTCTTGTATGTGCTTTACTGTTAGCAGTCTGCCTTCCTGCCACCTCATGGTGCCCCAGTGAGGCCTCTGCAGTTCTGCCGTAAGCCCTGTTTAGTAGACAGCACTTCCCTATGTGTCAGGCTGTCCTCCATTTTCCTAACCTTGCTGATCCATTCTGTATCCTTTCCGTCCTCAAACCTTGAAGCGATCACCTGGAGGTGGGGTCCTGTTTGTCCAAAGACAATAAAAAGCACATGCACACTTTCTGGTTGTCCTCAGTCTCATCGGATATTCTAGTTTCCGTGGTATGGTTCATATATGTTTAAGTACCTTTAGGGGCATACTTACAAGCCCCTAGTGCCTTCCTGCATCACATGAGCATCATTTTTTTACAATAATGTGGCGTTAAGAAGATTTTTTTTACCTGCACCGTATTTACAAAGCGGTGCAATGCTTGCATTGCACCACTTTGCACCCCCCTAGCGCCATAGTATCTCCACGCCAAGCATAATGAATGCAAGGGGGGAGTTCCGGCGCTAGGAGGCCCCCCAAAATGGTGCAGTGAAATCTACAAGATTTCACTGCACTCTTTTTGGCATCATTTTCAACTCCTGCTCAATTCAGGCATTAAAATGAAGCACCCATAGAAACCTATGGGCCTTCTTGCACTCTGCTGCACTAGCATCAACATTTTTGATGTTAGTGCAGCAAAGCGCTGCAATAACATAACAAATGTTGATGCTATTGGCCTAACAAACGCCATGATGTGCCATATTGTAAATGCAGTCCATCCTTGGTGTTGTTAGATGGGGCAGGGCGACAAAGAAAACTGGTGCATCAGCACTGATGAGCCAGTTTCTTGAAATTATGCCCCTTAGTCGTTCTCTTTCCCAGACAAAAGTTGAGCTATGATTCCCAGCATCTGGCTCTCTGCTAGCATCTGTGTTTCTCCCCTGAACTACTTAGTATATGATTCATATATACGCCTTGATCTTGCAATTATCTTACATAATAAGACTTTTCTAAAACCTGGCCATGTTTGCTTGTTGCTCTAATTTGAGACTAGCTCCAGGTTCTTAGCTGCTTTATAGCTTTCGGATTTGCAGTTTATGTTTTGGTGCTATAGTTTTTTCTGTTAGTAACTCCTGTTTTGGTGCTCTAGCCATATTTATTTCTGAATTGCCATGTAGATATTTGCTTCGTGAGCATTTGCTTCTGTGCTAGTTTGTAAGCAAATAATTTAGTCCTATATTGAACAGTTAGTTCTTCTATCTGGATACCTTTAGTCCTTTCTACAGTTGCTTGTCTGTCTTTGCTTGTTTTTACTGTGCATGTCTTGTTTCTCCAGGTTCTTAGTTGAGTTGGTTGGATGCTCTTTTTTTTTTGTTCCAATCCCTATTTCTTGGAATTCTTCATTATTGCCAGAGCCCTGCCTTTATGTCACTCTTGCTCTGTTTCATTTTTCTTACACTCGCTCTCTGTATTTCTATGAGGCCTGCTGCTATATTCAATTTTTTTCCCTTTAACGTCTCATGTGTTTGAAAAACCATGTTAGCACTATCAAAAGATACAACTGAGTGAAGAGGTGCAGTGTCTCATACGATACACAAAGGCTCAATTTAGCAGTGTTCTTCCATGGGAGCAGTGTGATGTCTACTAGGATCCTGTGAAAATGGCTGTTCATTGGCCTATCTTAATCTCTGTTAGATGCAGAAGGATCATTATCCACAAAAGATCCTTACCGTCATTTCTAGTAGCCTGCCTTTTGTGCCCTTCTTCCAGTTCACAAAATTTTTGCATGTATTTTTTTTTACATGTTTTCTTTCTATTTGGTTTCTGCAGGTCCTACCCAATTCCCGTCAGGGCTTCTCCAGTGTTCAGCACCTATCCAATCTTTACTCTTCCAGGCTTTATGTACTCCTTGGTGACGTTGCTCTCCCTCTTACTGAATTCCATTGTGAAAGCTCCCTTTGAGAACAATACTAAACCAGGTCCGGGCAGAGTGCTGACATTTGCACAACCACTGGATATTAGGCTAAACTGAGTAGGTGAGTACCTGTAAATGTATGATAGCTGATGATATTGGTAAATTTTTCTGGGCCTCTGCATAATTGATGTAACCATTTGCAAACTAGAGTCTGAATCACAAAATATGAAAAAGATATATATGTCAATCAGACAATCAATCATGCTGTATTTGTATAGCATGACATGTCACCCATGAGGGTATCCAGGCACTGGGCTGTGGTTGTCAGTCGAAAAGCCAGGTCTTGGGCTTCTTCTTGAAGTCTGTCAGTGAGGGTGATGTACACATGGAAATGCATCCAAATGTTAGGTTTTCATGTATGCTTTTCTTTCGTATATTTACCACAGCTGATTATCACATGTAACATCTGCTGCTGTGTGGAGAATTCCATTCCCCTATGTGTCCCTTAAATGTGGGGATGTTTTGGTTTGCATCACAATAAAATCGTACTCTTGCCCTAGAATGAAATACCACTAAGTATAAGCACACAAATTGTGTGTGAAATTAATTGGCAGGGCCTGTAAATGCAGACAATGTTATTATTTTTGAGGGGTTCAGAACATACCAAATCTCCATATATCTGAACCCAGGGACCACTCATATTCTTACTCTTATTTTTAAAGTTAAGACTGAAGAAAGCTTGATATACCAGTCCATTTAACTCAACAACAATGTTAGTCTGCAGGCAAAAAAGTCCAGATATCCTGGCCTGGTGAATCAGAATGAATTGTTAATTTCACGTGTGGCATTATGTTGAATTACTGTGTGCTTATGTGGTTTTGTAACTCTGTCCCTTGGTGAAGTTTAAAAGGTGTGGACTTTTGTAATACTTGATTGCACATGGATTGTGCTTTATTGGTGGTATTTTTCAACTACATGTTTTCCAGATGTGTTTATCTCTCTTCTTTACACATCACTGCCAACTTTGCTATTGTGGGTCTGATTTACAAGAAGGGTATTCTTTTAAAAACAGGGATAAGGAATGATCATTCGCAATCTTGAAAAAAGTATATTCTAATTTAACAATACAGTTGCATGAATACTGCGGTTGCTTACACATTTGGGTGAATTTCAGCTTGCTGCGCTTTTGGTTCAGTTAGCGGAAAATACATTTAATCAAAGTGTTCTGCTGATGGTACTACTGTGTGTTCGGTAAAACATTAGTGCTCTATACAAGGACAAAGTTAATGGTGAATTCATGCAAAACCTTGGCGGGTGCTAGAGCAGAAACAAACAGAGGTAAGGCGTGAACAGGCTGCATTGATTGGATGATTCAGGTCCAAATTCTGCTTAGGCAGATCTATATCTCCCCCTTAGTAATTAAGAAAGCGATACTCAAACATCAGCACAAGACATTTGTGCTGATTCTGAGACTGATCAGTGGCGTAACATAGGCCCTCGCAGCCCCCGCAGTATGTGCTTGGGGGAGGCAGGAGCTCCCGGGGGGCTCTCAGCACAGTAGCTTGACCTCAGGGCTCCTGACTGAGTCCAGGGTGAGGGGGGGGTGGTCATCCATGTACTTTCGGGGGCGCTGATGTTTTGTTAGGCTACTGAGACTGATGTAGCAATCACCGGCAGTTGTAGCTGTTTGAGTTGAGTTGTTCTGGCCGGCCAATTATAGGAAGTACACTAATTCTTTAAACCACAGGTCCTCTGTGGAGCCTCATTTTACTCGATCATACCATTTTAACCACTTTTCACGTTCACGAGTTTACTGTCCCATTAATTTTCAAAACAAATTGATATTTTGCTGCTGGTGAAAGTCCTACTGGAAAAGCAAAACTCCTAAATTGTAACTATCAAATCTGTCAACCTTCAATCAAAATGCTGCTACTGTAGTTGCAATCTGATACAGACAATTAAAAGGTAATACACGAATGTTTCCATGCCTTTACTATCTTTTCTGTTACTGCAGAAGAAGAAAGTATGACAAGCACAAAAACAGATGGAGAAGAGCAGGTGAAGTGTAGAGGTGTACAAAACTTATGAAAGTTTTTTAAAATGCTATTTTCCCCCTGAATTATGCAGATAATTAAAATACATTTGCTGGTCAGTCCAATTTCAATTTAATTACTAAAATATTTCCACAGAAATATTTCATAACATTAACATAAAAAACAAGTGATATACATATTACATTTCCTGTAAGTGTGGTAACTCCAGTTACTGTACTTACTTGAATTCCAAGGTTTGCGGCTAACACAGCACCCCCACAATTTTCACCAGGTAATTTTTAGCGTGTCAACTAAAGTAAAAATGGTGAAAAAATACCAGGACTTGCAGATTTTGGTGTGGTAAACACAGAAAGCGCCATATTGTGTCCCGTTTTTCTGGAGTGAACTTGGAACAGGTGACAAATATTGCAGCTGTTAAATTATGATCTCTGTAGTATTGGACTTTATCAGATGTAGTAATTATTGTGTCCGGGCCAAGGCCACTTGTAATTAAGGCCTTTGAGCAAAGCGAATTCCGGGAACTATGCAAGTTTAAGCCAGTGTAACAAAAAATTCAGTCATCTAGTGAAATGTTGAAACTGCGCAGATTGAATTTTAACCCGAGTCCATTATAAATGTTAAGGTAAAACCTAAATTGTGGCGATTCGCCTTTCAAGAACATAATAGAAGCAAGCACTAGAAGATGGTGGCAGTCCAGAAAAGTACAATTGTGAAGGACTTGATATCAGCAGTGCTTTAAAACTGAAGACACCACAGAAAGTTATATCCCATGATGTTTGTCTTGAATTAATATTCGTTTTATGATTGAAAAGTGGAAGTTTAAAGGATGGCTGATAACAGGCGGGATCAACCAATGTATAAAAGTGACAGAAATTGATCAAACTAATAGGCTACACACGTGTAATTATAAATATGTTACACAACTGCATTTGTACTGGTTATTATTTTATATTTCTGCAGGGAAAAATGTTTTGAAACTTAAGAAATTCCTTCCACTTCTTCTGCAGTAGTTTGAGGGTGTTGCTTCCCTTTCACCCTTGCTTGGGACTTAGGACTGTTCTTAACTGGAGTTCATATCCAGCCACATCCATGGTTGGATTAGGCATTGCAGATATTTTCGAATATGCATAATCTTGCAGGTTTTGTATGCATTAACCTACATATGCAGGCATCTATGATCTGGAATGCCTACACCTCTCCTCTGTGAGATTTGCTCACTTGTAAAGTGCAATGTAGGCGTAGTTTGTAAGCTGAGTAAATCTCTTTAGTGGTGGAAATGCATATTTCCCCCATAAAGTATGAGTTTACATTAGTAAATGAAAGCATTTGCACAACTTATGCGCAGGAATACCTTTGTGAGTCGTTCCCAGTGTCTGCACATAGAAAGATGTTCTGCACTCCATGCTCTTCATCAAGGATGGAGCAAGGTTTCTTATAGCTTATAATGTCACCATATGTTTAAATCACATACTGTTAGTTTCTTCTCATTTTAGGCAACTGAGTGATTGAGAAGTAAAACAAGGGAATAAAGCAGTCAGTTAGCGTGTCCATGCACAGATTGCACAACATGTTACACACATGTTCCCACAGACAAGTTAAAATAGCCAGTCACAAGGGTATAATGTCGTAGAGACACTCTCCTTAGTTGTAGGTGGCTGATTGCCTGGGCTTTGTGGTGATCTACCTCCTTTCAATGAATCTTCCTTTTTCAGAGGCCAAGGCAGTAGGCTCATCCTCACTAAGATGTCCTCCCTGGTTAATTGGTATCATCTCCTTCTTGTTTTTTCCCATTCCCATGCCTGACTGCCCCTTGCCTGCTGGCAGGTCTAGAGCATCCTTATTAACTGGTGCCTTCTTCTTCTTCTGATCCCCCTCCTTATCACATTGCCCTTGCTCCAGACAGTGTCCCTCTCATTCCACTTCCTAATTGATCAGTTAATTTCTTGAGCAGAGCTGGTAAGAGCAGAATATGCATTGAGGCATTCAAGTGCCGTGAAAACGCAGCACCACATTATCCCACACCCAAGAAGTTGAGGCAGATCTTGTAAAATAAGTCCCAGTGGCCAAACAGAATATGCCCTATGTTTCTATGAACTGTGAAGTACAAAGGACCTAGGGCCATATGTAAGAACACTTTTTCCCATAGACACAGAATGGGTAAAAACCTTTGCTACATCTGGCCCCTATTGTTCAGATTGCACCTTTCTGCAGCCACTCTGTGGATGTAGCATGCTGGATGAAATATGCGCCTTGTGGCTGCAAAAACAGTGCGGGATAAAATGTGGGTCTGTGATCACTAAAGAGTCATTATTAGGATCGATAACAGCCCCGCTAGTGATTCTACGCATGCCCGCTATCCTAATAGGCCACAGTGTATACAGTAAAAGGCAAGCTTTCACTAATGTTACATATTTATGGTTTTCATATTTAAATACAGCATCTGTAATAGGTTATCTAAGCGCCTAAAACATGCAACAACATTTTTCTCTGTGCATTACACAACATGGACCTGCCCTATGTAAGATCATCGTAGTCCCTCTGCAACACTGTGAACTCTACTTGCAGACAGCAGGTCCCCCTGGGACACAGATCTAAATCATAGGCCCTTGTTGTAGGTCATTGATTTTTTTATTACAAGGATATATATCTTTTCCAGACTGCAGCCACCACCTGTGTCAGGGGCCCTCTGTGTTTGATGGTTAACGAGGACAATGACCTTTAGCATGCCTCAGTCAGTGAGACATTCTAATATAACGCTGACCA
Organism: Pleurodeles waltl; assembly: GCF_031143425.1. Lineage (NCBI taxonomy): Eukaryota > Metazoa > Chordata > Amphibia > Caudata > Salamandridae > Pleurodeles > Pleurodeles waltl. The sequence goes on from NC_090436.1 coordinate 919,203,418, forward strand.
AAAGTGTACATATATCTTGATGTGAAATGGTCCTTGATTCAAGAGTTTCTCCTTCTACAGGCAGCAACATCCATCTATTTATACTCAGGTGCAAATTCTCATTAAAGGTACAGTACTTGTTTCCACACTTTGAAAACTCAGCAAATAAATCTTTTATATTTCACAAACACAACCATCAATCCATGGGGAGTAGAATAAACCCCTGACCCCAGCGAGCCTTTAGATATATCCCAGTTTCTCCTCACTGATTGATTCCTCATTCAGAAGCAATGGGCCTCGTTTCACAGAGTGGGAATGTCCATTTAATGACACTGTTGCAATGACAGGAGCTGCATCCTAGTCCCCACTGGACCTCATCAGTGCCAGGGGGAGGTATGACAATGCACCCACCAAGCCTAACTCTACACTGCCCTTGAGCCTTGATTCCCTGTGCCCAACATTCATCAGTCCTCCTGCTTGCATGTTTGACTTGCTCTAATCAGGTGAAAAATGTCAGCAGATTTGTCCCTGAATAGCAGGAAAACAATACTGGTACAGGACCTAGGGCCTTATTTAACCCATCACAAATGTGACAGATATCCAGTCTTCCTTTCTGCAAGCGCATTATACCCAGGGGTGCCCCATCCCTTCAAGGGCCCACAACCCTTTAAGGGCCCAATCAAATCAATGTCGATGAATATCTTTGATATGGGAGACACAGGGACCCCTCACTACATTCTGCAGAGAAGCCCCATCATTTTGTATTACGCAACTGACTCTACCTAAATATATTTGAAACAAGGCAGACAGGATATCATCTCACAAACTCTAAATCAATCCCCTAGCTTCTTCTGAAATAGATATTTAGGACCACTGGTATCCCCAGACCAAATCCAGCACACATGTAATCAGGGTCTGTAGGTATTTATCTTCATCCACTCCCCTGTCCTCTATTCCTACCACTTTGGAATGATAGTGAGAGGAAAGACCAGAAGACTTCTTGGAGTATAGGGAACCCAAAGTGTCAATGATAGGGAGTCAGTATCTGAGAGGCTGACAACTTATATATCTCTAGTGTGTTCATTGTAATCCCTGATGTTGAGAGCATTTGGACATTAAACATTTGGGGACTAATTTACTAAACTGTCACCCAACACAGCACAGCTGCCAAAAATGCTGTGCTGCTTTGCGTGACAGGGAGGGAGCAGGAAAGCGCCATATCTACAGAGAGATGACTCTCTCCTCCTCGCTCGCTAGCGTAGGTGCAGATCTTAGCTGCTGTGCATCACGCACACAACTTTGCATCATAATTGAAGGGTGTGTTCGTGAGTCTAGCATAGGTTTTGTATTGGAAGGCTACCCTCTTAGATTTCCTTGTGCCATTTTTTCAGCGTTTAAAGCACCTGCTCAGAGCAGGCGTTAAAAGGAGGCATGGCACTGAATACAAAGGGCCCCTGTGTACTCTGCAGGAGTAGCGCCAATAAATTTGGTACTACTCCTGCAGAGTACATCAATAGCGTCAGAAATTCTGATGCTATTGCCCCCTAACCTGTGCCATGGTGTGCCATATCTTAAATACTGAGCGCACATGGTGGCTGTAGGGGGCTGCTACGGGCACAAAGAAAGTAGTGTTCCATTTATTCTTAAATCAGTCCCTAAGTAATGTAAAGCAGCGCTTCACTCTACTTTGTGTTACTTTAACTCAAGTTCCAGTGCAAAAGAAGTTTTGCGTTGGAAAGTAAATAATTAAAAAAACATTTTGTACTGGTTTGCTTCATTTTTATGACGCAAACTCAGAGCAAAATGTTAGTGAATCACCCCCTTGGTGCTTTTACGTGTAGCCGTGACAAGCAGTGTATGTGAAGGCCATTGCATTGCACACAAATATGGAGTAAACGTTAAGTGATTTTCTCTGTTTGGAAGCCATTTAATGAGCAGGTGTTCAAAGCAAAATTACCAGGGGAGCATTTTGTGTCTTCAGGCGCACCGTTCAATAGAAAGCTATGAATTAAACATTTCATAAATGATCAGCGCTCTTTGTTGTGATGGGCGTCAAACAGTTGTTGTGCGTGTTTTATTTATGAACTGTGTACAGTACTGCCGGTTTAACCTTGCCAGTACTATGTTTCTGCTTCTAGACTGCTCTGACTGTATGCTGCATCCCATCCCTGTTCAGCCCCTAATGATAGAAGCTATATGCATTTTGATTAACTGCCTCTCATTTGCATGGATTATCCTGTCGCGAGGAATTTTCATGCATTGTGCCCAGATGTTCATGTGACAATTTCGTCTCCTGTGATGGATCAGGGGGCCTAAAAGGCCGCATCAGAATGTTGTCAGGTGTTTTATTTAAGAGTGAATGGCGAAAAGACGTAAAAGCGCTTATATCATAGTGACATTTAGTGGATTGCAATGATAGTTTAATGAACAGGAAAGGTTGAGATTTAATCAGGATTAATCACAATATGCACACTGGTGAAGCATGGGATCTATTTTGATTGGTTATTATACAAAAGTGCAAATGTGGTGAAAAGGAAAGTATACAATAGCCGAATAAACAAAATATCAGATTTCACCATTGGCATTTCCAAGCACAAGATATGTTTTCAACCATATCCTGAAAACGAAGTTTCATGTGAAAAGTAATTGCTTGAAATTCCATACCTATGTTATTCACAGCAATTGTGCTACAACCAAACATGAACACAAAAAACAACTATGCTAATATGTGCAAGCAGTTACCTCAGGTTTAAATGGACACAGCATATTAACTTGGATGTAGAAAGCAATGAATATTCAATGACTGCATTTCTGCCAGACACAAATAATGAAACCTTTAACCAAGAGAACTAACAAAGCTCCGCATTCTTTGGAAGATATTCCAGTGAAGTCATTATCCATCAAAATTACTGTGCAGAAACATGACAAAGGGAGTTATGGACACAAAAACAGCTCTCCTTACAGCTTTACGGCGCCTAAATACCTCAGCTGGTTCGCAGTGCGTAAACAGGAAGGCAGCCATGGAGAGGACGTCTTTGGAAGAATATTCCAAGCTTCAGAAAATAAGGGATATTTACAGACATATCCTGTAGTCCAGGGTCGGACTGGAAAAGTAAATAGGTCCGGTGTGAGAAAGTAGCCTCTTTCTAGCATGGTTACCCCCGCTTTTGGCCTGTTTGTGAGTGTGTCAGTGTGTAATTACTGTGTCACTGGAATCCTGCAAGCCAGGACCCCATCGCTCATAGATAAAAACCTATATGTCAGTATATTTTGCCTGTATCACTAGGATCCTGCTAGCCAGGACCCCAGTGCTCATAGTTTGTGGCCTAATGTGTATCCCTGTGTACTGCCTAACTGTGTCACTGAGGCTCTGCTAATCAGCACCTCAGTGCTTCTGCTCTCTCTGCTTTTAAATTTGTCACTGCAGGCCAGTGAATACATTTACCAATTTCAATTGGCACACTGGACCCCCTTTATAAGTCCCTAGTATATGGTACCTAGGTACCCATTGCATTGGGGCACCAGGAGATCCATAGGGGCTGCTGCATTTCTTTTGCCACCCATAGGGAGTTCAGACAAACCCTTACACAGGACTGCCATTGCAGCCTGCGTGAAATAGTGCACACACTATTTCACAGCCATTTTCACTGCACTTAAGTAACTTATAAGTCACCTATATGTCTAACCTTCACTTGCTGAAGGTTAGGTGCAAAGTTCCTAAGTGTGAGGGCACCCTTACACTAGTAAAGGTGTCCCCACATAGTTCAAGGCCATTTCTCCGGACTTTGTGAGTGTGGGGACGCCATTTCACGTGTTCACTACATATAGGTCTATGCCTATATGTAGCTTCACAAAGGTAACTCTGAATATGGCCATGTAACATGTCTAGGATCATGGAATTGTCCCCCCATTCCAAATCTGGTATTGAGGAGCCAACTTCATGCATCCTGGGGGCTCCACCATGGACCTCTGCTGCCACCTCACAGACAATGTTCTGCCCTCCTGGGGTCTGGGCAGCCCAGTCCCAGGAAGTCAGAACAAAGCATTTCCTCTGAGAGAAGGGTGTTACATTCTCTCCCTTTGGAAATAGGTGTTACAAGCTGGGGAGGGGTAGCCTCCCCCAGCCTCTGGAAATGCTTTGAAGGACACAGATGGTGCCCTCCTTGCATAAACAGGTCTACACCGGTTCAGGGACCCCTTCTACCCTGCTCTGGCGGGAAACTGGACAAAGGAATGGGGCATGACCACTCCCCTGTCCATCACCACCCCAGGGGTGGTGCCCAGAGCTCCTCCAGTGTGTCCCAGACATCAGCCATCTTGCTTTGAAAGGTGTGGGGGCACTCTGGAGGGCTCTGAGTGACCAGTGCCAGCAGGTGAAGTCAGAGACCCATCCTGATAGGTCCATACCTGATAAGGTAGCTATTTAGGGTCTCTCCTGTGGGTTCTCTTCAGATTCTGCTTGCAAGTTTCCTTCAGGAATCCTCTGCACAAACTTCAGACTCTTCTGACCTCGGATCAACCACAGCCCGCTCCAAGAAATGCTGTAACTGCAACAAAAGTATCTACAAGAGACACTTTTCTTCAGCAACCTCAGCTCCAAGTCAGCAACTGCAACAGTTTCCACAGTGTGCATGCTCTGGGGACTCCCTGTCTTCATCCTGCACCAGAAGATCCGAAGAAATCTCCTGTGGAGTGATGGAGTCACTCCCATGCTCCAAGCAGGCACCTTTCAAGACGATGACCGGTACCCTGGGATCCTGAGGTCCTGCTGACACAATTTGGAGGAGGTAAGACCTTGTCTTTCCCGAGAACGATGGTACCCCTGTGTACTGTGTCTTCTTCACCTCCTGAGGCCTCTGTGCACTCTCTGCAAAATTCCTTCATGCACAGCAAGGCCCAGCACTCCACCCTGTGATGCTCAACTCACTGAGTTGTTCTCCGGCGGCGTGGGACCTTCTTTTGTTGTGCTGCATCAACTGCATTTTGCACCTCCTTTGAACCCGGATCCTGCAGCTTCTGGGGGTGCTGGCTGGCATCCATAGAGCTCTCTAAAGTGCTGAAAGCCCCCTCTTCCTCCTCACACAGAGCTGAGGCCCCTAGGTCCCTCCTGGGTACATCCAGTGCCAATTTGATGAAAAACGCATTCTTGTCATAGCCAAGGCTTGTTGGCGCCTTCCAACACAAAATCTCATCTGCAATGATCTTCACGCTGTGAGACATCTTTTGCATCATGCAGGAACCCTCTGGCATCTTCCGAGGGTGCATTTCTGCAGTCTTCGACTAACCAGGGACTCTTCTTTTGCACCCTCTTCAGGGTTGGCAGGGGCTCCTGCCATTCCTGGAACTTCTTTCGACTTCTGGACTTGGTCCCCTTCCTTTGCACCTCTTCAGGTCCAATAATCTAGCAGTTGTTGTTTGCAGATTTGGTTGGCTGCTGCAAAATCCCAACAACTAGATGCAGTGTGTCCTAAGGAAAATTGCAGTACTTTACTACTGCTTTTCTGGGCTCTGGGGTGGGGTAATTTACTTACCTTTACTGTATTCTTACTCTCCCAGTGATTCTGCACACACTACACTTGTCTAGGGGGGAATTTGTGATTCACATTCCACTTTTTTAGTATATGGTTTGTTTTGCCCCTAGACCTATTTTCTCTCATTGCAAACTATAAGATTTCCTACTGTTTTCATTGTTGTATGACTATTTACTTGTCTAATTTTGGTGTCCAGTGTATATATTGTGTATAATACTTACCTCCAGAAGGAGTATTGTCTCTAAGATATTTTCAGTACTGTGTCACCCAAATAAATACCTTTATTTTGGGTCACACTGAGTATTGTCTTTGCTTGTGTATAAGTACTGTGTAACTATAAGTGGTATTGCATGAGCTTTGCATGTCTCCTAGTTCAGCCTAAGCTGCGCTGCTATAGCTACCTGTATCAGCCCAAGCTGCTAGAACACTACTAACAAGGGATAACTGGACCTGGCGTAAGGAGTAAGTACCCAAGGTACCCACTACAAACCAGGCCAGCCTCCTACACCCGGGCACCAAAATAAAAATTGCCCCCATTAGCAAATCAGGCAGGTAAAAAAGTGTCCCGTGTTTGCAAATCAGGGCAGTTTCCAACTTGTCTAGATAGGCTGATTAGATGATTTGTAGGGTATCAGAGACTGCATGCATTTGTGTTTGCTACAGAAACTGTTTGTGATAATATTGGGGAAATCAACAATAAAACCAGGCCCACCAGACCATAAAACGGGCCAAGAAACACAGAAAAATGGCCCACACACAGTCCTGTCAGACCAGCTCCCCATGCAGTGCCTGGCTGCCCTATAGGCCAGTCCGACCCTGCAGAATATTACAATTGTGTCTATGCGAGAAGTGCTGTTAGCATGCAAGCAAAGCATGCACTTCTATCATAAAATGCACATAGACAGACTGGTTTAGTGTTTTTGTGTGGTGTTGTACGTCTGTTATCTTCATGCCATTCACAACCCCACATCTGAAAGTCAATGTTGCTGCCACATGAAATATTTGGATAAACAGCAAAGAAAGACAATTCATTACATGACTCTGGCCAGGCGTGTTTCTTATTAAATTCTTTTTGGAATCAAAATATGGCTACTAAGTAATGATCTTTAAATTTAAATTTCACTGCAATCTGACTTCGGGATCTCTGGATTTTCTTTTCAGTGGAAGATAAGTTTTGAGCTTTCCTCATGTAATAACATAAAGACATATTAAGTATGTAGATATCTGATTTATTTTCATACACATGGAACAGCCAGACAAACTTTCAGAAATCTTTTATTTTCTGAAAATAGATGTGTTTCCCTGATCTCTTATTGTCTTTCACCACAATCCATAGACATGGTAGACACTGGTAAACTAGCTCCCTCTAGAATCTGACCTCTCATGGGTAACTGGAAACCTGTGCTTCCTCTGACAAAACATCCCTAGTGATCTCCGACAGTCTCTCTCAATTTATCCATATGTGCAAATTATCCCACCACAACATTTTCTTTTGGTCTAATGCTTTCTACAAAACAGGCTATGCAATCTTGAAAAAACACTGTGGCAGCAGATCCTAACTTGTCCTATAACATAAACATTATTAATAAACAATAGTGACACTAATTGCAACATGGTTTTATAATCCATAGTGTGCGACTTAAGCTAAACCATGATACACTGGATCAGAGGAAAAAATAATTTTACTAAGCCAATGATACCAATTAATCATGTGGCATGCTACAGTACAGACCCGTTATATATTTAGTATTGGAGATTTTCATTGAACAACACAATTTCTAGCGACCTTCTTCTTTAGGAGCATCAAAGAGATGGGAGATAAATCCGTCTTCCTGATCTTATTTACCAAGTCTACGTGCTAGTGTGACATTCAAATTCCTGTTGACCTTTAGCCTTAGAATATGAGATATTAGCACACCGGCAGTAGTGGAGCACAATATCCCCCACCATGCAGTACATGAAAATAATATTCTATCTACAACATTCACAACCCACTACATTGAAAGGTAAGTATACTTTTTCTATTCTTAATTCCATGCATGCTTACCTCAAAAGGCAATAGGTCAATGTAGTGGTTAACATTATCCTAGGTAGGTAATAATGAAATCAGTATGTTTTCATGAAACCACACTCACTGTTCTTCAAATAATGAAACTAGAATTGTGTGAACAACAGTCTTGTTCTGCTTGTCCTCCTATTTCAGAAACAGAAATGCTCATTAGATGGCCTTGATCGATCAATATTAAGAGTCCAGATGAAGACCGAGGTGGATATCTCTCAATTTAATAACGTATTTCTATCACAGAAGCAGTTAGTATCTCTATGGAATTTGTTAATTGCAAAGCATATATAGCATACAGTGTTCACAGATCTAAGCGGTCACTGTGCTTTTTGGAGGCAGAAGAGAGAGGACATCATCTCAATAGATCTTCAAATGGGAAAGTGAGAATAGGTGAGAAACCCTCTTTTATTGACGTCATCCTCGCCATACAAATAGAATGTGATGATTTCTATTGCATCAACACCTAAACTTCAATAACGAAAGTTAGTGTACATGTATTACTAATTCCCATTTCAAAACTGATCTATCGGGTAAAGGAGAAAATGTGAATTAGGTGAGTATTAAGATACCAAAAAAGTACTAAGGTTATGGGTGACTGAATATGCCTTCCATGTACAAGAACATCAATTTTATGTGTTTGGAGTGTCAGGCCTTAGCTTATTTGTTAAGTGACAACTCCCAGAAAGTGAAGAGGGGTGTCAACGCTTAACTTGACTCAGATACATAGATTGCAATTACAACTGAACTCGAGTAACAATGGCTAGGTTTATTGGATGCTTGAGTTTCCTGAACCCATTCCTAAGTCATTGTTCAAAGTCGCTATTTTACATAATGAATAAAACATAACAATTAAGTATGCAATAGTTTCAAATTATTTACAGAGGCATCTCGGTTGTTTACAACAGGATAATTTCCATTGATTTTATGTAATTGTTTCAAAACAAGAGAAGGATTGGCTGAAAACTTTGTTTTACTGCTGACAGTTTGCAATTATGCAGAAGAGGTGCAATTTAGCCACAAAGTCCTTCACTTGGCCTCAGTGGTTCTCAGTTAATGTTTTCCTCGACCAATGATTATCTGCCCATCTTCTACCTTTCACTGCACAGTCAACTACAAATTGATCATGTTGAAGCTCAGTCTTCTTATATCATGGGCCACTAAAATTATTTGGCACTGAAAACCCAAGTTAGGCATTCCGTGTTGAATAAATTACTCATAAAAAAAAATCAAATTAAGCATTAAGTAAAAGCAACTTACGCATCAAGGAAAGGCAAATCATATTGGAGATTATGTTAGTAAAGACAAATTGTGCAACAGATTCTGTTGCATTATCATCTAGACATTTTACCTTTTAGTATACATTGATTTAAAAAGAGTAATAATGCTAAAGAAAACAATTTTTTCTAAGAAAACAACTTTTCTTATTCAGGGGATCTACTTCAAAATGTCATTCATCAACAATGATTTAGGGCCTTATTTAGAGTTTGTTGGATTGGAATGCATAAAGCATATTAAATATTCCACAGTGTAACCACTTCATTTAATAAGAGCTTGGCATCTCCTACTAGCTACAGCCCTGATATGTTCTAAAACCTGTCTTTAGTTTCTGGTGTGTTTGTGTTTACGCTACAGAACCTCATGAAACACCCCTCTCTATTAAGTGTTATTTCTACTTCTCTCCATAAATATTGCCAGTTTCATATTCATCATACAAATGGCAGTCAAGGAGGCCCTTTCGGAATCAAATCTTCAGAATTAAAAAAGAAATGCAGCAAATTTGGTAGTTTGGAATTGTTGTAAAAATAAGAGTAATCTCTTTAAAAAAAACGGCTGCTTTGGAAACTGCGTTTTGAAATGGAAACTTGAAATTAGGTGATTAGTGAAGTAACCATTTTATTGCTAAATATTTATTTGTCAGCTTGTTTGAATTTTAGCATGACATGTTTGTTTCCTCCTGCATACAAAAACCCTTCATCCTCTCCATCAATTTGGATGTTCATACAATTTGAGAAAATATTTCACTTCTTTAAATAGCTTGACACAGCAATTAACAAACAAGCAATGACCAGTTAACTTTGGCAAACTAGCAGCAATGCATCCATGTTCCCCAAATTGAATACATTTGTTCAGTCTGAGAAAGAAAATACATTCTTTTGTTTAGACCTGGAAATTATGCAGCAGATGATGGTCTGTGAAGTAAGTGTTGAAAAGCAATAATTGTCTGGAAAAGGCAGCGGTGAAAAACTCACATTTTGCCAATGGCTCTTTTTAGAACTAATCACAATGACAGCACTGGTGTGTAATTTATCTCCTGGTTCATTCCAGATTTTCAAAATAGCCAAATACAATACAGATACAGGTAAAGAGCCTAAATAACACTTGTTTACGTGAGCAGTGACTCCTCTGAAAGTCTGGCCTCGCCTTCCTGCTGCAGGTGTAGCAAAGCGCTAGTATTCCATCATTATTAATAATACAACAAAAATGGAAAATGTAGAGTTATATAAACAGGTGCAAATGCACCCTTTTATGAAAATCTGATCTACATAAAAGAGAAACAAATGATTGCCATTTATAGACTAACATTTAAGAAAAAGACACATTTACAATAGCATATAAACACCCGGACATAAAATCCTGCATATTTGAGCATTTTATGCAGCTGATCATCCATCATTTCATTTAATATGCCTGCTCTTCAGTCCTGCCATGATTCAGAAAAGAAGGGGAATGCCAAAGGCCAGGAGTATCCACTGAGGAAGTTCAAAGGCCATCCATGAATGTGAACACGTGGATCGAAGCAGGCCTACAGTACGTCAGCTGTCAAAAAATGTATTTTACAGAGAAAAAAATGAAGATTTTTTATTTGAATGTGCAACTTTCTTCTTTTGAAATAGGTTTTAGAAATTGATGAATGGATGAAACCTCTTTCATTAAGAAGCTGAAACCTAGTTACAAAGGAAATGTGTTGAATGGCCCAGTGTGCTATGAAGATTGTTGCAAACTGCAGAACATCCATTGGTTTTTAAAATATTCCATAACATGATATAAGATATGCTTAATATGAGAAGAATGAGGTGCTGGCAGACTAAGTAGCAACACAAACAGTTCTGAGAAATTGAACATAACTTGAAATTAATCTCTGAAAGGTTCAGTGCGAAATTAAACTCTTGGAGTGGCTGTGGGCTAAGATTTCTCGTATGAGGCTACAGCAATGAACATGCCAGTGTGAGTGTGCTAACCATAGCATCTACCCCTCTCCAAGATTCCTGCAAAATGAGAGAGTCTGGTCTTGGAAAACGAGATGAAAACTTCCTATTCAGATCCGTAGAGTCCTCAGAAAATGTATGATCTTCTCCTGCAACTGTTATATGGATACAAGTAAAAGTGGGGAGTCCTTAGATGGTCCATGAAGAGTTTGATAAATATATTGAAGAGGGGGAGAATGGTGACATGGTATTTTGGATGTGACATGGCTGAGAAGAGAGCATAGTCTACCTAGGTGTACTTGTTCACAGTAGGCTGATAGGAAGGATTAGAACCACCTCTGCAAGTGTTGTGAGAACGTCTCTGATAAATTGTGATTAAGATGGAGGAGGATACTGTAGTCTTCAATGGATGGCATAGAAGGAGAAGGGGGTCAACATGCTGAGGGAGTGTTTATGGTCTCAAGCAGAATGTCCTATACTTTACTCAAGAGACGTATTTCTTAGTTAATGTTTTAGTGTGAAAAGCTGAAGCAGGAAGGGTGTTTCTGCTAAATCTGCATATGTGTTTAGTTATGTGGTTGGTAGAATATAACCATCCTCATTTTCAGGATATTTTCAACGTTAAAGTAGCCTGAGGTGTCACAAAGATTCTCTCCATCAGGGATGGTGATGACAATGAGTTTTGGGTTTTGAAATTGTTGCAGAACTTTTGAGGATTTCATGGTGGCTGATATTTACTTTGTTGACATTTCCAGAGAAACATGTTATTTTAATGCTGAACATCACCTTGTGATATGGAGTTCTGTTTTTACCAAATGTGAATACTTTTAAGGATCTGTGTTTTGCCAGCAAGTTATTAATGAGTGTCTCTCTTTCTTGGGTTTGTTGAGGGTGTCCGTGTACCAGGAGTTGGGCTGAAGATTTTTTTTTGCCCTTTTGAAGAGGAGTGACTGTCTACTGTCTTTGTGGTATAGTTAATGTGCTAAGGTCATGTAGGGGGAAGTTAATTTGGCACGGGAGACTTAATCTGCCTGTGTGATTTTTCAGGTGTGATTTTTTCATGGAAAGCTAGAGGGAGGATATTATGCATATTCTTGTTATATTATGTGGACATGACAGACCATGACAGTGAAAGAAAAGCCTCTGTGGACAGAGACCATGTGATCTTCCTAAAATGATGGTGTTGACATCAAGGAAGTGTCAGAGAACGGTGTCAAGTTAGTTTCCATGATAGTTTAGGGGATTATAGATAATACACCTACATGTAGACTGTCACAAACCTTCAGAAATTATGCAAAAGAAGAGATTGAGTTGTCCTGTAGTCAGAAACTGAATTCTGGAGCCACTATATCCTCCTGAGTTTTGAGATTTCTAAGCAGGTGTGGCAGGGCATCATCCCTGACCAAATAGGAAGCTGGCAGATATGGATATTGATGGACCTTCAGGTTTTCGTTAGATGCAGTTTCAACTCAATATGATTGAGATCCTATTGTAGAGACATTGAGGCTGAAATCTGAAACCATGGATGAAAACAGCTTTGCAGAATGATGTCCTAGATTGCGTACATGTAAATTCACTAGCCTGCAAGATCGCTTTTGGTGGAAATTCTTTTATTGTTTCGTGGGGCTCAGAATATTGAGTCACTTGATTGAGTGGAAATCTGTATAAAACCTGCAAGTCCAAGAGCAGGCGTACATTGTTCTTGCTGTTAAATTAACCCTACAATTTGGCATCACAAAATACGTTTGAATGGACCAAAAATTACCAAGCGGCAGAGACAAAGATCATTCAAATTGGCTATTTTTTGTTTAATTTACCTGGCATCTGCCCAAGGAAATCCCAGATGCTGAGTCTCAAAATCAGAACTTGTGGGATTTTATATGTGGGTGGGGTTACGACTGCACCATTTTTACCAGCTGTGTGGCAAGCCCACAGTTGCAAATGACACCTATTAGGCACTTTCAGACACATTTAATAGGATTAGTCCATACAAATGTGCTTCTTTATATATGTTTGCAAAAATGTGGATGTTTTCAGACATTTCCTTGTTCTTCTGATCTTGATGAACTTGAAGCATGTGCAAGTGTGCAATAACTGTGCAAAAGGGAACTAACATTTCTGTTAAAGGATGCAGAGGACCAAGCGCATTTTGCATATGATTTAGATCCTAATGTAGAGACATCAAGGCTGATTTAAAGGTGGCAGAGACAGTACTCTATTGTAACAGCAATGAAGTATCCTTTCTACCAAACTGCAGGCTGCCTACCCAGCTTAGGGCTGGGCAGACTGATTGTATGTCGATAATGGAGCCTACTCTGGCTCCATTACTGATATACTTCTCGGACAACCTGAGGGAATATGGCCAGTAAAAGGTAAGTCATTTGCCTAGTTTAGAGTAGGTGGTCTGATTACTTTTTTGCTACCCATCACTACCAGGTAAAACCCAGCTGTGAGGGGCAGTAAAAATGAAAAATTACCCCTACTCCATGGGTAAAAACTGCCTTGTGTGGGGGCCATTACTTTTACATTTTTCAAAAACAAATTCCTGCTGTGGAAATGTGTTTTTGAAAAATGCAAATCTTTGGAAACGTTTGACAGCCAGTCATCATGTTTAACAGATCCATCCATCAAACGTGTCCAACATTGACAGGAACCGTTGTGACAGTAAACTAATGTATAGTGATGGCACAATATGCTGGTCAAGCTATTCCAAAATGAACAAAACTACGACTTCTTTTCACTTGATGTGTTTTTTAGTGTAATTGTAATTTTTACAAATTGTGTGTCACACAAGCATGTCACCATTACTCTCACTTTCATACATCACCCTTCTTTTTCATGAATTTGTAAAACGATGTCTACATTTGGAAGCATATTCTCCCCCAGTTTACGATATCTGTGTCACTTGTGGCTGGAGAGGTTGCAAACCACCTGAGGCTTTTCCACTGGCCTTTGGATGGGCTGCATAGGATTGGTTAGAAGGTAAAAATGTGTCAGTGGGTCACAGGATCTCTTAATCCGAATGTGTATGATTTATGATACCAGAAGGTGATATATCAGCCGATTAAAGTTGAGAAAGACTACGAGCGCCATCTTTTATGAAAAGGACCATTCACTCTGTATGCTGTAGAGGGATCACAACACTGGCGATTTCCTAGCCAGCAGGCAGCACCGAGTTATGCAGTTTTGAAGCAGATAATTCTACAACCCTAATGGCTTTACCCGAAAAAGAGTACGCCCAGTGAAAGTGGCAGACATGTGGGTGGCATTCAGAAAATGTGTGTTTACAGTGTCAATCAATCTTTCTTCCTTGTGGCTGTAGGTGACGGATTCGCTTGTTATGACAAAGGGTTCGAAATGAACATAGACGCATGGGGGTTATTACTTTGAGTGTGGGGGTGATAATTACGGATACAGTGAGAGATATTGAGGTGAATTATATGACAATTGCATCACGCTTTTCAAATTGAAAGTCCTGTTGAGTATATTGCCACTGACATGATTAGGTGGTGGTGTAATGATGTCCCTAAGAATGTAATATGATAATCTCACAGCTCATGCGACTGCTAACTCAACCAGACTGCCCACAAACTAAATCACACTGAAATGTAGGATAATGCCGATTCATACAGCTTGTTATATGGACAGAATAGCATTTTAGGGAGTTATTTGTATGTTGACAGGTTGCTGGTGTTAAAATATATGTCTTCCTCAATGTGTGCCTGGTGCGGACATGTGACTCTATATTAGACTAATAATGCCCTTTTACCGAAAACCAGTCCATCACTGGTGGCTGAAGGCGGTCCAGGGGCGACTAGGAATAAAGCCAGTCAATAACAATCAATACATCAGCCTTGTTTTCGCCCTTTCCCATGTCCTAATAGTTGAAATATCTGCATGGCTGCGAAGGAAAAGCAAGGTAAAATGAAGCACTGTCTGTGTGAAGTCGACCCAATAATGGCATTAGCCCAAGCATTAACCCTAATTGTTAAACAGCAACACTAATCTTAGAGCAGTTAAGGCTTTGCTTAGAAAAAAATAATGGCATTAAGCTTGAACTAGAATTTGATCATGCGCTGTCTCAGACCCGAGCGAAAAGCCAGAAAACAGATGGCTGCGGATAAAGAAATAGCATCACGTGGGAAATCTGCAACCATGGACGAAAACAGCTTTGCAGAATGATGTCCCAGGTTACGTACATGTAAATTCACTAGGCCGCAAGATCGCTTTTGGTGGAAATTCTTTTATTGTTTCATGGAGTTAAGAAAAGTGAGTCACTTGATTGGGTGGAAATGTGCATAAAACCTGCAAGTCCAAAAGCAGCCGTACATTGTTCTTGCCGCTAAACTAACCCTACGATTTGGCATTACAAAATACACTTGTATGGACCAAAATGTACCCGGAGGCAGGGATAAAGATTATGTGAACTGGTTATTCTTTGTTTAATTCACCTGGCATCTGCCCACGGAAATCCCAGCTGCTGCACCTCAAAATCAGAATTTGCGTGATTTTATATGTGGGTGGGGTTATGACTTCACCATTTTTACCAACTGTGTAGCAAGCCCGCAGTTGTAAATGACACCTATTGGGCACTTTCAGACAAATTTAGTTCATACACGTGTATCTTTATATATGTATATATGTTGCAAAAATGTGAATGTCTCTCAGACATTTCCTTGTTCTTCTGAACATGACACAGGCCCAAGTGTGGAATAACTATGCAAAAGTGAACTAACATTTCTGTTACATGGTGTAGAGGATAAAACGCGTTTTCACAACAAATATTTTCCTGGGAAGAGGAAAAATGGATGTATAAGATGTCTTTAGATTCCCAGAAATTCAAATATGAGTGAGAAGTTGGGGAAGTGAAAAAACTGTAATTTGCGTTTTTTTTTCTCTTTTAAGAGATACCATGGGGCATATTTATACTCCGTTTGCGCCGAATATGCGTCGTTTTTTTCGACGCAAATTCGACGCAAAACTAACTCCATATTTATACTTTGGCGTTAGACGCGTCTAGCGCCAAAGTTCATGGAGTTAGCGTCATTTTTTTGCGTGAACACCTTCCTTGCGTTAATGATATGCAAGGTAGGCGTTCCCGTCTTAAAAAATGACTCCGATGCATATGCGTCGTATTTATACTCCCGGGCAAAAATGACGCCCGGGAGTGGGCAGGTCTAAAAAACCCGCATTAGTGCCGGATTTTAGCGCCTGGGTCAGGGCAGGCGTTAAGGGACCTGTGGGCTCAGAATGAGCCCAGAGGTGCCCTCCCCTGCCCCCAGGGACACCCCCTGCCACCCTTGCCCACCCCAGGAGGACACCCAAGGATGGAGGGACCCACCCCAGGGACATTAAGGTAAGTCCAGGTAAGTATTTTTTTTTATTTTTTTTTGTGGCATAGGGGGGCCTGATTTGTGCCCCCCTACATGCCACTATGCCCAATGACCATGCCCAGGGGACAGAAGTCCCCTGGGCATGGCCATTGGGCAAGGGGGCATGACTCCTGTCTTTGCTAAGACAGGAGTCATTTCAATGGGGGATGGGCGTCGTAAAAAAATGGCGCAAATCGGGTTGTGGCGATTTTTTTGCCTCAGCCTGACTTGCACCATTTGTGGACGCCCATACGCCATTTTCCCCCTACGCCGGCGCTGGCTGGTGTACGTCGTTTTTTTCAACGCACACCAGACAGCGCCGGCGGCTAACGCCGGCTAACGTCATTGAATAAATACGGCGCCCGCTTGGCGCTTCAGAATGGCGTTAGCCGGCGCTAATATTTTTGGCGCAAAACTGCGTTAGCGCAGTTTTGCATCAAAAAGTATAAATATGGCCCCATGAGTTTTTGGGTGGTCTTTCCCGCTATGACATCCTTGTGTAAACAGTTAACTTGCTGTTCTTTTGTCCATGCACTGCACAACTTAGACCTGTGTAGTCTAGGTGTCTGATTATAAGTGTCTGAAAATGCTCATCAACATCCTGTATTTCGTAAAGGTATGGGAATGGCTATATATTTTACAAAGAAATCTGTTTTCTAAGTAAAGGAATAAAATAAAAAATGAAATTTATTTGGGACATCGTATGCATGTCTGACCACTATAACTGCAGCGTTTCTATAGTGACAATATGAGCAATAATATGTGAAAAATTGGTGTAGACGGGGACGTCACAGAAAGATAAGTTTCCTCGAATATGAGAATCAGGTTTGGCATTGTGAATCTCATCAACGGAAGGCACGAGATTTCCTGGAAAGTAATGATTTTGTTCATAACTGACCCTCTGTCTCTTGTTAATATTGCAAAAAAATTATGTCAATGTACTCCATATGTGTATACATAACAATAAACTCACATCACTGTCTTCGAATCCACCAGATGTGACTTCCTCATCAACCCCCAGTCAGAAATACATGGTCAAACAAACCCTGTGGCACCACAATGGTCCTAGGAGATTGGCCCCTAAACAAACACATTTTGCCAGAGGGGTGTGCATTCCCAAAACACCATAAAAGTTAGACGACACATAAAGTTAAGAACACTCAGCCAGTTAGAAAACTACACACATGCAGTGATCATGCGCCCTTCATACCGGACTTCTGGACATGTTACCTACTGGCCCACATCATGTCCACGCAAGGTCAAGACCCTCCTGCACACTTTATCAGATGGTCGGATTTCTGACTCCGTGACTAGGTCAGAATTCTTTTCTCCAAAGAATGCATAGAATTGTTTTATGGCACTTTAAGAAATGTATATAAAGGCACTCAGAACAAATATGTTTTGAGACTGTCGTCAGACCCCAACTCTGTATTGCTCTTCCGGCTGCTATGTTTAGTTAAACCAACTGTTCCTCTTTTGCCACATGCCTCTTGTCTTTCATTTCTTCAAGGTAAATCCACATTCAAGCAACAGTATGATAAAAATTGTTCTCTCAGATAAATCAATAACACATAACATGTTTTAGTGTGCACTTCAGCTCGCCAAATTAGCAGGAGTACCCCCTCACATGGCATACACACCTTTGCTAGTGAATGGTCAAACAAAATTTGAATTATTTGGTCTGAATATGAATGAACATGTGAAGGATTTTGATGTAAAATACTGAAGCACTTATGCATGTTGGACCAACACGCGGGCTGGTAGCTGTTCTTATGACATTAGCACTAAAACAAATAAAAATAAACAGGAAGTTAAAAATATAACCAATGTACATATGTCTGCATTTTGATATATTAGTTACTGAGGTCTTCAATACCCTCTTGAAAGAAACATTTACTTTTTTTATACTCTGGGGAATCAAACACTTCCCTTCTTTGTCTCTTCCCAATGCTTGCAACCATACTTAGGCAGTTTTTGGTGGATGTTCCATAATTTTAAATAGACAGCGATAGCAAATCTCAGTAGGACCGGCATAAACACGCGGACCACTATAATCCTACTAAGAGAGGAGGGACAGTACTGGTACATCTCAGCAAAACAAAGACAAGGGGACAATGGCAGCATTTCTATGCACAAATCAAGTATGAAATGCAAGAGAACTGGCACTTGTTCTTGCATTTCAAGTTCTTCTTTACTGCTCAAGAAGAACATATATACCCTGAAGATACTGTGGGAATCAAAACCTTTACCACTTTGATATCCAGTAGAAAACAGTACCAGGAGTTCTCACTTTTCTAAATAACTCATGTAATTATGAAATCTATATGGACCACTGAGTGGTTTAGAGTTCAGGTTACATGATTCTTAGTATAGATAAGTAGCATGTACACATCCTAAACGTATGTTCAGAGAATTTAGACTGCCAGGGACCCTGCATCTTCGAAGTGTACTGTAACCACAGGACCAAGGGAAGGACTCCGGGAACCAGCAATCGAATATGACTTGCTGGCAGGTTAAATGTTGAAATTCATGCAGAGACCATCAGCACAAATACCAGGACTGTCAACAATGACTTGAAATGAGACATTGTAACACACTTGGAAGGTTGGGAGGGCAAGGTCGGAGTGCTGACCACGCAGAGCTTATCACTCCATATCCAACTGTTTCTGCACAGAATATACAGTGGTTATTATTTCCACACTCAGGACTCCTCACTGTGGAATTCCCTACAACTAATGCTTAAAGTAGGAAATCACTTTCTCAAATTCAGAATATCGTTAAAGGCCCAACATTTCACTTTGGCATTTGGACAATCATCTTTATTATAGCTTTCTCCCATTTTCTCTCTTTCCCTGCCATTTAAATGCATAATAACAGCTCTGTACCCTTTATCCAGACACAGGACACTTTTTCAAGATTTGTAACCATGTTGGAAACATATATAATAGTGGGCATTTCCAAAACTCTCCTTCTCTGTTTCCTTCTGTTGGCTCTTCTTTATTGAGTTCCTGCACATGTACCTTATTGCAACTAGTATGTGTGCCCTTATCTAAGAACGCTCTGATACCACCACTAGGAGGTCAGAAGTGATTCACTAAAACCTCAAATAAAATACAGTATCTTTTCATCTACACCAGGGTTCCAGCATATGCTTCTTCTACTAGTATAATGTCGCCACTTCAGCCTTTCATAATAGCTCTATTGGTTAACCAGTGTGTCACGACAGCTGACACACAACTCTTAGTGCCCATACTAGTTGCAGCTGCTCTATCCCTGAGCACTGTAAACCTCTAAACACATGTGGCTCTACAGAAAAGGGCTAACCAATACTACAGGTGTGTGGTTAGGCAGGTATTCACAATACGCTCTACAAGTGAGGACTGCTCTGTCCCACTAAATGCTTAATTTAAGAAGGATTCATGGAGAGCTATCTCTCAAAGTTCAGCTAGTCTTTGTCTCCTACTTACCTCTAGTTAGTTGCAGTCATGCTCTCTCTGACCGCCTCACTCTTGCAAGTCAAAAGGCACTCTATCCCATGTAGTAAAGGCAGTAGCCCTTCTCCTCAAGTAGGATGCATATACATCACACTGCTTCATAGGCTGACGAAAATACATAATGGTGGTTGCACCTTTTCTAGACTTCCTTAACATTAATTAATGGCCTCTAGCCCCTCATGTCAACCCCATAGGACTAACCTAGATTATATCAGCGATGCTTCCCCTATGCTTCCATCCCACGTTTCCTTATTGCCCACTCTTCCTGCAGCCCATTAACCCCTTAGTCACCATGTCTCTCTAGTCCACCTCATGCAAAATATTCACCATTTTAGGATGATACCTCATCAGTGATCATCTTTCCTCACCCATTTCACCTGACCATAGCCATCAAGGATGCGTTATACACCTCCCTTCAACACTGTAAAAACCTGCCAGTTTTGTATACAAGATACATTGAAAGAATGCATACTAGTATCTCACACAGCCCCTTCATAAAACATCTGATAATCAAACCTCCAAAGGGTGCCATGCTCTTTTGGCACCACTAGAGACTTTATTGATGTACTAGCACATGGCATTGCTACAATTATATCAATACTTATGGCACAACATCTTGGCAGGCCCGTTTGAGTACTCCTAAAAGCCAGTGTCAAGCGATAAGTTCTTGAGATTATGCTGAAGCCAGTGGAACGTCTGAGAAAGTAAATGAAGTATTTTGTGACTTTCTGTTTCATGTGTTACACTTGCTAGGCAAAAACTTGCCTTTTAAACTAAATTACATCATGAGTCAACTTTGCATTCACTCTAGATTTGACTAATGTGATAGTCTTAATCTGTTTCTTCCAAGTAACTTGCTTACCTTCCTCCAAATCTTCATGTTTAGGTTGACCAAGAACCTGCTTGCAGGTGCCACTCAATTTCATATACAACTGAGTTTCAAATCGAAAGAGTCAAAATAAATATCAAGCTGCCTGTCACTCAAATATCACCGGATGAAGGAGATTTACCTTGGAATGAATGGTACAAAGGAAAGTATCATGGTTCCTGAATCCCTATAGAAAAAAACTTACCTCTTTTGGCATCCCTAACTGAAAACAGCCCTGTCCTTTTTTCAAAAATCAAAATAATTTGGGGTTAGCCTGACCCAACGCTATCCTTTCACCAATGGCTGTGCGTTAGACTATCGAGTTTTCAATATTGTGCTACAAAAATCTAATAGTAAAAATATTGACAACCAAATGGTATGTACCAATATTCTATATCTAACTCCAATACGCATTTACATGTGATATTATATTTCCTGTGTGCCTTAATAAAATTAACAGGTGTGAGTGCGTAAATGCATTAATGAAATGTAACTAGTGAAAGACTGAAGCTTTATAAAGTGCACACAAATGTTCATATAAAATGTTTACACATATTCATTATTCAGGTTTTACATTTACCATCTAAGTTGCATTTATTGAATTAACATGTATTCCTCTTCTTCACATTTTACAATTATCCTGAAATGTTAACGTGTGCATGTATAACCATGTATTTGAATTGCACATGAAATGTTCAGTTGGAGTCAGGTCAACTTTAACTGACTAAAGGCTTTAATTTAAAAATGTATTTTGCTTGGATAGAATTGTCTTCATTTGTAGGTGTGTTTCAAGGCTTTGTTAAGTAGAGAAAATGAGTATTGTTATATGTATTAGTTTGCTTATAGCAATATTTGAGAAGAGAATCTTGGCAAGAGACGTGAAGATCTAACGAGCAGCTGAAGTCTCCTATTCATGGCATAGCAGGAACGGGGGATGTTCAAGGTTACAGTAACTGTCCGAGTTCTCTGGGATGAGAATTCAATTGGTGTTACGAATGCAAACGATGGATCAGGAGCTGATTGGTTCTTGGAGGGAAGGGAAAGATAACATTGATGTTGAAGGCTCTGTTGGTTTAAACTAATGCGTATTTTGTTAGGAGGTAAAGCAGATATCCCTTCAAGGGGTACAGACCTCTCTTCTCCCTTTATTATTCCAAGTGTGACACTTCATGATAAACACTTAATCCTTTTCTGGAGGACTTCTAATGAAGCCTTCATTATGCTGACACCTTTTTGCATTTTTGAGTTTTCCTCAGATTTCATTCCAACCATCCTTATTCCCAATTTAGAACTCTAAGTAGATGATATTAGAATAATTTCATGTCTAGGACAGATAGCAGGGGTTCCTATATGGAAAGACGGCATTGGTAATATGCCAGTTTGATAATTGTAACACAATCTACACAGTTGTAATGAAGAAAGAAATACAGATATGCAAATGAATAGGTAATCTGGTCCACTACTCTTGCACTGAAGGGTCACGATTAACTCCCAGAAAAGAAAAAAATAATACAAATCACTATGTAGTGACAGCAAATCCCTAGGAGAAAAGTCCAAACAACCTGCAAAATGTTACTCATTCATTCCCAAAGCTACAACATAAGACTTGGCAACACGAAGATGATCCACCACTTCAGATTCATCCAAAAGAAATATGAGGAAAGAGTGAACAGATTATTAGGTGCATAACGCTAGGCCACCCTGAGTTCACACCTACAGAACCTGCCCAGCCTGCTATCCTTCAGAAGACACCTCACAGCACCAGATCAACACTGGGATCATCCTGGCCAAAGTAATAAGGACCAAAGACTTTAATACGATTGCTGACAGGACCTTAGATAGCCACCATTTAAGGGTCCCGTAGATAATATTTAAATGTTTTTATTCCTGGTGATTATAATGAAATTGAATGGAGATTTGAGTAGAAATTTTATGGTGGATCAAAAAATTTGTATTTGAGTGCTCTGAAGTAGGTGCACAGTAAAAATGTTGTCTTTTATGAACACTATAAAACATGAATATAATAAAAAAGAGTTATTTCCATGAACCATTCATAAGTGTATAATTTCAAGCAATTCTTGTGGCATGAGCAGATTTCTTACCTCATCATGTTGAAAACATAGGGGCCTATTTACAAGCCCCTACGCCGGTGATGCGTCACTTTTTGTGACACACTGGCACCGCATTTTGGAGGCCCATACCTACACGGCCAAACAAAGCCACTGTGCTTGGCTTTTTATGGCCTTGTAGATAAGGTGTAATGCAACATGGAGGCGTGCCAGGGGCGTTGTGGTAGGTGTTCCCACACAACACCCATGGGTTTTGACATTCCTAGATGTACACAAATCTGTAAACCTGGGAATACATCATAAATGTACGCCTCCTCAGTAGAGACATAACGAGGAGAAATATTGTTATTTCAGCTAGTTTTTTCCTCGTTCTATCTGTGCTGCATTTTGCTGCACACATAGGAAGAGGAAAATGCTTCCATTGATTGTTATTGTGCAGGAAAGTGCCCCTTCCTTTACAAATATAATACTGCTGACAACGCAGACACCCTTGCACCATGCTGCAAGGGTGTCTGCATTGGCATTGGGTAGAAATTTGTGCACAACCGAGGGGGATAGGAAGGGAAATGTACTGTATCTTTTAGATATGGTGCATTTCTATCCTTTCCATATAACACAGGGCAGCACAGCAAGGTGACTTGCTTTGCTGCCCTGCGCCACGGGGCTTGCAAGTATGTCCTGTAATGCTTATTCTCAGAAGACACTGACTTTAAATTGTGTACTAATGATCGAGTGAACATCCATTGACTCTTATTTTATATGAAAAGGTCATAGGAAACTACACACCATAAAGGACCTCGTTCTGATTTGCCGGGTAATCCAGCCTAGAGGATAAACAGGTTTCTGAAACATTACAATCCACAATTTGCACTGATTTGGCAGTTTGTCCCTCCATACATTTGGCAGGGAACCCAGAAAAAGTCTAGTAAAATGTTTGTGAGGGGGGGAGGGGAAACTCCAGATTTTCAAGTTTTGCAGCTTAGTATAGGGGGCAACATACATTTTTTTCACACTATTCCCATTTCTGACCTTTGGAACTCATGATGGGTGGAAATAAAGCCCCAGAGCAAACATGCACCGTGAGAATTCAGTATTTCCCAAGCAGTATTACTGTTTCCAAACACCTGAAACTCATCATAGGTAAATTGAGGGTTTGATGGTCTCTGGCGCTACCGCTTTGTAATAAGTCTGACACTGAGGGGGTTTCTTAAGGATATTATGCTTTTAAATCGCAGACAAGGTAAAGGAAATCCGATTTTCTTCTGCCAGAGCCATTGTTGTTACCAACTTATATGCAGCAAATTACAGTTCCTCCCTAACTTAATATGTAAAACCCAAATTACAGATCTCCCAGCCCACCCCTTGCTAGAGGATATTGTATGGAAACATTGCTCAGCAAACAAACTCTGACACATCTGAATGTTTGGCTAATGGGCGGTTTACAGGAGTGTCCCGGGACTAAATCAGTGCTGTGTGTGGCTCCCACATTCACCTACAGTTTAGCCTTCCCTGATTACAGAGGCGTCCCAGGCGAAAGAATGCGGGTGAATTTTATTGTGCGGTCAAGCAGGCGGTGTGGATGGGTGCATTACCTGCAACAAGACTTCTCTAGCATCGGTAGCCATGGAGCAATTACCCTAAAACGCAAAGCATTATTTTATCTCCCTCACGTAAGATGTGTCTTCTTCCATTCCCTTAATTGGGCATCACTAGCAAGCTCGGGGCTCCTCAGGCCAGGCACCATGCTGTGTTATACGCATAGCACTGCAATGAGCGCGTAGAAAGCATATCACAAGTGCAAAATTCATATTATTATGATTATTATTGTTATAACTAACATTGATAGTGCTCCAGTTTTGAAAATGGATCAATTTCACTTGAAGGGTAATTTTCTGTCGCTGTTGGAGCAGTTGAGAAGGTACCTAAGTCTGTCACGGTGGATGCATTTTCTATGATTGTGTGGTGACTATGGTACATATAATCTACACCATGGGGACTGGACTGCACTCATATTTGTGAACACTGCGACGTTCAGCCACACATTATCGGTGTGAGGAACATGGTGCTGCCATGACATATCCAGGTGGTGTATTTAGGTACCTTAGAATTAATGCGTTAAAAATGCAAAAGCACAGAAATATTTACTGTAGTCCTATGGATATTTTGCCTCTGTATCACCTCTTGCGTGCCGTTAAGAGAGAGAGAGTATGCGTATGTCTATGTGATGGGGGCTGACTGCGTGGAAATTATAAACCTAGGAGGAATATTATGATGCAAGCAGTGGAGAGCGAAACACTTTGCATAGTTAGTGGTGTTCATTTGCCAATTCCAAGCAAGCATTGAGGCTGGCTTGCTCTATGAAGATATGGATACTGTAAAATGATTTACCATTGCCGTCAATTATATCCCTGCCCACAGTATGTAGTAGTTCTACATACTCAAACATCTCTTTAAACCATGGCCAGCTGCCAAATATACATCCAACTTGTAAGAAATAGGGGCTCTAGTTAGGAGTGGTGTTCACCCTGTCCAAGTACGGACCCTCACTCTAGTCAGGGAAAGGGAGTCACAGAGCTAGGATAACCCCCTTGGTAGCTTGCCACAAGCAGTCTGGCTTATCTCAGAGGCAATGTGGAAAGTATTTGTACACACACATACAGAGTAACACAGTGAAAATAGTGGAAACACTACAAAAGGACTCCACACCAGTTTAGAAAAATATCCAATATTTATCTGAGTAAAACAAGACCAAAACAACAAAAATCCAACATACACGAATCAATATTTCAATTTTAAAAAGTTTAAGTCAGTCTTTATCCATAGGAATTAATGGGTGTATCTCTTTAGCACAAAGTACCTGGGATGCGTCAAAAACTAAGAGGATTCTGCCTACAGGGGAGGTGAGGAGCCAGAAAAGCAAAGTGGTGTGTCAGTTCCTTTCTGTGAGGGAAGTGATGCGTTGATTCTTTCCTCATAGGAAAAGCAATGCATCGATTTCCAAACATGTGGCCTCAATAGCTTACTGTAGTACTGGATTGATGAAAAATTGGCACCCTTGGATAATGTATGGAAAATCCAGATGCGCTATGTTGATGGGCACTGTGTTTATTCTGCAGCCACGAGACAGGCAGTGCATCAATTCTCCAGCCTTGGGGCAGGCGCTGCATTGACTCTTCAGCCACGAGATAGGCACTGCATTGATTCTTCCGGTGCAGCTTGTTTATGCGTGGATTTTCTCATTCAGATACCAGCTTGCACTTCCAAGGACCCAGGGACTGGATTTTGCACCACTTGGCAAGTTAGGACTCTCAGCAGAAGAGCCCAGGCACTGGCAGAGGAAGTTTTTGATGTCCCTGAGACTTCTTAACGGGAGGCAAACTCAGTCCAAACACTTGGAGAACCTTTTAAAGCAGGATGTAGAAAGCCAAATCTAATCCTTTCACTTCCAACACAGAAGTAGCAAGCAGCAGACCAGCACAACATAGCAACAGGCATAGGGAAATCCCTCCTAGAGCATCCAGCTCTTCTTCCTGGCAGACTTTTTTCGGGCCAGAAGGATTCTAAGTATGTGGTGTCAGAGGCCCAGTACTTATACCCACTTCTGTCTCTGAAGTAGGAAAACTTCAAATAAAGGCCTTTGTAGTGCACAAGACACTCCATTTCCCTGGCCCTAGACACACTCCAGGGGATTGGAGTCTGCTTTGTGTGAGGACAGGCACAGCCCTAGCCAGCTCAAATGTCAGCTCCTCCCACCACTCTAGCTCAGAAAGACCCATCAGACTGGTGATGGGCCATCTGGATATGCAGGGCACACCTCAGCTTCTTTTGTGTGACTGTCTAGAGTGAATGCACAAAAAGCCCAACTGTCATCCTGACCCAGACTTATATTCAGCAGACAGGCAGAGGCACAGAATGGTTGAGCAAGAAAATGCCCACTTTCTAAAAGTGGCATTCGCAAACTAACTGTTCAAAAACCAACTTCACCAAAAGATATATTTTTAAATTGTGATTTCAGAGACCCCAAACTCCACATCTCTATTTACTACCAATGGGAAACTACACTTAAAAGATATTTCAATGTAATTCCCATGTTATCCCATGGGAGAGATAGTCCTTGCAATAGTAAAAAATTAAGTTAGCAGTATTTCACTATCACTATCACGTCTTCCCTATCAAATACACTGCAACCTGCGCATGGGCCCACGGGGCTGCCTTGGGCCTACTTTAGGGCTGATTTATATGTAATAAAAGGGAAGGTTTGGGCCTGGCAAGTGGGTGCACTTGCCAGGTCGAAATTGCAGTTTAAAACTGCACACACAGACACTGCAGTGGCAGGTCTGAGACATGTTTACAGGGCTACTCATGTTGGTGGCACAATTGGTGCTGCATGCCCACAAGTAGCATTTGATTTACAGGCTCTTGGCTCGCATAGTACACTTTATTAAGGATGTAATGGTAAATTAAATATGCCATTCATGGATGAACCAATCACCAATACAGTTTAGACAGAGAGCACTTGCACTTTAGCACTGGTCAGTAGTGCTAAAGTGCCCAGAGTCCTAAAGCCAGCAAAAATGAAATGCAGCACACAGTCAAAAGCAAAAGGTCAGAGGCAAAAACTTTGAGGCTAACCCTGCAAAAGGGCCATTTCCAACACCAATGGTAAGCATACATTGGTGTAGGCTTTTCTAGGGCTGATAGCCTCTAATGGTTATTCCAACTGAATGCACTTTAAAAGACCTTCAAGTTCATTCACGGCCCACAGCAAGTGTAACTACAAATAAAATGACTCCTGGAGCTGGATCTGCAGCTAGTGAATTTTGCCAAAAGTAAACCATGCTGGGCAACTGGCCATCAACAGCTCAGTGAAAGCCGCAAGGTCTCACTGTGAACATAAGTAGCCTACCATCATGGCCCATGTTCAAATTCATCGGAAAAGCTGTCTGACAAAAGGGACATTAATTCCAAGGCACGAAGTAATGGATAGCAACAAAGAGGACTGCTCTCAGGTCTGATATTAAGATATTTTCTACAGCACTACCACATGTTACCTCATTTTCATGCACAGTGATTAATTTGTGCCTGTAGTTGACACTCATGTTTGATAACGGAACTTATTTTTCCGCATCAAACTTTGACCGAGAGCAAGAGAGAGAAAAACACAAGAGGGAGCAAGAGGAGAGACAAAGATGAAAATATGTCACAACCAATAAAAGAAGGAATAAAAAAGAAACATAAAGAGTAAAGTATAGAGGAAGAGTGTAACTAGTGGTGGATGGCAGAGGCTTGAGTTTGAATCCAGACTACACTGGTATGCTCCACCGCCTGGGTTTGGCATCATGCTCAGTGTTCAAGGAGAAAACAGGGTAAGCCACTTTTGGCATTCCAAAGAGCCATGCTGGAAATCTGCGATTGAATGAATTTTAATACCTTAAAACTAAATGAGGATAAAACTAAGGGGCAGATATGAGAGCCCCTGGCACCTCCTTGTGCCAGATAAGCGTCATTTTATTTTTACGCTAATGTGGATCAACAAGGCCAGAATTGCTGTGCCAAATTTACAAAGTGGTACAATGCAAGCATTCTGTAACTTTGTAACCCTTTGCGCTACATTATGCCTGTGCCAGGCATAATGTACACAATGGGGGAGTTCCCCCATTAGGGGGGCCAAAAAAATGGCACAAAGAAATCTAGGATATTTCCTTGCGTCACTTTTTTCTGCATTTTTAGCGCCTGCTCAGAGCAGGCGTTAAAAGGAGACTCCCAATGGTTTTAATGGGCCTCTGGGTACTTTGCAGGATTAGCGTCAGAATTTTTTACGCTAATCCTGCAAAGCGCCGAACTAGCATCAAAAATTCTGACGCTACTTCCCGAACTACCACCATGTTGCACCGTATATTATATATGGTGCACACTGGTGGCGTTAGGGTGCGCTAAGAGGCACAAGAAAAGAGATGCTGCACTAGGGGCCGAGTCACTTTTCATAAATCTTCTCCTAAGTACTTATGCTGCTCAACCAGCAAGATTCAAAAGAGCTTGCCACAAAATCTTTGACCCCTTTCTATTGAGACAACCCTGCCACAGGATACAGTTCGTAATCTCGGGTTTATTTGGCAGCAAGGTGTCCCTTGAAAGCCATGTGATGAAAGTTGCAGGCATATGCTTTGCATTACTGCTTGGGTGAAGGAAAGTACCCCTAATGTTACCCTCCCACTCCAAAGCTTTGGTGGTACAGAGTTTCATACTCGGTAAGTTAGACTACTGTAATGCACTGTTACTTGGCACACCTGACTATTTGATATAATTTATGCGATTATACAGAGTGGAAGTTGCAACGGCAAAGTTAGCGCTAAATAGATATACCTTGAAAGAACTGCACCGCCTCCCAATAAAGCAGGAGATTACACTTAAAGCGGCGTGTTTTTTTTTTAGGCACTACAACAGATGGGCCCAGTGTAGCTGCAACATAGATTTAAAAAAAGATATCACGGCAAGGCATCTTCACTTCAGTACCGCAAACCAGGCATTTTCCCATACCTTTCGGAGGTCTAGACAAGGGGGGCGAGCCTTCTCAAGACAGCCCAGATATCGAATGAGCTACCCCGCTCTCTAAGAGCATCAACAGAGCTATTACAATTCAGGAAGGCTCGGAAGACCTGGCGCTTCCCGAAGTAAGCTGATTATGGCATGTGCGTCTCTTACACTAAGCCAGTCCTTTGTATCGGCTAGCGCTAGGGTACCCGTTTTGGTGGCGGTAGCGCTTTATAAATATTACAAATAAACAAGAGTCAAGTAGCGAGGAAGAGTGTGTCTAGTGGTGGATGACAGAGGCTTGAGTTTGAAACCAGAATACACTGGTATGCGGCACCGCGTGGGTTCGGCATCATGCTCTGTGTTCAAGGAGAAAACAGCGGCGTTTACCTGATATTTCCAGCATAACATTGTCATTGGAAAGAAGGACTCTGCGGCGAGGAATTCCAGAACAAACAGAGTTTATAAACTAGGGCCCATATTTATACTTTTTGACGCTAAACTGCGCTAACGCAGTTTAGCGTCAAAAAGTTTTGCGCCGTCTAACGCCATTCTGAAGCGCCATGCGGGCGCCGTATTTATGGAATGGCGTTAGACGGCGCAATCAGACCGGCGCTGCCTGGTTTGCGTGGGAAGAAACCACGTAGACCAGACAGCGCCGGCGTAGGGGGAAAATGGCGCATGGGCGTCTTAAAATGGGGCAAGTCAGGTTACGTCGAAAAAATCGTCTTAACCCGACTTGCGCCATTTTTTAACGACGCCCATCCCCCATCAACATGACTCCTATCATTGGAAAGATAGGAGTCATGCCCCCTTGCCCAATGGCCATGCCCAGGGGACTTCTGTCCCCTGGGCATGGTCATTGGGCATAGTGGCATGTAGGGGGGCACAAATAAGGCCCCCCTATGCCACCAAAATAAAATATAAAAAATAAAAAATAAAACTTACCTGAACTTACCTGAATGTCCCTGGGGTGGGTCCCTCCATCCTTGGGGGTCCTCCTGGGGTGGGCAAGGGTGGCAGGGGGGGTCCCTGGGGGCATGGGAGGGCACCTGTGGGCTCATTTTGAGCCCACAGGCCCCTTAACGCCTGCCCTGAGCAGGCGTTAAAAAGTGGCGCAAATGCGCCGTTTTTAGCCACGCCAACTCCCGGGCGTCTCTTTTGCCCGGGAGTATAAATACCACGTAAAGTCCTGGGAGTCATTTTTTAGACGGGAACGCCTCCCTTGCATATCATTAACGCAAGGAAGGGGTTCACGCTAAAAAATGACGCACATTCCGGGAACTTTGGCGCTATTCGCCTCTAACGCCATAGTATAAATATGGCGTTAGTTGGCGTTAGTTTTGCGTCGAAATTGCGTCAAAAAAAACGACGCAATTTCGGCGCAAACGGAGTATAAATATGGCCCTAGGTTGTAAATTCCTCGCCATTGCGGTCTCTGTTGAAGTCAATAAACCGAATATGAGCCATTACCAAGAAAGAAAATGGCATGTGAGAACTGTTGCGTGTGAAGTGTTAATGGTGTGCCGGTGGCGCCTGAACTAAAGTGCTGGCTGAAATGTACCGATGTACAAACATTCAGCGGCAGCGAAAAAACAATGTGGATTTAAGTACTCTCGGAAATAAGCGCCAGCTTGGTGAACCGTGTCATCTGCTCATCAAATACTCAGAGCAACTCAACAGTCAGCAATTCCTGAGACACCATAATGAATCTACGAGAAAAAATTCAAGTGTAATGAAAACAATCGGCTATTTAGAAAAATGCATCTTTCTTCATTTAACAAAAAAGGCGTCCTCTCCCTGCCATTTTCTAAATTTGTAATTTTGGCATCTAAGCGTGGCACGGTTTGAACCAGCACAAATTCTTAGTACTGGAAGTTCCGTTTAAATTTAAATAGACACCAAAAAAATCCTCCGACCAGTGCGCACTTCTAGTTAGGATAACCAGATTTCTAAATCCAAAAACCGCGAAATTTCACAACAACAGAAGAATAACTATAATTTCATATCGACGAGGGGGCTGAAATGAATTAAAAGACAGTGCTCACCAAACGGGAGAAGTGATGAATTTAGTGAAATCTGCCGAGACAGACGATCAAAAAGGGGTAGTGGCCTGGTCACCCTACTTCTAGTAAACGTAAGCTAATTAGTTGTGTATGTATTTCAGTGCTTTAAATGGGCTGGTACTGTCCGGTACCGAGTACCTGCACTTCTTCAATTTGTAATGGTGTGTACCTGCATTTCTCAGCCCTGCAGCAAAACATAAAATGGGAGAGTACTGACACTTCTCGGGAACAAACGGGTACTCCAAACAGTGAGTACCTGCTCTTTTGCACCATCCAAGAACAACTGAGGTAGGCCACATTATTAAAAAGAAGGACTGGTACTCCCGGTTGGCATTCATAGGGCAGTAGATGAGCCGGACAAACCGTTAAAGTTTGTGAAGGACCATTCTTCTCGCAATTCAGAAAGTTCTTCTGGCTGTCCATAAAAGTCTACTGCGCAATCTCCCTTTGAAAGAGGTTAGGGCCCCATCTGGAGGATGGTCCCCAGAAGGAAAATAGCCATTTCCATGCGGCATCCTGGAAGGACGAACACAATGTCCTCAATGGGTTCGCATACCATTACACCAATTGTGTCTAGTAATCAGTTTATTAATACCAAATTCTGGCTTCTGTAGGTTACACAGCACTGCGGACCATTTTGCGTGCTTCAAACTCTTTATATGTTTGTTCATTTTGTTAGCTCACAATAGAAAACACAGGCTTAAAATAATCACTTTGGTAGAATCCATATCTTTATGCAAAGGTGACCCAATGAGCTCCGGGAAGAATTTATTGTAGCTTGAATTTTCTGTGCATCAGTCTAAAAACACTTCACATCAAAAAGCAGCATGTCCAATGTGGAACAACAATGGAATTTAGCTTATGTCTCTTTTTAGGGTCAAGCCTGCGAGAGAATGTGCTAGTGCATGCGTTCGCTTGCAAGACTCTTCTGTGTACAGAAAAGGGCTTGAAGACCACCTGTCGCTTGCCATTTGTTGGCTTGCATGGCACTCTTATTTACAGCCTGGTAATTCGTCACTGCAGGCCTGGCATCATTTCTGTTCCTCTGTGAGGAGCAGGGACCAAGGACTGATTGATTCAACTTAATCAATGCCCATCCGCTGCTAGAGATGTGATTGAGGTACTATTTTGTTCTTTTTATCTTGTAGTGCCCTGAAACAGAAGGCTTGTGACTGTGAAAAACATGCCCAGCAGGACAAACAAAATTGCAATGTTTTACTTTTTATAGCTAACTTTCTTTTATTTTCCTAAGTCGTCTTTTCTCACTTTGCACTCATGTTTTCTTTTGGCTTTGCTCATGGGTGCTGTTCTCAAAAGATGATGACTATCTTGTTCTAAATATCGCAAAGCATCATTGTTTCTTTAATATGTGTAATTTCTGAAATTATTCTTTAACACATAATTGAGCAGTACACCCCAATCCACCCCACTCCAATCCATCCCAATGCACCCCACCTCACCCCACACCAATCCACCCCACTCCAATCCATCCTAATCCATCCCATCTCACCCCACACCAATCCACCTCACCCCAACCCAATCCACTTCAAACCATCCCACTCCACTCCATTCCTCCCACCCAACCCAATTTAATCTGCCCTACCCCAGTTCGCCTCACTCCAATCCAAAGCAATATACACAACTCCAAAACAATCTGCCCCACTCCAATCCAAAACAATATGCCCTACTCCAATCCTAAACAATACGGTCCACTGCCATTTACCAAACTCCAATCTACCCCACTTCAATCCAAAACAATATGCCCCACTCCAATCCAAAAAAAGACCCAATCCAATCCAATCCACCTCACCCCAATCTAATACACCCCACTCCAATCGTGCCCCACTCCAGTCAGCCCTATTTCAATCTGCCCTACTCGATCCAAAACAATCTGTCCCACTTTAGTCTGCCCCACTCAGTTCAAAACAAACTACCACTCCAAACCGCCCACTCCTATCTGCCCAACTTTAATCCAAAACAATCCGTACCATTCCAATCTGCCCCACACCAACTTTCCCCACTACACCCTGCCTCACTCCAATCCCAAACAACTCACTCCAGTCCAAAACAATCTGCCCCACTCCAATCCAATTTGCCCCACTCCAGTCGAATGTACCTCACTCCATCCCAATTTACCCACAATAATTCACCCCACTACAATCCAGGCAACCCCACACCAACCCAATCCAATCCAATCCACCCCAATCCAGCCCAGTCCAACAGATCCCACTCCAATCCAACACACCTCAGCACAATCCACTCCACCCCACACCAACCCAAACCACTGCAGTACAATCCACCCCACTCCAGTCCGATCCACCCCACTTCAATCCATCAAACCCAGCTCCAATCCAACCCACCCCACCCCACTACAATACAACCCACTCCACACCAATAGAATCCAACCCATCCACCCACTCCAGTCCATCTCACTCCAATGAAGTCCATTGCTATCCAACCCACCTCACTCCAGTCCAATCTACCCACAACACCCCATATCCATCCAACCCCAATACAATTCACTTTAATCCCCCAGTCCAATCCAGTCCACATTAATCAACC
Organism: Pleurodeles waltl; assembly: GCF_031143425.1. Taxonomy (NCBI): domain Eukaryota; kingdom Metazoa; phylum Chordata; class Amphibia; order Caudata; family Salamandridae; genus Pleurodeles; species Pleurodeles waltl. The sequence continues at coordinate 919,237,158 of NC_090436.1, forward strand.
CCACTCCAGTTCTCATTTTTGGATACTAGGTGGCTTACGCTTTTTTTAATGTGGAACTGATGCCTCTTACTTTTAAATTTATGGCCCATTCTTTGTGTGGGTGTACTGATTGTACTTATTTAAGGGTGAGCTGACAGGGTGCACTGGGGAATGTGAAGGTGGCTTAAATATAGTTATGCCATCTATAAGAAACTGAAAGATGTCTGCTGCTAAATGTGGAGGAGACATTTTGGGTGGCAGTGTCTAATTTGTAAAAACAGAGCCCCAAACGTTTTCTTAGGGTTCCATTGCTAAATGCCAAGGTTGCCCTAACCTTTTTCTTTCAGTACTTTACACTTGCTTATTCTTGCAGATTCTTTTTTCACCCCCTTTTCTGCCTTCATAATTGTTTTTCTATTGCTTGTTCTCCTCTCTTCCCTTTCTGTATTTTTATGTTTCTTTGATTCGTATGCTGTTGGTGAAAAATGGGCATCAATCTCCTAAAATTAGTGCATAGGCCCATCACAGACACATTAAGTGGTGGGTAGGGATGAGCAAGCATACCTGGCATAGGAGAGTGGTCTCACCTCTGGAGAGCTCAGGCAGATAAAGCAAACACATCTACATGGAAATATGCTGGTAAGGGAAGCTTCACACTGAAAAAAGCTACTTTGTTTTATGGGTACCTTACAAAAACGTGAGTCTTCTGCCCAAATCAGGAGTGTTTGCATGTATACTCGTAGTGCGCTCAAATGTACCCAGGATACACCTGCTAAACACATGTGTGAGGTCTTAAGATCTGATGTGTCTTTTTGTAATGTCACTTCCTGTAAAGTCCTTGATTGTGATGTCACTTCCTGTGGTGCCACATGTGATGTCAAATGCCATAATGTCACTTGCATAATGATTAACTTTGTTAGTCTCACCCACTTTTTTTAGGACTTGTGCCCTGAATGTAGCTGCTCCACAGTTTTGGAAGCCAGTTCAGCAGCTTAGCAATATGCTGTAGGTGAACAGAGGAGTGATTGTGCAACCGTCTGTTGGTGCACTCGTGCCATCATGTCATTTGCATGACACTTGTGTTCTCTGTCCTGCTCCCTCATTCTCCTTTTCATGTCAATCCATTGTTTTCTAGATAATCTACAGCCCCTTTCATAAGTGATATTTTCTTTAATCTTATATTTTAGCTCACAGGACCGAGTTTGTCTTGTGATATGTTTTGTACATTAGATTGTCAAAACAGGGCTTCCTGAAACATCTCATCCAGTCATGACTCAACATCTGCATCACACTGCATACATTTGCCTGGTCTGTTGCTGACCTTTACTGTGTTCACTAGCAAGTGCTTGCTCCAGAGAGGATAAGATGCAACAAGGTCTTTTCTGTTGCGTATGTATCAGTACTTTGCTTTATTTTTTCCCCCACGTCCTCATTCAGTACTGTCGTTGATATTAATTTACTGTATGTTTTGAAATTGATTTCCTTTAAACCACCGCCCGCGTTCTCTAAGTTCAATGGTTTTGTTTCTTTTTTCATATTTTCTGTTCCCATTGTGTTAGTTTTCACTGTAATATTTTGTTTTCATTTTTTTAAGGCACATTATCATGGAAGCAATTCCAAACGGTTTCCTTTAAGGTCTGGATCAATATCTTGCCAAACTGTTGTGTGACTGCATCACTAATCAAAATAATCCCCAGAGGGTCAGCAAGAGAAAGAAAAACAGAGTTGTGCTCTTCTCATAAAACAAGCATCGATCGTCTTCTTTGTCTCAATTGAAAGGGAAAATGTATAAACTAATGAAATAGGAGGTCCATGATATATACCATCCCACAATTACCACCTCAGGCTATTCCTTCATTCAATGTTTATTCAATGGTGAAAGACGACATATGCAGTTGTCAATATGGATCAGGACATGCTTCAAAGAAATGCACACCAAGGAATAACTAGAAAACATTTTTAGGAATAAAAGGCCCACTAGGGAAGATGTTCCTATGAAATACAGGTCAGCGGGTAACAATCTTTTGTAATGTTCAGATATGTTCAACTGACTGTTGAGCTCCTCTGATGATCTTAAAAGTAAGTGAAACTCCGTATCAGGTAATTGCTCAGATGGCAAATTAAAGGGCACAAACTGGACAGTATTTATTTCTTACTTCTAGAAAAGTAAAATAAATCCTTGTAGCAAAAAAGAGTAGATCTAAATCAATATTTTCTAGATCTACTCTATGTGAAATTGCATTAGAGTTCTTGACAGCAATCACTACCTAAGTAATACTTCAAACTAGATACCCGAAGAGTCTTTGACAACTGCGTTGCACTGTCTGGTAAAACACATTTGTTTCTTACCAGTAAAATATTTATCCTGTACTTTTATCCCTTCTTTTCTCTCAGTTGGAGCTGAAGACTCATTAGTTTAAAGCAAACAGTATCTTGTTGAAGTGCAACCACTCCTCAATCATTCCCAGACTGGAGGGACTTCTCTGCATCTTGTCCTCTAACTCCATTTAAACCTCCTCCCCCATGGATCAATCCAGTGCTGACTCACACAACACAGCCACTCTCTTCCCATCACAGTCCCTATCCCTTCTTTTTGACTCTGCATTTCCTTTATGCTATACCACTCATTGTGCAGTTTGGCCACTATTGGTAATTCCACTCATATACAGTGCTCTGTTGCTTTATAGTTATGTTCACACTGTGGGACATACTTATGAAAAGTGGCGCATCATGTCATGATGCACCACTTTTCTTGCGACCCATTATGCCCCCTAACGCCACCCTGTGTGCGCCGTATTTATGATACAGCACACCATGGCGCACGTTAGGGAAGTAGTATCAAAAATGTTGTTGCTAGTTTGCCACTTTGCAGGATTAGCGCCAAAAATATTGACGCTAATCCTGCAAAGTGAATGGAGGCCCATTGAAAACAATGGGAGCCTCATTTTAACACTTGGCTTGGGAAGGCATTAAAAATGATGCTAGAAATGGTGCAGTGGAATCTCATAGATTTCACTGTGCCATTTTTCTGAGCCTCCTAATGCCGGAACGCCCCCCCTAAATACACATTGCCTGGCGCAGGCATAATGTGGCACATGGTCTTACAAAGTTGGGCAATGAGTGCATTGCACCACTTTGTCAATATGGTGAGGTGTTTTTGCCAACCTAACGCCAAATTAGCATCAGATAAATGACACTAATGTGGCACAAGGTGGCGCAAGGGGCTTCTTAGATCTGGCCCTATATGTTACATGCATACATACATAAAGATCATATTTACAGCAACCATGCAGGTGATCCATGATTAGGAGGGAAAGAAATGACAAAATACCACAAAATTACCAAAATTCTGTTATGAAACAGGCCACAAGATTAGGGACTGGCATGAGTGGTCCACTGAATTAGTGGAGGTAGATAGATATTGGACTCAGCAGTGACTAGTTAGTAAGTGATGAGGCAGGTGCAATCAGAAGAGACAGCTCACCCAGTTCAGAAGTACAATAAAAAGCATACTTGCACACTGGTTGGAAGGATAGATTAGGCATTGCAAGTTAAATAAGCATTGACAATGCCAGTAGGTCTTGTGTATAAATCAAAGTGCCTCATTGGTTAATGATGGGTTTAGAAGTTTTATAAGTCATCATGCATGTACTCTGTCACTCATCGTAGCATTTATACATCCATTCATTCGCTCCCTGACTCATTTCTTCAATTATCCACTCTCAGAAATACAATAAACTCACACACAAACTCAACCACATATGAAAGGTAATTTAAAAGAATACAAGAAGAAAAAGAAAACATGGTGCCACCTAAATATGGCAGGCATATGCTTGCAATAACAAATACAATTAAACATAGCAGCAGGTAGTAGTTTTAAAATGTAATTTTACATAATGTTTCATATTTGAAGTTCCAGCATACCATCATGTTTTGAACAAATGCGTTGGCCATCCTGGAATGGTTAAACAGTGAAACTATGGATAATACCATTCCATTATGGTTGCCTGGTCTAGAGACTGTAACCTCGCAGGATGTGGTGCAGTGTACATGAAAAGAACAGCAAGGAAGCAGCCTGTTACCACTGTCTGGGGAGCTGTAGCATGCTCTAAAATAATGGCAATAAAAAGATAAGAAGGAAAGAAATGAACTGAAACAATGATAAACTGAAGAAATAGCAATACAGCCATTGCTTACTGACAAAGAATTTGGCATTTTGAAAATGGCTCTGTCATATTGCCCCTAACACTGTTTGACTTTACTCAAACTAGGATTGGCCTCTATATGTTTTGCAGAAATATAAAACTGCTGAGACATTTGACTGCCAAATCAGACACAGTAGTGAATCCTAGGAAAATAGATTGTTTGAATTTAAAAATATGTGTCGTTGAAAAGGTACATGAATTGCAAGATCTTGAGCAATAGATTTGGGTAAATCATTGAACATGACTACTGATGAATTAATGACATATATTGATGTTGAGGTTGATTTGAGTGTGGATAGTGGTCTTTGACAAAAATGTAGTTTTATTCCTAATAACCATTAGATGATATTGATACTTTCCAGCTCATTGTTAAACATGTTTTGAGGATCCTCAGGGATGCAAATTGACATAAGAATAGTAGCAGAAATAAGTCTGTGGTTTTAATGATTTTAATGAGTGAGAAAAGTACAGTAATTCAGTCATGGACAAGACTTGAAAGGAGGCGGTCTTAGACAGTATGTACGTGGATGAATCAATGGGACATCTGAACGAGAGTGAGTGTTATTGTGTAAGACAAATAGAAACGTGTGATGGTAAACTATGGTATGCAATTGATTACATAGAGAGGCCAAAATGTAATAGAATTTGAGGAATATATTTTCCTGAAACATTATTTGCTAGTGTTGCCAACAATTTACTTTCTTCCTACGATATATGAGCCAGATCACCTGGCAGATGCATAGTTTCATTTGATGGTAACCTATTATAGCACACTGCACTATACATAGACTTCTTTTTGGACTCATGTGTACAGAGCTTGTCATCTTATGTTCATGGCACAATGGAACTTTTATAAGAAATTGATGATATCCCTTGGCACGATGACTATACTTTGATAACCATAGATGTAACATCCATGTGCACAAACATAAAATGTGTGTGGTGTAAATGCTTGCTGGTATTTTCAACATCTAGATCTAAACATTTATAGTATCATACTATAATGTTGCTGCTTGAAATTGTCCTCTTCTGCTGGGTCGCTCCCAAACGTTTTGCCTGCTTGCCTCCAATTTTGCTGAATTTTGTTGTTGTCCTTAGGAGTCTGTGCAGTATAACACTGCTAACCAGTGCTAAAGTACACTCTCCCTAAAATATGATTATATACCTAACTGGCATATTTAATTTACTTTTAAATCCACAGTACAGTGCACTACGTATGCCTAGGGTATGCAAATTAAAGACTACTTGTGGGCCTTCAGCATTGCTTGTGCAACCTACTAAAGTAACACTTTAAAACATGTCCCAAGCCTCCCAGTGTAGCCTGAATGCAGTGTTACAGTGCAGTGCTGACTCAGCTTTAAAAACTCCTGCTAAGCCTTAAATGTCCCTTTTATTACTTTTACGTCACCCCTAAGGTAGGCCCTAAGTAGCCCATATTGCAGGGTGCTGTGTAATTAAAAGGAAGGACATGTACTTTTAAGTTTTACATGATCTGGTAGCGAAAATGCCCAAATTAATTTGTCATTACTGTGAGGCCTACCCCTCTCATAGGATAACACTGGGGATTCCTTATTACATTTAATAAGCTGTAATTCCTGATCTGGAAAGGGTAGTCTGTCATGTTTAGTGCCTGTGGAATTGTAATGATAAATCTGGTTTAGTGGTAAAGTCACATTTATTATTACAGTTTTGAGAATAACATTTTAAGAAAGTTGGGGGCATATTTATACTCCGTTTGCGCCAAATTTGCGTCGTTTTTTTCGACGCAAATTCGGCGCAAAACTAACGCCAAAGTATGAGGAATGAGCGACATTTTTTTGCGTGAACGCCTTCCTTGCGTTAATGAGATGCAAGGTAGGCGTTCCCGTCCAAAAAAATTACTGCGACACAAATGCGTCGTATTTATACTCCCGGGCAAAAATCACACCCGGGAGTGGGCGGGGCAAAAAACCCCGCATTTGCGCCTCTTTTTAACGCCTGGGTCAGGGCAGGCGTTAAGGGACCTGTGGGCTCAAAATGAGCCCACAGCTGCCCTCCCATGCCCCCGGGACCCCCCCTGCCACCCTTGCCCACCCCAGGAGGACACCCAAGGATGGAGGGACCCATCCCAGGGACATTCAGGTAAGTTCAGGTAAGTATAATTTTTTATTTTTTTTATATTTTTTTTTGGCATAGGGGGGCCTGATTTGTGCCCCCCTACATGCCTCAATGCCCAATGACCATGCACAGGGGACATAAGTCCCCTGGGCATGGCCATTGGGCAAGGGGGCATGACTCCTGTCTTTACTAAGACAGGAGTCATGTAAATGGCGTCTGGGCGTCGTTAAAAATGGCGCAAATCGGGTGGAGGCGATTTTTTTGCGTCAACCTGACTTGCCCCATTTTAAGACGCCCTAACGCCATTTTCCCCAACGCCGGCGCTGCCTGGTGTACGTGGTTTTTTTCCACGCACACCAGGCAGCGCCGGTCTGCTAGCGCCGGCTAACGCCATTCAATAAATACGGCGCCCGCATAGCGCTTCAGAATGGCGTTAGCCGGCGCAAAACTTTTTCACGCTAAACTGCGTTAGCGCAGTTTAGCGTCAAAAAGTATAAATACGGGCCTTGGTCTCTTCCTGCCCTTAGGCCTCGGGCCTGCATCCTGTCTCCAATTCATATCTTGGTGGGGGTGACTGCTGGACTTTGTGTATTTCTTCTAGACACACACACACACAATGGGAGCTTACGTTTGACTTGGTAGGCCCAGATGGGACCCTAACTGTCTCGAGAGGGGGCAGAACTAAGCACAGCCCCACTTGCACATAAATAGGCTGTCTCCTATTTCCTCACAATAGGCCTAATGGCCCCGTATTGTCACTCTAGCGAGCTTGGAGCCAGGGAAGGGGAGAAAGGAGATTTCCTATATTTCAAAGCCATTGTCCAGAAGCCTCTACCACCTTCCAGAACTAGGACACCAAAGTATGAATGCTGGACCTCAAACACCACCACTTTAGTACACTTCTGGACCTGTTGATATGACCCAGACAAGTAGTGTTTGAAATCATTTGATGACTGTCCTTGTGTAGTCATGCACTCAATTTTGAAAATTATGGTGCTGCTGTGTTTAAGGGCAAGTTGTGTGACAAACAGGCAGGCAGTCCCAAATTAGAAATGTAAAAACTTTAAAGTTGTCAAAGCAAAATACTAGTTGTCCAAAGAGGGCCTGACAATGATTATTACAATGCAAATCTTCGGTCCCGAGGGTTTGTCGGAGGGGGTAGCCAATATCAAGACCCTTGCCTAATTCAGTGAACTGTGAGATTCCATGTAACAATAAACCTCTCTGAAGATCTTTAAAGAGTAATATCAATCCGCCCTTAAGTTCCTATTGACTTTAACATGTCTTTTTCTCTGCCTTCATAATAACTTTCATTATTAAACCCATCTAGTTTGTTGCCTTGGTGATTGTCTTGCCACCATAATCAACAGAGCCCTGCTGAACTGAGCATAAGCTTTCAAACATGGCAGTCAGAGTAGAACAAAGACGATAAGTATCTAGGAGAAGTTGTTTAATAGCATCAAAGTGGCATTTGTGTCACCTGAGGAGCCAAGCTCTATCAATCATGGAGGTGTGTGTGCCTGAAAGGTCAAAGACAATAGCTTTCTAATAAAAAGCCTGACGTAGGCAGCTGGATAAAAACAGCTTTGTGGAGTGAAGCACTCTTTCTGTGGAAACACAAAGCGTTTAACAAATCAAAAGATGTACTCAGATGAACCAACATCTTTATCCCTCCCTTTAGCACTACTGAAAGCTCTTTTTAACCACATGAGGTCTAGCAACAGCTGTGCTGTCAAACCAGGCCTGAAAATGGAGAAGTAGCAAAAATGACGATGTGGGATATTCCCCTTATCAGGGAAAAGGTCAAAGGACAGCAAAAGTTGCAGTGCCTACCAAATTTAGGCCTAGATTTAAGAGGGCCTAGCACCTCCTTGCGCCACATTAAGGTAATTTTTAATGATGGTAATGTGGCCCAATAAGGCCACATGAGCCGTGCCATATTTACAAAGTGGCGCAATACATGCATTGCACCACTTTGTAACCCCTTGCACCACATTATGCCTGTGTCAGGCATAATGTATGCAAGGGGGCATCCCAGTGCGCCATTTATATTGGCTATTTTTAACGTCTGCACAGAGGGGACATACCATTGTTTTCAATGGGCCTCTATGTACTCTGCAGGATTAGAGCCAAAATTTTGGTGCTAATACTACACAGTACATCAATAGCGTCAAAAATGTTGACGCTATTGCCCCTACCCTGCGCTATGGTGTGCTGTGTATTAAATACGGCGCACACATGGTGGCGGTAGGGGAGCGTTAAGGGGCGTAAGAAAAGTGGCACTGAATTGGAAGCAGCAACACGTTTCTTAAATCAGGCTCTTAGTGTGTCCTCGAACAGACGTTTGTGCAATGGAAGGGAGCACTTAGGTAAACTGTGTAACAAAATCAAACCAATAGTTAACTCTTTTCTTAAAACTGCAGAATGGCTGGTGAACCCCTGCTGCCTTACCTCTCTGGTGCCTTCATCCACCAGAAGATGAAACCAGAGCTTCCAGACTTTGCATGCTGCTCAATGCAGGCCATGGCACTTCAGACAAGACATGGATGTGTGATCCCAGAAGCTGTTGCTGCAGTATGTCATTGGCATGGTCTACCAGCTGACAATGAGGCAGCCATATTGGAACAGGTCTAAACGTTGAAAGAAAACATGGTAGTCCGTGATTAATAGAATAAATAAAATATTATTCAAGCACTTGAGGGAAGTGCTTGTTTAAAATGAAGGTTTGTGGTGAGGGTTGCACAATCTGCGAAGACACAAAATAGGAAATGCATGCTTTCAAGGGGTGAGAACTGATGCAAAAACTGCCCTGCCACCAAAGAACAAACACAGGCCTTCAATTGACTTTAATGTTAACATTGCAGTCTGAAAACAGCTGCTCCGCTCGGTGCCTGCTAAGCTAAAATACAGCAGAGACATTCAAAGGAGCTGCTGTGTATGCAGATAATGAAGAAAGGAGGAGATTGGGTCATTCTACAGGGAAGCCGCGCAGGAAATGACTTGGCAGGCCCACATTCCTTTAGGTAAAATCTGCATGCCCACAATCCTTTGCGACATGGCAAGCATCAGTTTCATTCTTACAGAAAGAAATACATTCTTTAAGAATATAAATCACAATGATAAGGTTTCCAAGCTTTGATTTTTATTGTATTTGAAGAGGTGTATTTCCCCCATTTATTTCAATTGGGACTGCCACGCTGAGTGGGAAGTGCTCATTGAAAATTGCTATTAAAAAAAGCATCAATTTAAATGAAACGCGGCGGCCATGAGGTGGGAGCCTCACTGACTGTGAAGTGCTCCTTAAGATTTTCAACACAAAAAGATAAAACAGCAAGGTAAAATAGAAAAAGCACTAGCACCTATGAGCACGCACCCACAGTGTAACAGGAGCAGACAAGAAAAAAAGGAGTTCCCATAAACTACAGATAAATACCTAAAGTGCAAGAATATAGTATTTGACTGGTTCTCCTCAGCTAAGAAGGGAAGTGTGGAACAAGTTAGGAGTCAGGAAAGAAGAGCAACACTGAATCAACATATGAAAAGCAGCAGGCAACATCAAAGTCCCTCTAGTGAAAACAGCAGGTCTTGTAGACAGTGCATGGGCACTGTCTAGGCTTGACCTAAAAATCGAGCACTGACAGCAGATCTCTGAAAACTGTGTCAACATGGCTTGGAATTCCTTCTTAGCATGAGTCTATGGAGAACTATGGCTGACAGGTGAAAAGGTGGTTGTGGTTACCAAGCACTGCCTTCATTTGCTTGCCTTCCTCAAGTCTGTGGAGAACGAGTAAGGTGGGTAGATCATCATCCTTCATGATTCTGCTTAGGTTATGCCTATGTGGATCAAGGAGACTCAATAGCAAGTCTAAGGACGTAGGCGCTTCTCTTTGACAACACAACAGTATAAAAACATTTGTGTCTTCAATGCAGTGGTTGGTATAGGAGCAGTGAATTACCAAATTTCAAAAATATTATTCATGGTAATGATACATTTCATAGAGATCACCGTGACTGGTAGATCTAGTCCCATGCACATGAAGGTGCACAGAGAAATCCACCTCTACCTCTTTCTGGCCTATTTGATCTCCCTAAATGGTATTTATTTTAATTTGTCTCTTAATTAGTTATTATTTTCGCCAAACTCACTTGTGCTCATATTATTAATACTGGGAGGATGAAAAGTTGATTGTGCCCTTCAGCGGTTCTTTCTTGCAATTTTTAGGATCTCTACAGCGGATTCTCAACCCAGTGAACTATGTTACCAGATATGATTTATATGTAAGTCCTTCATGGTTACTGGCTACAAGGACTTTTCTTTATTATTTTGCCCAGAAAAGTGTATTTTACTCAGTCAGCCCTACAGGCAAGGTCCTATTTTGAGAGACCTGTTTTAATTTTCGTCGTTCGCCTTACATAATATATATGTATGTTTAAGGAAATGTGCTTAATATGACCCTTTTGGAGGGTGTTTTAATGCATATGTGGCTATTACGTTAATACACAGATGTTGTCATGACTGTAGAAATAGAAGAGAAATAAAGCACTGACAGAGTGTACGTACATCATTCGAGTTTGTGTGAAGTGTTTCCCTTAAAATGCAGCGCAGCCTTCCGGAGATCAATTAGTGCTGACATTTTAGCAGCTTGAGTACATTATTCCTCTGCCACGGCCGCTGTGTTTTTATGAGACATGATGTTTTTATCAATCGACACCATTTATTCTTGAATGAGAGAAACACAAGTTTTTTTCGTTTAGAGAATATATTAAAATGTTGTTTTATGTGCTTTCAAAAATGATCTGGTAATTCAACTACCATTCCTCCCAAGGCTCATTTTCAGTTTACACCACTGGCGTAACAAAGGCCCCCGCAGCCCCCGCGGGTGGGGGATTCACGAACTCAAGGCCCCCCCTCCTCACCCCAGGACACTGTGCACGGGCGGCAGGCCCCTGACTGGGTCCAGGCAAGAGGAGGCCCACTTCATGTACTTTGCAGGGAGGGCCCTCAAGTTTCTTTACGCAACTACTTAACGCTGGACTCCTGCATAATATCAGATTGCAAGTAAACCATTTCTGTCGTTGTCCATGTACAACTGTGGAATTAATGCACCCCTCTGTCGAAGGCCCACAACCTCTTATTGTGGTCGGTCCAACCTTTCATTGTTTGGGATCAAGAAAATGAGCATAATTGAGTAGTGTGATGAGAAGTCCTATGGGCTTTAATAACACATACAAGGTTATTGGTATTTGAACATTGTTGTTTTGTACGGCAAGATGACTGAGGGAGTTAACGCATTCATTTTGTCCATTTAAATGGTAAACCTAGAACTAATGGGATGAGAGTGCTTTATATCACAACAGTGTTAAGGTGTCGGAAATAAGAAGGGAAGAGGGCATCAACAACTTGATAAGAGTGAATGTTTTACATTCCTAGAGTTGTTTTCAGGATCTAACTTCAGTGCTGACAGCCAGAGTGATCTGAAACTCATGAGTTTACACAGGGCAAAGCCAATCCATCGTTTCATCCTAATGTGGTTTACAAGCAAATTATGGTTGACTTGCATAACATTAAGGCCCATATTTATACTTTTTGACGCAAAACTGCGCCAACGCAGTTTTGCGTCAAAAAAATTAGCGCCGTCTAACGCCATTCTGAAGCGCCATGCGGGCGCCGTATTTATTGAATGACGTTAGCCGGCGTTAGCCGCCGGCGCTGTCTGGTGTGCGTTAAAAAAAACGACGTACACCAGGCAGCGCCGGCGTAGGGGGAAAATGGCGTATGGGCGTCCAGAAATGGTGCAAGTCAGGCTGAGGCAAAAAAATCGCCACAACCCGATTTGCACCATTTTTTTACGACGCCCATCCCCCATTGAAATGACTCCTGTCTTAGCAAAGACAGGAGTCATGCCCCCTTGCCCAATGGCCATGCCCAGGGGACTTCTGTCCCCTGGGCATGGTCATTGGGCATAGTGGCATGTAGGGGGGCACAAAGCAGGCCCCCCTATGCCACAAAAAAAAAAAAAATTACTTATCTGGACTTACCTTAATGTCCCTGGGGTGGGTCCCTCCATCCTTGGGTGTCCTCCTGGGGTGGGCAAGGGTGGCAGGGGGTGTCCCTGGGGGCAAGGGAGGGCACCTCGGGGCTCATTCTGAGCCCACAGATCCCTTAACGCCTGCCCTGACCCAGGCGCAAAAATCCGGCGCAAATGCGGGTTTTTTAGTCCCGCCCACTCCAGGGCGTCATTTTTGCCCGGAAGTATAAATACGACGCATATGCATCACAGTCATTTTTTAAGACGGGAACGCCTACCTTGCATATCATTAACGCAAGGAAGGTGTTCACGCATAAAAATGACGCTAACTCCATGAACTTTGGCGCTAGACGCGTCTAACGGCAAAGTATAAATATGGAGTTAGTTTTGCGTCGAAAAAAACGACGCAAATTCGGCGCAAACGGAGTATAAATATGCCCCTAAACACTTTTTTTAGTGCGCTTAGAAATGGCAAAATCAGTTTTCATAAATTGTCTTCACATTCGATCCTCTCACCACATCCATCATTACCCTTCATTTTTTAATAAGCACGTGCGTGCATTTGTATGCACTTCTCTGCTTTCCAAACCTGACCCTGCATCCCTTGTTCTGCTCCTTCTCTGCTGCATGTGCCCTTTTCTGTGCTTCATTTTTTGTTCTTTACTCCTTGTTTTAGTCAATTTGGTCTGAAAGAATACTGGTGCCCATAGCTTGGGACGAGTGATGATGAGATCTTTGCACGTCACATGTTTAACGTTCTCCCCAGCCTGGGTACCTGCCAATAACTAAGCCGCACTCAGAGCTGTAAATCACATGGCCTAATTTCTCTGTGTATACCTGTGAACATCACACATTCTAAACCAAGCTTTCATTGCATTCTATTCTCATGATTATGTCATACTGCTACGGAGTCCTTTCTGAGCTAAAAGGGCTCTGTTATAAAACTTGCAAGACTACATCTCCCCCTCTGTTAAATGAAAAATTACAAAATCGATAGGCAAACACATATGTATATAAAACATGCACAACTATATCTCTTCAATCAATCTGCTTGGTGCTTTGATCATTCAACCCGATCTGGTTACTGGAAGTTGTAAGCTGTCATGTTCAGTGTCAGAAGTTGCTAAATTTTTAGGGCCAGTCTTTCTTTCACCATTTCGAATTGAAGATGGATGAATCGCAGGCCTCAAGTGAGAAGAGTCTCTGGTGACATACTTTCCAGGGTGTTGGGCCATCACCATATGTCCCTTGGAAGAAACCATTTGGAAAGCTTCAGCATCATAGGGAGCAACAGATTTTCTTTTGCACATCTGTGGGACAATGACCAAATCTCCTCTTCTAAATGAGATGTTGTAAGGAAATGCCTCCTTGGCATGGTTACCCCCTGACTTTTTGCCTTTGCTGATGCTATGTTTTGAATTGAAAGTGTGCTGAGGCCTGCTAACCAGGCCCCAGCACCAGTGTTCTTTCCCTAACCTGTACTTTTGATTCCACAATTGGCACACCCTGGCATCCAGGTAAGTCCCTTGTAACTGGTACCCCTGGTACCAAGGGCCCTGATGCCAGGGAAGGTCTCTAAGGGCTGCAGCATATCTTATGCCACCTTGGGGACCCCTCACTCAGCACAGACACACTACTTGCCAGCTTGTGTGGGCTGGTGAGAACAAAACGAGTAAGTCGACATGGCACACCCCTCAGGGTGCCATGCCAACCTCACACTGCCTATGCAGTATAGATAAGTCACTCCTCTAGTAGGCCTTACAGCCCTAAGGCAGGATGCACTATACTATAGGTGAGGGCACCAGTACATGAGTACTGTGCCCCTACAGTGTCTAAGCCAAACCTCAGACATTGTAAGTGCAGGGTAGCCATAAGAGTATATGGTCTGGGAGTCTGTCAAACACGGACTCCACAGCACCATAATGGCTAAACTGAAAACTGGGAAGTTTGGTATCAAATTTCTCAGCACAATAAATGCACACTGATGCCAGTGTACATTTTATTGTGAAATACACCCCAGAGGGCACCTTAGAGGTGCCCCCTGAAACCTTAACCGACTATCTGTGTAGGCTGACTGGTTCCAGCAGCCTGCCACAACCAAGACATGTTGCTGGCCCCATGGGGAGAGTGCCTTTGTCACTCTGAGGCCAGTAACAAAGCCTGCACTGGGTGGAGATGCTAACACCTCCCCCAGGCAGGAGCTGTCACACCTGGCGGTGAGCCTCAAAGGCTCACCCCTTTGTGCCAGCACCGCAGGACACTCCAGCTAGTGGAGTTGCCCGCCCCCTCCGGCCACGGCCCCCACTTTTGGCGGCAAGGCCGGAGAAAATAATGAGAAAAACAAGGAGGAGTCACTGGCCAGTCAGGACAGCCCCTAAGCTGTCCTGAGCTGAAGTGACTCTAACTTTTAGAAATCCTCCATCTTGCAGATGGAGGATTCCCCAATAGGATTAGGGATGTTATCCCCTCCCCTTGGGAGGAGGCACAAAGAGGGTGTACCCACCCTCAGGGCTAGTAGCCATTGGCTACTAACCCCCCAGACCTAAACACGCCCTTAAATTTAGTATTTAAGGGCTCCCCTGATCCTAAGAATTTAGATTCCTGAAACTACAAGAAGAAGAAGATTGCCGAGCTGAAAAACCCCTGCAGAGGAAGAACAGAAGACGCCAACTGCTTTGGCCCCAGTCCTACCGGCCTGTCTCCTGCCTACCAAAGAAACCTGCTCCAGCGACGCTTTCCAAGGGACCAGCGACCTCTGAATCCTCTGAGGACTGTCCTGCTTCACGAAAGACAAGAAACTCCTGAGGACAGCGGCACTGCTCCAAAAGAACTGCAACTTTGTTTCAAGGAGCAGATTTATAGACCCCTGCAACTCCCCGCAAGAAGCGTGAGACTTGCAACACTGCACCCGGCGACCCCGACTCGACTGGTGGAGAACCAACACCTCAGGGAGGACCCTCCGGCGACTCCGACACCGTGAGTAACCAAAGTTGTCCCCCCTGAGCCCCCACAGCGACGCCTGCAGAGGGAATCCCGAGGCTCCCCCTGACCGCGACTGCCTGAACTCCATTTTCCGACGGCTGGAAATACCCTGCACCCGCAGCCCCCAGCACCTAAAGGAACGGAACTCCTGTGCAGGAGTGACCCCCAGGAGGCCCTCTCCCTTGCCCAGGTGGTGGCTACCCCGAGGAGCCCCCCCCTTGCCTGCCTGCACCGCTGAAGAGATCCCTTGATCTCTCATTGAAATCTACAGAGAACCCGACGCTTGTTTGCACACTGCACCCGGCCGCCCCCGCGCTGCTGAGGGTGCACTTTCTGTGTGGACTTGTGTCCCCCCCGGTGCCCTACAAAACCCTCCTGGTCTGCCCTCTGAAGACGCGGGTACTTACCTGCTGGCAGACCGGAACCGGGGCACCCCCCTTCTCTCCATTGAAGCCTATGCGTTTTGGGCACCTCTTTGACCTCTGCACCTGACCGGCCCTGAGCTGCTGGTGTGGTAACTTTGGGGTTGCTCTGAACCCCCAACGGTGGGCTACCTTGGACCCAAACCTGAGACTTGTAAGTGATTTACTTACCTGACAAAACTAACAAAAACTTACCTCCCCCAGGAACTGTGAAAATTGCACTGTGTCCACTTTTAAAACAGCTTATTGTGTTTTATGTAAAAAGTATACATGCTAATGTAATGATTCAAAGTTCCTAAAGTACTTACCTGCAATACCTTTCAAATGAGATATTACATGTAGAATTTGAACCTGTGGTTCTTAAAATAAACTAAGAAAAGATATTTTTCTATAACAAAACCTATTGGCTGGATTTGTCTCTGAGTGTGTGTCCCTCATTTATTGCCTGTGTGTATGTACAACAAATGCTTAACACGACTACTTTGATAAGCCTACTGCTCGACCACACTACCACAAAATAGAGCATTAGTATTATCTCTTTTTGCCACTATCTTACCTCTAAGGGGAACCCTTGGACTCTGTGCATACTATTCCTTACTTTGAAATAGTGCATACAGAGCCAACTTCCTACATTGGTGGATCAGCGGTGGGGTACAAGACTTTGCATTTGCTGGACTACTCAGCCAATACCTGATCACACAACAAATTCCAAAAATTGTCATTAGAAATTGTTTTTGCAATTTGAAATATTTCTAAATTCTTAACAGTCCTGCTAGGGCCTTGTGTTAGATCCTGTTTAGCATTTCTTTTAGAGTTTAAAAGTTTTGTAAAAGTTTGAATTAGAACCTAGAACTAGTTTTAGATTCTTAAAAAGTATTCCAACTTTTAGAAGCATAATGTCTAGTGCAGAGATGAATGTGGTGGAACTCGACACCACACCTTACCTCCATCTTAAGATGAGGGAGCTAAGGTCACTCTGTACACTAAAGAAAATAGTAATGGGCCCCAGACCTTCCAAACTACAGCTCCAGGAGCTTTTGGCAGAGTTTGAAAGAGCCAACCCCTCTGAGGATGGCAACACAGAGGATGATGATAGTGACTTGGAGGGTGATTCCCCCCTACCAGTCCTATCTAGGGAAGACAGGGCCTCTCAAGCCCTGACTCCACAAATCATAGTCAGAGATGCTGGTTCCCTCACAGGAGGGACCAACCTCTCTGAAATCACTGAGGACAACTCCAGTGAAAAGGACATCCAGTTAGCCAGGATGGCCAAAAGATTGGCTTTGGAAAGACAGATCCTAGCCATAGAAAGGGAAAGACAAGAGATGGGCCTAGGACCCATCAATGGTGGCAGCAACATAAATAGGGTCAGAGATTCTCCTGACATGTTGAAAATCCCTAAAGGGATTGTAACTAAATATGAAGATGGTGATGACATCACCAAATGGTTCACAGCTTTTGAGAGGGCTTGTGTAACCAGAAAAGTGAACAAATCTCACTGGGGTGCTCTCCTTTGGGAAATGTTCACAGGAAAGTGTAGGGATAGACTCCTCACACTCTCTGGAAAAGATGCAGAATCTTATGACCTCATGAAGGGTACCCTGATTGAGGGCTTTGGATTCTCCACTGAGGAGTATAGGATTAGTTTCAGGGGGCTCAAAAATCCTCGAGCCAGACCTGGGTTGACTTTGTAGACTACTCAGTAAAAACACTAGATGGTTGGATTCAAGGCAGTGGTGTAAGTAATTATGATGGGCTGTATAATTTATTTGTGAAAGAACACCTATTAAGTAATTGTTTCAATGATAAACTGCATCAGCATCTGGTAGACCTAGGACCAATTTCTCCCCAAGAACTGGGAAAGAAGGCGGACCATTGGGTCAAGACTAGGGTGTCCAAAACTTCCACAGGGGGTGACCAAAAGAAAGGGGTCACAAAACCTCCCCAGGGGAAAGGTGGTGAGACAGCCAAAAACAAAAATAGTAAAGAGTCTTCTACAGGCCCCCAAAAACCTGCACAGGAGGGTGGGCCCAGAGCCTCTTCACAAAACAATTCTGGGTACAAGGGTAAAAACTTTGATCCCAAAAAGGCCTGGTGTCGTAGCTGTAGTCAGCCTGGACACCAAACTGGAGACAAGGCCTGTCCCAAGAAAGATACCACTTATAACTCAACTCCAACTAAAACTGGAATGGCCAGTCTCCAAGTGGGATCAACAGTGTGCCCAGAGCAAATCAGGTGTCACACTGAATCTACATTAGTCTCTGAGGGTGGGGTGGATTTAGCCACACTGGCTGCCTGGCCCCCTAACATGCAAAAATACAGGCAGCAGCTCTTAATTAATGGGACAAGTGTAGAGGGCCTGAGGGATACAGGTGCCAGTGTCACTATGGTGACAGAGAAACTGGTTTCCCCTGGCCAATACCTGGCTGGACAAACTTATCCAGTCACCAACGCTGACAATCAGACTAAAGTACATCCCATGGCTATGGTAACTTTAGAGTGGGGAGGGGTCAATGGCCTGAAGCAGGTGGTGGTCTCCTCAAATATCCCAGTAGACTGTTTGCTTGGAAATGACCTGGAGTCCTCAGCATGGGCTGAGGTAGAACTGAAAACCCATGCAGCCATGCTGGGTATCCCTGAACTGGTGTGTGTCCAGACAAGGGCACAGTGCAAGGCACAGGGTGAAAAAGTAGAGCTGGAGTCTGGAAGAAAGGCCCAGCCTACCAAGAGAAAAGGAAAGTCAGCTGGGAAACCAGCTGCAACACAACAAGAAAAAGAGAGCCTCTCTTCTCAGGAAGAAGTTCTGCCCTCTGAGGGAACTGAGCCTATGGAGCTGGAACCTTATCAGGTTGAGCTCTTGGGCCCAGGGGGACCCTCAAGGGAAGAGTTGTGTAAGGGACAAGAAACCTGTCCCTCTCTTGAAGGCCTTAGGCAGCAAGCTGCTGAAGAGTCCAAAGGCAAGAAAAATGGAACACATATGGTCTATTGGGAAGATGGACTCCTGTACACTGAGGCAAGAGATCCCAAACCTGGTGCCACTAGGAGAGTGGTAGTGCCTCAGGGGTTCAGAGAGTTTATTCTGACCTTAGCCCATGATGTTCCCCTTGCTGGGCATTTGGGACAAACCAAGACGTGGGAGAGGTTAGTCAACCACTTCTACTGGCCCAACATGTCCCAGAAGGTTAAGGAGTTTTGCACCTCCTGTCCCACCTGTCAAGCCAGTGGTAAGACAGGTGGACATCCAAAGGCCCCCCTCATTCCACTTCCAGTGGTGGGGGTCCCCTTTGAAAGAGTGGGTGTGGACATAGTGGGTCCACTGGAACCTCCCACAGCCTCAGGAAATATGTACATCCTAGTAGTAGTGGATCATGCTACTAGCTATCCTGAAGCTATTCCCCTTAGGTCGACAACTGCCCCTGCAGTAGCCAAGGCCCTCATTGGTATCTTTACCAGAGTGGGCTTCCCTAAGGAGGTGGTGTCTGACAGAGGTACCAACTTCATGTCAGCATACCTAAAACACATGTGGAATGAATGTGGAGTGACTTATAAATTCACTACACCATATCATCCACAAACTAATGGCCTTGCTGAGAGATTCAACAAGACATTAAAGGGCATGATCATGGGGCTCCCAGAAAAACTCAAAAGGAGATGGGATGTCCTCCTGCCATGTCTGCTTTTCGCTTACAGAGAGGTGCCTCAGAAGGGAGTAGGTTTCTCACCCTTTGAACTTCTGTTTGGCCACCCTGTAAGGGGACCACTAGCTCTTGTGAAAGAAGGCTGGGAGAGACCTCTTCATGAGCCTAAACAAGACATAGTGGACTATGTACTTGGCCTTCGCTCAAGGATGGCAGAGTACATGGAAAAGGCAAACAAAAACCTTGAGGCCAGCCAACAGCTCCAGAAGTGTTGGTATGACCAAAAGGCTGCACTGGTTGAATTTCAACCAGGGCAGAAAGTCTGGGTTTTGGAGCCTGTGGGTCCCAGGGCACTTCAGGACAAATGGAGTGGCCCTTACCCAGTGCTAGAGAGGAAGAGTCAGGTCACCTATCTGGTAGACCTGGGCACAAGCAGGAGCCCCAAGAGGGTGATCCATGTGAACCGCCTTAAGCTCTTCCATGACAGGGCTCATGTAAATCTGTTAATGGTAGCAGATGAGGATCAGGAAGCTGAGAGTGAGCCTCTCCCTGATCTTCTTTCATCAGACCCTAAAGATGGCTCAGTAGATGGAGTGATCTATTCAGATACCCTCTCTAGCCAACAGCAAGCTGACTGTAGGAAGGTCCTGCAACAGTTTGCTGAGCTCTTTTCCCTAACCCCTGGTCAGACACACCTGTGTACCCATGATGTGGACACAGGAGACAGCATGCCTGTCAAAAACAAAATATTCCGACAGTCTGATCAAGTTAAGGAAAGCATCAAGGTGGAAGTCCACAAGATGCTGGAATTGGGAGTAATTGAGTACTCTGACAGCCCCTGGGCTAGCCCAGTGGTCTTAGTCCCCAAACCTCACACCAAAGAAGGAAAGAGAGAGATGAGGTTTTGTGTGGACTATAGAGGACTTAACTCTATCACCAAGACAGATGCCCATCCCATTCCTAGAGCTGATGAGCTGATTGATAAATTAGGGGCTGCCAAATTCTTAAGTACCTTTGACTTAACAGCAGGGTACTGGCAAATCAAAATGGCCCCTGGAGCAAAAGAAAAGACAGCATTCTCCACACCTGATGGGCATTATCAGTTCACTGTTATGCCCTTTGGTTTAAAGAATGCCCCTGCCACCTTCCAAAGGTTGGTGAAACAAGTCCTTGCTGGCTTGGAGTCCTTCAGTGCAGCTTATCTTGACGATATTGCTGTCTTTAGCTCCAACTGGCAGGATCACCTGGTCCACCTGAAGAAGGTTTTGAAGGCTCTGCAATCTGCAGGCCTCTCTATCAAGGCATCCAAATGCCAGATAGGGCAGGGAACTGTGGTTTACTTGGGACACCTTGTAGGTGGAGGCCAAGTTCAGCCACTCCAGCCTAAGATCCAGACTATTCTGGACTGGGCAGCTCCAAAAACCCAGACTCAAGTCAGGGCATTCCTTGGCTTGACTGGGTACTATAGGAGGTTTGTGAAGGGATATGGATCCATTGTGACAGCCCTCACAGAACTCACCTCCAAGAAAATGCCCAAGAAAGTAAACTGGACTGTAGAATGCCAACAGGCCTTTGACACCCTGAAACAAGCTATGTGCACAGCACCAGTTCTAAAAGCTCCAGATTACTCCAAGCAGTTCATTGTGCAGACAGATGCCTCTGAACATGGGATAGGGGCAGTTTTGTCCCAAACAAATGATGATGGCCTTGACCAGCCTGTTGCTTTCATTAGCAGGAGGTTACTCCCCAGGGAGCAGCGTTGGAGTGCCATTGAGAGGGAGGCCTTTGCTGTGGTTTGGTCCCTGAAGAAGTTGAGACCATACCTCTTTGGTACTCACTTCCTAGTTCAGACTGACCACAGACCTCTCAGATGGCTGATGCAAATGAAAGGTGAAAATCCAAAACTGTTGAGGTGGTCCATCTCCCTACAGGGAATGGACTTTATAGTGGAACACAGACCTGGGACTGCCCATGCCAATGCATATGGCCTTTCCAGGTTCTTCCACTTAGAAAATGAAGACTCTCTTGGGAAAGGTTAGTCTCATCCTCTTTCGTTTGGGGGGGGGTGGGTTGTGTAAGGAAATGCCTCCTTGGCATGGTTACCCCCTGACTTTTTGCCTTTGCTGATGCTATGTTTTGAATTGAAAGTGTGCTGAGGCCTGCTAACCAGGCCCCAGCACCAGTGTTCTTCCCCTAACCTGTACTTTTGATTCCACAATTTGCACACCCTGGCATCCAGGTAAGTCCCTTGTAACTGGTACCCCTGGTACCAAGGGCCCTGATGCCAGGGAAGGTCTCTAAGGGCTGCAGCATATCTTATGCCACCCTGGGGACCCCTCACTCAGCAGAGACACACTACTTGCCAGCTTGTGTGTGCTGATGAGAACAAAACGAGTAAGTCGACATGGCACTCCCCTCAGGGTGCCATGCCAACCTCACACTGCCTATGCAGTATAGATAAGTCACCCCTCTAGTCGGCCTTACAGCCCTAAGGCAGGGTGCACTATACCATAGGTGAGGGCACCAGTACATGAGTACTGTGCCCCTACAGTGTCTAAGCCAAACCTTAGACATTGTAAGTGCAGGGTAGCCATAAGAGTATATGGTCTGGGAGTCTGTCAAACACGGACTCCACAGCACCATAATGGCTACACTGAAAACTGGGAAGTTTGGTATCAAACTTCTCAGCACAATAAATGCACACTGATGCCAGTGTACATTTTATTGTGAAATACACCCCAGAGGGCACCTTAGAGGTGCCCCCTGAAACCTTAACCGACTATCTGTGTAGGCTGACTGGTTCCAGCAGCCTGCCACAACCGAGACATGTTGCTGGCCCCATGGGGAGAGTGCCTTTGTCACTCTGAGGCCAGTAACAAAGCCTGCACTGGGTGGAGATGCTAACACCTCCCCCAGCAGGAGCTGTCACACCTGGCGGTGAGCCTCAAAGGCTCACCCCTTTGTGCCAGCACCGCAGGACACTCCAGCTAGTGGAGTTGCCCGCCCCCTCCGGCCACGGCCCCCACTTTTGGCGGCAAGGCCGGAGAAAATAATGAGAAAAACAAGGAGGAGTCACTGGCCAGTCAGGACAGCCCCTAAGGTGTCCTGAGCTGAAGTGACTCTAACTTTTAGAAATCCTCCATCTTGCAGATGGAGGATTCCCCAATAGGATTTGGGATGTGACCCCCTCCCCTTGGGAGGAGGCACAAAGAGGGTGTACCCACCCTCAGGGCTAGTAGCCATTGGCTACTAACCCCCCAGACCTAAACACGCCCTTAAATTTAGTATTTAAGGGCTCCCCTGAACCTAAGAATTTAGATTCCTGAAACTACAAGATGAAGAAGATTGCCGAGCTGAAAAACCCCTGCAGAGGAAGAACAGAAGACACCAACTGCTTTGGCCCCAGTCCTACCGGCCTGTCTCCTGCCTACCAAAGAAACCTGCTCCAGCGACGCTTTCCAAGGGACCAGCGACCTCTGAATCATCTGAGGACTGCCCTGCTTCATGAAAGACAAGAAACTCCCGAGGACAGCGGCACTGCTCCAAAAGAACTGCAACTTTGTTTCAAGGAGCAGATTTAAAGACCCCTGCAACTCCCCGCAAGAAGCGTGAGACTTGCAACACTGCACCCTGCGACCCCGACTCGACTGGTGGAGAACCAACACCTCAGGGAGGACCCTCCGGCGACTCCGAGACCATGAGTAACCAAAGTTGTCCCCCCTGAGCCCCCACAGCGACGCCTGCAGAGGGAATCCCGAGGCTCCCCCTGACCGCGACTGCCTGAACTCCATTTCCCGACGGCTGGAAAAGACCCTGCACCCGCAGCCCCCAGCACCTAAAGGAACGGAACTCCTGTGCAGGAGTGACCCCCAGGAGGCCCTCTCCCTTGCCCAGGTGGTGGCTACCCCTAGGAGCCCCCCCCTTGCCTGCCTGCACCACTGAAGAGATCCCTTGATCTCTCATTGAAATCTACAGAGAACCCGACGCTTGTTTGCACACTGCACCCGGCCGCCCCCCGCTGCTGAGGGTGTACTTTCTGTGTGGACTTGTGTCCCCCCCGGTGCCCTACAAAACCCCCCTGGTCTGCCCTCCGAAGACGCGGGTACTTACCTGCTGGCAGACCGGAACCGGGGCACCCCCCTTCTCTCCATTGAAGCCTATGCGTTTTGGGCACCTCTTTGACCTCTGCACGTGACCGGCCCTGAGCTGCTGGTGTGGTAACTTTGGGGTTGCTCTGAACCCCCAACAGTGGGCTACCTTGGACCCAAACCTGAGACTTGTAAGTGATTTACTTACCTGACAAAACTAACAAAAACTTACCTCCCCCAGGAACTGTGAAAATTGCAGTGTCCACTTTTAAAACAGCTTATTGTGTTTTATGTAAAAAGTATACATGCTAATGTAATGATTCAAAGTTCCTAAAGTACTTACCTGCAATACCTTTCAAATGAGATATTACATGTAGAATTTGAACCTGTGGTTCTTAAAATAAACTAAGAAAATATATTTTTCTATAACAAAACCTATTGGCTGGATTTGTCTCTGAGTGTGTGTTCCTCATTTATTGCCTGTGTGTATGTACAACAAATGCTTAACACTACTCCTTTGATAAGCCTACTGCTCGACCACACTACCACAAAATAGAGCATTAGTATTATCTCTTTTTGCCACTATCTTACCTCTAAGGGGAACCCTTGGACTCTGTGCATACTATTCCTTACTTTGAAATAGTGCATACAGAGCCAACTTCCTACAGATGTTCTTTGTATGTCACCTCTTGTCTGCATAAGCTTTCATTTTCTGCTTGTTAACCAAGCGCCTTGTAAGAATCATGCTTTTGCTATTGTCTCTTTTGTTGGTCCATTGAGGTGACTTGGTTGTCATTGCTCTCTTGAATATCAAAGTCACAGGACTTTTACTTTTGCCTGTGGTCGAGAGGGGTGTGGAACGATAAGCTCATAGAGTAGAATTTAGCATAGTTTTCAAACTGAGCTTCTCACGAGTGGCACGCTGCGCTACTTTCTTTATCATAGTGATAAAATGCTTAACAAGTCCATTGGCTTGCAGCCAAAAAGGGGTACTCTTTTGATGCTTTATGTTCAAACACTCCAGGAGTTCTTTAAAATCTTTACTGTTAAAGGGTGGGCCATCGTCAGACTCTACAATGGCTGGAATGCCCCATGTCGGAAAGATAACATCAAGCTTTTCAATGGCTTGTTCATGAGTCGCAGAAGAGCGATCTTTAACCACCAGAAAACGTAAGTATTCATCTACAATCACCATTAGATGATGTCCATTATCAAGTGGACCAAAGACTTCAATGGCTATTCTTTCCCATGCATCCTTAAGGAGTTCTGACATGTTCAGAGTATGTTCAGTAACATTGTTTGAAAGCCTGTTACATATATGACAGGTCTTAAGCTCCTTTTCAACTCTTTCCTCTAAATATGGAAACCAGACACGGTCTCGGAGAGCTTGCTTTGTGGCAACAATACCACAATGTCCTTCATGAGGTACTTCAATTACTTTCTCTTGCAGACTCTCCAGAATCAGAATCCTTAACCCTTGCAGTATAACTCTTTCCTGAGTTTTAGACAACTCATCCTTGACATTTTTATATTGTTAGTATTCACCATTATGATTGAGCGGTCAAGTGTGTTGGTTCCATGACTGATGTGTAAATATATCTTTTAACTTAAGCAGATCAATTGCATGGCAGTTATGATCTGTGCTACTGAGATAGCAGCTGGTGCATTTGACTTGACGATTAAATTAATGCAGGCTTCAGCTTTCTTGGGTGGAGTACTTTGACCATGTATAGAAATTCATGAAAAGTAGTCAGCAGGGTTCTGATCCATTCCTGGATGATATACAATTGTGTAATCGTATTCTTGCAATCGGATTCCCCATTGTTCAATGCTAGGAGGCATCTTAGCTAATGGATTGCCAAGGATGGTCAGCAAAGCTTGATGATCAGTTACCAGTGTAAAAGGCTGCAACAGTTGTCAAGTTTGTTATGAAGCCGTTATATACAGGTGGGCAGAGCTCTGCAGAATTACACAGAGTTTTTATTGAACTCCGCAGAATTCCGCAGAGTTCAACTCCGTTGGTTCATCCCATCTATAATATTGAGTCATGGGTGGGAAGGCATAGGCAACCATCCCATCTGAGGCCACGTTAAAATGTATTTTAAACCAGAATGTTACAGACTGGTCACTATATGCAAGGGCCAGTGGTGGCTGGTTTGGAGTATGAAAATGAATGGGATTGAACAAGGAGTCCAACATGCCTGTATGAATTGAGTATGCTTTTATCTGCTTTCACCATTGATTCGTATTGTAACTGCTTTTGGCAATGCCATTAATAAGTAGATACCCACTGCCACCAATAACATGAAGAAATGATTTAGATCTTGGCAGATGCACCCCCAAGCTGCATCAACGGTGGACCCGGAAAGACCGTCAAACCAACTGTCTTCTGCCCACCATATTTAGATGTTATACGGCCTTGTTCAAAGTTTCTTGATCACAGATGTGTAGACTTCTCAGTTAAGCTTTCTTCACCTGAATGTGTCACAAGGCAATACAACAGACACAACAACATTGGTCTCACAATCAAGTGACAAACATATAGACACTACCACACCACCCACTCTATCTCCCTTCATCTCAAACAGACAATCCACACAACACACACATACATGTAATGACTCACATACACAAAAGATAGCACAAACCTACCTGTACCGGTCCCCTTGCAATTCGCACACATGGACACCATCGCCCAGTGTGAGTGTACCATCATTGTGGTCCAGCAATCATTTTGCAATGCATGATACCACATTGACAGTTGTGTATGTGTGCAATATGCATCTTGTGCCAGTATGTCCCCAGTCATGTGTGACACAATTGTGTCCCTGACACAGTGATTAAAAATAATTACTGTGACATGTATATGCCTACAGTGTTCCCGACCTCACATGCAGTGCCCACCCAACGTTCCCTGGCAATGCAGTCCCTATCTTCGAGTCCTGAAATGGGAGGGGACGTGTTTTTTCCATGGGCCGGTGGCTTCAGTGACGGCAGGTGTTGTCCAGACGTGTCCAGTCAAAGGTGGGGATGGAAGGGGGAAAAAGAAGAGTTCCCCCATTTCATCCCCCAATCTGCCAATTCAAACATGGAGGTCGGACCTCCACTTTTTTCTTGGCAGTAAGGCACATCCAAATCTACACAGCGGGAAAGGTGTTTGGGGTTCCGCTGTTAGTCAATTTTCCCTTTCCTGCCATCGCCACAGGTGGTGTTTCTTGGCAGAAATGGCAGTTTGAATGCAGGCTTTCGTTTTTGGGACCGCCCGTCTCTAAATACGATGAGCAAACCGTTACAGCAGTGGACGGGTTTTCAGTCGAAAAGTCAATGGCAGGACCATTACCACCAAGATCTAAATGATTCCCTATGTTTGGATGTCTATGTAGACGACTAATGATTTTACTTTTTTATACTAGTTGTTTGAGGACAGTCATGCAGTAATATAATTTTTCAACTAGAGTATGCATTTAAGTGACACAACCCTTGCAAAAAGTGGCATGCTTTCCCTTTTTTGAGAAGCAGGCTAATTCGTAGGCACATACTGCCCCCAACACAATAATATTAAGAAAATGGTGCATGACAACGTAACGCTAGTATGGCCCTGATATGATTTTCTAAGGTCTACTTTACTTCGACTATGAAATATTAAGGCCCATATTTATACTTT
Organism: Pleurodeles waltl; assembly: GCF_031143425.1. NCBI lineage: Eukaryota > Metazoa > Chordata > Amphibia > Caudata > Salamandridae > Pleurodeles > Pleurodeles waltl. Next base: position 919,264,262 of record NC_090436.1, read on the forward strand.
TTGACGCTAAACTGCGCTAACGCAGTTTAGCGTCAAAAAGTGTTGCGCCGTCTAACGCCATTCTGAAGCGCCATGCGGGCGCCGTATTTATGGAATGGCGTTAGACGGCGCAATCAGACCGGCGCTGCCTGGTTTGCGTGGGAAAAAACCACGTAGACCAGACAGCGCCGGCGTAGGGGGAAAATGGCGCATGGGCGTCTTAAAATGGGGCAAGTCAGGTTACGTCGAAAAAATCGTCTTAACCCGACTTGCGCCATTTATTTTCGACGCCCATCCCCCATCAACATGACTCCTATCATTGTAAAGATAGGAGTCATGCCCCCTTGCCCAATGGCCATGCCCAGGGGACTTCTGTCCCCTGGGCATGGTCATTGGGCATAGTGGCATGTAGGGGGGCACAAATAAGGCCCCCCTATGCCACCAAAAAAAAATATAAAAAATAAAAAATTATACTTACCTGAACTTACCTGAATGTCCCTGGGGTGGGTCCCTCCATCCTTGGGGGTCCTCCTGGGGTGGGCAAGGGTGGCAGGGGGGGTCCCTGGGGGCATGGGAGGGCACCTGTGGGCTCATTTTGAGCCCACAGGCCCCTTAACGCCTGCCCTGAGCAGGCGTTAAAAAGTGGCGCAAATGCGCCGTTTTTAGCCACGCCAACTCCCGGGCGTCTCTTTTGCCCGGGAGTATAAATACCACGTAAAGGCCTGGGAGTCATTTTTTAGACGGGAACGCCTCCCTTGCATATCATTAACGCAAGGAAGGGGTTCACGCTAAAAAATGACGCACATTCCGGGAACTTTGGCGCTATTCGCCTCTAACGCCATAGTATAAATATGGCGTTAGTTGGCGTTAGTTTTGCGTCGAAATTGCGTCAAAAAAAACGACGCAATTTCGGCGCAAACGGAGTATAAATATGGCCCTCAGTCCTCAGTCTCACAGGGGTACCCTGCAGTGTTGACATACTTGGACATGAGAGATGTCTATTTTTTATGAAGTAGATATGGATGGAGTAACATCCTTTTTTTGCCTACTGTACCCTGCTTTTTTTAACATTGTTAGTGTGTGACTACAGGAGGGGTTTCACACCATTGTGACAAGTTGGCTTGATCCATAAAGCAATAGGGTAAGAAGATACATGAGCTGTGCATGCCTACTATTGTGAGTACAACTTTCAAATATGCACAGAAAATTACCACAGAGACTTTTAAACAAAGAAACAAACCAAATATTCAGACTTAAATTAGGACGAGCTGTGCTTTATCATTATAGGCAATAACAATTTACCAGAGGAGTAGAGGTAAGACATACTCTTACCTATGTAGATGGACACAAAAGCAGGATGGACTGTAGGGGTGCCAGTTTTTGCCCAGATGAAACCCTAGACCACTCTCTCCGTTTTTGGGGGGGAATGTTTTTTGTGGTCGAAACATTTTGCAAATGTTAATAATGATGGATGTCCAAACCATTGACTCACGTTAGCATCCACATTTGTTTTTTATTCTTGTCCTGTGTACTCACTGAATAAAGGGAACCCCTTTGCTCTATGCAGAGGTAATTTTAGGAATATATCTGGGTCCCTGGATTGACAAGAATCACTTATCTGTTCTCCCTTTTAGAAAGGTTGCACCCACTTTGTTGGCATTGTCTTAACATGGTGGAGCAGACTGGCCAGTGATGAAGCAAGGACCTAAAATATGAGTGAGGTATTTCCACCCATAATCTTCTGATTTTGTGTTCCCATTGTTGAAGAGGTCTATTGAGTAAAGTCACCAATGTATTGAGCAGCTGTATCTTTTTGTGACTGTGTGCAAATTGTGGAGAGTGTAAGGCAGTATAATATCCTCTATCTCTTCCTTTAGTGTGATACCATGTATGCTACCTCATTTAATTGGATCCTTGCAATGAAAGGAGAAGACAGAGAATAATTGCAAGTAGAGGGAGAAAGAGTCACAAATGGAAGGTGTAGCATTGACAGTGGGGGCATATTTCATAAGCAAAAGGAGTCCAATCAAGATGCCTAGTGAGAAAATATTTAATGATTTGTGTTTTTACTCGAACACTGACATATGTTAGCACTTTGTTTAGTGTGAAACACAAAACTGATGGGTGAAACACTTGAACTACTCTCAGCCATTGATATTTAATCGGGGACATATTTCATCCCATTTCAGTACCCACAAAAGACTGGCAGATATTTCCAACATGCCTCAGACAGCTCTGAAGAACTCCTCTCAACAAACCAGGAGTCTTCCTTATCAGATAACATTTCAGAACATCTCATCACCCAGGGGTACTTAGCAAAAGTGTGAACAAAGGCATCATTCCCTGATTGGCTTGTTCCTCCCAGACATGGGGCTACAACCTGAAGTGAGCCCCTACACCAGGCTTCACTAACACAATAGCACTTCCTAAAAAAACTAGACCATGCAAATACACACAGAACTACCATACAACTCACTGCAAATCTCATTTAATTCCACTCATCAGCACACACACAAACTGTCCAGAGAACATCCCCTCTAATCCATGGTCATCAATGCACAGTCTGCGGTCACCTCTGCTCCTGACAGCTGACTTGAGCACTCTTCAAAATCTAATCTTTTCATCACAAGAACATGGCTTACACCCATCTGTACACATCTCCTCGATGTTCTCATCACTATATGCTGCAGCATCCAACATATACACCTCACTCCTAAGATAGTATGGGGACTCACTTTTATCTACAAGACCAAGTGCCCCAGTACTCTCATGAACCAAGTTACACCACAAGTCAATTGATCTCCTGATCCATGTTTGCTTTTAACATCATCATGCAGAGCTTTCTTCTATTGTCTCAACAGACCCGCTGGATCCAACAAGAACCCCATGGAAGAAATATTGGACCTCATCACCAAAGACTCCATAGGGCACAAATATTTATTGTTCAACAGACTCTAATCTTCCCAGCATCTCAAGCACTACAGCAATAAACAGTCACTTGAAACACTCTTCAAGACTCTTGACATCACACTGCACATCGTTATATTGACCCACTATAAAGGCAACCTGCACAACAATTGTGGCAGCTGCACCCTCAATCAATTACAAGCCACCCTAACATTGTACTGGAATGAACACTACACCACACCATTCCCATCCACCACACCACACCTATGAATTAAAGGAAAATGAAAGAGAAAACAGACCTACCACTCTTTCATAGATATTATTGTGGTTCCCTCTCAAAAGGAACTTATCCACCTCTTGAACATCCTCCAGCCCATATCAGAAGCTAACAAACTTCTCATCAAATAGAACACAGCCTTCAAACTGACAAACCAAAACCTGTATTCATCATGGTACAAACAAGAGTTCTCAGACAACAAGTGCAACATAGGAAGACAAGAAAAGAAATGGAGATTGATCAATGCCCTAAATTACCTCTACTAACTCAAAGCTCTCAGCAAAGTCTGTAGGTCATTCATCAATTCATCCATTGCAAGGCTCCCTACCATTGCAATGGAATGAACACTATGCAACACCCTTCCCATCCACTACGCCTATGAATCCGTTGAAGCTAAAAAGAGGAAAGAGACCTGACACTCCTTAACAAATATTTCCGTAGATGCCCTTCAAAAGAAACTCATCCACCACTTGAACTCCAACGAGCCCACATCTGAAGCCAACACACTGGTTTGTCAATTATCATAACATAGCCATAAAACACCATGTTGGACTCAATAAATCACTGTAACCTTGGGGCACAGTGCAGCACCACTTTTCTTGCGCCCTTTAGTGCCCCCCTACCACAACCATGTGTGCGCTGTTTTTAAAATACCACTCACCATGGTGCAGGGTAGGGAGCAATAACATCATTTTTTTAATGCTATTGATGTACTCTGTAGGAGTAGCGCAAAATGTTGGTGCTACTCCTGCGGAGTACATAGGGGCCCATTGTATTCAATGGTGTGCCCCTTTTTAACACCTGCTCTGCGAAGGCCATAAAAGTGCCCAAAAAAATGACGCAAGGAAATCTCTTAGATTTCCTTGCACCATTGTTTTGGACCCCCTTGTGGGGAACTCCCACCGTTGTATGCATTATGCCCAGAGAAGGCATAATGTAGCACAAAGGGTTACAAAGTGGTGCAATGCATGCATTGCGCCACTTTGTAAATATGGCACAGCATTTTTGGCCTTCTAACGCCACTTTAGCTTCAGAAAATGATGCTAATGTTGGGTTAAAATGGTGCTAGGGGCTCTTAAATATGCCCCTTAGTCTTTCAAATCAAAACCAGCATTCACAAAGGTACTATGAAGAACTCACAGACAACAAGGGCAGCATAGGAAAACAGAAAAAGAAATGAAGGTGCAGCAATGCCCTCTATGACCCTTCCTAACTCCAACCTCTGCACTCAAACTTCAAATCATTAATGAATTCGCCCAAAGCTAACTTCCACATGGCCACCATCAAGTACTGCATCCACCTTCATTCGGACCTTACAATCCCACATCAGTAGACATGTACAATGCCATCAATAACATCTTCTTCATGCAGATAAGCATGATCAGGGCCCACATTGTTAAAGTTAAACTAGCATCCAGTGCATCCTCTACCTCACAATGCTTGTTCACCAAGAGGACAGCTTTCAACTCACTCTTGCATGCTGAACTAATCAACTTCTCAAATGTATGGGCAATCAATATCCTCCTCTTATGAAGATGAGATTATACCATCCTCCATCACTAAATATCTTCATGTAAATGCCTCAACACCAGTCCTCAACACAACATTATGTCATGTGGATTTGTAGAGCATGGCTAATTACCTGTGAGGGTATCCAGGGGCTGAGTAGGGCCTGAGACCTGAGGGGGGTAGAGGAGATCATGCCTGTTTCATCTGGAAGAGTCATGTCTTGAGGTTCTTATGGAAGTCTACTAAGGAGGGGGAGGTTCTGAGGTGCTGCGGGAGGTCGTTCCAGGTCTTGGCGGTGAGGTATGAGAAGGAGCGTTCTCCACTTCTGGCCTTCTTGATGCGAGGGAGATATGCTTTTGCCTGGGATGCAGATCAAAGGTGACTGGTGGGTTGGTAGAAGCTGAGGTGGTGGTTGAGGTATGCTGGACTGGTGTTGTGGAGTGATTTGTAGGCAAGGGTAAGTAGCTTGAACTTCCACCTTTCCTGAACTGGGAGCCAGTGGAGATTGATGAGGTGTGGAGAGATGTGGTGGTTTTGTGGGATGTTTAGGATGAGTCTGCCGGCCTATTTTGCGTTGTTTAGAGTCGGCATAGAACATGGGCTGGGATTCCAAAGTAGAGGGCATTTCTATAGTCAAGTCTACTTGTGATAAGAGCCTGGGTGACTGTTTGTGTCATGTGAAGTGCAATCTACTTTAAAATCGTATTTAGCATCTTAGGATGTGGAAGCATGATCAGGCGACGGCATTGTTCTGTCAGTTCACGGAGAGGTTGGCGTCCAGGATGATCCTGGGGTACTTGGCATGGCTTATAGGGGTGGGTGGGGAGCCAAGTTCAGAGGGTCCGCAAGCAGAGTCCCAGGGGGAGTCGTTGTTGCCAAAGATAAGGACTTTGATCTTGTTAAAGTTGAGCTTGAGGCAGCTGTTTTATATCCAAGTTGCGACATTGCTCAAGCAGTTGGTAAAATTTGCTTTGGCGGTGCTGGTTGAGTCGATAAAGGAGAGAATGAACTGTGTGCCATGTGTGTAGAATACTATTTTGAGGCCATGGGCTCTAATGACGTCTGTAAGGGGTGTCGTATAGATGTTGAAGAGTGTTGGGCTGAGCGACGAGCCTTGCGGGACTCCACAGATTAGTTTTTTGGTTTCTGAGGTGTAGGAGGGAACTCTAACTCATTGAGTTCTATCTGTGAGCAAGGAGGATATCCACTTGAGGTCCAGTCTGAAGATACCCAAGTGCTGCACTTTTCTGATGAGTACGTTGTGGTTGTTGTATGGAAAGCTGCAGAGAAGTCAAGGAGAATGGGTGTGGCAATTTCTCCTCTGTTAAAGATGCTTCTGATTTCATCAGTGGCCACAATGAAAGCTGTTTATGTGCTGTGGTTGGTGTGAAAGCCAGATTGAGAGCTGTCTAGGAGTTGATGGAGTTCGATGTGGTCTGCGAGTTGACCTGGAAAAGGCAGCAGTGAGATGGGACTGTAGTTACTGAGGGTGTTGGAGTCTGCTGTTGGCTTCTTCAATAAGGCGTTGGTTTCTTCAATAAGGCATTGACTTCTGCATTTTTCCAGCAAGACAGGAAGGTGGCAGTGGTTATGGAGGTGCTCATGATGGTGGTGAATATGGGGGAGATGATGGTTCTTCCAAGGTTGTTCATGAAGCGGCAGAATGGGTCTGAAGGGGCTCCTGAATGGATGGTACTTATCATGGTCTTCATTCAGGAGGGACTTCAAGTTGCTTAACTGCTGTTGAGTGACGAAGAAGGTGTCCTGTTGGGCATTCATATCGGTAGGCTGTGGGTTGAATGTGTTGTAGATCTTGGCAATCTTCTGTTGAAAGAAGTTTGAGAGGTTGTTGCAGAGTGCTTAGGATGGGATGATGTTGTTGATGGCAGCTCAGGGGCTAGATAATTCCTTGATGATGATGAAGATTTATTTGGTGTTGTTGGGGCTGGCTTTGAGTCCGAGAGTTAGGACATTTTTAGTTGTGTATAGTAGTTGTTGGTGGTAGAGGTTGAGGACAGCTTTGTATGTGGACCTCAAGTGGTTTGCAGTGGCACATGTACTCCCTGAGGTTGTTCATGTACCAACTGGATTGTTTGTAGGTCTTGTTTCTGGTGGGAGTGATGTGGTTGGTAAAGTCGGTGAACCATTTAATGAACAGCTTGGTGTCGACAATGAGGTTCCTGGTGTGGTTCGGTAGGTGTTCTTCTAGGGTCTTGGTCCACAATCAATACCGTTCTTAGCTATGGAGCCTTGCCAGCAGGCTTTTAAAGATAAATCTTGTGTCTACCACAGAAACCTATCCTTGACTCAGATGGCCTTATTAACAACTGTCCCATCACCCACTTTCCCCTTTCTCAGAAACATTGACAAAGCAAGTGCCACTCCAATACAGGTTCTGATCTTGAAGAGCATCCTATTTAAGGTCAATCAATCTGGCTTCAGACCGGACTGCAGAAAGGAGACAGCTTCCTTGTAGGTAGTCTATGGCACTCTCTTCTTCAGTGACAAAAACAAGCCAGTTCTTTCTCCTCATTGACAAAGTTGACCATCAAACTATGGGAGCACAAGCACTTTAGCTGATTAGCAAAAAACTACAGAGTTCTAAAGGCCAACAAAACGAGTTACAAAAAAGAGTGCAAAAATCTGGTGTAACCCTGCGGAATGGGCCAGGAGCCACAATATCAGAAGGAAAAATAATCAATCGGAATTTTTCGAGAATTTTCACTGCAACATTACTATTTAGATTTTCACTAACACCTTTAATAGCTGTATTAGGTTATTTTATTCAACCAATTACTTAACATTTCGATTCAAAAGGCAGCACCACCTTCTTGCCATCAATATTCTGCACCTCCAAGCTGTAAATCTTTGGGATTGACAGAGAACCCGAGGTAGTGATAAGACCCATCTTTATGGCCAGCTGCAATTATTGGATTTTTGCAGTGACACTTGCAGATCTACGAACTACGCATCTGTGTACGATTTTTATAATCAGTTCTGAAACAATTCTGAGAGGGGATAAAATATTATATCAAGTAGTGACAGACAGGTGCACATGTTCTTCCGTTGAGAAATAGTTAAAATGGAACTCGTCTCGTTTTCAAATTAGTCATGATTTTTTTGTGTTAGTATGTGGAATAATGGATAGCGGAGTTAGGCAAATTTACCGCAAAACCACATGGAAGCAATGTGATAAAAGCAAATCGCATAGCGGTAACCCAAGATTTATTTTTCAATTTTTTCCAATATCTTGTTAACTGAAGGCGGGATGGCAGCTTTAGGTGAATGCTTTATGGATTGCTTTGTTTTCTCAAGTCCTTGTCCTTGGTGGGCAGCAGAGAAGAGGAGGGGGTAACGTGAAGCTGAAAGGAATGGAGGCGCGAGACAGCAGGAGGACTATGCATAGGACCTGCGGCTACATCAGGGCACTGCAAGAGAAAAACAAATCCCTATTTTCGATCAAACACACAACAGAAGACAACATTTCTGACTTAAATCAATGTGACTGATGTGTATTCTCATTGTATTGCAGAGCTGGCTACTGCTTGCTGCCCCCTGTAATGTACTTTTGCCATGATTCAAAGAAAAAGTAAACAAAACATTCTGTAAACTACTCGACCCCTTCCTGAATAAAGGGCTTTGTCTGATCTGAAAAAATATTTACAACTTTGATCCATAACATGACTTTTGCAAGTAGTTTATTGTCTCTGGAAATCGCAACATATTTTTGGAAAATACAGGGTTCAGAGCTTTGCAGGTAGAAAGTGCGCCGAAAAGATGTTTTAGACGTGTTAGTAGTCGTAACTAAATCACCTTTGGGTAAGTTGGGAACTATATTAAGCAGCGTTTTTACTTCAGTAGCTCTAATGTGATAGCTGTTTCTGATCAGTATTTGGGAAAGTGGGGGTACACAAACCTTTTTATGGAACCTGCAGTTACCAGATTTAATCTAAGCAGAGATAACTCACCCCATGACAATATGGGCACCTGAGCACCCTGCATGTAATAACTGGAATCTGGTCCAGTGTATATTAAGAGGCATAAGTATTAAGAAATCATGCAGCACAGAGCAGCAACTCACCTTGCTGCACTTCCCCGCGTTACATGGAAAGGGCAGGAATACAGTCATATTAAACATTGTGCGGCACAATCCTGTCTTTTTTCTGCGCTGGCACACAATGTGTTGCCTAGTGCCAATGCAGGCACCCTTGCTCCATGGTGCAAGGGTGCCTGCATTGTCAGCAGGATTATTTTTGTGCAGGAAGTGGAACCTTCCTGCCCAAAACCAATCCAGACAGACATTTCCTCTTTCTATGTGCGCTGCAGAATGCAACACGCATAGAAAGAGGAAGTAACAAGGAGAAATAATATGTCTCCTCGTCATGCCTCACCTGGGGAGGTGTAGCATTTTGAAGCATTCCCAGGTCTACCGTTGATGGTAAATCTGGGAATGCAGCAAAATCCATGGGTGGATGTGTGGGAACACCCATGGTCCACCCATGGAACGCCTTCCCAGGGTGGAGTAATGCTAGTAGCGATTTGTGCTGCCTTACGCTAGATTTATCAAGACAGGGAAGGCCCCCCAAGATAGCCTTGCCTGGCTTAATAAATCTAACTTGAGTTTAGTTGCTCTTAGTTGCCATAATACAACGATTAGGTACCACTGTTCCATGGATATGCACAACCTGTCAAGAATGACCAGTTTTCTGTTAGCCCCAGCATTGTACCAAAAGACACAAGCAATTCTGTCATGAATGCACATAATATGGAATGAATTGCCATAATACCAGGGCCAGCATTTAACTGGCAGTGGGCATCATAACATAGATGCTGTCAAATTGCCAAAAATTATGGCCAGTTCACCAGGGTCAGTATTTTACTAGTGGATGGCATCATGCCAGCCAATACCAAAAGTTGGCAAGAATTACAACCCTTATGCAAGGACTAGCATGAATTTACCAGTGATAGTGAATGTGCATAGTTCTATGAATGCCCACAAGTTGCCATGAAATACCACTATTATGCAAGGTCCAGCATCTTACTAGGAATGGACAGTGGCCAACATCTCAAGGATGCCCACAAGTTGTCAAGTATAACCATTGATGTTCTAGGGACAGCTTTTTACCACCATTGTGTTAGAGCCAGCATTTTACCATTCTCACATACACACACACAAAATCAGGAGAGGGTGTATATATATATATATATATATATATATATATATATATATATATACATATATATATATATATATATATATATATATATATATATATATATATGTAAATATATATATGTATGTATGTATGTATGTGTATATGTATATATTTATATATATATATGCTGTACAAACTTTAATCCTGGCTCCCGCTGCTGTTCCGGATGGCTGCACCTCTGACCCACACAGCCAGCTACTACTCACAAACTCCCAATAAGTTTTCCAGGGGGTAGAAGGAGCAACTGAGAGAATCTCATGCAGAGACTGGGGGAGGAAAAGCAGGAGTGCCAAGGGTCAGACACGCAGAAGTGCCACCTGGGACAAGGTCCACCATGAGGGAGTTTCTCCAGGGTGGGGATCTGTCTAGCAAGAGATCCACTCTGGGAAAAGGAGATATCCCTTATAAGCATAAGTGCCCCATAATGGTCAAGTGGATGTGAGGGGGGCATCAGATGTCCTAAAGCATCCTGGGGCAGAGGGTGCAGGGGACATCAGATGCAGTTTCTTCTCCAGTGGAAGCATACTGTTTCTTGATTTTCCCCTTGATAGAATGGCCAGGAGGGGCACTCTTTTACCATTTCCTACGCAGAATAAGGAATTCCCTACCTGTATAGTATCAAGGTACTGAGTCATTTGCTAAAATTATTTTACAGTGCTTACTTCAAGGTGCTGCTTCACGCCACCATTGAGGCACATCTTAAATATATATATCATTGTTCTGTGAAGGTAGGATCCTGCCAAACGTCGCTAAACACTGTCAGCCAGTGCTTAATTTGAGTTAGTGGTTTACGGTGCTTGGCACATGCACTTAATTGCCCAAAGCCACATAGATGTGTTGCTTGCCTTATTTACAGTTGAACACAGCAGTGTGTTATTTATTCAGTACACATTAAAATTGACTAATGCTTCCGCTCAAGCCCTTCATATAGCTTGGGGGCTAAAATAGTCTAAACTGTCACACCTGTAGCAGTGTGATGATCAGGAGTTGTATTTGTATGCTCATTGGTGGCGCTGGCAGGGACAATGAGTGGTGTGAGCAGGAGTGACCTCCTGATGAGGCCCCTGGCACTTATGTTTTTTTAGCAAATCAAGCACTGCCCTCATCCCTATTTAGGTCCAGATGCAAAGGCTTATCCCAACAAGTGGGCATCTACAGGGACCTAGTAAACATTTAGGCCAGAATTTCAGAAAAGTGGTGCCGCATCCAATGCAGCGCCACTTATCCTGCGCCCCTCCCTCCACCATCTTGTGTGCACCGTATTTAATATAGGGTGCGCCATGGCGCAGGGTTAGGGGCAATAGCATCAACATTTTTGACGCTATTGATGTACTATGTAGGATTTGTGCCAAAATGTTGCTGCTAATCCTGCAGAGTACAAAGGGGCCCATTGAAAGCAACGGTATGCCCGCTTTTAATGCCTGCTCCGTGCAAGCATTAAAAATAGCCACTAAAAATGGTGCAGTGAAATCCGTTAGATTCCACAATGCCATTTTTGCTTTCCCCTGATATGGGGCACACCCCTTTGCAAACATTATGCATGGCACAGGCATAATGTTACGCAAGGAGTTACAAAGTGGTGCAATGCATGCATTGCACCACTTTGTAAGTATGCCAAAGCGATTTGGCCTTATTGGGCCACATTAGCGTAATAAATAATTACGCTAATGGGACGCAAGGAGGCAATAGGCCCTCTTAAATCTGGGCTTTAGAATCTTTCACCGGGTGTTTTGTAGGGCTGACTGATCCAACTCTAACAAAGGAGGTAGATAACACTTGGCATGAATCTTCACCAGCAAAGTTGGGAAATTTGAAGAAAAACAGTCAAATTCTCTGACTTCATCTTAGGTTATGTCATGTTATATGTGTTTTTATAGCGCACTCATCACCAGTGAAGGTATCCAGCAACCCTGTAGCTGGTGTATAAGGCCAACCCCAGGGACTTACTTGAAAAGTCAGGTATTTAGATTCTTGTGGAAGTCAAGAGGAGGAGGCTCATATGTGTTTTAGGATGTCATTCCAGACTGTAGGGGCCAGATATGAAAGTGTGTGGCCTCTTGCTCTGCTTTTGAGGTATGCTAGTGAGAGACTGGCAGAGCAGAGGTGTCTGGAAGGTTGGTGGATGTGAATTCATCTGTTCAGGTAGGCAGGGCCAGTGTTCTAGAGAGCTTTGTAGGTGTGGGTGAGAAGTGTGAGGTGTGTACTCTTGTGTATCATGAGCCAGGGAAGTTCCCTGAGGTGTGGTGAGATGTGAGCTCGACATGGGAAGTTGAGGACTAGAGGTAAATGTTCACTTAACAAGGCTGCCACATTTCCATTTGGTGAGCAGCTATAGCTGTGCTTGAAAGAGTCAATCAAGCCCCTCAAGATGTCCAGTAAAGGTGTGATTTCCTTCTGCAGGGAATCAATAAATGTGTGGCCCCGTTCAGACATGGATTTTTACTTGCTTGGCCATTCCCTACAGCTCAAATGTGTTCTGATCTGACACAGCAGTGGCCCCATGTATATTTAGGTGATAGGAGGGTATGGACCTTATCTGTTAGGTACAGTGGGTGTCTGGCATTGGTGAATGATAATTTTACACATTTGGAAAACTCTAACTCTCTTTTAATTCCCTAGTAGGAACAAAATAAGGCTCCTACTGAACTAATCCACCCTCTACATGTGCTTCTAATAACTGAAGAGGAAAGGAACACACAGTTAAGTGGCAGGACATTTTCTATGTGTGTTTGGGCCATGTCAGCCAGGAGGGGGCCTGGATTGTTCCTTGCCCAAACACAGATCTGAACTCATTATGTAATTTAGCGGGGTTCTGTTGGTGAGATGAAACTTTTTAAAAGTGCAGTAGGTCCGCAGACTGAGGTTTTAAGTCAGTGGACAGCCATGCCTAGCAATGATAGCAGAACTTCCTCTGAAGACTGCTGCCTCGTAACAGACTCTGCAGATATTTTTACAATTTAATTCACATTCTGGGATTTTACTTGGCTAAAATATTATTTATCTCTCCAGCCAATCAAAAAGTATCAGTTCCTTAGCAACAGAAGCCCATCTACCATTTTGTGAAGAAAAGGACTACTTTGCGCTTCAGAGATGGAGCCATGGCTGACAAGCTCAAAAACATATTCAAGGACCATCATCTGTTTCTTCATAGGAAGAAGATATTTGCACTGAACAGATGGTGGAACTGGAGGTGGGGATGAGGTCTGTACTACTTTGACACTTCAATCATGACACCACAACTTAAGTCAAAGTATGAGAAGAAGTACTCCAGATTTCTGCAAGAAGAGAAGAAAAAACAAACATTCACTAGCAAGTCAGGAATAAGAGAGACCCCAGAATATTCAGGAAGCAGTCCTGCAGGAAGCAGAAGAGAACAATCCTACCTCACCATTTTGTATTTGCAAGAATGGCAAATCCAGTATCTGGTGTGGATAGAACTACAGGATTGAGAATAAGAAGACGGAAGACATTTAAAACAATTCTGTCGATTTCACAAAAACTTGTTAAAAGTTTGTAAGTGATCATTTCAAAACAAATAGAGTAAAAACACCAAAACCCACAAAATTTAAAACAAACAACTAAAAATGGTTCTTTTGAGAGCCACCCATAAAACTCAACAGCAGAGCTTATCTCCTATGCCCAAAAAGGTGACTTGTAGAGGGTTGCGTGCACTGGGGTATAGCCCCTTTGGTGAACTAAGGGAACGATCATGTGCAGTGGAGGTTGACTACCTTTCTGGCCAGCTCCTGGAGCCAACCAACACTAATGTTCACCAGTGCACAAAATGGTTGGTTCCCTTTGGATGGTTGGGTGGAGGCCGAAGCCAAAGCCATACCTTGCAAACAAACTGCAACTGAAAACAGTAAAAAATCACAAAACACAATTTCAAAAAAAAAATCAGAAAAACACCACACAAAAAAACAAATGTTTATTTTTAAACCACTCACAAAACTTAACAAAAAATCCTGAGGCATATTTATGAGGGGATTTCTGTCATGTTTGACAATGAAACGTGCTACATGCAAACTCCAAATGAGATTTAAGAAGCCACGCACAGCCACTTTGCATGGCCCTGAGTGGCTTTATACATCTGGAATAAAGCAATGCAGCACAAATCACTGTGTTGCATTACTCTGCCCTGGGAAAGCATTCTATGGGCTTTGCATGGGCGCTCCCATGTAACTTTCATGGATTTTGACACATTCCTATATTTGTGGTAAACTTGGGAATGTGACAAAATCCTAAACCTTCCTAGGGGAGACATAATAAGGAGAAATATCGGTATTTCTCATTGTTGCTTCCTCTTTCTAAGTGTGCTGTTTCTGCAGCACACAGAGAGAAATATGCCTCAGGGGATTATGTTTGTGCAGGAAGGTGCCTCTTCCTGCCAAAAATAATCCTGCATGCAATGGGGCACCTTTGCCCTTGAAGCAAGAGTGACTGCATTGGCGCTAGGCAGCCAAAAGAGCGCCAGAGAAGGGGAAAAGGCAAGAATGCATCGTATTGATTTAAATATGGCAAATTCCTGCCCTTTTACTGTCATGCAGTGCCCTCCACATCTCCATGACTTATAGGCCCTTCAAGAACATTCTTGATGGCCTGTGTTCAAGGGGAGTTGGCCTCCTGTGATAAGTTCAGAACAGTGCCTATATATACACACACACACAGATATATTTATATATTTGCGTGTGTGTGTGTATACATATATACACACACATATATACATATACGTATATATACACACACATATATACATATATATGTGTGTGTGTGTATATATATATATATATATACGTATATATAAGTGAATATATTTATTTATATATATATATATATATATATATATATATATATATATATATAGGGAGCCACACAGCCTGTATTTTGGTGACACTCCACAGAGCGTATCTATAGGTATTTCTAGTTAGGACCATGGAAAGCGTTTCTTGTTTTGCTAAATAACTTTTCCGTCATTTGATGAATCTTCACAAAGTTTTCAAAACTAGTTTGCCACTCGCTTCAGCTGCTGTTTCAGTTGTTAATGGCCCTGAGGACCCATGCCCCCAGGGGCAGCTCATGCAATGTCCCGGGGTGCCCACCGCTGGGACATAGTGATTTCTCTGCCCATACTGGTGAAGGCAGGGAACCTGTGTTTGCTCTCATTTAGTGGGAGAAATTTAAAAGCTCCCATCAAGTGGGAGAAAACACTAAGCGGGTCATTCCGACCCTGGCGGTCGGTGGCCGCCAGGGCCACCGACCACGGGAGCACCGCCAACAGGCTGGCGGTGCTCCTACGAGCATTCTGACCGCGGCGGTTTAGCCGCGGTCAGACGCGGAAAGCCAGCGGTCTCCCGCTGACTTTCCGCCGCTCGTAGGAATCCTCCATGGCTGCGGAGCGCGCTCCGCAGCCATGGAGGATTCCGACTCCCCCTCCCGCCATCCAGTTCCTGGCGGTTCTCCCGCCGGGAACCGGATGGCGGGAGGGGGAGTCACGGGGCCCCTGGGGGCCCCTGCCGTGCCCATGCCTATGGCATGGGCACGGCAGGGGCCCCGGTAAGAGGGCCCCTAAAAGTATTTCAGTGTCTGCAAAGCAGACACTGAAATACGCGACGGGTGCAACTGCACCCGTCGCACCTTCCCACTCCGCCGGCTCTATTACGAGCCGGCGTCATCGTGGGAAGGGAGTTTTCCCCTGGGCTGGCGGGCGGTCTTGCGAAGACCGCCCGCCAGCCCAGGGGAAAACTCGGAATACCCTCTGCGGTCTTTCGACCGCGGAGCGGTATTTCGGAGGGGGGAAGTCTGGCGGGCGGCCTCCGCCGCCCGTCAGACTCAGAATTAGGCCCTAAGTCCCCTCCCAGTGGGCGGGAGCATGAAAAATGCTTCTGACTGCTGGGATTGGACTTTTCATCTGTTTCAGGCAGATGAAAAGACTGCTCCTACCCACAGAAAGCATCTTTAGCTGCTCCCTGCAGATAGGAGCAATGCTGATTCCTGCTAGAGGCGGGGAGTTAAGTTGGGCCTCGGGGGTATTGAGGCTCCTCTACGGCCCACAACCATAGTGTGATGGGTGCCCTCGGAGGGCACCAGAACACCCACCCCTTGTTGGCTGGGCCTCAGGGGATGATGTCCTTAGAGCCCAAATCGTCCTGGGAGGAGGTCACGTGCCCCTCCTTCCTATTTTGGACATTGGCTAGATCATGGAGGATTGGGTCCCCGGGCTGATATTGGCCTGGGAGGGGTGCGGCATGCCCCATCTTCTTCTTGCAATACAGCTGGGCCTCTGGGGATGGGGGTCCATGGGGCTAAAATAGACCCAGGGAGGTGGGCTGCACGCCTCCCTCACTCTTTTGCAGTATGGCCGGGCCTAGGGGATGGGAACCCTAGGGGACAAAATCAGTCGGGGAAGGGGGCTGCATGCACCTTCCCCCATAAATATAATGGCAGGCTGTGGGTGATGGGGACCTGGGGCCAAAATTGGCCCCACAAATTTTGCTGAGCCCTGGGGGCTGCGGTCCCCGGAGCCAAAATCTGGTCAGGTGTGGGGTCTGCATGCCCTTCTCCCCATTAAATAAGGTGTCAGGCCCCAAGCAATGGGCTCCCCGGGGCCAAAATCAGATTGGGGAGGGGGGCCATGTGCTATGATTGGCTGCCAGCAACATTAAGAAGAATGTTGCTGACCTCTATACCAGGACTTGGGGACACAGTTCCCTTCCCTGAAAATGTTTTTTTTAAATATGTAAGGGGGCAGGGTAGGGATACCTTGCCCCATCTAGCCATTATGGGGGTCCCAAAGGCCCACCCCAGGCAAGAAAATGTAAACGGGTGTTCATTTTTTAAACAATATTTTGGGAAGGGGGTATGAGTGAGTCCCCCCTCCCTGAGCTCATTTAGGCCTCAGGGTCTCTATCCCCTGGGGTCAACTTGTAAAAAAAAGGGGAGACAGGAATGTGGCCCTCCTCCCTGAGCCTGAAACAGCCCTGACGACCGCGTCCCTGGGGCCAAACACTTAAGCGTAGAGAAGGGGTGTGCACGCTCCCCTGCCTAAGCCAAATGGGCCCCATGGACTACGGGCTAAACACATTATTGCAGGAAAGGGGGGCCACGGTGTCCTCACCCTAAAGCCTTGAAAGGCCCCATTTACCCTATCCCTCGAGTCAAATTCAGGAGTCCTTCCTGGCAGAGTATCCACAGGTCGAGAAGTGTACTGAGTTGGGGGTATCTGAGGTCCAGTTCTTATGCCAAGTGGTGTGTTTCATCTGGGAAGACTTCAAAGAGATGCCTTTAAAGTGCCTAGACGTCCTGCCTTTCCTGTCCTGTCTCTAGACTCACTACAAGGGGGGTATGCAGCCTTTTATCGGTGGACAGGACACAGCCTATTCAGGTGTAAGTGAGGCTGTGTCCAGCGCCTCCCTCCCATTTTGCCTAGGCTGACCCATCAGCAGACAGATGGCCTATCAAGTCACACCTAAGCTCCCTTTATGTGTGGCTGTCTAGGGGAATACACAGAGCCCAGCTTTCCCCCATCCCAGACATGTGATCAGAGACAGGCAGAAGGCACCAAATGGATAAGACAAGAACATGCCAACTTTCTATAAGTATATTATACAGACAGAGAAAACCCCCTAAACCATAGATTCTTACAAATTTTGTATAGGCTACGTAATTACTCTGAGCCAATGTGTATCATCAATGCAATTTATAATCCCCCCAAAAAATCAATATTATCACACACCTGTGAATGAGCTTAACAACTGCACTGAAAACATTTATTTAAACAGCTAAATTAGCATAGTTGAGACACAAACCTTCTGCACAGTTAAAACGTACAACACTACTTAGACTTTTTCATTGGACAAATATCACATCTACAAGAAGCTTTTTGTGATGCATACACATAAAAACTTGACATTCACAAGGAAGTAACATACATTTAACATAAATTCACACAACTGACATTTACCTATAAATATCCATCATTTAGCTTTGACAAAACATGAATTTCCTTAACATAGGAGATGTGTTTGTCGTTCTGTTTATCATATGTCCAAGAACGACCCTCTGGGGTTGAGACACAATGTCCCACCCTTAGTTATTAGTTTAAGTGACTTCAATTGTCATCATTTCAATCCACTGGCTTATATTAGCCTTTATGATGGTGTTCCTTCAACCACAAAGAATTACACCAACACATTTCAACCTTCTATGGTTATATCGATTGAATGGGAAGGTCTTACACAAGGATTTCAAAGTTTACAAGTGGATACCACATAAGGGGCCATATTTATACTCCGTTTGCGCCGAAATTGCGTCGTTTTTTTTGACGCAATTTCGACGCAAAACTAACGCCAACTAACGCCATATTTATACTATGGCGTTAGAGGCGAATAGCGCCAAAGTTCCCGGAATGTGCGTCATTTTTTAGCGTGAACCCCTTCCTTGCGTTAATGATATGCAAGGGAGGCGTTCCCGTCTAAAAAATGACTCCCAGGCCTTTACGTGGTATTTATACTCCCGGGCAAAAGAGACGCCCGGGAGTTGGCGTGGCTAAAAACGGCGCATTTGCGCCACTTTTTAACGCCTGCTCAGGGCAGGCGTTAAGGGGCCTGTGGGCTCAAAATGAGCCCACAGGTGCCCTCCCATGCCCCCAGGGACCCCCCCTGCCACCCCTGCCCACCCCAGGAGGACACCCAAGGATGGAGGGACCCACCCCAGGGACATTCAGGTAAGTTCAGGTAAGTATAATTTTTTATTTTTTATATTTTTTTTTGGTGGCATAGGGGGGCCTTATTTGTGCCCCCCTACATGCCACTATGCCCAATGACCATGCCCAGGGGACAGAAGTCCCCTGGGCATGGCCATTGGGCAAGGGGGCATGACTCCTATCTTTACAATGATAGGAGTCATGTTGATGGGGGATGGGCGTCGTTAAAAAATGGCGCAAGTCGGGTTAAGACGATTTTTTCGACGTAACCTGACTTGCCCCATTTTAAGACGCCCATGCGCCATTTTCCCCCTACGCCGGCGCTGTCTGGTCTACGTGGTTTTTTCCCACGCAAACCAGGCAGCGCCGGTCTGATTGCGCCGTCTAACGCCATTCCATAAATACGGCGCCCGCTTGGCGCTTCAGAATGGCGTTAGACGGCGCAAAACTTTTTGACGCTAAACTGCGTTAGCGCAGTTTAGCGTCAAAAAGTATAAATAAGGCCAAAATATTTAAAAATATGTCACATAACTGAGGTGGAGCCTAATTATTGACAGGAACTAATGAAGGTAGTTTAGAATCCAAAGACTTAACATACCAGTCTTGACATGGTGAGGAGTCACAACATGATAGTTATGGTGTGGCAGGCGTGCAATCTTTTCCCCAGAGTGCCATGTGGTTTCACCTGAAGTACTAATCATGTGTGACCTTTGCAGGAAGAAACAGGCACTACTTTTCTATTAAACTTATTCAAAGGTGCTCCGTTTATATGTGCCTTTACCTGTGCACTTGTTCAATAGCTAGGGCTTTCCACCAATGAGTGGTTGCAGCCTTTTTAGTTGCCATCGTGTGCCAGGCGGTGGAGGATAGGGAGTCATGCAACTGCCCCTGTGAGGACCTTGAGGCCGAAGGAAAGGAAACACAACAGAAGCATGATGTAAGATGGCAAGGCATTACAGTTACAGGCTTCCATACAAAAGAGTGGCACTTTTGGTCATACTTTAGGGTAGGGAATGAATCCCTCCAGTATGGGCCTAGGGGAGTACATTGGAAGGGGGATTCCTTGGTTGGCCTTTATGTAAAAATGAAAGGAGTTGTTAGACCTGACAGCCTTAGGGTGGTCACCCCTAACTTTTTGCCTGCCTCCCTCCACTTTTTGGACACTGTTTTTGCTGGCTTTTAGACTCCACGCACTTTACCACTGCTAACCAGTGCTAAAGTGCATATGCTCTCTCACTTAAAACATGGTAACCTTGAATCATACCTGATTGGAATATTTAATTTACTTATAAGTCCCTAGTAATGTGCACTCTCTGTGCCTAGGGCCTGTAGATTAAATGCTACTAGTGGGCCTGCAGCACTGGTTGTGCCAACCACTTAAGTAGCCCCTTTTCCTTGTCTCAGGCCTGCCACTGCAAGGCCTGTGTGTGCAGTTTCACTGTCACCTCGACTTGGCATTTAAAAGTACTTGCCAAGCCTAAACCTCCCCTTTCTCCACATATAAGTCACCTCTAATGTGTGCCCTAGGTAACCCCTAGAGCAGGGTGCTGTGTGGGTGAAAGGCAGGACATGTACCTGTGTAGTTTACATGTCCTGGTAGTGTAAAACTCCTAAATTCGTTTTTGCACTACTGTGAGGCCTGCTCCCTTCATAGGCTAACATTGGGGCTGCCCTCATACAGTATTGAAGTGGTAGCTGCTGATCTGAGAGGAGTAGGAAGGCGTAGGAAGGTCATATTTAGTATGGCCAGAATGGTAATATAAAATCCTGCTGACTGGTGAAGATGGATTTAATATTACTATTCTAGAAATGCCACTTTTAGAAAGTGAGCATTTCTTTGCACTTAAATCTTTCTGTGCCTTACAATCCACTTCTGGCTGGGCTTAGTTGACAGCTCCTTGTGCATTCACTCAGACACACCCCAAACACAGGGTACTCAGCCTCACTTGCATACATCTGCATTTTTAATGGGTCTTCCTGGGCTACGAGGGTGGAGGGCCTGCTCTCACACAAAGGACTGCCACACCCCCTACTGGGACCCTGGCAGACAGGATTGAACTGAAAGGGGACCTGGTGCACTTCTTAGCCACTCTTTGAAGTCTCCCCCACTTCAAAGGCACATTTGGGTATAAAACAGGGCCTCTGCCCTACCTCATCAGACACTTGCTGGAGAAGAAACCTGAACCAGAAACTACATCCTGCCAAGAAGAACTGCCTGACTGCTCAAAGGACTCACCTGTCTGCTTTCTACAAAGGACTGCTGCCTTGCTGTTAGCCTGCTGCCTTGCTGAACTCTTGTCTGGCTGTGAAAGTGCTCTCCAAGGGCTTGGATAGTGCTTGCCTCCTGTTCCCTGAAGTCTCAGGACCAAAAAGACTTCTCTTTTTCACTTGGATGCTCCGTGCGCCGAAATTTCCGACGCACAGCTTGTTCCGCGGCGAGAAAAACCCTGCACACCGACGCTGATCGACGCGACGCCTTCGGTACGACCGTAACTTCGACGCACGGCTTTGCAAGGACAATGCCGCCCGACCTCCAGAGGAGAAATCGACGCGACGCCTGCCTTGAGATCGAAATTTCGACGCGCAGCCCCGCAGAACGACGCGCAGCCGGAAAACAAGCAGGAAAATCCACGCACAGACCCAGGACATCTGGTAATCCCCGCGATCCACATAAAGAGACTGTCCGCGCGCCGGAAAACGACGCACGACTTCCCCGCGGGAAAAATAACGACGCGAGTCTGTGTGTGCTGGGGAGAAATCGACGCACACACCCTTTATCCACGTATCTCTTCTTCTGTGGCCCTCTGAGGAGATTTTCCACTCCAAACCAGGTACTTTGTGCTTGAAAGAGACTTTGTTTGCTTTTTAAAGACTTAAGATACTTTATATCACTTTTCAGTGATATCTCTATAAATTCACATTGCAACTTTATTCGTTTTGACCTACAATTATCCTGATAAATATTATATATTTTTCTAAACACTGTGTGGTGTATTTTTGTGGTGCTATATGGTGGTATTGTATGATTTATTGCACAAATACTTTACACATTGCCGTCTAAGTTAAGCCTGACTGCTCGTGCCAAGCTACCAGAGGGTGGGCACAGGATAATCTTGGATTGTGTGTGACTTACCCTGACTAGAGTGAGGGCTTTTGCTTGGACAGGGGGTAACCTGACTGCCAACCAAAAACCCCATTTCTAACATTGGTGATCAGCGGTGAGGATAGGACTTGTGTTTGTGCACTGACATACAGTAGCTAATTATTTCACTACCTACCCACAGTTGAAGGTCAACTTGATTTTTATCTCTTCTGCAAAATTTCATTTTTTTTCTTGCTGACAATTTTCAAAAACTAAATCCTCACTCAACATGTCTCTGACTGGGTCTCAAATGGGAGACTTTGACCTAGTCCTGTTGGATACATATACGGTCAAACAGCTAAGAGGGTTCTGTAGGGCAATGAGGGTACCCACCCAAGGGGCCTCCAAAAAGGAGGACTTTCAAGTGGCGCTGAGGGCCTGGGCAGAAGCCCATTTAGAAGAGGATGATGAGGAAGAGGGGCCAGAAAATGGCCCTTCAGAGGATTTGTTGCTATCTGTGGATGATGTTACCACTGCAATTGTGCCCCCTCCCAGACCAGGGAGCAGTGTCTCTGTGCAAAGCCTGACCGCAGAGGAAAGGAGAGAGGAAAGGGAGTTCCAATTGCAAATGGCAAAACTGAAAATTGAGGCTCAACAGGAGGAAAGAAGGGCTGAAAGAGAAGCCAAGCAAGCTGAGGCTGAAAGAGCAGCCAAACAAATTGAAGCTGAAAGAGAAGCCAAACAAGCTGAAGCTGAAAGAGCAGCCAAACAGGTGGAAGCTGAGAGAGCTTTGGCTGAAAAGAAACTATTGTTGGCTCATGAACTGAGTCTCAAGGAGCTGGAGATCAAGGCGAGACAGTCTGAATCCAGCAATAATGGTGGCAGCATACAGACAGGACCTGCTGGAGAAAAGAAGGTTTGTATACCCAAAAATGTGGTGCCCAGTTTTGTGGTGGGAGATGACATAGATAAATGGTTAGCTGCTTATGAAGTTGCACTAAGGGCTCATGAGGTTCCTGAAGGGCAATGGGGGGTAGCTATGTGGGGTTATGTGCCGCCATTGGGGAGGGACACACTTCTCACATTGGATCAACCTGATCAAAACACATACCCACTTCAGAAAGCCACTTTACTTGCCAAGTTTGGGCTGACCCCTGAGGGATACCGTCAGAAGTTCAGGGACAGCACCAAACAAACCGCACAAACATGGGTAGATTTTTTTTACTTTTCCAGTAAGTCACGGAATGGATGGGTGCGGGGCAACAAAGTAGATGATTATAAAGGGTTATATGACTTGATTCTGAGAGAGCATATGCTTAATACTACTTTTACAGAGTTGCGGCAGCACTTAGTGGATAGTAAGCTGACTGATCCAAGGAAGCTTGCTGAGGAGGCGGACCTCTGGGTTAGCACCAGAGTGTCCAAGAAGGTACCTGGGGGGGACACCCACAAAGGTGGTCAGGGTTCCCAACAGAAGAAAGAGGGGGGGGATAAACTTACAGATAAGGAACTCTCCAAAGGCCCCCAAAAGAATTCCCAGGGAGGGGGTGGCAACCATTCCTTTTCCAGATTTGGGAAAGAGCCAGGGACATATGATAGGTCAGGGAAATCCAACCCCAAATGCATGGAGTGTTACCAGTATGGTCACTATAAAGGCGACCCCCAGTGCTCCAAGAGAGCACCGTCCACTACCAGACAGACACCTGGGTTGACTAGTGTAGCGCTTGGGGGGAGTTGGACCCAGATAGCTTTGGGGAACAGGTAGAGATTTCCCTAGTGTCCCTGGGAGAAGGAGAAATGGTGCCCAAAGCCCACATGCCCCAAAATACTTCCAAGTACAGGCAGTGGGTCACCATTGATGGGCAGAAGGTGGAGGCTCTGCGTGACACAGGAGCCAGTATGACTACTATCAAGAGTCAGCTGGTGTCAACAGAGCAGATAGTCCCTAATACATTCCACCATGTCATAGTCGCTGACAATCGTGAGAGTCACCTACCGGTGGCTCTGGTTCCCTTTGAGTGGGGGGGGGGTCTCTGGTACTCTGAAAGTAGCTGTGAGTCCTGCCATGCCTGTAGATTGTCTGTTAGGCAATGATCTTGAGCATACTGCGTGGAAAGAAGTGGAGCTCAGATCTCACCTGGAGATGTTAGGGTTACCTGAGTGGGTCTGCATGACCACACGGTCCATGGCTGACCGAGAGGGAAGTCAAGGGCGTCTGGAGCCTGGAACAATGGCCCAGAGAGCTGCCAAGAGGAGGGGCAAGGGGCGCGGGAAACCGGTCCCAGAAGTTCCCGCAGTGGTTGACGGGGCTCCTGAGGAGGAGGCTCCCGAGCCAACTGGGGAAGACATTGCCACCCTAGGTGACCTACCGGAGCTTGCTGGCTGGCAAGTTGAGGGTGGACCCACCAGGGAGGAATTCTGCAAGGCGCAGAAAGAATGTCCCACTCTAGAGGGTCTGAGGAAGCAAGCCTCAGACCAGGCGGCAGGTGAAGCCTCTGGCGATCACCACATATAATGGGAGAATGATCTCCTCTACAGTGAGCCTAAGGTTCCGGCCTTTGGGGCAGCGCGTACGCTGGTGGTCCCCCAGTGTTACCGAACCTTCCTACTGGGTCTGGCTCACGACATTCCCCTGGCAGGACATTTGGGGCAAGGCAAGACCTTTGACAGGCTTGTCACCCACTTTTATTGGTCCAGAATGAGGACAAACTCAGATAAGTTCTGTAGATCTTGTCCTACCTGCCAGGCCAGTGGTAAAGCAGGGAAAAGGGTTAAAACCCCCCTGATTCCACTTCCTGTCGTTGGCACCCCCTTTGAAAGGGTGGGCATCGACATTGTTGGTCCATTGGACCCCAAAACTGCCTTAGGCAACAGGTTCATCCTGGTTTTGGTGGACCATGCCACCCGTTACCCAGAGGCAATCCCTCTGAGGACCGTAACTGCACCAGTGGTGACCAGAACTCTGATGGGAATATTTACCCGTGTGGGATTCCCAAAGGAGATAGTGTCTGACAGAGGCACTAACTTCATGTCTGCATACATGAAGTCTCTGTGGGATGCGTGTGGTGTAACCTACAAGTTCACCACACCCTATCACCCCCAATCTAATGGTCTTGTGGAGAGATTCAACAAGACCTTGAAAGGCATGATTGGTGGCCTACCTGAGGCCATGAGGCGTAAGTGGGACGTCCTCTTACCATGCCTTCTCTTTGCTTACCGAGAGGTCCCCCAGAGGGGTGTGGGGTTCAGTCCCTTTGAGCTTCTCTATGGGTACCCTGTCAGGGGTCCCTTAAGCATTGTAAGGAGGGGTTGGAGAGAGCTCCAAAGGCACCCCCTCAGGATGTGGTCAGCTACATGTTGGCCCTCTGCAACCAGATGACCCGCTTCTGGAAAGAGGCCCAAAGTAACCGTGAGGCCAGTCAAGAGGTAATGAAACGCTGGTATGACCAGAAGGCCACCCTAGTAGAGTTTCAACCTGGAGACAAAGTGTGGGAGCCAGTAGAGCCTAGAGCTCTCCAAGACCGCTGGTCTGGCCCATTTGAAGTAAAGGAGCGGAAAGGGGAGGCCACTTACCTAGTGGACCTCCAAACCCCTAGGAACCCCCTAAGGGTGCTCCATGTCAACCGGCTAAAGGCTCATTTTGAGAGGTCTGAGGTCAACATGCTTCTGGTCACAGATGAAGGAATGGAAGAGGAGAGTGAACCTCTCCCCGACCTCCTCTCTGCCCAAGAAGGTGATGGGTCAGTGAAAGGGGTCATCCTCTCTGACTCCCTGACTCTAAACCAGAAAGGAGACTGCTATGAGCTGTTGGAGCAGTTCTCCCCCCTGTTCTCCCTTACTCCTGGACTGACCCACCTCTGTGTCCATGACATTGACACCGGTGACAGTCTCCCTGTGAAGAACAAAATTTACAGGTTATCGGATAAGGTGAAAGCCAGCATCAAGGAGGAGGTCTCCAAGATGTTAGCTTTAAGGGTTATTGAGAAATCCAGAAGTCCCTGGGCCAGCCCAGTGGTGTTGGTCCCTAAGGCTACTGCCCCAGGTACGAAGCCAGAACTCCGGTTCTGTGTGGACTACCGGGGTCTCAACTCAGTCACCCGGACTGATGCTGACCCCATCCCCCGAGCTGATGAGCTCGTTGACAGGCTGGGCGCTGCCAAGTTCCTGAATACATTTGATCTTACTTCAGGGTACTGGCAGATCGCCCTGACTGAGGGGGCTAAAGAGAGATCCGCATTTTCAACCCCTGATGGCCATTACCAGTTCCGGGTGATGCCATTTGGATTGAAAAATGCCCCCGCTACTTTCCAACAGTTGGTTAACGGGGTCCTAGCTGGCAAGGATGCCTTCTGTGCAGCCTACCTGGATGACATAGCTGTCTACAGTTCCAGCTGGGAGGAACACCTGCTCCACCTCAAGGAGGTGCTTCAGGCCCTGCAACAGGCAGGCCTGACCATCAAGGCTAGTAAGTGCCAGATTGGGCAGGGTTCCGTGGTGTACTTGGGACACCTAGTGGGTGGTGGCAAGGTGCAGCCACTCCAGGCCAAGATTGAAACTATCAAGGCCTGGCAACCACCTAGAGCTCAGACTGAGGTGAGAGCCTTTTTAGGCCTTACCGGATACTACCGCAGATTTGTCAAGGGCTATGGTACCATTGTGTCACCCTTGACAGAACTCACTTCCAAGAAACAACCTAGGTTGGTGAATTGGACAGAGGCTTGTCAGAAAGCCTTTGACTCCCTGAAGGAAGCCATGTGCACGGCCCCGTGCTTAAGGCCCCTGACTATTCCCAGGAATTTATCGTGCAGACAGACGCTTCAGAGCATGGCATAGGGGCGGTCCTAGCACAGCTAAATGAGGAGGGCCTAGACCAACCAGTAGTCTTTATTAGCAGAAGGCTATTACCACGGGAACAGAGGTGGAGTGCTATTGAAAGAGAAGCTTTTGCTGTGGTCTGGGCACTGAAGAAGCTAAGACCCTACCTGTTTGGGACAAACTTCCGGGTTCAGACAGACCACAGGCCCCTCAGATGGCTCATGCAGATGAGGGGTGAGAATCCAAAACTCTTGAGGTGGTCCATTTCCCTACAGGGGATGGACTTTATGGTGGAACATCGCCCCGGGGTTGACCACGCCAATGCTGATGGTCTCTCCAGATACTTCCGCCTTAGCGATGAGAGCTCCCAGGAGGTCGGGTAGCTCTCCCCACTTTCAGCTGGGGGGGACACATGTTAGACCTGCCAGCCTTAGGGTGGTCACCCCTAACTTTTTGCCTGCCTCCTTCCACTTTTTGGACACTGTTTTTGCTGGCTTTTAGACTCTGCGCACTTTACCACTGCTAACCAGTGCTAAAGTGCATATGCTCTCTCCCTTAAAACATGGTAACCTTGAATCAGACCTGATTGGACCATTTAATATACTTATAAGTCCCTAGTAATGTGCACTCTCTGTGCCTAGGGCCTGTAGATTAAATGCTACTAGTGGGCCTGCAGCACTGGTTGTGCCAACCACTTAAGTAGCCCCTTTTCCTTTTCTCAGGCCTGCCACTGCAAGGCCTGTGTGTGCAGTTCCACTGTCACCTCGACTTGGCATTTAAAAGTACTTGCCAAGCCTAAACCTCCCCTTTCTCCACATATAAGTCACCTCTAATGTGTGCCCTAGGTAACCCCTAGAGCAGGGTGCTGTGTGGGTGAAAGGCAGGACATGTACCTGTGTAGTTTACATGTCCTGGTAGTGTAAAACTCCTAAATTCGTTTTTGCACTACTGTGAGGCCTGCTCCCTTCATAGGCTAACATTGGGGCTGCCCTCATACATTATTGAAGTGGTAGCTGCTGATCTGAAAGGAGTAGGAAAGTCATATTTAGTATGGCCAGAATGGTAATATAAAATCCTGCTGACTGGTGAAGTTGGATTTAATATTACTATTCTAGAAATGCCACTTTTAGAAAGTGAGCATTTCTTTGCACTTAAATCTTTCTGTGCCTTACAATCCACGTCTGGCTGGGCTTAGTTGACAGCTCCTTGTGCATTCACTCAGACACACCCCAAACACAGGGTACTCAGCCTCACTTGCATACATCTGCATTTTTAATGGGTCTTCCTGGGCTGGGAGGGTGGAGGGCCTGCTCTCACACAAAGGACTGCCACACCCCCTACTGGGACCCTGGCAGACAGGATTGAACTGAAAGGGGACCTGGTGCACTTCTTAGCCACTCTTTGAAGTCTCCCCCACTTCAAAGGCACATTTGGGTATAAAACAGGGCCTCTGCCCTACCTCATCAGACACTTGCTGGAGAAGAAACCTGAACCAGAAACTACATCCTGCCAAGAAGAACTGCCTGGCTGGTCAAAGGACTCACCTGTCTGCTTTCTACAAAGGACTGCTGCCTTGCTGTTGGCCTGCTGCCTTGCTGAACTCTTGTCTGGCTGTGAAAGTGCTCTCCAAGGGCTTGGATAGAGCTTGCCTCCTGTTCCCTGAAGTCTCAGGACCAAAAAGACTTCTCTTTTCCACTTGGACGCTCCGTGCGCCGAAATTTTCGACGCACAGCATGTTCCGTGGCGAGAAAACCGCCGCACACCGACGCTGATCGACGCGACGCCTTCGGGACGACCGTAACTTCGACGCACGGCTTCGCAAGGACAACGGCACTCGACCTCCAGAGGAGAAATCGACGCGACGCCTGCCGTGAGATCAAAATTTCGACGCGCAGCCGGAAAACAAGCAGGAAAATCCACGCACAGACCCGGGACATCTGGTAATCCCCGCGATCCACAGAAAGAGACTGTCCGCGCGCCGGAAAACGACGCACGACTTCCCCGCGGGAAAAATAACGACGCTGGGGAGAAATCGACGCACACACCCTTTTTCCACGTATCTCTTCTTCTGTGGCCCTCTGAGGAGATTTTCCACTCCAAACCAGGTACTTTGTGCTTGAAAGAGACTTTGTTTGCTTTTTAAAGACTTAAGATACTTTATATCACTTTTCAGTGATATCTCTACAAATTCACATTGCAACTTTATTCGTTTTGACCTACAATTATCCTGATAAATATTGTGTGGTGTATTTTTGTGGTGCTATATGGTGGTATTGTATGATTTATTGCACAAATACTTTACACATTGCCTTCTAAGTTAAGCCTGACTACTCGTGCCAAGCTACCAGAGGGTGGGCACAGGATAATCTTGGATTGTGTGTGACTTACCCTGACTAGAGTGAGGGCTTTTGCTTCGACAGGGGGTAACCTGACTGCCAACCAAAAAAACCATTTCTAACAGGAGTCATTTAGGAAACTGTTGTATGGGGTGGCGTGCTTGTTCTCAATACTGCAGAGTTCGGAGACATACCTTCAATGCATGAATCAATCCCTTGAGTTCTAGCTACACCTCCAGTCTGAGGGGCTGCACATGTATTTTCACTGCACACACAGTGAAATTCTTTCTTCAAAGAGCTTATTTCAAATTCAGTGGAAGGAAGCTCAAACAACTTAAAAGTATTATGGGCTTTATCGGAGCACTTTCTGTAAGTGGCATTTTCAGAATTGCAATTTAAAATCCCACTTCACCATAAATTGTGACCTTAAATTGTGATTCCAGATACACCAAACTCGAAAAGTCTTCCAGATTGTAAAGTACACTTGTAAAATGTAATAAGGTAATCCTAATGTTAACCTATGGGAGAGATGGGACTTGCAGTGATGAAAAACTAATTTAAGAGTTTTTCCCCACCCAGACATGTAAAACATAAAACTACATGTGCAACTTTTTTAATACTTTGCACCCTGCCCTTGAGGCTGTCTGAGGCCTACCGTCAGGGTGACTTATATTTAATACAAAGAAAGGTTTTAGAATGGCAGAGGATTGACTTTGCCAGGCGAAATGTCAGTTTTAAAACCACACACACAGGCTTTGCAGTGGAAGGCGTGACACAGGTGTAAAGGGCTACATAAGTGAGTGCCACAATCAGTGCTGGAGGCCCATTAGTTGCATTTAGTTTACAAGTCCTTGGTACATATAGTGCACTGTATTAGGGACTTATAAGTAAATTAAATATGTCAATTAGGGATAAGCCAATGTTACCACATTGAAGGGAAAGAGCGCAAGCACCTTAGTACTGGTTAGCAGTGGAAAGGACTTAGGCCAGCAAAAACGAAGGCTGAAAACACAGGGAGGTCTGAAGGCAGAAGATTTGGGGAAACAACACCAAGGATGCTGGGTCTAATATTCAGTTAATATAAAAGCTCGTGGAACCATGTGTTATGCATTTGTAGGAGTCAGATCTGCTGGTAAAAGTATTTCCTTTGTTAGAATATTCTAATTGTGGCTCACACAAGGAGCAGAAGTCTGCATTTCATATATATAAAAACCTAATGCATTAATTTGCAGCACTTGAGTACTATCTTTTAAATATTCAATGCATTTTTAAGCAATTGACTACATTTTTTAGGGAGAAAAGAAAACTATTCTCAAGCAGTCGACTAATTCAGTTTTTCTATCAAATCGTACAAAATAAAACAAGCTACTAAGCTGTGTAATGGATTGTTCTATTCTTTGAACTATTGGTTTTGCAACCAAGCACAAAAAAGGTCGAAGTGACCGCATAACATAAATGCCTTATTTGAATTCCAGTTCTGAAAATGTTTAGGTTCAAGAACATTAATCTTGGGCGATGCATCATTAGAATGCAATAAAGCAAAGTATCACTCTCTCTGTTATGGATGCAGCAAAATGCAGTAAAGGGGTCTGCATTTGATACAAAGGTTTTCTCAGCGTTAAACATGCTGATTTGGTGATGAAGAGTGGGAAAATGCTTCCCAAATGGGGCATCCTGTACCTTTTGACAGTTGATTAACTTCAGGAAGCCATCTATTTTAATGTAAGATCTTTGGAAACCTCTACATTTGTAACTCCATATGAACGCACATATATAGAAGCGAGTAAATGAGACAGGGTAGCTTAACATTCTTTGCTAAACCACTTTACATTCATAAGTCATCAGCGTAGCTCATGTGGCTCTTTGCTGCAACAGTCTTCTGTTGTCCCGTTAATTTCGGAAACATGCTCAACAGCACAAGGTCGGTGAGGTTCACCAAATAATCCAGTACAAAACATTATTTACGTTAATAGGTAATAAAATATGTGTATTTATGGAAACATGGTTGATATAAGACCATGGATACAGAGTCATGGAGAGGTGAAAAAACAGGATTTCAATGAAGGATTAAACAATCTTTTTTCTTATTTGAGAAACCTTTCTTTTAAAGTAAGGTTAAAGAGTGGAGCTAGAGAAGGTGAATACCAGTGATGAGGCCCAAGCAAGTTAAAAGACTGGATGCATGCTATCTGTCTATCTATTTATCTATCTATCTATCTGTCTATCTATCTATCTCTCTCTCTATCTATCTATCTATCTATCTATCAATCTTCACTTAAAAATCCAAAGGTTACAGGGCCGTTATAGTTAGGTTCACATTTTACTCATACAAAACCACAGACATTTAGCAGTTATAGTCATGGTTATCTCGCACCCTCACCATGCACTGCTAGCTGCACTGCACCACATTACACCAGTCATGAGATCACTTATGACATCATTGATAATACCACCATAACATTTGCAAAAAAAATGATTGATGAGAAAACTGTGCATGGCGGGGGTACGATTTATGGTTACCTGAGGGTGCGAGTTATAGATACTTGAGATAACCATAACTACAACTGCTGAATATCGATGGCTTTGTGCAAGTAAATTCAGATCCTATCTATAATGTCCCTGAAACCTTTGTTTTTTTAAGAGATATATATATATATATATATATATATATATATATATATTCATATATATATGTGATAACAGTAAGTCTGCTCCCAGCGGGCAGGAGCAAGAAAACTGCTCCTCCCCGTTGGGAGCGGACTTTTCATCTGTTTCTTTGCCCGCTGTCAAGTGCAAAAGTGCAAGAGCAATGCCGGCTCCCACTGGAGGTGGGGAGACTGGCAGTGACCACAGGGACATTCAGGATCTCCCCGTGGCCCGGAAAACTGCACTGTGCTGCCTCCTCCTCTTTTATTAATTGAACGGGTCCTTGGGCCAAAATCAGCCTGGGGAGGGCCTCTTGCACTAATTGGCTGGGCCCTGGGAAGGGGTCCCAAGGGCTGAAATTGGCCATGGGAGGGGGGCCATGCACCCCTCTCCCTTTTCAGTAATTGGGTGGGCCCCAGGGGGATGAGGTCCCTTGGGCCGTTACTGGCCTGGGGGGAGGGTTGTGTGCCTCTCTCCTGGGTTTCCTGCTTATTGGAGGGGGAGCACAGGGACTGGCCTGCAGACCAGACCCTGCCACTGATAACCCTGCCGATCACGACTGATGGCTTGGTGAGGCATGAGGGTGGGTGCATATAGGTGGTTGGCTGCAGTGCCTGGCCACAGACCGGGCCCTGTGGCTGAGCTGGCACTGCACATGGCCAAAGTCCATGCATGGAGCATGGTTGGAAGCCTGTAGGTGGTTGACTGCAGGTCCTGGCCAAAGGCCGGGTGTGGCGCAAGGTTTTGTGCCTATGGGGGTTGGCCACAGGGCCTGGCTGCCGGCCCATGCCCTGCGCCCTACTCGCACCTTTGTGGCGTGATGTTAGGTGCCTACGGGGGTTGGCTGTTACCCTTGCAGCGCATAACCAATGACTGTGTATGGCGGGTGGTTTGTTGCCTACCGGGGTTGGACGCAGGGTCTGGCCACAGGTTAGGCCTTGTGACCAAACCACACCGTGCACAACTGAAGGCTGGGTTTGGATTAACCTATGTAATTAAATCTTACTTAACGTTACAAAATCCTAGAAATTCACTGAGAAAAAAAAAGGTTGCATGGACATTATAGTTAGGAAATATAATTTAAAAAAAACATTAGAAATTGAAATGAACCTAACTAGAATGTCCCGGCAATTTTTGTTTTTTTCAGTGAAAAAAATAAAATTAAATTATATATATATATATATATATATATATATATATATATATATATATATATATATATATATATATAAACCTTACTTCCTGCAAAATGACAGATTATGAAAATCACTCTTTCTGGCCCAAGATCTAGCTTTCTGCCAAATTTGTGGTAATACTCTTCATAAGAAGACTCAGACACCACCAGGAACGGATGCGCATGACTTTACATACCAATATTCTCAGTGGCTAATTTGAGAAAGAAAGTGCTCGTCCCCAAAACGCAGGGGATCTCAGGAGGGTGTACGGGTAGGTGAGGCAGATCTCATAGCTAGGATCTGTAACAGCAGCTCCAAGCTCCAATCATCTCTTTCAGATCTGCTTTTCCTTTTGCTGATCAGTCAGCTTAGTCAGACAGCAACATGCACTCAATTCTGGAAGTAACAGTTTTTATTTTATTTCCATTAAGGTTTCTAATTTTTAGAAATAGAAAAAGGACAACTAATACACTGACTAGTGAAGGAACACAGTATTGGCTGTTCTTCTTTTTCCATGAACTTTTGGGGGCATATAAGACGGACTGACCCTGCCAACCCCCACAGCTCTCCAAATTAAGGCAGTGGCATCTTCAAATAGGCACACCATGGGAACCTGAAAAGAGTTCTGGCCCCTTGAAGTACGTGCTGGTAGGGCTCACTAGCGACCACAGACACACATTACATTCCAAGTTGATCTCTTTCACACAGTCCATTTACGGAATGAGCTATAACCAGTCCATGAAGGTCCTGCACATTGGTTCCAGATCTTTCTCAGGTTATGTCAATGGCGTCACCCCAGCTGCACGTTTTACCATTCTGCTCAAGAGGCTATTTCTCACCATACCGCCTCTGCTATATTAATTAGAGCAGTGCATACTTTGGCAGCGTGGTAGTTGTGTTAAGATAAATAAAACTAACCAGATTGTACAACTAATGCACCGTACATACTAAAAAGAACATCAAGTGCACCCCGTTCGCTGCTCTCCTTTTCTTGTGACCAAAGAGGAGCATTTCCAGCTTTCGGCTGGATTTTGAACTCAAAATGGCTGCTTGATATCTATAGCATGACAACTAATTTGATCCATAAAGAGGTGGTTCGCACATATCAGCATTGTTTCTTATTACCTGCATAGTGAGGTTTTATTTGTACATCAGTTTAGTCAAACCAGAAACAAACACTTCAGAGGTTAAAGTCTGGTATGTCGTACACTTCAGACAATGATTATGTCTAACCTGGGAGCTAGTCACGCTGAACAGAAAATCAAACATCAAAATGGATGTGCATAACTCTACCCTGCAAATGTATTCATAAATTGCCAAATGTTTCAAATAGTCTTAAAAGTGACTTTCACTGCAATGAAAACTCAAATACTTGGCTATAAGGCATAATCAATAGACGGAACAGGGCAGTTCATCTTAGAAAGGAGGCTTGCACTGTTCGGCTCCTTAAGCAGTTCTGCTAATCACTGCCTGAGTGTGGAAGAAAAAGGAGAATACTGGCAGCTGGGGAGGGAGAGCGAGCAGAGGAGAGAAAGAGATGTAGAGGGATACTGCGAGACCACATTAGGAGAAAGGGAGAAGCGAGAGGGATAAAGACAAGAGAATGTAAGAGAATGAGCGAAGAAGGCGAGAGTGTACAAGAAGCCGAGAAAGAGACTCGGTCTCAGGTAAACAACAAACAAATATGGTTAGGGAGTAAAAGAGACAAAAAAATCGAGTAATTGGACAATGGTGTGAGGGGGAAAGCAAAGCGTTTTTTATAAGAACGATTAACTTGAACTTGACGGTTAATAATCATCAATGAAGCCCTCTTTTGTGGCTGGCCAGATGAGCAGTCACTTAGATAAAAAAATACGACTTGCACGACCAACGTAAATTTAATAAAAGCTAAACAAGTAGGTACTAAAATTAAGACATTTAATTTTTCAAAATAGTAGTGTGCATTTTAAATATATTCCTAACCTACCAATGTATGCCCTGAACCTGCATAATTGGTCTTAAACAAGTTCTTCTTATTCAAAATGGCCCAGCGAGTTAAGATAGTTAACATTGCATGCATCGCCATCAATATATATGCAATGCTAAAGTTCTAAATTACATATTATGGGGCGGTGAGACGGATCTGCAGTCGGTTCTGCGTGCAAAGATCTGAATGTCATCAGCTGGAATGTAAAGGCTTTGTTATGGCGAGAGCTGGGAATGTTCCACTTTGTTCACAAGAAAGGGAGAGGAGGGAACGGGGCAGGACTCGGAAACTCTTGCGCGGTTTTGCCATTGTTGCACTTGTAATGCAGGTAAGAATGAGTAAATTCTACAAATTTCAATCTACTGCTTTGTGTGAAGGAATTGCTTTAGTAGTTTGTGCAGCAGAACTGATGAAAGGCCTTGAGAACACCCCTGTTCGGTGACACAGTTGTCGGCATCCTCACTCGAGAACCACCCCCCACCCATTTTACTGCACCGCTAATGGTCACAGTCTAATCCACTGAATAATCTCCTGTCAGCTTGTGTGACAAGGTATTAGCTCGGTGTCATCAGATGCTACTTTTCCACTACAAGTAACAACAAATTGTTTCTAATTTACACTCCATGAGGCGAAAGGTGCAGCACGGGCAAAGACGCTGATGTATGCACACATTCAGCCAGATGTCCCCCACCCCACCCCTCAGAAATGGTCAATTGAATCAAATGCTAGCATGCAGAAACTGTGCTGCAGTAAGCACTCCAATCTGATTTGTGTAGTCATGAGCACCATCAGCATGAATGATTCTGGCTTATAAAATTCAGATAAGCTGGAAGACTTTGGACATTTATGTTTTATGATTTTATAGAAAGAAAGTATGGTTTCTTTTTGAGGCAGGCGAAAATACAATCTTGCTTGTGAGGCTAGAAATAGGATGCTTTGCTCTAGCTAGTCTGTCATGTGTATTCGTCAGCTATATCCTTTCTGCTGTTTAGCAACTTGCAAAAATTCCAGTGAGATGATAGGAAACCTTTTGTGTACAACAATAGGATACATCACCTTGAAAGGCAGGGGTCCAATCAAATGCTGGGGTCTTGGAGTAAATAGTCGTATAATCCAATAAATAAGATGCTTAGGGCCTGATTTAAGAAAAGTGGCACAGCGCCCAGTGCAGCACCTCTTTTCTTGCACCCCATAGCACCCTCCTAAGGCCACCATGTGTGCGCCGTAACTAAGATACGGCGCAACATGGCGGTAGTTAGGGGAACTAGTGTCAAAAATGTTGACGCTAATCCTGCAAAGCCCATTAAGGCCCACTGTAAACAATGCTGTGCCTCTTTTTAATGCCTGCTCTGAGCAGGCGTTAAAAGTGCCTAACAAATGACACAAAGAAATCTATTGGTTTTCTTTGCGCCATTTTTTCTGCCCCCTAACGGGGGAATGCCCCTTTTCCATACATTATGCCTGGCGCACGCGTAATGTAGAGCAAAGTGTTACAAAGTGGCGCAATGCATGCATTGCGCCTCTTTGTAAATTTGGCGTAACAATTTTGGCCTCATTGGGGCACATTAGTGTACAAAAATGTTGCAAATGTGGTGCAAGGAGGTGCTAGGGGCTCCTAAATCGGCCCCTTAGTGTCAGCACATGACACACATCCAGAGGCATCTGGTTTGTTCATCACACATCGCCTTTGCTCTCAGACACTGAAATCTGGAACAAGAGGATGTTTGTGCGCTAAAGAAATTACATTGACCATTGACATTGGGATTGGGTTATGACCCTGTAGCTCTGCAGCAGGGATGGGATTAATTCCTTGCATGTGCCATATTATAAACCAGAGCACTGTATTACTTGTAATGCGCCCTGGTTCCTGCATGGATGGTTGCAGTTTCAGTCCGTATAGGTGGATCCTGCACCCTGATAGAGCAACAGTTTCATTTCCTGCTTTGGGAGTGACTAAGAGCCCCCATATCATTTAGGGGTCCCTAGGGTACCCACCATCATAGTGTCCGCAGATCTCTTCCACAAGCTCTGTGCAGTGTTGACGGTCTGGCCTTAAGTGATCTACCTGGCTCTGTGTCAGAAAAAAAATTATTAACTGGATTTAGAACAGTGGTAAGATCTGTCCATGGATGCCACAAATAGACCCCACAACTGCAGCACTCCAACCCCCAGTGACTCACTAGACAAACGTTTCTTGCACTCGCCCCCCACCCCCAAATCCAACGCTTCTTGACTTAAAATGTTCACTGCCACATTAATTGTCAACATTGTGTACCTCCCACACAGGCTCTTGGTCATTTCTCCGGCAGATTGGGTTCCACAATTTTGCACAGCATGGCCACATGTATTTCAAGGTATTGTCCCTTCAGAATGCACAAACACTTCAACAGCAGTGGTGCTTTCAGTATTATAGATTGATAATTGCCATGAAAAAAGGCATATGCGATTAAATCGTTATTGACAATTTGGCTGTTATTTGTGTTAATTTATATGTTAGAAGTTAATCCATCTAAATACTTCAATGTGAAATCTCAGAGCCTTTAGATTATTGATCTGATTTTTTGTTTGAAATTGCTAAAGGCTTAGGGGGAGAGAGAGCATTGCATAGTTTAACACAGATGTCAATCACTATTATTACAGGTTATAGACCGCAGCCGCAAACATATTGCAAAAGGAGTTAGTAGAAGCTGTTGGACTTAACAATGCAGCCTGTAGAGAACACTGATGTTAACAAATTGGTCCTATGCTCTTTCCACAGTATATAACCTTGTCCAAATTGGTTGATGCTTGATGTCCTAGGATTAATTTCGTTATCTCAAATTGAATGCAGAACACTAAAAGATGGGTGGGCAATATAAGTTTGGATGAAGATAAAATAGCATTTTTCATTTTATGGTAGTAAATTTTAATTTATCCTAGAATCCTTGTTATTTTTTTTGGTAAAGCAGTTGATTTAGTTTCTTTTAGGTATTTGTATTACAAAAGGATGATTCTTGTGCTGTTACAAAAGCTTTACTTTATGCATATCTTCAGTTTAAGCTATGAATTATTTGCAGATTCAGATCTGAGCAGGCTCTAAGGGTAAAGGATTTGAGCATATTAAATTCTAATTGGAGCATTTTCCCTATTTTGTTCATCTTGATAAACAGGTTCTAAACTGGACCCACATTGACTAATCAAATAGCGGAATGACCATAGGCCAGGGCCTGTGGCCAACTGCCACTGCTTACGGCCTCTTGCTGCACTGAAGGGTCTGACCACATCATGGGTGTGGCCAATCCACTCTGTACACTGCCAGTCATTCACAGCAGTGGTTGGTAGCAAAGTGCAGGCTCAGCATAGAGGTTGGACACAAACCAGGCCATGGAACCAACCCTCCACTTCATGTGACCCTCAGCCAATAAAAGTGGAATATAAAAACATGGGAGATGAATGGAGTATATTTTCAAAATTCATACAATTCCCTACAACTCTTTAAGGGCATGTTAATGTTTCTTTTTCTCATAATTAATTATATTATCAGGAACCCACAAAATGATGTAGGGGTGATTACAGAAAAAGATCAGATTTTTTAGGGGACGAGTAAGTACAGACAGAATCAATAGCAATCTCCCTATGCATTATTTTTACTTGTTCTTCCCTCAAAGAAATTGAAAAAATGGACAAATAAAGCAATTCTCTCTTACTTTGTTAACCATAAACAAACTGCATATTGAGACAGCATACAAAGTTTAAGGCACCTTCTGATAAGGTGAATAATGCATTTTCTGGAGATGTGTGTGTATGTATCTGTGTGTGTAGGTAATCCCTGGTGACAGATTTGACATCGTAAATAGATTTCGGTGTTAGCGTGCCTACTGCTGAGCATTGAGGGGCATATTTATACTCCGTTTGCGCCGAAATTGCGTCATTTTTTTTACACAATTTCGACGCAAAACTAACTCCATATTTATACTTTGGCGTTAGACGCGTCTAGCGCCAAAGTCCATGGAGTTAGCGTCATTTTTTAGCGTGGACACCTACTTTGCGTTAATTATATGCAAGGTAGGCGTTCCCGTATAAAAAATCGACTCCGAGGCATGTGCGTCGGATTTATACTCCCGGGCAAAAATCACGCCCGGGAGTGGGTGGGTCAAAAAAAATGACGTACGCCCGCTTTCGCGCCGTTTTTTAGCGCCTGCAAAAGGCAGGCGTTAAGGGACCTATGGGCTCTGAAGGAGCCCAGAGGTGCCCTCCCATGCCCCCAGGGACACCCCCTGTCACCCATGCCCACCCCAGGAGGACACCCAAGGATGGAGGGACCCATCCCAGGGACATTAAGGTAAGTTCAGGTAAGTGTTTTTTTAAAAAAATGTTGTGGCATAGGGGGGCCTGATTTGTGCCCCCCTACATGCCACTATGCCCAATGACCATGCCCAGGGGACAGAAATCCCCTGGGCATGGCCATTGGGCAAGGGGGCATGACTCCTGTCTTTGCTAAGACAGGAGTCATTTCTATGGGGGTTGGGAGTGAAAAAAAATGGCGCAAATCGGGTTGAGGCGAAAAAATTGCCTCAACCTGACTTGCCCCATTTCTTGACGCCCAAGCCCCATATCCCCCTACGCCGGCGCTGCCTGGTGTACGTCGTTTTTTTTAACGCACACCAGACGGCGCCGGCGGCTAACGCCGGCTAACGTCATTCAATAAATACGGCACCCGCATGGCGCTTCAGAATGGCGTTAGCCGGCGCTAATGTTTTTGACGCAAAACTGCGTATGGGCCTGAATATCTTTGTATATTATGCATACTCATCCTATTGATGGACTAAGGAGAAAGTGATGCACATGTAACAGCCTACTTTGGTTTGTGGGAATAGGACATGGATCCATACTGGGACTAAGTGATCATTCTCCAGTCATCCCAAGCTGCCCATGGCTGAAGTGTATGTTTAGTACAGGGGTATTCAAACTGGGGGGCGAGTCCCAAAAGGTGGGCCTCCAGTGATCCATGGTGGAAAGGGGGTGCCACACTCTGGCCATAGGAAGATTTATGCTGATAAAAGAGTGTTGTTTTAAGGGGAAAAAAGAACAGCACTAAGATGCTCTCTAATGGGCCATCACTAACAGCTGTTGTTATTTATAACTTAGCTGGGAGTATGTATGAAAAAGGAAGGGACTACAAATATTCTTCAAAACCAGTACCCCCACCTCTAATAATGACATAGTGGATATGTTTACACTTTAGTAAGGTCTGCCTGACCAGAATAGTATGTGTGGTAATCATGTATTTGATTGCCTTTTTAAACAAGCATTTGCAATGCAACGGGTCTCGCGTTTGCTCATGTTAGAGCTGATAGCGTTGTAAACTCCTAACCCTACTTTTCTCCTATCGGCAAAAGTGTATTTATGTACGTAACCGAAAAAGTGCAATTAACTGTGTAAAGCGCTCGACTTCTTCCAAGCGAAATCGCGCTAGTAAAATAGAGAAAAAGTAGTCTACGAGCCGGACAGAAAACAACGAGCCTCGCATTTTTTCTGTACTTGGTCGATGCGCTCGAGGAGGGCTAGCCACCGGAAAAGGCATGACGTGTGCATGCCTTCGACTAATGAAAGCAAGCGGATTTTAATAGGCAAGCCCACGAACCAATAAAAAACACTGATGTGATGTCGACAGGGCTCCGAGCCCTTTTCTAATAACTAAAGCGTCTCGCACGCTCACTCTTGCTATTCATTCTTTGTTGTGACAGTCTTAAATGCTTCATTTTTATTGGTGTATTTTGTGAAATGTCCCTCCTTTGTGTGCTGAGTTCCCTCCTTGTCAATTTCACTAAGTGAACATTTTTATTGGCCATCACACTACGTCATGATTCCTCCTGATACAGCATGTGATGGCCCCTCCTCTGGTTTCGGTTCTGCCTTTCATCTTAGCCACAATCCTTTTTAGACATTCAACCAGGGAGCCAATAACGCTCACGGTGCCCATATGCTTCGAATTGACTTGCTTATGTCAACTGTTTTACTTTTTATTTTCAATTTATGAGGCAAGAAAAGTCCATTTAGGAATTTACAATGCTAATAGCTCTAACTTGAGCAAACACGAGGCCCATTGCATTGAAAATGCTTGTCTATGCGTTCTGCATTCAGAGAAAAATGCCTCCATTGATTTTCTGCAGGAAGATGCCCCTTCCTGCAGAAAAACAATTGTGCCAACAATGCAGACACCCTTGCACTATGGTACAAGGTTGCCTTCATTAGCGCTAGACACC
Organism: Pleurodeles waltl; assembly: GCF_031143425.1. Taxonomy (NCBI): domain Eukaryota; kingdom Metazoa; phylum Chordata; class Amphibia; order Caudata; family Salamandridae; genus Pleurodeles; species Pleurodeles waltl. The sequence continues at coordinate 919,305,116 of NC_090436.1, forward strand.
AATTTGTGTGCCCGCTCAGGTAAAAAAGACAGGAATGCGCTGTATATCATTAATATGGCACATTTCTGCCCTTTCCTTTTGATGCATGGCAGCAAGAAGCTTTGCGATGCTGTCCTGTTCTAAATAGTTCTAAATGAGGTCCTAAATAAAGTTGTTTCCTTATACAAAGTTTAGGATTCCATATGTAATCAAGCACAATGCGGGTGCAAACGTGACGGTTGGTGTCTATGATGAGAAAGAGAAAATGAACTAACGATTTAGTAACCTGTGGTTGCGGAGACACAAACTGGCTAAAATCCTAAGACCCTACTCTCCTTCTGATGTGACCAGTGAATTAGAAAGATCCCTTTTTGTGAGTTATAACAAAAAAGCACTCTGTTGAGTAGCTCTCCTTCATCGCTATTTTTTTTAATGAATTGAAGGTTGAGTCTAGTTTATTGTTCTCGAAAAACAGATCTTTGTATGGTATAAATTAATTTATATCTGCCCGTAAGCACCGTTTTTCTCCAATAAAGATAGTGATGCTTTTCATGATAATATGCACAAATGTTCTGTGCTAAAAATAAAAGACACAGAAAGCATGAAAAGGATTTTTTTGATAGCTGTAATGATGCAATAATTGCAGCACTTACATTTTTGAAATATTTTATAGAAACCTGATCTTTTTTTCTGAGTATTAATGAGTTTTAAACTACAGTTTGCAAGTACCTCGCATTACGGAAATTTTCCTGCAATACTAATGAATTGTAATAATTGTACAAATCTCTCTGACAAAAGAAGGGCCAGGCGCATTGACAGTACCATAAAAAGTACAGTTTGCATTGATAACAGGCATGGAAAAAGGCAGTAGGTCTGGTATTAATTATTCAACTAACACATGAAAACAAAGGCATTCACAGGTGCTGTTTATCATATTAAAGCCTGCCCTACTGGCCTTGCCAATGCTGTGGCCTCGGTGCCACTGCACTTTCTGCACCAATGAAAGCTACACTCCTGTATTCGACAAGAGGCGGCAGCGAGACAGATGTGGAGGCAAAGAATGGCGCAGACTACCCTGCCTGAAATGGATGTAGCCTGGCAGCCTCGTGAAGAGACGCTACTCTGTGTTAAAGAAACATACTTTTTTCAATTTTGAAAACAGTTTATCATGTTCAAAGATGATGATGGATGCACAGTTTACATTTACATTCGGATGCTAACCAAGGCAGATACCGAGTACACATGGTCCCTGGACATGCATGCAGAAGGGCAGGGGAATAGCATGGGGAGCATAGCCAGCTTTGTAATGCCTTAAATTCTGATCTTTGCTTTCCATCATGTGAAATTGCTATAAATGGCATGCGTGCATCAGTGTCCTGTCTGTTGAAAGCAAGCCTACATCTCATAGGTGAGTGTGCAGCGGTGGTGCCTGACGCACACTACGCTTACCAGCAAAGACAGCGTCAGTCAATGGATAAATAAACATGACATGTTGACAATGACTATACTCAGACGAGTCTCTATTCATTGTCAGGTAGATTACAATACAATGTGTGAAGCGTCCCGATCCCCGGTTCATGCCCTGTATGATGCGTCTTCTTTTGGTTCGATTTGGTTAGATTTCGCGGGTATACTTTCACAGCCCCACGACAGCCTAAGGCTAAACTGCAATCACATTTGTGATCCGCCAATATCAGATGCACAAGAAGACAAAAAGGGGACTTGCAGGGCCATGAAAGCATTTAATAAATACGTCAGTTCCGGCCAAGTGATTTGCATTATCCCAAAGCGATGTCTGTCCTTTGGGTTTCGAACACCACCGCATTCAGCTGCAAAGCAAAGGTCATGGCATAAAGCAGGAGGTGTCAGGTCAACACAAAATCACACGTGGCAGCTGCACAAGGCTCCTAAGTGGCTTTAGCCATGCTACTCAAATCCAGCGAGAAAGGAGGCATAAGGGGCCAAGATACCTTTAATACAACACCACTCCTCTTACAAGAACTTTTCAGGTTCCAGATTCATGACGGGAGTAAGTATTACGTGTGACTCAGGTAACAATGCGTGATCCATATTTCTTAAGCCTGCCCTCATCAGTCGTTGTTCTAGGGCTTAAAAACAGACCCGTTCCGATGCCCTATTTTTAAAACTGAAGGACCCGGCCCACCTAAAGCCCTGGTTCAACTTAACAATCGATGCGCGGCTTTGCCTCTGTTAAACACTTGCATTGACAAAATCTTCAATTAACTTTCATGTTTTGGGTAGCATTAATAGAATGCATGCTGCTTTGTGCAAGAAGAACAGACGCATATCTTAATCGGGACAAACATACATTGACACTCATTTCTAGTGCAAAAGGTCATTTATTTAGGACAGGATTTAACATCAACAACAACAACTTTGAACTGTATGAAATCCCTCTCACCCATCTTTCAACTTAGAAGCTTCCTTATGCCCTTCCTTCTCTTCTAATATCTCTCATCAAATCCCCTCCCCTAGACACTCCCCTATTCCTTCCATGCCCTCCTTGTTTGTAAACAATCCTCCCCCCCCATTCTGATCCTTCACCTCATTTTTCCCCTTGGAAGGGGGGAACAAGCCCGCATCTGGCTCTCCCCCCTCCCCCATTTCCTGCCAACCTTTGAACACTGCACCTGCCCTAACTGACGTTGAAAACCTAACCCTACCTACCTGACTCACACCCTACCCTTAAAACCCCCTCTGCCTTGTTGCCTACCTTCTGTGCAGGGCGGGTGGGTGGTCAACACCTTTCCCCTCTAATGGTCGGCCCGGAAAGAGGCCGACCCCACCCCTCCAAACCCTTTTATCCCCTCCCTAAAACCCACCCCTACTCACCTGTCCCCCAATCACGGCGCACCCGCGCCACTTCCTGCAGTCCCGAAAAGACCCGCGGAGAGACTAGAGCGAGTCTCTCTCTCCGCGGGCCCCCCCATCGGGACAAACATACATTGACACTCATTTCTAGTGCAAAAGGTCATTTATTTAGGACAGGATTTAACATCAACAACAACAACTTTGAACTGTATGAAATCCCTCTCACCCATCTTTCAACTTAGAAGCTTCCTTATGCCCTTCCTTCTCTTCTAATATCTCTCATCAAATCCCCTCCCCTAGACACTCCCCTATTCCTTCCATGCCCTCCTTGTTTGTAAACAATCCTCCCCCCCCATTCTGATCCTTCACCTCATTTTTCCCCTTGGAAGGGGGGAACAAGCCCGCATCTGGCTCTCCCCCCTCCCCCATTTCCTGCCACCCAGGAAAACCCATGTGGCGTTTTTCTGCCCCACCCGGCAAACCCTCGTTTGCCACCCTGATTCCTTCTCATGTCCTGATCCACAGGTCCTCTCCCCACAACTTCTCCAGCATCAGCCTCAAACCCATTAAATAATACGCATTTCCCAATTGCGATAAATGAACTCCATCATCTCTGAACAATGTCCCCTCCTGTTCCTTAATATCCTCGTGCCTCAGCACCTTAATTCCTTGTGCCCAGCAAAACACCCTCATTGCCCTATTCAACTTTTTCCGAGCCCGTTCTATGGCTCCGTGGTTAATTGCCCCTCTCCATACCCGTCTGGGTATAAACTCTGTCCATACCAAACATGTCCCGCACAGGTTCCGCTTCAACAGCTCCAAATCTTTCTGCATAAATTGTATCAATGCAAGCCCAGATTGCCTCACCAAATCATTTTCTCCCAAGTGTATCAGCAACAAGTCCGGGCATCCCCACTGCGGCAAAATCCCTGTGATAAATGGGAGTAAACTCCCCCACCTCATTCCGCTCTTTCCCCACCAACGCACTTCGTGTTGTCTGCTGGGCAGTCCCATTGATCTGCCGTAGATCTGTCTTTCCGCAAATTTTGCCGCCCAATGTACGAATGAATGGCCGACCAGCCAAGTCACTGTCTTATCATTCCGCGGTCCGGCCACGCACCCTGTAAGGAAAAAACACTGTAACAAATGTGATACGAACTTAACCCCCCCCCCCAACCTGTGTTTCCTTAGGGCCTAACGTAGCGCTCGCAGCATCGGGATTTCCATCTACCTATTGCTTTAATCTTAGCCCAATCCCATCCCAAATGAGCTGCAGCTGTTGCTGCCCCGATCCTAAAGGAGTGCGTTCCAAAATCCCCTGCTTGTCGCCCAGTCCGGCCCAAAGCCATCCTCAAAACCTGTAGCAACTGATAGCTAGTGAGTTTCTTTCCCGATGCATGTACAAACACCCCTGCTTCCCCTGCCTGCCCCCACTTTTGTTTGAAAACCATCCACTCCTTCACTGGGCATGCTAACTCATCACCTCCTTTCTCCAACCATACCCACTTCCCTTTTCCTAGCTGGTCCGTCTTGGACTTCCTGAGCCATATGCCCAATCTCCCTTGATGCAAGCAGATCTCCCTCTCCTTCACACCACAGTCCTTGCCTATGCCTAGTAATTCAGATACCCTAAAAGCCCCGAAAAACATCCAGACCATACACAACCTGAAAAGTCCTACCTCGTGTTCATCCGTGCAACATACTGGCAAAACATGCAAAAGTTCTTTCAGTATCCCAAATGTAATGGGCTCTCTTGCCTTAGTTCCCTCCCCGGCCCTAACCCTGCCCCATCCTTTCAACATTTTTCCCAACAAATCATTCCTTGCTGGATCCGTACCAAAGAAAAGCTTCCCATAAAATGAAACTCCTGCTAATTTCCCGCCTATCGTGGCCGGGGATAGCCCTCCCTTAATCAAGTACAGCACAAAGCGTAAAGCCCGTGCTTCTAAACACTCAGACCTCTGAGCCCAGAAATTGCCCTTAAACTCTTCAAAAGATTGAAAGTCCAACCATGCCAGCCTGTAACTTCGCCGCGTAGAGACTGCCAAAGACATCTCCACCAGCCCCGAGATCATCATGCCCCCCACTCCCAAATGTCTGCCGGGACCGTAGTCTTGGACTGCTCCGCTCCTGGCGCCAGGTCGCGAAAACGCCGCCACTGTGAACGAGATAGGGAGTCTGCAATCTCGTTGTATACCCCTGGTATGTGTGCAGCTTTAAAGATAACATTGAGAGATAGACATTGCAGCATGAATTGACGCAGCAAGCGCAACACTCTTAGATCTCTGGCTTTCTGTCTGTTCACCAATTCAACTACTGTCATATTGTCCACTTGGAAAACTACCGTCCGATTGGCCAGTTCCCGTCCCCAGACTGCCAGTGCCACTAACAAAGGAAAAAACTCCAGGAACGCAATACTCCTTCCTTGTTGCAACCACTGTTTGGGCCATGACTCCGCGCACCACCTCCCATCCCAGTAAATGCCAAAACCCGACGCGCCTGCTGCGTCTGAAAATATTTGAACTTGCCACACTGTGTCCCCATCTCCAAAAGACATTGGTACACCATTAAACTTCCTCAGGAACATCTCCCATACCTTTATGTCCTCCCTCAGGGCCAAAGAAACTCTTATCCTATGGTGAGGTAACACTGCCCCTGACATGGACAGCCCAAGTCTTCTACAAAAAGCACGTCCTCCCCTCACCACTCTACATGCAAAATTGAGATAGCCTAGTAGTTTTTGTGCAGTCCGTAACTCCATTTTGTGCAGCGTTCGCACAACTGCTAAGCATTCTAGGATTTCCTTCACTTTTGCTGCTGGCAGTCTTGCTACCATTAGCTCCGCATCTAGCTCAATGCCCAAAAAGGTCATGATTGACAGCGGGCCCTCTGTCTTTTCCGGTGCCAACGGCACTCCTGTCTGCTGCATCAATCTCTGAAAGGCTCCCAAAGCCAGCCCACATGTCCCGGATGCCGCCTCCCCTACAAAAAGAAAATCATCCAGATAGTGTGTCACTGCTTTGTGGCCGCTTGTTTTCACAAAAACCCACTGCAGAAAGGTACTGAAAGTTTCGAATAGCGCGCATGATATCGCGCAACCCATAGGTAGGACCCTGTCTACATATATGGCTCCATCTAACTGCATGCCTAGGAGGTCAAAATCTGCTGGGTGAATTGGTAACAAACGGAAAGCCGATTGTATATCACATTTCGCCATTTCCGCTTTTAACCCGCACCTCAGGACTAATTTCACTGCGTCATCCACCGACGCGTAAATTACTCTGGTATCTTCCTGTGCGATAAAATCATTTACCGACGCCCCTTCAGGCCATGACAGATGATGTATCAGCCGAAATTCGCCTGGCGCTTTCTTGGGAACTACTCCTAATGGGGATATCATTAAATGATCCGTTGGCCAGTCGAAAAATGGACCTGCTATTCTCCCAAGTGTCACCTCTTTGTCTATTTTGTCGCGTATTACTTGCGGCTGTTCGTTTGCAGACCGTAAATTATCTGCCCATCGCCTCTGCCGAGGACCTTGATAACCTACCCTAAAACCTTCTCGAAAACCCCATTCCAATTGTCTGGCCCTATTCTTGTCTGGGTATTTGCGCAGCCATGGCAACAATACATCTAATCTAACTGGCGTAGGCCCCTTTTGGCGTAGGAGCACCTTGTGAGCCCCTTCCTCTTGACGCCCTCCATTGCTCTGCCGGGCTGTTGAGGGAGAAACAGTGTATGACTGGATGACGACCCCCGCACTTGGAGCAGTCATGTTTGAACCTACACTGAGCCCTTGAACAGAAACCCTTGTTGAAATTCCAACAAGCCCCTGTGTTACTCGCCTGCGTTTTTGTATTATTTCCCGCCCCTCCCAGAGCGGGGCGCGCCTGAAAGGGCTTATATGTTACAGGCAACCCGCTCGCCGTATGAGTGGATGCCGCTGTATGTGCTGATGCCATCCATTGCATCCATAATTCTGGGTCTACGTCCCCCCATGGTTTCTCGGGATTGATGCTCACCCGGGCTCTAAACTCCTCGTCATAACTTAGCCATGCGAAACCCCCAAAATGCATCTGAGCCTTCCTAATGATATCCATGTACTTAAAGAGCGCGATGGCCCGGTCTGGGTATTTTTCGCAGTATATGCTAGCGAAAATCAAAAAGGCAGATGTCCAATTGTCCATGGTAATGGGCACCCTAGGCCTGCGTGCTAACTCCCACTCCTCTTCCTTGGAGCCTTCTTTGGCTTGTATGTCCCTATGTAGTAGTTTGAAAACGTCAACATATTCATGTTTCCATATCTTTGTCTTAGTTTTTTCCGCGACATGAGACCCTAAAGGCATGGCCAAACCCATGTACGGCAGGCGCTTCTTGTGCGCTCCCCCTTCTTTGTCCTCCGCGTTCTTGCTCTCCCCAATGGGCGGGCTAACCGCAGTTGAAGTACTGGTGGCTGCCGTCTCTTTATCCTTGTTCATGTCGCCCTTCTGTGCTACGACCTCCCCCGGGTTATCCAAAACTGACCCATCTCCCACACCTATTGATTTGCTCGTGCGCGTAACCTTACTAGCTACTCCCCCGTCACCCCAAACTGACCACCATCTCCCCTTACCTCCAATTGGTTCATCCCCATAACGCGGCGCTCGCCTCGTCATTCCGCCACGTGGCCTCGATAGCCTTACACTTGACGGCCCTTCCGCCATGACGTCGTCCTGAAAAAGAAAAGCAGAGGCAGGGGTTGCGCCGCACTTGCGCCCCCGCCCCCCCCCCTCTCTTAACCTCGCTCCCTTCCTCCTCACGCACTTCTCCATCTTCCCACTCTCCTTCATCTTCGTCATAGTCCAATTCCAAATCATCATCCTCTTCCCCGCCTCTTTTGTTTTCCATATGCCCTTGAGATTTGTTTGACGGTAGCTCTATTGTACTTTGGCCCACATGGCGTCCGCCAACCTGCTGATGTCCCCGTTCCCGCGGTGTAGAGAAGGCCGCCGTAGACCCCTCTATTGCTTCGTTCCAACGCGCTTGGGCCGTATTGCACCCCGTTGGTGTCCCCTTTTTCTTGCCAACCTCCGACGTTGACCTTGTGCTGCCTCTCCCCATGTGGCCGCCTGAACCACTGGGGCTTTCCAAGCCAACCTGCCCCTCGGCCGCACAAGCCTCCTGGAACCTACCTTCTCCTGCCTGTGGTATCCAAACCCAGCTACCTTTGCTAACCCCTGCTGCCTGTACCCCCTTCGTGTCTGTGACCTCTTTAACTGTTTTGGTACCCTCGCGTCGCCTCCCTAGCTCCTCCCTGTCTTTGCATAACTGCGTCCATCTGGCCTCGGTTTCAGCCACAGCCCTACGCTGTTCGCGAATTCTGGCTTCTAAATCCCATGTTTCTGACTGGTCCCACCTCGCCTGGGGGGCAGGTCCATGTAGCCCCCCCTCCATAATCACCTCCCCGGATTGCTTAGGTAACTTCGCCTGGCGTGGGGCTGGTTTGACCCGGCCCGCCCCTGCCCTGGGTCTCCCCAAGTATTTGCCTCTTTTCTTGGCTGGCGGCCCATGGCCCATGTGTAATGCACTCCCGCTCTTAGGGCGTGACAAATCCAATGGGGCCTGCAACCCACTGGGCCCCGGCGCTGGCTGTTCGGTCCCGACCCCCTGTTGCCCCGGGGTTTGCCCTGCCATGTCATCCCCTGGCCTGCCTGGGGGCCCCCCGCGTGCCGGGCCTGCGCCGCCTGCTCCCGTATCGCCTGCGCCCTGGTCCTGAGTGCCCTGGGTCTCCCCCCCAAACATTAGTGGGCTCAATACGTTAGGAGTCTCGGGCCGTACCTCTGTGGCCCGTTCCTGTCTCACTGGTACTTCCTCTGTGTCCCCTTCTGAATCCTGAGAATCGCATGCTGCGATTGCCGCCGCTACCCCGCTTGACGCGGCCCGTGTTGGGCGTGTCATGCCCACCCAAGCCTGCTCCAATACCCCGGGCCTGAGCAAATCAGCCCTCCCAGCCTCGCCCAGTACCCGGAGTGCTGCCCTGACAGCCTCCGCATCAGGAACGTTAGCCATGTCCCCCTATGCCTTGCCCTGTACACCCCCTATTTGAAAATATAAAGAATTGTTTTTTTTTTTTTTTTTTTTTTTTTTTTTTTTTATATATATTATATTTTAATTATCCTCCCCGAAGGCCCTTGCTGCTGTGGGCCTTACCGCCTCCTATGTGGCCCCCACACCCTTTTTGCCCCGTGTGTCTAGCCCCCCCCCCACCTTGATACGCCTCCCGGTTCTTTAAAATTTTTTGGCAGGCCCGCCCAGGCGCTGCAGCTGTGTGGCCTCGTCTGACAGCAACCGCGTGGTACCTGTGTGAAGGCCCCAGCTGGAATGCCGCCTCGCGGCCTCCCGAAGAAATTGACACGTCTCCGGCGCTATGCGGCGAAAACACGCGGGAACCCCTGCAGGCCAACGCGCGCCTGTGCCCTCCTGTCCGTGTCTTCGTGCCGGAGAAACAGTCTCCCGGGTTCCGGGGACTGTCGGGAGCGCCCGGGGGGGGGCGCGGCCCAGGCCGCGCGTGTCCTAAATGCCGGCGGGACGCCGCCTACTAATTTGCCTGCCCGGCCCCCGCGCAACCACTATATGCCTCCCTGAACGCCCACCCCACCCCTTACCGGTTGCAGATGCACCGGACCCTGCCTAAAAGCTCCCTGTACTCGCCTGAATTGGGCCCCAACCTGCCCTCGCCGTCTCCTAACCTGCCGCTCCACCTCAACACCTTTCCCCTCTAATGGTCGGCCCGGAAAGAGGCCGACCCCACCCCTCCAAACCCTTTTATCCCCTCCCTAAAACCCACCCCTACTCACCTGTCCCCCAATCACGGCGCACCCGCGCCACTTCCTGCAGTCCCGAAAAGACCCGCGGAGAGACTAGAGCGAGTCTCTCTCTCCGCGGGCCCCCCCAATGGATGAAAATAACACAGAATGCAGAGTTAGGTGAAATGTATCTAAAAACACAAAGGCACCAAGACACAACTGTTCAAGAAAACGCATGCCATTATACATTATGCGATATGTTCAATGAATGCCTCTTTTATGATATTCCCTTCTGTGAGGATGACCCGTTTTTGTTATATTCTGATGCCTGCCAGACATTTCATGAAGCTATGTACACAACAAAGGAGAATGAAAAGAAAAATAAAGTGGAGAAAACATTTCAACCGAGAGCATTTCGAAATCATTTGTATTTGTCACTGTTCAGGTTTATTTCTTTGATGAAACCTCGTTATGAGCTGTCTCTGTTGTGCTGCAGCCGAATGACCCATGGAAGGAAAATGCTGTCATAATCAAGTATCCTCGGGCTTCGCGGTCACACACTCTGCTCCTTCGAGACATTCAGGGGCAACAATACAATAAGGCATTTTCCCACTCAAAAGCTATTATGTTTTTGGAATGGACACGCAGACCCTGCTTTTATGTTCACGTTTGGGTTTGTGAGGAGCAGAAATAGGCTGGTGGAGACATGCAAAGAAGAGGGGGGAGGGAGCGGGGAGGGTCAAGGGGGCTGTGTGCCATTTATAGTTCAAAAGGTCCGGCCTGCTAAATGCTGTTCACTAAAATACCAGAAGTGACTGAAGGTGTAATGCATGGTCTAGGGTCACTTGAAAGATAATGACATACACATTTACCCAGTTACACCTTTGCTATATGTTGTGTTTTTTTGGTTTAAATTCACATTGAAATACTTGAAGCTGGTGCAAACCACCCAATTGTTGGGTCACTAGCACCATTATTAGTGTTTTCCCCCCCTGGCTTCCCATATCTTGAATGATCGCCTTCAATATCATGTACAACATTCATTGGACGATTTATGTGGGATCTCCCAGTTTTGCACACAATGGCATTGCGATCGCTCCGAGGATATTCTTCTTCTACTGCTGGAGACATCAGGATATATGAAAAATTGTGAAGGAGAAAAAATCTTCTCCGTTTTTGCTTCCATTGCCTGGATGATCATCCAGTTGAAACTTTGGTTCTCTCCTGACCATATAGACTTCGAATGGCAGCTATTCAGCAGGCTCTTCATGTCTTCTTAGCTATTACATTGCTATTTCTCATCAGTTACCCCTGTTTACCCCTAGCATCATTAAGCCCCTAGTGGTGTATGCATTGTTTACAATACCACATTGTGAGAAATTGGGTTGTTGGTTGAGTGGGTTGTGAGCCCTTCTCATGCAACAGCAACAATCCTTGTCAAGGTGAATCACAAAAGTTAGTAAATTAACCTGGCTTAACCCTTTAGCAGCTTGGCACAAAAGTAGTCAGGCTTAACTTAGAAGCAATGTGAAAAGTATTTATGCAGCACTCAAACAGTTTTAAAGTGAGAACATAACACTAGAAAAATCCTGCATCAATTTAGAAAAATAGAGTAAAATATTATAATTTATTTGGGACCAAAACATCAAAAATCCAATAAGTAGAACTGGAGAAATGCAATTTTAAAAAGTTAGATAAAAGCAGCGCCAAAAGGTGCAATATGCCGACTGAGGTGATCTGGCCAGGGTGGACCGGGACAAAGTCACAAGTTCATGCTGACTGTGATGGAGCACAGGCCAGGCACAGGACCAAGTTTGGCCCATTGAAAATTTTATCTTATGTTCTAGATGCCCGTTTGCACGGCTTTGCTTTGTAATCGCATTGAGGTGTCCGTGCTGATGAAGTTATGCAGTGAGGCTTTGTATCACTCTGTTTCAGTTCTGATGAGTTGTTGGTTCTGAAAAAGCTGGCAGCTGTGCAGCAAGCCTTTGCAGAGCTTCATGCTGGATTTGGTAGAACTTCCAGTTAGGTCAGGAGAAATTCTCTGATGTCAGCCAAGACTCTGTGACCTAGGAAGGCATAGCTTCAGGATCAGGAACTCACTTCAGCAGATGCAAGCAAAGCTCAGGCAAGTCCAGTTGCAGGTCCAGTGCAGCAAGTCAGCTGGGGAGATGCAGTTAGGCCTCTGCAGCTTGTTTTGTCCCTGACGCTCAGAACATGAGATCAGTCTCCTGACCTTTGGAGTTACTCAAGTAGACTGGGATGAAGCAAGCATATCCAAAGTTCCTTCTCAGATAGTAGGGCTTAGGCAGCATGGTAGTCCCCTAACAGCAGGCCAGTCCTTCCTCTGTAGTAATGTACTGAAGAGTTGGTCTCAGGGTCCCATTTTTGTATCTGGTGGCATCCTTGAAATGGGAGTGCTTACCCCCTCACAGAGGTGTGTGGAATTTCATACCTTTCTGGCCTGGTCCCAGCCTATTTGCAGGAACAATAGGATAGTGTGAAATTCTTTGTGTGTGAGCTGAGGCAGTGTCTTTGAAGTTCAAGTAGGGCTGTGCACAGCTCCACCCCCATCCTGCTGTGGATGACCCATCCTGCCAATACCCAAGCCCTCTATTGTGTGTCTGTCTGTCACAAAGGGCAACTGCCAATCACACCTAGTCATGTGACCAGGGAAACAGGCTGCAGGCACCAAATGGTTAGGGCAAGAAAATGCCAACTTTCTAAAAGTGACATTTTCAGAACTGTCACTTATAATCTGGCTATACTACTAAAGAGGGGTTAAAATAACTAAATATTAGGCTACAAAATTGACATTTCTACCTGCCCCCACACAAACGTTATCACTTATGAAATTTAATAAGGTAGCACAATGTTATTCTATGGCAGAGGTAGGCCCTGCAATAGTAAAAAATGAATGGGTGTTTTTCGCTACAAGGACATGTACAATTTAAAAGTTCATGTCCATCTTCTTAAATACAGTGCACGTTGCCCTATTGGCTTTTAAGACCTGCTTAGGTCAGGGACACTGGGATTATGTAGCAGAGGAAGGGCAAAATATACAGCAGGGTTGAGGAAATTATGAAGCAATGAAAGACAAATTATGCAACATAATGTGCCACATTGTGTGATAGCACTACTTCATTATTTTGCCATTTTAACACTTGACATGTGAAAACTGTCTGGGCATTGGTTCGACCTCATTAGGACCAGTTTAACACCCCAATATAGCAATAAAAAACAAAAGATTACCAGTCAACTCCTGAAATGGCCTTCCACTGTGCTGTGGTACATGTTGTTGCATTTTTAGTAACTTTTGAACCGTTTGAGATAGAAACAAATTATTTTGTTAAAATCTATAGATTTTGTGGCAGATGATGGTGTATATGGCAGATGTGGCAAATATATACTTATGCAAAAATTGCAGAGGCCGCACAAACACATAAGGCCAGCAACCCAACATAGGGGTGACTTTTATGTATTAAAAAGGAAGGTTTAGGCTTGGCCAAAGGTTTATTTTGCCAGGTCAAAATGCCACTTTACCACTGCACACATAGGGTACAATGGCAGGCTTGAGACATGTTTTAAACGGCTGCTGAAGTGGATGGCACAAAAATTAGCATGTAATTTACCAGGTGGCGCTGCTACCACCAGCACCGTCACACCAGTAGACCGCTGCCAGCCATACATGACATATGATACGGCCTGGTGGTCTTCTGCTGGCAGGCACTGCTGGAGGTAGCAGCACTGCGTCCCGATCCCTGACAGAAGACCAGCTGGATGAAGGTAAGTTGGGCTTCCGACAGGAGAGGTGGGTGGGAGGTGCTGTGTGTGTGTGTGTGTGGGGCTGTGTGCATGAATGTGTCAGTGTGTGCATGAATGCGTCTGTGTGCCTAGTGTTGTTTGCTTGGGTGTATGAATGCATGTAAGAATGGAAATGTGAATGCATGTCTGCATGTCATTGTGAATGAGTGTATGGATGTGTGCAAGCATGACTGGATGTATGTGTGTATGAATGCATGAATGCCAGTGTGAGTGAGTGGGTGTATGTGTGGTGCGTGTCTGGGGGTGTGTGCGATAGGGGATGGGGGATTGGAAGGGAGGGAGCAGGGGATTGGAGGGGGGAGAGTGGATGGAGGGGGGTTGGGGAGTCTGGGGAGTGTTTGGGGGTGGGTGAGCCTCTAACCAGTGACAGAGAAGGAATTCCCTGTCACTGGTAGGGCCTACTGCCAAGGTTTTCGTGGCATTGCTAACACCACAAAAAACATGCGGTAGGCTGGCTGAAAATGGCACCGGCGGTACTATAGCGGCCACCGGGAAGGAGATTGATATCTCCAGCCCGGCGCCTGCTACCGCCATGGTGGTATGAATGGTAAATTGGCATGTTGGTTGCAGCCAACCCGCCAATGTCATAATGTGGCGGTTTGTACCGCCAGCCTGTTGGCGGTACTATCGCTACATTAACACCTACCGCCGGGGTCATAATGACCCCCTGTTTCTGGTTGCCAGCGGTAAAGTGCACAGAGTCCTAAAGCCATCAGAAACAAATTCAGCAAAAGAGAGGTGAGTGAAAATGTTTTATATGGGAAGGGGATATATGCTCCAGAGAATAAGGTGGTATTGTTCTTGTCTAAAGTTTCTGAAATATTTGTCAGTATTTTGTGATTCCCATAAAGCATCACTTTTTAAATCAAATGTAATGTTTCTCTTATGCAAGAAAGCTATGGATCAAATTTTAACCAGTTTTAAAGGTTATCAAATATTATATACATGCTCTCTTTTAATTATATGGCAAACTCTGGGTCTACCCTTCCTACATTCTTTGATGAGATCAGTCTTTTTTTCCTAGGAATTTGTATATAAAGTAACAAAATACAATGAAAAATGTGCCTTTTATTTTGCTTGAACGCTGCATGTATAGGTTAGAGCTTAATTTGAAGCAGCACAAAAATCAAATACCTTGCACTATGATTCTCTACTTCAAATACAGGATTTCTCATTTAAGAATTAATCATTTAAGGAGGATAATGGTTGAACATTACCTGATATTTATATATATTATTCAGCTCTTTTGATTTTTTAGCAACGGTTTTGAATAAATGACGATCAGAGTTTTATTTTTCTGTTCTGAGTTAAGCTTGAGAATTCCATAATTTCTCTATGGCCTATAAACACAAGTCATTAACCAGTTCCATTATAAATAGTACTTGCAGAATGTTAGCACTAATTCTATTTAGTAGTCTCCTGTATAGAGAGTAGATAATTAGCTCATCGTTATACTTGAATGAATGATTAATAATTAATAATAAGATTATCTACTGATTTACCTGGAATAGTGTTGATTGCATTTAGTATTTATTTATAAATGGAGACACATTACTGTTTTCTCTTTTAAGTGATAGATATAATATTCCTGCTTTGTCTCATTCACGCTAAAGAAAGTTAGTACTATTTTCTAGGGATTTCGAAGCATGTTAAAATGCTTCAGATATTCAACTACAAAAGGAAAAAGTCTAATAAAGCAAAGTGCTTCTCATCCACAAGCTTGCATTATTTGCAACCAACATTAGAAACTGATGGGGGAAAACAAAAACTGATATTCAGTGGGAAAGGGTATAGATATGGATTTTATTTGGGCAGCTACATCTGGCATTTAAAAAGGTTAAAATGTTCTCCACATCCTGTGAGGCTATTACAGCATAATGTATGCTGTTGTTCCCTAGGAGTATATGTAGTACATATGATTTTTAAATTTCCATTAGTCACTTAATGTTGGATTTAAGTTTGGATTGATGAATGATATTATGAATACCTACGTTCAATTTTCTAGATTGTGAATTAAGCTTGCACATCTTATTCCACATAAGAGAGATTAATAGATATACTGATTGCAATAGCAGTTCAGCAAATCACAACTAACTGAATGAAGCTTGGTGGAATGGGATGTGTTTCAATAATAACATTGATTTAGTTAATGTCAATAATCTATGTAAAAAAGGAATATACTATGGACTCCTTTTACTTTTTACTACACAAATCTAATACAAAAAAAAGTCAATTTCACAAGTGGAAATGTTTACTAAATCTCATTGAACATATGGCTTCTTTTGTATATTCTAGATTATTAATTATTTTATTTCCACTCGAACTCCTGTATTTACTAGATATTGTTTAAACATGATTTGACTGATTGAACATAATTTGTAAGTAAGCATATAATTTTATTTTAACATAATAATACATTTTTAACTTTGTCTAGTTCCCTGTATTTGTGTTTTTCTTGATAATACAACTGTTGTTTAAATGATATAGATTTTAGAAAGTTACTCCTGGTTGTTTTAAACAGTGTCTGATTTATATACTTGTTCCATGTATTTATTATGCTGAGAATAGTTTAAATTAAATCACCTTATATGTATTGAATGTAAATCATGCATGAATGTATTTATATTTCATTATTTGATAAAATGGATTGTTTACCTTTAATAGCTTCAATAAAGCTATTTAAACAAAAATACAAACTTGAGCAATCAGTGTCATGATTTCAGTGCAAAAACAGCAGACGAATTGGACCAAGTTGCGAACAGAAGGAAATCTGACTTTTCAACATGGTCATCTCTGAGGTTGTGTCTTTTTCTTGATTCTGTTTTTGGTATCATTAGGGCTCCATGTCTTTTGATGCTGGTATTCAGTGCAAAGGGTGTGTGTTCTGGCCATAAAATGATCTTGATAAAATTGCTTTTCTCTAATTGATCCAACTAATTTTCATGAAAGGCCATGGCAAAAAATGCCCAAATGGCATAGGTAAAAACATCATATGTGGGCTACAAGGCCTATTAAACCTAAAAAATATATAACAAAAATAAATAGTTGCCAGGAGCACCACCTAGCCGGGATTCAGTTTGAAAGAACTACACTGCTGTAACACATAGAAAGGAAGTGCTTTGTCCTTGAGTGCAAATATATTTCATATATTAATAATTCTTCCCTGAGTTTTGCCTTGTCCGACCACAGGGCAAGATCCATAATGTATTAATGTGACTAGTTAAAAATTAGAAATAGGTACCCCCAAAGCGACTAAGGTCCTAAAAGCTATTTCCATTGTTTAGTTTCAGCTACATTTTCATAGTAAAAACCTCTAGTGGTCATTAAAATATGTTTTTTACATTTTCACTTGGGATAATGCTAGAGAAACCAATCAAAGTAATTTTACATTAACTTAGAAATCTAATTTATTAATTTAATCAGATTTTTAATAACTTTAGTTGAAAAGTAACTCTATAAAGTGTCCTTTGGGCTGCCTTTGAAATGGCATAATACAAGTTCTGTAATTCAGCACTCTTACAGAGACCAAGACACATTTTTAACTGGAGTTTATGACTCAGCCTGACAATAGCCTCACCTCTGGATCCAGGAAGGGAGACGTGTTTTCAACAACTGGCCACTTAGCAGGAATTAACTATCTGGAAGACATATTGGACAGCTGGCAGAATGAAGAAAATCCATACCACTGCTTCTTTTGACTTGCTGATCACAAATGCAGCTTACAGGTTGCGCTCCTATCCACTCCCAGAGCAGTCTTTTGGCTCCAATCCTGTCAGAACTAAGAAGCAGTTCTGAACTTGACAGAGGAAACAACAGCTCATTTAAGTAGAGGAGTGGTTAAGGGCCTGCCTGAAACTCTTCCAGATGGAAGAAGGATTCAGTCATCTTGAATTTAGAATTCCTGTGAATTGTCACTGCAAAATTAAGAAGGTGTTATGCAAAATGAGGCATAGTATCAGGTAGTGTCATTTCTCCATCACTGCCTCATGCATGGGATAAGGCTGGCACCTAACCACCATTTCCTATGAACATTCCTGCAACTGAAAAGATTACACCTCAAAAGGTGGCCCTGCTGGAAAAAAACACACTTCTGCCTCCTTCTGGAAAAAGAATACTGAGCAACTTATGGACTCCTAACACCTGATGCCACCCAGGGATTGGAACTGCTCTCTGAAGGCTACTTTGTTGGCCACCTGTTTGCCAGGTGCAGGGGTAAAAAGGCAGAGGGACTCCTGATTCCAAGATTGGCAAGCTGATCACAGAGGACTGGACATTTCTGGAGTCATGGCCAGAGAGAGAGCTAGTGCCTCAAAGCATTCCTTGAAGACCTAGATGCCAGGACTGGCAAGAAATACTTTTTTAGCAGTTGGAGAAAAGTGAGACCTAATCATTTTTTCCTCCTTTGGAGGACGAGGACAAGATGTTGAGGCTTACCGATGGAGGTTTAACCCAAGGTCTAAACTTTTTACTGCACTGAAATTAGTTTCAGAGGGACATTGGGGGTAAAGGTATCTGGTATTGTGAAACCCTACCCAACTATATATTCCAGCCTTGCCCTGCTGCAGGAGTTTGAGAACCAAAAGCAAAACTTTTAACCAGGGAAATATGACACATTCATCTCAGTAACGGAGCAGCCTAAACACTTACGGAATTCAGCTTTGTCCCACTTGGAGATTTTGGTGCCAAAACCAGCAGCTTCAGTGGGACCTCAATGATGAGGAATCTGACTTCAAGGGACTGCACCAGCATTTATGTTAGACCTTGCCCACTGAAGTATTATGACTTCCATTTCATAGACATTACGAAGTTGCAGTGATTGTCAGACCACCGCAAATGTCGCGGTCTGACTGCCACATTGCAACCCTGGTGGGCAGGCTCACCACGGGATCACCATCCCCACCAGGAACATGGTTCCCGATGGGGTGACGGTGGTCGGTGTTGTACTCAGCCAGGGCAGTGCTAAACCCAGTGTCACCTGGCTAATCACAACTCAGCTTTCCACCAGCCTTTCCATGGCGGAGACCCCACTGCTCTGCAGACAGTGCACATTGCAATGGTGTCGGGGGGATTCTGTGCAACAGCATTGACCTCAGCTCCATGTCAAGCTGAGACCAATAGCACTGCACAATTGCCACTGGGCTGACTGGCGTAAAACAAAAGTTTCCGCCAGTCAGCCCAGGGGAAACCTTGTAATGTGTCTGGTGGAGAGACCACCAGCTCTGCAGCTGTCTCCTCACAGCGAGTCTAGCGGTCGGCTTGTCAGACTGCTAGACTCGTAATGAGGCCCTATTTCTGAAATCAAAAAATGAAACTGGATGACCCATTTGGTGTGTCTGACATCCTCTCCATCACAGTCAGTCTGAAACCGTGCCTAAGTCCTGTTCAACTGCTGTTGGTTTTCAACAGCACTGTTTGCCTTGAAATTTATAAAAACAATATCTTCATTTCAGCTTATCCAATTTTAGTGATTTTTTGTCTTTTAGCTCATTATTTGTTTCTCTCTTTCTAAATGACTTTGGGAACTTTATAGTGTTGTTTTCTTGAATGTGAAATAGTTTATGCTGCTTGAACTTAACCCACATTTCTATTGCCTGCTGCTTGTGTTGTAGCTATGTTAAGCAAATGTCCTCTGAAACCTGTGTTGAGATCTAAACAGAGCATGTTTATTAGGTTGGTGAGGTCCCTCACCCCTTCCAAAACTAATATCCCTATTCTGACAGAGTCAAATTTCATGAAAGGGCAAGTTAAACATTAAAAATAGATTATTACAATTGGTAGGGTATCATTTGTTACAACATTAGCACTTTGACATATAAATATGAGCTGTATGCCATACTATGTCTTCCTAATGGTCTGAATATTAAAATGTAGCTAGGCCATAAAAGTATATAAATAATCAAAATATATCAATGTTACTTAGTACTAGCAAACCTTGCATCCCGTAACATGCAGCAATTTGAAAGCTTTCAGAAGAAAACAATATTAGTGCCACCTAGGACTTATCATCCAACCCAGCCCAAGGATCCAAACATTTTAGAGATGGATATTGATAACAGCAGATATATCCCTTTTGCATCTGCCATCCAGCAAGCTACAGGAGTCGCTGAAAGTTTTCGCCCACTTTATAAACAGGCAGTATCAATCAATCAGGATTCTTATGGAGCGCAGCTAATCCCGTTTGGGTCTTAAGGCACTGGAGGTGGGTACTGCAGTGCAGTCGAGCCACTGGATTCCCACGATTGAGAAATTCTAAGACTCTGAGGTTGCACTGGCCAGAGGAACATAAGACAAATGGTGGCAGAGGGCATAGTTCATCATCACTGTTACACCCCACAATATCTCCAGGGTACCCGAGGTAGCTCAAGATGTGTAGGGTAAGCAGCAGGTAAGCCTCCCTAACATCCAGCCCCACCCCTGAAAGTCTTCTTCCAATTGAGAGAGCCATCTGGGCAACCTAGTGGCCTCAAGCCTCGCAGTGCTGTTTTTAGGCTACATTCAGGCCATCTAAAGTATCAAAGTCGGGTGGGTGGATGGCAAATTCCGTTGGAGACCTCTGTGTCATAACGTGGTGCTCTAGGGGACAAAGAGTGGCTCACCCGGTGCCATCCCACTTCTAAAGGCCCTCTTATGCCTGCCCAATCCACTGTGTCTCTTACTCAGTGACAACTTCCGGTCATGACCTACTTCTTCTTGACACCATGCTCCACAGTGGAGAGACTAATGCCATTCACACCAAAAATGGCAATAGGCTCTTTGCCAGTAGTGTAGCACTGTTTAAAATGTGTATATTAAACGCTAAAAGTTACACCTTCACCAGCAAACATTGCTATGCATAAGACATTCTTAAAGAAATCTAGGTAACTGCGTTATAACTGTAGCACATCCCCACATGTACAATATATTAATGATAACGGTTTAAAAACCTTGTGTCCTAACCCTTATAAATTGGTAAATTTTCACTGTGAACCTTTGCAGGCTCACAAACAGCTCATCCGTAATAGCGGAGGAACGTCGCCCCACATGGAACATGGAAAATAAAATGATAAAGCAGTTTTAGTTTAATTTTATTTTACATGACCGGAGCCAGGACCAAGCTGAGTCTTCGGGACGGGGCCAAGGCAAGCATGGAGGGCACTTGCAGTGGTGGGCACTGCAAGTGCACATGACAGTTTGGCCAGCTGTCTTTGGACGGCCAAACTGTCATGTGCACTTAGGTGTCTCCAGACCATTGCTGGAGATCAGCAGGCACAAGTTCCCAGTCCCTCTGGGAGTGTAGAAGCAGACTGCTCCGCCCAAAGCCAGCGCTGCTCTCATGCTGGGTAATAGTATTACCAACATGACAGCAGCTTCTGGATTGGTACAGATGAATCTGGGAGCCTGTGATCAGAAGAGCACCGAGGCGGCAGATAGCAAGGCTGCAAGGCAGCAGGCAAGTTTTATTTTTAATTTATTTCTTATTGTTCCCCTCGCTGCCCCACCACTTTTCCCTCCTGGGAGCCGCCACTGATCACAACCACTTTTGAATGTATGATGCATAGCTCTGCTTAGTTAAAGCATGGCTTGTATCAAGTGCAATCGTACAGTTGAAGCTGATATCCGCCTGTGACCAACTCCTGTCAGTTGAATGAAACAGAAAAAGGACTACATTTACTTTATAATTGACTGTTTGAAACAGGTTGTCTCAAGGAATGAGCTTTATTTACCTCACAGGTAATGACATTGGAATGTGGTGCTTGTGGCCACAGAGTGGGAAATAATTATTGCTGCTTTGTCCTTTTAAACCGCACATAGTTGTATAATTATTGCCTTAGTGACATTTCTTACAATTCCAATCCATGTTACAAACACTGGATGCATTCATTCATATCTGGTGTGAAACATATTGTTTTCACTGTTGGTGGTGTGCTTGGCAGGTGATTCAAGGAAGAAAAGAATGTTCTGTGAGTATGTAAAAAATTATAGCATACATAGCAGAGGTGTACTGGGAGCTTAGCAGTCACTGCTATTTGCTGCCATCCTCTGCCCACTGGGCTGGGAAACCCGTTTAGAAATGCAGTTATCCTTGCGTGTCTGTGCCTTACACTCGAAGATTGAGACTCCAGCGTCATGACTTGTAATCCCGAAAGCACAGTAAATCCTTTGCTAACACTTTCAGCATTTTTGGAATCTGAAAAAAAAATGGAAACAACCATGCCAAAAATAGACATATTTCATTTTATGCAGCAGCGATTATACAGCTCTGCACTGAGTAATCTCCTATGGGAATTACATTAGATCCGTACTGAAAATATGCATTGCCCTCGCTGAAAAACTCAAATGAGAGGCAGTTAAAATTTACATCATTATTATCCCCAACGGGAGGGCCATCACAAGCACGTGCACTTTTTCTACCAGTTTAGGCTGTGCTCTGCTCATCGAGGGCAGGGCATTGACTTAAACATTAAAGATGGCTGCAACAATATTTGATAATTTAAAATGTCACTGGAAATCAAAGACATATTTCAGATGTGGAAACATTGTTTTTAAACATCAGTTTAGCAGCCTGTGCTATGAAGAAATATGCAAACATATCCTCCATTTTCTGCAAAGACAGATATTCTTTGAGTGGGGCAATCTGAAGAAAAATAATAGTAAACAGACCAGTTAATTTTAAAGTCTCCAGTGGAAAGACATTGCTTGTTGCAGTTGTCCTTGCCTGGAAAACCTGTTTTTAGGTCGAACTTACCAAACAGTGCAAGCTATCTGGTTGCAAAAGATGTAGTATAGGGTTGCTAAGAACTTATAGAGGTTTACAGCCCTCCCATTTCCTACCATCGGTTGAGTTTATAGTTGGTCTCATTTGCATCTTTCATATTCAATTACTTTCTTTTTAACAGCGTGTCCTTCTTGTATTTGTCCTTCCCCTGGAGCATCGTCCTTTTATTATTTCTCTGACTGGCTCACTTCTGTCTTTCCACTGCTCACTTTTAGGAAACTGTGTGCTCCCTCATGTTCTTCTCCCTTGCACTCCTTGTTGCTGAATAGCATGTGTTGTAACCTCCCTCTTGCATGCTTCTCCTGTGCCACACTCCCCACCTCCCTACAGTCTGGGGGTCATCTGGAGTTTTGTGGGTGGAAAAGCCTGCCTGCCGAACTCCTGAGGTCAAGTTGCTGCCAGTGCGGTTGCCTTCCCGAGGGTCTCATTACAAGTTCCCTGCTTGTTCAGCAGGCGGAAACCGTATTTCCGCCCACTGGCCCAGACGGGAATAGCCTCCAACATTGACACGGGCTCATAATGGATTTGGCGGCAATGTTGCGGTACGTAGGGTGCAACATCACCCGCAATGCTTTTTACTGGCTGTATAGCAGTCAGTGAAAAGCACGATGGGGCTCTCCATGGGGGCCCCTGCACTGCACATGCGATGTGCATGCATGGGCAGTGCAGTGGCCCCCATGGGGACGCCTGAACCCCATCTCCACCAGCTTTTTCATGGCGGTGCAACTACCATGTAAAAGCTGGTGGTAAGGGGGCTCGTAATCCCCAGAGCCGGCGCTGCATGCTGCGCTGCCCTGGCAGATTAGGACCTCCGGCATTGCAAGCTCCTCCTGTGGAGAGAAGTCCGACCTTGGCACTTTCACCATGGTCATAATTTGCCAGTCTGACCACTGCCAAAGCCGTCGGACCACCGCTTTGGCGGCAGTCAAATCGTCATAATGCCCTGGCAGTCGAAAGACCGCCAGGGTCATAAAGAGGCCCTCTGTGTTGATTTCATGCTTGTGTGCTTCTTCCCTGCCCTGTGTTACTCTCCCTTGTGTGCTGCTTTAACCATTTCCAACACCCTATGTTTCCCCCACCCAGGTCTCTATTTCTCCCAAGCCCACCGTCTTTTTTAAAAACTTTTTTATGTGGGTGGGGGGACCAGGCAGCAAGTTGTTGCTGGCCCATTTGCTTTAAAAAGTGCTTTCACCCTACTTCTTTTTTATTTTTATATTTATTGATCTATCTTGGTTTAGTAATTAAAAACATGGCAGCCATATAATTTTGTAGGCACTGTGCTTTTTTTACTTTTGGCTAGGCTGCACAGCATCTTACCAATGCAGTACAACATCTCTAAAAGGCACTGGCAAATTCTAACGATTCCTAAGGCTTGACCTATTTGTTTTGTAAATGCTTGTAATCGCCTTATGTTTGTGTGTCCTGCAGATATTCTCTCAGTGACTTATGCCATCTCTTACTTTATCTCTCTCATTTTATTTTCTTCTAGGACTATTCTATTAGTTTTACTAGTTCTATTTTGCAGACCTTTTCTTTTATATCAGCACATTTTTTAAAAGCTTTATACCTCTGTTTCCTTACCTCCCATTCCTGAATATATTACAGGCTTAAGAGCTCTCACTACTTTTTTACCCCTAATCATCTCTTCTTTCTCTCTACTCTTGCTCTCTCCATTTCTGCCTACCTACCATTTGCATAGACCACTAATTTCTCTATTTTGACCTCTCAATGTAGAGCACAGGTGCTATGACAGTGAATTCAAAGGGTTCTTGGAAGGGGCACCATACACCCTGAAAGCTTTAATGTTATCTCATGGACAGACGAGGCATGATCCTCAAGCCTGGTGGAGAAGTGCTCAAAAAATTTGAAAGATAATGTATTAAAGCACACAAAGCAAACTGGTTATGGGGACACCACATAGCAAAATCAAGCAAGAGGATTTGAAAGGTAAAAATAAAGTTTATTAGGACAGTTGTCCGGAAAGCATTTTCAAACAAAAATAAAATAAAACTGTTACATTATAATATCAATTTAAAACCCACCGACCCCTCAGGATCAGCACGACCCATTCAAGCCCATTCTTAAAACTCTGCTTAACACTAAGTATAAAACATGCAACTCCTACTGCAACATCAAGATAACAGATAGCACTTCAGCTCCAACCTTGAAAGTGTTTGATATTTTAAAAATATAGGTCTTAAAAACTTAATACAAGTGGGAATATAAAAAACACAGTCCATAAGTAAGAGACAAGGAACATTTTGCATACAGGGAGCATGTGCAAAATCCATTACCAACCTGAAAAGCATTGCACCATTTAGGGGACAAAAAGATTGGGTGACACCCCGCTCTTACCTTTAGAATTTCATTCCGTAACCTACGTTCAGGTATCTGGGCCAATCAGGGAAAGACCGCATGCTGGTTAAGAGTATTAAATGAGAAACTGCTGGAAGGCGTCTCCCTCAAAAAGTCCAAGTCCAGAGACTGTCTACCTGTCCTACTTATTCTCTCAGTGCTTGTTTACTTGGGAAGGGGTGGCAATTTTCAATAGAATCCCAAAGAGAATGCATTTTTTTAAATCCATTATCCTGGTTCTTGCTTCCCTTGCCCACCTTTTTTCACCAAGAATTTCTTCCCAATATAATCTACCGACCTTTGGAAATTTGTTAACAACTAAAAGCTTATTGCAAAGTCTCCAAACATGGAAATTCACCAACAAGTTCCAGGAAAACAGATTCAATTCTCTTCTTAGAACCTTAACCATGGTTCCAAGTGGCAGTGACAACAGTCTCCTGAGGACGGTCCCCTCCATCAAATCCCAACTGAAAGAGGGCTCAAGAGATAGTGTCTCTGCTCCATACAGTCCCAGAGGAGGTATTTTCCTTTCATAAGCCTTCACTAGAACTGTAAGGGCCATGCCCCTACACTTCTGGTTAAATTTGACCAGAGAATCATCTTGCAAAATGGAACTTTGCACGACATTCCCCGTATGGTATCCCATTTTAGGTTCATATTAAAGGACAGCCCAAGATATTTATAGAAATCACTACTTCCACCTCCCATACATACAAGTACCTTTTAAAGTTATTGCCCTTCTCCCAAACACCAAAACGTTTGTTTTTTACTCAAATTAATTTTCAGCGGATTCTGCTTGCTACACACCTCAAGTGAGTCCAATTTTCTTTGCAGACTGATAGGAGTGTAATCTAGCAGATCCAAGTCATTGTATATAGCAGACAACGGATATTCCGCTTCCCAACCTTGGGAGAAAATGAATCGATAAAATCTATGGCTGCTCGAAGGTGTGCCATGAATAAGCTAAAAGGCAATTCTGAATTGGGATTATTGCGATAATCTATCATATTTACCAAGATCGACCTGTGGCCAATTATCCATATGCAATGCTTATAAGGCACCAAGGAGGTCAATCAGAAGCTTCCAGGAGTGGAGTTTACTCCATAGGAGTATCAATAAAACAACAACATAGTCTCTGGTTCACTTCCAGGGATTTCTGAATTATAGCCCAAACAGCAAAACACTGGTCTATAGTTGATGGACTCTCCCAAAATCCTCTCTGCTCAATGGGTATAATCGATGCTCATATACCCAATCATCCAAACAGGACAATAAAATGTTTTAGAACACCTTCTCCAAGATGTCCAAAAGGTTGATTAGTCTATAATGCGAAGGGTCCAAACCATTCCCCTTTTTTAATATGGGTTTCACTATTGAACCCCGCCATGATGAGGGATAGTGGCCCACTGAGGCTATCCATCAGAAGAGAATACACCCTTGCCCTCCAGTCGCTATTTGACCTAATTAAAACTGCTGGGATTTTTTATCGGGCCTGCTGCCCTTGATAGCTTGATATGGTCAATTTCTGCTCTAACTTCTTTCAGCTGGGGGCAAATTCAAGCAGGAACACTTTTAAGGTTCAATGAAGTAGATGAGCTACCATGTAGGTTATCTAAGTACACAGCCCAAATATCCTTGGCAATCATACATGTTAGGGTCACTTCAATGAGGACTGCAGGATTAATTTATTTCATCCAGAACTCTTGTTGGACCCCTAATTCTATAAACTTAGCATAACATCCTACTTACTATGGTAGAAAGGGGCCTTTTTCTTTTATCCAACTAGTGTTTGGATTAACCTACAACTGGAATTGTTTGGAGGTCTTTCTCAACAGACTTTATAATTTGCTGACAGGCAGAGTCAAACCAACCCTTACCATTAACATGGCCCACTCCATGTGACCCACACTTTTTTGATGTTTACACATGTAAGTCTAACATGTTATCTATAATCTCATTAAACCACAAAATTCTGTTTCCTTGTCTCCCAGAAAAATCTTTAGTGTCTTCCGTTAGTTGATACACAGCCAAAACATGGAGGTGGGTTGGGTTGAGACGTGTTGTGAGTCTCCCAGGGAAGGATACCCGAGGGGCACCACCATACTGGCTGCCATGTGTTCTTGAAAACATAGGAGAGCAGACATGAACTAATGATTACTTCGTCCAAACTTTCAGGCTGGGATAAACAGATAGTCAATTGGGCCCTTCAAATGGCCATGCGGAAACATTGCAGCTTCTGGGTTATCATTTTTAAAATGACAGTTTAGACACACCAGACCATTGCTTGATATCTTATCCTCCTGATTTACTATGACATGTGGAAAGGAAGCTGGGGGAATGTTGTAGCAGTCCAGTCCTTCATCCATCTGATCGGCTGTCTGGCCAAGATACAAATGGGCATTAAAATCCCCAGCCATTATTTTAATTGCCTCTGGGAACTTTCCCAGGATTTCCTACAATGATTGATGAAAATGCTCCAGCCAATTATTCATTCTACAGTACTTTTCTCAATGGATATGTTAATTAAAAGTATTAATGAGTGTTTATGAATTTTGAATAATAAGAAACACATAGAAATAAATAACATAGAAAATTAATGTGCATGTTTGAAAATGTGCCCATGGAGAATGGTCACCAAGATTCACAAATTATATTGAAAAGTGACTAAAAGTAGGTGAAATGTTGAAAATGTGTAATAATAATAATGTAGTAATATGTCATATTAAGATATAGAACGTATGTTTTGCATTATATTGTAGAGCTAACTTAGCTGAAGTCGTGGCCTAGTTTTGCCAGGCCTCATGCAGAAGCTGAATTATTAACACACAATGTAGAGAAGCGAATGTGCTGAACTGACCCTGAACTGCTCATTGTTTAATCAAATCTGCTCAGCTAAAATCCTATGTATGAACCGACGAACAGGAGATGATGGAATCAAAAATGTATCAAGGACTGTGAAAAGCAGACAAGATGTACTTTCCCAGGACTCGAACAATAGAGACACTGACTGAAGAGGAAGATGCAACATTTTCGATACCCGATGAGCTGGATGATGAGGACATCGTACAGTGAACCAATCAACAGTATGAGAATCATGAAATACTAGAATCTATAGATTTGGTGTGTTTTATCCATTGGCTATGTAAATAAACGTGTGACTAATTGACCAATTAGCAATTGGGGGATGGTCTGGGTGACTTAGATATAATGTTGTGACAAAGGGAAAAACTTCAGATGCAGATGCCGAACTGATGGAGAGGTGTTAGGGGCAGATGATCGGGGAAACACCTTTGCCGAAATTGATGCAAGATTTTGTCATTGGGCTCATTGCTGTTGAGAGCCTGATGCTATGCTGATTGATTAATGACCTGAAGACGAAGACTGACTTTGTTGCTGATCCATACCGTGGATAGGTAGCTATGACAATGTGATTAAATTAAGTTTTGTGCCTTTTCTTGCTAGGTACCAACTGCGCTGTTTTTATATAGTTTCTCTTAGTTAGATGTTTTTCCAAATTCATGTTCTTAACTGTTTTTCACATGAAATCCCACATGCTAATGATAATCTGGGTGAGATAATGTTCCTATTCTGAGACGTTGGCATATACAGTGACATATGATTGACTGACTGATTTGCTGAACTCTGCTACTGATGTTGACATGTTAATACTTGTTGGCTTATGCTGAAGCTTTAGAATGTATGTTTTCTCAAGTTCTGATTATGTTGTTGGTGGTCACTAATGAATTAATCTGGAGTTGATTGAATAAAGCTTGAATTAATCCCACGATTTAGTATTGTAATCAATATAGAAATAAAATTGCTAAAACTTATATTGAATGTGGTTATTCATAAAATGTTGATGCTATTAACTGCTGATTAATGATTTGCTTAATGGATATTGATTTGTGTATTGATCATTGATGACATTGGTTACTACATGGCTAGGATACTCCATGTGAATCAAAAGGTTCATTGACCTATAAGCGTCCCCTTGTAAGTTTACTTATTAAGATTCGGGCGCACTAGCAGATATACAAGTTTATCAATATAAAAAATCTGCTGACCTTATTATTCAATACAAGTTCTACAACAGAGAGTGGCATGCCACTTGACAGATGAATAACCTCCAAGGGTTTATTTAATTGCCTTAGTAGAAATTAGAGGTAATGCACCTGCTGAAGATCTACCCTTTCCCCGTTTAAAGCCTTTACTGTTTATGGCTTTGAGGCATTCTACTGTTTTATCCTCTCTCAGCCAAAACTCCTGAAAGGACCACCATATGGTAGGGCTTTATTCTTTGTTCCAGGTTATAGCTCCTCCTAAAGCTCAAACCCATGAATGTTCCAGCTCAGGATTCACAGACTGGGAAAGGATTCCTTCCTCTATAGCTCACTAGGCCAGTCATCCCAATCCCACGTGTCAAGGAGCTCCATCAGGGGGGTAAATCTATTTCCTTGCTCCCACTCTGGGATCCCGGGCTGCTCTATCAATCTGTCATTCACAAATACCACCTTCAAATTCTTAGAGACCTGTCTGTCTTGACACCCCCTCATATCAATCGGCATCAACCCATCTTGGGGATAGGATATAATCTGCTCCCACTGACTGGGGAACAACCCACTATGCATACTTAAAAAGGAAGTGGGGTCTGAACAAGGGTTTGAGCCAGACACCATAGACTTATCTAAGATGGGGTACTGAACTTCTAAACCAACCTTAGCTAGATCTTCATCTGCCTTTGCTACCAGACTTGGGATGAGTGGGAGATAAAATCCACTTTTGACAGTTCTCTAACTTTCTTCTCAACCTGCACCCCAACATATGCTAAGTCACCTAACAATATTGCAGAGATCGAGGTATCTGCTGGAGTATGCTCAGACTTTTTGAGTGATACAGGGTGCACACGTTTTGGTTTTTTTTTCCCGGCAAATTATATCCAGCAACAAGTCATGGGAACCAGGTTCAAGAATAAGCAGTTTCTCAGTCATAACAGTGACTTCATTACTCATCCTTTTAGCTCCTGGGGGATTGGTCCCCTTTCCCTTAAAGGGTGCTGGGGTGTGTTTGCACACAGTAGTACAAACATTTTTTGGCTGGATATTCCTAGCTGGCCGGCTTTTAACATGTGTTTTTGCTACATCCTGAGTGGAAGTATGTAAAGCTGATGTACTGCCACTAGAAGGGAGGTTAGGGCTGCAGTCCTATTTTAACCTGAAACCCTTTTGTTGTGGGTGCACTGTTCTGACCTTCATTCTTACACTATTTCCTCTGCCCACCTTTAACTCTAATGGCCTTGCTACTCTTTTTTATTCCCCTATACCTCTGCGAGAGATAATAACCCAAGGAGAACTTGGGGGGACCAAAGATATATTGCCTTTTCCTAACTAACATTAGGTGTTTTGAGATATAAACTGCACCCTTGGGATCAGCTGAACCCCTCTACCCTTAGATGTGACTGGCCCTGCCCCTAAAACTTCCTCGGGTTAGGCTACCTTGGTTTCCATGTCCTCCTTTGCTACTGGCCTGCTTGTATTAGGTTTACATAACTCAGACAGGGTATCTTTCAAATGCTTTGACTGAACAACTTGATTTGAAATAACAATTACTAGTGTCTCTAAGATGCCCTGTAGTGTGTTTTGTATAAGCAACATTACATCTAACAAGGAGGAGGAACCAGATGGCTGAATGTCAATAGTCCCTCCAAGTGATTCTTGAGGTACGTTAGTTATGCAGGGCAATTAATCTTCTGATGCAAATATCCACTTTGATCCCAGGAGACCTAGCTATGTTGGAATATGAAGGCTCTGGACCCTTCGACCACTAATGAGGTTGTTGATACATTAATACAAGGTGAGGATGAAAGTCTAGGGCCCCTGTCCAGAGTGGTCAGCAAGAAGTCCTCCAAGATGTTCTCTGGTTGGCCATTTGTTCCTTCAGGGGCCACCCCAACTTTCACTAATCCTTGTGCTCTGGGGGTCCTGCTGACCAAATATGAGGGAAGAAAAAACGAACGTTAAAATGTTTGGTAACAAAATTCCTTATTGAGGTAGCTAAGGGCGATAGAGAGGCATTTCCTTTCAATACAGAAGAACATTCAGATGTGTAGGAATTACAGTCAATTGGAACCTTTAGTTTTTTAACCCCTGCCTTTCTCCTCTTACACAGCCTCTCACAACCTTTGCTTTTTGACACTAGAGGCAATGCCCTCTTAGGCGAAGTGCAGGTGGAGAAACACAAAGTGCAGGATCCATGGTAAGTTCACAATGCCAAGTTAACCACAGGTGTTGCCACTGGAGAACTATAGAGTAGGGATACAACAGGAGAACTCTCTTACCACCTCCTTTGCACACTGCGGCTGCCACCACCACACCACACCCTAATCAGCCAGGCACATCTTTAAATGCCAGTTGAAGTAAATAGGTCTAATTTCTTCCAATCAAATGGTTTCCAGAAAGGTGGTGAACTGGAGGCTAGGGACTGCCAAGCCTTGGGATAACAAACAAGCACAGTGTGAGGCCCCAGACATGAGACCCGGGGGTTCAGACCACCCCTCCACCATGCCGCACGTCAAAAGCCCCCCAGCTCCCCAAGGGATGGAAACACAATGGTAGAGGGATGCCTACACTACCAACAGCCCCATGTGACCCCGTCGCCAAAATAGCAAAAATGGTCATATGAAGTCTGCTTCTGCAATTTCTCCCCTTTCCTTTCCTATCGATGTCTTGCTCCCAGAGCCGTAATCAAGCCTCTCACTCTGTAGAGCACTTGCCCCTTCAACGGTGTCCATGGTGTCTGGCATCCGGCTTCCTGTTTGGCTTTCCACAGCAGTGCAGCAGCACTGAAGCGAAGCAGAGAATGAGCCCGTTGGGGAGGAGGCAGAAGAGGGACGGGGGCACGAGCATGTCAGAAGCAGCAGATGCAGCAGGAGGAGGGTCTACCGATTGATACACAGGAAGTGCAGAGTGGAAACATAGAAATGTGGCTCACCATATTGCACCATGGTGGTTCTCAAACTGAAATTTTGGGGAGTTATGAGAGAGCAACAAAATAGCAACAAATCAAACATCAGTACAATCAACAGATAAATCTTATAGGTTTTCAATACTTGCAAACATTACAGGGGCACATTTAAATCTAGCTTTTTAGTTAATCAATTGTCATTTGGGTGTACGTCTGTATGTGTTGATATTTGTACAGCATGAACCCAGATTAAGAAGATGGAATGTAGAATTGGGGTATGGCCTCGCAGAAGATAAATTAATTTGGGGAAGTCAAGGATAAGCTGTCAGGTCATGGGTGCTTTGTAAGACCTATTGTTGATGATCAAACATCTATAAAAGGGGTAATCAAGAAGAATATCAAATAAGTATCCGTTTTGGTGATCTCACAAATTGTAAACACCGTGCAGGTTAAACATGTATATGGAATTCGCTATCTATGACCAAGAAACCTCATATTGAATTAAATCTGTAAGCCTGAGTGAGGAGGGATTTCTTCCCTTTGCATTTGTACTCCCATAATCTTCAGTCTCAGGGTGAAAAGTGTGGCAGGATGAAGGATATACAATTATGGCGATTATGAGGGCATCATCCAGAAACTATTGATCATTTCCATGTTACAGATCAATACTTTACACAAAGAAGATAACGCTTTTATAACCATGTAACATAGAAGTGTGGAATGGTAAATAGTGGCCCTTTAGCTGCTTGTTTTGACCTTAAAGATAGATTAATAGATAGAGTATTGTAACATACGAGACTGGCTTACGACAAACGTTCAGTGAAGTGATAAATGCAAAGTAATTTACTAATACTGTTTTAGTAATGTTTGACTCAGAAGCTGTGTTTAATAACGAATTTGGGTTAGGCCAGCAAGTGGTACTTAGAACCAGTTCTATTTAGTTTGTTCTTGCTCAGTAAGTGCAGATGTTTTGAAAACATTTTGCAATAGATTTTATACAATAACTGTATAAGCATATAGTGTAAGTTTGGAAAACTGTTTCATGCATATATCCTCTTTAATGTTTAGTCCCTTGAATACATAGCTAATGTAGAACTTTTCACGCATCTACAGATACATGGGCTGTTCAATCATTATTAGCTTGCATTCTGCCAGTACTGTATAAGTGAGACCACCATGTTCCAAATTAGTATTTACGGATGGTGTACCACGAATCTTCACAGTGCTGTTTCTCTTAACTACAAATCAACCATAGAATAGAGGAGTCTTGACAATACATGTGTCTTGTGTGATCTCTTTTTAGCCTCCAAAGCTGTACACTACAGCACTTTCCTTCACTACATAGCTAATGTTATGGTAACAGCTTGGAAGAGGCCGCGCCTATTTATATCTGCCCTGGCAAAAATTCCAGGATCTCCTCTCTTGAGGAGTCATCATCACCTGTCAGGTGTACAAAAGGCTGGATGCATTGCCTGCAGAGCTTCACACATCCCTATTCCTGTGCAGGCGGTAAATGTCTGCATGTGACCCTGGTGAGGAGCGTCATCAATGATGGTATTTGAGATGTCATCATTGTAGTCCTGAATAATCTATTTGGTGTTCAGTGATTTCATTTATGAGGTCATGAAGCTGTCATGTACAGGTTGATGATCAATGCATGTCAGTGCATGAGTTATAGTTTCTACAGCATAACTGTCCAATTTCAGGGTTTTTCTTTTTGACGTTCTTGCCATAACTTCACTCTGCGTATTTTTAAGTGAATTTTTGAGGTTTAATTAAATACATGTAATTGTCATAAAATCAAAGGAATCAACAACTTTCCCATTTTGTCTTCAATGTAAAAAAAACTTAAAAAATGCTTTGTGTATGCAAGGAATGAGTGAGATGAAGACATAAATGTGTGCTGTCACTACAGTTTTCAGATGTAAAGTGTTTCCTCATTCATTCAAATGCAGGTGGAACTATACCGCCAAGCTGCCAATAAAACCAAGTGAGAGTAAGTATTCAGGTGGACGGATCGAAGATATGATTGACAACATCTTAAACTAAAGGGGGAGGGCTCCTGAGACAAAGACAGCAGTCAGTTTCACCATAAATGGTGTAAGCTCCATTACAAAACTTAGAAAGGGCACAAGGAAGCTAGTTACACTAAATATATGGCTAACGTTTTATTTTACAGATAGGGGAACTTGGGAAAAATATATTTTGTATTTTTGAATCACAGCCCAGTTAGAGCCCACTGCTCTTAGGGATGCTATACAATCTTTCCATTTGTAACTCAAATTACCTCAAACTGCAACCTAACTATTTAATATTATCTTTTTTAGATGTGTACTTGCCTCTTTTTCATTGGTGGTCAGCTGATTCCTGGATACTAATCACAAACAATGCTCACTACTTCGAATGTAAACATGAACACTGTTTACGTAGCATGATTTCATTAATCGATGAGACAAGGGATCCATTTCCTATTAACAGAAACGAGTCAATCAATCGTCTGATTACTTTTAGTAGCAGTTTCCCATTGTCTAACGAAAAATAGGAAACAGGCATCAGTATGAAATATTTTCAAACTTGTATAAACGCCGAAATAGGAAGCAACCGTGCTTGTAATTTCCCATCATGCCTTTCGCCTTTTCTGAAGGGGATAATCAGTAAGTGGATCTGTAGGGCTACCATTAATCATTGTCAGTTGTGGATGAACTGCAGTTCTGATTGGCTGCCCAGGACCAGCCAGCCAGTAAAGGAGAAATCTACTGGAAGCATTTTTTTTACCTCTCTGTGCAATAAATAATCTGAAAATACTCCAAAAGCAAATTGAAAATATGCACATGTAAAATTACAGATAGAGCAGCACTAAATTCGTCTTTGTGTCTGTGATGATGGTACTGGCAGCCATGTTAAATTCAAACGGTTGTAAAGAAAGAAACTGCTGTGGACGGTGCAGTAAGATGATGTACATTGCTTTTTTTGTAAACGCGATTACACTAAAAAGCAAACTGAAGTAAAGCATACACCTCTCTCTTGTAGAGTAGCTAAGGGACAATGCTCATTTAGTCATGTAGAGAACGCATAAAAGAATGAATCATTGCTACGTAATTACCGACTTTCATTAATCATAATCAATTTACATTATTTTTGTAATATCGTTTTATGACATTTACAAAGGTATAACTCGCTCCCCACTGCCAACCCCTCTCCACCCATTTCTCATACAATAGGAAATGTACAGGTATACAATGTTCAATGCATAGAGGAGCACCATCAAAACGAATTACTGCTTGGTTTAGTACATCCTTCCTGGAATAGTTTTATTCTTTCTTTCCCCATAATTTTAATCCAGTAATCCTGGGCTGTTTCGCTGTTTTATAGACTCAGGTATATTTCCTTTTGCAGTAACGATATAGCATCTTTAAAAGTTAGGCCCCCTGGCGGCCTGATAATGTGACTTAAAATACCTCTTTGCTGTCAATGCAAAAGGCTGGAGAGCTTGTCACCTGATATTTTACGGATAAACCTTAGCCCTTGCAATGGGGGAACTATTAATATCTTGACTATCTACAATTGAACAACCCCTAAAAACAAGGAGTCTCCAACTTTAGCTATCTTGTAAAATGTTCTTTCTTTGTGTTCTAGTTCTGAGTTTAGTATCCTGGTAGGTGATTTAAATACCACCTACTAACCTATTGAATTTGTTACTACCATAACCAAAATGAAGATGAAGCCCTTGGTATTCCATCTTTGGAGGCAGACCCCTTAAAGCTTGGTCTGCATCAGCCCTACAGCTTGCCTCTGTGACACTCTCCTTCAGCCACAGGGATTCCAATAGAATAATTGAATCTAACAAACGCAGAGCATTTACTTTTAAAAGGGCAAAAACTAATTTGCACATTGAATTTTGACATCGACATCAGACTGTGGAATCATCTAAGCAATTTTAAGATCCTTTCTAGAGATGACAGTGATCACGATGCCCTATAACTACCTTTATCAGGGGATTCAACAAGGAGGAGCATCAAATTGCCCACTATAGAACACAAACCTGATCTGCTGGCTGAAACTTCTATACTTTTCTTGGCCAAATTTGCTAATATAGAACACTATCCGAGTCTCAAGGAGTTGATTTTAGATAATCACCTTTCTTTCAGTCTCTTAAGGATATTTTTGAGGCAGTATAAACCATCCCATAGTAAAATCTTCAAATCCACCCCCTGGTTTGACAAGACTGCCACAGGGCCAAAGGGTGTCTTCTGAGTGAGATCAAAGGCCCTTATTTATTCACTGTTCATGCTGCTCCCAAGTTCTATAAGCAGACGCTGATAGACAAACAACGTCTACATGAAGGTAAGGACCCTGGACATGACGCCAGTCCCGATGACCTATATAATTTCACAGATAAATGTTTGAGCCCCTTACATCATTTACCACTCAAATGCAATTCTCAAAGGAGCCAACCTACCTTCTACCTCGGTCGGGGCTCAAATTATCCCTATTTACAAAAAGGGCTATAGAAGCAACCTAACAAATTATTGTCCTATAAGTCTTCTAGAAAACATTCAAAAAATATTTTGCTCCCAGCTGCTCTATAAGCTCTAGGCCTGGATAGATGAAGTTAAGATCTTATCCCCCTTTCAAGCCGGTTTCCGACATAAGATTAGCACCCTAGTCTAAGCACTCCTTTACCTTCTTATCATCTGGAAATATACCTTCCTTTCTAAAGATCATCTTTACATGGCTTTTGTTGATCTCAGGGCTTTGTTTGATTTGGTCCCTAGAGGTATTATCTGGGTGGTGCTTGGTGACTTGGGAGATCCTTCTGACATTTTGAATACTGTTATTAAGCTCCACCCATCCAACTATGTAAGGGTGAGATGGGGCCCTTATTCAGCACCCAGCATCCTTAGGGCCCCAGGAGGTGGTCCCTCGCTCCAACCCACATCACTTGTGACAGTGTATAGCACTATATAGCTAATTTTCCAGTCCAACAACTCCATTTTCTGATCGCCGTTGCAGAAGGGATGTCAACACCCCAGGGCCACAGGAGGCGATCCCTGCTACTTACTCCAACTTGCACCACCTGTGACAGTGTTTAGTGCTATATAGCATGTTTTCCAGTCCAACAACTCCATTTTCTGAGCACCACTGTGGAGGGAACTTCAGCACCCAGTATTCCCAGGGCCCCAGGAGTTTGTCTCTACTACTTGCTCCAACCCGCACCACCTGTGACAGTGTTTAGCACTATATAGTGCATTTTCCAGTCCAACAACTCCATTTTCTGAGCACCTTTCCCTGGGGAACTTCAACACCCAGTATCCCCAGAGCTCGAGGAGGTCATCCCTGCTATTCACTCCAACCCGCACCACCTGTGACTGTGTTTAGCACTAAATAGCACCTTTTCCAGTACAACAACTCAATTTACTGAGCACCTTTCCATGGGGGTTAAAGCTCTATTAAAATCCCAGGGTACTGGATGCTCTTCTGACTGTCAGATGGAAGGCTGCAAGCCTCCAGATACTTAGGGAGTCCCTCCCCCCTTAGGATTGTTGTCAAATCTAAAATAGAACATCTAGTGAGGGTTATGCACGCTCCCTGGACAATTTAGTGATTCCTGCCAGGAAAGAAACACAATTGCCTTTAGTAGGAAACCACCAAAATTATACTAGTGCAGGCATTCCTCATCCAACCCTCAGCCCCAAGGGGAAAATTAGAGGCCCTGTGCTAAACCTAGCCTATCCCTGTTCAATAAACTCTCCCCCATGTTAGATGGTGTGCAGAATCCTGCCTTTCTTCCAATAGTATTTTCATTAAATCACCTATTGGCTAGTCTAAATAATAAATGCCTCTTTCCACATGAGGACAATTTTCATGACGGGTGTCCCTAAGTTATGGTCTTTTACTAATGAGGATGGGGCCTCCTTGAAAAACAAAGTGATATACCGGGTTAGGGATGTAAGTAAATGCTACAGTGTAATCCATCCTTACATATTCAGGGTCTCCCTGCATTCCCATAAAGAAAAAGCGTACTATATTAGACTTCAACTTTCCACACCATTCATTTATGGATGGCCTTTTATTTTTACAAGCGTAAACCCTTAACCATAAGGACTCATAGATCCAGTTTAAATGTAAAGTTCCTCTCCCAGAGAGTATGGAGCTAACTCAAACACCCTCTCTCATTGCCTAAAGGGATTGACTGGATATCCCAAGGTATCCTGATGCTCACTCTGGTTATTGTCAAAAGCCATCCCCACCACAAGGCATTTCTAGGAGACTTGGCAACATATCTGTTGCTCCTGTAGAGGCTCTGTGGAAGCAGAACATCCTTTTTTTTCTTCCAAGGGCACACAACTCCCTGCCTTGATAATCACTAGAAATGTATGAGTGCCCATGGTGGCTCTAAATGACCCAATTAATTCCCTTATTACAGAAGTGCATGTTTCCTTCACTTATGTATTCTTGAACCCGCTGAAGAATCTTTCCTCCTTTTCAACATCGGGCATGCAAGCCCCGACTATGATTACTGCTAGTAACAACCTTATCTTGCTCTCATGGAATATAGCCAGGCTAGGAAGTAAGCTTTTCGAAGGTAACTGGGGGAAGGGGGGTTATGGATTCGCTGGATGTACTAATGTTCCAGGAAATTTGGGAGAAGGACCGCCTCCTTTAGGCTAGTTTTTAAGACTTTTCATGTGCCCGCTTTTAAGTCAAAGGCTGGCAGACCTTCGGGTGGACTCTCCATCTGGCTCAAAATTTCCTTGGATTGCAGTGCAACACAACTACTCATCAATTTGCTATGGCTTGAGATAACCATAGGGAAAGATGTAAACTTACTCCTTTTTAATGTATACAGCTGTAGTGTTCCTAAGATAGCCCCAGTACTACATCTTTTGAGTGACATTACCACAACCAATCAAAATGAGGATGCTGTTGTGATTGTGGCTGGGGATTTCAATGTGTACGTTGAGCCATCCACACTCATAAAGGAAATAACAGGTGATGATGATCAATACTGGGGAATTCACCGAATTCTGGGGCCCTGTTTGTCAATTTTCCCTAGGGTAGCCCTGCAATCAATGGATCTTTACGTGTGCTGCCATTTGAGAGCCTGCAATGGCAGAACTAAGTCAGACAAAGAGAGGAGTCCCACTTTTAGAAGAAATTCTTATCAAAGCTATATTGATTATATCTTAATAAACATTTGTTCATGAGATAAGATCATCCATATGGAAGTTCTCCCCAGATTTGAGAGCAACCACTTCCCCTGCTCCTCACCCTCTTTTGCAAGCCAGCCAGGACATGCAGGATACAATGACTACCCTGTGTCAATCTGTGGGTTAGGAATAACCATAGGAAGGTCAGATGGGAGAGTATAGTGAAAGATAGGGAGGTATGTGCCAACTTATACCTGGGTTTGACATCCATGTTGTCCTCAATTGCCGATCCTGAGTCAACACCCAACACTATTATGGATGTCCACATAAAGTGGTTTGATTAAATGAAAACATGTTTCTTCACCATCCCCTCCCCCCACAAAAGAGACTTCTCCCCAAATTGGACCCTTTGTTTTACAGTAGGGATTGTCGGCTACCTAAGAACCACCTTATCGATACTCTCACTAGTGGATTCCAACAAGATATCCAATCTGCCACAACCTTCCTTAAATAAGGGGTAAAACATGAAAAAATCCATGTGAAGCGCTGATATTTGCAGTGTCATTTTGGCAGCTTTATGTTCTGGAAACCACACAGCCTTCCGGCATGTGATTTCCCATGGTGCCAGAACGTCCTGGATGAAGCCCGAATCTTCTATTTTACTTCAAGATTGTGTCACTCATTTTGAATCTTTGTATTGCAGCTCTTCACCCAATGTTATGATAAGCTTGGCCTCCAGCCGGCTGCTGCACTCTATCTGACTTTGTATGAGGCAGATATTCTTGAACCTAATGTGTATTTCTCAGTGAATGCCAGAAAGGTTCCACGGCTAGCCCGCCTACTGGTAGATCTTTTGATTTCTGAACCGGCCGTTTGAGCTCCCTATCTTACCCATGTGGGTAACGCAATAATGGCGGGAGCAGAAATACTGAAATCTTGGAAAGGGGCCGAAGGGATCCCTATCCACAAAAAGGTTCCAAATCGGACCCAGCAAACTACTAGTCAATCAGCCTGATAGACTCTAGTAAAAAAATAATCTGCAAACTGATACCTGATCGACTAATGTCTTGGATTAATGAAAACAAAATATTGACCCCTTTCAAGGCTGGAGGTCGCGTTCAGGCTAGCACAGTGGACCAGGTATTTAGTTTCCAACTAATTAGATGGAAATAAGTTGACCTAAAGAGGGGCAGTCTCTCTGTTGCTTTTGTTGACTTGAAAGTAGCATTCAACATGGTCCCTAGAGATAAACTATGAAATACCCCTAGAGACATAGGGATTCCAGGTCCCCTCCTTGGCATCATCATCAGGTTACATTGTGACAACTTCGCACAAATCAGTTGGGGACCAAATGGTGAAACTACTGACCCCCTTAGTGTTGATAGAGGTGTCAGGAATAATGTGTACTTGCCCCTACATTGTGTTGTTTGTTTATAAACAGCTTCATAGATTATCTAATGGATTGTGAAAAGATTCTCCAGTACTATGGGGGATTTAGGTTTCAGCATTATCTTTTGCTGATGGCCCAATGTTAGTGTCAAAAACCACTAAAGGCCTGGAAACTCTCTTAGCTAAATTCAATTTATTTTGTTTTGACCATGGCCCAGCAATCAATGCTATATATGGTGCTGAATTGTGTGGTTTTAGCAACATAAATGGATTGAAAGCATCATAAAACACATTTTTGAGAGAGGCGCTTAAACTCCCCCAAAGCTCCCCTCTAGTTTTCTAACAAGATCTGGGAATTCGCCCTATAGCCCCTTTAATTTATCTCAAATCAATCCTATATTTGCTACAAGTCTGGCATATCCAAAAGTTTGCACACTTTAGGGAGGGTTTAAAAGATGTCTTGGCTAGACAGCAAGGAGAGGCGAGACTGAAACATGTTAAACAGTCCATCTGTTCCTTGTACCTACAAAAATTTGGGATCTGCCCAAATATTATAACATCCTCTACAGCATGGATACTCAAAGTACGGCCCTGGGGCCGCATGCGGCCCTCCTGGCCTCTAATTGTGGCCCCCTGGTGAACAGCAGCACTTGCCTGCTGTTCACTTGACAAAGCAGACAAATTCAGAAACGGGCATACTTTATTTACACATTAAGTGGCCTAGACAACTTATTTGTAGGAACACGTTTAGTTTTGCACTTTTTGCAGTTTAGTATCTTGCACTAAAAGTAAAAATGTGATAAACTGTCTGCAAACTTCAAAAAAGTGCATTTTATTAAAATACATGAGCGTTTTACTTTACTAGATCAGATTATAGCACTGCATTGAGAGGCATTTATTAGAAGTAATACTTTCAGACACGATCTTGGAAACATCCAGGCCCTCCCCATTCTGAAAACAATGCCATCAGTGAACCCAAAGGCAAGTAATTTGTAAGGTGCACCTTGTGTGTATCCTTGGTTGTTATAGAATTGGAACAACATCATAGTTTATTAAATGAAACACAAGAGAATTTTTTTTTTAGCACACATCCTAAACCTGTGTATTTCAAGGGGCTCTCACGTGGTATTGAAGTAAAAAGAAGGCAAATGACATCAACCAATTGCCTAGGATCACACAGTTTGGTCAAATGAGGAAGCAGGGACTGATGCCTAGTTTTCTAGTATCACATTTTGCAATTCAGCTACCAGATGAGTATCTCCTTTTCTCTCACAGTTTGTTATTCATACCATGTATCTGCTTCGCCCCCCACCCACTTCCTATGCCCAACTTTCATCACCCGACTCTCGGCCTGCTGGCATCAGTGTGGCCCTCTGGTATGCCACAGACAGTATTTTGTGGCCCCTGGAGAAATGTTTGTGAGTACCCATGCTCTACAGCAACCAGATTGAAGTGCATTTATTGAGAGCAAGAGGAGAAACAAAAGTCCAAACGGGCAGGCCTGAGCCATTTGACAGACCATTTTTCAGAGTTCAAGCCAAGTTCTTCTTTTGGGGCATTCAAGGACAGACCCTCCCCACACAAAGTCCCTATACCTAAAATTTAGGTTGAGCACCCTTCCACTCCCAGCTTTTACAACTAAATGGAAAGGCGGCAATGGGGATGGTAAGAATTGTCCAGCTTGTAGTGGGGATGAAGAAATGGATAAACATTTACTGTTTTTTTATCCCACATATCTCAATTGGTGGAAACATTGAATTGTCCATTCATGCTGCTTTTTAGGTGTCAACCAGCACAGAGTTGCTTTAATAATCTGTAGGGCAGACATCTCTCCGGTAATTGCCAAGCATCTTTAGAGTATCTGGCCCATCCGGTGTAAAGTCATGTTTTTCCTTGATTTCAAAAAAATAATACTAGTTTTAGAAAACAGCATGCCTGTTTTTTGGGTGTTTATTGTATTTTTGTTTCTTTTAAACTTTGTATTGTATGGTTTTCTTGCCCTTATTTATGATACATTTGCTTTTTCATGATATTGGATTTTTTTTTATTCTTATGAATTATATTTTTTAATGATGTATTTAACGGTGTGTGGAATTTGTATGTATTACTGATTGATCATTACTTTTAGGGTCATTGACTGAAATAAAGTATTGGAACGAGTGACTGAACCTATTCCCATGTGCAGGGGAGTCTGCCAGGGGTGCATACTGGCACTCACTTTATTTTCCCTCATTATCAATAGGATTGTTGACCATCTCAGTGTAAAGAAAGCTGACATTACAAAATTGGGCAGAATTAAGATCTCCGCGGTCCTCTTTGCAGATGATAAATGTCACAACTCCATCTTATGCCCTCTGTTCCTTGGGTTTTACTTGTTGGGCTTATGTCACCCTTCCCTTGTGACGCCTCCAAGGAAGCCTGAATCATTGATCCCCCTGTTCTGTTGCTATGCGTGCTTAGTCCGTTTGCAACGGCAGATCCTTAATTCTTTTTAGGATGTCACGCTTTCATTGTGACACATTGAACTGTACCATC
Source organism: Pleurodeles waltl (assembly GCF_031143425.1). NCBI lineage: Eukaryota > Metazoa > Chordata > Amphibia > Caudata > Salamandridae > Pleurodeles > Pleurodeles waltl. Next base: position 919,347,682 of record NC_090436.1, read on the forward strand.
ATGCACTTGGCTTTCCACTATATTTTTTAATTGTTTCCAATCACCCGCCACCTACAAGGCCGCATATCTGTTGTATGTAACATGATATTTTCCATAGGTTCAATGGACTACTCCACGCTTTCACGTAGGGCACGTGCCTTCTGTAACACTCTTTTCTTCCAGCATAAATACCTCCTCTCAACCTGCATCAGCCCTTGAACTTGTTCCAGTTCTGCACAAGCATCATCCCTGCACTCACTTCTTGAGTTGCCCAGAACTTCCAGCGCTCTAGTCTTCCAAGCTTTCCTGGTGATCCCATGATCCTGGCTTCTTTGACGCATCAAGTGTTTTCCTTCATGAGCTACAATTTCGCCTCCTCTTGAGCTTCTTATACCAAGCCTCCTATAATCTTCGGATTCCAGTTAAAGTACTAGACAAGGCTAAATACTTTCCCTTCAGGTTAGTGCACATTAATCCTCTTATAGTAGTAACTAGGCCTGAGTATCAGCATCTTCAAGACTATAGACTTGCCTTGAGTCCCTTCTTTGTAATTTTCCTCCAGCGCTCCTTGCTTGTTCTTACTTTTTACCCTCCTTCCAACCTTGGTGCTTGAACTGCTAATACACAAGGACTAAAGACTTAGGCCCTCATTATGATGACGGACGGATATCCCACCGTCAACCGCGCTCTTGGTCAACAGAAGACCGCCAGCACGGCGAAGCCCCTGCCGGCCCTATAATGATGTTCCCACTGGGCTGGCGGCGGAAAGAGTGAAGTAGGGCCTTTACATTGACGCTGGCTCTAAATGGTTGACGCCAATGCGGAAGTGCAGCGGGTGCAGCAGCACCTGTCGCACATTTCATTGCCCATAATTCAGGCAGTGAAATGCACGACGGGGCTGTGAGGGGCCCCGAGCCACCTATTCCGCCAGCATTTCCCTGGCGGTGTAAACAACACCAGGGAAAGGCTAGTGGAATGGGACTCATAATCTGCAAGGAGGCGCTGCCTGCAGCCCTGCCCTGTCGGACCTGAAACGCTGCCACTGCCAGGTTGACCGCCACTATCGCGGCGGTCCACCTGCCACCATAAGTCAGATTCATAATGAGGGCCTTAATTCTGTGTTTCTTTGATAAACAGAAGTGTCAAGAAGAATGTTCTTTTAGAGAGATTTGATATTTGTATGAACCTTGTAAACTCCAATATGTGTTTCTAGCATACATTGAGAGTGTCCCTAACTCCAACCTATGTACCGAGTGTAACCTTGGGACTGCCAGTAGCTCCAACCTATGTACCAAGTGTAACCTTGGGAGTGCCAGTAACTTCAACCTATGTACCGAGTGTAATCTTGGGGATGCCAGTAACTTCAACCTTCGTTCCAAGTGTAATTTTGGGAGTGAAGGTAACTCCAGCCTTTGATTCAAGTGTAACCTTGGGAGTGCCAGCTACTCTAACCTATGTTCCAAGTGTAACCTTGGGACTGCCAGTAACTTCAATCCATTTTCTGAGTACAACCTTGGGAGTGTACCTAACTCCCACCAATGTTCAGGTAGTTCAGGTAACTCCAATCTATGTTCTGAGTTTACCCTGGGAGTGTCAGAGGCTCCAATCAGTATTTCAAGTTTGCCCTCAAAAGTCTCAGAAATTCTTATCTAAGAACTTGTTGATCCTGCTCTCATGCTGTAATTGAGAAGAAATCACTGAAGTTAATGCATTTGTCACTGAAGTTAATGCATTTTTAATGTATATAGAGGCTTGCCAGTGTACTGATGGAAATTGCCTCTTCTTGTTGTTCCCAGTTTATTACATCATCACGAAACCAGAGGTTTTGGTTCTGTAAACGTTCACCTTCACAAACACAGAGGTCTCAGGAGTGATGCATCCTGTTAAGCAGTGTTGCACCGTCGCTGAGCAGATCTGTAACACAAGTTTCTCATTTCTTATTTTGTCCCAGCCCCCCTTCCCCGGGATGTTGCAGGATCAAGGAGTTCTGTTCATGGATCTTGCATCATCTTGAGAGGGATAGGATGTCCAAACTCAGCTCCAGTGTTGTCTCCGTGGTACTCTTCTCCTCTGTAGGACTCTGTCTGGTCTCCAAAAATTTCTAACTAAATTTGAAGAACTTTGGCCCATATTCATACTTTTTTAGTGCTGCTTTTGCGTCAAAAAGTGGCGCAAATGAGGCGCTAAAAAAGTATAAATATGGGCCTTTGTATCTCTAAAAGGTTAGAAATCAATACTCAAAAAACAAAACTCATGGCCTTTAGACCTCATGAAAGCTTTAAGCATTAATTCATTTTGGTAACCACTCCTTGGGAGCTGGTCCAAACTTTTGATTATCTTTGGTAAAACTCACTCATTCTCTTTCATGGTCATCCCAGATCCTCAAGAGCAGCCTAATTATTCTGCACGCCTCAACTGGTATTCTAAAAATGTACAACGTCTCTCAATTGCAGTCCATTTGGCCAGCACTGAAGTTTTATACAGCTAAATCCCAGACAGACACACTACGGTGCGGAATTATATGGAAACACTAACCTTAATTTTCTAAAGACGAAAAAGCTTAAACTTCTTAGCTCCTGGATCAAATTGCCTCCATCTGCTCTACTATAACTATAACTGTAGACACTCCCCACTGCTCTACTATACCTTTAACTCTAGACACTGCCCACAAAAGCATCGAAAATCTTGCAGCTTTAAGGCCTCTTCTTTGTTGGCTCAGATTATGGTCCAACTTTGAATTGGACGTGTATAAAAGAGATGTTTTAGAAGTTAAGAGATTAGACTCTGGCAATAAAATCAAGTGGTTTACCCACTTGAAAGATTGGTTCAGTAAATAAAATTTTCAGCCCTTCTATACTTCCCCCGAGTGCATTAACCCCAACTTCGAGGCTATGTTCTCGTTCTTCCCAAATTTTAATCTATAAACCACTCCCCAAGTTTGAGGCTTACCTTGATGAATTCTATCCGATTCTTGCGAAAAGCTTATATATAAAATTTTGTTTTGGCATTTTACCTTTATGGACTTTAAAGGGAGCAAGTGGTCTCCTGACTCCCTTCTTAAGACTGAGTGTGAACTATGTGGTTACAAATCGGAGGATTTTGACCATTTTCTGTTTATCTGTCCTAACTACATCGGTTCTAGGCTCAGGTGGATTCGTTTGTTTTACCTTAGCCTGGACTGGGACAATTTTTTGCTTGCCTGTAGACTTTTTACTACTGATTCCTTTAGGTCTATAGTTTTTGTTATTATTAGATATTTACTTGCAGTCTGGCTTATACATTCTAGACTCATGCCAACTGATACTCTGAATTCCTGTTAAAATGTTAAAAATTCAGATTCTTGAGTTTTATCTCTACACACTTTACAAGATAATTTTTATGTGCCCATTTTACTGTTTCTTGATGGCTTATTCGTTTGCACTTTACTTTATTGTTAATTGTCCTTGCCATTAATGCACTTTATATGTACAACCTGTGGTACTTTTATGGCCTTTCGGATGAAATAAAGTTTTACTACTACTGATACTACTTGGTTTAGTATCGCCTCACTCAGCAGCTATGCTTTCCGCTGCCCATGTAATGTGAGATTCTCCTCCATCAATGTCAATCCCCTATAATCTTGCTAGTCGGACCAAATATTGGTGTATTTATTTGGACAGTGTTAGACCTAACATCCTTGGTGTGGTTTCCCTTGTCCTTTTGCCTTCTCTTCCTGTATTTTTTACTGTGTGCTGGATTTTGTTTTTGCTGGTTTTGGTACTCTGGGTACTTTACCACTGATGACCAGTGATAAAGTGCAAGGGCTCCCTGTGTATATTCTGATTCTGATTGGTTATCCATGATTGGCATATTTGATTTACTAGTAAGTCCCTAGTTGAGTGCACTACAGGGGCCATGGCCTGTAAATCAAATGCTATTAGTGGGCCTGCAGCACTGATTGTGCCACCCACATGGGTAGACCTGTAAACATGTCTTAGATCTGCCACTGCAGTGTCTGTGTGGGCAGTTTGGAACGGCCATATCACCCTGGCAAGCACACCCACTTGCAAGGCCTAAATCGTCCCTTTTACTACATATAAGCCACCCCTAAAGTAGGTCCAAAGCAGTCCTGTGGACATGGTACAGTGTATTTCAAAGATAGGACATGCACTGACGTGTTTTACATGTCCTGGTGATGAAATACTGCCAAAATCATTTTTCACTATTGCAAGGCCTATCTCTCCCATAGGTTAACATGGGGATTGCCTTAAATACCTTTTAAGTGTAATTTCCTGGGGGGAGCAGATAGGGATTTGGAGTTTGGGGTCTCTGAACTTAAAAAATAAATCTTTTGGTCAAGTTGGTTTTTGGATTGTGGGTTTGAAAATGCCACTTTTAGAAAGTGGGCATTTGCTTGCCTCTTCTTGGCTGCTGAATCCACATCTGGGTCAGACTTACAGTTGTTGGGCTGTGTATGAATTCACCCGACAGTAACACAAAAGGAGCTGAAGTGGTTCCTGCATATCCTGACTGGTCTTCCTGTTCTAGAGTGGGAGGGAGGAGCTGGCACCTGCACTTGAAAGGGCTTTGCCTGACCTTACACAATACAGCCTCTAAACCCCTAGAATGTGCCTGGGGCAGGACATGGAAGAGGCAGGGTCTTGTGCACTAGACAGACTTTCCATTGAAGTTAGCCTACTTCAAAGGCAGAAATGAGTATAAGTATCAGACTGCTGAACACATTTCTGAATCAAGAGTAACCTGAAGAGCTGTGAGGAGAAGTACTGCCCCTTTGCTGTGTGTGTGCTTTGCAGGGTTGGCTGCAGTTGCTGCTTCTGCCTTAGAGAGGACAAAGACTGGACTTTGCTGTGTACCCTGCTTGTGAAGTTTCACCCAGGGCTTGGTCTGAGCTTGCATCCTGTTCAGAAGTCTCAGGGACATCAAAGACTTCATCTGCCAGCACCGGGGTTCTCTTGCTGAGACCCCCTGATTTGCCAAGTGGTGCCAATCCAGTCCCTGGGCCCTTAAAAGAAGAAGCTGGTAAGTCTGAGTGAAAATCCATGCACCGGAGCAAGTGGCAGAAAAATTGATGCAGCACCTGCAGCTGTACAATCAATGCAGCACCCGCCTCACAGTTGTAAAATCAATTAAGTCCTGCCTCGTGGCTGAAGAAATTGACGCATTGCCAGCTCAGTGCACTTTCATCGTTACAGTGCACCTGAATTTTCCACGCATCATCCCTGGGCTCCAAAACTTCAACATCACCGCACGGATCCGAGGCTGCCTCTTTGGAAATCAACGCATCCCTATCTTGCAAGGAAAGAATTGACCCATCGCTTACCTGGCAGGCAAATAATTAATGTACTGCCTCACTTGCGAGTAAGGAATCGAAGCATCACTTACTCTTCTGATGCAACCTTTCCCCTGCGGCTTTATTTTGATGCATACCAGGTATTTTGTGCTAAAACAGTGCACCTATTGATTCTTACGGATTAAGACTATTCTTTTTAACTTTAAGACGTGATATCTTTACTTGTGTAACTTGGATCTTTGTTGTTAGGGTCTTATTTGATGTAGGTAAATATTAGCTATGGTTCTAAACTGGTGCGGAGTCCTTTTGTGATGTTTCCACTGTGTTACTTCATGTGTTTCTGCAAATACTTTACACATTGCCTCTAAGATAAGCCTGACTGCTTGTGTCAAGCCCCAAGGGGGTGAGCAGGGGTTATCTTAGGTGTGTGGCTCCCTTACCCTGACTGGAGAGAAGGTCCCTACTTGGACAGGGTGTAAACTGACTGCCAACTAGGGACCCCATTTCTATCAGACAGCCTCTAGATTCATAAATCTGCAATTCAAGAAGCGTCCAATAGCCTAGTCCCTTAGCTCACCTTTCAGTACATGGAAGTGATACATTTCGAGTTAAATGTATTGGAATGAAGGTCTGTCTTTGGTGATATGTAGCAATGTATGTGTGGGTTCAGGGTTTATTGGGAAGGTTGTCAGCACTCTGGTCTAGTACTGTTGCAATGCAGGACAGGTCCATATAATGTGAAAGTCTCCTTTTCCCGTCTTGCATCTATGGCAGTTACGGGAGGAGATCTTGGCAAAGCACCACAACTTAACACGAATAATATAGGTACTATGTAATATATGCAATGCTTTAAATGGGCCGGTACTCTCCGGTACTGAGTACCGGCACTTTTTTATTTTGAGAGGGAGAGTACCGGCACATCTCAAGAAAAACGTAATACTTTTAATTGGAGAGTACCGGCACTTCTCAGAAACAAGGAGGTACTCTGGTACAGAGTACCTGCACTTCTATGTTTCCATTTAAAGCACTGAATATATGTATTTGTATTATTATGAAGTGTCTGGTGATGACAATGACCATGGGAACCATGCTGATATCTAGCCAGTCTTCATTTGACAGGCCCCCAAGATATTTTATTCATGCTGTCCAAACTGTGTTAAAAGTATCAGGTAAATTATTGACGAGGGTCTGATAGATCAACAAGATATTCTTGTATATCATTTTCAGAGTATGCACAATTAACAGTTCTCTAAATCAGGATTACAAAACTAGGAATGATGAGAACATAAATTATCAGCACATGCAGCACACCGTGCACACATTTTTAACCAGTCACTGAGATTAGAAGCATTATACATAACGGAGAATATAAGAAAATAAGGACTGTTCATCCACCGTTAGGCCATTTTCCTGCGAAAGACGCAAATTCAGGCCCATTCTCTCTAGCTTCAATGATGATCACTTGCTGCAATTTTTCTCATGTGCCTTGCTTCGCGTCTTAAACTAAAAAAAATGACAAAGAAGCAACTGTACCTTCTAGGAGGTGTGACCTGCATAATTAAACAGCATAGGACATAGACTTTGAGTCTAAGCTTCCAGAACTCTTCCCAAGTCATTATCTTGTCAATAACCGTGGGTATTAATTAATCAGGGGCCAGAGCCTACAAGCAGCTTCCATTTATTTTTAACATGAGCTAAACATAGATGTGACTGACTGTGCTGCTTGGCTCTGCCCCACCAACAGGCAGAAACTAGTTAAGCTTAGAAGTAATAAGTGTATTGTTTTGGTTCTAAACTCCGACATGAAGCAAACAACAAAGTGAAATGAATCATTGTACTGGACCCTTCTAGTTTTCATACTGACTCCTCTAACAGAACAGTTATGTCTGGGGACATTTCTACTCCATTCTGCATGGCCTAAAATATAATGTATAGAGGTAAAGAACACGCAGGCAGGAAATGACTGCCCATTTGTGCTTGCAATTTGAGAGCCTTCTTTGATGCGTGTACGTGTATCTATGTTTGCAGTACATTATAGTCACACATTGATAGCCCATCAGGAACCCATGAGTCGAAAAATGTAAAAACTAAAACTACTTTAAAGCAAGAAGAAATGGAAGTAGGCCTAATTCCCAACACAGGCACCAGTTTTTCCTGCGGCGAGGGGGGAATGGTAGTTAGGATTCTTTGACAACAGGTGACGTGATCTGAACACCGTGGCAGTCCTTGTTATTAGATATCCGTCCTGTGCTGCATTGTTGGAAGAGGAATATCAGCATCAAAATATGCAGTTTGAAAACCTCTACACTGCAGGCCACGGTCTGTGGCTGCCTCTTGCTTTCGTGGCCACAACACAAACTAACACAAAACTCAAGCCCCAAGTGCTTCAAATAAATAATCAGCTGAGCCAAAGCCGCAATGACTCTCTGAACACGGACATAGGCGGATGCAGGATTTTAAAAACTTCTCCTAGGAAAGTTATGTTTTAACAGCTCAATCCGGACTCATTTTTTGGAAGGAGAAAACGCAATTTTCAGACATAAACCTTTTTATCTATAATTGCAACTACGGATGGCAATAACAACTAACTGTTCATGTGTTATTGTAAATGACTACATGGGTTATACAGTGGTGTTGGAAAGAGAAGCCAAGCACTTTTGCTTTCCTCAAATATTGGACTTTTGAAGTAGAAGCAAGATAAATGTGTGTGTGTGTATTCATTATGTCCAAGCCCTGTTGCTCCACTGCGATGGGTGACGGTTCACTTCGACAACATGTAACCAGATTTGTTTGCTCAGAGCTGACTCTGGTTCAGAACTATACTGATTTTCGTGTCAGTGTGTGATTGGCAGAAGGCAGTGTGCGAAACCAGTTTCCCAGCATAAAGAGCACTAACGTAAGTGGAAGCAGTGATTGTGGCCTGATCCTTGCAGCAGTTTGCAAACCCATATTGTAAGGGATAAAAACAAGCGTCTCAATCCGGGGACAGTTTCTCTATTGAACTGAATTATGTCAGCAGTAACTTTAACCAACACAATGTGTACAAAAAGGGTACAGCACAATATCAAATTTGTTTTGTGGTTCAATAAAAGTTATCATTTAAGAGCAGTAATTCCTGGGAGCCAAACCAAAATCAGGGGCTTTCAAATTATTTACCACCAAACGGGGAACACCATGCAGAGTCCATATCTTCATGTTTTACCCCTTCTAGGTGATATAAAAGGTGGAAATTTGCACACAATTGCCACCTGTTTGCAGAAGACGGTATACTGTATGTCTTCAATTATTAGGGTAATTGTGTGGAGGGTCGGGGGCAGCAGGAGAACTGAGTGGGTTAAGATACATTTGGGGGTAGCATTAGCTGCCCCCCGCTTCCTGCAGTAAGCAGGCTGGATGGAGTTAGGAACAGCAGCTGACCTCAGCACCTGCATGAAAGAACAACTTTCCCCCTCTATTGTATCTGTACTTGAGATTATGGCTCTGGTATTTCCAGATCCAGTTACCTTGGGCTTCGAAACACTGGGCTTCTCAGAAGGCTTTTCAGAATGTACCAGATTGTATCTAGTAAGAGATAATGCTACTGGCCTCTCATAATGATAGCCTTAGACATCTAGCACTGGAATAGTACTAGCAAAATGGCGGCAGAATATTGTTTCACACAAATAATGTCTTCTAAAGATAGTTTACAAAAATATAATTTCCATAAGAGTTAATAATATAAAATCTTCATCAATTCAGATTGTGGGCGCAGCTCTATAATTTTCCTCAGTGATTTGTGCAAATAACACACTGGCCTATTTTTAGCTATGCATTCGGTGACTTTTAGACCTTCTTTAACAATAGAATCAACTAGAAGGTTCAAAATCCAAAGGCTAAAAAAAATGACTGAAGACCTTTTCACTTCTTACTTAAGGAAAAGGGTTGCATCTCTTAGGGAGGCCGTTCAAATAAAAGATCCATTTATTACATAAAATAATCATGGAAAGTGTTTGTCTCTTACAATATTCGAAAAAAGGATAGTTCGGTATTAATAATAATAATAATAATAATAATAAACACAATTATTTTGTCAATAAAATATTAGAACTTAAGCACAGGCCTGAAACTGCAATTGAAGAAGCCTGACAAAATTGTTGTTTTCTTTGAAATGTAATAAGAAGCTATACTAATATACTGAAGTGTCAACTGTTTGAGCACATTTTTATGTTTCTTGTCTTGTGTCTTGGTTGATTTGTTGTCTAAGATTCAAGCTCCATCACTGATCTGAAAAACTACAGTGCTTCTACATTATAATAAACAGTTTGAACAGTGGAGTTCAGGATGGACTGTTCTCATGAGTAGCAGGATCAGTATTCATTTTCACAAGGTGAGTCTCTGTCTAGAGTGGCACAGTGAGCAAAAAACAATGGATTGAAATGTTTCCCCAAGCAACTGCCAGTAGTTTGACTACTGGCAAGCATTCCTCATATCACATTTTTTGTGCTCGATAAAACACTCTGAATGTTCAAGGGGATGTCCTGTCGTGGGTTTCTTGCTCACTGTGCCGCAGGATCCAAGCTATACCTCAGTGATGAAGCCTAAACAGACTGAAATCAGTCTGTGGTTGCTTGTGTTTCCCTCTGGAGGGAGCCTGCCTGGCAGTTCAGAGCAGATTGTTCCCAAGGGTAAGTACTCATTTGTAAAAGGGTGTTCTCTGTTTAGAGTGGCACAATGGGTGAAAAGCAATGGGTTGGAATGTTATTCAGAGAGATTGCCGGTGTTAAACTATTGGCAAGTATTCTTCCAAATCACTTGTTCTGTGCTTGATAATCATTGTGGTAATACATGTGAATCTAAAGGGTAAAATGTATGAAAAAGTGGGAACACTGATGTCATGAATGTGAGCAAATTCAATTTACAGCGTTGGTCACAGTTCAGTAGTGAGCAGAAAACAATCAACTATGTGAACACTCTGCTGGTTTCATAGACATAGCTATCAATAGTGCAGCAGGTATAGTGGTACTTGGGCCCAGGAGTCTAAGGGGCACACTGCTTCCCAATTAAATTAGTTTTTACTACCAAACCAGGGGTTGTGCACCCTTGGTATGCCACTTACTTTCTTGGAATAGCACAGTTCCCTTATGAAATTAAAAAAGACAGCCATTTGTATGAGGCATCGTATGGTGCAACTGTAAATTACGCTTATGCTCTAATCCAGTCTGACAACAGTACCTTCAAGTAATGTGTTTTTAATTTTATGAAATGAAACAATAATGAGAGTGGAATGTTTGAAATCAGTCAACTCTGTTTGCTCCAGCCAAATCATATCTGTTGCATCATGTAAATAGTACTTGTTTTTAGTTTTACTTTAAATGATAATATATTTGCTGAGTGGTTCAGTAAAGATGTATGCTGCCCATTCCTTGTACATTTTCCTTATCTTTTACTATTGTGACTTTATTTGTGATATTAGATTTATGGTGTATTTACGAGTTTGCCATAACCTGTCGGGGATTCTTCCCACCAAATTGTGTGGTTCCCTTGATCTTTTTAGAACTGGAGGAAGGCACCAGGGGAATCTAGATCAAAGTGACGATTGTCCTGATCTAATGGATACTGTCACTCATATTCCCTCCTTGTGACCACCATACGAGGCATGCCAAACATTTAATTTTAAACACATTTTACTAAGTTTTGCATAAACAAAACAGTTAAAAAAGGTGAGAGTCGACCGTTGATTTCACAAGATTACATCACTTCCTGGCCTGTTGGGTCAATTAGTATCAAATCATACATTTTCATTGTAAGATAAGTGTAAACAGTGCATATTTATGCGAGGCTAAGTCCAATAAAATGCAGCATATTAGGCTTGTGAATCAGTGTTATTTAGAGTGAATCCAGTAGGGTTTGACTCCAGATAAACCCCACCTCCCTCGAATCCTCTGCCTTATAACTCTTGAAGAATTTATTATTCGTCCTCTGTCTAGTAATGGGAGTGGGAATCTGATTAGATGTTCATTGTTAATGTGTCTAGCAGTAGTCGCATCTCTGTGTGTGATATTGTGATATGGGAAGCCTGTTTCTCATATTCAGGGGACGCACCCTGTGGCCCATCTTCTAACTAAGAGGTCTATCTGTGTTCTTGAGGGTGTAAATCAGGGCATCCCAGGCGCACCCTCCTTCGAGAAAGCCCTGGTCACGTTTAGCTTCTCTGAGCTGTATTATGCTCTCATTGTCCACCCACTTAAGCAGTTCCTGCTTCGTTGAGGCATGCCAAACATGGATAAGAAAAATGTGAACGCCCACCTCATGAAGATAAGAAATTGCCCTTATATCAAGGCTAGAGTAAAAACACTTACTTTAAACATGGACTTTAGGTGCTTTTAAAGGAGGTGACACTGAGATGTCTTCCTACACAGAACAAAGATTCTTGCCAAATAGAAGGGATTTCAAAAGAGGGAGGTAGTTCTTTCACCAGAGTAGTTGAAGTCATGGACTCTTGCCCCTGGTGGACTTGTGGACCACCAACCATGGTCTAAATAAGGCCCTTAATTTTCAAGCAAAATTGTTTTGCTTAAAATATCTTTTTTTAGATTGCTTTATGAGCATATTTGAAACAGCCTCATAAAAGAGTGTAATATACATACCACTAAAAAGCATTAACCACTGTACCTCCATCATCCCAGTAATTACCAGGCATAACCATGCCATCTATTCAAGGTTTGCAACTAACACCAAGACTATAGATCTCTGCATGACTCTCAGGGTGGTGTTACAGAATGAGGGACATGGAAGTATATGTGGGTGTGTGTTTGTGTTTGAAACACAAAGCATAGAATTTCCTGACTATTCATATAACCATCTTATAATGTCTCTAGAACGGACCACCTTTCTCTGGATTGATAAAAACATTAAACCCTATGGATTAGCATTACTGTTCACAAGAACACAGTTGCTTCTGGAACACGTCTCCTTTGGCTACCTTATATTAGTTTCTCTGCAGAAGGCATATGAACTTTCATCATGAGTGATTAAAAATGTTGTATCTCCTAGTAAAATGCTGACTTTGGTTGAAGGCATTAAGGAACCTGATGAGTTCCACTGGGGTTTAATGACTGAAGTGTCAAAGACAAAAACATATGATTCAGTCCACCTGACCTCCCTTTTACTAGCAGCTCTTTCTTTTGAGCCTGTACTATGATGCTTTTATTGATGATTTATTAGGGAAGGGTCTTCACCACTAATTGATAGTGGTGGGGCCTCTTGGATTTTTTGATAGCAGAGACTCAATTAGTTCCATCGCCTCAAGCTCTTGACCTGTCAGTCTGGCTGCCGTATGGCTGCTGAGTCTTAGTGGTAGATGCCTTGCCTTATGTAGGATTACTTATTGTTCCTGTCTAGGATCTCAACTGAAGCCATGTGAGTCCCAGGCAGGCCATTGTGAACATTACTCTAATGCACAGTGAACAAAGTCTATGCATCTCAGGGACATTGCTTTTAAGTCTTGCCTTTGGACAGCTTAGCTGTGTGCTGTTGAAGATATTGTTTTTTAATATATTAAAATATGTACCAATAGAATGGCTTGAATCAGCCCCATCTCTTGATTATATGGCTTTCTTGTCTATCTCATTGCATTGCTTCTCATTCAATGGTTCTCCTCCTTCTTCTCTGGCTCGCAAATTGAGCATTGCTTCTTTACCATGCTATGACTGGATGTCCTTTTCTAGTTTCCATTAGGGAAATACATATTTAGCACTCCATGGTAGTGAGTGTGTTTATCCATTGCTCCCCCACCTCTTCTTTCCATTTAATTATTTATTTACAGTGTTCTTTATTTAAAGTAGGCATTTCTGTGTTGAGATCCAGCACGGCATCTCTACTTTTGATTTCTCCCACTTCTATGTTCATCCATTGCTCCTGCACCAGTCTCCAATCCATTTTTTTTTATTTATTACTTAGAAAAACACTAAACCCTCTTTGACTGCCTACACACTGTGTTCTGGCCACTAATATTTTACCTATTCTCAAACCTGGGATCTGTTGTTGCTCCTCGGCTATGCAACTCCTCAATACATTTCTTGTTATTGAAAAAAATACTAATTTATCCTGAAGAACTCAGTTCAAACGCACATTTTATTTAATTTACTATACAGAAATGCCTATCAGCCTTCTTGGAATGGAATTTTAAACTAGCAATTCATTAAAAAATGGCCACTAGTGTTTTTTGGAATATAAAACCAATTAATTTCCCCAATGCTTGTTTCTTTTTCAGTAACACACATTGCTTTCTTCAAGGGTTACAAGCTGGCTGCAACACCTTAGCAGCATTCATCTTTGCAAAACTGCTTTGGCCAAACTGGTGGTTTCCCTTTCCTCAAATAGCCAACAACCAGACAAGCTCCTGTAAGAGTAGTGTCCAAACATTATAAGTGACAGACCCACAGACCCATTTATTGGAAACCATAATGTCACAGTGGTGTTGATCCACCAGCGGCAGATGTGAGTTACAGTGTGCTACCCACTACTGGCCATTACACGATAGGCTGCAGTCAGGAGGAAGCACTGAAACAGTATTACCATTGTAGTAGGTACAGTCACTGCTGGCAGAACCATTAGGAAGGAGGCATGAATCACGTGCATTAGATTCTTTCCAGCCTCCACCAATGATGTGAAACAACTTTATCAGTTTCTGCTGAGTCTAGCCCTTAGTAGAGTCCCTTTTGACACAAAGGTCATTAGAATGTGACATTTAATGTTAATTGCAGTTTTAATGGATAAACGTTGAAAGCTGCACTGACACACATTTTAAAATGTGCACTTGCTTGTATTTCAGAGTTCGACTGAGGTGGCTTTGAATTAAATTACATGTTAGACGGATACAAGTTATGTTAAAATGAAATTTAGACTTTAGACTAAGAGTGGATATAGAAACAATATTGAATTTCTAATGATTAGTAAATGATTAATGAGTTTAAAAATAAGTGCACAATTGAGAGAAATGCAGTTCTTTGTTGTACCTAATGAAATGCAGAAACAATGCTTTTCTATTTGAAATAAAATGTATTAATAATATTAATGAAATATTAATGCTGAATCTGTTAGTTTGCATATAACGTGTTTTACAAAAATGTATTATTGAAATGCTTTTTATATTTTCTCTTGTGTTAGTATGGGGAAGGTCTGTTGAAGTTTGTAATTTGTGGCCATGACAGAAATGCTGATTCATTTCCTAGCGTGAACTTTTTTTAAAGTTATGTTCTCATGAGAAGCTTAGCTAGTTTGTAATAGACTCTATTGTTTAAGTATAGAGAGGATGTAGCGTAGTGTCCCTGATGTGGAACAAGAACTGATATTGTATACAATTGTTTCCAACGTGCATAGAGTCACACAGATGGAAGATGGTCCATGACAGACCTGGGAAAGCATTGGACGGTTTCAATTTGGAGTCATACATTAATTTCTATTGGATGATGACCATTAAATGTGACACGAACTGATATCTTTGGAGAATTAGAATGCTTTGGGAATTCTAAAATGATGATGGACATTTGAACTTTGAGCAGTCCCCGCAGTTCCTAGTAGCTTGTAGAGAGCCCCTGATGCTTGCAAGTGTCTTGCTGATGCTGATACTTTGCAGATGAAGATTTGCTGAGGTATTTTCTCCTCAACCATTGCCCCTTTTGAAATGTCCTAATAGGTTTAAACATCCATTTTATTTCCTTTCAGAAAACTCTGGACAGAGCTTCTGAGATGCTGACGCTTTCCCTTTTTACCTATCTTTTGCCTAACTTAGTTAGTGACCTGCAGTCCAAGGTTATCTATTTCCAAATTATGTTGTCCTTTTTTTTGCTTTTTGTCTTTGCCTGCATGTTTTCCTCCCCACGCATGTATCTCCCTGATTTGGTTAGTTGTAGGGTTGAACTGTGCCCAGCCAAAGATTATTGACTCTGCTAAATTTGAATTGACCAATGTTTGTTAACTCTGAGCAACGTATTATGTCAGTTTCTCAGATATTTTTTATTGATGATATGTATGATTCTTCTTGAATGCTTAGTTTTATTAATGCTAGTTTGCCAAAATCTAATTTGATGCCTTGGGCAACCTTTAGTGATTCTGTATCTTTATAATTTGGTTTTGGGCATTGTCTGCATGACTATTATCTTGTGTTTGTAATAAATCCTTTAATTGTATTCTCATTGGAGTTTTTCTTCCATGGCCACATTGGTGATTGTTTTAAATGGTGGTGTTGAAATTTTGTTGATGGTTCTACCACACCACCTACTGGGTCCAACGATTCATCAACCACGAAGAGTATTGATTCCTGCGAAGGATGAAAATGCTACAACACTGCCTAGGGGAACAGAAACTTGAAATAGAACCCAAAGAACTGTTGAGTGTCACTGCCTGGCACAGTTTATTTTTTAAATTATTTGAACAGAATGAAAATAAAAATATTTTTGCACCAAAAGTGTAATGTTCACACAGAAAATGAAAGAATTTAGAGAAATTTTTTTATCACACTTTGACATATGTTTCAAGCTATCACATATTCAGTAACTATAGAGAGTCTATGGCTCCTTTGGGAATAAGCATACATAAACTATGAAAAATTGTAACTTTGTTCCCCAATGATTACCTAATTCCATGCTCAGAGCAGGTTTGCATTGTTTCCTCACTCTAGCCTAGTGCCATGAATACGACGAGGATGAGAGTTTAGCACACAGATTTAACCTAAAAACCTATGACTTCCTTTCAAGATATGGTGTAAGAGATTTTGAAACTCTTACCACAAGGAACATTTCCAGTATAGACTTTTTTCATGTGCCCGGAAATTCCATGTCTGAAGACGGTACTCTCCTGTAAGTTGTTATGCTCTTGCTGCATTATTTACAATGTAGTTTATATCAAACATGCTTTTGTGCATTTGTGTTCGGGGTCAGAAGGTGGGCAATAACTTTTTCACCCTGCATCTTCTGAAAAATGATCTGTCTCTCTATTGGGAGATCAGCATGATTGATGCTGGTGATTTTCTCTGCCTTTGATTAACTTCCTGTTATGCCAGACTCCTGAAACTGTGGAGTTTTATTAACACATAAAAAAATGTTGGAATAAAACTTTGTAATATGGACATCCTCTTGGTAAGACATATGTTTGGTTAGTCATAGACAAATGAAACCCACTATCAGTTTGTTTAAAACATCCTGATTAGACATTGTACTTATGTAACCCAATAACTTATTTGATCTTTGTTTAACATTGTAGATTTTCTGGTTTATACCATTTTAAGTGCCAAGTGTTCTTATTACCCAATTTAGTGATAGAAAATGTATTAATCTTGGCAGTGAGAGAAGCTAATTTAAAATATATACTTGTGGTCTGTGGGCTGCACGGATATCTCTCCAGCAGGCACATATTTCACCGAGTTATCCTGCCAAAGTCTCTTTAAAGCCTGAATGATAGAGTCTGAGGCTTTATGTAAACCTGACAGTTCAAATGAGGACTAAATATGAGAAACCTTTAGACCTAAATGTTCCTCATGCTTAGTCCGTATTTGAACTGTCAGGTTTACAGTGAGCGTTACAAGGGTGCTGGTGCACCCTGCAGGTTACAGCATTGTCCCCGGCTCAATTACGAGCTGGAGACAATGCTGTAGCGTGTGTCCTGTTAGGCCAGTGGGTGGAAACCTGACACTGACCTAGAGAGAAACTCTTAATGGGGCTGGTGGGGAGGTAGCCTGTGGCAGCAACCTCCTCATTGGAAGTTCGGTGGAATGTTAAAAACTCATAATGACCCCTAGCTCTCTTCCTTTTACTTCTAAATTTGGTTCACATTTTTTAATTTTCAGAAACTCTCAGTACATTGCTGGAGTGTTCATGGAAGACGCTGTCCCTCATAGTTTTCCTGCAATTATCATGAATGTAAACTATACATATGCAGATTTTCCAAACGCACATATATTTTATGTTTCTTTATAGGGAAAATATTTTTCGCCTGCTCATCTATTGACCACTGTTGTTTCCAACCCAAATTAGCTCCTAGGAAAAATATCTACAACAGCCCTTTAAAAAAGTACATTTGAATGATTTTGCATTTTGGCACAGCATTTGAAAGTGCTATGTAAATATCCACAATCATGCAAGGTTTTGGGTGTTCACTGACTTTGTGGGCAAGGCTACCCAAGGGCAGAAATAAACCTGTAGAATCCTAACAGAATGGTTGTGGAAATGTCACTATGCTTGCAGAATTTCTATGTTTTCAAACTGCACTTGCAAAGGAAAAATGCCACTTAGTTGGTGACACAACACTATACATGACAATGCCTCCTCACATGGTGGCCCTTGTGATATGCAAGACTTAAATTTTCTGGGCAGTAAAGGTTTCGGTTTACCAACTATTGTGGTTTGTGTCTGGAAAATTGCTGTTATTAACGACTAGTCCCATTTTTGCTACACTTTTCCAGGCCCTGTGTCCAATCTACTGTGAGTGGCCTCCCCTGCAGGACGTGGCTAAAGGTTATGCACAGAGGAGGTCAGCCAAAGGCAGCTGTAGTGCACAAAATTATTTTTTAAATATTTGTAAGTCCTGAGAATGACTGGCAAATTATGAGACTCAAAGAAGATCTTCGGACCTAAGAAGAATCTGGGATTCACACGTCTGACATAAGATTTATGAATCCGGCAATTAAAAAACATTTTATGTGGGCATGAGGATATCAGTGTAAGTTCAGCCTGCCACCTTATCACTTTTTTATTTTTCTCTACACAGTGCTCTGTGCCCCATGAGGTGTAGTAGTAGCCAAAAAAGCAAATTATCTGTGAGAGCCAGCCAATCAGTGAGCTGTAGATTCATGGATCTGCAGCCAGATTTTGAAATCCACAAATGGTGATAGGAGAAAAAGCACACTGGTCCAATGGTATGCCTTTATGTATTTTTGTTGGATTTGAGAATCCAAAGAGGAGCTGAAGATTACAGTTCTTGATACTAATACGATGTAACCTCATCATGTCCTGATAAAATAATTTTAAAAAAGCTAATTTCACAAATACTACTGGACTGATTTATACCAAGCCAAGGAAAGGCACTTCCTTCATTAAAGTTCTAATTTCATGTCAAGTTTGGTGTAATTCATTCATCAATTTTTTATTTATCGAAGAGTAAGGAATCTAATGAATTACAGTTGGGAACAGTCCCTTTTTCAGCTTCTGCTTCGCTTGCAATAAAACACCCATAATGGAAGGAAGCTTTATTGGAAAGTTTTCAGCAAATTCATAGTATAGCACCAAACGTTTTGGCATCACAAAAAATCCCTTTTCAATGGAAAGTCTGACATGTGTAATAGTCTATCTATTTATCTATCTATCTATCTATCTATCTATCTATCTATCTATCTATCTATCTATCTATCTATCTATCTACCCATTCATCTAAAATCTATTCACTGAATAGAACAGTTATGAGTTATGGTTCTAGCTCAAACATGCAAGAAAAATGAAATGCAACAGTTATGGTTACCAATACAGACAACAACTGCCATAACTTGGGCTGTCTTTCTCCTTTCTGGCGGCCAAGACCTGGAACTCCCTCCCCACCAGCCTCAGGACCACCCAGGACCACTCCGCTTTCCGGAGACTCCTAAAGACCTGGCTGTTCGAGCAGCGATAACCCCCCCTTTTCCCCTAGCGCCTTGAGACCCGCACTGGTGAGTAGCGCGCTTTATAAATGTTAATGATTTGATTTGATTTGTCCCCATGTTGTTTTCTACACAGCTCTTATTTTGTTTCTAAGACATTGGCAAATTGTTGTTTTGAGCAAGGTGGGCGCATGACTTATGACCTGTTGTGTTTTTAACTGTATTTTTTGTGAATTTTCTTTGTATTTATGATATCATTAATTTACAATGACCTTCGGCAGTGTTCGGTCAGTGTTAGTCAAAGGGACTTTTCAATTCAGTGCCCTGTATAAGTATGATCACAGTAATGATTGCTTCTGTTTTGCATCACTGAGTGGTAGCATTGTTACACATTGCTCCATATAAACTCAATAAATTGTCATGGGGCTTTTTACTAACTGCATTTTATTGTATGTTTTAGTTCTACAATATTACCACTAAAATACAATAAATTGCTATTCACAAACTTAATTAATGAGGTATGTGCCTCTTCCTCACCTATCTTTTATGTGTGGAGATGCTTCTCCTATGTACGTTTCACTAGTAAATGGAGAAGAAACAGGGTAGCAGTTCAAAAATGGGGAAAGCTTACTTTTAAAGGAGAAGGTTTTTGGCAGGACTAAGGATAAATTAAAGGGTGGGATTTTGGGAGAGAATAGCCCAACCCACTTAGAGTAAGCTATAATATTTTAAAAATAAAATGTAAATGATAAATAAATAATATTTCAATAAAAATATTTTAAGAACTTTTTAAATGTAAAAATATGTATATGTTTAAAAAATAAATTAAACTATTTCAAATAATTCTGCACATACCTTGTAATATAATTAATTAATATATATATTTATAATTTAACTTTAACAAATATTTCAAAATGTCCCTACACTTTAAAAAACTGGAGGTCTCCACCAAGTATTACTAGTAGTAGCTTTATGGTTGCTTATTACATTTTTACCAATTTCACCACCTGTTTAAGGGAGTGGGGACATGTAAGCCTACACTTTTACTTGTAAATGGTGAATAGCCAAAAGTAGTAAATTACTCAAAAGTGTAAGATTAAACTTACACATGTGGATTTACTCATCTGTGTACTCATTTGTAAGCTTATCTTTGTGAGTAGCACCCATGTGTCCAGAACAAAAATGTGTTAAGAACTATGGTCCATATTTATACTATTTTACCGCCACATTTGCGTAATTTTTTGATGCAAAGGTAGCGCAAACTTACAAAATACAAATGTATTTTGTAAGTTTGCGCCTTTTTTGCGTCAAAAAGTGGGACAAATGCGGCGCTAACAAAGTATAAATATGGGCATATGTTTTTCTTTTTTTAGAGCTATAATACAACTTTAGCACTTTCTGGCATTTGCCAGCAAATGATTCACAACTTGCGTGACTCAGCAGCGTATTGTTATAAAGTCTATCTCAACCCCACTCTGTAGCACAATTAAGCCCAACACTCCTTCACTGTTTGCAGCTGTAATTGGAATTGAAATACAAATATGTGTAATATCCTTATGTTATTTTGTCTGTGAATGCAGATGTAGGTCACCACTGCTTGTAAACTCACAAAGACTCTTGACAGAAGCAAGTAGCAGCAAACATCGACTTGACCCTCTTCATTTTCCTTTTTAACATTTTCCCTTGTAATGATAATTCTCCCTGTTGTGCCCCTGACATCTAGTGCCAGTAGTTAATGTAGACTAATGAGCTAAATATTTATTTTACTCTGATATTTTGGTCAGTGGCATATTTTTGAAAACCTATTTGCATTTTCACATGATGCATTTGAGCAATAACATCTATGAAAGGACTTAGAGAAGGGGCATGAGCGGATGTAGGTATACTAAGAATGATCTCTTTGGCCATGTACCTTGAAGGTATACAATGTGTGCACACTGAGAAATGCCACTTAAGCTTCACTTTTGTACACACAAGTGTTAAAGGAATTCTACAATATGCCAAACGTTTGCTGAATAAAAATTATAATCCACGTGCTTTTACGAACAGCTCACTCACAGGTTCATTGCTAGAGTATGTTTATATCAAAGCTAGAAATTTTAGTAGGAATAGTAAAGCTGTCCAAATGTTTCGATATCTCAAATGCTGTTATTAAGATATGGGGCCAGCAACATGGTTGGGGTAATCAAACATTCAGTAAACAAGTGGGCTATCTGTAGAATTGCATGTGGCAAATATGTGTTCATAATCAAAACTTCCATGCCTGCAACAGTGACTTGTAAAAATATGGACATACAATTTTATCCATTTTGGCCCTTTCTACTGGTTCACCCCAGACTTTTTTTATATCCCTTCCCCTTCTTTTGCTGAACATGGTGTAGTTGCGTCTTAGGATTCTATGCACTTTCCTCCTGCTAACCAGT
Organism: Pleurodeles waltl; assembly: GCF_031143425.1. NCBI lineage: Eukaryota > Metazoa > Chordata > Amphibia > Caudata > Salamandridae > Pleurodeles > Pleurodeles waltl. Next base: position 919,368,983 of record NC_090436.1, read on the forward strand.
GGTTAAATACTTATGTCACCCCAAAGGTCGGTCGTGAAGGCACATAGTGCAATGGACATGGTATTTAAAAAGTAGGACATGTAATGTTAAGTTTTATATATCCTGAAAGAGAAAAAGTCCTAAAGTATTGGTTACCTTATTACACTTAATAAGAGTTAACTTCAGTTTGGGACCAATTAGAGAGAAGCTGTTTAGACTCAACTGAAATGTAATTTAAGATCCACTTTGGCTATGTCTGAGATTAAAGTATAATTTTTAAAATGACACTTTTAGAAAGTTGCTATTTTCAGTCCAAAACCAAATGTGCCTTTCTGCTTCTGTCCTGGGTCACATGACAGTGAATTGCTCTCCTGTGATGTTTTGTGTATTGCTTCCCGACATAAAAACAAAAGAGGGCAAGAGTGAGGAGAGAGGTTTTTTCCTATCAGGGTGGCTGGGGAGGGGTTGTGCCCGGCCCTGATTACACTTCAAAGGACCCTGCCTGCAGCACATACAAAGGAACCTGACACCAGGCTTGCCCTTGCCATTCTCACATTAGTGTCAGGTGTAAAAGTGGGACCTTCAAAACCCCTCATTAGAACACACCTGTATCTGGGGAAGATTCAGAAGAAGAGTTGCCCTTCTGTTTGAACATGACAGATTAGAGTTGCTTGCTGTATATATAGGCTCCCCAGAAGTGACCCCAAAGGTCAGTTGGCTGTCCTCCTGTTTGACTTTCAGGGACACAACAAGCTTTAAGAGACCTTCCTGCAATTGCCTAGCTGACCAGCACCAACTCGACCTGACTGAGCCTTGCTGCTGACCTTGCTGGAGTGGGACCTGCTCTCAAAGTGGTGCCCGCAGGTCCTGGACCATTAGCTGGCACTCGATAATACTCCCCTTGAAATGACGAAGATACAGAAGTTTTGGGCTCCACTGAACTGCAAAGCGACCTTTTTGTGACCATAATCTATGTGCAGACAGCAACAATCCACATCGACCACCAACGTGACTCTCTAGCGACGACTTACTCTTCGTGCTACAGCAGCAACCATCCATGATGCCTGACCGGCTCCTCTTGCCAACAACCTCCTCCTCCTCACGGCTTGGTTCCACAGCAAAGAGCAAACTTTGCATGGACTTGAGAAGATAACTCTTCAGCGGGACTAACCTGGTCCCTGTACCCAACCCACGCTCAATCACAGTCAGCCTGAACTTGTGACTTTCCCCCAGTCCAGCTTGACTAAATAACAGCAAGTGGCACTTTGTGTTTTTTGTTGCTATTTTCACCTAAAACTTTCAAAACTCATATCTCATTTTCTACTGATTGAGTGTTTTTTGTTTTGGTGTAATTTTGTTTATTAAATTTTTCTGAATTGATTTGGGATTTTTTGTGTTGTGTTTTCACTTTATTACTGTTTGAGTGCTGCATAAATACTTTACACATTGCCTCTAAATTAAGCCTGACTGCTTCTGTGCCAAGCTACCGGAGGGTCAAGCACAGGTTTATTATGGACTTTTGTGGGTCACCCTGACAAGGACTGTGTTTGTTGAGTGGGGCTTGCACCTCTTTCAACTAATAACCCAATTTTATACAATCTGCAGCACAGATTTGTACAAATCTTTACATTTCTTTACACAAGGAATGGAATTGAGCCTGTTGTTGAGCTATTAACTACATCTTTGATTTATAACAGGGATGCAGCGAGCTAGACATTAACACTGGTTGTAGCTATTGGCTCCATTTAAAAATACATTGAATTCATGTGACAGTTTTGCTTATAACTTTGAAAATAGTGCTAAACCCACAGACTACCACGCAAATGTTCTTTCTTATCATCACAAGTACTACATAGGTACATTGAAATATGACTTCTTTTTTTTTAGTCTGGCTACAGAAAGCTCTACCTCTGTATATATCAACATAACACACAACCTACAACATACAATATATCATATATTGAGAAGGCTTTGATTAAACCCATTTATACCATTGGCCTGTTTGGGTGGGGCTGAGATGTCAGTCACATTATGTACAAGTATATATCATGGGCATTTACATTTTTGATGACAAGTAGAAAGAAGTTCTGACACAGATGTACAAAAAAAAGACATTGCAGTACTATAATTGAAAGGGTGTACAGTGACCTCATTGGATTACAATAGTAATCTTCTCATCTTAGATGGCCAGCACATGCACATGATCATGCAGATAGCTTAAATAATGAGATTCCCATTCTAATACATTTAGATCAATGCTTCCCGTTCAATGATAAGTAGCATTGCTTTTTTTGTTTACTAATTGTACCTCACTCTTTCGGGATTATTTAACGTGCCTATCATAGAACAAAAATGTAAACGTAGCATGGATCTTTGCTGACCAGGTCAGCCTGTCCCCCAACACATATAGCATACAGGTACTCTGCTGCTCATCATATTTAAGATGGAGAGTGTGCAGTGACTCTTCTGGAGATGCTGCTTGCCACTCATTTCCCATTACCCTGCTGTGTATGGTCATCACCAGACAAACCAGCCTCTTCCTCCATTCAGAGTTTCCAGCATCTTCTCTGTTGTTCACATGTCTTCTCATTTAACAAGCAGGGCACCTAGTGAGTCTCTCATTTGCTACTGGGCTGCTCATTGCCTACCACCATGCTTCACAGAAGACATTTGGGTGGGATCCCGAATATATCAGGATTGAGGAATTCGCAAATGACTTTGCCCTCTCCTCCTGAACTCCTCTGCCACCAGATGTCTGCCCAGCCAGATGTAACATAAGTTGCAGTGTGAGCTGGAGACACCCCATAACCCTAACCCCCCACAGCACAGGAGTGCTTTCAAATGAGCACTCACTTCTGACAAATGTGTATTAGCAAATGTGTACTTACATTATATGTCATAACTTTAACACAAACCTTTCCATCGGTGTTACCCTCTTACACTGTATTTGTACCTTAGGAAAGGGCAGATTCAAATGTCAGTAACAATCGGTGCATCACTGCCTGGTGGAAGCAGATTTAAAAAATATAAACTAATATTTTTCAGAAACTTTTAGAAAATTGTGTCCTGTCAGTACTACATGCAAAGCCAAAGTCACCAAGTACCCCAGCAAGCATATCACTGTAGCGAGTCACGAGACTGTAAGTGAAAGTGCATCTTCATTATTTGTCGAATTTTGGCATTGTCACTCACCATATATTAACTCAATCACCCTTGCACTCATGTTTTCATTCATTGATACTTTAGCTTTTGCATGCTTCCTCCCGTTCATAATCAATACCACACAAATGAAGTGGCACATGCAGTCAGTGGAGGCTCCTAATCTATGGCAGAGGAGCTTCGCCCCCGCCAGTAACAACCACTGCAAATCCTTTAACAACAAAAGGATAGTAAACTAAGTTTATTATCCTTTCATTGCTAAAGGGCCGGGGTGTTGGGGATGATGAGCACTGAGGGGAGTGTATTGTGTACGCCCCTCAGTGCGCATGTGTGTTTGGCCAGACGTCTCGGGTCGGCCAAACACACATGCTCATTGTGCTCTCTCCAGCCTGGCACTGTGTTGCCGGGGGGTAGGAAGCAGGTATAGGCTCCTAGTCTGCCTGGAAGCACCCTGGCTGTGAGTGGCCGCAGGGCAGGCTGGGAGCCTGTGCCTGCCTGTTGCTGAGGATACAGAGAACAGCAGCGTGGCCTGCAGATAAGTTTTTGTTTTTAATGCATTTTTGCATTTTAGTAATATTCCCACCCCCAGCCCGCAACCCCGGCCCCTGTAACCTCTGCAAGCCGCGACTGCATGCAGTTATGAGCCAGTCATACTGGCTTTGCCAATATCTGCTTTTTTTTGCTCCAACTAACACTCACATCATCTGACATCTTCACAGAAGACAGGATGTGTTTTTAAGACATGCTTTTGTTCTGAGAGAGGTACTAATAATTATTTTCTCTCTATCAGCCCTTACAGAATTAGTACAATCTTCTATTAAGTAATCATTGTACATAATGTGTCAACCTTACTGATGAGTACATTTTTTACAATACTTTGTTGGCCTACTTGAGATGGCATCTGTGAACTTTTTATTAGCTATTTTGTTTATGTACACATTTTTTAACTATATTGTGTTGCACAATGAAATTCATCTCTTAATACAAAGTAGGTACCAATTGCAACATATATCTCTTTGATATCGACTTCTATCAGGCATGTTGGAAATTGATCTTTCAAAATATAGTTTCTGTCAGTTTTCTAAATATTGGCCACTGGCAGTGCTTAATTTGAGTTGGTGGTTTCCAGTGTGGGGCACCAGCACGTATTTCTGAGGGCCAGCACTTAGTTTTCTGCATCAGGCATTTACTGCGAGTAAAAGACACATATGGGAAAGGCGGAGGAAGAGAAAAACGAAAAAGCGTCACAAAGGGAAAAAGCAGAAAGCTGCAATGGTGAGCTGAAGTGGCAGGGAATTGGCTGTAAATAGATTAATGAGGCCGAGGTGGCTTTAGGATTATCTTGCCTCAGTATTCTGTGATCACACATTGAAATGCAGCAGCCGCATGTTTCAAAGTAGAGTTTTGGGCACCAGCTCTTTTTTATTTACAGATCAAGCACTGGTCCCACTCCTCAAATGTGATAGAGAAATGTAGAACTGGCCGGCCATCCTGGATCTTCTATGGTCATAGTACTGGAAGTGCAAAAGTGTGTCTGTATCTCTCTAGAAAGTAAAGAACGTTTAGGTATGTTTGTGTGCAGGGGTTCATAGTCATAGTGATTACCTAAATCCTCGTATGGAAAACAAAATGCAAGAACATCAAATTAAAAGTACTGAAATTCTTGCACTCTCGTGTATTCCATTCAAGTTTATAAGGTGGGAAAGGGGTAGAGGAACTGGTGTGTTACCCAATGGGATTCAAGAATCGGGTAAGGATAGTATAAGAGAAAGGACACAGGAAGTGTCTTGGAGTAGGTAAAGAACTGGAACAAAGCAACAGGCGAGGAGACAGACCACTATGGCAAGAAAAAAAAGAAAATGGTGAAAGGAAAGAGCGGGCGGTAATCAAATAACCAACTTGAAGGGAGGTAAGGGTTTGAAGGAGTCAGAAAAGGAAAAAGTAAGAGTGAAATGGGTGGGGAGCGGAGCAAAATTAAGCAAAAGAGTGTTCTTGAATAGGAACAAGAAAAGAGGAAATAAGAAGCTGCTGGGAATGAGCGAGGAATTAGGGGGGAGGTTGAGGTTGCTTGGAGCAAGCACAGAAACTGGAAATTGAGAGCAGGAGTTGTGAGAAAAAGGGAAACACTTTGTGCATTGAGAAGAGAAACAATAACGAGCGGAAAAGGGAAAAGAGGTAGGAGAGAGGGACCAGGAAAGTGGTACATGAAGTACAGTTCAGCGATAGCAACAAAATAATGATTCCACCAAAGAACATTGCAAAAGGTGGGAAATGGGAGAATTATGGGGAAAAACGAGGACACTGAGATGAAGGAGCTAGAACAGGTGTCAAGTGATTTCCAGCAATGGACAGGTTTGACATTGTCTCACATAGCATATTTGTGGCAGCTGGTTGAGATTCCAAGCATTACAGTCTTCTTAATCTCAGCATAATTTATTGGTTTAGCAGGAGGGAGCTTCCCCAGTCATGATTATCTCCACAAAGCACATGCTTAAAAACTCAATATGAAAAAAGCTAATGAATATAAAAATCAGCTACGAAAAACTGCACAATATACTGCTAGTCAGTAGCCTCCCTACTGAGAAAATATTATCGAATAAAAGCAGGATTGGTATAAGTTTGTCTATTTTCAGTGATGCAATAGGAAATGCAGGAAGACATAAAACTGCAGTGAAAGACTGGATCAGATGCAGTGAAACATATAATGAGTGTCATAATTCAAGCTAATATGTAACTGTGAAAGAGGAGGCAATCGTCTCTCCAAAGAAATTTATCTAAAGGCACCATCCTGTAAATCTGCTTGACTTTGCTACAGGGGATGTTGCTCCAAAGGATATAAAACAAAATGAGTTTTCTTAAAAGGGACAGCAAATATAGATCAAGAGGAGCACCACTGGGTGCTCAACAATTGGATGACATACACTTTCTTTTTCCAAACGACGGAAACTCGATAATCATAAACACCATTTGTGAATCCACCCGGCAACATTTATGTCAACATAAAGTGCTGTCAACGTGACATGCCTGCACTGAAATATATGTCCACTTTTCTGTTTTTTTTATATTCTTTTATTTTCATTCTTTTACATCAAGTTGTATTTTGTGACATTTTATATTTGTAAAAGTATTGTTGGATTAAGCACATTGATTAGTATATGAGGCCCTATTCAGGAAAATATGGAAAAATACAGAGAGAGATTTACATCACTGCCTGGGCATTCCTTTACTTGCTATTTTTCTATGAACAAACATTGCCAGAATAACAATTGGAAAGTTGCGCAGGATGCAGTACTCCTGGAAATCTGCATCCAGCGCAACTTTCCAATTGTTATTCTGGCAATGTTTGTGCATAGAAAAAGACTCCTCTTACCACAGAGCGAATTTCTACATATCATGTTGTTCTGCCCAAGGTGAATGGACCCCTGTGTGAAATCTACTACAGTAATTTGCTACATATGGTTTCAATTAAACTGTCTACTCTAAGGAAATGCCTCTTTTTGTGTGTTCAACCCCAAATTGTTGGACTGAGATTGTTGGTTTTTTTTTACTCTGAGAGTGCACTGAAGCCTGCTAACCAGACCTCAGTGCCAGGGTTTTGACCCTATACAAACTGCATGTTCTATCTTTTCCTACGTGGATGATACCCAAATAGTGGTCTCTCTGTCACCTAACAACCAGTCAACTGTTGCAGCACTTCCCCTCTGTCTTCAGCAGGTAGCAGACTGGATGTTGGCTAATTCCCTGAAACTGAATGGGGATAAAACGTAACTGTTATTGATCGGCAAATCTCCTACATTATGGGGCGCACACCTCTGGCCAACATCATTGGGTACTCCTCTCCTGGCCGCGGCGGTAAAGAGTCTGGGAGTACGGTTGGATCAGGAGCTGTCAATGAGGATTCAGATAACTAAAGTGGCTGCCACCTGCTTTGGCATTTTAAAATGGTTAGGTTAAATTCTTTACTATATTCCTTTTATAGCCCAACACACCATTGTCCAGGCCTTAGTTATATCAAAGCTGGACTACGGAAATGCCCTCTACCTTGGCATGACAAAAACCTTGCTAAATCGCCTATATATAGTTCAGAACACCACGGCGTGTCTTCTGCTTCGCCCTGCACAATTTCCTAGCTCGGCCACTTCTCTGGAATCCCTACACTGGCTGCCTGTGGAAAAACAGGTGCTTTTTAAAGCTCTATGCTTTATGTTTAAATGCTTCCACATTACTTCCTACCATACCTGTGCTCGGAAGTTACTTACGATGTACCCCAACTTACTCTTTGATCTAATCAACAGAGCCTAGCTGCTGTCCCTAGAGTGAAGAGGTCCCGTCAAGGGGGCTGCTCCTTTCGTGTCCGTGGACCTAAATTATGGAACAACCTTCCACTATGGTTAAAAGAGTATAAAACCTTTGTGGAATTTCGTAAGCTGTTAAAAACTTGGCTGTTCCCAATGGGTAGCCATGCGCTTTATAAATTATCTAATTAATCAATCAATCATGTTGAATTGGATACACCAAATTAGCAAGGACTGACGTACTTATAAGTCACAGGTATAAGGTACCCAGGGTGCCCAAGGCATGTAAGGCAGTGTGTCCACTCAGGGTGGCAGCACTTGTTGTGCCACTCTGCCTGTGATCCAGTACAAAACAGCTCCCAGCCTTCCACTGCAGACTGAAAGGACAGTGCTTTCACTGCCAGTTCGACTTTGTCATTCACACCAATGGCAAAGCCACCCTATCCCTTAACAATATATATATATGTCTCCTCTAAGGAAGGCCTATAGAGCCCTGTGGTAGAGTTGTATTTTGTTAAGGGAGACATGTATATTTTAATATGTCTTAATTGCAACACTTCCAAATTGTCATTGTGCTTTGGTTAAAGTTAGTAGCCCCATTGGCTAACACAGGGTTATTGGTTGGCATCCCAATCTGGCTAAATCCTGAATGGGACTACCTAATTGGGCCATGTAAGGTATCAAAATAATTGTGGCATTAAACCCGATCTGATGTGCAGGTCAACTTTAATACCACAATTAAAGTTAAGCAACTTTTAGAAAGTTGCCACTATTACTCCAGCTAGCCCAGCAGCCTCACAAAGACCCTAGCACGCAGATAGCTTTCTGCCTACCTGAGGAGACATGTGAGTGACTTCCAAGCACAGGAATAAATGCAGTTGCCATAGAGTGAGTTGTCACCTCCTCTTCTAGGATGGCCATTCAGGGTGTTAACCCAAAAGGCAAGCTTCAAAGAGGGAAGCCACCTTCTTGAGGGAAGTAGTGCCAACACCCCTGAGAAAGATGCCTTTTGTTCCTGCAGACAAAGAGGATACAGGGCCAAGGAGGGAAAACGCACCCCCAAAGTGGTTTGACTGTGGGTGTGTAGCTTACTGGTAGCCACATCTTTAGGGTAGGCTACCAAGTTCCTGAATACCGAGGAAGGGATGCACCATTTTTTAAAGGGGAAAGACTGTGGCACTCTGGGATAGCCAGATGCCACACCTCACAGGATCTTTGTCACTAGGTAGGAGTGGACACAGTAGCCCATTGGCTAGTGCCCAGGTGGTCCCCCCAGGGTAGTTTTCTGGGACAAATCTGGCACCCCTGGCATCCTGACCCTCAGATCATGCTGAGGACTGAAGAAGGACTGCCCAGCTGCCCTTAGACCCACACAAAGAGAAGCTGCACTGTCAGAAGGACTGCACCTGCTGCACTTTGGGTTGTCAAAGTTTGGACTGCGCCTGTGACTCCTGGCTCCATGAACAGTTGATTCTCAGCCCCAACCTACAGCAGTGACTCCACAGTTCAGTGGGCAGATCTCCTGGAACCAGCTCTAGGGACACAAGTGCAAAATAAGCCCAAACTGATGAGTTGGTAGCCACCACATGTTTTGCTACTACCAGTCACCAGGCACCCAACAGGATAAAGCTGAGATAGCCAAAAGTTGCTCCCAAATCTGCATGACCTGGAAGTGCTATCCATAGCTGGATTTGTTGCATCAAAGGGACACGAGCCTCCATCAAAGCATTTTGTTCTAACCATGGTGCAGACTGACCAGTAGCCTGGCCTGCTACTGAAATACATGGGACTTCGAGGGACCCCAAACTGTGTGACCAAGTTTGCCCCACTTCACCCATGAACCGAGGGCACTCACAAAGACACCCCCATTGATCACACCACAACCAGAGCATTGTTTGAGCATCCTTTGCCTGCACCCCTCAGCATCAGCACCACTCCATTATTGTCCATGGTGGATGGCCTGTAAAGTTTGAACCTTCCTTTAAACATGCTCTGGTGGCCAGGAAACTGGCCAAAGTGACCGCTTGGGCTCCCGAGACCTGTGCACTGCTGGAATTTATCACCCAAAATGGGCCAGATTTGCTGAATTAACTGTTTCAAACTTTTCAAAAGTTTCTAATGTTTTTGTTGACCAGTGACAATATCTTCTAAAATTTGTATCTCCGGAGCCCTCTGGTGGATTGCGTTCATCAAGGTCTCTAATAAATCATAAAATTATAAACTATTTTATACCTTGGTGTCTTATTTCTTTCATGTGGCATGACTTTATTTCATTGTTTGATGCTGTTAAAAGCTTTACACATAGTTCTTTGGCTAAGCCTTGCTGTGTTCAGCCACAGCTACCCAGGGTTGAGCTTAAAGTTAAGTAAATGAGACTGTCTGGACACTAGATGGTATTTGTGAGTGTACTCCACGATAAGGCTCCACAGTCCTGTCATATAGTAAACCCATATTCTTACATCTACCAAGCAAGGAACAATGATTGTGGTATTAAGAGGTCTGACTTCGCTTTTCTGAGATGGGAAATTAACTGTTACAACCAAATCGAACATAAAATTCACCTCTTTTGATTTGCAGGTAACTGCTTTATTTTAAACCAGTGCATGAGGACAATCCTTGGCTATTAACTCCCTGTATAGTTTGTAACATAGCATATTCACAGTAGCGAATAGTCAGTGCCACATTTATGTGGTGCTGCCATTCTGCCATAAAGAGCAAGCTCAAAGACTCATGGAACAGAATACTGCAGAAGTAAGTAGAAGCATATGAGCAATATCCACAATAGTTATATTTGATCACAGAAATCACAAGTCAAGATCACACAAAGTCATATTTTCGGACCATGTGTACACTGAAAAGGAGATGTGTTGGATCTTCTAACTGGAGCAGCACAGTTGTACCAACGTGCAAAGGAAGACACAATACAGTCTTCTGAATTCCTCAACTCATTTGCTCTACTTGCTCCATGTACAAATCTTGCACCCTGCATGCAACCCACTGCGGCACTATAGCAGCAGAAGATGGGAAAAGTCTTCAAGGCACACATCATCATTGCTGCGTTGAACTTTCGGCTTCTATTGCACTTTACTCAAGATTTCAGTCAGATCAAAAATTAGCAAAATTGCACAGGAAATTTGAAGATTAATGAGATGAATGTATAAATAATACAAGTAACAAGGGTCAAGCTTACAAGCACAGAACATACATTTGACAGGCAGATCACTTTCTTATGATAGCAAGTTAAACACTGACAATTGTAAAAAATAAATCAGAAGCAATACAAATCAATTTCTTATGTTAGCAAGGTAAAACAATGGCAATAGTAAACAACAAATGTATCATAAAATAAGTATTTTTAAATATGGGGAAAGAGTGGATAGAGAGGTAAACCTATCATAGTAACAATCTGTTTAACAGATGGTAGAATATGGCTAGAGATGGTAAGCAAGGTGTATGGACATAGAAGTGAAGAGGTGTTGAGGCATTCTGCTGCTGACAGAATAGAAAAGTAATTGCAATGTATTCTTGATTGATAGACATTTTGGGCCTAATTATGAGTTTGGCTGATGGGAACACCCGTCCCCCAAACTCCAGACAAGGTGGCTGCAGCCATAATGCCCCCCCTGCCCCCCCAGACCTATTGCGAGTTTCCCGCTAGGCTAGAGGGCGGTAACCCAGGTTTCTGCCCGTCAGCCTAGCTGGAAACTGGTGGTAGCATTGTCTCCGGCTCAAGATCAAGCCGGTGGCAACGCTGTTGCCTGCAGGGTGTACCCCTGCAATGTTCACTGCCTGCATCTGTTCTCTGCAAGCCTTTTCATAGTGGAGAATGAGGTCATAATCAGCAGGGAGGCGCTGCATGCGACCTCCACCTGCCGTCAACCTATTGGGATCACCGATCCCGGTGAAGATAGCAGAACCCTGGTGGTGTGACCGCCACAGCAGAAGCTATCCTGACTGCCATCACGAGGCCGGTGGTCTCAAGACCGCCAGCCTCATAATGAGGCCCTTTTTTGGCATAAGTTGGCAGGAACATCGCAAAGAAAGACAATATGGTGACAATTTTCTATAAATTATAATACATCTGTTACCTGAGTCATCACCATGGGAAAAGAATAGACTAATTTTAGTGCAGTAATAATAAACGCACATCCATCTGTCAAAGATAGAATTGTGGCTAATATGGTGGAAGAATAATGTGATTATTTAAATTCAATTCATCTACCTAATGTAGTTGATTGATAAACACAGCCAATGCTTTGAGAATCAGGTGTAGTTTAAAACGCATGTTGAAATCACTGCTATGTTCTAAACAAGAAGAAAGAGGAACAAGGGTTTTATCATAAGGATTCACAACACAGCATGCATTACATGGAGGTAAAAAAGGCAATATGCATCACAGTAGTGCCAATGCTACAACTATGGAAACCTTGTCAAGGGCACATGAACCGGAAGCACAGGTCCATCACAATCCACCTCTATGGATTTAGGGACTTTAAATATATGGTGTGTAAAAAAACGAGAAGGAAAGAAACCAACCAACAAGAATGACCTTTCACTGCTCACATTGAATTAAGCCATCTCCACAATGCTAGTTAAAGAATAAAGGCAGCGCCTAATTTGAGCCAGTGGCTGCAGGTGGGGCCCACCAGCACTAATTTCTTGGGGTCTTGGACTTATTTTAGTTCAAGCAACTTTGATCCAGAGAAAGAAAGTAAAAAACACAAAGGGGAAAGAAGAAGGAAGAGAAAGGTGGAAATAAATGACACAAGGAGAAATCAGGTATTAAAAAGAACCTGAAAGAGTGAGATACAGAGGCAGGACATGTCTAGTGCTGGATTGTAGAGGCATATAGTGGAATTAAGACTACACCTAAATTCAATAGTGTCAGCTGCAGGTTCTGCACCAGAACTTTTGCCTCTGCCACTTTTACAAACTAAGCACTGAATAAGTGGATATGTTTACTATCAGATTGGCAATACAGGATTTAAGCTCTGGCCTTTATATTATACAGTAAGAATATGCTACTTCCTGCATCACGTTGCGCCACATGAGCGTCTGCACTAAACGTTAGTAAACATACCCCAAGGCAGGTTACTATCCACAGCCACGCAAGTGACAGAGAGACAAAGAAGTCAAGTTACAAATGTTACACTTTAATCTAAAATCACATAAACCCATGCACTTCTAACACACTGTCACTCAAAAGAACATTAGCATGAAATTGTCTTTGGGTTTTCCAACTTGAATAATGTGTACTCAAAAGGCATTATTATCTCCCGAGAACTGTATTCTTAAAGGCTAATGCAGTAAATGTTTAGAACAAGATTGCTTAAGACGTCTTTTGGCTGCCACGAGCCTCCCACGTTCAACATTAATTACAACACAGCAGGACTTTGAAGCACTTAATGCGTGCACGAGCAGGTGCTGACACGTTTTAGGGAGGATTTGTAAGAGAGGCAGTGCACTTCCATTTTGTATTCTCTGTTCTCCAATTGTGGGCTGAATTTTGTGTCGTTAACATCAGCTTTAGGCATCTGAAGTGTCCTATGCGAGGAAATGGCAACCTTTAGGCAAGGGCCTTTCATTCTCCTTGTTGTAATTATGGCCGCTCCATTGGGGCGATCATATTTTACCCAAAATACTTTATGAATTTTGCACAGTCTCTTTCAGAGAACAACTGCACACATCCTGGCTATTGGGTTCAACAGCAAACTCATTTTTTTTTAAAAGGAGCTCAATACTTTTTACCGTCCTGTTTATTTAATTTGCTAGTTTAAATGGGAGTGCTGCGTGCACCCAGGTCTGAGTGTCTTATCGCTGTTAATGCTCTGCCCTAGACAGCAGTGAAGTTGCACCTGCCCCGGAGGCGGTGAATTAAGGATGGGCAGGTGGCTGTTTGAAGCACCTGGTCCATGTTTCACTCTTCATGCAGCACTGTGGCCTGGCTTTCAGTGGCGGATAGAGCTGAACCTGCAATGGCTGCAGTAAGTGACATCACCTGTGTGCAGAGGATGTTTGAGGGTGCCATAGAACTCCCTTTCCCCTCTCTTGGAGATTGCATTTAGGGCACTGCACTGACTGCGCACAACCTTTTATGTGGCAGACAGTGTGGCTGCTAACAGCATCTTTTTTTTCTCTGCTCCTGCGTCTATAATAGGGCATGGTTATAGAGGCAATGGGTTCCCTAATTTTCACGGGTCATGTCCCTAAGCAAATGAAGGAACTTCTCCTTGAGATTGCGCTGGCGTGCAATTGTGTAGTCTGTATTACAGGGGCGGCCACCCAAGCATGTGCATTCGCCTCTTTAATACAAAAATACCCTATGGATGGAGAAAGAGGGTCACATGCCCAATGTGTGCCGGGATACTCCATAATGAAGCCTCATGTCTTTCAAGTAACATTAGTCTCAATTACCAAATGTTAAAGCTGCCATGAGTTATAGAAGAAATAAAAACGTTAAAATGTTAATAAGCATATATTATTTTACTCCTCTGACTACAGACAATGACCTAAGCAACACTCTTAATGTACATTTGCAGTGGATCATCGTTGCGTCTTCCATTAAAAGCCCACATTTACTCAAGTTTTGGGCGGCCACTCATGCAAAACAAAATGATGCAAAACATGAAATCTATTTATTTACCATTGTTAAGGCTTACTCCCACTTTAGAGGGTTTGTTTTCTGAACACAACATTTTTTGCTGAGCAGGTGGTTACAAATCGTGCCTTCACAACTGTGAAGAGAAGTACCAGGATGCCAGCTTCCTTCACAGAGTAAATATCTGATAGTGTGGATCTCTTAACGTGAGAGATAGGTCTCTGTCAGGGTGGTGTGGTCATGGCAGATGGCCTTTGAGTTCCAGTCTTTCACTGCTTTTTGAATGAGTGAATGAATGCAGTATAAAATGTATTCCTTCTAATACAGGAAGCCAAAGTCAAAGTTAGTAAAACCCCTAATTCTGAATGATGACGGCCCTGAAAGGCAGAGTTGTGGTGCCTTGTAACATCAGACACATTTGTGGAATCAGCTCCTGCTTGATAGAGCAGCATCTAGTAGACACCAATGAGTCCCCTTTACTTTGCTTCTTCTTCACAACCACATCTTCCCCAAATGCAGTTCTCTGACCCTACATTCAGCCAATTGGGCACCAGTAATATTCCGCAATTGTTGTTTCAATTGACCATCATGACCCAAAATGCCAAGAGAGGAAATTCTCATGTGAGTGCCAGAGGAGTGGAGGTGCCTTGAGCACACCTACAGACAAGGCGACCCAGAATGACAGGCATCTACAAACACAAACATACATCTACTGTGCAAATGATTAATTTAATCCTTCAAAGTTATGTCTGAAATCCCAGAAGGATACTTGAGCTCCGCACATTTCCCCACTATGAGTGCAGCTAAAGCTATAGTAGTAAACCTTATGCAAATGCTGCTGATTAGGTGGGTCAATGTGTATTTTTCCTTACACGTTCATGCACGTCCACAAAGTTGTAAGCCTGTTGGCATCCTCAATCATGAATCCGCCCCTTTCCCACACCAGAAATGGCTACAATTTGTTTCCATTACAGGTCTGTGGTAGCTCCCTTCCTCAGGTGAAAAGATTACCTTTTAACTTGACTTGAAAAGGTTTTCGGAAAAAGAAAAGTGTTTCCAAATGGATCAAAACGATTTTTAAAAAAGTGTAATTGTACATTGGAGAAACAGGAGTCCGGGGAACGTTTCACGTGTTATCATATTAAATGACAGTTTTTTATGGGAAGGATCTCCTTCTAGCAAATAGAAATAACTTAATTGTGATTCTTGTACTGGTCCCTGCAGAACCGGTATTTGCCAAGTGTGGTAAATACCAAGTGTGATAAATATTCCACCAGGTAAGAATCTCTCATGCAGTATTAACCACAACTGATATAAATCATGCATGTATGGAAGATGATGCTTTCTAAGCTGAATATTGAAATGCAAGGAATGACAATCATCTATCAGCCCAAGGGACAGTATGCACAAACAGGGAAGAATGGGATTGGCTTAGGGGCTTCTGCCATATATGCTATGGCTTGGTGTTGGTGGACTGTGGAAGATGGCATGGGACATATTCTACCTTTAGGCCATAATGAAAGATTAGGATGTCAGCACATTAGTGTTTAATTTGTAAAAGAGTAAGTGCTGGGCACCAAAACTGTGCTCAGATGCAAGCAGCCGGCTTGCATTCAAATGTTTCAAATGTTGGCATGCCAAATACCAAGGAGCGTAGTCTTGATTCCACCTCATGTCTCTTTAATCCACCACCACACACTCTCAGTCTCTTTGTCTTACTCTTGCAGATTCTTTTTCCTGTTTTCTCCCTTTGTCATGGTTGTTCTCTCTTCACTTCCTTCTTCTTTCTCCATTAATTGTTTTTGTCTCTATTGCTCCAGGTCCATTTCTGATAAGTTAAAATAAGTTCTGGTTCCGAAAAATGAGTGCTGGTGGGCCCCACCTCCAACCACTGGCTTAGTTAGGCCCTGCCAGCACTTAGAGCACCATAACTCTCTGCCACTACAGGGATCCCAGAGAAATACAAAGCAAATGGACTTCTCTGTATGTTGTGAGTGTAAAGTAGAACAGTTAAACAATAATGTATGAACCAGCCGCTCCCAAACATGTGACAGAGTAATTTCATTATAAATATTATTATTTAAATCATCATAACAAAAGCATAGAATCTTCTAACTCACTTTGACTCTAAGAAACCCAGCACATAATTGTGTTTGAATTTCCCACCTAGAACAATAAGGGCCCTATTACGACCTTGATGGAGGAGGTTTCCTCCACCAAAAATGTGACGGATATCATGTCTGCCGTATTATGATCCCATTATATTCTATGGAGATCGTTTATGGAGGACGTGATATCTGACACATTTGTGATGGAGGAAACCCCTCTGTCAAGGTTGGATTAAGGCCCTAAATGTTCAAGTGGCACTATTACTTCACAAGAACTGTTTTTAAAGACTAATGCAGTAAACGTTTTAAGCAAAATTATTTGTGAGAAGCATTATTTTCTTTTAACTAACAGATGCTGATGTAGAGGAGCACTGAGAACGTGGACTATTCTGCATGTGTGCACGAGTGTCTGTGGCACGGCTTGGTGGTGGTCTGGCAAGGACCTTCAAAGTCCCAAACTATTCTAACCTTCTGCACTTCACTAAGAATTTTGAAACCATCTGGGTAGGCCATCTCCTCATGAACCTTCCTGTTGCTCAGTCATGTGTTGCCGGTCCAGGATGGTGGTGCAGCTTGCAAGCCTCGGAAGAAGGCTTTGTGGGGGATAAATAGAGAGTTCTTGTGCATGCTGCATGTATAAATCAGGGCCCTATTGATCTATACTTGCAACTTTACCTCTTATTCCAGCAATAATGGTTGGTCACATTAGCGTGTTGCATTACTTCAACACTTTTTTAAGGTTTAAACAAATGTTGAAAGACAGGCAATTAAAAAGTTATTGGTGTGCTACTAATAAAATGTACTATGCTCTCCATGTGGTTGGATGTGTTTGGGGACAACAATTATATTTTGAAGTTGAGATTAACCACTTTCATTCAGGAGCTAGAGCACTCTATAAGGCACACAAATTATACATGCTTTGCTCTATTGGACTTGTGCATAAAAAGACGCTGCAGAGCAGATAGGGGCATGTGTTTAAAATAGGCCATGTACAACTTTGAGTGATCAAGGGTATAGTAAGGTGGGCCTTTGTCAGGCTGCTTTGCACCTTACATCATGATGTGATGTGTGGAATAGACGAAGTCTATTTAAGCATTACAATTATACGAAATAAGACAGCTCCTGATTGGCACATTTAATAATTGATTTAAGAGAAACCTCGTTTTCTACTTGGTTATGAACAGGTAACACTTAAATAAGCATCTCAAATATAATGTAAATATATTTGGATTGCATGTTTGTGTCTATGCACTATTGTCATAAATATGTTTGATGTTTATGGACTTCTGTTACAAATGCATGCAGTGTTACGGGTATTACACAATTCCATGGTGTAGGAAACTGGTTTATGGTTGGGGGAGTGAACCCTTATTCAAGCAGTAACCACAATCTCTGTCAGAGGGCAACACAAGCAAATCCCAAATTAACTTGTGCTTAACCCTGTGGTAGCTTGACACAAAACTGTCAGGTATGTGATGTATGTATAGCTGTGTTTGTGTGTGTGTGCGTGCGCACACACACACACACACACTAAGGAAATATTTGGAAATGAAATGTGTTTTCTCTGGACACGAACATTTGAATGATACATTCTTTATTAACAATGAAATATGGAATTCAGTCCCTATAGCCTGCCACGTTCTACAGATTTTACTTACATCGAATATGCAGAATTTGCCCGTAACAGGCAGATTATGCACAGCCGAACTTTGCTTTAGGTAATTGGAGCATAAGGGGTGCTCCGCCCTCACCTATGCCTGCAACAACCCTTCTTTTTATATGATTTACACAAATGTATTATCCTGGGTTGATGGTAACACCATGGCTTCGTGTGCTTCCATATGGCACAGAATGATCCTTTGCCAATGAGTAATATTCTGAATCTGATTTGCTGAAAGTATAGAGGCCCTTGTTTGTGCCCTAGATAGAAATGCGTCATTTACATTTAATTAAATATTTGGTGCATAATTCGTCTTCCCTTGCAGCATAATTTGGTTAATCCCTTTGCATAATTTTGCCCCCAATTTCCAAATAATTCTGATGGCTCTGAAAATGTGTGTGGAGTAGGGTTTGTCAAAATATGGGAGACAAAGATCGGAACAAATTGTTAAGCATACAGTTCAAGTAAGGACAGTACACCAGTTTTAAATTTAGCAATGTAACTGACATGGATTTTCAAAAACATCCGGTTACCAGACACTTTTCCAACGCATGACCGCGTAAGTGATCATTACTGTTAAGTGTATTGGAATGAAGACTTTGAAGATGATGAAAAGAGCAGAAGACAGGTTGATAATGATCCTTCAGCATGAAACAGTTTTTCTTAGATGGTTACAGAAAAGGGAATTGTGTTAATGTGTATCTGTCAAATTACAAAAATGTAATTACAAGTATTTTATCAGCACCATTTCTGAGTGATATACAATAACCGCATTTCTATCCCATTTTCCTTAATTTATTCGCGAATCTAAAGTGCACAGGTTCGTTTGGTTTATAACAACTTCTTTAGAATTAAATGTATCGTTTGAGATTTTGTCAGGTAAAGTATCTGAACTTTTTTTTAAATATATATTTACACATTAGTTTAAATACGTATCCAAGAGTATAGATGTATAAGTGACATGAGTTTTTTTGTGTTACTATCATTCTTATGATAAAAACACAATTTCCTTTGTTTATAATCTGTATTTTGGCAATAATCTTGAGTATTAATTTGAATGCATGGAATAATGTGTGTGTGATGTAGGCATTATATCAATGTCATTTTGCCTTTTTATCCTGAGCAAAACAATTAGATGTGCCTGATGCGTCCTGCATTCTCAAAATCAGTGATAGCATTAGGACCCAAGCACAGAAAGAATTTTGATAACACTATGTTCATGGAAATCGATTTCAGATGTTCTGAATTTCTCAATTTCTCGCCCTACTTCTAATCCCCTATCATTTCTTCTGTAGCCTTCTTACTATGCGTTTAATGTGGCCCATATCCTTACCTCATTATGCAATAATCCATGGCTTTGTTGCTAGGTTTGAGAAGATTAGGTGCCATACATGCACAAATGCACTCCCATCAGTCTCTGCAGATTTCATTTTATAGCAAGCGGACTGACATAGGAAGCCCCGAGTTTGCGATCTTAAGAGACAGGAGTTGAAGAAAATGGCTCCCTTAGCCAGTACCCTAAGAATTCTCTATAAATTGCACCAGTAATCAGTATGCACCTAGTCTTTCTCAACTTTGAGTATGAAAAGCGCTTTCAGGCATCCTGAATTGAGATAGCCGATGCTGGCACTTAGGCCCATATTTATACTTTTTTAGCACTGCATTTGCGCCGCTTTTTTACGCAAAAACGGCGCAAACTTACAAAATACAATTGTATTTTTCAAGTTTGCACTGCTTTTGCGTCAAAAGATGACGCAAATATGGTGCTAAAAAAGTATAAATATGAGCCTTAATTTTTTCCTTTACTTAGTTTTGGCATTTAGTTGTATTTATGTCACTTATGGTACATTCATCCATTGGGTTTGCCCCGGGCAGATTTTCATGAAAGTTCTGATTTTTTTTTTGTTTACTTTGTTAAAGACAGCAGCTCGTTGGAGGCTTTGCTAGGGTATAATGTATATCCTGTGTAGATTTTACTTAATATGTCAGTAAGGTGTCAGAGCTATTGTGTCGATAGCTTTTGTCACGATTTTAGACAATGATTGCTAAGCCAGTCTAATGGCATTGCCCCCTTTCAAAAGTAATGACCAGAGCAGGATTCAAAATTGATTTTGCATATCAGAGCTCAACAAAGATGTGTAAAATCTTCACTATGCATATTGGAATTTATTATATTTAATCACAGATTTAGGGTTGGTGGAATTTTCGAAGCAAAAATTGTATTTCTGAATACAGAAATTTTGGCACTATGTTGGAATTTCTACATTAACAGCTTTAGCTGTAAAGGCTTTCCTGGGAGAAAGGGCAAAGTTCACCTTTAAAGGCCCAGATTTATGGTGGCCTAGCGCCATTCGAACGCCAGTTTAGCATCATTTTTTTTTGTGCTAATGTAGTTTTGAAAGGGCAAAAATACCACGCCATATTTACAAAGAGGCGCAATGCTTACATACTTATGCTTGCTTGCTTGCGCCAGGCATAATGTATGCAAGGGAGGCATTCTGGCGCTAGGGGGGCCATAAAAATGGCACAAAGGAATCTATAAGATTCCTTTACTCCATTTTTATCAGCATTTTTTAACGCCTGCTAAGGGCAGGCATTAAAAAGAAGCTCCCGCTGTGTTCAATAAGCCTCTTGGTGCTTTGCAGGATTAGCGTCAACATTTTTTACGTTAGTCCTGCAAAGCACCGGACTAACGTAAAAAAATTATGATGATAGTCCCCCTGACTACCCCCATGGTGCACCATATTTTAAATATGGTGCACACATGGTGGCATTAGGGGGGCGCTAAGGGGAATAAGAAAAGTGGTGCTGCACTAGGTGCAGCATCACTTTTCATAAATCTGGCCTAAGTACCTACAAGCACTGTCAAGGGTAAGATCATTGGGGTTTACTAACATTTTACACAGGTCCTCGCATGGGGCTAAACACAGTTTACTTTGGCATTAAAAAGACCCCCAGGTGCAGCACAAAATGTCCATGCAAGTACCCTCACAACCCCAAGTAGATGTAGGCCCATATACACTTCCAGTGGGAGGGAACACTTCTATATTTAATGAGGAGAGCCATGATGTTTGCTTGTGGCACCTTTACATCTTAATTATACTCACATAACTCTCGTGGCCAAAACATGGCCTTTTCCCTCTGGCCAATTTTAAAACCAATGTTCATTTTAGTCCATGATAGACTATTCAATCTTCCCTTTCAAAATCTATTACGGTCTAAAAAAGATTTGTATCAGAGATCAAAAAACTCACTGTGGATAACTTTCAGAGGCTTGCAATGAGCCGACTATAATCGTCCGGCTAATATGTCTGTATAATTTGAAGATATTGTTCTGACACTGGGCAAACTCATTACTGATATTCCACAAACATTTGCAAAATTCTAATGATTTCGTTATAAAACTGTGGCGAAAATCAATGAACCATCCAGCTTTTTTTATCACATATTTAACATTTTGACTGCACTTTGGCTGTCGAAAGACCTCAGTTATGTAATATATATCCTCCATCAGTTGTGCCCAACTTTCTATCTGTGCCATTTTCAATGAACCTTAAAAGCTGACTATTTTTTCTTTTGCATTTTTATACTGTGAAATGTTCAATCTAGGTGATGGGGAGAGAGGCTTGAAGAAAAAACTTTGATGATCTATCTATCCGGCTTAATAATATCGCAATTCTTATTAAATTCACTCAAATTACATGACATGTTGTACACACACAGGTGCATGCAGATACCGACACACAAGCACACATGTGCAAAACCATAAACGATGCATAGAAGAACTCATGCAGGGACTTGTAGGTTATCAGTGGTTTTTGCCCTTAAAGTAACTAAACTTCGTTCACATACTGACATAATGTAGAACAAGCATTTGCAAGGCAATGGGTCTCGAATTACATCAAGTTAGAGCCAAATCGGACTTTTCTTGCCACATTAAATTAAAAACAAAAAAAACGAGAGTGATAGCGCTGTGTAAAACACAGTGCAATCGCGCTGCGGAGTAAAGAGAAAAAGTAGTCCAGAAACCATACGGAAAACATAGAGCCTCGTAGGTTTCCTGTAGTTTACCGGTGCTCTGGAGGAGGGCTAACCACCTGAAAAGGCATGACGTATGCATGCCTTCCACGAATGAAAACAAGCAAATTTTAAAAGGCAAGCCAACGAACCAATATAAGTGACTGACGTAACATGGGTGTGGTTAAAATCCACCTAAATGGAGATTAGAAGGGGGACGGAGCGCTTTGCGCTCGCCCCTAAAAATGGGAAGCATATTGAATTGTAATCGGAGCAATGAACTCCAATGTAAATATTTTAGTCTGGAAAGAAAACATGAGTGACAATTTTAGGAACAGCAGCCCATCACCACCCGCACACATTCCTTGGAATCTAGGCTCACTCAGAAGGTGCTAAGGAGCTATATGCTGGTTACAACTTCTTGCAGCTCGCAGCCACCCTGCTGGCTGTACTCTCCCTATGTCCTCTCTAATGGACTCACCCAGGATCTTGAAGCAACCACCTGAGGCCATCACCAGCTGTCCCCTGAGGAAACAATCATTATAAGGACTGGTCTTGGATTGGTATGTTGTTTTTTATCTCAGTGCGGCCAAAGTGTACAAATTGAGCCTAGGGTAGAAGATGGTGGGGTGATGTAGAGTTTCTAACCACCTAAACAAGTCTCTATCGATTCCTCAAGATTTTACAATACTGGCGCATGTGATGTTTTGCAGAATGTTTCTTTCATGTTTACAGGGGTATTCCTTTAACAATGTCAATAGGTCAAACAAGATTACATTTTTGCCGCATTTAAATATTTACAGTTGTGTCAAATTAATTGCAATATAAATTCGCTTGAGCAAAACAAATTGCTAATCAAGAAAAGTGTGTCATTTGGGATCCTTCACCGTGTTAATGTTAATTGTAAAATTACTTTTGTTCCAGGAAAACCCAAGGGGAAACTTGATACAAAGCTTCTAATTGAAAGTCCTTTAATTTAACATGTTGGGGTAATCCAGGAAGTAGTCTTTGGACATATGAAAAACAGTTAGATTAAGGAGAGAAAAAGCTCCCTCTTCTCTCAGGCGTGATCGTCTTTTTCACTTTCACCTGTCTGTCCGGTGGATGTGGTTACAGGTTTATGAGGCATTTATTTCACTTATGTCATCGATTTCCTGCTGGGAAAGTGCAAGCTTGCATATTCCTGTTGCTGTTAGTAGCACTTCAAGGGCCTATGCATTTGATAATTTTATGCTTTATTAACCATGATTTTGTCGAACAGCTTCCACTTAGGTTGTCAGAGAGATTTTCTTCATGGCAAGAACCTGAAAGTAGCAGAATTGGGTGAAGCAGTGTACTGTATGAAAACATACCTACAATACTGTCCAGTGTCCTTAGTAATCCCAATATACCGATATTTCGAATGCTGAAACCAGTGTATCTGTCACACTTTAATCAGAAATACTTTACTCTGTACATACGCAAAAGCAGTAGCCTAACTGTGCTTGGAAAGCAGGAAAAAACATACACAGTCGTGCAATTGAAGGAAGGTAGTGACAATTCATGCAAATCGGCTAATATCAGATCTCACATTGATATGATAAGTAAGGTATGGAAGCTGGCTTACAGCGTAAAGTGGAAATTATGTTGAGGTATACAATTTGGAGTTAAAACATGTTGTGGGATTTTTGGTGTCAAATATCCTGTAGGTGAAACGCTTTCATCTTAACCCACTGAATACCTCCGAGTATCTAGGAAGCAGCAAAGTGATAAATATATTCAGTTAGACTTCCGGTTCTTCCCATTCGTCAGTGCTTGTGTATGAGAGTCCATCTGAGGGTAAATAGCATCTGATTTACATGTTGCACTTGAGCATTTATGTGTGATTCGGTATGTGTATCATCAGCAGAACTGAATTGAGACACCTCTTGGGGAGTGCTTCAACCATCCGTTATGATGCACATGAAACACCGACTAAGGCTGCCACACACAACTTCCTGATGTGCAGGACTTCATCTTCTGGTACATCTCCCATTGTTCGAGATGTATCTCAAGTTACAACACTATGCTTCCTTGAGCACTACACTTCATCTGATAGTACAACTCTCAAACTTCAAAATGTACCTGAACTCCCCAAATGAAACTACAGAACACAACCTCTGGGGTTCGCAAGACCTCATGTAATGGTACAACTCTCAAGCATCAAAATGTACCTGGGGTGCTAAATGAAATTACTAAACACAACTTATGTAGTTCATGAGCCTCCATTTGATAGTACAAATTACTAACTTCACAATTACCCCATCACAAAATATAAACCCAAACCTTTGTGGTACAGAAGACTTCATCTGCCGCTACCCACCAGCCCTAATGATTCATGAGACACCACCAAGGGAAACAATGTCCACATGTTGTGATGCCCACAAAGTGTAATCTGTGTCTATGAAGCCCATCCTTTGTTAGGCACATGCGCCTCCATTTAAGAGTGCGAATAAGCTACCTTTTTAATACACTGAGTCATAATCAGAGGCTATCTCTTTCAAACCCAATGAGGCACATGAGACTCAGAGGCTACAACATCCAACACTCATGTTGCCAATGAAACACCTCTTGAAGCAGCATTAACCAAGCCATGTGATGAATAAGAGACACCACCTATGACTCCAGCATCTGACCATGACCACGTGCAAGTACATCTATTTACTTATATTTCAACATTGTATTTATAACAGAATCCTGTATTTTTAAACTTGCTTTTATTCTTTGTAGGCAATGCTACTGATTGCTAAAAAGTCTACAAAAAGTTTGATTAACATTTTTTCGAACAGTGTTTTGTTTGAGAAGGTGGTATGCTATAATAATTGCTCAGTTAGCTAAAACATGCAGTCAATTAATTTTGTCTGATGCTCTTCGTATTCACACAGGAGATTGCTTAGAGTTATGTGATCCTGGATTATTCCTAACAGTGGGGACCCATAAGCATAGACATCGGGTGCTGAATGTTAAGAATTAACTGTTTTTAAATCAAACTAGGATAACATATGATGACACACTCATTTCTTTTATCTAATAAAGGACACAAAATGCATACATACACAAATAAAATGTTTTTAGGCTTCCAACACTTGCCAAAAAAAATACATCTTTGGAAACAAAAATTGCATTTGAAATGAGAGGACACACAAACATTGAATGAAGGAGCTCTGATTGGATGAGAGTAAGCACGTTTTTACAAAAAGACGTACCACAGTGCAGATAATACTACACGTACATGGACAAAGACATTGCAGTGGAGGTAATCCTTTATTTGTGCTCTGCTATTAAGGGGAATAAAATAAGCACCAAAGATATTTGTGTCGTCCTTCATTTAATTTGTGATATCTGATGTCAGCGTCCTGTGGTTCACCAAGCAGTTACTTATGGAGGTTTGCCATTGGTCATCAATAACAATGCAAAAAAAATGGATCTTTCTTTTTGTTTCATGTGCTGGCCTCGGAGTTACTCCTTTCCTGCTGTTGTATTTCAATGACTGACCGGGAGCAAGCTGGGCTCATGCACTTCCAAGAGGTAGGCCTAGTGCCTCTATGTCCCTCCTACATGTCCCAGCCATCACCTTAGAGGAGATATTCTCTCATAAGTAATAGTAAGGATGAGGAATATTGAAGAATAGAGAATCAGTGTGAGGTGATTGTGGGTCACTTTAATTCACAGCACACATACATTGCAATGTCCCTGCAGTTCTTCTGCTGCATTGGTGTTAGGAATTGTTTTTTTTGGTTGACTGAGGTGTTAGGAAAACCCCAAATTAACCTTTGCTCACCCTCTGGTAGCTTGTCAGCAGTCAGGCTTAAGTTGATGGTAGTGTGAAATGTATTTGTGCAGCACGTCAAACAGTAAAACAGTGACAGCACACAAAAAAGATTACACACCAGGTTAGAAAATAGAGCAAACATTACTTAATAAAACAAGACCAAAATTACAGAAATCCAATAAATAGAATTTAAGATAAGAATTTTTACATAATAAACTGTAAAATAGAGTCTAGAAGCAAGAAGTGTCAACTGGGGCCATCTGGTGGTGCCAGACCAGGACAAAGTCAAAAAGTTCAGGCCAACCACAATGGAGTGCGGGTTGGCTACCGGGATCCGTTGGGCCCACTGAACCAAACTATCTTAAAATCCTGGTGCAAGAGCATTGCGTTGGTGCCAAACCACATCGTCGAAGAGTTGTCCCCACGCAGTCGGTTCCGAGATGCAATGGAGTTCAGGTGCAGGTGCCAGCTGTGTCGACATCGAGGCAATGCACTGATTCTGATGAGTGGAGTGGCTGTGATGCAGAGTTGGGCGTCGTCCTCAAGGCTGTCGTCAATGGGGATGCAGGGACTTTGCACCGAAAAAATGTCAAAGTGCTGGTTCTGAAGGTGATGCACCGGTTCTGTCCATGCAACAGTGGGGAAGCATCAATTTTTCCCACGCAGCAGGGGATGTGTTGGTTCTGCTGGAGCAAAACAGCTTAGGCCTATTTCCTAGGGTCCAAGACTGGGGTGGC
The DNA here is from genome assembly GCF_031143425.1 of Pleurodeles waltl. Taxonomy (NCBI): domain Eukaryota; kingdom Metazoa; phylum Chordata; class Amphibia; order Caudata; family Salamandridae; genus Pleurodeles; species Pleurodeles waltl. Next base: position 919,395,326 of record NC_090436.1, read on the forward strand.
ACCACTTGGCAGGGCAGATTCTCAGATGGCAGAGTCCAGGTCTGAAAGCAGGTTGGTTGATAGTCTTTTATGTTCCTGAGACTTTAAATCAGGAGACCAGTCAACTGGTCCTAGGAATCAATCAGGGATCCAGTGAAGCAGTGTAGGAAGGTAGCCTCTTTCTAGCCTTGTTACCCCCAATTTTGGCCTGTTTGTGAGTATATGTCATGGTGTTTTTACTGACTCACTGGGATCCTGCTACCCAGGGCCCCAGTGCTCATAGTGGAAACCCTATGCTGTCAGTATGTTTGATATGTGTCACTGGGATCCTGCTAGCCAGGACCCCAGTGCTCATAAGTTTGTGGCCTAAATGTGTTCCCTGTGTGGTGCCTAACTGCATCACTGAGGCTCTGCTAACCAGAACCTCAGTGTTTATGCTCTCTCTGCTTTTAAAATTGTCACTGCAGGCTAGTGACCATTTTCACCAATTCTGATTGGCACACTGGAATACCCTTATAATTCCCTAGTATATGGTACCTAGGTACCCAGGATATTGGGGTTCCAGGAGATCCCTATGGGCTGAAGCATTTATTTTGCCACCCATAGGGAGCTCAGACAATTCTTACACAGGACTGCCAGTGCAGCCTGAGTGAAATAACGTCCACGTTATTTCACAGCCATTTTACACTGCGCTTAAGTAACTTATAGGTCACCTATATGTCTAAACCTCACTTAGTAAAGGTTAGGTGCAAAGTTACTCAGTGTGAGGGCACCCTGGCACAGGTGCCCCCACATTGTTCAGGGCACTTTCTCCAGACTTTGTGAGTGCGGGGACACCATTATCAATACCTATATGTAACTTCACAATGGTAACTCCGAACATGGCCATGTAACATGTCTAAGATCATGGACTTGTCCCCCCAAGCCAAATCTGGTATTAGGGTGCCAATCCCATGCATCCCCGAGGCTCCAGCATGGACCCCGGGTACTGCTGAACTAGCTCTTTGGGGTTTTCTCTGCAGTTACCACTACTGCCAACCCTCAGACAGGTTTCTGCCCTCCTGGGGTCTGGGCGGCCCAGTCCCAGGAAGGCAGAACAAAGGATTTCCTCTGAGAGAGGGTGTTACACCCTCTCCCTTTGGAAATAGGTGTTAAGGGCTGGGGAGGAGTAGCCTTCCCTTGGCCTTTAGAAATGCTTTGTAGGGCACAGATGGTGCCCTCCTTTCATAAGCCAGTCTACATTGGTTCATGGAGCCCCCAGCCCCTGCTCTAGCGCAAAACTGGACAAATGAAAGGGGAGTGACCACTCCCCTGTCCATCACCACCCCATGAGTGGTGCCCAGAGCTCCTCTAGTGTGTCCCAGAACTCTGCTATCTTGAATGCAGAGGTGTGAGGTCACAATGGAGACCTCTGAGTGGCCAGTGCCAGCAGGTGAAGTCAGAGACTCCTCCTGATAGGCTCTTACCTGGTTAGGTAGCCAATCCTCCTCTGAGGGCTATTTAGGGTCTCTCCTGTGGGTTTCACGTCAGATAATGAATGCAAGAGCTCACCAGAGTTTCTCTGCACTTCTTTCTTCAACTTCTGCCAAGAATCAACTGCTGACTGCTCCAGGACACCTGCAAAACCGCAACAAAGTAACAAGACGACTACCAGCAACATTGTAGTGCCTAATCCTGCCAGCTTTCTCGACTGTTTCCTGCTGGTGCATGCTCTGAGGGCTGTCTGCCTTCACCTTGCACTGGAAGCCAAGAAGAAATCTCTGGTGGGTCGATGGAATCTTCCCCCTGCTAACACAGGCACCAATCTTCTGCATCACCGGTCCTCTGGGTCCCCTCTCATCTTGACGATGGTGGTCCCTGGAACCCAGCAGCTAGGTCCAAGTGACTCTGACAGTCCAGTGGTCCTTCTGTCCAAATTTGGGGGAGGTAAGTCCTTGCCTCCCCACGCCAAACAGTAATCCTGTGTACTGTGTGATCTGCAGCTGCTAGGGCTTCTGTGCACAGCACAGCCCAGGTCCCCAGCACTCTTTCCTGCACTGCTCAACTCGCTGAGTTGACCTCCGGCTTCATGGGACCCTCTTTTGTTGTATTGAGATGACCGCCATGCTCAGATTTCCTGAATGCCTGTTCAGGTGCTTCTGTGGAAGCTGCCTGCTTCTGCATGGGCTCACTCTTTTGCAGAGCACCCCCTCTGTCTCCTCCTCCAAGGGGCAACCTCCTGGTTCTTCCTGGGCCCTGGCAGCACCAAAAATCTTCAACTGCAACTCTTGCAGCTAGCAAGGGTTGTTTGCGGTCTTTCTGCGTGGAAATAAGTCTGCGTCCTCCAGCACTCTGTTGGACATCTTCTGACCAAAGGAGAAGTTCCTGGCACCTTCCGTTGTTGCAGAATCTTTGGCTTCTTCCACCCGTAGGCAGACCTTTTGCACCTTCATCGGGGTTTAGTGGGCTCCTGCCCCCCCCGTACACTTGCGTGACTCTTGGACTTGATCCCCTTCGTTTGCAGGTCCTTAGGTCCAGGAATCCGTCTTCAGTGCTTTGCAGTCAGTTGTTGCCTTTGCAGAATCCCCTATCTCGATTTTACTGTCTTTCTGGGGTAGTAGGGTAACTTTACTCCTACTTTTCAGGGTCTTGGGGTGGGGTATCTTGGACACCCTTAGTATTTTCTTACACTCCCAGCGACTCTCTACAGACTACACTAGGCTTGGGGTCCATTCGTGGTTCGCATTCCACTTTTGGAGTATATGGTTTGTGTTGCCCCTAGGCCTATTGTCTCCTATTGCATTCTATTGTGTTCTACAGTGTTTGCACTACTTTTCTAACTGTTTACTTAGCCGATTTTGGTTTGTGTGTATATTTTGTGTATTTTACTTACCTCCTAAGGGAGTATATCCTCTGAGATACTTTTGGCATATTGTCACTAAAATAAAGTACCTTTATTTTTAGTAACTCTGAGTATTGTGTTTCTTATAATATAGTGCTATGTGATATAAGTTGTATAGTAGGAGCTTTGCATGTCTCCTAGTTCAGCCTAATCTGCTCTGCTATAGTTACCTCTATCAGGCTAAGCTGCTAGAACACTACTAATCTACTAATAAGGGATAACTGGACCTGGCACAAGGTGTAAGTACCCCAAAGTACCCCCTATATGCCAGGCCAGCCTCCTACAAGCAGGTCCAGTCCTTCTCACACAGGCAGGGGGACAGCCAGTAGCAGGCAGCACAGCCATGCAGGAGTCAAGCAAAGTAGCAGTCCAACAGACTGCAGTCCTTCAGCAACAGAGCAGTCCTTCTTCCTCACAGAGTAATCACAGGTCCAGAAGAATACTGAGCTGGTGGTGTCAGAGGTCCACTACTTATACCCAGTTTGGCCTTTGGAGTGGAGGTGACTTAAATGACAGCCATTTGAAGTGTGCAGAGGTCCTGTTCTTCCTGCCCTGGATCCAGACTCAATACAGTAGGGTTATGAAGCACTTTGTGTGGGGACTGGACACATCCTATTCAAGAGTAAGTGTGAGGCTGTGGCCAACTCTTCCCTCCCATCCTGTCAGAATGGCCCATCAAGGCCCATCAAGTCACATCTAAGCTCCCTTTGTGTGTGGCTGTCTAGGAGGAATACACAAAGCCCAGCCGTCACCTACCCGAGACAAGTGATCAGAGACTGGTAGTAGGCACCAAAAAGCTAATAGAAGAAAATGAAAGCTTTCTAGAAGTGGCATTTCCAGTATTATAATTTAAAATTCGATTTCAACATAAGATGTTTTTTAAATGTGATTCCAGAGACACCAAACTCGAAGCACTTATCTCTTCCAGATTGTGAATTGCACTCATAAGATGTAATAAAGGTAATCCAAATGTTATCCTATGGAAGAGATAAGCCTAGCACTAGTGAAAACAGCTTTGGGAGTTTTTTTTTATTACCAGGACATGTAAAACCTAAAACTACAAGCCCTGGCTTTGAATACATTTCACCTACCTTAAGGGTGATGTACATGCATAAAAAGGGGAGAGTTGGGCCTGGTAAACTTTTGCCAGGTTGATATGGCAGTGTAAAACTGCACAAACAGGCTCTGCATTGGCAGGCCTGAGACATGGTTAAAGGGCTATGTAAGTGGGTGGCACAATTAGTGCTGCAGGCCCACAAGTAGCATTTTATTAATGGGCCCTAGTCACTTGTAGTGTATTTGGGACTTATAAGTATATTAAGTATGCCAACTGGGGATAAGCCAATATTACCATGTTTAGAGGAGAGGGCATAAGCCTTTTAGCACTGGTTAGCAGTGGTAAAGTGCACAGAGTCCTAAAGCCAGCTAAAAGGAGGTCAAAAAGGTGGAGGAGGTAGACAAAAGGTTGGGAAAAGACCACTCTAAGGCTGTCAGGTCTAACAATTGGCCTCTAGTATAGTGGATCTGCTAGATAGATTCAATGAAGAAGCAACATTCAGATAAGATGCTCACAATTCTAGTATCCTCCTTTAATTTACAACCCAAAAAGTCAAGCATTATTCAACATGTTGAACAAGTCACACAAATAAATGCTTGTTGGAAATTGGGTTGCTCATTGAGGGGGGAATAAACCCTAATCAAGCAGACACTACAATTCTGCTCAGGATGACACAGAAGCAAATCCCAAATTAACCTGTGCTTAACCCTCTGGTTGCTTGGCACAGGGCAGTCATGCTTAACTTAGAGACAATGTGTAAAGTATTCATGAAGCACTTCACCAGTAATGAAGTGAATCACAATACAAGAAAAATCCTACACCAAATTAGTAAAATAGAGCAAAATTTAATAAATTATTTGAGATCAAATGACAGCAATCCAATCAGTAGAACCAGGCATGCAATTTCAATGTTTTAAGTAATAATAGTGCCTAGATACACCAAGTGCCAACTGTGGTTATCTGGTTTTGCTGGAACAGAACAAAGTCACAAGTTCAGGCTGACTGTAATGGAGCACAGGCTAGATACAGGGACCACCCTTCACATCAGAGACAGAGAAACTGATATGTGGAGTCCCACGGGGATCGTTTCTCAGCCCTCACCCTTTTCAACATATACATGACACTGCTCTGCAACAGCATCCAATCAGAAGACATCACTGTAACCTCCTACATCAATAACACCCAACTCATATTCCTGACGGATAAAACATACAACCCCAGAACCAACTTCACCAAATGCATAACCATTGTAACTGACTGAATGTGAACCAACTGCTTGCATCTCTAGTCTGACAAGACAGAACTACTGGCCTTTGGCAACAAGACCTCCAGATGGGATGCCACCTGATAACCGTCAGAGCTGGGACCAACACCCACTCTCACAGACCATACAAGAAACCTAGGGATCATCCTAGACGACAAGCTGAACATGATGACTCAAGTTAATGCAGTGTGCACCCCCTAGTTCCACATCCTACGCATGCTGCAAAAAATCTTTAAATGCTTGCCTCATATTACCAAAAGAACCATCACACAAGAACTCATCACCAGGAGGCTGGACTACGAAAACACAATCTACGTCATAATCTCCAAACAATATATACACAGACTTTAGACCATCCAGAGCACTGCTGCAAGACTCATATTCAACCTCCCACCCTGCACACATACATCACACCACACCTCAGGAAGATTCATTGGCTTCCCATTCACAAGCAAAGACAATTTAAACTTCTCATGCACATGTACAAAGCCCTACAGAACAAATATCAGAATATATGAGCAGCTGCATATACTTTCAGCAACCGACCAGACACCTAAACTATGCCTCGCTCTCCCTTGCACACATTCCCTGCATTTGCAAGAGTGAAATTGGAGGTCACTCATTCTCCTGCATTGCACCCAGGACATGAAATGACTTTCCTCAACACATCAGAAACTCCTCCTCACTTCATGAGATTTGAAGACCTGGTTTTTCATTTATTAACCTTTGGGACCACAAACCTACACACCTTCGCAAGCACCTGGTTATCGTCTCTGATAATTAGTGAGCTATAGAAATCAATATGACATAGCATATCAAATTAGGCCAAGTACCTTAAATCCTCGTTGGCGTTGTGAGGTTCTGCGTCACACAAAGGCAGTTCCAAGGAGTTGCAGAGGTGCAATGCAAAGTCCTGCATCATCGTCGAGGATGCCGTTGATGGGTGGCTTGCAATGCAACAATCTGTATTGAAGATGTGTCCTATACAGGCAGTTACAAAGAAGCAGTGGAGCTGCAATGTCGAGTCCCACATTGTCATCAAGTATGCCACCAACGAGGAGTTTGAGATCTGAAGACTCTCATTGACGATGAATTGCACATGGGTGGTTCTAATGAGGCTACAAGCTATGATGCAAGGTTGGGAACCAGGAATGCGTCACGCTGTCGCATTCAAAAGCATAGCTGTGATATGTTTCTTGCTGCATCGGTGTTGCCCCCATGATCACAGCTGGGTTTTCAAAGTATCTTCAGGTCCACTTCATAGGGTCAAGGACTGGGGTGGTACCAGTTGGGGGTTAGGACTCATAGCAGATAGATTCTAGGTGCTGGATTCATGGTGGTTGGAGCCTTTTCTGTCTCTGAGGCTCTGATTAAGAGGAATGCCAACTAACACTTGGAGTCATCCTGATGGTCCTGGGTTCAAGATGCAGGTCCAGCCCTTCTCTCCCATGCAGCAGGGCAACAGGGTAATAAGGCAAGAGAGTAGCAGTCCTTCTAACAGAGCAGCACAGAAGTCCTTATGAGTCTTCCACAGGTCCAGGGTTGTTCTGATGAGTTGGGTATGAGAGCCCATTATTTATACCTGGTGCTCACTTCATGTAGGTGATGGTTGTGGAGATATCCACCCCAGGGGGTGCATAGATATCCTGCCTCTCTTCCCTTGTGTGTGTGCACAGGCAAAGTCTTTGTGAAGTGTAGTAGAAGACAGCTCCTGCCCCTCAACAAGTCAAAGATGTCCAGTCCTGCCAGACCCTATTCCCACTTTATCTCACTGACTGTGACCCAGGAAACTGGCTGCAGGCACTAAATGGTTGGGACAGAAACAAGGCAACTTTCTAAAAGTGGCATTTTCAGAAATGTGACTTAAAATCCAATTTTACCACGAAAGGGTGTTTTAAATTGCAATTCTTTAGCCACCAATCTCAACATTCTTACTTGATCTAAATGGAAAGCTGTACCTTGTTAAATGTAATAAGCTAAACTGATGTGGTCCTTTGATAGAGATAGTCATTGTGGTTGGTGCAAAAACAATTGTAAGAGTTTTTCATTACAGGGACATGTAGAACTTAAAAGTACATGTCCAACTTTTAAAATACACTGCATCCTGCCCTAAGGGCTGTTTAGGTCCTACCCTAGGGGTGACCAATATGTAATAAAAAAGGAAAGCTTAGGCCTGTCAAACATCTTACTTTGTTAGGTCAAAATGGCAGTTTTTAAAACTGTACTTACAGGCTGCAATGGTAGGCCTGTGACATGTTTCCAAGGCTACTTAGATGGGTGGCATAATTTGTGCTGCTGGCCCCCTAGTAGCATTTAATTTACAGGCCCTGGGTACATACAGTACCACTTTACTGGGGACGTACAAGTAAATTGAATGTAAGAATTTGGTGCAAGCGTGTTTAACGGTGAGACCACAAGCATTTCAGCAATGGTTAGCAGTGGGGAAGTGTGGAGAGTCCTAAAGCCAGAAAATAATGTTGTACTTGGCTTCTATTTGGTTCTTTTGTTTGTATTTGGTTCTAGAAATACGTTAATGCCTGTGCGAGTCAGAGTAGTTAATTTAGCTATACACATGCACTAGCTGTATGTGCATGGCCAACAAGCAGGACCATGTGCTTCTAAACGTGGATTTAAAAACGTTAATCATGCAGGCTGTCTCGTTTCAATGTGTGATCTCTCTTTAAAGTGTTAAACAACATACTCTTTTTCTGTCGAGGTTATAAAAGTAGGTCACTTCTTAAGAAGTTCGTAAGCATGGGCCAAAGACATTTTTCTGAGAGGATGAAAGCATATTTTATTGTAGGATGTCTGTAAAAATGCACTCTTTCTGACTGATGAAAACCCATACAGTATTGAGCCAGGATGCACCTGTTACTACTCTTCCCTAAAGATATACCATTTTGTATTTGAATAGGTGTTAATACACTTTCAACACTTTTAACTGTTTTTCCTGGCTGGGACTTAAAAGACCAGCTTATAACAACATGGTGAGAATTATGGATGTTTGTTTTATTTACCTAATCGAGGCCTGTTGTATGCACCACTTTTTCTGTTTTTACTAGTGTATTAGGTTTTGCAAACAACTCCCACTTACAACTGCACTGGGAAAGGGCCTTATCCACTGGGAACAGAAAGAGAGAGAGAATGGTGTAAATTATGCTCTTCTTTGGGTCAGCCATGAATGACACAATGGAAGTTACTATCATTCTCAGGGCGAGAACAATTTGTTTTTTTATTTAACCATGCCACTCTTCCCTCCAGAGAGGTTTGGTCTCTTCCCATGTGGAATTCATTCTCTGTGTGATTGAATTATCCTTGTGGGTGTGGTGTGACTATTTTTCAAGACATTCAAATATGGTAGGATTCTAACAGCCTGCATAAATGGATTGGCCATGTGGTGGCAGCTCCCACACTTGCTGCAAGTCATTGTCCAGAAACCATTTTGGCTGCCTGCAGCATGAGGCAATCCACAGACAGCCAACATTGTCAGATGGTGTGCTACCCTAACTCAGATCACTTGTACTTTTCTAAGGCAATACAAATACACTTTAAGGTCTTCCACATATAGATTACGAGAAGAAAATATATGTTGGCAGATTCTAACAGCTACAGCCCTCAACAATTGAGAGTGAACTGAAGAAAGGAAATCTATTGGTCAATGTGGACAGATCATGAACATGCTCTACTACAAAATGTATCCCTTGGTTTTCTTTGAACAAATCCAAAGGTATTGCATAACAAACGTGTTATTCCAGTGGGACTCTATTCAAAGACTGTTACTATTTAATTCAATAGGCATGGCGTTCAAAGCTCTTTTGAGGTCACAAATGCTTGCGATTCACAAAATCACAGGGTTTGGAATCGCAAAACTGAAGTTCAAAAGTTACTTAACACCTTTTATCAGTCAAAAACACATCTCCAGTTTGTAAAAGGGATTTTACACCTTATTTCAAATCCAAATTTGCAGGAAGCAGTAAATAGGCATCCCTTCCAGCGCCTTGAGACCCTAGCGGGTGAGTAGCACGCTTTACAAATGTTTGATTGATTGATTGAATTATGATGCAAAATTACTTGCAGCTACAGTTGCAAACCATTGATTGGATACCGATGCCTGAGTTGTGGTGGGATCCGATTTCCAGAGAGGAAACTGTCCACAAGACAATTCCTCTGTGGGAATCGAGTCAGGCTGATGCTGAGTTACTGTTTCTACAATGTTTTTTGGTATGACACAGCTAACAGACACAGCAATCACAGTGCTGAAACTGACACCGCATTTAGCAGCTCTTATCCTTAACAGTCTTAGCATTTGATGAGGTGAGTCTCGAAGAATAGATAACTGGAAAATGAATCTTTTACTTTTACACACAGGAATTTTTCTGGTTGAATGTTGGCAGCCAATCAGATCTCAGCATCAGCTGCTTTCAAAACAGGAGCTGAAGTAATTAACATACAAGTTTCGAAATTCATGAAGATTCATCAAATGGCGCCAAAGTTATTGGCAAAACAAACAACATTTTGTCTATGGGAGTTAGGTCCTAACTAAAACTACCTATTGGTGAACGCCAGTAGGTAATATACATATATATCTAGATAGATAGATAGATCTATATGTATATATGTTCACTCAAAAAAGCAAAGGTTACAGATTTGTTATAGTTAGGCTCACATTTTAAAAGATCAAAACCATAGAAATTCACCAGTTTTAGTTAGAGTTACCTCAACTAACTATAACTCATGCCCTAAGGCAACTATAACTCATGCCCTCGCCATGCAGTTTTATTTGTCAAAACTTTGGCTGCAACTATTACGTGGATATTATCAGTGATGTTATCAAAATAGTCATGGATGACATACTGTGTGGGTTAATTAGCAGTGCATACATATATTTATATATATTATGTGATGTAAACATGCTATTTATGTTTTGATTAACAGCTACTCACAACCGCAATTAGAAACATACATAAGTCCTTCTTCACTTCCTACCTTTGCCAGGTAACAAATAACTGAAATATGAGAGAAGAAATGCAGCCAATGGCAACCAAAATCTAGTCTGAAAATCATTATGTACATAAAGGTATTGTGCACATAGAGCATAAGAGCATTTTCTTTGGATAAATCACAGTCCCCTTAGAAATTAGCCATTCCCTTAATTTCTCTATGTAGCAACAAATCTACATGTTTATTGCAGTATCATCAAAAATCCCCTAAATGTAGTCCAATCTCTGACACTTAGAAAATAAGCACACATTTTTTAATGTTGTCCTCTTCAGAAGCCTGTGCTCAGTGTTCAATCATTTGGTCCTTATGGTGGAGCTATAATATGGAGTCCACAAGTTTTGCAACACTACATCACGAGACACTAAAAGATCCCTTCCACTTTCAGAACTGAGTTACCAATCCAGTCCCTTGCTGACCTTACTTTTGTGTCTGCCCTTGTACAGTACTCTGCTAGTTTCAGATAGGTTTGCACTATTCAGATACACAGGCTGAAAGAGGCAACAATGACTAGCCTCATATATTTAATATTTACCAATCTAAAATATAACATTTTTCTTAAACACACATTGGCGTAGGCAAATTTGCCAAGCTCGTCTCCTCTCGATCTATAGGACAAATCAGTAAACAGAACCTATGGCAACTTGTTTAAGGGATATTCATGAATGCTTGTCTCGGAAAAGGCTTTGCGTAATTGATAGACAAAGAAAACTAGTCTCTTCCACAAATTAACTGCCCATCTACATCAGACCCCCACCCAACCACCACTAACAGTACAAATCATGCAAATTCTAGGAGACTTAATGATCTTAAAGGACTTGGGTTTTAAACCCAAACTAAACTAAGTACTAAAAATGTCTCCTATCATGTGTTATGAGGGGTATTTCCATTCTTACCATCAGCAATAATGATGCTGCAGCTAGATTAGTGTGACTCAGTATAGGCAGAACTGTTGACTACAGTGCCCTCAATAAAACTCCACATGTAAGTTTAGGTATCTAGTGCAATCCTGTCCATTTGTAAATGCTGAAAATGCTGAGAAGGGCATCGTAGTGTGGAGTGCTTAAAAGTAATAAAACACTTTTCCCCTACAGTGATCTCTCCCCAGCCCTCAGAAACAGTTTTGCTCCTTCTCTCTTCAAAGAAAATGCTCTGCTAACTTATTAATAAAAAAATAAATGTTATCTCCTAAAGCCTTCAGTTTGCGCCCAAGTGAACGCCCTTGGCCAGTTCTCCAAAAACTGATGAGAAATCAGTGTCCTCTTGCATGTTAAGAAATATATTTACTACCAACTATTTTCAGCTTTATCTTACTTTTTTTAAATTGAATGTGAGGACATAAATTGGTTTTAAGTTATTACGAAGGAGAATGTAATGCATTTTAAAACTGGTATAGTCTAGGTTTCATTATCACATTCCTTAAATCCAGTGAATTTACAACTAAGCCTCTTATTTTCACTTATTATAAATAGTAATAAATAGTATGGTAATCTTTGAAAAGATTCAGGTCTAAATAATAAAACTGAAAACAGACATGCTCCACTTTTGGGTGTTTTGCAACATTCATGCTGTTTTGGAGCAACTGGTTTCGTACCCTAATATTACTAAAACATCTTCTAGGATAATCTTCATTTCCAACAATTTTAGAAAGTTAGTCTATATTAAGTACACTTTGTTGTCTGAATAGGTTGAGCAAGAACTCTTGAACACTTAGCCAGCTGATCAGTAAATAAAATATTGCAAATATGAATGAGGGCACCCCAGTCATATGATGATTATTGGGCCTATGATAATAAAATTGCTCCTGATTTTTGGCATGTGAGTTTCGTAAAACCTTTTATCAAATGTTCCCAAGAACTCATTCTTCTTTATCTATCCCAGGTAAAGTCCAAATCTACTCCTTCGCGAAGGAAAATAAAAGAGCTTCATGAGATCTCTAAGAAGATTCTAGCTAAATGACAATTGTAAATCCGCATGAAATAATTCCTTAACATTGTTCACTCTTGGAAGACATAAACAACCATTTTGTAGATTCTACAGCTGATGTTGATGGTCACAGGAATACATATGTTCAGGCTTTGTGGATAACTAGGAAGAATGAGCAGGGGAATAAACACTCAGGTTTAGATTTGTGCAGGGAATTCTTACATATGTTGAACTTTCGTGAAATCTATTAATGGTTTCTTGTACTGCAACCTAGGAATCAAATAGTGAACATTGGGAAAAAGACTCTAATTTGTGCAACTTTGCAAATATTGTAAATAATAAGCATGATTTTGCTGGTACAAATTTGCGATCTTCTTAAGATAAATGCTACTGCCCATCTTTGATCAGGTGTCAGTTTGTATGGGAGTCATCCATGATCTCTTTTAGAATGTTTATGCGCGATCTAAGCTCATACTAAAGTTAGAACAGCAAAGCCCTTATCTTCTCAGCAACGCAAGTAGGCCACTCAATACTATCCATGCCAGGTTTCACTTGCTCATAAATATATTCCAGCAATATTCACTGAGGAAGCAGCTTGCCTGGGAAGCCAGTGTGTTGCACCATTGTCTTCTGAAAAAGCATACATTTAAGTAGCAGCAAATAATACATGATGCAATCGCTATCAAGTGTCTGTCCACAAATTATGATACTCTTTGAATATTTCAGAGATGAATTGAAAGCATAAATTTTTTATCTGTTTATGGGCCGTTCTACCCAATACATATTTGAGTTTTCTCATATAATTAGAAGATTTCACATACAACCCATCATTATGGGCTCTAGACAGATGAGCTGACGCCACCTACGATCAGACTCAAAAGAATTTTTAAGAAACCTACTCACTTACATAATTAATGAGATCCACTGTTACACCCCTATCGTTCCATCAATAGGAATGAAAGCATTTTGATCCCTGAACACCAATTCCAGTCCCCCATTTTCCAAAAACTCTAGTGGATGCTTTCTGTCTTACATTGCAACACAGGCTGGTGATGCATGATGATAAATACTTATCTGAAATAATTTCCAGTTGTACAGATAAAGTTTATATTCTGTAAATATGTTGGTGGCAACAGAGGGCCTGATTATGAGTTTCCCCGTCTGCCGAACTCAGACGGGGAGGTTGCTGCCATACTGGCTACCTCTCCGCTGGGCCCATTACGACTTTCCAGTTGGGCTGACAGGTGGAAACCAAGGTTTCAGCCCTTCAGCTCAGCGTGAAAGTGGCTGCAGCATTGTCACCAGTTCATAATCAAGCTGGCTGCCTGCAGGGTGCACCAGCACCCTTCACTGTCGGCACAGCAGACAGTGAGCATTGCGAGGAGATGGGCAGGGAGACCCTTGCACTGACCATGCCGGGTGCATGGGCAGTGCAGGGCCCACACTGTGGCCCCCCTGCACCTGTTCTCCACCAGCCTTTTCATGGCAGTGAAACCGCCATGGAAAGGTTGGCGGAAAACCAGGTCATAATCAGCAGGGTGACACTGAATTCAGCGCCACATTGGCTGATTCCTGTCGGGATCGAAGATCCTGGTGGAGACAGCGGCAGGTTAGCGAGACGGCCCAACAACCTCGTAATATGGAGGTCAGACTACCACAACCACAGTGGTCCAACAGCCACAGCAAGTGTGGTGGTCCAAGGACCGCCACAGATGTAATCAGGCCCGGAATGTATCTTTTTAATATTAAGGATAGAGGTCACTATAAGAAGCTCTGCAAACTACCAATTGTGGAAGGGAGGAGAACCTAATGGGGACAGTACAATCTGTGTAGACAAATGGCTAGAACACCCTAGAACTTAGACCATGATGATAATTGGTTATGTATGTGGAATACTGACACTTGAGAAAAGCATTTGAGCTAATGGACATTTTCCTAACACTGATGTTAAGCATTGTATGCTTAGCCCAGAGCAAGGTAGTCCCAGTCCAGATACTCTTGTATTGACATTTTTGGAGAGTGACAAAAGATCTAGGTAAACAACCCCTATCTTTCCAACAATGATTTAAAGTTTTGGATTATCTTCCAGCAAGTGTTACTGTGAAAAGTAGGCCAATATCAAATCTATTGGCAATGCTCAAGAAATCACATTCTTGTTTTCATGAGCATTCGAAAGAAAAATATGTTTCTTGAGCATCGATTCATTAATTTGACCTATCGTACAACATAATTAATGCTCTGCAACTGCTGTCCTTCATTTACATTCATTGAAATTATTGTTTTATGCTTCATGTGATCATGTAAATAATATTTTTTTTAATATTCCACGGTCATATTAGGATACCAATCCCATGCAGAAGCGCAGAGGAGTGTACAGACTTTCCAACTGACAGGCATCTAATATAACTGGGTGTGTTATGCACAATTCTATATTTACATGTAAACAACAGTTACACTGTTTTTTCTTACCACATTTGCAAAAATTCTACTTCTTCAGCACTTTTAGGAAGCTGCATCTTACTTGCGGCATTCAAGTGTATATTTTTATACAAATGTTGTTTTTATTTATTTGAAGTTCACGGTACTGTGAAATCCGAGTTATCTTGGGCATTAAATTGGAGTGACATTTTTATAATGCACTCTTCCTCTGGTACATAATTTTGTTGTCTGAAGGGAGCAGCAAAAGTGGCCACGCGGTTGTTATTAAAAAAAAAAAAAACACAAATTGTTTGCAAAGAATACACATATTTGAATACTCTTCACCATTTCATATCAGCCTCCAGGCATGTGAGTGATTGAGTTGGTCTGAAAAATTAACCTAGACATCACATGTCAGCACCTATTTCATTATTTAAAATAATAGGGTCCTTTGTACAAAGACAAGTGACCGACCTTTAGGTGTAGTCAGAATCCGTCTCAGCTACTGTCAGGTGAAGAAAGGATAGCAATTTCAACCTAGTAAAAAGCAGACATGGTTTGAAAAAAGAAGCCGCCTAATGCTCAAATCAAAGTGGCCAAAATGTAGTGGAAATTGAAATCCATAGATGGGGTGCATATGAAAGGACAGAGTAAAATTAGGCTAAATGAAGCCAGAAAAAAAACAATTACTCCAGGGAGGTGAGATATTGTTAGTGAGAATTGAAGTTTCAAGCTGAATCATATGAGTTATACTACTCCAATAGGAAAAGTAAGACTAGATGTGCCCTGGAAATTCTAGCATGTGTGTAGAAGACATTTTTTGATGCCCTCTAAAACTGCAGTCCTGTAAATTCTAGCATACATGTAGTAGAGTCTTCCTGATGCCCTCTAACATTGCAATACCACCCTATGACCATTATGTGCTCCTGAATGTCCCTGTTTGGGATACCTTAAAGCAGAATACAGTAATTTTGGAAGCTGCACCTTCCTATGGTAAGTTCCATGAGGGATAGTCACGGCAGTGTTCACCAAGAGGCTGAACAAACTCTTCTTCATAGAGTTCAGTGACATAGGGCCTCATTATGAGTCTGGTGGTCACTAGACCACAAGACTCATGGTTGCGGTTAGGACTAATGTTGCTGTGGTGGTCTGACCACCACATTATGACCCTGGCGGCCTGATCTCTAGGGAACTGCTGTCTCCACCAGGATTACTGATGGCGGGTGCAGGACACAATCACCCAGGGCGGTGCTGCACGCAGCGCTGCCCTCCTGATTACGACCTGGTTCTCTGCAAGTCTTTCATGGCGGTTTCACTGCTATGAAAAGGCTGACAGAGAACAGATGCAGGGGACCCCCTGGCCCAGCACTCTTGTAATGAGACAATGCTACCTTGGTTTCCACCTGTCAACCCAGTGGGAAAGTCATAATAGGTCTGGCGGGGAGGTCACCAGTAAGGCAGCAACCTCCCATTCAGATGTTCAGTGGACAGGTCTTCCAATCCGCTGAACACGTAATGAGGCCCATAATATTGAGTCCAAAAATATTATGTCAAAATTATCCTTGACACAGATATGGTTTCCCTTTACATATAATGATAAATACAAAACTATTGAAAGAAAATATCGTTTCATACTAATATCAGAAAAAATAGGACACAAATATCAATTTCCATTAAACAGACAGTATACAATAGTAAATGGTACATTTTTTAATGGATAACATTAATGTAATGCATATTCAGTAAATTGATGAAACATGTAATATTAAAAATAAAGATTTACTCCTACAAACACACACATATGTGTATGTTTATCTATACATATATATTTAATATGCCACTATTATTAAAAATATATAACATTATATTAATTTATTTTGTATTTGTTGTCTAATTTATTAGTATAAAACATATGTATGTATTTATATAAAGATACATATCTAAAGTATATAAAATGTAACAACAACAAATATAAATCATTACATGACTTACCAAAATAAGTCAAATAAAAAACATGTTTACTAAAAATATAATTTTTATCTATATATCGTACAATTTAAAAAATAATCAAATAAGAATATTACAGAAATGTAACAAAAATTTATAAATATATTAAACTCTGGAAATAATAGCTTTATACATCATAGAGGCAGAATTTACTATTCCCACTCCAGTTTGTCCAACAGTAGGGAATAGGGTTGGACTCCCAAGAGGTCCAATTTACTATTCCCACTCAAGTATGTGCAACAGGAGGAAAGCGTTGGACTCAGGAGGGGTAAACTTTACTATTCCCACTCCAGTCTGTGCAACAGTAGGGAAACCGCTTGACTCCGGATGTGTGAAATTTACTATTCCTACTCCAGTCTGTGCAACAGTAGGGAAAGAATTGGTCTCCGGTGAGGTAAAATGTAGTATTCCCACTCCAGTCTGTGCAACTGTAGGAAAAGCTCTGGACTCCCAAGGGGTCAAATTGGCTATTCGCATTCCAGTCTGTGCAACAGTAGGGAAGGCTTGGCATCCGGAGGGGTAAAATGTACTGTTCCCACTCCAGTCAGTGCAAAAGTAGGGAAAGTGCTGGACTCAACATGGGTAAAGTCTGCTATTTCTAAGTATAGGAATAAGAAGGGATCAAATTTACTATTCCCACTTCAGTGTGTGCAACAGTAGGACAAGTGTTGGACTTAAGAGGGGAATAATTTAATATTCACACTGCAGTCTGTGCAACAGTAGGGAAAACTTTGGATTCAGAAGAGGTCAAATTCACAATTCCTCTCCAGTCTGTGCAACATTAGGGAACGTGTTGGACTCAGCAGGGATATAGGTTACTATTCCCACTTCAGTCTGTGCAGAAGAAGGGAGAGCGTTGGACTCCGGAGGGGTAAAATTTACTGTTGCCACTTTAGTTTGTGCAACAGTACAGAAAGCTTAGGACTCCGGTGGGGTAAAATTTGCTATTCCCACTCCAATCAATGCAACAGTAGTTAAGGTGCTGGAAAGAAGTAGTTCACTTAGAACACATAACGTAATTTAATAATTCTTTTAATTCTCAAAAAATATAAAAAATATAATTATTAAATTATTTAAAAAAAAGAATAAATGAATAATTAAGTGGTATGACCCTACAAAGACAACAACCTACAACTATTATATAACAGTAAAAATATAAATACTGAAAAATTGATATAATTATAATGCAATTAAATATTTTAATACAAATGAATAGTTAATTAATGATTATTTTTTACGTAATTAACTTCACACCCCCAACCCTACAAGTCAAACAAACCACCCCTAAAATATAGAATATAAATATGATAATTACACAATTACCATATTTAATAGTCAATTAAATAATTAATAATAAACTAATAATTCATATTCAAATATTCATTAATTAACTTCCCACTCTATACCCCTCCAAACCCAAAAACCTAGATATAAAATATAACATACAAAATATAATTATTAACCATTTTACATCATTATAATTCAATTAAGTATTGGAATAAATGTATTAATTAATTAATAATTCGTAAAATACTTAAATAATTTCCCACCTTATACCCCTACAAGCCCAACAACCTGCAAATAATATATAACATAAAAACATAATTGCTAAATAATTTGCATTATCATAAGTCAATTAAGTATTTTAGCAAAAACTAATAGTTAATTAATAATTAATTACTATGATCGTAAACCCTAACAAACCCCAAAACTCAAAACTAATATGTAACATAAAAATATGATTACTGATCAATTTCAATAATTATAATTCAATTACATATTTTATTAAAAATGAACAATTGATTAGTAATTAATAATACTTAATTACTTTCCCACCCTATAAACCTGCAAGCTTCACAACCCGCTTCACCACTATAAATTACTATAAACAATTAAATTAATAAAATGATTCAGTTAAAATTTCAAACTAAATGTTGAAATACATACAATAGTTCCACAAACAATATAAAACATATACAATTACAATCTAACTGAAACATATAAAGATAATTAAACAGCAATATTTTTAGAACTATACTATAAGAACACAGATATTATTGTAAACAATATTACTTACCTAAAAATCAATATTAAAGCCATCAATATTTCTGCATCATGATATTTCTGCATCACGATACAGAAAACTTGATATTTGTGTGACTCGATATTGTTTGCCCAATATTTGGTCCAAACACCTTTTCATAGACTGACCATCTACTCCATAAATTCCACTATAGCTGTAATAGCGTAATTTATACATTGTCTGTAGGTGTCAGCATCCTTGTGTTGTAAGCCATCTGTTCATAGAAGAAAATTGGGAAGAAGGGTTGGATTGGCCTATAGGACAATCAGGCAATTTCCGACGGGCTAGTCTGACAGGTCAATGTGTGGGCTGTTTTTTTTTTTGGCTGGGACAGATTTTACTGCTGATTTCCTTGATATTAAAACAAACATTTCCTGCTGCAACCTCTAATCCATGCAATATTCCATCGCTTGGAAAACACCTATACAGTTGAAACTGCAGAGTTTGCAAAGATTGGCCACTTCTTTAAATATCTGATTCCTTAGTGAGGGCAATTTTACTTTGGTGCTCAGGCCTATTTTCTATCCTAGTCCATCCCCTTCTCACATCCCATACTGGGGGTTTACTCCAATCCCAAAAACTCACTTAGATATTATTCAGTCAATCAATTCATTCACATTCCCAGATCGCTGTTAGCCTGCACTCGGGCACCTAATTGTGCTTAATATAATTATTAACGGCTCTTACACTTATTTTTATCTGTTTAACTTCACATCATGTTTCTGGTTGGAAAGCACTGCAACTGATACTTAGAATATGTTTGCACTATAGACAAAAATGAAAAGTAGAATACAATTTTGCATTACTTTTTGAGAAATTATACCTATTCCTTGACACTAAACTTTTGCCATGAGTAATTACATAATAATTGTAAAGCACCCTATGATAACGGATGAAATTTGAAAAAATAACCTATATCAGCTGTCATAGCTGCAAATAAAAAATATTGTAATTTTAAATAATTATTATATTATACGTTTTTTCGTGCTTACCTGCATTTCTAGCAAAAGGAGCTTCTACACTTTAAAAAAAAATGAGTAAGACACTTTGACTTAGTGTGCCATTATGGGGTCCTCAGGTGCCAAATACCAATGTTTGATGAGGGTTTATAGCACCTGTGATAAGGGTATATAGCACTAGGATGTTTCCTAGTGCATGTAAAAAGGTAAAAAATAAGGTATGCAATATTCCTATATAATTTGTGTTGTAGATAACTGTTATCTGTTATGGTAATGATACTGCTGGATTTTGGGCAGCAGCACCACCGAGCATGGGGACTGAGTCTGATCCCATGTTATATGACAGCTGTCAGCATAACCCTTTCTGGCTAGCTAGCAGCACCTCACAAGTACCAGAGGCAGAAGTCATTTGTGGCCGCCTATCGCTTGACACTCAGCCACTCATTACCACTGGACCGCCAAACTCAAGAGGAGAACACCATTGATATGACATTGGCAACCCCAGGCATATTACAATGTTCCTACTGGGTTGACAATCCGGCGGGAACCGTGCTACGATACAAAGCAGACAGTGCTCATTCCAATGGTGCTGGGCAAGGGGGCCCTACACTGCACGTCATGGGCATGGGCAGTGCAGGGGCCTCCCTGTGGTCCTCTACCCTTGTTCTTCACCAGCCTTTTCATGGTGGGGAATCCACCCAAAAAAGAAACTGGTAGAGAACAAGGTTGTAATCAGCCAGGTGGCACTGAGTTCAGGGCCGCCCTGGCTGATTAGGCTGGCCGACTACAACCAAGACAGCGGTCAGCCCATCAGGAACAATGTTCCTGGCAGGGACAGTGGTTCCCTGGTGGGTCCACCCACCCGGGTCCTAATTGGGCCATCTGGCCTGACTGCGGTCTGACCGTCAATGCGAGTGTGGGGTACTCGAACCACCACACTCATGATGAGGCCCTCAGACTCCCCTTTCTTTCTGTTATGCAAGTCTCATACATGCAAAGACAAGGCAGAAGCAGAATCTAGGTTCAATAGGTTTTATTGAATCAACTGAGTTCTATTTAAAAGGCATGAATTGTGATTATGAGGATAATGAAACACAGAGTTATCACAGCAGTGACCAGAAGAGTGAAAACACAAAAAGAGTCATACCATGGGATATACATCACCATTGTGACAGAGTAACCAGTCCACCAAAATCTAAATCAGGCCCATAGACTTTTCAACACAGAGAATTTCCTTCCAAACTGTTTTACTGGATTTAACATTTTTTACGATATGTATTACATACTCTTTTCACTTGTGGAAAGTGATAGATTTCAGTGATTAATTTTCTAAAACAAGAATAAAACTTAGTTTTGCAAGTGTATTAGATTATTTTATATAGTTTAGTTGCTACACATTGCACATTGATTTCTGCTTACTTCCCAGCACTCAAGAGGAAGTTATTAGCAGAATTGGAATTACAAATTGTTAGAAATTGAGTCTCTAGTTGGCAGTGGTTTACACCCTGTCCAAGTAGGGACCCTCACTCTAGTCAAGGTAAGGGAGTCACACAGCTAAGATAACCCCTGCTCACCCACTTGGTAACTTGGCAAGAACAATCTGGATTATCTCAGAGGCATTGTGTAAAATATTTATACATGCACACATACACACACAGTAACACAGTAAAAATACCACAAAATGACTCCACACCAGCTTAGAAAAATAGCCAATATGACAAACATCCAAGATGCATAAGTCAAAATATCTCCTATTAAAAGTTTAAGCAAGTCTTAATCCATAGGAATCAATGGCTGCGTCTCTTTAGCACAAAGTACCTGGAATGCATCAAAAACAAAGACAATGCGGGCCACAGGGGATGTGAGGCACCGGAAAAGCGAAGTGGTGCATCGGTTCTTTACTGCGCGGGGGTGATGTGTTGATTCTTTCCTCACAGATGAGATGATGCATTAGTTCCCTACTTGCACGGTATATGATGCGTTGATTCTTTCCTCACAGGAAAGGTGATGCAATGAAAGGTGCGGGGTCAATGAAACATTGGCACCCAGGGACGATGCGTAAAAAATTCAGATGTGCAGTGTTGATGGGAACGTAGTGAAACAGGTTGGTTGGTTCTGCAGCCACGAGACAGGCACTGCATCAATTTTTCAGTGCTGCCAACATTGGTTAGGCACTGACTTTACTGATCTCCCAAGTATCTCTGTCTCATTACTTACAAAAGGCACCCTAATTACCTTATACAGAGACACACATGGTATTGGGGAATATCCTCCTCAGCTAGAAAGGTAGTACCTATTTGATGGTGTAGGTTGTTCAAGCATGAAATCTTAAAAGGATTCCCCAAATGGTGTTTCTATTTCTGAACAATTTAATTCCATTTAAGAAAAATGGCGGACCAAAACAGGTTTGTAATTGCAGCAAACATGAGAATCTCCCTCACAACATATTTAAGAAATAATGGCCTCACATATGAGAGAGGAGAAGTTAAATTTGTCGTTGAGGAACACATAACATACAGAACAGAAATAGTTTACTCCTGAGTCACCTTTCCAGCAGCAGATTGGAACACGCACACATTTCACCATTACACTTCAGCAAATGCACCTGCACAATATAGACCTTATGCGTGTTAAGAAATACCATTATCTTATCAAGAACACTAAAATTGGCTAGATGGTGCCCTACCACACGTTCCACAGAATGTTAGACTAGTTCCTTTAAGTAATGATGAACCTACATGGCCAAAATTGGCTATCTATATACCACATCCTAATGCAGGTACAATGGCAGTGGCAGACATACACCACTTATACACTAATTTAGTTGAAATACATAGACGATTAAGACAATTCATAACACAGATTTTAAACAGTGCTCCAGCAAGGGGTACTCCAGCACAACCACATGTGGCTACAGCAAGAATTAATCCTGCTACAGTACATTAAATTGTGGCTAAAGTACCCACCAAACGTGAAGAGATTCCATTTTGGTTAGCTCAAAAAATCAGCGCTTTGGAGGCAATGTTTTCCCATATGGAACCCCAAGATAAACATAGAATTCTCACAATGTGCTTGCCACTTGGGATGATTTCCTTAGTGGAAAGCTGCGCCATTTGGGGTGCACTCTACCCTACTACAAATGGTATACCGACAATTGTGAATGCTCTGAAAGTATTTAAAAAAATCAGGATGAATACAGAGCTGCCCTGACCCTAAATCTGGGAATGCAATTAATGGGCAACTTTGCCACAGTATCCTTGATAATATTAAGTAATTAAGTAACCTTAAAGAGGAAGCAGTAGCATTGGAGGTACACCAGATGCTCCGAAATGTTCCTGTATAGGATCAGGAGTGCGAGCTGCCAAAGATTATCGTTGAGATCTAATCTAGTATTAGTCGGGATATTCTGGGGACCCGACTAAGTAAACCACAACTACAAGGTAAATCCAATGAGGATTCTACCAAGCAAGTGGCAGAGGGTTCTAAAAAAAGCTGGGATAAACAAAAACAAAATAATGATAATGCAAAACAAAGAGGAGAATTGTCGCATTTGGAGACTTCTGAGAAATGCTAAAATTTGAGAAATTGTGATATTTAAAAAACTCCTGATAGATAGCAATATATTGATACACACCAATCTCATTCCTTTCAGGACTCACCAGATAAACGCAGAGAGAAAGGCTGGCATTCCAAACAATGAAACGAGTACGTGAAACAAAGAAAATATTCACAACGCTCATCTGAACCTTCCATAAAAAAGGAAGAGAAACTACCCGAACAGAAAGCACAATTCTAAAAGGAAAAGGTGGCATCAATTTCAGCTAGAAAAGCCACACATATTAAGAACTTTTTTGAAGCCCAGGAAGTGGGCACTGACTCTGCTAGACAGCGCAGCAGAGGTCACAATAGTTCGCTGGAATCAAGAGCTTCTAAAGGTGACAGCACCTAGCCACTTTTTAGATAGGGTTTACATAGTGAAAATACAAAGTGAGAGAGACATAGTGAGCACAATTAAAACTATATTCTGGGAAAAATTGATGTTATGTTATGATATCTTATTGACAAAAAAGATTGGCCACTAGAACTTGTCTTTAAACTCCCACTAGGGGGAGATGTCATTATGCCATCTTTCTCGGTCCGTGTTCCTGAAGAATTAAGATAGGCTAACGCAGTGGATTGGACATTGGCGTAATCCCTGGCACTGTCTCACAACCATGTAAACTGAGGTAAAGACTCTTCCTACCATATAGTACTGATTAGATCAACACCACTTCCACAACCACAATACCCCATTAAACATGAGGCTATAACACCAGTCAAATAAATACTTACAAAGCTTGAGTATCAGGGTGTTATAGAACCCTTCTTATTACCTTTGAACAACCCTTTGTTCCCCATAGCTAAGCTGGACCGTTCACATGGAATAGTCTTAGACTACAGACACTTAAACAGTCACACATGCACATTTGCTTTACAGAATGCGCACAGCACTCAGTAACGATCTAGTGCACAAAAAGACAACCTTGAATATTTCCAATTGGTTTTTCTGCCAAAATATAGCACCTGAAAGCAGGGATGTGAGAGCCTTCAGTGCATTAGTCTCATAGTTGAAATTGTCTCGACTCCCACAAGGGTATCAGCACATGTAACATCAATACTACACAACATTGACCTTGAGGCATTGTCCTATGCAGATGACATCTACCTGACAGACAACAACATAAGAAAGGTGGACCATATTGCGGTGGGTTTTGCTGAAATTGTCTACAAATTTAATTTCAAGAAAACAAAAATTGCCTGTCTCAGTGTCCTGCTTTTGGGATAGGAGTTGTGAGACGAAGGAAAGGACCAGGCACCTCACTTTCTAGAGAAGTGCACACAATTACAACCACCAAACACTAGCAAGAGCCTGCAATCATTATTGGGTTTTTTCAATTTTGGCAGAAGTTACATTCCAGATTATGCACATCGCCTAAAACCACTTTATGACTTAATACATCCAGACTTTTCAAGTAAATATTGGATGGTTGAACACGCATTCATTCTCAGAGCATTGCAGCTGACCATGCTTGAAGTAAATCACTTACACACATGTGATAACAAAACAAACTTAGTCAGCAGAGTACTTGCTGGTGTCATTAGGTTCACCTATGTAACATTCAATGAAGTTGACAATGTTCCTATAACATATAAATGACATCTATATTCAACAGCTGAACAACGCTTTGCTCCCACTAAATAAATTCTTACGGCCATTCAGATGACTATCATAAAAGAGAGACCCTCTAGCCCAGGAGAAACACATTTATGTCATGACCCCAATACTAGACTTAGAGGCTATTGGTGGCCAGGTCAATATAAGCAGGCCAAACAGTATGCCCTTTGTTGTGAGATCTGTCAACAAATAAAAGTATCCACCGTCAAACACCCACAGCAGACACCCTTCCTAATTTCCAGCAAACCATTACAATGTGTGTACTTGGACAATTGTGGTCCCCTAACACTTGATGGTGCATACAAATACATTTAAGTCGTTGTTGATTCTTGCTCCAGATTTCTATGGGTATGGCCACAATGATCAGCTTACTCTCAAACTGTTATTAAACTTTTGCAAGTCTTCGTCGGGACATATGGGGTTGCGACTTTCCATTCAGACCAGGGCCCTGCCCTTGCCTCCAGGGCATTCAGGGGCACCATGGCGACAATGGGGGTCCAACTGCATTTCTCATCTCCATATCATCCAGAGGCAAATGCTGTTGAGGACAGGAAGAACCAAGACTTAAAGCAACCCTTAACAGCTAGAGTATTAGGTTCAGGTTGTAGTTGGTTTAACCACCTCTATGGAGTCCAGAGAGCACTAAATAATCTGCCCAGATGGTCCTTGGGAGGGTGCATCCCATATGAGGTTCTGTTTGGCATACCTATTCATGACCCAGATCTTGATGGCCCTGGCCCAGTGGAGATGGACACACCTTTTGACATAAACGTGTCACTGTCTTGCAGGAATTACATACAGTTCCTTGATGATAACTCATCTGCATGTGGTGCCACCTTGGGAATGTGGGAACATTCCAGTCAGTTTGCCATTTTATGCCGCACGTTGTCACAGTTTCTGCAGAAACCTTTTAGTTCCTCTTTCCCTCCGTGGAAGGACTCTCAGCAGACTAACAGACCTCTTCTTTACCTCTGCAGAGGTATGGGAGTTGGGCTTCCTTCCCAGTACCAGAAGAGCTGATCAGGGCTACCACTGCTACTTTATCTAATGTTGAAACTTACTAGTGTAGGTAGGAATATTTGGCACACTTGACTTACTGACTTACTTGACGTGATATGTGTCACCGTTGTGACAGAGTAACTCGCCTGAAGAAATCTAAATCAGGCCCTATGTCTGCAGCATTTGGAGGCCAGTGTCAGGTTGGAGGTCTTCAAGGGAGGAAACTGGTCATTGTCTTGTGGGGTTTGATTATATGTTTTGTCATTTTATATATGGGCTTTGATGAACGGTGCGCAGTGACAACATGTAAATACTTCCTTAAAAGTTTTGAGTGTTGAGTGCAAAGTATCTCTCAGTTTTGGCCTTCTTTTCAGCCAGTAACAACAATCCACAATCTTTAAAAACACTACATAAGCTCGTGAACGGAAGGAATGTTAAAAGAGCACATGATCAAATCACCTCAAGTGAGTCTTTGAGTTTAAAATGCAGAGAACACCTTTGTCTGAAACCCTCCTCAAACACCCTAAACCTTCTCAGAATGTCTGCTAAGCAAATGGCAGGGCTCCACACTTCAGCCTTTGGAGTCTCTGCTGTCACTGACAATAAAGAGCCAACAAGCAGCACTTCCCGTGGTGGCACTTTATAAAATTCATACCTAACTATTGAGGCAGGACAGACAGCATTTAAGCAATTCAAACAAATCAACAGAATGAAACTAATTATGCTATCTTCCACCTTTGGTAATGTTTGACACAGTGATTCACAGATCAAATACAGAATAACTTTTCTACGTGTTTTTTGAAACTTTGGAGAATGTTTATGGAAATCTTTGCTCTTGGCTTTGTTTGCAAAGTTATTCATTTTGCGAGGACCTCACGAAAACCATGACTTTGCCCCCAAATTACTTTGCAGACGTGATTGTCCACTACTTAAAAGACATATGCTAAAGCACTTTTACAAAACATTTCGTGCTCTTCTCTGCTGTACTGCCATTGTGTCCAGCAAAGATCCACACAGTGCACACTTGCAGAGGAAAAATCGGAATACATTTTCTAGCATGTAATTACGAAGGAAATGTGAAAGTCGTCAATTATGTAGCAGGAGTGCCGTTGCCATAGGGCAAGCAAGGAACTGGCCACCATGACCCCTGGTTGGAAACAAAAATGCAGAAAAAATATGGGTTCAGTAGGTCATCGGCCTCTGGGCCATATTGCCAGTACATGTGCTGCCTCGGTCATGGCTACATCCCAGCAAGTGAACCTCACTCTGTGGGGTTCACCACTCCGAATGAGTGTCTCAGTGTCCAGTTTCACTTAACAAGAGGCCGAGAATCGGTGTTTACAGAGGGGACAACAAAAAGGATAGTGACAACGTGGCACAAGTTTGGAGTTGTCATATTAGGCAAAAATGTGACTTTATATCACTCTAGGGTTTTAGATGATGAGCCTAACATATTATTTCATATGGAATTGTCATTTGCATTGTAGGATGAAAACAACTTTGAAGTTATCAGGCACAGAATCTAAAGGAAACGCGGCTCTCCACCCATTTAAATCAATGGTTGAGGAAAGATAACAAGAGTAAATAAGAAATCCCTTGGATTCATTTTCCTCCTTCTACTGAGAAGAGAAGACGATGTTTAAGCAAAAACGAAGTCCCGCAATGTTAGTAAATATGAACTACCAATTAAAGACAAATATCTAATTATCAGTGTTATCAGTGTAGAGGGAAACAGACTGGGGAGCACTACGAGTCAGATCTGTGGGACTGTGTTCCTCAACCCGTACTGTAGAGCTGTGAGCTCAGCTAATAATGCCGTGGTATTGTTCCCCTTATTCCCTCCTTTTCCTATTTACTTTGGTTCTATCATTTTAAGTAGTGTTTTGTTAACCAGATGAGTAGAGTCTGCAACACTGCGGTTGGCTGCTAACTTTCGGATATTTGCTTCAGGAAAGAAGATATGCCCATGAATTCAGCCAGTAAGCAAATTTTGAGGTTAATGTTTTAAGGTCTCAAACTGCCTATCTGGCAGAGAGTTTCTTTTCGCTGACCAATGTGGCATTGAGGGTGGTGCCGTATATAAACCCGATATTATTGGTGACACTTTAAAATACACCTAGTGGGGTCTCTCAGTGCATGTCCTTGAGTGTGATTATGAATGGAATATAAAACACAGGATACAAGCACTGGACAAAAAGGGACAGGGCAAAAGGAATCGATGGAACGCCACATGAAAGACCAGAATGGAAAAATGAAAGAATTCATAAGGCATTACTGTGAATCAGTGAGAGAAATGCTATTTGGAGCAAGTCCAAGAAAAAATGATATATGGCAAGGAACCCCGACTTATCGTCAAAGCAGGAGACGCATCAAATATTCATGCTGGTACTTGGGTGTTGCAGATCTTGACAAATGAGGCCTTTTAAGTCCTTTCTTGAATCCGAAGACATCCCATCATGCACTCCGTGCTCCGACTGTAATTGAACCCAGTGCTTTCATTCCAAATTTTGTAGTACAAAAACGTAAGATGGCGCCTCCACCTTCTCAGCACCACTCAATCCTGAGAAATAGATTTCTGCTCATAACAAAAACACTCCAGCTTCCCTCTGCTGCATCCACCGTATTGCTCCCAAGGGTGCTGTTTAATAAAGTTAACTATCCTTCTAACTTAAACATTTCAGACAGCTCTGCAGCTCAGCGTCAGATATCACTTTAAAAATAAATCCAAAGGATTCGCAGCAATTCACAGATCAGCCGTTAAAGGCTCTTTGTCAAATCCGGCTTTCTGCTGTCAAGAAATCCATGGTCACTTATTGCTAATGGGCCATGCCAATTTTGTTTATCTCGGACTTACCTGTACGGCACAATATGTTGTGAAACTAAAAAAAATAATGAAGAGGGAGGTGGACACATGGAAAGCGTTATTCAGGGCTTTTTACTATGATGAAAGAAATTCTCTTCAGTGGATTCGTTTTTGGATTATTTTCAGTCTGTTGTCAGGTCACACATACTCCCCTCTCTTTTTCTGAAATATTCACACGCACATTTTGTCTGATTTCCTGAGTTTGACCATTTCTAATAATATAATAATAATAATAAGGCTGAGTGATGATTGCTGGTGAAGTATGGTTGAGGTTTGTACCTCTACCTTGTTCTAAAAGTCTTGACTAAAATAATAGAAGAACATTTTTGTTTTAGGACTAATGAACAACAATTCTCTCATTTAAAATTACAGAACGGTTCCCAGCATCCCTTAAATGAACAACTCTTTATTTTCAGGAGTCGCCAATCCAACAGCAACGCATGCAAACTAAAATTCAATCAGTATCTAGTTTTTTGCACATATTGTTTTAGACTACTTTTCTAGCATGTGTCAGTTTTGGATATAACAGGTGTTACTATTGCACAATTAATTAGTACTCAATTTGATGACCTTGGGAATCGAAAGGATGAGTTTTTGTTGACAAAACTCAGTCATGCTGTGCAGATCATGCTACATATTATCAGTGATCTCTTACTCAACTCGCTGACCCTTATTGCAGAAGCATGCTGTCCTCCACATTTAATTTACTTACAATTTTGGATATTTTTGTATCCAAACAAAGGATGTTTAAAGTACACATACGTAGGGTGTTATTAGAAAGGACTATCTTCTCCTCCATATCTTTATCTCAGAACTAAAAATTATTTATTCAAGGTTGAAGACGTTCACTACAATATATGTTATGGCTACACTAATAATCAATGTTGAAACCACTGCATTTCATCCAAAGCACTCCTATATTGCATAGTTGACACTTATTAGGAGAAGGTAGGATTTGCATGCCTAAGGGCATAAACAGAAATGAAAATATATTACTGCAAATGTCTGAGATGGACAGAAATAGGAGCAAATCATGCTGAAATGTGTATCATTTGCTCTCAAATCCATACATTACTGGCAAAACCATTGATGAATCCGTGGCATAATAGTTATGAAGAAGAGGAGAACAGTCCTCCTTAACTTTCATTCAAACCAATGTATACTCAGCTCAGTTATCAATCAATGCATAGCAATGATTATTTGTGGCCATGAAGCTATGCCACAACATGCTTGGCTATAATTTGATTCATAGATCTGCAATTGATTGCAACTAATGGCTACATGAGATCTGGGATTGTACTAATCTGGATTTTTTTTTGCATATTAAAAGAAATGTATAAGTTCTGTCTCGGACGCTTGAGGTCTACACCATGTGTTGAATTAACTCTGCCTACCCTTCTTCTAATCATATAACCCCCCACTTTTTTATTAGCATTTTTATATCATGTTTACATTACATTATTGTTGGTGGAAAGGTTTCAGACAATTTGGATACAAAGCTATTCCAGTCTAAGAGATATGGTTGGACCAATGTTTATGTACTGTAATGACAAAAAAGAAGTAGCCAGAGGCACTCAGGCAAATATGCAAAGTCCACCATCCTTTGTGTATGTTGGCGAACTAACAAAAAAATGTATTTAGGTGACCTTCATTAAGAAAGGTACATGATAAACACAATAAAATGGATAATATAGTAAGTGAAATACATTTTATGCTGTGCATATTTGTTAATATTTAATTTATCTACATATGTCCATACCTATGTATTTGTATTTGCCATTATCAATCTATTTTTCTCTCTGTCAATGTGCAAGTATTTAAGTAATATTTCTAACAGTCCTCTGACCTTTGGGTGAATAATATGCAGCACTGAGGACAGTGTTTAGTGGAAGGTGGCTTTGAATAATAGTAGCCCCCTGGAACACACTGAAATCGAGGCGTATATTTATATGTTTGTGCCGGATTTGCATCATTGATTTTTACATTAGGGGACCTGTGGGACTTTTCCATGGTCAGAGACCATGGAAACAGCCCACAGGTGCCCTTCCCTGCCCCCAGGGACACTCCCACCCACCCGCATCCACACCTGGAGGACACCTAAGGATGGGGAGACCCATCCCAGGTAAGTCCAGGTAAGTATTTTACATTTTTTTCAAAGTGCCATAGGGGGGCCTAAATTGCCCCCCCCCCCCCACATGACACTGTGCCCAATGGCCATGCTCAGGGACATAAGTCCCCTGGGCATGGCCATTGGGCTGGGGGGCATGACTCCTGTCTTACTGAGACAGGAGTCATGATCATGGGGTTTTAACATCTAAAAATGACGCTAGTCTGGGCAGTGGCATTTTTTTCGCCTCTGCCTGTAATAGCGTCATCCTTTGACGCTAAACCCTGTGTTCCCCCTACACCTCCTGCACCCGGTTAGCGTCCTTTTCTATGATGCTAGCCAGATCTTACCGCCGGCTAGCGTCATACCATAAATATGACACCATGCCGGCATCTTGGTATGGTGCTAGCCGGCAGTAAACTCTTTGACGCTTAACTGCGTTAGCGCAGTTCAGCATCAAAAAGTTTAAATATGGGCCCTAATCACTTCAGGTTTCCCATTCTACTCTAAATGATGTACAAAGATACTAACAAGCCCTAGATTATAAGCATAAAAGTGAATGTATAGAAGTTTAAAAAATGGATAAAATAAACATTATTTAATTCGCCAATAGCTGTTCTCATCAGCTGAACAACGTGTGAAGTGATGCATGTATAAGTGTGTAAGAAATGCTCCCAATAATATTTCTAAGTAGTAACCCTATATAAATGTTTATTACAAAAGGATATTTATGAAACTCAACTACAAAGGATGCTTGTTACACTCACAGAATGAATACAACAATGTGTCTTTTAACTTTTAATTAGAATACATTTCCTTTCTCAGGGTGACACTTGATGAGCCCATTGGAGCAATTCCACAGTTAGATGAAGACAGACATTGAACTAGCAGGAACATTCTGAGCTCCAGAAATGCTCAAATAATAATAACTCCAATGATGTACTTAGAAACCAGGTCCAAAAGACCACTTGGAAGAAAAGGATTCTTCAATCCATGTCATTCTTAGGATATTGACTCATATGTTTTATTGCCACAAACATTGGGAGGGTAGAACAAGGCTAGGCAGGAACTTACAATCAGCCCTGACAAAAATGTTCAAACTAATTCCACATTGCAGGAGGTCACAAGTAGAATGGGTCCATGGAGTCATGGCTGTGTTATGACAGCCTATCCTGTTTAAAAGAAGCCTCCTAGTTTACAGCTTATTAGGAAAATTCCAGGGTCAGAATGGTCAGCCCTTTCCTGGACTATAAACCTGGCTAATGTGTTCCCTTTGACTCATTTTAAACATCACAGAGATAAAAGAACTATGGCCCAGGTTTAGTATTAATTATGTGCATCACAAACACTCAGAGTTTGCGACTGGAAAAATGTTGTTTCCGATATATGAATCATATCTTGAGAGTCGGTAAAGGTTTGCTGATTTAAAAATTAGGATTTGACTAAATTCCAAATTGGTATTTGAAGGTAACATGCTGTGGGTGTCCCTTCTAAATAACGGGTGGGTAAGCAATGTTTCAATAATTTGCTACCATAATTCCGATCTCAAATATTGAATAGTTAATGACCACAAATGGTAATTTGCAACCCATTTGCAAAAGGGAACGGGTCCTCTTTAGACTTGTTGAAGAAAGTTTCAGGGAGAGTAGGCTAGTATGAAACATTGAAAACAATGAAAAGTTATCAACCCCCATGTTTGAGATGGTAACCCATTCACAAAATGGAAGGTGTCCTCTTTGTATCCCCCTTCCACTTTAAAAACGTTGGAAAAAAGTTTCAGGGAGAATGGGTAGTGGTGCCTGGGACCATTACCTACCCTCCTTAGGGAAAACAGTCTTAATTTAAAAACACTTTTTTAAAATTTAAACAAAATCACACACATATTGATTTACTGTTCCTTGCAGATCACGATCCCTGTGTTTATGTCCAATTAGTGTGAGTTGAATTTGAGAACTACCCAATGAACATTAATGAGATACTAGTACATAAGTGGGCTTTCAAAATAATTTACTACTAAAGTTAGCAACCAGTGTAATCGTGCATCTGGCCACATATTTAGAAATGTTAGATTGCATCATACTCCTCTGTGGATACAGTGTACATTGTTTTCCTTAATAAGAATAGGAAACCAACTCATTATGCTTTACAAAAATGCTGCAAACTCATGGGCAAGTGGGTAGTTGATACTTATCCAGGGATCTTCATAATGAGAAGGACAACTGGGCTTATGGCTTATATACTGAATGTGTAAATAAGCACATGTTAATTAACAATTTACTCTTAGACAGAAACAAATTCCTGACAGAACGATAAACAATTTGAGCAATTTCAATACTGTCATTGATCCACAAAAATTCTTTAATCATACATTTATTTTGAAGACTTCTCTGGAATTTGAATGGGTCTGAAGCATGTATTAAAACTTGGGACACACTGCTTAGGGCAATGTGATGCTCTCACCCCTCATACTTCTAGTGACGTCTCTTCTAATGAAAGAAACATTCTGCATTATGCAATAAAGTTTACTTCTGAGATTAAACTCTGGAAATAGGGCTTTACCATTTTATCTGATTTAGAGAATGGCAATTGAACAATGGAGAGTGGATGTCACTATGACTGACACGGCAAGAACGCAATGTGTATTTGGACAGCTCTTTATCCAGAGACAGGAGGAGACATTACTGACTCAAAAAATGGAATTCGTATGGTTTACACAGTTTTTCAACTCTTACTTTTATTTGAATGATGAGTTCGTATGAAGTTTTGATATATTTTACGAAAATGGGTATGACCCTTCTCTAGCATGTTCAGATGAGTTCGGAACAAATGAAACAACTGTTTAGTTTTGCTTTTTGATTATCAGCCCTACTATGTTTTCACTGGATGTCCTGGCAATCACAGTGGCTTTCTTTTTTACTTGTCCGTCCTACCTACTCCTGTGCCTTAGTGTAATTCTCAATTGGAAGCTTTCTATGAACTTTCTATGTGACTTCAGGGCCCAAACAATGTTGGCAAGAGAAGCTTGTAGACATGCCAAGTCACAAAATCAACCCTGCAGGGCACTTCAAGTCTTCGGTTGATTTTGGTCAGATTGTGGCCTCGGGTTGTGCCACAAGACCCATGCCACTGGTCACTAACTACATGTGCATGGTTTTCTCATTGGACAATGTTACAGTCAAGTTCTGCTGTAATTGCATTTCCAGCTTTCATTGGCTTACAAGTATCAGCAACAAAGCTTTATTTGTGCATTTTTCAACTATTTGCTGAGAATACCATGGCTCGAATTTCTGCCAAACTCAGAGTAATTGTGTGGTCTGAAGGTGTATGTACATGTGGTGTGTCCTTTCCTTTGGCAGAAAGTGCAACATACTCACAGCCAGACTGGGAAAATATGGTACAGAGAGACACTTAAACATCGTAATTATGCCTTGAAGAACGATAACATATTGCCAACTCAAACACATTCAAGTAAGTGGCAGGCATTTGAGAAACGGATAAATAAAATTATAATGAACTGTTTTTGAACACTGTTCGTTCTGCTAATTTGTATCCAAAAGGTCGTTGCAGAGGGCACATCTGGTTAATTAGAATCAGCATTTCACAAATGGTTTCATGAACTCTTTGCACAACTATTCATGAAATGCTGTTACCCGATCATATATCTGCTGTAGAATGCTACTGGTTTCATATACTGTGTTATCAATGTGTACTCTTGTGGTTTTTGTTACTTCTACCTCTTAAGACGGAGTGAGATGGGACAAGAAACACCAATGTCATAGGGTACAAAGAACTCCCTGCAGAGCATGGACATCTGTAGAATTTATTTCAGGAAGGGGATATAACTTTAACGGGGGCAGTGGCCGTACTAGTTTAGGCAGCATAACACTACAGCAGCCATAGTGTTACGCTTCACTGTGAGCCTGCACACCAGGTTCAACCTAAATCAAAGGGGGGCAAATGCTCCCCTTTACCCCACTGCGGATGCCCATGCTGCAGAGTGCTATGAACATTCGAATGATAGGATAAGATGTTTTAAATGATTCTGACAATTAAAATTGAATTGACTAGAAGATGTAACATTGGTAATGGCCTAAGCTCCAGAATGATTCAACCTTTCCAAACCGAAGTCTAAAACAAACGAGGAAATCAGGAATTATTTTAGCATACAAAACGTTAACTCACCATGACGCCTGAAAAAATCTTTAAGGAGCTCCCAGTACAATGATGTAATGCTCAGAAGTGTGGACAGGCCTATTCAGGTAAAACCATATTTGTTTAACTGCTGCTCCTGCTTTTGTAAGCATAGCCATGAAGGAATGAAGCAAGGAATGTCATTGTTTCAGACACACCATACGATGTTTTAGATGTTTTGTAACAATTTGGTGGCATCAAAGATGAAACCCTTATGAAAACACTGCCTTGTAGTTTTGCATTTTATGTAGCCCCCTAGGTCAATTCCACTAATCTTTCACTCTACAATGTCCCCTGAAGACCATAGTTGTGACAAAGTTGGCCACAAAAGTGATGCTTGGAAACTTTTGTGGTTTTACAAACATATGGGATGTCGCATAATTTCTCAAATGCCGCCATTAGCTTTTTCTGAGTCACTCTTAAAAGAACACTGCTTTTTATGCACCGCATTGTGCATGTCTGTGCAGCTCCTATTTGCATGAAACTTTATAGACCACATCAAAGCTTAGGGATGACATGAAACTCAAAGTTCTATGCTGCATACTGTTAGCTCAAAACCTGCACACAGATTTACATTCCCTATTTTCATTTTGTGGTACATTACAATATCCTTGTAGATCAGACACTTTGGTTTAAATCACAGAAACCCCAAGTCGTTCTGTATCCAGATGTACATTCCTTGAAGAAAAATTAGTGGAAGTAAGCCTAAGATATTTTTGTGTATCCTCCTAAGACGACAAATGTATTCAAAATATCTGAAGACTGTGCTTTTACTTGGTGACTACTCATTGTGAAACACACTCACGTCCCAATTATTGGTGCAAGAGCTGCTGGAGTCCCCTAGGAGTGATTTTCTGATTGCTTAAAAGACTGCATATAGGACCTTTTGTGGTTGGAGAGTCAGGAAGGTTGGTGCTCTTCTTCTGTCCCTTGGATTTAAAGGGATTGTGAACAACAGGGGTCACCAGTGCATTTGTATAAAAACACAAAAAATCTCTTTTTTGCTTTGCTATGTTTATGTATATATTATTAGTGAATATATAAAAATTCTTCATTTTCCCAGAAACCAATTACACACTGTTTGAAGATTTATTCATTTATGGAATTTAATCTATGGTAATTACAACATTAATAATATTTAATATTGCTGAAATGTTTGTATGCAAATAAAAAAAAAAAATGTAAATTAGCACTTGTATAGCGCACTACTTACCCGTTAGGGTCTCAAGGCGCTGTACTCATACCGCTATGGAACCCCTCCTGGCTTTTCCCTGTGAGGTGCCCACTCCTGAGCACCCCCAGGGTGAAGCCAGGCATCCAAGCGCTGTTGGGGCCGTTGTGGAGATTAAGCAAGCTATTGCCCAGAGTTGCAGAGTGGGACCCATGAATTAGATTAGGCACCGAGGCGAGAATTATCTGGTCAAGGGGAATTGAGCCCAAGACCTGCCGAAGCGGGACTTGAACCCTGGTCTTGAGCCAGATCTCTGCTTCAGGGTCTGCCGCTCTAACCATTGAGCCACACTTCTCCATGATTCCTCCATGGACATTGTGTGCTTGACAGTTTAGATTACCCAGTTCTGAGGAGAATATTTGGTTACCCTATTTATTTTTCACTGCCAATTTAGGCACATGTTTTCTTTCTTTTATTCATTCACCATCTTTAGAGTGTTCCTCCTCTTTGACACTCAGGGGTATATCTACCAATATGTTACACTGTGGTTGCATGACAAAAGTGACAAAAAACAATACAAAATATTTTTTTACGTATTTACTTTCCAGCACAAAACTTGTTTTGTGCTGAAAAGTACCCTAAAAGTAATGCAAAGCAGTGCAAGGCACTGCTTCCCGTTATTTAGCACCAAGGGGAATTACATGGGTGGGACATGGGCGTTCCCAACCCCTGCTTTTTGACTCTAATCCTTATCTACCAACATTAGTAGGCAGGGTTTTGTGCCAAAAATTAACACGCTGAAAAGCAAGCATTAAAAGGAGAAATCGTTTTATTTCTCCTTTTTTTTTCATCTTTGCATGAGTGCTGCACTGTGCAGCATGCATACAACGTAGAAAACGTTTTAATGTGTGTCTTTGCATAGTATTTGTACTTAAAGTGTACCCTTCCAGCACAAAACTTATCTCACGCACACACACACCCTGGCACTATGGCTCTAAGGTGTGTGTATGGTGCTCAGCAGCTAAAATCAGAGCAGGCGCTAGGGAGAGGGGAGGAGAGAGTCATATTTCTGGAAATATCTCTCTCCTGCTCTCTCCTCATGGAACGAAGCATATTGCAGCACAGCTTTTTTGAGAATCTAGTAAATGTGGGCCTCAGTGTTTTCTCTGTCCTCATTTGATCATGAAGAAGTTGTTGCATTAATTTAACCAACCTCATGCAATATGTAAGTAATGCGACAGTGGATATGAGAACAGGGCAGGGGAACATTTAACGAAAATGATAAGTGGCTGAATGTTACTTCCATAACTTCCCTCTGTGGAGCTGTAAGAGATATCGTTTTTGTAAAATTGATGACTACATTACAACACAATGGCCCTCATTCTGACCTTGGCGGGCGGCGGAGGCCGCCCGCCAAAGTCCCGCCGTCAGGTTACCGTTCCGCGGTCGAAAGACCGCGGCGGTAATTCTGACTTTCCCGCTGGGCTGGCGGGCGGTCGCCTTCAGGCCGCCCGCCAGCCCAGCGGGAAAGAGGCTTCCACGATGAAGCCGGCTCGGAATCGAGCCGGCGGAGTGGAAGCTGTGCACTGCGACCCCCCCCACCGCCATCCGGATCCCGGCGGTCGGACCGCCGGGATCTGGATGGCGGTAGGGGGGGTCGGAATCCCCTCGGCGGCGCAGCAAGCTGCGCCGCCTTGGAGGATTCAATGGGGCGGCGGTACACTGGCGGGAGACCGCCAGTGTTGCCGGTCCGATCGCGGCTTTACCGCCGCAGTCGGAATCCCCATTGGAGCACCGCCGGCCGTTGCCGGTGCTCCCGCGGTCCTCCGCCCTGGCGGTCTTTGACCGCCAGGGTCAGAATGACCGCCAATGTGTTTAATAATTTTGTACAAAAAGGCTCGGCTGATTTCAGATTTTTTTAACATGCCCAACGCAAGTCAGTCATTCGCCAGATTAATTAATTCTGATTCACTTTTTATGCCTGACGGTTTTGTTTGCACTATGAATCTATATTTTCTTCAACAAGAGCTAGACAACTGTTAAATCCTTATTGACAAGGTAACATTTGCAATCTGAATCAAATTTGTGTAATGAAGTTGACCAGCAAAGGAGTTCAACTGCAGTTTCCTTTAAGTTTGACCACTGACTGCACAAGATATTTTACACAATATAGGATTATTTAAGGATTATTTAATCATAGATCTGTGCATAGTCCCCTTGATTTGAAGATGAAATGTTTATATGAATTAATCAATTGTTTTTTTAGTTTTTTTTTTACAAAGCAGTATTCACATCTTTCACAGGCATTCAATCCACAACAGCAACAAATTAATTGACTGCATTGGGAAATATGCACACACAGGGTATTAGTAGCAAAGCCTTGATTAAAATAGAGGTGCTTTTGAAAAATTGACACCTATTCAGAAAATGCACCCACACCACTTTGAAAATAAAGAGCATTATAGCGGCAGCACATTTAGGGGGTTATTACAACTTTGGAGGAGGTGTTAATCCGTCCCAAAAGTGACGGTAAAGTGACGGATATACCACCAGCCGTATTACGAGTCCATTATATCCTACGGAACTCGTAATACGGCAGGTGGTATATTCATCACATTTGGGACGGATTAACACCTCCTCCAAAGTTGTAATAACCCCCATAATGTATTCCTTGCATATTTTAATTAAATATGTTTGCAATTTAAGTGGAAGGTAGCCAAACTGATGTACACAAAATCATATGATTGTTGGTAAAGCAGGTTTAGAACCCTCAACTCTGGGTGGCTGGTTTGTTAACTTATTCACCAGGTCACATCTCCTGCAGAAGGGTGTTATCCTACAAACCTGGTAATCATCATCAAACATCATCATATCCGTGTTAATTGTCATCAACAAAGAGAGAGTTCTTAGAGGCTAATGATAGTGTTTAACAGCGGCAGGTGATTGTGTAACTAGCAATTAGTTCTGGAGAGGTTTTAGCATGACTAACTAAATATTGTGTCTGGATCTCTAGACTATGGCAAAGTTTATGTTAGTACTAAAAGTGCCATATCCGTCTTAGCCACAAAGTAATTGCTAGTTTGACTCAGATCATTTCATTTTGTGAAATCTCAGGCTACGTTTTACTCTGGAGGCCAAGCAGGATGATATTACATTGGATACCTTTTGGAAAATATGACAGGTCTTGCTGTTTCATAGCTGCGCTATATTTATTGATGTTTCATATCCTGGGCAATGCTGTGCTAAATGTGGGGTTCCAAAACGTTGTGCAGATTGCATCTGACGCCCCGTAATCACTAACACATTCCAATCATAGTTGTTTTGGTTAAAAGGAATGACGTGCCATCAGTGTGATTCATCCTATGTATTTTAAAGCCCTTGTCACATATACTACGTAGATCACATAGGGCTACTAATTCAATTGGCAGGGCTGCCAGAAATATTGGTGGAGGGTCCAGAGTTCAGGAGGGAAATATTCTCGGAGAAATAATCCAACTGAAGCACTGAGAAATACAGACCAAAGGATACAAGTTATCCGTGTAGATTTAAAATGAAAACTAATTGAAAAGTGTTTTATTCTTTCCATCAGCAGGGAACCAATTGTGTTCTCCCCGAAAGCAGCAATCTGTGGTCTCTCTTAGTTTAGATTAAGCCATTGCACAGGTGACACTTTACACTTTAGGAACTTTATTGTTCATTTTGAAGATGTCCTTCTTGCTCATCATATAACAAAGCACAAAATGGTTTTTTGTTTGTTTGAACAAAGTATACCCATTCAAAGTCCATGAAAGCCTATAGTAGAAGTGCGCTGCTTGACTGTTCAGCTTCCAGACTTTTACAGATATTACCTGTTTTGCAAGATAATTTTAATTCTGCCTTCCACTGGCAACCAGCTATGTAAGTGTGTATTCTGTTCACTACACTCCCTCTTAACTCAAATGTAAGCAATGAATTTCAAGAATAAATTATTATAATGATCGTAGCAACAGTACGAGTTAGCAAGTCTATATTTTTGTGCTAGAAATATATTCCCATTATATGTTTTAATTTTTCACAAAATGGGCGATTAGGATGATCTGCATATCTGCGTTACTGCACTACCTATGTTATAAATGTTTCGATTAATGCCCTTTTTACATTGTCAAATATGTTAGGCAGAAAATGCAATCAGTTTATTTAATTGTCTTGATTTGAACGTTGTTGTGCAGCAGTCACATAATAATTAGGCTCATTTTTCATCAATTGTGTTTTCATTATTAGTTTTATCCATTGCATATGTCCCCACCCATTAATAGGCACATCAAATTGCGTTGGAATGCGGAAAGTCAGAGCGTTGCATGAAAGAGCAGTGTTACATGAACAAAAGAAAGCACATACGAAGTGCCAAGCACACTTATGACAATCAAGATTAAGCTGGAAATAACCAAAATAAAATGACAGAAATAAATACATAGGTAAGCATCCAGCTCTGCATAAAATCACCCATACTCCTATATATTAAACATACATGCACATGATTTTATATCACATTAATACAAAAAATGATTTCAAACTTCGCAGGAAAACAATGATGGCCCTAAGAGATGAGGCAGATTGAGCAGAGATGTCAGATCACCAACGACAAAGCTGAGCACAAAAGAAAACTCCATATGAGAAACCACACTTAAGGATTGAGGCGCTGCCATGCCAATCAAACACATAAAGCTGGCCACCGCCTGCTCTCTGAAGCTCTTAAAGCACTTCAAAGGATTGAATACGTTTACTACAGATGCATGGGAGCATACTCTCACCTGCTGTTCTACCCCTCATAAGATTGCAGGGTACTTTGTCTGGATATGTTATTTGCTAAGACTTCGAGGCATGCAATCAATACTATAACGTTAGTTGTTCTGAGTATCTTGGAAGGAGGTATGCAGCACTTTACAAAAAAATCAAATAAATAAAGAAGAACAATGAAAAATTTTGGGATGCACCAAGTTAAATATCAGAAACATCCATCGGTTTACTTAAGATTTCACCACTAATGGAAGGTGCAGCAATAAGAGGACCAGACAGACAACTGCTTTTTGGTGGCAGTATTCTGGTCTGTATTAGTCTACAGAGACAACTCAGCAAAGACTGTGATAGCGTTAACTGGTGTCTGATGACAGTCACTAGCTCTGTATTGAGGAGAGACAGAAGGTAGCAGTTTAGTACTGTGTAAAGCAATCTGGGTTTTCCACACCACATGGGTAACGCCTACCACCCTGGTTGTAAATGAAGCTAGCATTTCCTCTTCAAATGTCACCATGACCAACTAATAAATAGTAGAAACTATGATTAAAAATAAAGAACTGATAATGTCCCTTTTAAGGACTGGTGCTGCTACTTTTAAAAAAGGTGTTCCTGCTTAGAATGATGACAAGGGGATTATGCAGTGTCCCACTGGACCAGTGTTTTCTTTTCAAACTGGCATTCACTATTCTCAAAAGAGAAACTGTTCCACAGCTCTCCATTTGTCAGTCAGTTAGCACCCAACTCTGTGGTCAAGGATAGTTTAATGGTTTGCAACTGTAATTGTGATCACACACCTTTGATACATCCGTTGGAGTACCACAGAGAAGAACAACGCCTCCATTAGGTCCTCTCCTATTTGCAATTAAGAAGGGGTTGCATGAGCCCTTTTGGTGAGTCATAAAGACTTTCTCGAGTAACAAAGGGACTCTGGTACATTGTAAAACTGTGTTTTGCAATTGGAAACCACATGCTTATTTAATCACAGGCTTTGAAATCATAAAGCTCTGGTTCTATGTTTTTTTCTAATTTATCCAAAAGAGCTTGAGCTCAATATTCATTTACACTTCATCACTTCAATGTTGTAGTCAGAAATAATTGAGTAAGATCACATTATCACATTATACTTTTAAATGCCAAGTCGAAGTGGCAGTGAAACTGCACACACAGGTCTTGCAATGGCAAGCCTGAGACAATGATAAGGTGCTACTTAAGTGGGTGGCACAGCCAGTGCTGCAGGCCCACTAGTAGCATTTAATCTACAGGCCCTAGGCACATATAGTGCACTCTACTAGGGACTTACAAGTAAATTAAATAGCAAATCATGGATAAACCAATCAATAGTACAATTTACACAGAGAGCATATAGCAGTGGTAAAGTGCCCAGAGGTCAAAAGCCAACAACAACAGGTCAGAAAAAATTGGAGGAAGGAGGCAAAAAGTTTGGGGATGACCCTGTCAAAAAAGCCAGGTCCAACACTGTCCAATTAACATGTGCTTGTAGAATGAGTGCCATCATGATTCACACAAAGCAATGTTGCAAGATACTGAAAGTTTTTGACAGGTTTTGGAGAGGCAGACAGTTGGCAAACATAATTTTAATTACTCAACCAATTTGGATTTATCACACAAAAATACAAGAGGATGTCGGACACTTATAAGTTGCCTACTGAAAAGGCACATGTACGATTTTGAGAGTTCCAAGCAAAGTAGCATTTTGGCTGCTGAAGTGCTTCCCATACACTAAAAAGGCCATATTTTGGGCTTTTGGCAGTGATTGTGCTTCAGCTCTCTCCGGTCCTTAACTTCTCTGCTTTGTGCAATGCCGGAAATGTGTAAAATACATGGACTTCGAAGGCAATATATAATGTGCCATAAAACCCTTATTTACAAATATACAAACATACACCTCTGTGCCTCTTTGCTCCACATTTTACCATATTCCTTCCTGGTGATCAACACTGCTTCCTTTTGTCTAGTATGACCTCATCTCAGCACACTGCACTAGTCATTAATTATATATGGGTTGGCTGCAAAGCTTAAAACACAATAGAAGCTCCTCCATTCATGTGCCTTTCCCCTCATTGCAATGTTACTGCCAGCAGCTGCAAAGTACTGTGAAAGGTCGGAATGACAACAAGGCAAGCTAATTCACATCTTGCTCATATCTCTTGGAACCTGTTAGACCCGACAACCTTAGGGTGGTCTTCCTCCAACTTTTTGCCTGCCTCCCTCCATTTTGCTGATCTCCTTTTTGCTGGTTCTAGGACTCTGCACACTTTACCACTGCTGACCAGTGCTAAAGTGCTTGTGCTCTCTTCCTTAAACATGGTAACATTGGCTCATACCCAATTGGCATACTTAATATACCTGTAAGTCCT
Source organism: Pleurodeles waltl (assembly GCF_031143425.1). Taxonomy (NCBI): domain Eukaryota; kingdom Metazoa; phylum Chordata; class Amphibia; order Caudata; family Salamandridae; genus Pleurodeles; species Pleurodeles waltl. The sequence continues at coordinate 919,438,598 of NC_090436.1, forward strand.
TGGTAAGGTGTACTAGAGGTGCTCTGGGTCTGTAAGTTAAATGCTACTGGTGGGCCTGCAGCACTAATTGTGCCACACACATAAGTAGCCCCTTAACCATGTCTCAGAACTGCCATTGCAAGTCCTGTGTTAGCAGTTTCACTGCCATTTTGACTTGCCATTTAAAAATACTTGCCAAGCCATAATTTCCCCTTTTCTTCCATATAAGTCTCCCCTAAGGTAGGTCCTAGGTAATCCATAGGGCAGGGTGCCATGCAAGTAAAAGACAGGACAAGTATCTATACGTTTTACATGTCCTGGTGCCGAAAACCACCCAAAGTCTTTTTTTCACTACTGTGAAGCTTGCTGCTCTCATAGGCCAGCATTAGAAATTCCCTTATATGCTCTTAAGGGTCAATATCTGATCTCAGAGGAATAGATTTGTTATATTTGGTAAGGTTGGAATGGTAGTAAGAAATCTAACTTACTGGGAAAGTTGAATTTTACATTTCTATTTCAGAAATGTCACTTTTAGAAAGTATGCATTTCTCTGTACTTACTGCCATCTGTGCCTTACAGCCTGTCTCCAATCCACGTCTGTTCTGTGCTGGTTGACACCTCACATTGTGCATTCCACCCAGACAGCCATAAACACAGGACACTCAGCTGCATCGGCATTCATCTGCATACAGATGGGTTTCTCTGGGCGGGAAGGGTGGATGGGCTCTCTCTTACACTTCAAAGGCCAGTAGCCTGCCCTCAAACAAAGGACTGATAACCGCCCACAGGGCTCCTGACAGAAAGGGATGGGTTGAAATGGGAAATTGTGCACTTCAAAAACACTCTTTGAGGTTTTGTCCTCTTCAAATGCACTTGTGGGTATATACACTGGGTGAGTGACCCCACCAAATCAGGCACTTCTGGTTTTGCAACTGGCCTTTGTCAGGGGGACTGCCTGGTTGCCCAAAGGACTCACCTGGGCTAGTTGGCTGAAAAGGGACTGCTCTCCTGCTGTTGCCCTGCTGCCTGCTGGCCCCTGACCCTGCTGGAAGGACTCTGCCTTCCTCCACAAGTCCTCTCCAAGAGCTTGGATTGAGCTTGCCTCCGGTTGTGAAGTCTCAGGGCCTACAAAGACTTCGACAAAGAGGAGAAAATCACTGTGTGCTGAAAAATCAACGTAATGCCTGCAGAAATTGATGCAGTGCCTGTCTCATGGCTGGAAAATCGTTGCATTATCTCCTGGATCGACGTAATGCCTGCTCCATTCTACTGGTGCATTCTGGAATTTCAACGCATCATCCCTGGACATCAAAATATCCCCATGTTGCAGAGATGAACTAAGGCTGTGCTCCTGGAAATCGACGCATCACCTTGCAGCATGGAAAGAAATGGGGCATCGTCTTTGCCACACCAGAAAATCCAATGCATTGCCTTTTCAATTCATATCCTCCTCTGCGGACCCCGTGCATTGTTATTTTTGACACCTCCCAGGTACTGTGTGTTAAAAGGACACAACCACTGATTCTTTATCCTTTCAATGCTGGCGTCGGCCACTGGCCGACACCCCCACTACCTCCCTGGTGCGGGTCACGACCAGTGGCCGACACCAGGGAGGGGGTTAATAAATCCTTAGGTGCGTCGCACCCGAGGATTCTTTTTTTTAATTTTGTTCCCAGGGAGACACGGAAGCTCTTCCGTGTCTCCCCCGACCCCCACAGGCCCCTTTGTGACGTCCGGCGCGCTGACGTAACTATGTTGATTTCCCCATCGGAGCAGGAAGCGGCCTTGCGGCCGCTTCCTCCTCTAATGGGGAAAACGGCCTTCCCCACGTTCAGGAAGGCCTCGTAAGAAAGGGGAGAGTCTCCACTTTCTTACGAGGCCTTCCTGAAAGTGTTTCCTGGCCCCCGATCGCAGAAGGCCTCGTAAGAAGCCAGGAAACAGTTTCAGGAAGGCCTCGTAAGAAAGGGGAGAGTCTCCCAATTCTTACAAGGCCTTCTGAAAGTGTTTCCTGGCCCCGATCACAGCACAGCTGAGATCGGGGGCCAGGAAACACCACTAGACACCAGGGATTTCACTTGGGGGGGTCGGCCCCCTCTGAAAACGGGCCGCCCCCCCCGGGGGGCATATTTATTTTTAAAAAAGAGGTAGGTGCCCCCTGGGGGCGGGGGGGCGCGATCACGCCCCCCCCCAGGGGCTAACATTTTTTTTTTTTAAACAAAAAGCAAAATAAATGGACAGGGGGTAGCCCGTGGGCAGGGCGACCCCCTGTGGGGGCAATATTTTTTTTTAGTTGTTGTAGGGTTTCCCTGGGGGCAATTTTGGCCCCCAAGGAAACCATACAACAACTAAATATATATATATATGTATATATATATATAGACCTATATATATAGATGTATCTATGTAGATTATCTATCTACATGGATATATCTATAGATAGTTCTATAGATATATGTGTATATATATATATATATATATATATAGATCTATCTATAGATATATCTATGTATATAGATATATATATAGAGATAGATCTATATATATATATGTATATATATATCACTTTTGTCAATACGTGTGTGGTTTCCCTGGGGGCTGCGATCGGCCCCCAGGAAAACCAGACCCACATATAAAAGTGATATATATATATATATATATATATATATATATATAGATTTGCCACCAGTTGTCTTGCAGTTGCAGCTTGCGTCTTCAAAGCAATGCACATACTTCAACTGACGCTTTTCAATTGTAGCTTTTAGGCAGCAATAAAAATGTCAAGTAAGTATTGTGATTATGTTTCTGCTACAAAAGGGTCAGACTTGTCTAGTGGCAGTTTTAGTGCCATAAAGAAGCGCAGAAGGTTTATATGCCTACTGCAAAGAGCAAATCTGTATTTTATGTAAATAGCTGAGTACATTAGTAAAGTCAGCCATTACCTGCGCTATAATACAAAGGAAATGTATGTGCGGGGTGGAGGGTGGCTATGGAGAGATGAAGGGCACTTTTGCTGGGTGGTAATGAGGGAATCCTAGGAGGAGGGAGTGGGAGCACCAATAATAATTGTTGGACTGGGCGCAGGAGGTGCTAAAAGACTGTGACGAATGGTATGTGACAAGGTGTTTTTTGAGTGTCTTGAAAGAACGTGCAGATTGAGGGAAGAAGCGCAGGTAAGGAGGCCTCTACTGTTGCACGTATCTCACTTACACCATCGATTTTGTGACTGTCTACGTAGGCTAGTGTTTTAGAGCAACAGTTTAGCCAATAGCAGAGATGGCATCTTGATGGATGACTGCTGCCGTCACTCTGGTTATAGAGGAGAGCTCTGACATAGGATCAGAGACTGAAACATCAGATACTGAGACAGCATCTGAGGGATTGGACAATGGCGCAGACTCTGGGAGTGATTTTTCAGTCGGAGGAGTCCCATTCGATAACTCCTCTTCCAGTACATTATGAGGGAGGTGATGAGGACCGTCCTGCTGTCCCTTCGCAAGCAGTCTGTGCAACTGGGTAATAGTGGGTTAGCCCAACCCAGAGAGCAGGTGAATGCGGCGGCAAGCAGAGAGAGAGAGAGAGTGCTCTCTTGGGAGCTCCCCAATTTAGTTCAGCCCCAAATTCCACCGACCAAATCGTATTGTGGAGACATCAAAATTATCTATCGAAAAACAAACTGGTTTTGTAAGGCAGGCACCTGTATTTTTGGTCCTGGGTTCGGCGGCCATATAGAGAAACACACTAAACCCAAACACTTCTGGAAACTAGACATTCGGGGGAGTCCACAGAGGTGTGACTTGTGTGGATTCCCCAAAGTTTTCTTACCCAGAATACCCTGCAAAGCTGAAATGTTGAATAAAAACTCTATTTTTCTCGCATTTCTGTCACACAAACTACAGGAATATGCTGGGTTCCACAAAATTCCTATCACCCAGTGATTCCTCACCTGTCCTGATAAAAACACTACCCCACTTGAGTACTTACACCTAGTGCCTGTGTCAGGAATGGATCACCCCAGGGTCAACAGCTGCCTCATGTAAGGACCAACATTGACCGTTGTGTGATCTATTCCTGTCGTGGGCACCAGGCCTACCCACACAAGTGAGGTACCATTTTTATTGGGAGACTTGGGGGAACGCTGGGTGGAATGAAATTTGTGGCTCCTCTGAGATTCCAGAACTTTCTGTCACCGAAATGACAGAAAAAAGTGTTTTTTTGGCCAAATTTTGATGTTTGCAAAGGATTCTGGGTAACAGAACCTGGTCAGAGCCCCACAAGTCACCCCATCTTGGATTCCCCTTGGTTTCTAGTTTTCAAAAATGCACTGGTTTGCTAGGTTTCCCCAGGTGCCGGCTGAGCTAGAGGCCAAAATTCACAGGTAGGCACCGTTTTCTATGAAAAAATGTTTTGTGTCCACGTTGTGTTTTGGGGCATTTCCTGTCGCGGACGCTAGGCCTAACCACACAAGTGAGGTATCATTTTTATCGGGAGACTTGGGGGAACGCTGGGTGGAAGGAAATTTGTGGCTCCTCTCAGATTCCAGAACTTTCTGTCACCAAAATTTGAGGAAAATGTGTTTTTTTAGGCACATTTTGAGGTTTGCAAAGGATTGTGGGTAACAGAACCTGGTCAGAGCCCCACAAGTCACCCCATCTTGGATTCCCCTAGGTCTCTAGTTTTCAGAAATGCACAGGTTTGGTAGGTTTCCCTAGGTGCCGGCTGAGCTAGAGGCCAAAATCTACAGGTAGGCACTTTGCAAAAAACAGCTCTGTTTTCTGTCAAAAAATGGGATGTGTCCACGTTGTGTTTTGGGGCATTTCCTGTCGCGGGCGCTAGGCCTACCCACACAAGTGAGGTATCATTTTTATCGGGAGACTTTGGGGAATGCTGGGTGGAAGGAAATTTGTGGCTCCTCTCAGATTCCAGAACTTTCTGTCACCGAAATGTGAGGAAAACGTGTTTTTTTAGCCACATTTTGAGGTTTGCAAAGTATTCTGGGTAGCAGAACCTGATCAGAGCCCCACAAGTCACCCCATCTTGGATTCCCCTAGGTCTCTAGTTTTCAAAAATGCACAGGTTTGGTAGGTTTCCCTAGGTGCCGGCTGAGCTAGCGGCCAAAATCTACAGATAGGCACTTTGCAAAAAACAGCTCTGTTTTCTGTCAAAAAATGGGATGTGTCCATGTTGTGTTTTGGGGCATTTCCTGTCGCAGGCGCAAGGCCTACCCACACAAGTGAGGTATCATTTTTATCGGGAGACTTGGGGGAACGCTGGGTGGAAGGACATTTATGGCTCCTCTCAGATTCCAGAACTTTCTGTCACCAAAATGTGAGGAAAACGTGTTTTTTTAGCCACATTTTGAGGTTTGCAAAGGATTCTGGGTAACAGAACCTGGTCAGAGCCCCACAAGTCACCCCATCTTGGATTCCCCTAGGTCTCTAGTTTTCAAAAATGCACAGGTTTGGTAGGTTTCCCTAGGTGCCGGCTGAGCTAGAGGCCAAAATCAACAAGTAGGCACTTTGCAAAAAACAGCTCTGTTTTCTGTCAAAAAATGGGATGTGTCCACGTTGTGTTTTGGGGCATTTCCCGTTGCGGGCGCTAGGCCTACCCACACAAGTGAGGTATCATTTTTATCAGGAGACTTGGAGGAACTCTGGGTGGAAGGAAATGTGTGGCTCCTCTCAGATTCCAGAACTTTCTGTCACCGAAATGTGAGGAAAAACATGTTTTTTTTAGCCACATTTTGAGGTTTGCAAAGGATTCTGGGTAACAGAACCTGGTTAGAGCCCCACAAGTCACCCCATCTTGGATTCCCCTAGGTCTCTAGTTTTCAAAAATGCACAGGTTTGGTAGGTTTCCCTAGGTGCCGGCTGAGCTAGAGGCCAAAATCTACAAGTAGGCACTTTGCAAAAAACAGCTCTGTTTTCTGTCAAAAAATGGGATGTGTCCACGTTTTGTTTTGGGGCATTTCCCGTTGCGGGCGCTAGGCCTACCCACACAAGTGAGGTATCATTTTTATCGGGAGACTTGGAGGAACTCTGGGTGGAAGGAAATGTGTGGCTCCTCTCAGATTCCAGAACTTTCTGTCACCGAAATGTGAGGAAAAACATGTTTTTTTTTGCCACATTTTGAGGTTTGCAAAGGATTCTGGGTAACAGAACCTGGTTAGAGCCCCACAAGTCACCCCATCTTGGATTCCCCTAGGTCTCTAGTTTTCAAAAATGCACAGGTTTGGTAGGTATTCCTAGGTGCCGGCTGAGCTAGAGGCCAAAATCTACAGGTAGGCACTTTGCAAAAAACAGCTCTGTTTTCTGTCAAAAAATGGGATGTGTCCACGTTGTGTTTTGGGGCATTTCCTGTCGCGGGCGCTAGGCCTACCCATACAAGTGAGATATCATTTTTATCGGGAGACTTGGGGGAACGCTGTGTGGAAGGAAATTTGTGGCTCCTCTCAGATTCCAGAACTTTCTCTCACCGAAATGTGAGGAAAACTTGTTTTTTTAGCCACATTTTGAGGTTTGCAAAGGATTCTGGGTAACAGAACCTGGTCAGAGCCCCACTAGTCACCCCATCCTGGATTCCCCTAGGTCTCTAGTTTTCAAAAATGCACAGATTTGGTAGGTTTCCCTAGGTGCCGGCTGAGCTAGAGGCCAAAATCTACAGGTAGGCACTTTGCAAAAAACAGCTATTTTTTCTGTCAAAAAATGGGATGTGTCCACGTTGTGTTTTGGGGCATTTCCTGTTGCGGGCGCTAGGCCTACCCACACATGTGAGGTATCATTTTTATCGGGAGACCTGAGGGAACATAGAATAGCAAAACAAGTGTTATTGCCCCTTATCTTTCTCTACAATTTTTCCTTTCAAATATAAGAGAGTGTGTAAAAAAGACGTCTATTTGAGAAATGCCCTGCAATTCACATGCTAGTATGGGCACCCCGGAATTCAGAGATGTGCAAATAACCACTGCTCCTCAAAACCTTATCTTGAGCCCATTTTGGAAATGCAAAGGTTTTCTTGATACCTATTTTTCACTCTTCATATTTCAGCAAATGAATTGCTGTATACCCAGTATAGAATGAAAACCAACTGCAGGGTGCAGCTCATTTATTGGCTCTGGGTACCTAGGGTTCTTGATGAACCTACAAGCCCTGTATATCCCCGCAACCAGAAGAGTCCTGCAGACGTAATGGTATATTGCTTTCAAAAATCTGACATCGCAGGAAAAAGTTACAGAGTAAAACATAAAGGAAAATGGCTGTTGTTTTCAGCTCAATTTCAATATTTTTTTATTTCAGCTGTTATTTTCTGTAGGAAAACCTTGTAGGATCTACACAAATGACCCCTTGCTGAATTCAGAATTTTGTCTACTTTTCAGAAATGTTTAGCTGTCCAGGATCCAGCATTGGTTTCATACCCATTCCTGTCACTAACTGGAAGGAGGCTGAAAGCACCAAAAATAGTAAAAATGGGGTATGTCCCAGTAAAATGCCAAATTTGTGTTGAAAAATGTGGTTTTCTGATTCAAGTCTGCCCGTTCCTGAAAGGCGGGAAGATGGTGATTTTAGCAACAGAAACCCTTTGTTGATGCCATTTTCAGGGAAAAAACCACAAGCCTTCTTCGGCAGCCCTATTTTCCCATTTTTTTTAAAAAAAACGAAATTTTCACTGTATTTTGGCTAATTTCTTGGTCTCCTCCAGGGTAAACCACAAACTCTGGGTACCATTAGAATCCCTAGGATGTTGGGAAAAAAGGACGCAAATTTGGCGTGGATAGCTTATGTGGACAAAAGGTTATGAAGGCCTAAGCGCGAACCACCCCAAATAGCCAAAAAAGGGCTCAGCACTGGGGGGGAGGGAAAGGCCCAGCAACTAAGAGGTTAAGGATTGAGACTCATTTAAACCTTTAAAAAGTGATATCTTGACTTGTGCATATTGGATTTTCGTCACTTTGGTCTTATTTTATTCAGATAAATATTATCTATTTTCATAAGCTGGTGTGGAGTACTTTTTGTGGTGTTTTCACTGTTTTAATGTTTGAATTATTGCATAAATACTTTACACATTACCTTCTAAGTTAAGCATGCTTGCTCTGTGCCAAGCTGCCAGAGGGTGGGCACAGAATAATTTAGGTTGTGTAGTGACTTACCCTGACTAGGATTGTGGTCGCTACTTGAACAAGGGTGTATACCTCTGTCAACTAGAGACCCAATTTCTAACAGAACCCATCTTACACACCTCATAAGGATATATGAATGAAATAATGTTTTTAAAAAGCATGACAATTGCCCTAAAGGGGCACCTCAGTGCTAAATCTGCATTTGCAAGCACTATTAACTCACACCATAGAAAGGGTCAAACTTTGGCTGAGAGAAAAGCCAGGTCTTGAGAAGATTTCTAAAGGTGGTATCATGTTAAGCTTGTCTCAGGAAAATACTAATCTGGTTCCAGGCCTTCTCACGAAGCACCGAAAAAGATCTGCCTCCTTTAGTTTTCAGCTTGAACCTGGGTATTGCTAGAAGCTTGGAGTTAGCTGATCTCAATATGATAAAGTATATTGCTCCTAGAGGAAATATGTAGAGGTTGATTTGCATGGACTGCTCAGCTGTAGTGAGGAAACAGGCATTAATAAAAGTGGGAAACAGATTGCAAAGGCTCATTATTAGACATGAATTAGAAGAAAGACGTGCGAGCTCAGTCCCGCAGTGGAACCACCAGAACACTTTCAGGGACTTCCTGACTACCATAAATAAAAGTCTGCAATCCTGTGGATGAACTATGTCAAAGTGCACCAAAAGATTAATTTGGAAGCTTTGTTGCTGATCAGGCAGAGTCTTCCAGAAGCCCTCAAGGACACCCAGACAGTGTTCTTCTTCCAAGCATCACGGGCTTTCCTAGCTTAGCAATTTCTATGTCTTCCCTCTGAGAAAGTAGATTCACAGTGACAGAAAGCTGTGAACAGACTACTTTCTTTGGCTACAGACTACAGAACAGAGTTAGAGATTTAGGGGCATATTTAAGAGCCCCTAGCGTAAATAAGGTGCAGTGCCCTGCGCCATATTTACAAGGTGGCTCTAAGCCACTTTTTGTGACTTAACCCACCTTGTAAATATGGCCCCTTCACGTGTAGAACTTTGCATTGAAGGAGCGTGCAATGTGTGTTGCTGTGGGCGTGCCCCAGAAGCACCCATTGTTTTTTGATGTTGTCTCGGATTTACAAGTTTTCATAAATCTGAGGCAGCGTCAAAATCTAAGGCGTTAGCATGGTGCAAGGAGGAGAAATGCTTTAATTTCTCTTTCCGTTTTGCATTTTCTATGTATGTTGCATTCTGCAGCAAATTTAGTGCAAGCCCAGGGGGAAAGACAGTGGTGCGCCGTATTCTAGTAAATATGGTGCACTCCTACGTTCTGAAAATGAGGGTGCGCGACGCTGCCAAATTTGGCGCAGTGCTGTGCACCATCATTTTCTATTAAACTGGCCCTTAATTTAATGGGAATGGGTGTTTTTTTTCTTTTTTACCCTGGAGAAATTAGGCCACATTTGACCTTTGCAAAACGACTGAAGTTTCTCGATTCCACTTAATTCACATGTGTTTTTATAAAACTCCTGAACACCTGACTCTGACAATTTTCTTTTCGAGCAAGTCCTGTTAGGTCATCAACGCCTTCAGTCCTATAAAAGTCCCAACATAAGAGATGCTACGGAAGGCCTCAGGAGTATGGTGCACAGTGTGGCAAAAAGGCGTCTGGTGCAGGGCTTAACAGCAGGCCAGGAATGGTGGTGTGGCAGTATTTAGGCCACAGCAAAGTGCTGGGCGACCCATGCAGCAGTGCGTAAGTGGCCGGGGGGCTGGGGGGGAGGGGGGGGATGGAGGCTTAATCTTTGAGTCAGGGAGGATCAAAGCAGGGCACGTGTTCCGGCATCCATGTAGTGCTGGTCCACGAATTTCCCAGACCCATCCCTCGCAGGCAAAGGTACGTCTCCTGATGCCTCAAAGTTCCACTGAAATAGCACCTTTAAAAAGAAAAAACCTCTGGGTGCCTGGTACTTTGTAAAACTCACCGTTTTCCAAAAATCTGTGGCGATATTATTCATGTGAATTACCAAGTTTGCACAACCTTATATTTAAACATACTTAAAACATAGGCCATGCAGCTCTAATTGCTATTTAAAATACTATTTTCTGTCTAACTTGAAAGCCGCAATTATTTCTGATCCTTTCCTGCTTCTGCTTCGATCCCTGACATTGTTTTAGCTGAATAACAAATTGAGGGGCATGGAGTTGATGAGTCCACACATGGAACAGAAATCTGTCAACTAGACTTAACTCAAAGATGTTTCAGAATGGTTATCTCGTTCTACACCACCTTTGACTTTCCTGCAGATTATCACATGCCATTTGACGTCAGTGCTGCTCGGGGAAGATGGGCGCCGACATGCGGAGCTAGGGAGTCATGCATACATGGCAGGCTGAGGAATGAAAATACATTACCGTAGGCATCGCACGCTTACGTGGAACCTGAGTGGAGACTTCAGAGGTGTTTCGCGCGCTCTCTGGCCTCTTCCAGCCCTACAGCAACTTACAAAGGGATCAGTCCCCACGGAAAACCTCGACGTGAGCAACTGAAGCAATAAATACGTGAGTTTTCCTGAAGGGATGCATTCAAACCTGTGCTAGCTGTTTATTACAAATCTTACAACTGGAGAGAAAACCTTTAGTGGGGCATTTTGGTGCTTCATGTGTCTCAAAACACTTATTTAAACAAGCATTTGCAATGCAATGGATCTCACATTTGCTCGAGTTAGAGCTATTAGCGTTGTAAACTTCTAACCGGACTTTTCTTGACACATAAACTGATAACGAAAAGTAAAACAGTTTCACATATAGCCATGAGCATGTAGGAGATGCAGAAAAGGAAACAGAAGTTCGCTCGCAGTGAAACGTATCGTCAAAAGTGCAATTATCCATGTAACAGGCAAAAGTAGAATTATCCATGTAACCAACAAAAGTAGAATTATCCATTTAACAGGGTTGATGTCATACAAAGTGCTCGACTACTGCCCAGCGAAATCCCAATGCGTAGGAAATAAAAAGAAATATTGCAGAAGCCATTCGGAAAACACAGAGCCTCGTATGTTTTCAGTAGTTTACTGGTGATGTAGAGGAGGGCTAAACACCGGAAAAGGCATGACGTATGCATGCCATTCACTAATGAAATCAAGCACATTTTAAAAGGCAACCCAGAACCAACCAAACTGATGGGCGTGGTTAAAAGCTCACAGAGAGATTACAACAGGGGCCAGAGCGCTTGCACGCACTCGACTCTAAAAAGTGGCAATGTGTATTCTCTTCCTTCAAAGAAATTCGGTTTCTGTGCTTTCCTCTTATTTTGTTTGTGCTTTTGTTTTCCATTTTCAATTGGTTCTTTTCTTAATAGCAAGTCATTCAACACTGCACATTGGTAGGAGATGTGGCCTACTGGATAGCACAACTTTAGAACTGAAGAACCAGATTTGGGATTCCGGCATTGGGTCAACATCCTGGGCAAATCACTAAGGGCCTGATTACAACTTTGGAGGAGGTGGTAATCCGTCCCAAATGTGACGGATATACCACCAGCCGTATTACGAGTTCCATAGGATATAATGGACTCGTAATACGGCTGGTGGTATATCCGTCACTTTACCGTCACTTTCGGGACGGATTAACACCTCCTCCAAAGTTGTAATCAGGCCCTAAATCTCCCATTGCCTTTTAAAAACATTAATCTGACCTTATGTAATGTAATCTGGTGCTCATGTAAAGTGCTTCAGCATCCTAGGGCTGAGCTTATGCTATATAAAACTGCAAAAAAAATGTGTCTGATGTTCAGTCTCACCCCTAAACATTTATGCATTACTGCATAACACACAAAGGATTTGTCCACCAGAATCTTCCTTTGGTGCCCCAAGAAAGGAATTTACAACAAGAATTTATGCAATATTATGATAATAAATTACACTTGCGACAATGAACAATTTTCTAGCTTGACATATTTTTAAAATGTCATTCATTTAAAGTATGAAGTAGGAAAGAAGAATGTCCAGGGGACGGCAATGCAAAATTACATGAACACCCCCAAACCTGAGCCTGGGAATATTGGCAATGATTTCGCAAGTACATTCACACTAGAAACGCATGTGAAATCACTGGTAGCCTACTATGCTTTTCCAGCATAGGAAATGGACAAGAACAACCCTATTTTGCAAAGAGGTGTATGGAAATGTTTTTTGTTTGCAAGGGAAAGTATCAATGCTGCGGCGAAAAAAACATGTAACGCGAAAACCACATTTTCACAAGAGTTACCCAGGCACAAGTTCTACCTAATGAAAAATCCACATCATGGAATTTAGCAGATTAAGGTTATTGTTGGGAATATATGCATGTTGTAAATTTCTGGGAGTTCTCCAGGGAGATTTGCTGAATAATACAAGTCATATGTCTACTCCAAAACAGAAACACACATAAGCAGTTTTCACACTTTTGCAGTCAGAGGTCTGAGCTCTCTGATGTCACTTTCGGCAAGAAAATACAGCATACCTCCATAGGCACTAAAAGGCAGGGGTTAACAGGCTGATCTTTCGTGTTCTCCCAGTAGATCTTGATGTAGAAAACGGGTTGCCTAATTAACTAACCTTCCACTTGAGTTTTGAATCTGCAGGCTAAAGAAGATGTGCCTAGAGTGTCATCTCAATCACAAGGCAGGCACTAGTAAGACAGTATCCCTTTAAGATGGTACAATCCCCGTTTCGAAGAAAGTATAACAACTGTAGCTTTTGTCTCGGAAGGTATACAGTCATCTATCTTACTCCATACTTGACTCACCCAGTCAATGGTCTAAGGCTATACCTTGATTTATTTGACTATTTGTCTCTTTTAATTTGGGTGTATAAAATAGTGCAATTAACTTCATGCAACAGTGAAACATTAACGGGGAATAATTAAATTAGCATAAACGTCGGAAACGAAATTGCCAAAAACAGGATTTAATGTGGCAGAGTGGAAAGAAATGCATCATTTTTGATAGTACAATATAAACAGGGCATCTTTACCTTGCATGTTTTTTACACCTTACAATTAAGCAGTTTTACAATTTAACGCAGCGAAGGAGAACATAATTTCGCCGGAATTATCGAGTATTTGCATAAATGCCTGATAAGTGTTTTAGGGGGTTATTACAACTTTGGAGGAGGTGTTAATCCGTCCCAAAAGTGACGGTAAAGTGACAGATATACCACGAGCCGTATTACGAGTCTATTATATCCTATGGAACTCGTAATACGGCTGGTGGTATATCCGCCACTTTACCGTCACTTTTGGAACGGATTAACACCTCCTCCAAAGTTGTAATAACCCCCTAAATGTTTTCGGCAAAGTAAGAGTAAAACATATACAGGATGTGAGTTCAAAATTCAAAATGAACTACCCCGTAAATATGGCAAAAGAGCTACTAGGAGGTAAGAATTTTTGAATTATCTGAAAAACAGAGACAGCTGAATGAGCCGTGAGACTGGAATTAAATAATTTTTCCAAACCCATGACAATTTAATGAAGTTCCACTGCCAGTATCATGTCTCGGCTGTGATAACTGAGAGGGTTTCTTTGCATAGTTGACTGCATCTAGAGGCGAGTAATCACAGTACAAATGTGTAGAGGAACATATGAGTGTGGAGCTCGAGCCTATGTAGAGAGCGGGTGTAGGCCATCAGATTTATGAGTCAATTTCAGGGAAGCTCACAGTGGTGTAGATACTTGGAGATTACAGGTAAAAGGTTAGAGTAGTAGTGCCAAAAAGGGTTATTGAGGAGCACTCAAACAAGACCGGGAGTGTCCCATGCATGGTAGGGTAGGTGTTCGCTTATCCATAGTGACCGACTGCATGTGAATCTGGTATTTTGACATATATTTTGGCCCTGGCATCATTTTACAGTACCATGTGTGCCTTGGCTTGTCAGCTGACAATGCTCGATTCACAGCCTGTCGTGTGACCTGACAGATGCAGGAAGTTTCCTCATAGTGAGCAGAACACTACCGTCCTTGTCTTCAGTGTAGCACATAAAGCAGTGGTGGCAGTGTACCATATTTGTGATTTTTTGTCTGAGCAAACATTTTTAACTGTGTCAGTGAGAGCATGGCCTACCAAAATCACAGGTGTAAAGTTCTAATGTTATGCGTAGCACTCAACCTTGTGCTAACATCACATGTGTATGCTGTGAATGTGTGCGTGTACAGTGAACCTGTGATATATGTGTGGTAGAGTGTGTCTGTGTGTTCAAGCGCTTGAACTAGTGGAATACATTTTTGATGCACCTGGGTTAGTATGGCATAAGATGGAGGATGAGTACAATTTCCACAGACAGTGGAAGTTGTACTGGATGGAAATCCACACAATGAAGGGAGGGAAATGGAGACAGGGCTATGTTTAGAAATTATATTAAGACTTTCGATCGACATATCCAGTCCAGCAACTATGCATAAACCGGGGACCCAAAAAAGCCCACTTTGTTCCAGTCCCAAGCTCTTCTGCACCAAGGAAGGGAGGGATGCACAGAGAAGAAATTGAATTTCTATGAACACAGAGCTGGTGTCCACCTCACAGCCATTAACCAAAAGGTGAGGAGACATCACCTAAAATCAACAATTTCTGCTGGAGGAGGTGATGATCTGCCTAATGCTTAAGTGCCTAGAAACGTGCCTGCCTGGCCCTGCAGGAGAAGAAATTGTAAAGGAGGAGAAGCCCAGCGTGCTCCAAGAGCAGAGCATCCAGAGTGAGCAGACACTATCAGAGAGCAATCTGATTGATACAATGTGAGGGGCACCCCTTGTCTCTCTGTGTAGGTCCTACCCAAGATCTGCTCCAAAAACTGTATCAACAGGGATGGCCATATCTGTTGCTGAATGCAGCTGTGGCCTGATGCGGTTCTCACTTCACCTCACTACCGTAAGGCTGATCGGCCTGGAAGGCCATAAGTGCACATCACTCCCATGAGCATGCACAGCCTAGGATGCCATATCTGCACTTTGATGCTGTGAACCTGACTAACTTAAGAGGCTAGCTGTGCTGGTGATGTTGGGACAATACACCTGTCCCCAGGCTGCATCCTCAGTGCCATTGACATCAGGGAGTGGTGATCACAGGCACTTGCTGCAATTGTCTCCCCACCGACCGGCGTGGATTGATGAGAAGGCATTTGTGAGGCATTTTCTGCAACTGGAGCACAGTGCACTGACATAAGACTTTCTTTCTAAAATAAATCAAGGGATACATTTGAGTGACTAAGTTGTGCTTCTGTGCCTCCTGGGGTGAACACTGTTTGTCTGCAATTGACCCTTACACTTGCACTTGAGAATCAAAAGTACCAAAAGGAAAATGAGTGTCTGGAAGAAGAATGTGGGAAAGGCCATACTACACAGCTCTGAAAAACAGGGTGATTTGTTGTGCATTGCTGGTGTGAAGGGTGACAGGTGGCATGAGTATCATTCACATGTCGCTTATTATGAGCTGCACAGGAGTAACTGAATTTGATCCCAACACAGCAAATATCAACAGGCACTACAAGTGGCAGGTAGCTGAACAGAGTCTCTCCCTAAGATGTTTTGTAGAAAGAAAGGTTATTAGTGACTTTTGGCAGATGGAGTTTGGAAAATTCATGTAATTAATTTCCAGTCAAGTACGTGCTCAGTTATGATGGAACTCACATTATATATGTTTCATTCTTTTTGTTGCTCTTCAGAGGGGAAAATACCGCTGACTCAGGTGTGCGTTAATGTGGCATATATTGTACTGTAGTGAAATACCACACACATTTTGTACGCACTCATCCTGAGAAAGTCTGTAGGCAGTTTGATTCCTCATAAAGAGTGTGATTTGCAGGTGACATTCCTGCTTGCTAGACACATTTCTAAAGCTACCAGAGATGGAGTCGTTGCTGGCTCTACAGCTAAATTGGTGCGATGGGTGAATCTGTAGACTAGACAAATTGTCTTGGGTGCTTCTGTATGGACATTTGTACAAGAGCAATATGGTGACAGTGGCAAATGCATGCGATCAGTCAGCATGCTGTACTTTGCATCCATTTAGCATTCATTTGTAGGAGTTATGTTCTGTGTATTTGTAAAATGCAGCATCACCTGTGAGGTAACCTGGCTGTGCCGAATGATACACTGAAAGGTAAGGTATATTAGAAGGATATTTATAGGATCTTGTCTCGAGTGTACTAGAGATTGTACCAAAATAATTATTTTTATCATCTGATGGATTCATAATGTGTTGAACTGCTCCTTTTGTGGTTTTAATATACAGGCCGAGGTGACATTTACTGCCAGAGATAAAACTCAGTAATTTAAGCATGTCATGCAAATACGGGTGATACAATCCTACATCAGATAATGTGGTCACAAAGCTCGGAGTAGGGTCTCATTAATGGATGGATGAAGAGAAGTAGAAATACAGTATTTACTAGGTTGACTTTCTGATGGTAAAGAGACGTTGGTGTGTGCATTTGTGTGCAAGCGTTGTGAGGTTCGCGCTTCAAAACACAGTTTAATATTATCCATACTCAGCAGGCATGATAAAGATTTTTGTGGGGCCCATGGTAAGTTGTTCTTAGATATATAACAAAAATGTCACCCAGGAAAAAAAAGAAAACACACAGCAGCTCCAACATCTATGCACCATCTAGTGGTATGTTCTCGTTTAGATGCCTTTTCATTAATAAGCTATTTAAATCCTATATTTGTTTGCTTCAGCAGGTGCTTTGGGTCGTATTAAAGATCTGAGATTTTGGGGACTATGCTCCCTCTGCCCTCTGCTTGCCACAGCCCTGAAAAACAGCATTCCGATACTATTGTCTTTCTAAACAATTACCTACTGATGAATATTAAGCTAAATTAGCATATTCTGATATTGCTATGGAGGTCAAGGTTTTCCTCCTGCTGCAGAACCCTCCTTGTAATCTCTGTGTACATGACTTAAATTATATCATTCATTTTTAAACAATAATTTGAAATGTAAAGAGGATGTGAACAGCTGAGTAGGAACGCCTCATCTGAATGAAAGGGTTAATAATATTTAAATATTGTTGAATATATTTGAGTGAGGCACACTATGCCTGCTTTCCCGCTTTGCTGTGCATACAGTTACTCAGTTGTTCACTTTCAATACAGCAGTATTGCCTAATAGGAAGGGCACTCCCATGTAGTTATTGACTGGGGTGGAGTCAGAGGGACCAAAATGACCAGTATCATCTGCACTGGGGCCAGCAAACATAGGAACAACCACCCACACAGTAAAACACTTCTAAAGGAGTGCACAAAATTGATATTGGGTCTGTCAGTGACAACTATGCCTGTGATCCAAGACCACAGATTTATCTATTTATGATAATTCCAGTAGGTTAAACTCAGTGAATAAAGGTAATAACCAATCATTCCAATAACATAGTGAGCACCAAATAATACTAATAAATGTACGTATCAGCTAAGTGTTCAACTCATATCTTCTTGGACCAGCCAGCAAGCAATGATGTAGGATGACTGAATATTCTTTGGTAGACAGGCACCTTGGAGAATGAGAAAATGAGGTGAGAAAAGGATGGCAAATAATAATAAAGTAACAAAGAGAAAACTAACCCACCCACCTCATATCCCTCTTACACAGAAAAAACCCTGATCACTGGGAAGAGGACATATTCTGTTGTAGCCAACCTTAGCTTGACTGAAGGCTAGCAGGAGGAGCCAAGGTAAAACCAGTCAGAAGTCACACCATTAACAAGCACACATAGAAAATAAACAAATCATCTCTTTTCATTACATTTGCTCTCCAGTAAGGAAACAAGAAGAAGGCTTCCTACACATTACAAGAGCCTTTGTTTTAGAAGGAGGCAACAACATAGAAGATTTATACAATCCTGGGCAATACATCCATAAAATAATGGGCAATGTAGGTATGGGAGGTCGAAACACGTGGATTTAAATGACTAAAAATTGGGCAAGCAATTATTTTGAAGTACTGTGGATCTGTGAGAAACTGTCCACAAGGCTCTTACATAGATAAGACTAACATCCCAACCACCTGTAATGGAGTACATGTAGCTACTAAAGGCAGTAATTCCATGGAAATTTTAGGACTGCCCTGTGAGATTTTTTTAAACTAGAGATAATAATGGAGGATTGATGATCTCTTCTTGTTTGTGATGATGGATTAAATAAATATGGCAATGTGTATCACATATACTCAAAATGAAACATTTTTTTAAACTCAAAGTCAAAGGTCGTTGTCACGGATGTATAAAATGCGGTACACAGACCCAATAATCACCACTTCCTCAGTCACTGACAGGTCAACGAGGCACCTACCACACACATACTATAAGGGTCCATCCAACCAATTGTATATAAAGTGATACTGCAAGTCATTTTGGAGATCATTGTCCTCAAACAAGCACTCATACTGTGACAAATCTGGGTACTTTATCTCATATATCATTTATAATATACTTCAGCAGACCTGTGATGTCACAATGCCTGTTGCGAGAGCCAGCAGACACAGTGAAAGACAGGCCTCTGAGCAGAATAGAACACCAACTGCTTTCAGCAATTACAATTATGGTCTGTAGTGTGCACATGAGAACTCATATCATACAACCCCTCCTAGCTGGGTCTGGTGGCTTAGTGGGTTAATGTATTCACTGTAGAGGCCTGTGTTTGTCTTCATGGTCACAGGTTCCAATCCCGGTTGGTCCCCTCAGCCTTTTATCCTTCTGAGGATGATCAAATGAGTACCATTGAGTTGCGTAGCAATAAACATCTGTTATTCAGCACCAAGATACAATGGCGTAGCGTGGGTTGTCAGCACCCGGGGCAAGGCAAGTAATTTGCGCCCCCTAACCCGTGGATTTTAGCACTCCCCCAGATGTTGCGCCCGGTGCGGCCGGCCCCCCCTGCACCCCCCACGCTACGCCACTGCCAAGATACCCTTCTGGGTGAACCTGCACTTTTCAAATACACATGTTAGGGTATATTATCATATAATCTCAGTCAAAAATAAGAATGACTCAACGTTCACTAATAAAAGGTGAAAGCGAGTTAACCCACCGTACTTGAACTTCACTGACCTTTTTCACCCAACCACAAGTAAATCAACTTCAAGGCCATCGGCCACATGGCTAGGGGTTGTAGGTAAGCATGGCATCAGAGATGCAGAGGTCAGCTATTATACATAGTAGAGCACCGCCACCTGTACAAAATGAAAATGTTTAAAGTAACTTCATATTTCTACGTCCTACAGCACGTGCTACAGAAGCGCTCACTCTCATGATCTGGAGTTTTTATGCGCGAGAGAGCCTAGAAGAAA
This sequence comes from Pleurodeles waltl, assembly GCF_031143425.1. Classification (NCBI taxonomy): domain Eukaryota; kingdom Metazoa; phylum Chordata; class Amphibia; order Caudata; family Salamandridae; genus Pleurodeles; species Pleurodeles waltl. Next base: position 919,457,966 of record NC_090436.1, read on the forward strand.
TAAAAATAACAGAACATTATGGGGGTGATTCTCACCCTGGCGGGCGGCGGAGGCCGCCCGCCAGAGTTCCCCCTCCAAAATACCGCTCCGCGGTCGAAAGACCGCTGAGGGTATTTTGGGTTTTGCACTAGGCTGGCGGGCGACCGCCAAAAGGCCGCCCGCCAGCCCAGTGCAAAACACCCTTCCCACATGGACGCCGGCTCAGAATTGAGCCGGCGGAGTGGGAAGGTGCGACGGGTGCAGTTGCACCCGTCGCGAATTTCAGTGTCTGCAAAGCAGACACTGAAATTCTTTTTGGGGCCCTCTTACGGGGGCCCCTGCAGTGCCCATGCCATTGGCATGGGCACTGCAGGGGCCCCCAGGGGCCCCGCGACACCCCATACCGCCATCCTGTTCCTGGCGGGAGAACCGCCAGGAACAGGATGGCGGTATGGGGTGTCAGAATCCTCCATGGCGGCGCATTCATTGGAGGATTCATTTGGGCAGCGGAAAACCGGCGGGAGACCGCCGGTTTTCCACTTCTGACCGCGGCCGAACCGCCGTGGTCAGAATGCCCAGCGGGGCACCGCCAGCCTGTTGGCGGTGCCCCCGTCATTTTAGCCCTGGCGGTCTTGGACCGCCAGGGTTAGAATGACCCCCAATGTGTTCTGCACTGCCTATATTATTCTATATATATTCGTCAACAGAAAAAAGTGCCACTTTTTGAATCGAATATTGACTTTTTTCTCTAATGTAATTGGTTTGCCACTGCTGTACTAAACACATTAACCCACTGAACTATCTTAAAAGCTTTATTCTAAATAACACGCAGAGGAACCTATTGTTTTTTTTCTTGGTGTCCTATGCTACATTTCTATTTTTATTCAATACATCATTTCTCTTGGACATGGATTTAAACTGAAATCTCCAGTTCGCCGAATGGCTCTGTGACAAATACAATCTCTTGAGATTAAGAGTTCGTATTTTTGTAAAACCGTCACCGCCTTTCATTCTTGTTAGGTTGAATAGTTGAATTCCATAAATTATTATTAACACCTATAATTAACAGTGTTTTAAACTAGGAAAGTGCAGTATTTGTTGTTATATAAAATATTACCACTCTTAGTAGTATAAACATGGAGACTGGAGGTGTCCACTACTTACACCAACTAACCTCTAAATCTATTTATATGAATAATAAATGTGTACAACAAAACATACATTTATGCTCAAATCCATGCTCCTGTACTGCTGTTCTCATTTTGTGTGTTGGTGTCATAGCCACAATGAAGTGAACCACCTTCTATTTTCCTTCCATTGCAGATCTAAAGTTTCACTTCCGTCTGTAAATCGAATTAATGTAACCCCAGATTTCGCGTTCGGTGGGTATTAACCGCACTCACTAAATACTGCTTATCAAGAAATTGGGTTGTTGGTTGACTTGGGTGTGAGCCCTGGTCAAGTAGCAACCACAATCCTTGCCAAGGTAAGGCACAAGCAAACATAAAACTCACCTGTGCTCAACTCCCAGGTAGCTTGGCACACAGAGGTCAGGCTTAACTTCGAGGCAATGTATAAAGTATTTGTGCCACACTTCAGACAGTAACACAGTAAAAACACCCCACAAAAGAATCCCACAACAGAGTTAGAAAGAGTTGTTTTGATAAACAAAACAAGACTAAAACAACAAAAATCTAATTTGGAGAACTAGAGATATTGATTTTTTTAGGTTTTAAGTAAAAATCGCACCAAAAGGCACAAAACGCTATGTATCTGGTCGAGAAGGACTAGGACAAAGTCACAAGATCAGGACGACCATGGTGGAGCGTGGACCGGCTACAGGGACCCAATTATTCCTGCTAAACAAAGGTCCAGATTTATGGTGGCCTAGCGCCATTCCAATGCCACATTAATGTAATTTTTTATGCTAATGTGGCATTGGAAGGGCAAAAACACTGCATGATATTTACAAAGTGGCACAATGCTTTAATTGCACCATTTTGTTACCCCTTGCGCAACATTATGCTTGCACCAAGCATAATATATGCAAGGTGACGTTCTGGTGCTAGGGGGGCTTTTAAAAATGGCACAAAGGAATCTATAAAATTCCTTTGTGCCACTTTTATCAGCACTTTTTAATGCCTGCTAAGTGCAGGCATTAAAAACAGGCTCCCACTATGTTCAATGGACCTCTGGGTGCATCGCAGAATTAGAGTCAAAATGTTTGAGGCTAGTCCTGCCAAGCACCGGACTAGAATAATTATGATGCTAGTCCCCTGACTACCGCCATGGCGCACCATATTTTAAATATGGCGCACACATGGTGACTTTAGGGCGCTAAGGGCTGCAAGAAAAGTGGTGCTACAAAAAGTGCAGCACCACTTTTCATAAATCTGGGCCAAAGTACCTCAGATCCTGGTTGCAGAGCATTGAGTGGAGCTATATCGAAGACGCATTGCGTAGCCGAGGTGATGTATCAGTTCAGAGGTGTAGCCAGTCTGTGGTGCGGGGTCCTGTTGTATCAATGTTGAGGATCCCATTGAAGGAGCTTGCCATGCGAAGGATGGTGTTGCGATGCAAAGCGCAATGAAGGTGATGCATCAGTTCTGATGAGTGGGGAAGCTGTGATGTAGATGTTCAGCATCGTCGTCGAGGCTGCGGTTGATGAGGGATGTGAAGATCTTCTCTGTGAAAACATTGCACAGCGGCAGTTCAGAAGGTGATGTGTCAAAGCCAAGATGCGGGATGCAGCTGTGATGCATGTCTTTTGTGATGGGTTTAATCCATGCAGAAGTGGTGATACATCAGTTCTGCTCAGGGATGTGCTGTTCAGCTGAGGAGATGCATTGTTTCTGCTCTGGATTGCGTCATTCAGCAGAGCGGATGCATTGGTTCCACTACCAAGCACCTAATGCCCACTTCCAAGGGTCCAGGACTCGGATGCCACCACCTGGCAAGGTAGACTCACAGATGGCAGAATACAGGTGCAGAAGCAGGGTTGCTGGAAGTCCGTTATGTCCCTAAAACTCCAGATCAGGAGGCCATCCAATTAGCTATTGGAGTTACTCTGGGTTCTGGATTCACATGATGCAGGTCCAGTCCTTCTTACCCTGACAAGAGGGCAGAAAGCGGCTTCTCAGCATAGCAAAGAAGGAGTCCAGAAGAATGCAGTCCAGCAGAGTGGCAGTCCTTCAGCAGCACAGCAGTCCTTCTTCCTGGCAGAGTATCCACAGGTCCAGAAGTGTATTGAAGTGGTGATGTAGGAGGTCCAGTCTTTATACCTAGTGGTGCCTTTGAAGTGGGGGAGACTTCCAAAGACATGTCTTTGAAGTGCATAGGAGTTGTACAGTCCCTGTCCTGCCTCCAGACTAACTACAGGGGGTATGCAACCATTTGTGTGGGGACACTGCACAACGTATTCAGATGCAAGGGAGACTCTATCCACCTCCTTCATCCTATCCTGCCCTTGAAGGCTCATCGCATCACACCTAATTTTCCACTGTGTGTGGATGTCTAGGAGGAACACACAAAGCCCAACTACACCCAGTCATGTGACCATAAACAGGCTGCAGACGACACCAAAGGGTTAAGGCAAGAAAATGCCAACTTTCTAAAAGATGCATTTTCAGAATTGCAATTTAAAATCTGACTTCAACATAAGTTTGGATTTTAAATAATGATTCCAAAGACACAAAAGGAATTGTCTCTTCTGATTTGGAAATTATGCCTATAAACTGTAATAAAGAGATACGCTTTGCAGTAGCAAAAAATGAATTTAAGAGTTTTTCACTACCAGGACATGTAAAACCTAAAAATACATAACTTAATTTTTTTACACATTGCACCCTGCCCCTATGCTGTCCAGGATCTACCCTAGGTCTGACTTATATGTATTAAAAAGGAAGGTTTAGTCCTGGAAAAGGATTTATTCTTAACAGATGAATTCGTAATTGAGGCCTTTGTATTACAAATGTTGCAAACACAAAAGTAAGTGCATTATTCTTATCGTGTGATGATGTTGAGAAATACTGGGGTACAGATTGAGACAAATTCGCCCTCTCTGGGAACCAGGCAGATCCAGCAAACAGACTTAAATTATCACTCTAGGAACGCGTCGGGAGCAAGTAATCCAGCAAGAAACAGGCCTGTTTACTTCTTCTTGAAGAGCACTGCAAATGGTCTCCCAATCAGGTTAGATTTGCTGTCTTCTTTGTCAAGTACCAGGGCAGCAATTGAAACAGTCTGCGGGAAGTGGAAGTCGGTAGCATGCCATGTAAACAATGAATATTTACTTTCAGTCACTTCCCCAGTCCTGGTCGCAGACTGCTGAATCTCTACCGCTTTTTGACATGACAAACTGGGAGGCAGAAACACAAGTGACATTTTTAATGTTTGCAAATTACATAAAATTTCCACTCTTCAGCTTCAGTTCCTCTTCAAATTCGTTACGGTTTGGGTTGCACGCAGGCGCAGTGCAATTTGTCAGGAGATGCTTTCTATGTAGCTGCCGTTTAACTACAGACTGGATGTTGTGAACGTGCTAATAAAGGCAAGCCTAGAGCAGCAGTTCTCAACTGCCTGACTTCTATAGGATCCCACTTACTCATTATTGGGCCTAAGCAATGACGAAATATATTTAATTTACAAACAAATAAAACAAAATCTCAGTTTTAATGGGAAGGTTGGAGCTTTTCTCAATCCATTTAAGGCAACCTACTGTCTATACTATATTCTGTTTGATGCACTTGCACAAATCAATCTGTTGATAGCAACTTAATTTTTGGCCTCCAATTTCACATTTTCTCACATTACAAGTAATACATAACTCTCACAAGCATAACTCTAAAAACATAAATAAGGACCATTTAGTCTCTCTCATTTCCTGCCCGCTGTATGATCTTCAATGGAATCTTATTTTAGACAAAACCATCACTTAGCTAATGATCAACCATCTCTCACTTGTTTTACTTTTTTCACTGAACAAATGTTGGAATTTCAAGTGACCAGGAATGCATCAGGCTCATCGCATTGTTTTATGTGTCACCGCATGAACATTTATTTGGGGGTTAGGGGCGTGTTTGCATGTTTGTTTGGGCAGCTTGTTTTCTGATTCAGGGAGGGCCTAGCATGGCACTTCAGGATGGACTGTTCCTATTGGAGCAGGGTCAACACTGATTTGCATATGGATGAGTGCCAACGAAGATGGCATGATGGGTGAAAACAATGGACTGAGTTCAGCCCAAGCTATTTCCTGTGACCAAGATTAATGCAAGCATTCCATCCATCACCTTGAGGTTGTTTCAGTTGATGTCCTTAGTGTGACAGGTATGCCCATACATGGGTCCTGTGCTCACTGTGTCACTGGAAACAACCTATACCAGACTGATGAGACCTAATCAGGGTGAAAACAGTCTTCGGTTGCTTGTATATCAGTTGAGGGAGGGCATGGCTTGAAGTATGGTCTAGACTGTTCCTACTGGAGCACGGTCAAGACTGATTTGCATATTGTTGAGTCTAAACTAAGGTGGTGCAGTGGGAGAACAACAATTGACTGGCATACTGCCCAAGCAGTTGCCTGTGCCTGAGATTAATTCAAGCATTCCATCCATCATCTTGTTGTGTAAGAGGATTCTTTGCAAGGACAAATCATCAGGGTTAGGTGGCAAAGGCTTAGTGATATTGTGATTGAATTTTATAAACATTGAAATAGGAAACCAAATTGGCAAAACTGTTCTGCCCATGACTGCAAAAAATTTAATGTAGCAACCAAAATCTCTGTATGGAGACTGCAGGGAAATTGTGAAATTATCCCAAATTAACAAATCCACTGATAATTTCTCATTGCTCAGGAGATTCTGAATGTTCAACCCAGAATCCCCTGTAATTCTGTACCCTCAGTGTTAATATGACTGTCAGTATTGTTCAATACGAAGTTTGCAGAATTAACATCCCTCCTTCAAGTGATCCTGTGTAAGGGTCGAAATGCAAACAACACTATTAAAACACTACAAGGCAGAAAATAAACCATATACCAATATGTCAGTTATATCAACATTACATCAAATGCGTCCTCCCATTAGGCAACTCTTGATGTTGACGCTCCATAGCACACAGCAGTGTTTGTTCCATATAGTTTATTGAAAGCATTTGTGCTTTGTGGGTATCTAGCTCAAATGTATCAGCAGAGAGAAAAAAAATGAATCCAACATATTCTCATCTCACTTCATTGGATAAAACATATTTGATATATTTTTCAAATGTTGTGTCAATAAAATGTAAAGTAAACCTTTGCATTAGAAGCATTTGGAGGTTGTCACCAAGGATGTAATTGGTGTGGCACCTCCTTGAAATGTTTGTGTTACAATCAGGACATGTGTATCAAATGTAATATAAGCACCACAAAAAGTTCCAACTTCGAAACATGTAAGCTACTGGGCAGTTAGGTGAGGACAGCTTGTTAAATGAATGCCCTTGTGTTTATCCTGCATCCACAAAACTAGAATGTAGCATTTAAAAACAATGTGTGCCATGCTCATTTAAAGAAATATTGATTATGGTACAAAGAATAAAGTATTTCCCAACTTAGAAAGGGGAGGATCTTTTTAAAATGTGTTATAAAATATACAGAATGTATGGTACATGTTCTTGGAAAGTATGTACTATTGGACGGGCTTGTTGCACCATGAATATCCAAGCAAAGGAAGGGATGGTTTGGCTGAATAAACGAAACAGAAAAGAGTATTGCACAGAAATGGAATACAACAATATCTACCACTTAATCAACTAAGCAGATATGTTTCAAGCAGTTTTCTGAATATAACTGAATGTATTATGAGAGAGCAAAGGCCATTACCCCTGGTAAGTGTTTTGCCAGATATGTTGCTGGCTGGGGACATGGCAATTTATGTGTGTGGTGTCTTATGTGATAAAGCGGCACAGTAAGTACTCAGAGGCCATGTAAGAAGAGTCACAGAAACCTTCATTGTCGGTCTTCAAGAGACGTGATTCATTCTGCATTTCCATTTCACCAGTGTGAATGGAGAGCTGGAGACCAGCAAGGAGCAGCAGACGTATATCTGCGTATTTATTTTCCATTGTGACAGTGTTACAATATCTGCACCCCTCCAGTCCCCTCAAGGCACTGGATTTGGAATTGCAAAATAAATCTGCAAAGCAAATAGAACCCGAGGAGGTGGGGCAGAAACAGACATTTGACTGCTGTCTGCTCTGTCAGTCGGATTGTAGAAACTGTTCAGGATGCCCAGTGAATGGTTACAAACTGACAAGGGCGATCGGTAACCAGCCAATTATTCGCCTAAGAGCAGCCACAAAACACCAGTACATGTCATTGCAAGTCATAAAGAAAAGAAAATCATCCTTTTTTTGCTTCCTAATACCTAAAGATTGCCAAAGTGTGCCCATAATGGCAGCTCTGGCACAGAATGAGAGCTAGTACGTTTTGTGTTTCATCAAGTAAGCCCTGATATTTTGCCAAGTGAAGGCTTTGCAAAAGAAAATAATCCTTTAGTAGTTAAGCGCCTTGCTCATTAAAACACTAATCTCTCAATTGCTTTTGTAAAGAGATGCAGAACAAAAAACAAACAATGACGTCCCTCTGCATTCAGTTTTAAAATTGTCCACTATCTATTACTTGCAGAACAACAAAAATAAAGCTAAAATGATATGTGGTTTAAATCTAACTCCATTAAATGAGCTGATTTAGAATACAGCCCAAACAACTGAAAATGAAGGTTTCCAATCTTACCTGTATCTGCGTAAGATCTATCGGTGTACACCGGACACAACACCTAATAAAGCAAGAAGAAAAAGGGCATGGGGTTATTTCAGAACTCTAAATGAAAAGAGAAACACATTTATGAAGGGTTGTATGGCTCAGAGACAAGCTGCAGTACTGTGGTTGGCCTACCCTATTTCCACGCATTTTGTGTAAGAAGTGAGGGTGCTATGCTGCAATAATAGAGCACCATGGTCTGCTGCAAGCTGCTCAGACCACTGTGACTTTGCTGGAATTCTGACTTCATCCTCTGGGTGGAGATATCTCTAACCGCATCGTTTAGGTGGAGACAGCTCATAGGCTGGAATTCACTTACGGTTGCATAATCATTATTTTCACTCTGAGGCTCAAGGGAAGTAAGCGATTTGCAATAACAGAAAATGCACTGAACCAAGAGGAACACATTTATGATTCCTGGGAGTTCCACTTTACCAGGGAGTGTGGTATTACAGAGGCAAACTCAAGACCCCTAGTTTAATGACAATGTAGCGCAGGTGCATAAAAAAATCAGCGCGCAATGAATGTTATAGAAACAAATAATGAATGTCCAACAGCATAAATAACGGCCCATGAAAGGCATGGCTGAAAGAAAGTGCACAGAAACTTTTCATGTGAGTTACTTAACTTGAAACTGTATGGATGAGAAACATATTTCTCTTTAGTCCATAGTGGTGTAGGATTTTATTTTTTAAATACAAGTCAAAAATGATAATTAAAAGTGTCTTACTACATTTGTCGTTCGGGTAACTTAAACATTCACTGCAATCAGTCTCCTTACAATTCAAATACAGAAAAGCCACCCATTTCATAGTTTTATTAATCCAAAGGAATTGGTTTAGTGGGGTCAATCCAAAAAAGTTATTATAATTGCTGGGACTATCTAAAACGTGGATCTTTTCCTCCTGAGTTTAGGATCCCTGTAGTTGGTCTGCATACTTTTTTGCTTTTAGTTGTTAGTTCCGGGACACTGTTAAGTAGTCGTATGCTTTACAAATCCGGTCATTCATTCATTCATACACCTCAATCAAATCAAGTTCTAGCTGAATTAAAAGGTTCATTTTCAGGTATAGGCGTTTCAAAAAGTCAAAGTACTCAAGGTGTCATACCCCAGTCAGTATTGATCCAAACTGGTTTCAAAATTCGCAACATCCATCCCTAGTGTCACAGCTCCACACCAAACTCTCAGAGTCCAGAGAAAAAGTAGTTTGAGAGTTCCTGATCTCAATCCAGCTTGTTACATTTGACAGCCATCCTTGGATTATTGCTTAAAATCAAACATTTTATGTTAATTACACATAATCCACCAAAAGTATCACAACTCGACATGCTGAGGATCCCATAACTAGTTAGTATTGAGGGGTCTCCATTGTTATCAGAATTAACCAGACAAATCTCTCCACCACATAAGAATGGCCATGCACCACCACCCACAGAATCGAGAAAGAGCTGTCAATCTGTCAATTTTTTCCATGTCTGGTCCACGCAGGGTTGAGCGTTCTTAATTGGTGGAGTGATTTGTCTAATTAATTCCAATAACAAACAAGGCTCCTACCTGCCTACTAGCAACGCGACCCTCAGTGGTGTTGAGCCATGATACCTTTGGTGGAATATGTGTATATAAGTGCTGCAATATATATGGTTTCTACATTATAAAGTTTCTTGGGTCTATAAAGTGATCAGACACCTTTTTCCTACTTGAAGAGCAAAAGCTGTTGTACTGCATTTGTAGGCATCTCACATTGAATGAAAAGTCAACATGTTATATTCACTTGAGAGACTGCATTGCATTTGTTAAAATAGTAATGACGGGGCTAAAATAACATTTAACACACAATGCTCATGTTGGTCACAGTCCCCAGTAGATGAACATATTCTTAATTATGAACATATTAAATCAGGCCACAATGAATTATCTAGAACTGCCATGCACCTGTTGTGTAGGTTGTAAATGTAAACATTAGCATTTGTCTATAGAAGCAGGAACTGTGTGGATTTCTATTTTGACGAGTGCACCCCCCTCCAATAACAGTGCTGGTTTTGATGTTCCCAGCTGCAAGCTAGAACCCTGTTATAAGCATTGCAAAGCAGCTGCATTAAGTATTTCTGTAGATATGCAGGTCCTGTCTACCAATCAAGTGCTAAATCCTGTGACCACCCCCATGCCTGATTGCTCTCCTGTACTCTTTACTCCTTTGTGTGCTTCCTGTGTGTTCTGTTATTGGGTAACATAGTTCTGGGTAACCCCCTGAGTCCAATATCCCAGTTAGATATCTGGCTCCCATCAATGCACCAGTAGTGCTTATGGCAGTCATGCCAGGATGTGTGTTCCAAAGACCCAGGTGACAGGATCTATCTATGCTCTATGTCTTGTATTTTTAGGTGTGGCTGAGTGTCAACTCCTCTTTGTATACAAATATTCATCCCTCCCAGCTGCAGGAGATGAAGCAATCAATATCAACTCCAAAGCATGTGGAGAGTAAAAGCTGAAGCAGCAGCAATGTGTTGGCATTTTGCAAATGTGCAGGTGTCCCCTTCCGGAGCTCAAATTGGAGTAAGGGTACCCAAACATGTCTGAGTTCTGCTCACTCTCCTACCAGAGGTTTATGTCATTTCACCCACAGGGTCTGGCACTATCAGCTTCTATCTTAGTGTACTTGAAAAGAATGAACCCTAACATAACTGCGAGGTGATGACAGTATATGGAAAGATTGGGCCTGCTCCAGGACCAGGTAAAAGGTTGACTTGGTCACATCCTAGAATGGTGCATGCAATCTCTCAAACCAAGCTACACTTTATATACCAAGACCTCTGTGAATTATATTTCATAGTCAATAGATCCATAGTACAGGATAATGGATAGATATTTCAAATAATTTGAGGTGATTTGGTTTTGACACAACACACTCATCCTTCTATGCAAACCAGAAATGTAAAATTAATGGCACAGAACATATGTGCAGTTGCACTTGGTAGACACACCCCACCAGCACGAGGGCCCTAATTATGAGGTGTATGGTACTAGAGGTGTAATACACCACATCTATAAACGCCATACACTGTGATACCACACTTTCAGTACTGTGAAATTATGAGCTAAACCCCTAAGGATGTGGATTAATTGTAGAGACCCAGGTTTATAGTGGGAATCTGTACAGTACTCTGTTTAGTTTTATTTTGGGTTAACACACATATGCAACCTATTAAAAGCAGGTAGTAAATGTGTTTGAAGGATTGGTGTAAGGTGAGGTTGACGGTGTGGGTGTGGAAGGTACAGGAGAGAAAGAAAGAAGATTGGCTGTCATTACATGCTTGACCCTGCTCCAATGGGAACAGTCTACCTGAACTGCCAGGCCAGGTCCTCATTGAACTGGAACACAAGCAACTTAGTACTGGTTTTGCCCTAGTTAGGGCTCATCCGCCAGGTATTGCTTGGCTCCAGTGACACAATGGGCACAGGACCCACATCTGGGTTTACCTTTTCCCACTTAAAGCAGCATACTAAAGTATACAAAAAAGTGATGGATGGACTGCTTGAATTGACTTTGGCCACTTGTAATGACTTGGGTTGCTTTTCAATCCATCATTACTTTGCACACCATGCCACCTCAGTTTGGGCCCTGCCATATGCAAATCAGTCTTGACCTTGCTCCAGTGGGACCAGTCCTGACCGAACTTCCAAAACGGGATCAAAAGCAGCCTAGGACCGGTTTTGCCTTAATTAAGGCTCATTAGCCAGATACAGCTTGGTTCAAGTGATGGTGTTCATGGGACTAGGATGCAGCCTTGGTAATTACCAGTGGCTGAGATCAATTCATGCATCAATCCGTCCATCACTTGTTTGCATACTTTTCTTTCTGAGGGTAGGGCAGAGACCAGCGATATGGTCTGGGCTGCACTGAAGTCATTACCAATGCAACTTTCCAGTCAGATTTTCCATCTGGTAATTTGGGTCTGTTGTTTCCACACCCAGTAAATCCTGGTGTGGGAACCATGTCCAATCATGATTGACAAAGGTAAAAATCCACGTGTGAATTCTTTAGGCTCAACTTATAATCAGGGACTTAGAGTCTAGCATTTATTATGAAGCAATGTAAACCATGTAAAAAAAACAAAAAAAACAGGTTTTCATGATTGTTTATAGATTTAGAAAGAGGTTGGCAGTCTCATAAGTTGCTGCAATACAAATTCAAACGAATGCATTTGTTTGGAAGAAAAACAAAAATGATCATTAAGGGGAAATGGGAAATAGGATATTTTTCTGCCACCTGCTTTCCATGATTATAGAAGGATAGGACACACTAGGAATGTGCAAAGATGAATACTTTCCAAATTTCAAATGCTTTGAGGCCTTCTGTTATGGCAGACAGCGTTTCTGCCTTAGACTTATTTAACAGGCAGGCATCATCTGAAGAAATGCTTTCCTAGTACTTTTCCCAACCAAAGGTTACATTAATAATATAGGTAACCTATGCGTTAAACAGTGGAATGTTCTTAAAATCACAGTAGCACTGAAGTCCTATATTAAATTAAACTTCATGTTTTATTTGATTTATTATCAGTTTTATAAAGCATATACAAGACCCAGGGGTGTCAGAGTGTTGTGCAATAACTCAAAGTAAAGCACAGTAAAACATGAAATCAGGAAGAATTTAGGGTGCAATGTGCATAATGTACACAAATGATATGGGCTAGTAGTTCTCAAATAGTCTGTGGGCAATTCAGAAACTAGTTAAAGACCGCATAGGTAGAGGGACTAGTGATGGTTGTATTTCTCCATCAGAAGGGATTTTAGGTTTTTCTTGAACTAATCAAACATTACGTTTCTACATATATCTGGAGGAATCAACTTCCATGTTCTGGGTGCACATCTGGAGAATGACTGGAAGTTGGTCTTTTGCTTTTTGAACCTAGAAGGTTCAAAAAGTAGAGAGCATTGATTTGTAGAGAGTTGGAATGGCACAGCAAGCTGCTACCTCCAGATAAGGTGTTTTTTAACCAAGTCCCTGGGGTTGCCACAGTGGAAGTATTTGTGGGTGATCCAAATGACACTGATGGGGAGCCAGTTGAGAAAGATAGGAATATGTGGTGTGATCAAAGCATCTCACTTTAGGGACCAGTCTTGCAGCCAAATTGAAAGTAGGTAGTCATGTTTTTGGTATTCAGCTTAGAATTCCATTGACTAAAGCAAGTACAACATTATACATTTCGATATGACTAAAGCATGTAGAACATTATAAATTTTGATAGGTGGATACAAAGTTTGATGATTGTGAGAAATCTGAATTGGCGTTTAGTGCTGCTTGTGATAGCACTGATGTAAGCCATCAGGTTTAGATTCTTGTCTAGCGAGCTGATGAGTAATTTGGTGCAATCAATGCTTTTGGGCCTGCAGTGTGGAATAGCTGTGTGAGGGTTTGAGAGATAAGTTTATGAGATTGGAGGAGCTTAAAAAACAGGAAATATCAAAATGGTGGGATGGAGCAACTCTCAGACAATATGTGAAACTCAATATGATACCAAGAGGACTTAGATCTCAGATCTTTCCTACTTTTGACGATGATCTTTTGGACTGTTGGGAAAAGGAACTAACGTCAAGTTCCATGAAATTGATAGATATCCCAATTGAGAATGCTGATAGAAAAGTTTCCAAATTACAATCAGAGATTTCAGTGTTAGAAGCTGAAAGAAAGGATCTGAACCTAGTAGAGGTGACAACTAAGAACTTTGCAATTCTTAATGATATTATTATCAAACATCAGAATGAAATTACACAAAGGAAGGCAAAGAAACTTAAGCATGATGAGTTTGATTATAAAAATGGCAGAATTTTTACTTTCTCCAAACAATATGACCATTTGATTAGAAAAGATGACAGAATACAGACATAAGGGACAGGATCACAATCCTCTCTTAGTGTTCCATCAATCAGTGGTAGTGATGCGGATGTTAGTGAGGGAGCATCATTACACGTAACGCTAAATAAGGATAATACTCCCTCTTTTTTAGGGGAGGTACAGAGAATCAAAAAGGGACAGTGGGAAACAAATTGGGGGAAAGACATTTCCACAGAACAAGGAGGGGTAAGAGAGGAGGGAACCGTAGAAGAAAGGATGGGAATGAGAACTAGGTCTTGGAACAAGGGGAAATAGCAAATACTGCTGCAAGAACGATTAATGTAATGGCCAATAGAACTTTATCGGATGATGACATATCCTTACTGAGTAAAGGCTTGGGTTTCTGTCTGAAGGACATTGGTGAATTCTATCAATTGAAGATTGACTTATTCAAATTTATTAGACGTTTGAAACTAAAAAAAATATTTTGCAATAATGCTAGTAATAGATTTAATAATACTTTATACAATATCAAAAAAGATCATAGTCCCCTAACTATTCAAGACATACACAATACTGTTATTGTGATGTCCATTACTGACTATGAGGAAGACTCAATTACCAATCCACAAGTACCATCGGAGTTGGATATCTATCCCAATACTATGGCTAGTGGACTAAAAATGAAATCCAAATGGACACCGAATTTGACTTGTGGTAACTTTTTTATTCTGTTTAGTTTCATATATATTTTTGACATTGAAAAATTGGTGTATGGATGGTTTTGTTCTTTTTAGTTTTTTTAAGGTTCTTTGAGAGTCAACCAGCTAACGTGAAAATGTGGTTATTCTCTGTGGTTATGGGTGACTTGTATTTTCAAACTTAATTACGGTCTGATTTATAATGAGATCAAATTATTTTGGTTTTCAGCCTTGATGAAGTCAAAGCGATTATGGTTCACATGACGAAACACAGGTTGGCTAGACTGGTTGGAATTGAAGAATACTTGGCTGGACTGGTTCGAATTGAAGAACATATCAAATAAATAAGAATCATTCTGCTGAATATAGGGATATGGACAATGATCACTTTTATTTTGACGTGAGTGTCTTGGACTGTGTATAGCTTTTTCTTTTATGAAATTTTATGGAGGAGTGCAGTGGGTCCTCCTTCCAGGTGCACTGTGTTATACGTTTCTAATTCTTTGTAAAATTTGAAGTGAGATATTTGTGAGTGCTATTCCTACAAACACACCCTGTCAAATTTTTGTTTTGCTTGTATAGCTGTGTGTCCCAACAAAGCAGGCATTTACCACGCCTGCCTTAAGAACGCAGACCGAACCACTAATGCATCTCTACAACGCATTCCTTTACCACGCAAGTCATAACAATTACTTGCCTTGGGGAAAGCGCTGGAGTTTGGAATGGTATAATTTACTATTCCAACTCCAGTCTGCGCTACAGAAGGGAAAATGTTGGACTTAAAGTCCAACAACGCTTTCCCTAGGGCAAGCCGCTGTAATGACTTGTGTGGTTAAGGAATGCATTGTAAAGACACATTTGTGGTTCTGACCACACTGTAAAGGCACAGCGTGGCTCGCGCCACATTGTTAAGACTGTTTCCCCATTAAGCAAGTCAAGCCAGCCTTCTACTGTGATAGGGATAGTATAAGGGGGAGATACGAGTTGGAATCCTGCCTTCAGTGGGTTCAGCTTTATGTAGATGAACCAGCAGCCAAGATTTATGGCCTCATTATGACCCTGGTGGTCACCAAACTACCAGGGTCATGTTCGTGGTTGGACCGCAACATTATGACATTGGCGAAATCGCCACGGTTGGACCGCTGGCACTGCCACTTCTTGGCTGCCAGACGGCCTGGCGGTGCCGGTGGTCTCAATCCACCATGTAAATGTTGGCAGAAACGGGGTGCTGGGGGCCCAGGAGGGTCCCCACACTTCCCATGCACCTGGCATCGACAGTAAGGGGGCCCTCCTGGCCATACCCATCGCTCAAATCACTGTCTGCTTTGCAGACAGTGATTTGCGCAGCGTGACAGGAGCCGGCATCAATGTTGTTGTGCGTTTCCTGCTGGGCCAGCGGGCAGAAACACATAATAGGGCCAGCGGGAATGAGACCGCACTGGCCTTTTCTGCCCACCAAACTCCTAAAGAGGGCCTTAATGTTCTTTAGAATTTGGTTTAGAAGAACTTTTATGCAGAGCTGAATATCATTGGCATAGGAATAGTAGGCAAGTTTCTTGGTATTTAGGATTGAGGTTAGTGGTTCCTTGTTTAGACTGAAGAAAGTCAGGGATTGGATGAAGCCTTGTGGAGCCCCTTGGACGAGAGGAGTCAGATTTGCCAGTTCTCTTTACTACTAAGCTTTATTTTTAAGTAATTCCCACAGTGGAAAAGGGACATTATTTTCTCTTTTTAAACTCACCTCTTGGAGTAGCTGTAAAAGTCCCATGAGGAAGGAAGGATCTAACAGGATTTGAATGCACCATCAAACATCGAAACAAGCTGACGGTTAGCTTGGACCATGGGCTTGATTTAGAGTTTGCCGGCCAGGGCATTCTGCCACAAATATGCAATGTACCTTGTCCACCAAACTGAAGGTTCACTCTCTCTATTACCAACATTAATGCCCTGTTCCCTCTGTTATCAGTAACCTTGCATCGATGGTCTAATGGAAGTGACGGCATCGGTGTAGGTGCATCAAACCATCTAGCAACACCACAAAGTAAAATGATGGATGCAGTATTGAAACTTTACAAACACTCATCCCCGGTCACAGGTTTGGGCTTAAACCACCAGTCCACCTGGCTTCTTTAGAGCAGGCAGTATGGTGTACTTTTTATCATTTCTGGACCATCAGGGAAACTCTGGTGGTGCAGAACAGAAAAAAAAATGAAAATGGGCCCTTCACCTTGGGAGAAGGGTCATCAGTATTTTGTTTAAAAAAAAAAAATACTCACTTTAGGATTTGATTTTCTTTTTAAAAACCTGACATTTCTGCTGAGCAGAAAGTTAGTAAACTTTCAGTAACATTCAGAGGAGCCATCTGAGTCCTATGGAGGCACAGAGATCTCTGCAGGGCCAGGACAAATCTCCAAATATGGTGGGCGGTATTCCAGTCAGCGAGGTGAAGGTAATTCCTCCACCACCCCAACAGACAGCAAGCCAATCACTATACTCTAAATCAGTTCCTATGCATTCAACCTCTCAAATGACCTGAGGTACAACCTTGCCTAGATCTTGCCATTGACTCCTCGATATTGGAAACAATGATATCACCTTCAAAGAGAGAGAAGGTGAACGTTTGTGGCAGATGTCACATATCAAAATTAGAAATATTGTGGTATGTTTAGAAAAGTGTGTGTTCTAGCTTGGCAAAGTCCCTTGTAAGATATGAGTAACTTTTAATATTATCCTTGCTTTTGTAACAGTTGTTGCTGCTGGAAGTCCTGGACATTAGCTGCATTGTGTGTAGCATGCTTTGAGATTTTGCATGATGATAAATAAACTGTTTTGATACTCCAAGTACCTGCACCAAGAGACTCACTCTCAGCAATGTGTGCATCCAGCCTTGTAGCAATAGTGCCTTCTGGTGGGCAGACCCCGGCACTGACCATGCATTCATAAGCAAGCCATAGAAAGAAAAAGAAAAATAGAAGATGCATTGTTTACTGGGAAGTGATTTGGGGTCTACACAATGCAGTATGAAATGTTGGAAGCTAGTTCAATGCCAAATGCCACCTTGAGATTTGTCATCTGTAGCTAGGACAAGAGTGGTTGTTGAGAACGTCCTTGTTGGCTGATGTTTTGATGGTAAAACAAACTTTGTTGCAAAGCTGTTTGACTTATAAAAACATTGTTGAAAGACTGTAAACTTTAGGAAAGCACTGTTAATGTTTCTCATTTTGATTCAGTTTACTAAATAAAATAATACTTTATTTCAGTTAGAAAACCATAGAGACTAACATAACATTCATCAAGGTATGCCTGTAGGAAGCTGGCTCTGTATATAATGTATCAAAATGAGATAGAGTGTGCACAGGGGATGCCCAGCGGCTTAACAGAGGCTAAAGTAGATAAAACGAAATGCTCTGTTTTGTGATAGTATGGTTGAGCAGTTAGGCTTTTCAGAGGGTAATGCAAAGCATTTGTTGTACACACACAGACAATAGAAAAAGCACACACTCAATGACTTAACTCCACTCCAATTGTATTTATATAGCAAAAATATAATTTGTTAATTTATTTCAAGAACCACATGGTTTAAATTGTAGGTAAGTACATCAATAAATAAGTATTTCACATATATCAATATTACTTTGATTCGAATTCACAAGTCATACAGTTTTTGAATAAATGATAATAATCTGTTTTAAAAGTTGACAGTGCAATTTTCAGAAACAGTTCCTGGGGGGAGAAAAGTTAGTATGTTTTGAAGGTAAGTACACGACGTACAGTTCAAGTCTCTGGGGGTTTGGAAGTCCACAGGCTGGGGTTCAAGTTAACCCTAAACACCCACCACCAGCAACACGGGGCTAGCGGGGTGCTGAGGTCAAAGTTGAGGCAAATTTAACACAGGCTTCTATGGAGACTAAGGACACTCGGTTTCAGATCTGTTTGCAAGTAAATACCCGCATCTTTGGAGGGCAGACCTGGGGCGTTTAGAGGAGCACCGGAGGGGGAGGGCACATGTAAGCACCAAACACACACCCTCAGCGGCACATGGTGGCCTGGGTGCAGGGTGCAAACACATCGTCGGGCTCCCAATGCTTGCCGTTGAGGGGACCCCGGGGTCACTTAGATGCTGCAGGCTGGGTCCAGGGGGTGTTTCGGCAAACCACAGGCTGGACAAGTAGGAGGGCTGCCTTGTGAACATTGCTGCACCGGACGTTTGGTCGCACAAGGCCAGGGGGCTGCGGGTGCAGTGTAACTTTGGGTGACGGTAATCTTCGTCCTGAGCTTTTGTGGTCAGGGGGTCAACTAGATTCACACTGTAGCCATCGTCGTGGGGGACAGGAGAGATCAACCAGGCTGGGCACTTGCTTGGAATTGCCTGGGGATCCTCTCTAGTCAGTTGAGCCACCTCGACACAGGCTGTGGGTGTCAGATGCAGAGTGGTCAGGACTTGCGGATCTGGGGAGGCTCCGGAGTTCTTAGAAGTAGTTTCTTTTTGGAAAGGGCCACTGTCCACAAGAGTTCTTGGTCCTCTGTGATGCAAGTAGTCCTCTGGAGGCTTGTCAGAGGTCGTTGGATCCACAAGATACGTCACTTTCTTTTTGTAAGTTCTCTGAAGCAGGAGACAGTCCGGTAGGGTTGGGGGCAAGTCAGTTTTCATCTTCCTTCTTCTCTGCTGGGGTTTCAGCTTAGCAGTCCTTATTCTTTCTTGTGAGGTCACCAGGAATCTGATGAACTGGGTTCAGGGGAGACCTTAAATTCTTGATTTAGGAGTGTTACAGGGTTCAGAGGACAGTAGCCAATGGCTACTGTCCCAGAGGGTGCCTACACCCTTCTTGTATCCCCTCCCTTTGTGGAGGGGGACACAAACCTAACCCTGTTGGTCCCTGTCCTCCTGACTAAGATGGAGGATTCTGCAGGGAGGGGGTCACCTCAGCTCTGGACACCTTAGGTGTGGTCCTACCTGCGGTGGTCAATCCTCCCTGCTTTCCCAAATTTTCCCATGGGACTTGCCACCAAAAGGGGAGTTTTGTCCAGGGGGCGGGCAGCTCCACTAGCTGGAGAGCCCTGGGACACTGTAACAGGAGGCTGGAGCCTTTGAGGTTCACTGCCAGATGTTACAGTTCCTGTAGGGGGAGATGTGAAGCACGTCAGACTTTGGGCCTGATTAAAACTTTGGCGGAGGGTGTTAATCCGTCCCAAATGTGAATGATATACCACCCGCCGTATTACGAGTCCATTATATCCTATGTAACTCGTAATACAGTAGGTGGAATATTCGTCACATTTGGGACGGATTAACACCCTCCGCCAAAGTTGTAATCAGGCCCTTTGTTTCTGGCCACCGAGAGCACAAAGGCTCTCATCCTATGTGGTCAGAAACTTGTCTAGCAGCTTGGCTAACATACAGGGGGCATCTCTAAGATGCCCTCTGGGTGCATTTTTCTATAAATCCCACACTGGCATTAGTGGGGGGTTATTGTGCTGAGAAGTTTGATACCAAACTTCCCAGTATTCAGTGAAGCCATTATGGAGCTGTAGAGTTCATAATAACAAACACCCAGACCATATACTCAATATGGCTACACTGCACTTACAATGTCTAAAAAATAACTTAGGCACTGTAAGGGCACAATGGACTTAACTGTGGGCCAGGGGTGTGCCAATTGTGTGTGCAAAGGTACAGATTTTTGGAAAGAACACTGGTGCTGGGGTCTGGTTAGCAGGATCCCAGCATACGCTCATTCAAAGTTAGCATCAATATCAGGCAAAAAGTGTGTGTGTGTGTGGGAGGGGGTAACCATGCAAACAAGGGCACTTTCTACAATGTCCATTCAGGAGAGGCATCAAATAACTGGTGAATACTAAACCAGAATGACCTGGTGTCAGATTTGCATTGCCACCATGTACATAATATTATCAGGCGTGGTCCGTCCTTTAGGACAGAGGGGTCACTCCACCCCCACCTTTTGCCCCTCATGAAGAGTGCCGATCAGGCTGAACAAAGGTCAGCCTGACAGACACTCTTCATGTTCAGGTCAGGCAGCCAGGAGCAAGACATGCGCAATTTGTGCAGACTCCTGGCTGCCTGAGCTGAACTTTGCTGGGCTGAAGAGGTCACAGCTCCTTTGGGCGTGACCTCCTCAGCTCAGCAAAAGTGCCTCGAGGCCCTCCCCCGGGTGACGAGGGAAGCGTCACCCATTGACTTAGACCTGGGCGCTTCAGGTTTAAGCCCTGAAGCGCCCAGGGCGAGTGTCAATTATTGACACCTCGTCACAGAGTGGGGTGGGATCAGCAGTCTCACTGACCCCATACCACTCTGTGACGAAGTTGGGACTGCTGCCTTCCCTCATTGGCTGACCTAAGGTCAGCCAGCGAGGGAAGGCAGCAGTCTCAACCCTCCCGGGACCTTCAAGGCTGAAGGTAAGTGTGTGTGTGTGATCTTTTTAAATGCATGTTTGGTGCGTGCGTGCATGTTTGAATGTTGATGAGTGTTGTTAATGGATGTGAGTGCATGAGTGTGTGAAAGAATAAGTGTGAGTGTGCTTCCCGCCCACCCCCCTCCCTCCTAAAACTGCTGGCCACCATTGAATATTATAATTATGAATAGCCGATGACATTATACAACAGCATAGAAACCTAAGCTGGTAACTAACCAAAGATTAATTGCCAATTTTATATAAAGCTTATCCCTAAAACAGGCACAGCCAGCTATACAAAATGTAAAAAAAAAAAAAAAACTTCAAAGACTGAAACATATCTATATAGGGTAATAGACACTCTAAATCACACTTTCCGAGCTTATACAATTAGTATAAAAAAAAAACGACTAATATTTCCAGAGAGTGCAGTACTGTTACCTACTAATTATATAAGTTTCATGCTCATTTTAGGAGTTCAGCATTGTTATGTAACCAGTCTTAAAGTACCGTCAAATGGTACCTGGAAAACAAAATTCGGGAGCAATATGAGATGTTGGATCCTTTAGGAAGGTTATGTTTCAAGGTTTTTTTGATAATGAGTTTACCATACATGGGCCCTCATTCTGACCCTGGCGGTCAAAGACCGCCAGGGCGGAGGACCGCGGGAGCACCGCCGACAGGCCGGCGGTGCTCCAATGGGGATTCCGACCGCGGCGGTAAAGCCGCGGTCGGACCGGCACCACTGGCGGGCTCCCGCCAGTGTACCGCCGCCCCATTGAATCCTCCACGGCGGCGCAGCTTGCTGCACCGCCGCGGGGATTCCGACCCCCCCTACCGCCATCCAGATCCCGGCGGTCCGACCGCCGGGATCCGGATGGCGGTAGGGGGGGGTCGCGGGGCCCCTGGGGGCCCCTGCAGTGCCCATGCCACTGGCATGGGCATTGCAGGGGCCCCCGTAAGAGGGCCCCTACATGTATTTCACTGTCTGCTGCGCAGACAGTGAAATACGCAACGGGTGCAACTGCACCCGTCGCACAGCTTCCACTCCGCCGGCTCGATTCCGAGCCGGCTTCATCGTGGAAGCCTCTTTCCCGCTGGGCTGGCTGGCGGTCTGAAGGCGACCGCCCGCCAGCCCAGCGGGAAAGTCAGAATTACCGCCGCGGTCTTTCGACCGCGGAACGGTAACCTGACGGCGGGACTTTGGCGGGCGGCCTCCGCCGCCCGCCAAGGTCAGAATGAGGGCCATGATGTGGAATCACATAACAGGCAGACCTAATTCAAACAGAATTACATTGGGAAATAGGAAAATACAATTTAGCCCTCTTGTCTTGCGTTTTCCGACAACCCTTTAACCACCTTTCTTCTCCTCTGGCCCAAGAAAGACCATCTGCGTTCAGGAAATAAAGGATAACAAAATCTTTTATACAAGGAAAGCATTCCATCCTGCCATGAATGCTTTATTGAAAGCGTTTCTGTCGCTCAAAGATCATGTAAAGAGGATTATCAGGGCTGTCGCCTGCTGTTAACTTGCATATGTGGTTGCGATCCATGGCCTTCTTCACTCTCAACATACAAAACACTACCTTTTTTTAATGAAATCAAGCAGTACATTTCATGTACTCGGTGACAGTAAAACATACACGTGCAGGCCTGCCAATCAGGGTAACATGCTGCTTGTTTTATAATGTGTTCACTTTAAACGAGCTCTAAGCTCAGTTTTCTATTAACTCGGAACGAGATACATTGACTCGCAGGAGGTGAGAATGACACCTGAATGTTCTTTTCACATTTGTACATGATACTTTTTATTACATTTGTTATTATATTTGTTGCGTTCATATTGTACCCAGTCAGGAGCCAGTACTGATAAAAACATTACAGAAATCGCATATAATGTGTCACGCTTTTTTTTTTATGTAGCTCTGACATCAAGTTGATGAGTTTGAAATATAAATGGTAACAACAATAGGAGCGCACAGTTTCTTAAAATAGGCTCTTCTTTCATTTTTTGTATTTTATTATTTCCTGACAAGTATGCCCACGGGAAGGGGGGGGCAGTCCGTGGATATGTGTGTCGTAGAGCTATGCAGTCTCCATGTACTTTACAAAATACATTATTGTTTATGTTCCTAGTCATTTATATTTTAACTAAATATCTCACAAACCTGCTTGTGTGTGCAGTGAATGTTGTGGCAACTATGAGGTTTGATTGGGTGTGATAGGGGGTCCTACTTACCCAGTGCTTAATTTGTAAAACAATAAGTGGAGAGGTCCAATGCTTTGCTTAAAAACCTACTGGCGGCACAATAGAATGCCCGTATGCCACCTAACCAGGCAGTGTAATGTTGATTCTACCTCCTGCCTCTTTAATGCACCACCACACAATCCCTGTCGCTTTATCTCACTTCCCGTCCTTCTTACCCCCTCTTTGTTTTTCTTACTCTTCGTCAAAATCTAATAAGGAAAAATATGTGCTGGTCCTCAAAAATAAGAGCAACTGGCTCAATTTTAGCACTAATTTTATATATGGTAGCAAAAGCTCTAGGTACTGTACTTCTACCATCCAATTGTACATTCACACACAGACACAGTTGAGAGTTTGCAAGATATATTTAATGCCACTTCCATGGCAACAACGAACGGCTGTCCAGACATCTTTTTAATATATCTTTAAAATCAAAAAGCCAGTCCTGGTATCCTTTGATGTGGGAGCATACTGGTTCTGGAGACCAACATGCTTCGAAAGAGTTCCTTGAACACACCCAACCCATTCTACAGAAAACACACTAAAATAATACTACCTATCAAAAGCAACATATGACCACATTTCCGAAGGTGAACAATTTCCTATAGTGCAAAAAGGTGTTTATTATTTTTATTGTCTAGCTCTTTAGTGGTCTTTTGTGAAGATGGAGGCTGTCATGTCTGGTGCTATGCTAGGCTGATCAGTTCTCTAAACTATCTACCCTGAAACCTCAATAATACCATTACTGAATGGAATTGTTACAGATGCAGTTCATTTTGGTACCTAGTTATTCGTCATAACATAGGAGTGAGGAATCGGCTGCTAATGGTATCAGCTTCCTTATCTAGGGGTTTGTTTCTTAGCAGTTACCAGGTTTTGGCTACAACAGTTTAAGGATAACTTTTCATAATGTCAATGAAAATAGGCAGCCTTGGACAACTTGCAGTCCGGCTGCTTTCTACAAAGTGCCATTTTAACACAGACAGCAGAAAATATGATCAGATTCACTGAAGGGCAAAAAAACAATAATCTAGCATTTTAGAAATATTCCTGGGGCACTGGGTATTAATAAGAGAATCTGAAAATCTACTGACGTGCCTACCCAATGGAGGTGGGTGCCAGGACACCAGCAAACACAACAGCATAAAAAGATCCACAGAGTGTGAAAGTCCCATAGCCAGCTTTGGCATATGTGCATAGATAGCAGGCCAGAAGGCACAGTACATTTTACTCAAAAGTTATCTAGACACATATTGGCTCATTCATGCATATCACCATCTCTTCTTAAAGGTCCTTGAACCATTTGGGGCTTTCTGGAACAACAAAAGAAACTTTGATAACTTCCATTCTAGACTGACACCTGGGCTACGCACAGAAACCTTTATCATTGTCTGTGTAAATAACTGCATATGTTACCGTCGCATTTCATTCACCAACAGAGGAAATAAGTCAGACTTAAGAGTAGTGAAATATAACAAGAGAGACCTCTTAGCTTTATTTGTTTTTCGCAGGGTAGAGTTTTGAGTTGGTCAGGAAGAGAGAAGTCTATCTGCACAGTTGCTAGGTAATATATTCGGACCGTTGCCAAGGAAAATCTCTATCTGCAAATGCCTGACACTGTCAGCAAAGGTTTCAATTGCTTGATCTTCCATTTTGGCTTATCATTTGTTGAAACTGGAAAATGGCAGCCTTGGTATGAATACAAACCCACTGTTGCTAGGCATTGATTCAGTTGCCAGGCGAAAATGGCCCGCATTAACCTGCCACAAACATCTAAATATTCTGATAGCAGAGCACTGCTGAAAGCACAGTCTTGGAAAATTGTCTGATGTCTGATTCCTCAACAAGCTTTTAACCGCAAAGTGATTGTATATTTACTCTACATTCCTTTTGTTTACATAAACTGGCCCAGCCATTTTGTCTGTTTTGCAAGCAGAAAAGGACAAATGAAATGACTGTCTAACTTAACAGTGATGACAACATTAAATGCATGTATTCTTCAGTAAGTGAATCTTAACTAGGCTTTCAAGAGCAATTCACCAGCAATATTGAAAGCACAGAGGCTGTTCAACGCTTGCAAACTAAGGCTACTCATCTCCAGGCTCTGCATGTTTGGCGTTCCTTTTCAGCTCTGAGCTTTAGATTACTGTATGTTGCTTGCTTTTACTCTAACTATTCTCTCATTTCTTCTCAGAGAGGTAGCAGCAGCAAAATATGAACATGCATAATAGTATGCTTGGAAAAGGGCAGTCACATTATTTCAATATCACACAGCAAGCGCTGTATAGTGGTATTTAATTACAGTGTGTTTCAATCGAAACCTAACAGGCATTTTTAACAAGCACACTAGTTAGAATAGCTTTATAATAATTTGCATAATATTATCTCAGATGCTTTGAACTATAATATTGTTTTTTTAACAGGTTTTTCTAGTTATTTGCATGGATCACTCGGCTGCAATACAATAGATAAACCCAGCTGCGCAACTAGACCCGAACTTCGGGGGAGTGCTAGTACATCAAGTGGCAGTGATGAGGCGACCACTTCACATAATGCAGGAAGAGACATTCTCAGAGTCAGTATAAGAGCATGCATTGCCAATATGTCTGCCTTTAATGTGCTAACAGATGCAAACAACATTTGTGCATGCCTGTTTTCACACACACATTGAAAGCCAGATCTAATGCCTTTGACAATAATTTCCACTCAGACATTAAGCACTGCTGGAGATTTTAGAGTGTCCACGAGATCTGCAAGTATCAGATGTCTGCAAGATGTTTTGTACTAACGAATCTTGTGCATATGAGCATGTCTGACATACAGAAAATAAAGCATTTTTGTAAAAGTGTATTTCCTTACTAAACGCAACATGAGATGCATATATACAAATGTTCCCAGGAACAAAAAGATGAGCGGGTTCTCCGATAAACGCAAGAATGTGCTCCCTCAGAGATCGAGAAGGAGACTTATCTGAACCCTATTAAAGGTGTGGTACATTTACTAGGATAAAAAAAAATATATAGTGCTTCTATGCGAATGTCAAAAAAGGAGGGATGTTCACAAAGACTCCACTCACAGAGTGGAATAAGCAGGATAATGTTACAATGTAAAATATATCCCCATATATATTGTTTTAGCACAAACGTAGCTGGGGATCAACAGAGTGTTGTATATTATAGATAGTGATGGAACTGAAGCAAGACTACATACATAAAATAGGGGCCTAAATCTTTGAATAACACACTATTACACACAATTACACAATCATCACAGATTAGGTGATTTGCTCAGACCTGCTCAATTTTCAGTCAATATCTAAGCTGCATTCCAAGCCAGGTTCCCAAGGTCAGTTAAGGGCTTATTCCAAGTTTGGCAGTCTTTAGACCATTAAACTCACAGTGGTGGTCAGACTGCCGCACTTCTGGTGGTCCAAATACCAGATTACAACCTTGGCAGGCGGACCACCAGGAGACCACCACCATCGCCAGGATCATGGATCCCAATGGTTTGGCGGTGGTCGGAATCGTGGTCTGCCATGGTGGTGCCCACGGCAGCTCAACTTTCCGCCAGCTTTTCCATGGAGGTTTTACTGCCATGGAAAGGCTGGTGAAAAGCCAGTGCTGGCGGCCACAAGGGGCCCCTACACTGCCCATGGGCCCCCTGCCAGCACCCTCGGAATGCATAGTGTCTGCTATGGAGATAGTGTGCAATCCGAGGGTGCTGGTATGCCATGGCATTTGCCTCAACTCCGTTAAGGGAGCCGAGGCCAATGCCGTGGCACTGCTTCCGCCAGGCTGACTGGTGGAAATGTCATAATGTGACAGGGGTGAGGCCACTGGTATGATGGCAGGCTCACCCCTACGGTTTTGGCAGTCCAGCAGTCAGACGTCCAAAGACATAATGAGACCCTTA
Organism: Pleurodeles waltl; assembly: GCF_031143425.1. Taxonomy (NCBI): domain Eukaryota; kingdom Metazoa; phylum Chordata; class Amphibia; order Caudata; family Salamandridae; genus Pleurodeles; species Pleurodeles waltl. The sequence continues at coordinate 919,484,845 of NC_090436.1, forward strand.
GTCACTGCTCCACTTCTTCTTCCTAGTTGGTGTAATAAACATTCAAAAGAAGGTTTAGTTGAAAATGCTCCAAACGTTTACCTTCACAAATCCTTCAGAATGATTATAATTTTCTGATATTATATGCTGACTACGGAGTATACTGAATGCAAATTGTAGAATTCACACTTTAATTACATTGTCTCTTGTTTAAGGTCCAAGTTTATCTATGTGCATATACAATTTGAGTTGAAGTGTAACATGTTATTTAACATAAATATTTACATATTTCTCAACGACGTAATGATTTATTAATAGTGATATATCTCCAGTGTACCCATCAGGATGGATCAGAGATTGTGCTTCAGATGATGAGTACATCTCTTTTTTACTGTGGTATTAGTATAAAATAGTATACAAAGAGTTGATTAATCTTGTTCTCATCTTTGAACCTTCAGTGTTTTTCTGGACATGGCTATGCACTGCTATGACCCGAAAGTGCCAGTGTTGCAAATTACAACTAGTAAAGCCAGTTTCTTTTTAAAAGCAGCATGATAAATATCTTTAAAAAATATAGACACATGCCTAGACCAAACTTGCACTCTGTCACATTATATTTTTGTCCCAATGAAAGAGGGATGGCTAAAGATGCCAAAATAAAAATGTGTGCATGCTGCACCAGAAATTAATTAATGTAATTAATGTTGTCAGTCATATCTATGAAGAAGCTGAAGCTGTGTAAAAATGACATTATATCTTGTTATGGTGAGCATGCACAGTAGAAGACACTGGTGCAGGATTAGTTTGAGAGATTTGAGGATAACCAGAGGAGACCTGGGCATAGACTGTGCACGTGGGAGGGTGTTAGAATGCCCATGATCCTGCTTCCCTCTTACAGGGGGAATCCTGTAGCTCTAGCACCACTAGCCAGTGATGAGATCATGGTCCTCCTCCTGAACAGATCCCTAATGATCTCTTGCAGGGATATCAACGGTGTAGCTAGCAGAGTGCTTAGATCTTTTGATTGCTTTGGCAACCATGATTGCAGCCTGAGGCTACTGGAGGAAATCCCTTTTCCCTTGTCCTTGAAGATGGCCTGCTCTCACAGGCTTTATTCTTCCGACATCCATCGGCTCAATTTAGGGTTTGCTAATAAGCCTGGAGAGGGGATAGCAGAAGGACTGACAGCTGGATCACCAGAGGATGACAGCATTGTTCATGATGGCCTGAAGAAACAGGGCACTCATATGAGTTATATCCATTGACAACAGTATTCAGAGTGACAGCAGCAGGAGCTGACAATATATGATAGCAGCAGCACTTGCTTGCAGTGACATAGGCATGCGCTGCAGTACATAGCAGCGTTAAGACATGCGAGCATGTAAAGTAATACTAAGAGCCTGATTTAGAACTCTGCGGATGGGTTACTCCCGTAGATATCCTGTCTGTCGAAATCTAAATCCCACACAATATAATACAATTTTAATTTTGGCAGATGGGATATCTGTCACCGTTGTGATGGACTAACTTGTCCACTGAGTTTTAAATCAGGGGCTAAGTGACTGCAGCAAGGCTTCAGGATATGAAAAAGTAGGAGTTGTCGTAACAGTAGGACTCAATGTGACTGCTTCAGAACTTTCAGGATATTTCAGAAACATCTCTAACAGCATCTTAAATAAATGAATGTGCCTACACAACAACTGGCAGAATGCCACCACAGTCACAATTGCATTAGCACTTACATTTTCACCAACATGTCCATTTCAAACGATTTAGCACCTGCTCCAAAGAACTGTGTGTAACCTACATCTTCTGATATACAGGTTCGGTCAGTGATAATGGTTTGCACTACAGCTGTCAAGTTGTGTCTGTTTTAAATGGATGATGAGCTTCCACTGCTGCTGCTTACTGTGAACAAGGGAACCATAATAGTGCTGTCAAAGAGTATCTGTTCTATGAGGAAACAAAGCTTGCATTTTAGAGGCCGATATGTAGTGAAGCTTACATTGCTGCTGCCTAGGACATACATGTTCTGTAGGGAAGTTTGCACTGCTATCACCTAAGTGGCTAATGTTCTATAAGCAAGCAAAACTTGTGCCACCACTGTCCCACTGTTTCTTGTTCTATGAGAGAGGGATATGTTTCTACTGATGCTCAACTTCTACCTTTTTTCACAATTGCTGCCATTTTTGTACCTCCTGTGTTTAACAGCACCTTCTGCTGCCACATGCACAGTACCTATTCTTTGTGCTAGGGATGCTACTAATGTCATGGTGTGCTTGTGGTATGTATTAGTGATCCTAATAATAGTTTACCTTTCCAGTAGCCAAAAAAATGGTTTGTCAGTATTTATTTTTAAATGTGATCTTAATAAAAGACTGAACTCGCTGAACTATGCAAAAGTTTAATACTTCCTGTCCCATGCCAAACAGTTTCAAAATTGACTGTACCCCCTTCTATAATTCTACAACATGTCTGCCAAGTGACTATGTGGGTGCCCAGCACTTAGTTTGTTAAACAAACATAAGGGCTTCTAACCAAAACATTTCTTGGTATCTGCAACATCCACACCATGCAGTAGCATCGCCCATACACAAGGTGACAGTCAGACATCTGGTAAAAAACAGGGCAACTGTAATAGGCAAAATGTGCAGTAAAGTTTGTGCTAGTATCAATGTTAGCTGCTTGTTCACATGCCACTCACTCTCCTCTTTCCCATTTCAGTCACATTCTCCTTTCATTTATTTTTCCTCTCTTTCTTCCCTCCATATTCTCTCACCCTTTCTCTCTCTTCTTTAACACTATTCTCTACCTTGTCTCTTTCTGTCACTCTTCCTCCACAATATATTTTTTTCAGTCCCTTCCCTCTCACTATCATCCTCTCTCCAACCTTTTCCTCAGGACTATCTATCAGAGACAGGCCATGTCAGAGACTAACCTGGGTAAGAGGCCTGTGGTAGTGCGACAGATTAGAAGCTGGTCATCGGTATCTCATTCCCCACAGAAATTAAATGTTTACAGTTTATTAATTAATATTGAAAGAGCTGAACTCTGCCTGTAAACTAGCTCATGGGTCATTCTGCCACAAAAGTGGCGGTTATTCTGTCCACCATATTACAGTTTACATAGGATATAATTGAATTGTAATACAGCAGATATCCATCACGTTTGTGACACAGTAAGCCCATCTGCCAAACTCTAAATCAGGCTCTTAGTATCGCTGTGTCTAAAACAATTATGTGACCTTGTGTAATGTAACTGGTGCTCATGTAAAGCACCCCATGACTTTCAGGACACGTTTGTGCTCTACTAAACTGCAAAAATAAATCAACTCAATCTGTGAATGGAATCAGCTCTACATGAGGATAGGACCTGTTTATGAGTCCCACTCTCTCTGCATGCACAGGAACTAATTTACTGTGTGCAAGAACTCATTTATGTCTTCTAGGTATTCCGTGACATTTCTAGAAGTGCAAATTACATCAGTTTTGGGTTCATCTCCTTAATTATATGAGCACTAATTATATGCCTGATCCCAGGCAGTCTTGAACCTTTGATTGTTACGTTGTGCAGCAACCCCTCTAGATATATCATGCTTTGGATGAGTTCACCTTGTCAAGTTCTAAGTAGGTGCCAACATTTTTTCCTGAGGGACCAAATCACATTTTCATGGTGCTAGTGCGTTGAGGGCCAGTACAGTGGGTAACCCTGATTTTGCGAAGTTTCAGACAAAACATTTTGTTCACGTGTGTTTTGGAAAATAAATACTGGCTGAGAATGTTTAATTCTCAAAACTATGGGGCATATTTAAGGTACTTTCCTTGCGCCCCTTAGCGTCCCCCTACCGCCACTATGTGTGCGCCGTATCTAAGTTACAGAGCACAATAGCGCAGGGTAGGGGGCAATAGCGTAATTTTTCATGATGCTGTTAATTTACTCTGCAGGAATAGCAACAAAATATTCGCACTACTCCTGCAGAGTACATAGGGGCCAATTATAAATAATGGAACCCCCCTTTTAATGACTGCTCTGAGCAGGCGTTAAATGTGCCGCTAAAAATGACCCAAGGTAATCTGTTAGATTTCCTTGCAACATTTTTTCAGCCCCCCTAATGGGGGAACATGCCCTTTGCATACATTATGCCTGGAACAGGCATAATGTTGCACAAGGGTTACAAAGTGGCAAAATACATGCATTGCGCCAGTTCGGAAAAATGGCGCGAGGATTCTGGCCTCATTGGGCCATGTTAGCATCAAAAATAATGACACTAATGTGGCGTAAGGTGGCGCTAAGGGCTTACATATATGACCCTAAGATGGTGGTTTCAGGCTACTTAATTGCTTAGATGCTGGGATTTGGAGTGTGGCTGTTTCAGTATACTCACCCAGATGTCATCCCTGCTCAACCTCTCTGATGCCCTCACCTATGTAAAATGTGACCTCTTGTCTCTGGCACTAAGCTTGAGCTTTAAAATCCCCTCTTAAGACAGACATTCAAAAGAGGGGAGACATTTGGAGTGTGTCTCAGAAGAAGGTGCATTAGAGCTCAAGAATACAGTTACTGGTTTGAAATTGACATAAGATAGTAGAAGGCAGGGGCAGCACCAGCTGACTGCAAAAGTGGGTCAGCTTGAGAGACAGCAAGGCCCAGAGGTTGCACACTCAAAGTGAGCCTTTGAAATGTGTCTGTGTGTTGGATTTGGAGCTGGGCACCCTTTGTACTACATTTTCCAACCATCAACTACCACTTGCAGAGATGGAAAGGAGGCCTGTCCCCCGCCCCACAACAGTAGTCCCCCTGCTCCAAGCCCTAAACCTGTCCCCGCCCACAAAACAAACCCTAAACCAGGACCCCCTAAGCCCCACCCTCAGCCCTAAAATCAACCCCCCACACCAAGCCTGAAAACTGTTCTCTGCCCCAAAAGAGTATTCACCACGCTCAAAGCCCTAAACCTGCCCCCCACCCTGGACCCTAAACCAGTATTCCTTTACCCCCTACCCTGAGCCCTAAAATCGTCTCCCCTCCCCAACACAGTATTCCCCGCTACCCAAACCCTAAAACAGGTCCCCACCCAGCCCAATCCCCCTTGCCTCACTCATGAAATGAAGAGTCAGCTCCTCTGGGGTGGGGCGCAGGTCGTTTTGAGGAAACAGAAGAATCTCAAAATGTTCTCTAACGATGCCAATAGCCTTTGCCATCGTTACCACGCATAGCCATTGCCATGCATACCATTACAAGATAATTTGTTGTAATGGTATGCGTGGCAAAGGCTATTCGTGATAATGACGCATGTGTTGTATTGCATGCGTGGTAAAGGCTAGTCAGAGAACGAGCCGCATTGTAATGGCTGTTTCCTGTTGCATTACTCTTTCACTTACATTCATTATCACATCAACTACTTATGTGCTGCGCAGGTCGGGGAGTTTATAATCAATGACCGTGAACTTCACAAGTTCAAATCAGCTTTCATTTTAAACAGAGTTCAAAGCGAAGGTTTATTAGCCAACGAGGGTTGACATACAGCCGAAATTACAGCCAATAGAGTGAGGGCCTGTGCTCAGGGAGGAGGTGTCTTGTGGCTTTCTGTTGTGGAGACTGGCTGATTTCGTTTTACAAACTTTATAGAGATAACAAATATGTAGCGGTATCCTCAGATAACAGTACAGATGGCAATCTCACACTAGTGTTCCCAATTCTTAACTATGTGGTTTTCTACGTCAAGTGAGTCACACAATCTTTCAGTCCATTCCCCATATAAAAAAAATAAAAAAAAAGATTTTGCATGGCTCTCTCTGCTTTCTATTCTACCGGCGACCAACTGTTTCCATTTGTTTTATTCAACAACATTAGTATGGCATTCGGCACAAGTGTGTCTGGGGTGTCTAGGGGTGAATGGAGTTGTGAGAGGGAATGCTTCTTTAATCTCCAATCTCCCTGCTGGTGCAGGAGGCCAGGTGAAGGGCACATAGGGCTGAAAGCCCCACCAGCTATGCCAAGCCAGATACACTTGCTTGAGGAGCTGTGACTTAGCTCAGAACTTGACCATCGGCATCCATGACAGCCATCTATGACAGCCTTAGTCTCATGAACTGTAGGCTACTGCTCCATCCCAGTCAGTGGACTCCACCCAGCCCAGCTGAAAAATTCGGTAGATGCTCAACAAAGCTGGTCAGGCTGGTAGACACACTCTCTATGCACTTCTATACTGGCAGCCTAGTCTGGTGAGTCATATAGTCTCTGTTTTGTAGAATCGTAGTTATGTTAGTAGTATTAGAACATTGGAATGCTGGGGGCTCCATTGAAAACAATGGAGTGCTGCGGGCTTTTACTGGCCGGTAAAAGCCCGCAGCGCCAACATTCCAATGTTCGCTTTGTTCACAGCAGCAGCTGTGAACAAAGCCTCACGGAGCCCGAGGGGATTTTAATCCCCTCGGGCTCCGTGAATTATTTTTTTTTTAATAGAACATTCTGCCCTGAGTGGCAGAATGTTCTAATAGCCTTAGAACCCGCCGTAGCGGGCTCTACCGGCTATTAAAGTCCCTCTCCCTTGTTAAATGCCCTCGCCTTCAGCTCGGGCATTTAACGCGGGGAGCGGGCCTTTAATAGCCGGTAGAGCCCGCTACGGCGGGTTCTAAGGCTATATTAGAACATTGGAATGTTGGCAGCTCCACTGAAAACAATGGAGTGCTCCGGGATTTTACTGGCTGGTAAAATCCTGCAGCGCCAACATTCCAATCTTCTTTGTTCATAGCAGCAGCTGTGAACAAAGCCTCACGGAGCCTGAGGGGATTTTAATCCCCTCGGACTCTGTGAGGACTTTGTTTTATTTAGGTAAACATTCTGCCGCCTAATGGCAGAATGTTCTAATAGTCTTAGAACCCGCTGTAGCCGGCTCTACCGGCTATTAAAGGCCCTCTCCCTTGTTAAAGGCCCTTGCCTTCGGCTCGGGCCTTTAACGTGGTAGCGGGCCTTTAATAGCCAGTAGAGCCCTCTACGGCGGTTTCTAAGGCTATAGTAGCATACAGACACTGCTTTACTGTGACAAACAGCAGCAATCATAGAAGAAATTCTCGCTGAGCAATGATGAAAATGTTCTTAGTTCTGTAGCAGGTGTGACACATGACTTGTTCAACAGTTCTTGCGTTTTCGTCTACATCACATTACTTGCTTGTATTTTTTCAATTCCATAATTATGTTGAAACGGTTCGTTTGCATCTCATCAGAATCGTGACTTACATTCACACATGTTTAGAATGATCTCAGTGGTGTTATTACTGAAATGCCTCACAATAAATCTTATTTGCGTAATGCAAAGTATACTACATTTTGCTGTCTACACAAATCGAAATGCTCTTCTTTATGATTCCTAATTTCTATATCAGTAGTGTTTCCTACTTGTAATATTAGTAGTGTTTCAAACACCTGATCTCTCTGCAGCATTTGCATTAACAATAGTAAGTCCTCTCCCTCAACTTCCAGTTAGGATACGTTATGCTGGCAACTAAGAGCATGTTTTTCTAAGTTAATTTATAGTTCATATGCACACAAATGCATTTCACTGGTTTTGAAGCAGTTTCCAAATATTTTTACAGCTTCTTAGTGCTCACATAGGTTTAATTTCTGATATTAATCTATTTTCATGCACTTCATTGCTCAGTTTTAATCTCGAGATCGAGTCACTCTATGTGACACAGATGTCTCAGTTGAATGTCACTCATAAGGACACTGAAACCATGGAAATATCACACCTATACCTTCTGAAAATGTGGCAGTCATCCTGGACCCAAGTCTAGGCATATCTGGCCCACTTAGGGCATCACGCTGTAGTATACCAAAAAAAAAGATGGATGGAACACTTGAATTAATCTCAGCTACTGCTAATTACTTGGATCCGCATTCCAGCCAATTACTATTTTGCACACCAAGCCACCTCAGAATGAACCCAGCCGTATGCAAATCAGTGTTCACCCTGCTCCAATGGGTGCAGTCCAGCTCGAACTGCTATGCCAGGTCCACCCTGAACCGGAATAAAAGCAATACAGGGCAGAGGAGCTGATGCACATGCCAATCTATCTCCTGAAAAAACCTTGGTTCCCTGGGGAGCAGTGAGCATAGTCATGTCTGTACAGTCAGGTCCAGCAGCAGTGAGAACAAGAATAGGCAAAGCCAATGGTGCTGGCAAGCGTGCCAATGGTTTGTTTCGTTTGTGAATGCTTTTGCAAAATGTTATCTTAAAAAGCATTCAGAGATAGCAAGCAAATGTGCACACATGGAAGTGCATGGGTGATGCTTTTGAAATTGTTTTCCAAAACCACTGAAAAAACAACAAGGATGAGTGCAATGTTCAGATGTGATGGTACACAATTCGCCTGGCAGCAAGCTTGAGGGATCTGCAGGGCCCTCACCAAAGGGAAAGGAGAAATATAAGCAAAAAGCACACATTGTTGTAGTCGTCTCTAGCTCTAAAGGGGACTACTTTTTGGGCGGATGTGCACGGGGTGCAGCAGTGAAATGCCGTGACTCACAGCCAGGTAAGCCAACAGCTGAATTGGGAGATCCTGTGTGTTATGGTGTATACTGAGGTGAAAAGAAACAAAATGTGAATGACACTAAAGCAGACCAATGGATGAAGAGGGCTGACTTGAAGCTTCTATATTGTAAGTATGCATATACATATATCTTTTGAAATCATAACTAGCTATGTCTACACTGTACAGGTTAAATGATGGAAGATGCTTCGAGATGAAGGGGGGACAATAGAGAGATTTAAACGGTTATAATTGGGGAGAACCTGACTGTGGTTACAGCCAAACATGCATTTCCGTCCTTCAAAGTTAGGAGAACACCTGACGGCCCTTGTGTTATGGAAGCTTATGTCTGTAGGCTTAGCTGTGACTGACACTTTATTTCCTCAGTACACCACAATCTATTTTCCGCCTCACTAAGCTTATAAAACTCTGCATAAATTCTCTCTCTCGGCCTGTTCTGTAATCCTGTAAACACATTGTCTTCCTGTTCATTCCTTCATCACAGCTGTTTGGTCTTAAAAACAACACTATTTGTGTTGAAAAATAAGGATTAGAAATATGTGAAAAAAATTGAAAATCGCTGTCTTTTTTGCAGCGCTTTGAAAAAGAAAAAGAGAGAGAACAAGAAAAAGAGAAGGCTCTGAGGTTGTAAGTTTAAAAGAAAGGATACATGCACATATATCAGTTTCCAGATAATTTATGTGGGAGAAGCCAAAGAAAGTGTCATAGAAATACACTGATTAAGATTCAGAATGTGCATCTGTAAGGTACAATCTTGACTATGCTGTTAGAGAAGGGATTGCATATGATTGCCCCACTGTTGTGTAATTTTACACGGGGTGCTTGTGCAAACGCATTTTCACTACTGGACAGCTTCAAAAGCACTATTTTTCAGCACAGTGATTAGTGCAAATGCAAAATAGCTATGCAACGTCAATGTAACCTACTTCTTAGTATGTAACAGAGACATCAGTAGAAACAACAGCGAGGGAGACAGAGAAGCATCTTTAAGGCAAGTGAAGGACTCTGTATTTGATACAGACAGGGAGGCCGCCCATATGTTGATGTGAGTGTGTATCTATTAAGAAGAAGGGGGCGAGTGCACTTGTGTGATGAAAAGAGAAAAAGGGCAGAGCACCCGTTGTGTCTGTCTATGAGGAAGTCTCAGAGATGTTATGTGTGTTTTATGTACCTGCTTTGGAGAGAGAAGTGTCTGTGATTACAGTGATAAAACAAAATAGAGAATGAGTAGCGCTCTTGAGCCAGTCATCCTATGTGTGTGTCTGCCAGTCTGATCGAGAAATTAAGCTAAAGGAAGACTGAAGGAGAACAGCAAGTAGATGGCGTGCCTTATCTTCGACAAGGATAACACACTCCAAAGATTTCCATCAGTAAACATACTTTCAACTCCTAGTGAGATCAATTTATCCAGCAAGACTGGAGTAATTTGTTTTTTATTGTTTTGATCATGCATTAAACAGAAAACATGCTGGGGACTGTAATCGGGACATGGGCAAATTAATTATATTAACATATTCTGCTTGCAGCGTTCATATTTTACGTCTATTTCTGATTCTCTATATGCATTTTACACTTCCCTGATCTGAAAAACAAAGCCTTTTTTAATTCCAACGAAAAGGAACATTTGTAACGTGACTGAATTACCAGTGCTTCAGGAATTTAAAATGGAAGCTTATCTTCTTGCTGATAAGTTCTCTCTGTGGCATGAAGAGACCTACACATTTTGAACTTTCTGCTTTCTGAGGCTATTAGTGGTTATTTTGCAAAATCCATAGTGGGTGCTGTGGACACCGGTTGCCTCAGGTATTACTGTTTACTGATTGGATAACCAATTAATTCCCTTTCTGCTGTTCACAGTCCAAGAGTGGCTAGACCAAGCAATCATGGCTTTCTGCAGGTGGTGGTAAAAGGTTTGGATGCTTTTGACAGTGTGATGACACTCCTAACTCAGTCCACAGCTATAGCTGTGCCTTTGAAAAATAGTAGACCACTGTTTGGAGACAGATAATGTAAGGCTGTTAAAAAATGAATTACAGCACCCAAATAGTTCTGACCACCTTCTGTGGCAGAAATAAAACCCAAAATAGGATTAATATTGCGGCAGCAACAATATTCTAAGAATCATCCCAATCCGCACATAATGTTGCCATAATAGGGCCACATGTACAAAGATCCGGATTTGCGATTCACAAAACCTAATGTACAACAGTGTACTTTACATTGTTTGCGATTCCCAATGGGGCCGCAAATAACCTACCTCATGAATATTCATGGGGTAGGTTGCAATTTGCGACCTCATTGGGAATGGCCACCCTCACAGTGATGGTGGTCTGCTGAAGACAGCAGACCACCATATCTGTGACGATTGCCTTTAAATAAAGCAGTTTTTTTTTAAATGCAGCCCGTTTCCATAAAGGAAAACAAGATGCATTTCAAAAACAAAAATGAAAAGGTCTGTGGGACCTGCTCTGAAAAATATTTTCCCGTTCCCGTTTGTGAATGGGTTAGCGCCAGTTTGAAACTGGTGCTAACTGCGATTGTTTTGCGACCGCATTCGCGGTCACAAAACAATCATACATACTGTTGGACCTGGCCCTTTTACAGGGTCATTCCCCAGACTTTTTGCTTTTGCCTCCTTATTTTTCTGACCTTTGTTGGCTGACGTTTTGACTCTGAGCACTTTTTCACTGCTAACCAGTGCTAAAGTGCATGTGCTTTCTCTTACAAATTTGGTATGATTGGATTATACCTGATTGCCATATTAAATTTACCTATAAGTCCCTTGTAAAGTGGTATCCCTATACCCAGGGCCTGTAAATTAAATGCTACTAGTGGGCCTGCAGCGCGGCTTGCGCCACCCACTGAAGTAGCCTGTCAAACCTATCTCAGGCCTGCTAGCGCAGAGCCTGTGTGCGCAGTTTCCTGCCACAGGGACCTGGCATCTAAATTTAATTGCCAAGCCCAGAACTCCCCTTTTTACTACCTGTAAGTCACCCCTAAGGTTTGCCCTAGCTAGCTCTTTGGGCAGGGTGCCATGTATGTAGAAGACAGGACATATGCCATGTTGCATGGCCTGTCCTGGTAGTGACAAACAGCCTAACTTGGTGTCTCACTGCTGTGAGTGCTGCCCTCTCATAGGATTGCATTGGAAATGCCCTGCCTTATGTGTAAGGGGTATTGTCTGATTTATGAGGGGTAGCGTAGGCATGTTTGGTATGGTTGTGACAGTGGTAAGAAATTATGCTTACTGGTGTAGGTGTATTTTTTATTACTATCACAGAAATGCCACTTCTAGAAAGTGCACATTTATCTGTGCTTATAACTTTGGTGTTTTGCAGCTTGTCTCCAATCAACGTCTGGGCAGACTGACAGTTGGGGCTTTGTGCATACTTCTCAGACAGCCTGTACACAGGGAGGGTGGAGGTGTCACTGAGGTGCATCTACATATTGTAAAGCCTTCCTGGGCTGAGAGAAGGGAGAGGCGGGGCACACCTGCATTTGTAAAGACTGTGCCCTGGCCTCACACAATAGGTTTGTTAACCCCCCACTGATGTTTGGAGCCTGTTCTGAAAGGAGAGAGGGGGCACTCCCAGAATCAGTTGTAACTGGCTGGAACCTCCTCTCCCTACCATTGAAAAACACTGTAAGAACTGACTATAAGTACAGGGGAATTTTCCCCACAATTTGAACATTCTTGGAACCGGAAACTGGACACAGAACGCTGATGAATGGACTCACCAGGAAACCACCTTGGACTGCTGCTGTGGTGCTGACCTGTGACCTGCGTGGTCACTAGGAGGAACTGCCACTATCTGCACCCCTTGTGCTGGTCTGTAGTTGGGCCCCCCCGCCCTGTGCTCCTTGGGCTCCTGATTGCTCCCAGGGGCAGGGTGCTGTGCCCCTGACCCCTGCACCGATCTCTTCAGCATTTTCTTAGCGCTTTGGGAAAAGTGCTTTTCCCTTGAAATAGCTGGGAAATCTCACCGCCGCAGCCCGGGCTTTAACTTTGCCCTGAGCGCTCTAAAAGCGCTTTGCCTTTGCCCCAGGACACCGCCGCAGCACGGGGCTCAAATCTCCTTTCAGCGCTTGGGAAGCGCTTTATTTATCCCCACGAAGTCACCGTCGCAGCCTGGGTTGCTGGGCTCTAATCAGCGCGAGATCCGCGCTACACCCAGTGCTCCAGGGGCACGAAGACACTTCACTTGGAGCCGGCGCGCTCCTAGCGGTGCCCCCGGGGCACCGTCCGCTCCTAGGAGCGCCCCTGGTGCACCAGCCACCTTCGTCCCTACAGGGGCTTGGGAGCGGCTTCCCCTGACTCGCACACCACATCGGGTGCGGGCAAGTCTTTCCCTAGGCCCCCGGAGGGGTACGAGCTACCTTCCGTCGTGAGGCAGGACTCGGGGAAGGCGCGGGGAGCGCCCCCCTTCCCCAGTCACTGCGCCAGGAGAGGGACTAACTTCGGGCAATTTGTTTTCCTGGTACAATCGGGAAGGGAGCACAAAGGTCTCTTCCTGCCTGTCTTTTCGGTCGCTGGGCCACGCCCGGCCCCACCCCACGGACAGGGTGTGAGGGGGCTGAGGCAGGCCCCCACAAGGCTCACGGGTCCCCGGGGGGGCCCCGTTCTACCCTCCCAGGAGCAAGGGGGCTGTACGCCCTTCCCCTCACCAACAGACACCGCGTGGCCCCCGTGGTCTACCAAGGAGCACCGGGGGCCCCGTGTACATCTCTAGGCACTGGAAGTGCCTTTTCCACCAGCAAGCAGGTACTCTTTAGAAAATCTAGGCTCTAGGAGCCTAATACAAACTTACAGATGTTTGCTATTTCCTACCTGTTTACTGGTGATACATATATGTGCTAATGTTCCTTTTCTAGGCATGTCTAGCTGTTATGTATGTATATGACTTGTGGTATATTCTCTAATGTACCTTTCATGGGTATTTAGGAATTGTTCATGACAAAGTGCATATACCTTTTACTATAATTCCTGACTACTGCTTATGTTGCAGAATCCTGAGTATTTATGTGTTCTAATGTGACAACTGCATATTCTTGCAGAGTATTAGTAACTTGTGTAACCCTCTGACAACTGCTAAGGTAGCAGGGTATTACTTACGTGTAATGTTGGTCTAATTATGTTTTGTGCAATACAGATTATTTTTACATAGCTCAGTGTTGTGTTTACTTTGTGGTGTACATTTTGCGTCACGTGTGTTGTGTGTTGTGCAAACGCTTTACACATTGCCTCCAGGTTAAGCTTGACTGCTCGTGCCAAGCTACCAAGGGGGTGAGCAGGGGTTATCTTGGACGTGTAACTCCCAAGCCCTGACTAGAGTGGGTAGGTTCTGCCTGGCTGAGGTGCATACCCTAGCCAACCAGAAACCCCATTTCTAACACATACCATTTGGATTCGGTATTAGGAAGGGATGCCCTTGACACGCCCCTTCCTAATATCGAATTGCAAAACCCAAACTGAGATTGGATAACAAGTTCCAGAATCAGAGTTTGGGCTTTGTACATCCCAAAAAGCATTTTTTTAGTCGCAAACAGGCCGAATCTGCGAATTGGCCCATTTGCGACTTGAAAAATGCTTCATACATCTGGCCCATAAACATTATTTAAGAGTTGATATTGCACTGCAGCATGATCCAGAGAATGATAATTGGTGGAATGTTATATTTATATGGTGCACATATGCATGCAGAATGTGGATATACTGTATTCTCCATTCTAGTGGGGGAGTAGGGTCCTGGGAAGTTTGGCGAGGAGTTTGGCAGAAGTAACTGAACATACACTTGAATTCATGGAATTGACCTGCAGAGTGTATTCGTCTCCAGTTCAAAGTAATGTTTGTGGGAAAAAGTCATGCTAAGTTCAGTTTTGTCACCTTTGTCAATCAGTAAGGATCACAGTTTCCTGAACATGTCCACGCAGTGGGGCAAGGAGGAGTCACAAACATGTCAAATTAATGTAGTTTCTAAGGGAGACAGCTCAAAGCTTCTTTAGTAGTATTTCAGAGCTTCCCAGGAAGACCTCAGCACAGAAACAAAAGAGGATCTATTGTTACCCTTCGGCCATCAGTTGTCCCTCGTGGCACCATGTTTTACAAACGTGAGAGCATGCATGTTCAAAGTCCTTGAAGCTTATTGGTTAGCAAAGCTGATGTAGTGATTATGACAAATGGCTTTGATTGGCCATTTTTCTTAAAACAGAGTTCTCACTTCACAAGGAATAAATGTGGATTATCACACCCGTTCTCAGATGTCTTAGTGTGTTTTGTAAAGCAAAACAACCGAAAGGGTGGTACATCTAATGATTCAGCATAAAGGGTAATCCCCAAATTCGTTCTGCAATTAATGTGTCCTTATGCACAGCACATTCAGTTATGCTATACAGATGCCACATGTCACACCCCACCACAAACATTTATCAGGGCAGGCAGGAATCCCATTGTGAAGGTCTGAACAGATGATCAATTAGAAAGTCAGTAGTCCCTATCACAGATGCATAAATAGAAAGGCATTTCAACTTGCACTGCACAGTTTACTGGAGGCACCTTTCATTCTTCCCATTGCTTTGCAAAAGTGCTAGAGCCTCCCTCTACTGTAATGATCATATATTTTTGGTGCATCTCAGTTAACAAGACATTGGTGAATCCCAGCAAATCAGAGATTCGTGCTCTGCCGAAAATTCAACCCACTTGGGAATCATCTTCATTAGTCTACATATTGCTGAGTTCACTGAGGCACAAGCAGCCAGTTCAATCCGAAATTTTGATAAATGGACATGCTTGAAAAGATATTCTCATTGCTAGGAGATACAAATCCCTACATAATCAAACGGTGAATATGAGTAGCGATACCAAGAGATTATCAAGCCACTTTGATCCTATTCAAGTAGACATGGTCTGAAAGTGGAAAGAGTTTTCTTAACATATGGTTGAAGAGAAGTTTTTCGAATTGTTCAGAACTTCCTACATTGGACAGCAGCTCTTTTCGGAGCTGGAGAGTAGCTTGCAGCAATATCTGTTGTTTTGCTTTTGGATCTAGACTATATTGGAAGTTTGGCAGCGATCATTAGAGGGATACCAGAAGTATGGATAAAGGATTGAGAGAAATACTTGATCTGGACTAAAGTGTCAGATCAGGCATAATGTATGATCTGCAGGTTGGTGGAGTTAGGATGCTTGTGGCATTATCATGAACCTACTGTAGCTCATTGAGGTATTTAGGGCCAGATGTAGCAAAGGGTTTTTCCCATTCTGTGTCAATGGGAAAATGTGTTCGTACATATGGCCCTTAGTGTTATCCTAAATGGGAGACATTGGCTAAGTAAAGACAGTAGCCAACGGCTGTTAAATAACTGTTACCATTTGGCCAATGATTATTCTATAGAGGATATTTTTACCAATCTAATTAGCCCTGAGCATATTAATGGTGGTCAGATACGAAGCACCTGAGCTGAGTTTAGGTTTTACATATGTTTGAGAGTTTAGGGAAGTTTGTGTGAACATTTGCCCTTCTTTAAGGTTGCGGAGCCTTTTTTTATTGCATCACTTGCTAGTGTGGGTCCATTCCAGCACACACGGAATGCTATAACATGGTTTCAACATACTTTATTTGTGCATATCTTTTGTTTTAGACATTCAAATACTTCGCTTAAAACTGAACATGCTTTTTAAAAGTCAAATAAAGGACTGGCAGGTAAGCAGCCTCAACTTGTGAAGGTAATATCAGTTTAGCATGAAGCATAGCAATCAAAGCCGTAGCGTAGCCATAATTGGTGGGGCAAATTATATAAAATGTCCCGATGTTTTTGGGCCTGTTGGTGGTGCAGGTGCCTGGAACGAATAATCCTGGAACTGGTCCAAATGGCATATAGTTAAGCTCGATACATTATCAAGACATGATTAAAAAGGTTTCATTGTAAAGTGGAATTGAAAAGTTTAATTGAAAATAATTCGTGACACAATTCATAGTCCTGAAGTCACAACAATGTGTATATTGCAGGATATGAGGATAGAAAAGGCTTAGTCTCAGGCTTATTTAAAAGATTGGTAAAACTGTTGAAATAAGCAGATTAGGGCAGATATGTCCTTAAAAAATGAAAGACAGTAAGAGGTAGTGGGAGTTAAGTGTAAATAGGTATAAATCCTCATATTCAAAGTAATTTACATAATTTTGCATCCACTCTCAGCCTGTTCATTGTTGGCTTTGAGGACTCTGAAAACGTTACCACTGCTAACTTGTGCTAAAGTGCTTGGCTCTCCTTATAACATGGTAGAATTGGCTTAAACCCAACTGACATATTTAATTTACTTGTAAATTCAAATTTCCAAAATTATTGATAGATCGAAATTACAATTTTCTCATCAGTATCATAAAAACATTACAGGATAAAAACAGACCAGTAATACTAATTAAAAGCACACATAATTACAAAAGAAACAAAAACAATTTTAAAATCCCTTTAAATTGTTATGGCCACATACACTTACCTTTATAAACATAACACCCAAGCTGTGGCCCCTATTTTATGCCTACATGGACAGGCAAGATCAGTCTGTGGCACTCAGAGGTCAATTACCAACATACTGAAGAATACATTATGTTTAAAGATATAAACACAAAACAAGTAGAACAAAAGTGACTTAATGTTTGGGGTATGAAGGAGTGCATCTTTTAGGGGAGCAATACTGATAGTTTCTAGCATAAATCTATATTTGTACCTATGTACAACAACATCCTTGACCCATCCCAGTCCGGCTTCAGACGCAACCACAGCACCGAAACCGCCCTCCTCGCCGCCACAGACGACATCCGAAGCCACCTCAACAATGGAGAAACATCAGCCCTCATCCTCCTAGACCTATCAGCCGCCTTTGACACCGTCTGTCACCACACCCTTAAATCCCGCCTCCACACAGCAGGAATCCAGGACCAGGCCCTCGAATGGACCGCATCCTTCCTCGCCGGCAGAACCCAAAGAGTCCGCCTGCCCCGTACCAATCCAAAGCCTTCATCATCATCTGCCTCGTACCCAGGACTCATCCCTCAGCCCGATGCTGTTCAACATCTACATGGCCCCCCTCGCACAAGTGGCCCGTCAGCACAACCTCAACATCATCTCCTACGCAGACGACACCCAACTCATCCTCTCCCTCACCAAGGACCCGCACACCGCCAAAACCAACCTCCACGAGGGACTAAAAGCCATCGCTGAATGGATGAGAGACAGCTGGCTGAAACTGAACTCAGACAAAACAGAGGTCCTCATCCTTGGGCGCACCACCTCCGCCTGAGAAAACTCGTGGTGGCCGACCACACTGGGTCCCCCACCGACTCCCACAGAGAGTGCACGAAACCTCGGCTTCACCCGCGACTCCTCGCTGTCCATGGCAAAGCAGGTCAGCGCCATCTCCTCCTCCTGCTACAACACCCTCCGCATGCTCCGCAGAGTTTACAAATGGATCCCAACAGAAACAAGAAAAACAGTAACCCAGGCCCTCGTCAGCAGAAGACTCTACTACGGCAACGCCCTCTACACCGGTATCTCATCCAAACTCCTACAACGCCTCCAACGCATCCAAAACGCCTCCTCCCGACTCATCCTCAACATCCCTCACCACTGCCACATCACCCCCCACCTAAGAGACCTGCACTGGCTCCCCGTCAACAAGAGGATCACCTTCAAGCTCCTCACCCACGCACACAAGGCACTCCACAACACCGAACCAACATACCTGAACAACAGACTCAGCTTCTACACCCCCATCCGGCAGCTCCGCTCCGCCAACCTCACCTTTGCCTCCATCCCCCGCAACCGGCGCAAATCTTCCGGCAGCAGGTCATTCTCGTACCTCGCCGCCAAGACCTGGAACACCCACCCGTTGGATCTACGCTAGACCCAGGACCTTCTTTCCTTCAGAAAACTCCTCAAGACTTGGCTCTTCGAGCAGGAGCAGCACCCTCCACCCCCCAGCACCTTGAAACCCTCACGGGTATGTAGCGCGCTTTACAAATTGATTGATTGATTGATGTAAAATCATGCTTCGTGCCTCAAACAATGTTTTCCTGCAGCCTTCAGTGCCTTACTACATGCCCCAGCATGCCGTGAGGCCCAAACACGTGTTGAGCAGCCAAGTACACAGCCACTAAGGGCTTACATAGCCACGCCTAATGAGTGCATCCGCTCGGCAACAGTATCCAAGAAATAAACGGTCGCCAGTGCAGCTCCTGTAGAATACGCTGAGATCCACTCACTGAGAGTCACCATCTGTCAGCGACGCCTCTCAAAGTTCTCAGTACGGGCCGACGCTGGAGGGTAGTCAGCTATGTGAAGTTGACATTAGATCATGCTTGCGCATACGTAAACAAATGTTGCTCCGATCACTTGCTGGGCTCTTTGACCGCACTCAATCCTGACACGTGTCAGAGTGAGTCTTTTTGTGAAGAGAAATTAAAAACTTGGACCAAGGCCCTTCAAGGAAGAACTTGTTTCATACTTTCTGTGCATTCTATAGACTTTGGGCTGAGTTGTTCAAAACATGACTGCCTAGAATGCACACATGCTACATAACGCCTAGATCATAGAGCGTGGATGTTTTTTAGTGTCGGATATGATTAATGAGTGCATGCAAGATCAGGACTGAGTGAAAGTCGTGGCATTGAAGTAGTGCAAAACCTCCAGTGGAACCTATCAATAATCTGAGCAGTTAGATTCCTTTCCTGGAGAAGTTCTTGATTTCCTTGACATCTGTGATTCAGCTTTACATCCAGCAACTAATTGTGAGTGAACCACCAGTTGAATGAGTGAGTGAATTGAACAAGGTATGCCGAAGTGAGTGTATTATCACTTATAGCATATGCTCTATTCACTTTTATGCAGATACCAGAACATACCCTGTGAAACCTGAGTACACGTATCCTCAGAGTTGCACCTGACGACACAAAGAAGTATTGATCACAGAAACACACCAGACGACACACAGAGAGGTACCAATTGCAGATCACCACAGAAGGCTGTATTTTATTATTTTATTCACACTCCCATTCCCTTGGGTGGACTCCTTGGCGATCAGTACTACCTGTTCCTTTGCAGCTCGCCAAGGGGAGTGGACTGACTGCCTTCACACCATTGCACCTGCTGGTCCTGAGCAACTGGTTGGTGAAAGTGTGCAGGCTTCTGACAAATATAAAGTGCATCAAGAACAAAAGAAAAGATATTGTCAAATTGCGTAGTAACTTTTGCCTAATAAACCAAGCAGCTTACAGAAATTTGGACATAGCAACTACAACTATTGATGACGTGTCACTTTTGCAAATCCTAAGTGCTTGTCCTCTTTCTATCAAGCTCAAGGACTGGCAGAGAGGAGCTATTCACTTACTTCTGGTTTTGGCACACAAAACGCAAAAGAACAACAAATGTTCCAAAGTTTCTAGAGCAGAATAGTAAAAAATATAATGGCGAATCCCAGATTTAGCAACCTCAGAAGATTAGGTAAATTCTACAAAAGGCAGTGCCCCATATCTCCATTTGTGCAGTACCAACCTGAAGGGAGAAGGGTTCTTCCCAAAAAGTTGTCAAGGCCAAGTCACTTCAAGCATTTTTAAAACATCCAACCATTTTATTTTTGCAGACAATTGCATTCTTAAAACCTCTGCAAGCTCCTCGCTCTAGTGGTGTCATTCACTGGTACTCCAAATATGCAGACAGTATAATAATGGTCTCAATGCAGCCAATTCTTCTATTTCAATAGTGCCTACATCCATTCATAATGGCACGAATGGTGTTCTCCTCCATAAGCCTGTGAGTACTCTTGAAAAACTATTTTTCATGACACTCAGCATGCCCATATTGCAGTGCCCCATATTAAATTTACTTGTAAGTCCTAGCAAGGTGGCACTACCTGTGCCTAGGGCCTGTAAATTAAATATTACCAGTGGGCCTGCAGCCCTGATTGTGCCACCCGCTTTAAACATGTCTTAGGATTGCCATTGCAGCCTGTGCATGCGCAGTTCTAAACTCCCCTTTTGACCTGGCAATGTCAACCTTATGCAAGGCCCAAACCTTCCTTTTTAATTCATATAAGTCACCCCCGGGTAGTCCCTGGACAGACCAGTGGACAGGCTGCATAGTATTTAAAATATTTCTACATGTACTTTTAAGTTTTCCTTTTCCTGGTAGTGAAAAACTCTTACATTTGTTTTTCACTACTGCAAGGCCTACTTCTCCTTCCCCCATAGGATAAAATTGGAGCTCTCTTATTACATTTTATAAGTGCATTTTCCAAATGAGAACAGGTAAGAAATTCATGGAGGGTGCCTCTTGAATTGTAATGAAAAACCTAACTTATGGTGAAGCCAGATTTTAAGTTATAATTCGGAAAATGCCACATTTAGAAAGTTGGCATTTTCTTGCCTTAGCCATTTAGTGCCAGCAGCCTGACTCTGGGTCACATGACTGGGTGTAGTTGACTGTTGGGCTTGGTGTATTCCTCCTAGATAGCCTTACCCAATGAGGAGCTTAAATGTGGTGGATGGGCCATCACTGGCAGGATGGTAGAGATGAGCAGGGCCCAGCCCCACTTACACTTGACTAGGCTGTGTCATGTCTCCATACTTCATACCTCCTAGAGGTAGTCTGGAGCCAGGACGAGGAAGGAAGGGTATCTGTACACTTCAAAGGACTCCTTCTAAAAGCTACTCCCCATTTGAAAGGCAGAGCTGGGTGTAAATACTAGACCTCAGGCACAAACTCTTCAGTACACTTCCAGACCTTTGGACACCCTGGCAGGAGGAAGGACTGCTGTACTGTTGAAAAGACTGTCACTCTATGGGATTGATGCTATGAAGGACTGCTTCCTTGCTGTGCTGACCTGCCACCTGCTGCCCTCCTACCTGTGTGAGAAGGACTGGATTTGCATCTCTTGAACTCAGAATTCAGAGTGACTCAAAGGGCTAGTTGCCTGGTCTCCTGATCTGAAGCCTCAGAGGCACAACAGGCTTTCAATACCCTTGTACATGCACCTGGCCATCTGTGAGTCCACCCTGTTAAGTGGTGTCACCCATTCCTGAACCCTTGGAAGTGGGTGTAAGGTTCTCTGCTAGCCTCCTGTACTCCAGTGGAACGGACTCATTGCCACTGCTGCATGGATTAGATCCTTCACAAAGACTTGCATCACAGACTCATTAGAACCTGTGCTGCATAATGCATCCTCTGCACAGGCCTTCGCAGCCCTTTGCGAGGGCAGCCTCAATGACAGCAATGGATTCCGCATCACAGCTCCTTGGAACTGTCGCAGCGCCCCCAACTGCGCACCACATCCCCGACATTGGACTTTGCATCACAAGCCCTGTCTACAGGTTCCTCAACAATAATGCAGAGCCTTGAATCACAGCCCCTCTGCAACTTGGAACCGAGGCATTGCTTCAGCTGCGCAGTTCATCTGTGATCCTCGCAATGCTAAGCAAACCAGACTTTATGATACCTTGTTCAGTGTGAGTAACTGGGTTCTTGTAGCCTGCCTCCTCTCCATCATGGTCAGGCTGAACTTGTGACTTTGTCCCAGTCCAGTCATTCAGTCCTGTGAAGTATAACTTACACTGCAGTGCTACCATTAACTTACAAAGTTACTGAAATGAGGAATGAACATGTGATCTTCAAGTAAGGTTCCAAGTCACTGAGCTATCTACTTTGAATTAGAAACTTTCTAAATTAAATGCAGATTTCTGCAGCAGTCACTTTGACTAGCTTTGCTTTCTTGCTGGAGTGTTGCTTGTGCTTTGCATATCCATGTTGAACGTATATATCTAAAACAGCAGAAATGTTTTTTTGTAAACATTTTATAGATTTTATAACACAAAGTCATTGGATATATCAACAAATTAATCAGCCATCATGAGCAACGATTACCTGTCCATTTCTTCCTCTACTCTACCCTCCCCACCTCCATCAGGTACAATAGATATTCCCATGTAGGTGTGACAACATCCCTCTGGAGTTTGATAGATTGTCCACCACTCTTTCTTTTGTTCAGAGGGTTTCCCCACAATGCCCTGATCAGCCATCACTCAACATACCACTTTCCTTCCCTTTCAAGTGTCTAGGTACCAACCTTCCATCCTCCCCATACTGTGTCATATTTGTACATCCCTGGGCCTCATAAACAAGGTTTTCTCTAACCCTGCACCATTACAGTCACTCCCTCCACTCTTGAAGTCTTGGGCAGATTGAGCTGCCTCGTCTCCAGGTAATGTCTCTCTTTGCTACAGTATTGCCCAAGTTGATCCGCAGTTTATCACAGGACGCAGTCTCTAATTCTGCCCATATACCCAGCAGTGCCCAACACCCTTGTAGCCTCCACCAGGGTATTTGTCCTTCCCTCCCAAAAGAGTCCAATTTATGAGTAGTCCCAAATAGTAAGAAAAAAGGACCCCCACTGTCTACATTGTCAGAAGCATTGCATTGGTCGGCTTGAGTCCTACTTACCTTTTGTAGCAGTATGAGGGCATAGTAAGTTCTATGTGGGATATCTAGTTGTATAAGATGGAAGCTGGTTCTAATGGCCACTTTCCTTGGAAACTGTAGGGCATCCCTCCAGTCGTCATCCTCCAGCTCCCCCATGTCCCTTCTCCATCTCGTCCTCAACTGTGTTAGCTCTCCCTGTGTGTTTCTCATCAATGAAATGGGTGGGAGGGAGATGGCTTTTTGGTGCAGTGTCCATACAAAAGTTGTTGCTTTAGTTGGGAGTCTTCCTTTGGTTCTTCTTCCTTGGGGATCCTGGCCTGCAGGGTATACTTAATTGCAGGTATTAATATAGCATTGTGCTGGCCAGGTCATATTTAACCTGCAAGTGTGCAGGTGGTACTATTCAGTTAGCATCCCATATGTCCATGTGCAGAAAGGCTGATTAGCCCCCATTGTTTAATGCCTAGTAAGTCCGATACTGGGCAGAGTCTCATAAAGGAGTTCTAGGCGTTAGTCACTTTCCCCACCCCATTCCTCTGATCAGTGTACTCTATATGGAAATGACCATGACAGTGGCCAGGGGAGCATTCAGTGGTATTTTCCCTCCTACAGTATATGGAGGTATCCCTTTTGTTCTAGTATCTCCTGGTCCATCCTAAACCAGGGTCTGCCACAGAGGCGTACGCCCACTGATTTATAATGTGTACCTGTCCTACCTTATAATATTACTGAATGTTCAGGAGTGCAATATCCTCCTCATATATCAATCTCTGCAGTGTGAAAAGAAAGATTCATGCAGGGCCATCCATCCAGAGTAACAAATGTAGCAGTTTGTTCATTGCTTGGAAAAAAAAGTGTTGGGGATTGCGTATGAACTGTTTTGCAAAATATAAATGAATCTGGGTAGTGCTATCATCTTAAATGAAGCTGCTCCTCCCAAAACGGAGAGTGGTAGGGCCCTCCAATATTTCATATCTGTCTCCAGCCTCTGTAGCAGCAGCAGCAGCAGAGCTATGTTATCCTCAGAATGTGTATGTTCCACTCTCGTGCTCCACAGACCCAGATATTTAAAATGTCAATTTACAACATTCAGCAGTAGGAGTAATGTGTTTCCCGCCACCTAGCCTCCCATTGGGATTACCAGGGATTCCTCCCAATTAATCATGAACCCTAATGAAGGTCCATAGACAGTGACTATTTCCACGAGATACTTTAACGAGGTGTCTGGTTCCACCATATGAAGCAGGATATTGTCTGCATGTAGTGAGATCCAATCTTCCCATGATTCAATCCAGCACACGCCTCAACCGCCGGCCTCTACCTGAATCCATTCAGAAAGAGCCTAAATGTCTATGGCAAACAGCATCAGTGCCAGGGGCACCCCAATCTGGATGGAGAATTCCCAGGATAGCATTCCATTCACCTTGAGTTGGGCCCTAGGGCACGAATACAAGAGTCAAATCCATATAAGATATTTAGGGCTGAATCCCATTTTCTCTATGATGGTGGACTATTCTATGGAGTCAAATGCTTTGTTTGTGTCCAAGGATGCAATTGTTAGTGGGAGTCCAAGTTTTCCCGCTGACGCAATGCCTTTGTACAGGCATCAGAGGTTGAGTTTAGTCAGCCTAGGATGTATAAACCCATTTTGGTCTGGGTAGGCCAGGTCTATTTGCCAAGCCTTAGCTAAAACGTTGTGGTCTGCTTTAAGAAGTAAAATCGGTCGGTATGAGTCCCATTACTCTCACGGTTTACCTGCCTTAAGGATCTGGGCAATAGTCGTGGTACAGAGATCCCCTGGTAGCTTCCCCTATTGTACGCTGCCATATACATCTCATGCAGTGGACCTGCTATCCTACCTGCCATTCTCTTGAAAAATTCTGCTGCAAGCCTGTGTGTGCCTGGGGTCCTCTCAGAGTGGAGCTGCATGAGTGAAAGGAGTATTTAGTCTTGTGTGAGATCGGTCTCTACATGTATGGCAGCTCTTCTCTTGAGCTATCTATAAGGGAAGTTCATTTGAACATTTATGAGGTTCTAATTCCAGGATTGTCAATTTATTGTCATTGAAGTTCTACATGTATTCGGCAGCTGTTTCTGCTATGTCCTCACTGCCCGTAATCGCCAAGCTGTTCTGTGTAATAATGCACCCAATATGTCTTCTTTCCTGATCACCAGTGCTCAACTCTCCCATAAGTTTCCCCGCCTTATACCCCATTTTATTTAGGCTTTTCTGTTTATTGATATGCATCAGTTTAACTTCCTCTATTCCCAGAGAGCTGAACGTTTCTGTGTTGGTAAAATACGTCTCCTTGTGGTGGCTGATGGCCTCAAATGATGCTCTTCATCCAAATCCGTTGTGTTCTTGTTGTAAATCTAGATGGTGTCAGGATTTTTCCATTGTTTTCAAATCTCATCTGCTATGCATACCCCCCAGATGGTGGCTTTATAAGCTTCCCATCAGATCAGTGTTTCCATCTCTGTCTTGTAGTTTTCTTTGAAGTAGGGCTCCGGAGCCATGACTAGGCATTCCACTACCGTCTCAGCTGTCAGGGGCCACAATTGTATTGTATTGTATTGTAATCGTATTTATATAGCGCTTACTACCCCTGACGAGGCGTCGAAGTGCTTTTCGATGAGTAGCACGCTACTCTGGAACCCAACAAGAATTAGTGATGGATTAGTAACGTTAAATAATGAGTACAGTTTTAGTATTATTATGAGTTAATTTGAGCCGCGGATATGAGAGTTTGTTAGTTAGATTGACTGGAGCAATGGAGGGGTGGAGGAGGAAAGAAATACAGAAATGTTCATTGGGAGTATATCCTTCATTTACTCAACCCAAAGGCTTGGGATGAGTAAAGGGGGGCGGAGGGGGAAGAGTATGTGGAAGGGTTAGGGAGAGCATAGTAGCAGGGTGAGTTAAATGCAGGAGAATTTAGTAGGGTTGTGTGGGAGGTCACAGTAGTAGAGTGAGGTTTGGTGAGTTAGATGTGGAAGCGGAGGGAAGAGCTTAGGCAGAAATATTTAGGAGATGTAAGTGGTAGAAGGGATTTGGGATGAGTCAGGGTGAGATTGGAGGATAGTTTGATAGAGACATGACATAAGAGTGATGAGTAGATAAGTGTGATAAGATGAGAGCAGGAATTCATAGATATCTAGTATAACAGCCCACCTAGGAGCCATGCAATGATCCACGAACATGCCAAGCACAGAAACAACATATATATATATATATATATATATATATACAGGGAGTGCAGAATTATTAGGCAAATGAGTATTTTGACCACATCATCCTCTTTATGCATGTTGTCTTACTCCAAGCTGTATAGGCTCGAAAGCCTACTACCAATTAAGCATATTAGGTGATGTGCATCTCTGTAATGAGAAGGGGTGTGGTCTAATGACATCAACACCCTATATCAGGTGTACATAATTATTAGGCAACTTCCTTTCCTTTGGCAAAATGGGTTAAAAGAAGGACTTGACAGGCTCAGAAAAGTCCAAAATAGTGAGATATCTTGCAGAGGGATGCAGCACACTTAAAATTGCAAAGCTTCTGAAGCGTGATCATCGAACAATCAAGCGTTTCATTCAAAATAGTCAACAGGGTCACAAGAAGCGTGTGGAAAAACCAAGGCGCAAAATAACTGCCCATGAACTGAGAAAAGTCAAGCGTGCAGCTGCCACGATGCCACTTGCCACCAGTTTGGCCATATTTCAGAGCTGCAACATCACTGGAGTGCCCAAAAGCACAAGGTGTGCAATACTCAGAGACATGGCCAAGGTAAGAAAGGCTGAAAGACGACCACCACTGAACAAGACACACAAGCTGAAACGTCAAGACTGGGCCAAGAAATATCTCAAGACTGATTTTTCTAAGGTTTTATGGACTGATGAAATGAGAGTGAGTCTTGATGGGCCAGATGGATGGGCCCGTGGCTGGATTGGTAAAGGGCAGAGAGCTCCAGTCCGACTCAGACGCCAGCAAGGTGGAGGTGGAGTACTGGTTTGGGCTGGTATCATCAAAGATGAGCTTGTGGGGCCTTTTCGGGTTGAGGATGGAGTCAAGCTCAACTCCCAGTCCGACTGCCAGTTCCTGGAAGACACCTTCTTCAAGCAGTGGTACAGGAAGAAGTCTGCATCCTTCAAGAAAAACATGGTTTTCATGCAGGACAATGCTCCATCACACGCGTCCAAGTACTCCACAGCGTGGCTGGCAAGAAAGGGTATAAAAGAAGGAAATCTAATGACATGGCCTCCTTGTTCACCTGATCTGAACCCCATTGAGAACCTGTGGTCCATCATCAAATGTGAGATTTACAAGGAGGGAAAACAGTACACCTCTCTGAACAGTGTCTGGGAGGCTGTGGTTGCTGCTGCACGCAATGTTGATGGTGAACAGATCAAAACACTGACAGAATCCATGGATGGCAGGCTTTTGAGTGTCCTTGCAAAGAAAGGTGGCTATATTGGTCACTGATTTGTTTTTGTTTTGTTTTTGAATGTCAGAAATGTATATTTGTGAATGTTGAGATGTTATATTGGTTTCACTGGTAATAATAAATAATTGAAATGGGTATATATTTTTTTTTGTTAAGTTGCCTAATAATTATGCACAGTAATAGTCACCTGCACACACAGATATCCCCCTAACATAGCTAAAACTAAAAACAAACTAAAAACTACTTCCAAAAATATTCAGCTTTGATATTAATGAGTTTTTTGGGTTCATTGAGAACATGGTTGTTGTTCAATAATAAAATTAATCCTCAAAAATACAACTTGCCTAATAATTCTGCACTCCCTGTATATATATATATATATATATATACACACATATATATACATATACATATACACACATGAATACACACATGCAATACATAATTAGAACCATGGGTAAAAAATACTTAGTCAAACAGGTTTAAAGAGTGTGTGTGTATTTTATTGTTATGACATAGTAGCAATACATATTTTCTAAAGAAACTATAAATAAATAGATATATACATATAATCTGAAAATATGGATAAGTACAAGCAGGACATTCATGTAAATAGTGTTGAGGCTTAGGCCTACAGGGACACAGGTGTCAGTGTCACCATAGATACTGAAGACTAAGGGCCAGATGTAGAAAAATCAGTTTTTGCGAATTGCAAACTGCGAGTCTGAGCGACTCGCAATTTGCCCTGTCTTACAAAACTTGGAGAAACCCTCCTGCCCTCCCAGAGAAACTTTTGTGCAGCAACCCTGTCCTGCTCTACCCCAGGTAGGATAGCAATTGTGTCCTCCTTTAGAGCCTTTAAGACCCGTATTTTGTCCTGCTCTAGCCCTGCTAAGACAGCACCCATGTCTAGCTTTAAAATCCTTAGGACAGCAACCGTGTCCTAACAGAGCCCCAGGGACAGTCATCCTGCCCTACTCCTCACTTTTACCACACCTTAAAAATAGGCAATCACAGGGTACACAGTTTAAATCTACTTCAGACAGAAGTAACCAAACAGGGTGGTTCACCTCCCCACAGGGAAGGAACCACATAGTGGATGATAAAGGGAGTAACCACTCTACTGCAGAGCTACTCTCCACTTATCACCACTTAGACAAAGTCCCAACTGTCCAAGGTTATATAGTGGGTGGTGGGGGCGGACGGGCAGAACGGGGACAAGTAGCCTCTTTCTACTTGGTTAACCCCACTTTTTACCCGTTTGTCGGTGTGTTTGTTGACTGTGTTCACTGGGATCCTGCTAACCAGGAACGTAGTGACTATGCTCGCTCTTCTACATTTGGTAGCTGGTAAGAAAGCAAGTTACTTACCTGTAACTACAGTTATCCAGTATTGGTATCTTTCATAAACTCACATGCTTGACTCAACCCCTAAGTGGGAGTCCCACGGTACATGAAAAGCAATAAACAAACAAAAATGTTTTCCCTATAGGCTATAATGGTAACCCAAATCACTCATATAGCCTTTGGTGAAAAGGACCAACACCTGGCTGCTGGCCAATCAGGCACGCGCACCCTCTAGAACACTCCCCAGAGAGGCTCTTTCCCTCGGATTTTCTAGCACAAGAGTGAAGACCATGGCCTGAGAAGGAAATGCGAGCGTCTAAGGGGAGGAGGGTGGGTCACATGTGACTTTATGAAAGATACCAATACAGCATAACTGTAGTTACAGGTAAGTACCTTGTTTTCTTATGCAGTATTGGATCTTTCATAAATTCACCTGCTTGAATCTTAATAGTCAACAGTGCTTTTAATAAACGTCATGCAAGCCGTGGATGGTGGGTGCGAGCATTGAAATCTTCTAAAACATTACCAAATAACATGCTTATAAATCTTGTATTATAAGTATACACAAATACACATATATAGATATATATAAAAACAGAATCAGAAACGATATTGTATAGCAAGTATATATATATTGTTGCATATAGAATGGTCTCTACATAATAAAGGAAATATCTCACCTTCGTGAAAGAGATGAAGTAAGACAGCCTGACCAACTAGTCAGTTCTTTGCGACGACTCCAAACAGTAATGCTGCGTAAAGGAGTGGGTAGTCTTCCACGTCTCGCAGCCTGACATTTTATCCAGAGCAATGCCCTGGAACAGAACAGCTGATGTGGAGACTGGTCACGTGAAGTGTGCTCTCGGGCGCTTAGGCAACGGTTTTCCTGCTTTTGTGTTGAAAAACTGAATTGTAGATGCAATCCACCAGGCTATGGTGTCCTTAGTGACCCCTGCCTCTTGCCGTCCATGAGCACAAGATACCAACAGCTGATCTGTCTTTCTAAGCTGCTTGGTACTTTGCATTCCTTGGACCTCAAGAGATGCCTCAAATTTTACCTTCAGAGTCTCTTCTGCAATTGTCGACGGATTTGGGAAAAAGGTTCCTAGTATTACTGGCTCATTCAGGTGAAATGATGAGGGCACTTTAGGAATGTACCTGGGGTTAGTCCTGAGCAGGACAAAGGCATCTGAAAAAACCAGAAAAGGTTCCTTAATAGTAAAGGCCTGTATGTATCGCGGACTATCCTGGTGGAATTAAGAGCAAGCAGAGTTGCCACTTTCCATGTGATGTTTTTGAGTTCCGCTCTGTGAATGGGTTCGAATGGAGCTTTCATTAGCTGGGACAGGACTACATTGAGATACCACTCTGGCGGAGGTGGACGCACCGGAGGAAAAGTGCAGAAGAGGCATTTCATGAACTGTTTATTCCTGGATGAGCCAAGTGAAGGCATATATGCCAAGCGTCTATAGGAGGCTATAGCTGCCAAATGGATCTTAACTGATGCGTGGCATAGCCCAGCCTTTGAGAAGGTGAGAAGATACGAGAGAATGTGTTCCGGCTTAATCTGTAAAGGATGGAACTTGATCTGCGAGCACCAGACATAAAATCTCTTCCATTTGAGCTTGTACGTCTTATTTGTACTGTCCGCTCGTGCCCTAGATAAAATCCATCAGCATTCTTGGTCAATGTTCATACCCTGGAACTCAGGAGCCAAGCGTGCAATTGCAGAGATGTTGGATCCTTATGAAGAATTTGACCCAGAGTCTTCGTGAGAAGCCCCTTTTGCAGGGAAGGCGCATGGGATTGGCCACGGACATGAGTAGGAGCTCCGTGTACCAATACTGTCTGGGCCACCTAGGCACTATGAGCATGACCCTGCAGCCCTCCGACTTCATCTTCCTCAGGAGTCTGGAGATCAATGGGATGGGGGAAAAGCATATGCAAAGATCCCGGACCATCTCATCAAAAGAGCATTTCCCCATGACCCCGGGAGTGGGTATCGACTGGTGTAGAATTGGCATTTGGCATTCTGATTGGTGGCAAACCAAATCTAGGGTCGGTTGTCCCCAGCATTGAAAGACACCGTCCAGTACCTTCTGGTTGAGTTCCCACTTGTGGCAGTTGTCGTCCGTCCTGCTGAGAGAGTCCGCCAGGACATTGCTGACGCCTGGCAGGTGCCCCATCCTGAGGCAAATGTTGTGCAGTGTGAGCCAGTCCCAAAGAGATTGAGCTTCGCTTGAGAGTGAGAGGGATCTTGTTCCTCCCTGCTTGTTGATATAGAACATGCTTGTTCTGTTGTCTGGCCAGACCAACACTGATGACCCTGCAATGCGTAGAAGAAACTTTATGAGCGCGAGATGGATCGCCTTTAATTCCAACAGATTTATGTGCATTCCTTTCTCTGCATCTGACCATTTTCCCTGAATGCGCATGTCCTGTAAATGGCCTCCCCAGCCTTCCAAGGAAGCATCTGTCGTAATGATAAAATCTTATATTGGCGTTAGAAAGGTGAGCCCTTGAGAGATGGTTGACCTGAGACCACCATCGCAAAGCCTCCAGCATTCTTGGTTTAACACTTATTGAATCCTCGAAGGATCCTTGCAACTGGGTCCATTGGAGCTGTAACTCCTGCAAAGGTCTCATTCTCAACCTTGCTAGGTGAACGAGGATGATGGCTGAGGAAATCATACCTAGGAGCGACTTGAACAGTCGTACTGAAACAGACCGTTTTCTGGAAATACTGACAGCCAAGTCGGTTAGTTTCTGCTGCCGTGCTGGAGTGAGGTATGCCTGGTTTTCAATGATGTTGAGTTCTGCACATAATAAGACTATCCTGCATGTGGGAAGGATGACTGACTTCTGGAAATTTACTGCTAGTCCCAAACAGTGAAATCATTCTAGGCAGGCTTGAGTAGCTTTGGACGCCAGTGGTGGTGAAGGAGTTTATCAGCCAGTCGTCCAGGTATGGAAACACCTGAAAACCCCTGTTGCGGAGAAAACCTGCGACTGGGGCAAGACATTGTGAAAGTTCGTGGAGCTGACTTCAGAGTGAATGGGAGAACCTTGAATTGATAATGGGCACCGACAACAGTAAAGCGGAGATACTTGCGATGTTTTTGATGTATCGGTATGTGAAAATAAGGATCCTGGAAATCCATTATTGTCATAAAGTCCAGGATTCAAAAGGTGTAGGATAGCCGACAGTGTGTTCATCCGAAAGGATTGCTTCTGAAGGAACTTGTTCAGCTTCCTGAGATCTAGGATCGGTCTCCATTTCCCTGACCTCTTCTTTATTAGAAAGAACTGGGTCCTCTTTGCTGAACCAGAACCTCCTCTATCGCTCCCTTGGAGAGCATCAAGAACACCTCCTGCTGAAGCAAGCGAAAATCGAACGGCTTAGATCTTCCTGGCGGACGGTGCAGTGGTTTTTGTATAAATTCCAAGGTATGACCTCGTGCCACTATATCCAGCACCCATTTGTCTGATGTTATGCTTTTCCAATTCTGGAGGTAAATGGAGATGTTCGCTCCCAGTTGTTGGTTCTGTAAATAGTGGGCTATGTAGCCGGTGCCTGATAATATTGTTTTCTAGGTTGATCGCGGGTTTGGGAACTCTATTTTCTCCTTCCTTCCTGTCTGGCATATGAGGCAGTGGATGGTTGTCTATACTGCTGCTGATAGATCGGTCTATATTGACAATGCCATTCTCCAGTTTGTCCTATCTCTTGGTTTTGTCATTTGTCAATGCTGCACTCAGTGGGGACTGGTCTCATATTGCCTGTGCATTAAATTCAGCTTTGGTGAACCTGTGGTGTGTCGTCAGTGGTGTAAAGAAACAGTACATTCATGAGTGGGTATTGTGTGCCCCTTGAGCTTTAAAATTAGCCCCTGTGTATCCTGTGCAATAATCTCCATACGTCCCCTGACTCCATTGCCTTCACAAAGTGACCAACTATCACAGGAGGTTGCGAGTCTGAGTGCAGTAGGTCCAGTTTAATTGTAGGTCAATTGTCATGTTGAAATCTCCCCCTATTATGGTCATCATCTGGGGCAGGTCCTATAATAGTTGGCCTAGTTGTTGCAGTGTATTGGACTGTAGACTAGTGGTCTTGTATATTAATCAGCACTGTGGATTCCACCTCTCAGGTTTCTATGACCACCATGTAACATCGGACCATGTAAAAGTCAATGGACTAGACTTGAGTCACCTGGAACAGCGTGTTCCTTTAATTAGGATTCTGCCCTTTTAGGAACCCGATGTGTAATCCAAGTGACCTGTTTCTATGTATCGTCCCCTGACCGGGGCCTCAGCTGGATCCCTCTAAGTGGGTTTCCTGTGGAGTATCACATTGGCTGCGTAGTGCCTTATGGCTTTGGTCACCACTCCCTGCTTGATTTTTCTGCCCAACCCTTTCACATTCCCTGTGAGCAACCTCTGTGTATGTGTCCTCATCATGTGGCCTATTCTCCCTTTTCTCGTGGGAGAGTGTATGTCCGGGGAGGGTGCTTCATTCCCTCATCCTGTGTAATCAATCTAGTGTGTCTGCAAATTGTCCAAACTCCCCTCCCTTCCTACCTTACCATGCCACCCAAGCGCATGGTTTGTCTGGCACTCATTAAAATCAAAGATATGGAATATCAGCATCATCAATCAGGAACTTATATAGGGGTGAGCCCCGCCTGCTCATGAGCTGTGCATCAGTAGACTGTCAACTCAATCCTCCGCTGGTTGTCATTGGGAATGCATTCCATGGATCACCCTAGGATCAGCAACAGCATCTCAAGTCCATGGGCCGCAGCAGGCCCACTCAGATGATCTTCTCCAAGGCCATCAGTGTGACCTCTGGGGGCAGTCTGTGCTCTCCATCTTCTTCACAGTCTGGATTTTCTTCTGACAATCCCCTGTGGTCATCATCAAGGGCTTCCTATTTTTTGGTAGCCTCCTGGGAGTGTTGGAGATTCGCCACCACTCTCACCTTGTCCGTCAGTGCTTGTTCTTTGGTCAATGATATTGGCGACCGTTGTCATGGTGTTTCGCTGTGTTGCTTGAGTTCTTTCCATTTCAGTACCTCTGTCCCTCTCTTCGTTGTCCAGTGGGCAATACCTCCCATTTCTCCAACCAGTCCCAGACATCCTCCATCACCATAAAGAACAGCATCTTACCCTGTTCTTAGATGTGGAGCTTCGCCAGAAAGAGGAGGTCATAACGGATGTCCAGTTTTGGGAGGTCCAGAAAGTTTCTTTTTGTTGTTGGGGTACCGTTGTATAGTAAGGGAAAATGTTGACCTCAGCTCCCTCCACCATCCACTGGTTGTGTGTCCATTCCACTTGTATTGTGGTATCCCTAACCCGAAGGTTCTGCAGCGCTGCTACCATGGCCTGAGGGGCTGGTGGTTGTCTGGGAACCTAGCACCTGTTATACTGTAAACCACTTCAAGGTTTTTCCCTTCAGGGCCGCCAATGAGAAACATTCTTCCAGATATAGTTTGGCATTTGGGCCCTCTAGTCTCTTTGAGATCTCAACTAGCTAGATATTGTTGAGGTGGAATCGCCCCTCGGCACTTTTCAACTTGTTCGCCAGAGTGGCTACATCTCTCTCCAACATCTGTTGATGGGCAATATTCTCCATCACCATTGGGCGGACCTAGGTCAGAGTACTTTCTGCATCTGATATTCTGTCCACCAGTTTCTTATGAATGGCGCATAATAGGTTTACATCTTGAAATACTGAGTCGATTTTTTGTTCCAAGGCCATATTGAAACTCCTTTATCTTCATCAATATGGTTGTTGTGTTTGTTTAGAGGTCCTTGTCTGTAGGAGGAGGCATTTGTCCATTGCCCTGGTTCTCTGTGCACATGGATACCCACTGGTATGGAAGTTTTGAGGTGGACCATGGTGTTTCCCTCCCTATTGGGCCCACACATGTGTGTTTTCTTTGTCACTAAGTGTCCCAATATTAGCCCATGTATGATCATCTGGGTCCTCTGTGAGGCACCACCAGCAAGCACTGTGGTCTCGCACCTATGGGGGAGAGTGTACCCTCAGGCCCCTCTCAATCTACCCTGGGGTTATAGACACCACTTTGTCATGTGCTGTGCCTGACTCAGGCTCAAGCACTCACTCTGCAGCAGTGCCCCAGGCACAACCTCTTCCCCTTTTACACCATAGCTTGCACACAGGCTGACCATGGAGTCATGACTATCTCAGGTGGATGGTGGTCATAGGTCATCAGTTCTCTGTTGGTCTTTCTGTCATAGGGTGGACAGGCAGTTCCCTGACAACTTCAGTATCAACTTGGAAGTGGTATTCATCCGGAAGTTGTGGCAGCAAGAGAAGGCAGTGGGGGCCCAGGACATCAGCAACTGTCTTGAGCGCCATAATCAGGGTGCTGTCAGCTGTCCCATCTGTGCACTAGTTTTCAGGCAGCTGCACATTCACATGTTCTGGCTGGTGGCCGCAGTAACCAATTTCAGTGTCAGGCTCCCAATCTTGGGGGTGTTCATGGCCCCCTCTGTGTTTGAGGCTGTGTGTTGGCGGTCACTTCTCGTCCGGACACTCCTGTGTCTCCTCTACCACCCAGAGGTCTCCTTCTGCTGCAATAATATTTGTGTGTGGGGGTGGGGAGGGGCGCTGGCCTCTACACTCTGGTCACCCACCTCGCTCCACTCCCTCTCTTGTGGGCAGTGACGCAGGGCTCATGCAGCTTGGTGAGATGGCAACTGTCTTTCCTTTCATTGGCCCGGGCTCTACTCCCCAGTCCTGCTTTTTCTGCGGCAGCCCCGAGTGTCCCAAACAGTCAGGTCATACCAGCAGCTGGAATACCGTGGGGGGTTCAGAATGATGGTGCTCGTGGGCAATGAGCACAGGAGCTTAAGCAGCTCCAAGCCACTCCCTCACACCTGAATTGTTTTTATATTTCTTCTAAAAGGATGCTGGGACTTGATCAGAGACAGTCACATATCACACCCAGCTACGCACCCATGCTCAAACTTGCACACATGTAGACACAAAGACACATGCACACACCCCTCACTTTTTTTTATTGCGTACAGTTCACTTGGGTAATAATAAAAAGGGGAGATTTACAGATTTTCTGTGCTTCTTAAAGGAATGTAGTGTTGCAAGAGATTTAGAGGCTTATTTTTGGTCCCACAAATACATTCTGCCAGTTAATTACCATTGGCTTTGTAACTCATATTTTCTGGCTTTGTATTTACTGTCTTTATTTGCTTTAGGCTCTCCAGATTCAGTTTGTCACTCCCACTGATTAAACCGTATTAACTATATTCTTCCATAAACTCCCTTTCGTTAAACAGGCCTTTAAATCTTGTTCAAATCTTGTCATATTTGCTGTGCATTCAAAGATCGAGGTCAAATGTCAGGCTGTGTCTTCCAAGTGCGCTTCTTTGCTTTTCTTTCTCTGACTTCAAAGTGAGAAGTTTTGTGTGACAATCTGACTGGATACTGAGGGTAGGAAACAGGTTTTTTCCAGCACATGACAACATTTAAATGAGCTGTGTAAGTATTTCAGAATATATCAGGATTAGGAACATAAATAAAGCGCAATTGTTATTTCTGAATTGTGTTGGAAACAAATACAATAATATGATCAAAACAAATCATTAAGCTAGGTGATGCAATTTCCACACATTTTTTTGTGCACTACATAGGTGTATCAGTAAACCTGTATGTCTGTGCAAATGTAATGGTCATTTGAATTGAAAATGTGTTGTCTGTAATGGCAGTGCACTACCATACCATGCATACTCTGGTCTAAACCGCTCCACTCTACTCTGTACCACTCAACACCACTGCACTCCACTCTGCACCAGTCCACTTACACCACTCCATGCCACTGCACTCTGCACCACTCCACTCTATGCTAGTGCACCCTATGCCACTTCCTGCTACACCTCTCTACTTCACCCCGTTACACTCTACTCTATGGAAATGCATTATTTGCCTCTCTACTGGACACCACTGCACTCTTAACCATTGCACTTTATACCACTCAAGTCTGGGCCACACCAATCTACTCTGCACAACTCCACTTGGTCACTGTACTCTACGCCAATTTGCAACACTGCACTCTACTCCACTGCACTTTATGCCAATGCACTTTACTCTGTAACACTTAACTTTGCGCCCCTGCACCTACACCAATCCACTGTACACCATTCTAATGTACTCTGCACCATTGTACTCTATGCAACTGCACTCTACACCACTTTACTCTACACTATTAGGTCTAAGTCACTCTACGCAAATCTCCCCTGCACCACTCCACTCTACACCACTTCACTCTACTGTGAAACAATCTACTCTATACCACTGCGCTCTATGCCACTTTACTCCACTCTGCACCACTCCACTCTGTTACGCTGCACTCTACACCACTCTCCTGTGTACAACTGCACTCTGTGCCAATGGACTCTACACAACTGCACTCTATGGGGGTCATTCTGACCCTGGCGGTCCATGACCGCCATGGCGGAGGGCGGCGGAAGCACCGTCAACAGGCTGGCGGTGCTTCCTGGTCTATTCTGACCGCGGCAGTAAAGCCGCGGTCAGAAAAGGGGAACCGGCGGTTTCCCGGCGGTTTTCCCCTGGCCCAGGGAATCCGCCATGGCGGCGCTGCTTGCAGCACCGCCATGGGGATTCCGACCCCCTTCCCGCCAGCCTGTTTCTGGCGGTGTCCACCGCCAGAACCAGGATGGCGGGAACGGGTGCCGTGGGGCCCCTGGGAGCCCCTGCACTGCCCATGCCCCACTGGCATGGGCAGTACAGGGGCCCCCTAACAGGGCCCCACAAAGGTTTTCACTGTCTGCTTTGCAGACAGTGAAAATCGCGACGGGTGCCACTGCACCCGTCGCACCCCTGCAACTCCGCTGGCTCCATTCCGAGCCGGCTTCCTCGTTGCAGGGGCTTTCCCGCGACCACCGCCCGCCGCGGTCAGAATGACCGCCTATGTGACTGTACTCTATACCACTGCATCCTACTCTAAATCACTGTAGTCTGTGCCACCTTTCTCTATGCCACTCTATTCCAGTCCGTGCCAGTACATTCTGACACTCTACTCTTCCGCACTGCATTGTCCGCCACTGAACTCTATGCCACTCTTCTCTGCACTACTCCATTCTATGCTACCCCACTGTATGCCACTGTACTCTATAGCACTGCACTCTACAGCACTATACTCTACACTACTCTGTACTACTCTACTCTGCAACACTCTATGATACTTGCACTCTATGCCACTCGACTCTACTCTGCACTCTAGGCCACCGCACACTATGCCACTCGACTCTACTCAGCTACACCACCCTCTGCATCTCTAATCTCTGTGCGACTCCACTCTGCACCACTCTACACCACTCTACTCTGCCACTGCATTGTATATCATTGCACTGTACAACACTGTACTCTAATCAACTCTACTCTGAGCCACTCTACTCTGCTCTGCTCCACTCCACTCTACTATGCACCACTCGAATCTACACCAAAGCATTCTACAATGTTGCATTGTATGCTGGTGAATTAAATGCCACTGCACTCAATGGCACTGACCTCTATGCCATTATACTCTGCAACACTCTACACCAGTGCACTCAACACTAGTCCACTCTACTCTATGCCACTCCAGGGTATGCCACTCTACGTGACTCTACACTATACACTCCAATACACCACAATCTCTGGCACTCTATTGTACTTTGTCAGGGTGACAGAGTAAATTACTCCACTACCCAGATGGAGTATTTGCCTGCCAGATTTTGAAATGTATGTTAGCCAGATGAACATTTCACCCATTGACAGGAACCTCTGTCAATGTGGTTCCTGGCAATGTTTTAGAACTTTGACAGAGCCGTAAAGTAAAGTTGCTAAACTTTTCTATTAAAAAACAAATCTTGCCCTACCACTAAGGCTTTTGTGGTGGTGATGAGCTGTAAAGAAATAGCTATATCCTGTTAAGTTAAGTGATGTTCACATGGCTTTATACCTGCCGCAGTCCTGAGACAGATTCACAAGAGTACTTTTATGCGGAATCAGTTATATATAAAGAAAAGTACTTTTGCACATATTCACATGTAGAAACATCACCTTAATGTGCATTTGAATTTGAAACATATGTATGATTCTTCAAATGGACATATTTAAATTCATGGGCAAAGAAACTGAATATATAGATAATTGCATGTCTAATAGGAGAATTAGACCTAAACACTCTTTACACAAGGCCATTCACTCAAGGTAGTATGTCCTTGCCTAGGAACATGGATTGATCGGTATCAGATTTAGTTCTAGGCTTTGTAGACACATGAGGTCTCTAATGAATGCTGCTGTTGAGTGGCTCCATTAACTGTCAGATTATTTTGAAAAGAAAGAATCTAAAATCATTGAAGCCACGGCATTTACACCCCTTATCAAGGATTGTGAATGCAATGTAAAAGTTGACACAAGTAGTGTAGGTTTGGAGCTGTATCCACGCAGAAACTCTGAGATAAAGTTGCCACTGTTGTTTTTGCCGCCAGAACATTGTCTGAGCCAGACAAAGAGAAGCTGCAGGTGGTTTGTATACTGAAGGACATGATAAAACATTTCTCTGGGGTAGATGTTTTATAGTCAAAACTGATCCTCAACTCCAAATTGTCCCCCTTTCCAATAATGTTATGGTTAAGCAGCTTCAAGAACTGTCACTAAACTGTAAAAATGCAATTGAATCATTTAATTTTGCATCTAATTGTTCACGTTTGTGTGTGTAACTAAGACTGTATTATAGCTTCAGCTTTTGAGCTTAGGATAAGTTGGGTTTAGTGAGAAAAGTAATCAATAAGAGTTGCTGAATACAAGCAAAGGAAAAGGGTAAAACATTGTGGCAAATGAAGATTTGTTTTTAAGACTGGTTTAGTGAAGGTACATTTTCTACCCAGCTATAAGACTTTTTGAGTATCAAAGAGGACCTAGCATTTTGAGGGAAATTTTCTAGTGGGATTGAGAGTTGTGCTTCCAGAAAATGTCAGAATGAATATCATTGAAATGGCCATTAAAGGACAAATAGGAGAGGCTGCCACAAATACACCTGTTATAACTCACTACAGGTGTCCCTTCAAGGATGATATGATTACATATTATTAACAACTATGTTCAAATGTGCTTTGACTGAAAGAATTCAGAAAAATATTTGGAATTTCACAAGATTCCTCTAGTTGTTTTCCCTGATCGTTCATGGCAGCACATGAGTGTGGATTTCTTAGGACAAACTGGTTTCTCACTCTTGATCATAGATGCATATTTGTTTGAGTTGACTATTTTGTAAGTGGATGGAGTGTAAATATCACAGGAAACCTATCGCTGATGGTGTTTTTTGTGTTGTGAAAAGAACATTTTTCTAGGGAAGAGTTTACTCTGTCCATTACCACAATCAGTTGTGTCTTATTTACTTTCTCCATGATGTCTGAATTTCTTGTCCAAAGTTTTAATGGAGACAAAAACACTCATTGTGTTCTCCCAATTGTAGTAATCTGACTGAAATGGTTAATGGCCAATTTATGTCAGGGTATTCAAATGGCGATAATCAAGATTGCAGAATTAAGTAGTGTGTTAAAGAAAATACATGCACTTATTATCATACTCCCCTCTTCACCACAGGGATGACCTAATTGAAATACCAGATGGGTTGAATTCCTTGATCAAACTGTAGTCCCTCTAAGCTGTCATTTTATAGATCAATCAGAATTGATTGTAATGTGTACAAATAGCTAGCAAACATGTTATTTCTAATCAGGTACAAATTAAGTTGTGGCTTGATGTCAGGAAAATTGTCAAAGTTTCCAGAATTTTTAAGTGGGATCTGAGTTTGAGAATATTTGTTTTTGAAGGCAGAGGTTTTTCAAAAATGTTGTTCCTTGTAAGTTGATGAAAGTCTCTATGATTTCACTCAAATTAGATTGTGAAAACTAGTGGACTTTTAACAGAACTGTCAAAGTAAATGAAGGTTAAGTGAATGGCTATGGGAGTGTGACTGAGATTGAAGTTTTGCTTCCTGAGTTAAATAGTTGCAAATAAATTTTTTATTGTTTGATTGAAATTTGTAAAGCTTTATTGACGCACAAAGTTATGTGCAATTTCCAATGCAGTTTTAGCCAATAATCCTGTAAGTAATGTAAGACCTTGGCCAGTGCAACCAATCATCTCAGGTGCCTATCACAGAATTGTGGACATAATAATACCCATATTTTCTGCTTCATTATATTTCAGGTGACTAAAACTACATGGTAGATGAAATTGCGAAATGGTGTTGATTAAATTATAAGATAAGTCAAGGCAGATTTTCTGTCAAATTGTGTGAGCAAAGAAGCATTCTATATAGAATTCTATATTAGCTAATCAATCATTTCAAAGCATGCATTTATTCATACCAAAACAAGGTTTATCAGACAGCAATGTGAGAGGTTTCTTGAGAAAGAAATGTGTACTCCTCAGCATGTACTTTTCAAAATGTTATTAACCAAGAGTAAATTTTTGGCATTACATGGCAATATAGACATGTCATTTTATTTAGCATGGTTTTTTTTATCTCCCAGAGTAAGGTTTTGTATAAAACATAGACATTGGTACACTGATCAGAAAACAAATCTACAAGTAAACATGCTTCCTTTAATAACCTGTTTTAGTCTGTGCATTGTGGGTATATTTTAAAACCTGCCTTTGAATCACTCTGTCAGATTTATTGTTTATGCACATATTGGGGTTTTGTAAACTCAGTTTCCAATAATAAACGGACCTGCAGAGTAGTTTTACATTAAATAATTAATATGCAAGCATCTCCTTAATAAGCACTTTGAGATTCAATAAATTACATTTTAGAAAGATGTGCACATTATTTTGGATTCTGCACACTTCTTAGTATACACTTGGAACAGGTAATACTTTAAGAACCATGCTTTGTAACATAATTTGGCAAGAATAGTGAAATTAAAGCTTCTTGATATACATATTATAGATTATTCCTTTCACCTGTTTAATCATATTTAAGTAGTCATGGCTTTTTGTTTCAAACACTAAGCTAAAACACAGACTCAATCAATTCATTGGGAATATGAACACTATAGAGAGAAAATTCTCACTTTAGTATTTGAAATGTGGCTAGTTAATACTTCGATGGTACCTGGAGCTATGCTGGATCCATGTGGAATAATCTTTATAATCTGTGTTCTGTTTGAACAGAAACATTGTTGTTAATACTGGATTATGTGACAGGCATGGACAACAACAATGGCTCTGCTTTTACTACATAGTCAACGTTGTAGTAATTGTAGCCAATATCTGCATTTTTAATATGGAAAACTGAATACAATTTAAATTAAATAACATCCATTATTTATTTACAGGTTTGCACTCCAACGTTGCAGAAAAACCCTTCATGGCAGCACTCAATTTCTAAAAATATGACCGTCTAGTATGCTTCAAATGAGACTAACTATTCCAGTGGCTCCAAAGTAGGCTCACATAGGAAAGTGTGTCAGTTGTAGCTATATTATGCCCCTTTAAAAAATGGGGAAAGGCTTGTTTCTTAGATGGGCCTAAAATCAAAGTATTTGTTTTACCACAGCTAACACTTAAATCTGTATTATCGATGAAAGTCACAAAATTATCCAGGAGATGTTGTAGACCATTTGCTGTTTGCAACATCAATTTGCATCATCAGCATGGAGCAACATAGGTAGGGGACAAGAAACTAACCTGTGCATAATTTCCTGCCTTTGAGACAAGTGATTTCTCGATTTTTTATCTACAAAGTAAAGAGAAAATGTGCCAAGACACAGCCCTGCCTGACGCTCTATGAATATCAAGTTACTTTGTGCACTCCTCACTCTTCCCATACTGTACACTTGTCTTTGTGTTTACAAGCAGCTGCATTAAATATGTGATCAGCAGCTCCTGCTCCCCCTTTTCCTTCATTACAGACCACAGCTTAGCATGGCTGATGGAAAACAAACACCAATGTAAAGACTATGAAAGCTAAACAGAGAGATCTTTTTTTTTCTAATAGAGAGATGGATCTGTAGCAACTAAGATATGCTCTATTCCTAGACTATAATTGATTGACTGCAGTTATGCAAAACACCATTCCTAGCCACAGCATTCTGGACATTAGTTATTAAGTGTGCCTATAAATCAATCTCACCAAGAAACATATCAACGGGAACAGCATCAGGCATTGAGATTTCTCTGTCTGACTGCTGTAGATAGCATTACCAACTTCCTTGAAGAAGAATGAAAAGGTACCAGAATCCACTGTCTTGCTCCACTCCTCTCACTGCTGATTTGTGGAGTCCTCTGAGGAAAAAGCTGAATTAATTGAGGAAACATGTTTGACTCATTTAGTAGGTGGAACCAAACTCTCAGTAGTGTGGGCTCCAAGGTCCCTGAAAAAGGAGACATTATTTGCCCTCTGAAAAGCTGTGCTATCCTTCAGCTTACTCGCTTTCAATAGTGCCTCCCAAGGCTCATATTTTATGGCTTTTGTCCACTTAGTAACAGCATCTTTATAAGCATTCCAAACTCTTTTCACTAATTTGGTGTTCCTGGGGGTAATTAGAAGGGCATTTTTGAGTGTTCCACTTGAATTGGAAAGGACAATATCAACCACTCTTAGCTCTTGGCTTGACGATTGGAAGTCTGTCTTGTAAGGCCAGTGTGACTTTATCTGATAAAAGACTATAGGAATATATAATTATGTTGGTGCTAGTGCATCATCCAGACATATGTCCACAAGTATTCTGTTCTCACTGATGATGGATGCCAAGAATACTTTTAGAATCTATACTGCTACTGTATCATTTCACTGTTAGCCCATTCGTTTTGCCAACCTATATACCCTGTGTAAGGTTCATTGGTTCTTCGACCCCACCCCTCCCATTATCTTAGATTTAACTGTTAGAGGATTATGGTTCCTCACACACATCATATGAACTTGAAAGTTGTGTACTGTCTATTCAGAATTTCATGTAACCACAACATAATCAGTTTTTCTTGTACTGCCTTTGACTAGTAAGTTTGGGGGCATATGGTTCTGCAAAGGGAAAATGTTGTTTACGTGTTAAAGATTAGTTTTGATTATAACATTGTTAAGCGCATCACCATAAG
The DNA here is from genome assembly GCF_031143425.1 of Pleurodeles waltl. Lineage (NCBI taxonomy): Eukaryota > Metazoa > Chordata > Amphibia > Caudata > Salamandridae > Pleurodeles > Pleurodeles waltl. The sequence goes on from NC_090436.1 coordinate 919,528,783, forward strand.
CATTATGCCAAAAGTAAGTCAAGCCTTCACCATACACATCACCCAAACCACATACATCCTTTGATGGGAACTTACACACTTAAGCATCAAAATCACCTAGCCATAGTAGGTCTAAGCTTCCCTCCATGGAGTTCACAAATTGTTGCCCATCATTGTCTAAAGCCATGATGACACGTGCACTGGAATAATCAAATAAATTGTCATAATAGGTAATAAGTGCATAATTCTGGCCATCCTTGTGTTCAAGTGGGACACATTAATGGAAAGTGGTGCTTTTAAATGTATTTCTCACGATACCAGGAACAGTGACTGAAACCATAGTTTCTCCCTTGCACCCTCATATGGATTGATGGAATAACACCTGTACAATATGAAGTGTACCCATATATATGAAATGGTCCCACAGGTTAGGTCTCCCGTAAACATAAGATAGCATGTTTATCAGTAAAACACAGCCAGTCCGGGTTGTTAAGCTTTGATTTGATGCCCGCAACATTCGAACATAACACTCTGATAGTAATCTCCTTCTCAACTTAACTATGAGTGCTAAGGGGGACTGAGTTTGATAGTTTAGCACCCTGGGTACCCCAGGGAGCTTTTGCTATAATGACAAACTGTCTGGGGGGAAGTAACTATGTTATGAAAAAGCATTTTTAAATCCTGGCCACTTACAGAGCTCAGTGGGGTAAATCTGTTACAATAGGCAGTGGCTAAGGAGCCTAAGGCCCATATTTATACTTTTAGTTGCGCCACATTTGCGCCACTTTTTGACACAAAAATTGCACAAACTTACAAAATACAGTTGTATTTTGTAAGTATGCACCGCTTTTGTGTCATACAATTACGCAAATGCGGCACTAAAAAAGTATGAATATGGGCCTAAGTTTTATGAAAGCAACCCAGGAGAACAACAGAAACTTTGGTTTGTAGAAACTACATCTGCTGCCATTACTGTTAAAATTTGTTCAATGTATTGAGAAGGCCTAAATTTTATTGTTACACAGTCATCTTTTCAGGTATTCAGGCTTCTGCCAATTCAATGGACACGTCATACAATATTAATACCATTTAACAGATCAGAGTCCCTCCCCAGACTAATACTTAGCTAGTGTTTGACCTTATTACATAGTTCTTTCTAGCCTTCATTACAATCACTGCATAGATGATGGACGCCTTTCAATATTAGGTCAAGTTCCTCTTGTTTTTCCCCTAGGTCATGAGAGGGATGGGTAGTACCGGTGTTCCTCCCTTCACGGACATTGTTGCATTGTAGGTCCATCACTTAGTAATTGACCACTATCCCTCGTGTACAAGTTCTGAAGTTGTCTGTCATTACAGTGCCCCACTTTGGCTAAGATCTCATTGATTGAATCTGCTTTACAGAGTATACATAATTCTTGACAGCAAACTCTAAAGAATCTAGTCAGTCAGTCAGTCATTTAGCCAGAAATTGTTTGTCCACGGCAGTGCCTTGAAGGTGGTATCAGGGCCGAAATGAGACTGCTACCTCACTTGTTTCATCAATGCAAAGGTGCAGGTAATGCAATAGTGGCCGGAAGAAGTAGAATGGTCTATTTTAAAATGGTGGATAATGGTTCCCCCAATCTGAAAGACAGTCACTCGATCTTTGCCGTCCATCAGAAACAGCACTAGCTTAAATTTTGTAGTTTTGAAACACCCAGTTGGTTACAATATAGAGAAAACTAATAACGCTGCTCCTTTTACTGTATCTTTTACTGAATGTGGCCAGAAATAGTTTACATATCTTGCCAGTTTGAATTTTGCTAAATTTTCATTTAAATCACTATTGAAAAACATAACATTAGATATCTAAAATTAACATCAGGTATTCATATAGACCATACATATATAACTATTTCAGATAGTCCAATATTCTGTGTCAAATAAATACAACAAAATAATATCCTTTCACCAATTAATCTTTGATGAACAATTTATTCCTTTCTAAGGCATGAGGATTGAATGTGGTTTACCAAAAGGTGATGTGGGGAATTATTTGTCATTTAATTCAAGATTCAGATTGTGAACAATGACAGTACAGTTCCAAATACATGAGATAGTATAATACATTATAAGCTTTATTATAGGAACCCATAATGTATCCTCTTTTATTCTATTATTCATGCCTGAGAGATGAATAAACAGCCTTTTAACACATTTTTTAATGCCATTTTTGTGGGATTTTAACACTCAAAATAGTTTTATCTGCTATAGCGCCTTTCGTTCCCCTTTTTTTCTTTTGCCTTTTTTGGCTCAATTCTAATTTATTTATTCTTAGTATCATTATGCTCCTTTGCTGTATTTTAAATATGGCCGAACAGGGCCAAATGATGTGTCTGGACTAAACAGTTTTTAAACTTGGTCACGTGATTCAAATACCAATTACATTGTGATTTATGTCAAAGCTTTTTATATTACTATGAAATAATATCTGACGTTTCTATGCTCGGTATGACGCCTTCTTCTGACCCGATTTCTTTTTTCTTAAACATCTTCTTATTGCTATTTTTTCCTCCACTGCACTGCAATATGGTTCAACCCTGTGCCTTGAACAGTCTGCTTTCTACTTTTATTTACATGATAAATAAATACATGTGACTTTTCAGTGTTCTCTTCCTTACATTGGACTCAGATGTGGCGGCTGTTTAAATAACCAGAGGTGCTTCTGTGATTTTCACTTTTCCTTTCAGCAGAATATTAGTTTACTTATTTTTTCTCTCTTTTACAGGTCTTAGCTTATCAAGGCTTGTGCTCCTAACTTTACGTGTATATTAGAGGCCAAACTACTGCTAGAGATCAATCTTTACTAATACATTAGTGGCATAGAAGTTAGCATATGGCGACTTACAAACCTTCATTTAAACGTCTAACAGAGACATTAACATGGAAATTTAAAATGTGCATGTTTAAATTATGATGGACAATGTGGCTGCCATTCGTATTTTGACATCATGTTTAACTTGAAGACATTATGCATTTATATTTAAGTGAAATACTAATTAGAGCTAACATTGAAAGTATTATATTCGAGAAGAAACAGTAGAAATGAAGTATATTATGAGTATCAAATGAATATGAATTAACCATACTCATCTCACTTGTTCCACTGTCAGATCTGCAGAAGTCCCAAATGCGCACCTTTCTGGAAGGACAGTTCAGGTTCTAGGAGTAGCAAACCAGCATTTGGTAAACCCCATTACAGAGCCCATTCCAGTTAAAATAGGAACCTTTGAGAATTTACCAATTCATAGTCCGAGATTCGTGTGCTGCGAGTCTGTTAGGAAGGAAGTTAGTGTGCAAATTAAAATGTTCTATCACTTGTACACATGAAGGGATAGCAAATCAAACTAACAGTGATGGTGAAACTTCCAGTCAAACTGATGAGATGTGTCCTCTCATTACATTGTTTCTGCCATGACAGTTAAGGATCTGCTTGATGAACTTCAAGACACAGTAACATTGAGAGCTTGGGATCGCTCTTTAAAATATATTGGACTCATGCAAGGTGTTGAAGAAGTTAAAGTGACTGGAAAGCCAAATGCAGTTTTTCCCAGAATGTCACAGTTCCACATCACTCCAGAAGCGATTCAAGGAATTACCCCAATAATTGCAGATTTTGTGGAGCAGGGAGTTCTGAAAGAAGTGATGAGCAGCCCATGTAATTCTCCAATCATGGGATTGGGAGAGCCAAGTGAGAAATACCGCACAGTTAAGGATTCGAGAAAAGTTAATGAAATTGTAGTATTCTGTTGTCCCGTGGTGCCAAATCCAGCAGTAATATTATTTCAGATTCCATCTGAAGCAGAATGGTTTTCCGTTATTGATTTGTCACAGGCTTTCTTTTCTGTATCCTTGCATGAGGATAGTCAATTCCTTTTCTCATTCAAATTTGACAACCATGCATATTCATGGTGCCGCACTCCACAGAGGTTTCCAGAATCACCATCCAATTCTTGTAGGATTTTGAAGAAAAACGTAAAGTCCTTGAACATTAATTTCAGTCTGTGAACAAATGAATGCAGGGAAATGAACAGTGGTTAATTTGAGTCACTTAGGAAGATCGTGAGGTCTATTTAACAGAATGAAACTTGATTTTATTGAGATGCCTGCCTGCAATGGATTGAAGTATGTATTGGATGTTATGTGCAAGTTTTTCTACTGGATTGAGGCTTATTCAACACGGAGGAATGACCGTTTTATTGTAGCTAAGCTGCTGCTCAGGGAAATTAAACCAAGGTTTAGGTTCCCGACTTATTTGGAATCAGATCTCTGAACTCATTTTAATAATGAGATCATACAATTGTTGTGTGCAGCACTGAATATTGAGCATAAATTGCACTCCAGTTACAGATCAGAGGCATCTGGATTGGTGGAACACTGAAAGCTTTATCGGCAAAGGTTTGTGCCTCTACAGCACTGAAATGGCCTGACGCATTGCCACCTGTCTTGATGAGCATGCATAGCACCCCTGACAGGAAGAAGAGACTGTCTCCCCACGAGATTCTTGTGGGGCATGCAATTAAGTTACCAACAGTACCTACGAATGCACTTGTGAACATAACAGATTAATTAGTGCTCGATTATTGCAAAGGTCTGGCTGATGTGGTTCACTCTTTGTCTCATCAATTTGAAGCAACAACAGTTTCAACTGCTCAAGAACAGTGTCACAACTTGAAAGCTGGAGATCTGATTGTTATAAAGAAACATGTAAGGATGACTTGCCTAGAGCCAAGGTGGAAAGGACAGCTTCAACAACAGCTGTGAAATGCGCTGGTCTTTCAAATTCTCGCAAGCCACACAGGCAACGTTCCATGTCCTCTTGAAAACACAGAGTCTGATCCTGCAAGAGCGAATGCTGATGAAGAAGGGGTTCAGCTCGATCAAGCTGTGAGGACAGAACCAGTGACTGAAGCAAAAAACGTGCAGAATATTGAAAGTGCAAGCAACTTGAATGCAGACAAAGGTGTAGGAGAGCAAACTCAAAGCCAATTGACCCCTGGCAGCACAGCAAACATTGTGAATAGAGTTGCACCCTAAAAGAGAACTGTGAAGAAGATAAATGACTGGCAGCCGCACATGAACTGGTTGCTAATAAACTCCCATCTATAACAGAAGTAGTTAAAGAGTCAAATCAAAGCGAAGGTGAACATGGTGTTATAAAGAGAACGCAAAGGAAAAAAGTGCCAAGCCACAGATACCTTTCACCTGAATGGATCTATTTTGCATTAAATGAATGGTTTACGGCTTTGTGTTTTGAATGTGAGAATTCAGTTAAACATTCTGGAACTTGAAATTGCATTTGGACTGAATTTTGAATACCCTTGCCAATTGATTTACAAATATATTACACTCTGGAAGTGACCTTAAGTGATCATCAGACTGTGTTGTATTGAAAACGAACCTGTCAACTATTTTTGAGAACTTTTAGCCGAATTCAAATATATATATATTTTTTGAAAATCAAGAACTGTTGTAAACAGTGCAAAAGGACTTTTGAAGAGTGACTTTTTTTTTTAGTTGTGCTCGCTTTTGCTTTTATATTTTTCCTTTTATTTTCTCCTCTGATTCTACAGAAGCCATGAACCCAGGCCTGGGATACAATAAATGTAAATATTTGTGCATTGGTTTAGTTATAATATGTATGATTGTGTGTATTTCATTGTTTGCAGGAATGAGTGTTTCAATGAGAGGAGAACAGCAAAGTACAGCTACTTCAGTGCAGAGATTGACAACATCTAAGCAGGCTAGGTTTTATAAGGATGAGGGATTGTTTCATTTAGATGACACAAAGGGAGATTTGTCTTCCAATGTTTATTATAGTTTGCTGTATGATTATGCAGACACAATGAATGTTTGTGATTGTTATGTGTATACACAAATTCCTTCATCAGTTGAAGAAGGGGTCACTTATCACTGATTTATGGCATTCGTTGCAGCTTACTATTAACACATTTGTACAATCAAGAATACATTCAGCATTTCTATTCTAACTTCAATTTTAACTTCTATTCTAACTTCAATTTAGTTTTCTCTTTTGGTCCCATTAATTAGCATTTGAGCAGCATTGCACATGTTAAGAACATAGATATAGTAAGTGGATATAGTAAGTGAATTATTTGATCCTACACTGACATTTGTAACAGTATATGCACATAGGAATAATCTAACATGTCTTCTTACACAGGTAAATAATGAGTTCATTAATCAAGTCAATGACAGAAGAAAGGAAATGAAAGAAAAGGTAGATGAGAGGATAGTTTCCAGAAAGAAATCAGTAAACAACACACCTGATACAGAAGGAAGTTTAGCTTTAGATTGGCAACATATATGGAAGCTCTGTATACATAGGCCACAATCAAAAGCTTACAATATGTTTGTAGAAACTAGTGAATGTGGACATGTGAATTGTTTAAGAGTGTGTGGGATTTTATGCTAAATGTGTCTGACGTATATTACATCTGTGGAAAGAACACTTATTAAAAGTTACCGAAAGGTTGGAATGCCACATGCTATTTAGCAGTGTTTTTTTATGAAAATCTATCAAGTAGACAACATTGACAATACAGTAGAGTTTGAAAGTTTTAAAATGAGACTTAAAAGAAGAGAAAGTGGTTCAGGGATTATTGGAGATATTTGTGGAATTCATATTCCATCTGTGGATGTGACTTTGAATGTCATAAAGATAAGGAAGTTATCAACAATTGTAGATAAGATATCAACTGATTTTTGAGGTGCAATGCTCCTGATGGATACGGAAATGACTGTAGTAAGATCTATGGTTTTGCAGTACCGTCTTGCGTTAGCTGTCCTTTTAGCAAAGGAAGGCGGAGTCTGCCGAGTTTTAAAGTCACAGAACTGCTGTACCAACATGCCTGATAAAATTAAGGAGACAAGGAAATACTTATCTTATCTGACACATTTGAAACATGACTTTAATGACCTGAAAAAGACAAATGTGTAGAAGACAATAGGGGAAGGATTCTAAAGAAGGATCTTGGTTTGGAAACTTGGGACATGAATGTGTGAGAATGATCCTGAAACTTTTTTGACTGCGACAGTGTGCATAATTTGTGCACTTGGATTTTACAAGGTTTACAATTTCTGGAAAGAACTAAGAGTAAAGAATAAACAGAGGAACGTAGAAATGGAAATGGAGAATATGAGAAACAGATATTATGAGGCAAAGAAGAGAATTGATAATTACTGAAGACCTACCCAACTAAAGATTTTGGTTTATCTAATTGAAAATGAGAAAATGTATTTTGTGACGGCATAAATTACCCTCAAGTGAGGGACTGACAGAGATCAAATTTTACTAATACATTAGTGGCAGAGAACTTAGCATATGATGACTTACACACCTTCATTTTAAAGTCTAACACAGAAATTAACATAGATATGTAAATTGAGCATGTTTAAATAAATATGGTGAATAGTGTGGCTGCCATTCATATTTTGACATCATGTTAAACATGAAGACATTGTGCATTTATATTTGAGTGAAATACTAATTAGAGCTAACATGGAGAGTATTATCTTTGAGAAAAAACAGTAGAAATGAAGCATTTTATGAGTATTAAATAAACATGAATAATTCTACTTATATTGAATTAAATTAATTTTTTAAACATGAATTTCATGTGTGCAGAAAAGTAAATTCACGTTTAAATTGTGTTCTAATAAAGTCATAGATAATTTGTGCAGACAAGTAATTTGCTTTGCTTATATGATTAATTGTAAGGTGTGCAATAGGATTTATATGTATTAATGTGCATTTAGGTTTTGTTAGCTTTACTAGGCCTGAGAGGTTTATTTTTGCAGCAGTAGAGGGAATTGAGATGCGTATTCTGTTCCCTCTGACCTGAATTCTTTCACTAGGTTGCTGACATGATGTTGAATATCCTATTGTATTGAAGGTGAAGAACGTTTCAGTACTAATTATGTAACAATATTTGTTCTACCTGTCGAACAAGCCAGGAAATCTATAATTCTTCCGTGAGAAATGTTTAGTTTATACTGTTTGCCCTGAGAAAGAATCCTGAAGTAACAAACAAGTAAAAAAAAAAATATTTTTGGTGGAACTGTCTGAAATCATTTAAATGACTAGGCACTTTTGTTGAGAAAATTCAAAATAGTAGCTAACTTGATGGTGCCACAGACAACCATTGGACACTGAATCTAGTGTGTAAGATGAACCCACCTGAAGAACCAACCAAGAGGATCATGGATATCTCTAATTAGTGAGAGACTTTGAAACTTAGAGTTAAGTTGTGGAGTTAGTTTGTCAAATTAGTCTGCCAGTGTTCTTCTGTCCAGAACTCAGCCAGAGCCAGTCTTGATGAACTGATAATCCCCAGCTGCTCTCTGCTTCATCTGAATCCCTTTACCCTTTAGCTATCTTCTCATGAGTAAAGTCATACTTAATTGCCTCATTTGTTTATGCTGTTCAGTACTATCATGCCCAACTAATTCTGAACTGCTGACTTGTCCCATGTGCAGCCTGTGTCCTGCACTGTCCTAATGCTGCTGTCTATTTATGTCTGAAGAAGGTGAACGCACATCCAATGAATTATCCTGTCTGCTGTCCAATGAGGAGAGGTATAACTAAATGTGGTTTTGTGTTTTCTTTTCAGCTTAGACACTTATACTAGCATATCATAATTTATAGTGAGTTGCCCTAGTTAGATGATTTTTCAAATTATTTTTTTCTTTCTTTGCTTTTACCCACATGTGTTAGCCCATTCCCACACATGCAAGTCCCAATTTATGTTAGAAATAAGGATGGCCCAGCTCTGCGATTGACTGTTAAAATTGTATTTTGATGATTTACTGATTTCACCATTGTCTGCTTTGAAATTTGCTATTAACCCCTTCGCTGCCAGGCCTTTTCCCCCTCCTGTGCCGAGCCTTTTTTTGGCTATTTGGAGCAGTTCGCGCTTAGGCCCTCATAACTTTTTGTTCACGTAAGCTACCCACGCCAAATTTGCGTCCTTTTTTTCGAACATCCTAGGGATTCTAGAGGTACCCAGACTTTGTGGGTTCCCCAGAAGGAGGCCAAGAAATTAGCCAAAAAACAGTGAAAATGTTGTTTTTTTAAAAACAATTGGAAAAATGGGCTGCAGAAGAAGGCTTGTGTTTTTTTCCCTGAAAAGGGCATCAACAAAGGGTTTGCGGTGATAAAATCACCAGCTTCCCAGCTTTCAGGAACAGGCAGACTTGAATCAGAAAACCCAATTTTTCAACACAATTTTGGCATTTTACTGGGACATACCCCATTTTTACGATTTTTCGTGCTTTCAGCCTCCTTCCAGTCAGTGACAGAAATGGGCATGAAACCAACGCTGGATCCCAGAAACCGCAACATTTCTGAAAAGTAGACACAATTCTGAATTCAGTAAGGGGTAATTGGTGTAGATCCTACAAGGGTTTCCTACAGAAAATAACAACTGAAAAAGAAAAATATTGAAATTGAGGTGAAAAAAACATCAATTTTTCTCTACGTTTTACTCTGTAACTTTTTCCTGCAATGTCAGATTTTCGAAAGCAATATACCGTTACGTCTGCTGGACTGTTCTGGTTGCGGGGATATATAGGGCTTGTAGGTTCATCAAGAACTCTAGGTTCCCAGAGCCAATAAATGACCTGCACCCTGAAGTGGGTTTTCATTCGATGCCGGGTATACAGCAATTCATTTGCTGAAATATAAAGAGTAAAAAATAGCTATCAAGAAAACCTTTGTATTTCCAAAATGGGCACAAGATAAGGTGTTGAGAAGCAGTGGTTATTTGCACATCTCTGAATTCCGGGGTGCCCATACTAACATGTGAATTACAGGGCATTTCTCAAATAGACGTCTTTTTTACACACTGTCTTACATTTGGAAGGGAAAAATGTAGAGAAAGACAAGGGGCAATAACACTTGTTTTGCTATTCTATGTTCCCCCAAGTCTCCCGATAAAAATGATACCTCACTTGTGTGGGTAGGCCTAGCGCCCGCGACAGCATATGCCCCAAAACACAACGTAGACACATCACAGAAAACAGACCTGTTTTTAGCAAAGTGACTACCTGTAGATTTTGGCCTCTAGCTCAGCCGCCACCTAGGGAAACCTACCAAACCTGTGCATTTCTGAAAACTAGAGACCTAGGGGAATCCAAGATGGGGTGACTTGTGTGGCTCGGACCAGGTTCTGTTACCCAGAATCCTTTGCAAACCTCAAAATTGGGCTAAAAAAACACATGTTCCTCACATTTCTGTGGCAGAAAGTTCTGGAATCTGAGAGGAGCCACAAATTTCCTTCCACCCAGCGTTCCCCCAAGTCTCCCAATAAAAATTATACCTCACTTGTGTGGGTTGGCCTAGCGCCCGCGACAGGAAACGCCCCAAAGCGCAACGTGGACACACCCAAATTTTTGAAGGAAAACAGAGGTGTTTTTTGCAAAGTGCCTACCTGTGGATTTTGGCCTGTAGCTCAGCCGCCACCTAGGGAAACCTACCAAACCTGTGCATTTCTGAAAACTAGAGACCTAGGGGAATCCAAGATGGGGTGACTTGTGTGGCTCGGACCAGGGTCTGTTACCCAGAATCCTTTGCAAACCTCAAAATGTGGCTAAAAAAACACATGTTTCTCACATTTCTGTGGCAGAAAGTTCTGGAATCTGAGAGGAGCCACAAATTTCCTTCCACCCAGCGTTCCCCCACGCCTCCCGATAAAAATGATACCTCACTTGTGTGGGTAGGCCTAGCGCCCGCGACAGGAAACGCCCCAAAGCGCAATGTGGACACAGCCAAATTTTTTAAGGAAAACAGAGGTGTTTTTTGCAAAGTGCCTACCTGTAGATTTTGGCCTGTAGCTCAGCCGCCACCTAGGGAAACCTACCAAACCTGTGCATTTCTGAAAACTAGAGACCGAGAAGAATCCAAGATGGGGTGACTTGTGTGGCTCGGACCAGGTTCTGTTACCCAGAATCCTTTGCAAACCTCAAAATGTGGCTAAAAAAACACATGTTCCTCACATTTCTGTGGCAGAAAGTTCTGGAATCTGAGAGGAGCCACAAATTTCCTTCCACCCAGCGTTCCCCCACGTCTCCCGATAAAAATGATACCTCACTTGTGTGGGTAGGCCTAGCGCCCGCGACAGGAAACGCCCCAAAGCGCAATGTGGACACAGCCAAATTTTTGAAGGAAAACAGAGGTGTTTTTTGCAAAGTGCCTACCTGTAGATTTTGGCCTGTAGCTCAGCCGCCACCTAGGGAAACCTACCAAACCTGTGCATTTCTGAAAACTAGAGACCTAGGGGAATCCAAGATGGGGTGACTTGTGTGGCTCGGACCAGGTTCTGTTACCCAGAATCCTTTGCAAACCTCAAAATGTGGCTAAAAAAACACATGTTCCTCACATTTCTGTGGCAGAAAGTTCTGGAATCTAAGAGGAGCCACAAAATTCCTTCCACCCAGCGTTCCCCCACGTCTCCCGATGAAAATGATACCTCACTTGTGTGGGTAGGCCTAGCGCCCGCGACAGAAAACGCCCCAAAGCGCAACGTGGACACAGCCAAATTTTTGAAGGAAAACAGAGGTGTTTTTTGCAAAGTGCCTACCTGTAGATTTTGGCCTGTAGCTCAGCCGCCACCTAGGGAAACCTACCAAACCTGTGCATTTCTGAAAACTAGAGACCTAGGGGAATCCAAGATGGGGTGACTTGTGTGGCTCGGACCAGGTTCTGTTACCCAGAATCCTTTGCAAACCTCAAAATTTGGCTAAAAAAACACATGTTTCTCACATTTCTGTGGCAGAAAGTTCTGGAATCTGAGAGGAGCCACAAATTTCCTTCCACTCAGCGTTCCCCCACGTCTCCCAATAAAAATGATACCTCACTTGTGTGGGTAGGCCTAGCGCCCGCGACAGGAAACGCCCCAAAGCGCAATGTGGACACAGCCAAATATTTGAAGGAAAACAGAGGTGTTTTTTGCAAAGTGCCTACCTGTAGATTTTGGCCTGTAGCTCAGCCGCCACCTAGGGAAACCTACCAAACCTGTGCATTTCTGAAAACTAGAGACCTAGGGGAATCCAAGATGGGGTGACTTGTGTGGCTCGGACCAGGTTCTGTTACCCAGAATCCTTTGCAAACCTCAAAATGTGGCTAAAAAAACACATGTTCCTCACATTTCTGTGGCAGAAAGTTCTGGAATCTGAGAGGAGCCACAAATTTCCTTCCACCCAGCGTTCCCCCACGTCTCCCGATAAAAATGATACCTCACTTGTGTGGGTAGGCCTAGCGCCCGCGACAGGAAACGCCCCAAAGCGCAATGTGGACACAGCCAAATTTTTGAAGGAAAACAGAGGTGTTTTTTGCAAAGTGCCTACCTGTAGATTTTGGCCTGTAGCTCAGCCGCCACCTAGGGAAACCTACCAAACCTGTGCATTTCTGAAAACTAGAGACCTAGGGGAATCCAAGATGGGGTGACTTGTGTGGCTCGGACCAGGTTCTGTTACCCAGAATCCTTTGCAAACCTCAAAATGTGGCTAAAAAAACACATGTTCCTCACATTTCTGTGGCAGAAAGTTCTGGAATCTAAGAGGAGCCACAAAATTCCTTCCACCCAGCGTTCCCCCACGTCTCCCGATGAAAATGATACCTCACTTGTGTGGGTAGGCCTAGCGCCCGCGACAGAAAACGCCCCAAAGCGCAACGTGGACACAGACAAATTTTTGAAGGAAAACAGAGGTGTTTTTTGCAAAGTGCCTACCTGTAGATTTTGGCCTGTAGCTCAGCCGCCACCTAGGGAAACCTACCAAACCTGTGCATTTCTGAAAACTAGAGACCTAGGGGAATCCAAGATGGGGTGACTTGTGTGGCTCGGACCAGGTTCTGTTACCCAGAATCCTTTGCAAACCTCAAAATTTGGCTAAAAAAACACATGTTTCTCACATTTCTGTGGCAGAAAGTTCTGGAATCTGAGAGGAGCCACAAATTTCCTTCCACTCAGCGTTCCCCCACGTCTCCCGATAAAAATGATACCTCACTTGTGTGGGTAGGCCTAGCGCCCGCGACAGGAAACGCCCCAAAGCGCAATGTGGACACAGCCAAATATTTGAAGGAAAACAGAGGTGTTTTTTGCAAAGTGCCTACCTGTAGATTTTGGCCTGTAGCTCAGCCGCCACCTAGGGAAACCTACCAAACCTGTGCATTTCTGAAAACTAGAGACCTAGGGGAATCCAAGATGGGGTGACTTGTGTGGCTCGGACCAGGTTCTGTTACCCAGAATCCTTTGCAAACCTCAAAATGTGGCTAAAAAAACACATGTTCCTCACATTTCTGTGGCAGAAAGTTCTGGAATCTGAGAGGAGCCACAAATTTCCTTCCACCCAGCATTCCCCGACGCCTCCCGATAAAAATGATACCTCACTTGTGTGGGTAGGCCTAGCGCCCGCGACAGGAAACGCCCCAAAGTGCAACGTGGACACAGCCAAATTTTTGAAGGAAAACAGAGGTGTTTTTTGCAAAGTGCCTACCTGTAGATTTTGGCCTGTAGCTCAGCCGCCACCTAGAGAAACCTGCCAAACCTGTGCATTTCTGAAAACTAGAGACCTAGGGGAATCCAAGATGGGGTGACTTGTGTGGCTCGGACCAGGTTCTGTTACCCAGAATCCTTTGCAAACCTCAAAATGTGGCTAAAAAAACACATGTTCCTCACATTTCTGTGGCAGAAAGTTCTGGAATCTGAGAGGAGCCACAAAATTCCTTCCACCCAGCGTTCCCCCACGTCTCCCGATAAAAATGATACCTCACTTGTGTGGGTAGGCCTAGCGCCCGCGACAGGAAACGCCCCAAAGCGCAACGTGGACACAGCCAAATTTTTTAAGGAAAACAGAGGTGTTTTTTGCAAAGTGCCTACCTGTAGATTTTGGCCTGTAGCTCAGCCGCCACCTAGGGAAACCTACCAAACCTGTGCATTTCTGAAAACTAGAGACCCAGGGGAATCCAAGATGGGGTGACTTGTGTGGCTCGGACCAGGTTCTGTTACCCAGAATCCTTTGCAAACCTCAAAATTTGGCTAAAAAAACACATGTTCCTCACATTTCTGTGGCAGAAAGTTCTGGAATCTGAGAGGAGCCACAAATTTCCTTCCAGCCAGCGTTCCCCCACGTCTCCCGATAAAAATGATACCTCACTTGTGTGGGTAGGCCTAGCGCCCGCGACAGAAAACGCCCCAAAGCGCAACGTGGACACAGCCAAATTTTTGAAGGAAAACAGAGGTGTTTTTTGCAAAGTGCCTACCTGTAGATTTTGGCATGTAGCTCAGCCGCCACCTAGGGAAACCTACCAAACCTGTGCATTTCTGAAAACTAGAAACCTAGGGGAATCCAAGATGGGGTGACTTGTGTGGCTCGGACCAGGTTCTGTTACCCAGAATCCTTTGCAAACCTCAAAATTTGGCTAAAAAAACACATGTTCCTCACATTTCTGTGGCAGAAAGTTCTGGAATCTGAGAGGAGCCACAAATTTCCTTCCACCCAGCGTTCCCCCACGTCTCCCGAAAAAAATGATACCTCACTTGTGTGGGTAGGCCTAGCGCTCGCGACAGGAAATGGCCCAAAACACAACGTGGACATATCACATTTTTTCATAGAAAACAGTGCCTACCTGTGGATTTTGGCCTCTAGCTCAGCCGGCACCTGGGGAAACCTAGCAAACCAGTGCATTTTTGAAAACTAGAGACCTAGGGGAATCCAAGATGGGGTGATTTGCGGGGCTCTGACCAGGTTCTGTTACCCAGAATCCTTTGCAAACATCAAAATTTGACCAAAAAACACTTTTTCCTCTCATTTCGGTGACAGAAAGTTCTGGAATCTGAGAGGAGCCACATATTTCCTTCCACCCAGCGTTCCCCTAAGTCTCTCCATAAAAATGGTACCTCACTTGTGTGGGTAGGCCTAGCGCCCACGAAAGGAAATGGCCCAAAACACAACGTGGACACAACATATTTTTTCACAGAAAACAGAGGTGTTTTTTGCAAAGTGCCTACCTGTGGATTTTGGCCTCTAGCTCAGCCGGCCCTAGGAGGGGGGGAAATGCCCTAAAATAAATTTGACCCCCCCCAAACCCCCTCTGCCCAGGAGCGACCCTTGCCTACGGGGTCGCTCCCCCTGCATGACATTGGCGCCAAAAAACAAATCCCCGGTGCCTAGTGGTTTCTGCCCCCTTGGGGCAGATTGACCTAAAATTGACCAATCTGCCCCCAAGGGGGGCAGAAATGGTCTAAATACAGTTTGCCCCCCAGGGGAGCGACCCTTGCCTGATGGGTCGCTCCCCATCTCTAAAAAAACAAACATACAACAAAAAAAACACACAAAAGAAATTTGCCCTGGCGCCTGGAGGTTTCTGCCCCCCCCGGTGGCAGATCGGCCTAATAATAGGCCGAACTGCCCCCAGGGGGGGCAGAAATGGCCTAAAATAAATTTGCATCCCCCAACCCCCACCAGGAGCGACCCTCACCTACGGGGTCGCTCCCCCTGCGTGACATTGGCGCCAAAAAACAAATCCCCGGTGCCTAGTGGTTTCTGCCCCCTTGGGAGCAGATTGACCTCAAATCGACCAATCTGCCCCCAAGGGGGGGAGAAATGGTCTAAATACAGTTTGCCCCCCAGGGGAGCGACCCTTGCCTGATGGGTCACTCCCCATCTCTAAAAAAACAAACATACAAACAAAAAAAACACACAAAAAAATGTTGCCCTGGCGCCTAGAGGTTTCTGCCCCCCCTGGTGGCAGATCGGCCTAATAATAGGCCGATCTGCCCCCAGGGGGGGCAGTAATGGCCTAAAATAAATTTGCATCCCCAACCCCCACCCCCCTACCAGGAGCGACCCTTTCCTACGAGGTCGCTCCGCCTGCGTGACATTGGCGCCAAAAAACAAATCCCCGGTGCCTAGTGGTTTCTGCCCCCTTGGGGCAGATTGACCTAAAATCGACCAATCTGCCCCCAAGGGGGGCAGAAATGGTCTAAACACAGTTTGCCCACCAGGGGAGCGACCCTTGTCTGATGGGTCGCTCCCCATATCTAAAAAAACAAACAAACAAAAAAAATACACAAAAAAAAAAATTGCCCTGGCGCCTAGAGGTTTCTTCCCCCCCTGGGGGTAGATCGGCCTAATACCAATAGGCCGATCTGCCCCCAGGGGGGGCAGAGATGGCCTAAAATAATTTTGCCCCCCCTACCTCCCCCCCCAGGGAGCGACCCTTGCCTACAAGGTCGCTCCCCTTGCGTGACGGCGCAAAAAAAAGATCCCTGGTGCCTAGTGGTTTCTGCCCCCCTTGGGGGCAGATTGACCTAAAATCGGCCGATCTGCCCCCAAAGCGGGCAGAAATGGCCTAAATACATTTTGCCCCTCCAGGGGAGCGACCCTTGTCCAAGGGGTCGCTCCCCATCTGTAAAACAAAAAAACAAAAAAATCCCTGGTGTCTAGTGGTTTCTGCCCCCCTTGGGGGCAGATCAGCCGAATCAAAATAGGCTGATCTACCCCCCAGGGGGGCAGAAATGGCCTAAAATAATCCCCCCCAGGGAGCGACCCTTGCCTAAGGGGTTGCTCCCCTTGCGTGAAATTCACGCAAAAAAAAAAACTCCCTGGCGTCTAATGGTTTCTGCCCCCCTTGGGGGCAGATTGGCCTCATCAAAATAGGCCAATCTGCCCCCAAGGGGGGCAGAAATGGCCTAAATATAATTTGCCCCCTAGGGGAGCGACCCTTGCCTAAGGGGTGGCTCCCCACCTAAAAAAAAAAAGAAAACATAACAAAAAGAAAAAAAAAAAGAAATGATCCCTGGTGCCTAGAGATTTCTGCCCCCCCTGGGGGAAGATCGGCCTAATAATAGGCCGATCTGCCCCCAGGGGGGCAGACAAGGCCTTCCCAAAAAAATGCCCCCCCTGGGAGCGACCCTTGCCCAAGGGGTTGCTCCTGTTGCGTAAAATTTGTGGGGAAAAAAAACTCCCTGGTGTCTAATGGTTTCTGCCCCCCTTGGGGGCAGATTGGCCTCATCAAAATAGGCCAATCTGCCCCCAGGGGGGGCAGAAATGGCCTAAATATATATTGCCCCCTAGGGGAGCGACCCTTGCCTAAGGGGTCGCTCCCCACCTAAGAAAAAGAAAACATCACAAAAAAAAAAAAAAAGCTTCCTGGTGCCTAGAGGTTTCTGCCCCCCCTGGGGGCAGATCGGCCTAATAATAGGCCAATCTGCCCCCAGGGGGGGCAGAAAAGTCCTTCCTAAAAAAATGCCCCCCCTGGGAGCGACCCTTGCCCAAGGGGTCGCTCCCTTTTGACAGTTTAATCCAAAAAAAAAAAAATCCCTGGTGTCTAGTGGGGTTTCAAAAGCCGGATTGCAAGCAATCCGGCTTTTGAAACCCTGTGAGAGACTTCAAAGGGAAGGAAATACATTTCCTTCCCTTTGAAGCCTCTCGGGGCCTCCCCCATGGGATTGAAAGAGAAATGCAAAAGCATTTCTCTTTCAATCGCGCTGGAAGCTCTGTTTCCAGCGCGATGGGGGAGACCCTGTGACTAATCAGCGCGCGCTCGCGCGCTGATGTCACAGGGAGGGGTGGGGGGGTCGGGGTGGGAGGGGAAGGGCTTCCCCTTCCATCCCTGACTTTGGGGGGGTGGGGGGAAGCACACAGAGGGAGCGAGAGCGCTCCCTCTGGGCTGTGTGCCGAGGACGTAGTGGTTACGTCCTCGGCAGAGCAGCACTGTGCTGCAGGACATAACCACTACGTCCGCGGCACAGAAGGGGTTAATGTGCATATTGTGGTTTTGCTGATTTTTGTCATTCTTTTGGAGTGCTTACCAGTATTGATATTTAGCAGCTAAATCTCTTTAGATGTTTTGGTCAGCCAATGATGTTCATGTATGTTTATAACTTAGTTTTGCACACCATATATGTGACATTGATTTTGGGATTATAATAAAACGTATTGAGTTTAGAGTTTGATTTAGTGTTAAGTTCTTCTTGGTGTTTATAATTGTTTATGCTGACTACTATACTCTTCGCCAAGTACAAAGGTCTAGTTGACCTCTAGTGGTGGGAATAGTGATGATGTCTCACCAGCACGCTTGTGGTTTCTAAACCCGAGGTGAAAAGAAGGCCTCCACGAGTGCACCACCACTACAAAATCATTTGATGACTAGAAGTATATATGGAGGTACTTCTTTGGCACAAAGTTAATTTAATTTAATTTTTTCTTTCGAATGGTCACATGTCAGATGTGTTTCCCAATTGCATATATATTTCTTTAATACAGGTGATAAGTTACGCAGTTCTCTACTTTACAGTCCTACAATAAGAACTCCTACTGGGACTGCCATATCCTCTATTTGCTTCTTGTGGCCCATCCCCATTACTTAGATATTACAATTACTTTTATCAAGTACACACAATAAGAGGTACTTCTAATCTTTTAAGAGATCACAAGTTCTTTCATAGATTTACTGTTCAATACACAAGAATATTTGCTCTCATAATGTGCAGCCCACCTATGAATTTCTGTACTAAGATTATCCATTTCTAGGTGGCTTTATCTGTTGTGCAGTTCATTTATAGATCAAGTTTACTTACATAACCATATCAAGCATTGTGGTATAGGCTATACCTCTTGATGGTACAGGACATAAGTCTCAAAGCCCTCTGGTGCCACAGTCTGTTTATTAGTAGGGAGCTTTCTTCACTTCAGCTTCAGATTCTCACATTGTCTCATTGATCTTATCCGCTCACTAGCATCTTAGCCTGTGAAGTATTGTGCCACCACTTTATGGGACAGTGACTGGGAAGTCTTTATGCTCACATTCCTTCCCTTACTTTTTACTCATTCAGTCTGTATATTCTTGGATGACTTGCACAACACCCTAATCCCTACCATAGGATCCAACACTTGAGACCACTTTACTATGTGTTCAACCTTTTTCAAGACTTACTTAGACTGGTCCTGTCTAATATTCTCATAAAGCTAATGACCTCTCTTGATTATTGTTCCAGAAAAAATAGATTAATGCTTTTTATATCCTTTTTGCTAGATCAAACTCTACTTGAGGACTTATATTCTTCTACTCAGATTTGTTACCTGACATGGTCACATTAGGTTAGTTTTTTCATTTAATTTCTGTACTTATGTCTTCTGCCTCCGTAACCCACCCTTTTTTGACCCTCATAGATGCACAAACACCTATGGTCACATATCATAGTGTTACTTCATTTGCACACCACATATGGTGTATTTTCTCTTCTGCTTTCTACTTATGGTTCTCTCTCTTTATATGGGTACCTTACCACTTTCACTATTGCTTTTTGGATTAGTAGGATCTTTACTTACCTCAATTTACATTTTTCATTTTCAATTTGGGTATTGAAATATTATATTGCTTATACTTTAATTCTGTGATCAATGAAATAAGCATTTTACCTAGACTTATTTTCTATTTGCATTTGATCTATGTACTTGCGGTCTTAAGAAAGTAACGTATTGTGATGAAAAACATGTTAGCTGGCTCTTATTGGGACATGACGTACTGAAAGGTACAGAGTTTCCTACAACACAATAAACATATTATTTTGAAACTACGCCCTACAGAATCTTATGTAATGGACTTTCACTCCTACTTTTGGAGTATTACTCCTGTGTGATGTGTTATCTTCATTTAGTTAAACTGAGCTGTCTCCCTGGATTCATTTGAAGCTGGATTTCATTTGGGTATGAATTACATGTAAATTATTACACAATATGACAAAATTCGGAAGACACACTGAACATTTTGCAGATGTTTTAAACGTAGACATAAAGAATTCTCGTATAGAGTTTTAAGAGAAAAACCACTAGGAGCCTAATATAACATATTGGCAAGATTAACACACAGCAAAACTCTTGCACTACTGAAGCAATTTAAGATCTGAAACAGTGACTTTGCACTTGAAAATGAGTGAGAAGACGGCAAAAAATGACTCCAGTGTTAAAGCAGCCTTCATTCTGCTCAGAGCTATTGATGACAAAGTTTAAACATCAGTAGGAACGTGTAACCAATGTGCCAACCACTTGGAGCCCATACCATCTATAGCACCCTGCCTTGTCCTGCAAGAGTGTTGACTTTGATCTCATAGATATTTCATAAGGCAAAATGTTGAGAGGGTGACCCAGTAGACTTTAACAGGTTCCTTACTCCATCGTGGCTGGCCTGAGAAGTCAACTAACACCCCTGCACATGCCCACCAATTGACTAACATTCACTTGTCCATTTTTTTATTATTTAAAATGTAATAGCTCCCAATTAGATTACCAGTTTTTTTGTAATCATACAGTTGTTTTCTCATTACAATCCAGTCTTTTTACTACGTTGATTTGTGTATTTTATTTGCTTGATTTCAGTTTCTTGCCTTTACTGTTTTCTTATGCTGCTGAATACCATATCCTTTCTCTAACAGAAACCTGATGCTTGAGCAAAGCAAACAAGACTATGCTTTACCAGAGACACAGCAAATACCATATGAAAGTGGACTTTCATACAACAAAAAATACTCTTCTGACTTGATTAGGACACTGGCAGATGCTAGGGTCTTTTCCAGAGACCAAGAGAATTGGGCAGTGGTTGAGTATATGTAAAGTATTTGCCTGCCTCTGTCTGGTAAACATTTGCCAACCTTACCAACTCTGTGCAAGCTTATACAAATATATTGTGCCCAAAGAAGGACTAACAATGACGTGGCACTTCCTTGGCACTCATTAAGGCACTCGTGCTAGGGTGTTGCTGCTGTGCTCACAATTACATGGCTCGTTCTACATCTGTGCTATGTGCCTTGATTTCTTCTGAGTACTTTTGTTTGGGAACAAATTTGTTTTATTTAGAAGCTTTTTTTTCACAAACTTTATCAAGTTGGCCACCCCCATGCTGATGTCCTCGAGGATTCAGAGATTCATTTCACGGCTGCAAACCCCAGGATTCGTACTAACGTTATCCAGGCTCCTAGCACTTATCCACTGTGGAGCCTTGATTTAAATTAGGCAGATTGCGTCTGGCATTTGGTTGATTAGTTAGATTTACTCGCTAGCTGCAAGAAGCACTTTCCGAGGCTGAGATGCCAGTGCATCAAACACCGAATCAACACAATTCTCTGAAATCCCGCCTCGAATCAAGGCGTCTTGTGTACAAGTGATCACCTGCTGCTTCATTTCTTTCCCTTTATCCTTGCAGGCTGCTAACATGCCTGTGTGTCCGCGCGTTCCACTTTCTCTCGTTCTTATGCTATTTCTGTAGCGTGTTTATGTGACTTCACTGTTGAAAGTTCTCTCTATAACACGAAGCTCACTAAACCACCAAAACACCTAAACAAGTTTCCTGCATATTTTCTGAAGTTATTCAGTTCAACGTTTCTAACCTCAAATACAAAACGACTCTGCGACTTGGATCCATTAGCCTCTCTCTTTCGAGAGTCCTAGGGGCAAATTCAAATTTTAGAACAACTTATTCTGTGGTTTCGGTCAGAAAGTTCTGAAGAAGGCTTTTGTGTTGAAAAAGGCAAATGCCATAATATTTCTTTGTATGGGATGTGAATGGGCATGGTGGACAGATGTGCATGCAGCATGCACAATGGGTAGCCCCCGGTTTATTTTCACTTAACTAGCTCTACTATAGGAAGTCAAGATACATTGATTAAATTACACATACGTGCATGAATTGCTAACACTTTACTACTCACATACATCATCATGGTATTTCTGCTTGTCATAATGTGCCTACGCAAGACAGTACTAAACATTCTGGAAATTATATGCACAATATGCATGTATCAGGGAAAAAATATTTTGGAAATTCACAGCGTGGAATTTCGCGTCTTTCAATGTAATGTTTTTAACACATAACTAATAACTATGTTTCCAACATACATACTGTAACAAATGGACACACTGTGTCACTTCTTGGCACTTTTTGCAACATTTGTACTTGAATCAAATGGGTAAGTCGGGTGCACTAGTTAGGTGTGGGATCTCCATTGCTAGGTTCTTGCAAATGCACAAAATAGTTGTAGTATAATGGAGGAAACCAAATGTTCATTGTGTTTTCCTGACTCTCCTCGATCACCTTCCTCATCACACCCACTTTGGAAATCCAGTTCGTTTTCACGTGTAATTTATACACGTGCTACATATGCATACCTACGTCTCACTCATTTAGCTCAGCAAATCGTTGGAATGTCACAGATTATAATTTTTCAAGATATAGCTCACTTGGAGAAACTTTGTGAATCTGTCTCTGTGTATTTAAGGAGGCATCCAGAGATGCTACTGACTTACTTATCTAGCATATAAAGATAATCGAACTCGGTTTAAAAAAAAATGTTTAGAGTTTTGCATAGCACGAACTCGAAACTATTGGAGTGCTTCAGAGGACCACATTCGCTTTAAAATTTATTTTAGGCTCGGAGATATTACAAAATAACTAGTCCTAACCCTGGTGTGAGATACTAATAGAGGGCATAACATTGTATCAAATCCATCACAACGCAATTGAAACTGTCACAAATTTCAGTATTGACAGGTTTTTTTCAAGGGACTATGGGGGCACTTTTCTGCTACACATTTTGTAGGGAATAGTTGCTGAAACATGCTACTGATTTTTGAAAGCCTCTCAAAAAGAGCATTATGTCGCCTCAGACGATGAAAAGACATGAGTCTACACAGATGATTTCCAGAGTCTGTCATTGCTTAAATTTTGACTCAAAATGGAAGTGACCTTAGTTGTGAAGATTATAGTGTGGCTTGAATGTATCAGAATGTCTGTACTGGTAAGGATTGCTGGGAAGGCAGTATTGTAATAATGTGCATCAGTACTATCAGTTTCAACAGTAAGTTCAATAAATTAATGACCAATAAATTAAAACAAAGTTCAGTACTGTTTTTTCACCCTAGAAAAATCACCTTCACTTCAAAATAGAATTAGCCTATGATAGATTATTAATTCAGGATTTCCATATGTATGGCACGCCTATCAGCGATCCATGAGTAGTTGCACTCAGAACAAATATTTACTTACCTGCACTGGCTTTGTGGTAGATATTTTATACAACAATCAGATGCATAGAAAACACAAAGGCGCATATTTAAGAAAAGTGGTGCTTCACCCAGAGCAGCGCCACTTTCCTTGCGCCCCTTAGCGCTGCATACCATCACCATGTGTGCTCTGTATTTAAAATACGGTGTACCATGGCGCAGAGTAGGGTGCAATAGCATCAATATTTTTGATGCTATTGATGTACTTACTGTTCAGGGTTAGCGCCAACATTTTGGTGCTAACCCTGAACAGTACATAGGGGCCCATTGTAACCAATGGCGTGCTCCCTTTTAACGCCTGCTCTAAGCAGGCGTTAACAATGACACAAAAAAATCTCTTAGATTTCTTTGTGCCATTTTTACATCCCCCCTATTGGGGGAACACCCCCCTTGCATACATTATGCCTGGCACAGGAATAATGTGGTGCAAGGGGTTATAAAGTGGTGCAATGCATGCTTTGCACCACTTTGTAAATTTGGTGTGGCGTTTTTGGCCACCTAACACCACATTTGCATTAAAAAATGATGCTAATGTGTCGTTAGATGGTGCTAGGCCCTCTTAAATCTGGGCCTATAATTTGAAAATTCACCAGGGTCTTTACAGGCTCCAAGTGGACAAGAAACACATCTGTGAAACGTTATGCTTAAGGACATGCGGCCAATGTATGTATCACTGAAAGAGGTAGATTTATCAAGACTTTTTACCAAACAAAGTCACTCAAAATGATGAGAAGTGGCATGAAAAATTTATGTGTCAGTGCAAAAAAAAAAAATTGGCACTTGAAAGGTTCCTATTTTCAGCCCAAGTAGCACCTTGCACTACTGCACATTTATCTGTGATTTTCTGCATCAGGGGGGAATTTCATGGATGGTAATTTGGCATTCCAGCCCAGTGTACCATGGTTTTTAATGCGTAGCCCTCTCTGCTAAAATTCTTAGACAGGGATTTACATTCTTGTGGCAGGTGCAAAGTTAGAGATATCTTCCCATTTAAAACCCATGCTAGACATCATGTACAAACTTTCACACAATGTGCGTGCATAGATCTAGGCAGACTGATTGTGCACCAGCCATATTTATTGAATGTAGCTCTCTGCTGCTCTCTCGCCCTAGTGCCACGCAGCACAGCAACACTGGATGCTGCACTGCATTCTGCTAGTATGTTACTAAAAGTGCCCGGACAATTCCTACTTACTTTACTGTTTCATATTTTGCTGCTTATTTGTAAAGCCCTTTATACCACCTTAGGGTTGCCTCAAGGCACTAAGTGGGGTCATAAAAATCAAACAAACAAGAAAAGGGAAAGCAAGGGGAGAGGAAAAGTAGTATCACATTAGAAGGAAGAAGGAAGTCATCTTGCGGATGAGGTACTATTCCCAAAAATACTTAATCTTTGCAACACAGAGCAATAGTTAATTTTGTGTACCCATCCATAGATATCTGATTAGCAAGTCGAGAAGAACAGAAGACACTGGAAAGACAATGCAGAAGTGAGACACACAGATAGCAGGAGAAAACATGAGAAGGAAGAAAGCAAAATTTGGATGGTGGAGGGTGTAAGTGGAGAAATAAAGTTATGACCACACTTTAGAAATCGATGTAAACCTTTCAAAGGGTTCTAGAACAGGTGAGCAAGACCCGCATAGGAAGAAAAAGAGAGTTTAACCACCCCCTCAGAGTTTCGATAAACAAGCATCTTTTGCAGGCTTTCCCTAATAAATAAATTTTCTGATTTTCCCTCTACCTGAAGACTGAGATGGAGGGAGTTAGAGAAGTGGGTCAGAGGTGATTCATGTCCTTCACTGTTTGAGCTTCAAGGAGACTAGTGGCATCAGATATAAGGGTTAGAGAAGGAACCTTCCTCGGGATGATAATATATTCCTCTAGTATTTGGTTAACACACAAAGAATCACACGTTTACAAAAAAAAAATACATCCTGTGGGTGGGCTCCAACAAGTCTAGTATACATATACCATGAACTGCAACATGCAGCACAGCTCTAGTTAAAGCAGATTTGTGCTGGAAACGTGAAGATACTTTAAATGAATGGATCCATTAGCACTTTCTCTGCAAGTATAATATAGTAATCAGGTAAGAATTTCTCTTCTGAGGCGCAGGCTCATTACAAGACTCTTCTTGTCAAACAACGCTGTACATGTAAAACAATGCTGCTGAATGATTTTAATGGCTCTTTTAGTCAAAGCACTAGACTCCTATTAAAGGCTGCACTAGATATGGCATACTGGGTATTTGTGTCTGTGTATGAGAAGCAGAATTCAGAAGAGAGATAAATGGAAATTCCCAATGAGGCTTCACAGCCTTGCGGCAGTGGCTAGCACTACGTCATAGATGGGTCTACCATATTTGTAAAATATTAGCTTATCATCTTGGTAGGAACTATGGACACCATAGGTTAATCCGGTAGACATAATTAAATGGCGCATCATCAAGAAATAATTGAATCTGTTGAGTCTGGGGAAAGGTATACTACAATTACAATGAGAAACAGGCGCTGGCTGGTAACAGATTAGACCCTGGGTGAAAACGCGCCTGGAGCCGTAGATGGCCCTGGATGATCCTCCTGTCTTCCCCCTCCCCATCTGGGCGTCTGCCCCCCCCCGCCTCACCCCGGGATGTGGGAGACTACTGGGTCCCTCCGGCCTACACCAACACTTGATTACAATAAGAACACATGCTGCGGAGCCCCTGCTACCTCAAGGGGCCCTGTGTGTGCGGGGGGCCTGGGGGCGACCTTTTCTCCCTCCCTTCCCCCTCACCCCCCATTAGCTGCGCGCATCGGCTCCACACACGACTTCACTTTTGCTGCTTCTTACACAATCCTCTCTCTCCCGCTTTTTTGCTTATTCTTTTTTACCTCGCTTTGTACTCAGTGTGAACATAATGTCTCCAAGACTTCTCTCCAAATGCATAATATTATTAATATTGCCAAGGATGCATGTACAATGGAAGAGTTAGCATTAGAATACGTAAATAATAGCACAAATATGTATCACAACTGTCGTTTGATCTTTGTATATCACTGTTGAAATAATAATAAAAATATATTAAAAAAAAAAAAAAATCATCTTGCTAGGAACGATCCATATGTACATTCTTATTACATTTGAAAATAATGAGCGATCAGGTGAGTCCACATGCTACTTACATTTCAGTACACAGTAAGTCCATTTTGACACACTGCAGTCCCTTGACAGCATCACCAATTCCGAGCTGCTTTGCTATAAGTTTGATTTATAAATATTTGTTGACTTATGTTGATAATGAGGATGACTCGTGGAGGATGTCTTTGTGATCCTACCCTTTTAGAAGGCAACAAGTTCAAAGTGTATGTCTTGTATGTCTGGGTGCCCCCGTCAACCTACTGTGTACTGCCTGCCTTTCACCTTAAATGTACGTTAAGATATATCTGGCTTTGGGCAAAGTCACCCAGTTCAGGATGTCCTATTGCCACAGGCGCTTTGCAATCTGTTCAAATTCTTGGCATATGTTAGTGTTATTTATGGCCGCTAAGAAGAACACTTTGGACTTCCATGAGCCTTCGCCAAACTAAACAACACTAGCATATGCAACATTATGTAATTAGATAGAGCTGTGCTGTACAGGGCTAGGAGCAAATTTGCAAGGTGAAACTAACACGATAGCAAGCTGGTTTGCATGACTCTAAGCTCCATGTTTAACATAAACTTTTAACTCATGGGTTTATATGAAATATACTTGCGGGTACTGATAAATATCAGAGAACAGTTTTCTGATCAGATAATATAATGTGTTTTATGTTTGATCAAATGCATCTCGAGTGATTGGGAAATGTGGCCTCTCCTGATAGTACATTACCAGCTACGAGCTATTCTAAGATATCCCTGGTCATCATGCTGATGTATTAGTGTCGACTATAGGTTTAGTTCATTATGTTGTGGACCCACGTCCATATTTTATAGTCAGCTCCAGTGAAAAAGATGGAAAGGTAATGTCCTTCAGGACTTGCACTTTATCTCTGGGCCAGGAAAAGGTCAAGATTGGTCCCAAATTATGACTCAAAGGGGAAAGGTCATTGCATTCAAATACTGACTGTCTACATTTACAGAGTGAATGTTTACGGATGTGTTTACTACTGCACAGTCACAAGAATCAGTTGCATAAACAGACTTTTGTTCCTCGTTTTTGGGGTTGAGCGCAAAGCTCTCTGTCCCTGCTGTAATCTCTCTATGGGCTTGTAACCACGCCCACCGCATGCCCATGAGTTTGGTTGGTTTGTGGGCTTGCCTTTTAAAATTTGCTTTCTTCCATTAGTGGAAGGCAT
Source organism: Pleurodeles waltl (assembly GCF_031143425.1). Lineage (NCBI taxonomy): Eukaryota > Metazoa > Chordata > Amphibia > Caudata > Salamandridae > Pleurodeles > Pleurodeles waltl. The sequence goes on from NC_090436.1 coordinate 919,556,205, forward strand.
GCATACGTTACGCCTTTTCCGGTGTTTAGCCCTCCTCGAGCGCACCTGCCAACTACTGAAAACATACGAGGCTCTGTGTTTTCCGTATGGTTTCTGGACTACTTTTTTAAATGTATTTCCTACGCAGCACGATCTCGCTGGGCAGTAATTGAGCTCTTTATATCACGTCAACCCTGTTACATGCATAATTGCATTTTTGACGATAATACGTTTGACTGGGAGTGAACTTCTGTTTTACTTATTATTTTCAATTCATGTGGCAAGAAATATCCAGCTCGGATATTACAACGCAAATAGCTCTTACTTGAGCAATTGTGAGACCCATTGCATTGCAAATGCTTGTTTTACCTTGTTTCCTTTTTCCTTTATATGATTGTATCTTCCTTTCTAAATGAACCCAAATACTCCACCGAGTAGTTTCAGATTCATGTGTATCACATAAAAGCATTTTTGAGATAAAGCAGTTTTTAAAGTAGCTTACTTTCATTTTTGTTAGCACCATTTTCATATTTCTTTCCCCAAATCACAGTGGTTGCTTCTCATGCTAAGACGGTAATATTAAAATATAGATGCAAACAACAATGCTTAGTTAACAGTTTCACGGTTTCAGGACACCTAACCAGAAGCATAATTGTCAAAAATCAAAGAGCATAATAATACCTTGATTTTTTCAACCTTTATTTTGCAGAGTTCTGCATATTTTCTGGGCCACATACAAAATGTGTCTCAATGGAATGCTAGCGACCGCAAAAGGCAACCAACCCCGTGGAAGGCTTGGTATTCATGTATATCCCACAACTACCAACAGAGGTCTGATAGGAAGAAATTGTATAGTGATGGACCATTCACCCAATCAACCTGGATTAAATAATCAACACCAGTTTCCAACAGTTTGGTGGGATAGTAGTTTGGATGTAGGGAAAGATGTCATGTTGACACTTGATATAACAGTTAACTAAATACAGATTGACAATATGCTTAGGCTTCATCTTAAAGACACCTCATGAACATGCATTGGGATTTTGTTTTTTCTCAGACACTGCATTCCACCTCAAACTCCTGAAAAAATACAGCATCTGGCGTAAAATAATAACCAGCTAAGAAGAGTCCAAGTTATTTGTCCCTCCATTGTTAAAGTCCAAAGGACATGTTATTCCCCAAAGGAGGTAGTCTGCTTGCTTCCATAGCCAAGACACGGAAATGGCAAATACAGCTGTATCCAGCCGTTGTTTCAGTTTGCACTCTTCTCCTGCCGCAAGCTATTCTCACCGTGGTAGGTTCACTGGAGGGTAGGTTGGAGAAGAGAGATTTTGTTCACAGATCCAGATTCCAAGGTGGACTCCCGGTGTGCTGGACGATACACGCTTTTAGAATGTTATGTAATTTTATAGGAGTGAAAATATTTACCCTCTGGCTCTGGGATGTGAACATCTGTATTGGAAAGGTAATTTACTCTCTCCCCCCCACCTCACTACCCCACCACTTCACTGATATTTACTGATCAACCTCTGGTTGTGTGTAAGGTGAAAGGCAGAGAACTGCAAACTGAGCATTATTCTTTCATTTTACTTGAAGTTGAATAGTCTATTTTAAAAACGGTGATTGCTTGTTCGTCATTCAAATTCGTACATTTGCATGCATATGTACTTTGGATTTATGTAAAGCAAGTCAATCTAGAAATGGGAGTGGGGGAAAGGAAATGCTACTAATGAAGGTGAAAGAGGTGGAAGGGTGGGTTTGTGGTCGACTTGGTTATGGGTTGGTAGGGCAGGATGCAGGTGGAAGGTACATGGGGGAGGGTTACAGTACAGAGGAAGGGGTTCCTGGATGATGGGGCAAGCAAGGTGGAGGGGAATAACATCTGAGGTAGGAGCGTAAGTGGCAGAAAAAGGAGGAGGGAGGTACCAGAAAAATGGGATAAATTACATTAAGGGGATTGGAGGAGGTAGGTGAGGACTGCAATGCTTAGGAGGAGGAGGTGAGGGGATGAAAAGTTTGTTTTTGTGTTGGTTTGGCCACAGGGCTCCTCTAGCATGGTGAGATTTTGTTTGAATGTATATATCGTCAAGTCTTTTCTGAAATGGAGATGGGTTGGGAATATTAAAAACACGGAAATGAGATGGCATTTCATGCCTTTGCTACATGGCAATAGGCGTTTGTCATCCCAGTCTCTCCTTCTTGATTTCCAGCCTGGTGATGAAGCTGCCTTATCTTACATGTGTCCCTGGAGATCTTGGTCTTTGTTACTGGTATTGTGGGATTTTATAACTGAATGCCTTGCAGACAGTACATCTAGTCTCAAATGTGATATGGGTGGTTAGTGGGAGTCATTGGAGTTCTCTGTGTGTAAGTGTAAATATATTGAACCTTTGATGACACAGCGATGAGATTCCCTTTCAGTGATGCAAAGTAGCCCTTGTGTGTATGAGGGCATCAGAACATTTCATTTATTGAGATGAGACGGTAGACTCTAGTGGATAGGGACTCTATAGACTTACTCTTTCTGTTAGGAAAGTTTTCATTTTGTGCAGCATGATGAACTAGTACCTGACGTTTTCCATTATCTGGGCAATGTGGGTCCTGAATCAGACTTAGGTGTTTACGTGGAACACCAATAATTTGGTAATCTTGAAGGTTTATGCAGTGAAGCTTTTCAGTTTAGCCTTTGAGAGGCAATAATGTACGTTATTGTTTCTAGTTACTGATAAGTATAAAATATTTAAAGGTGGAGTCCAGCTTGAGGTTGGCTGATAGCATGCTTTGATAGTCAGTGTCATGGACAGAGGTGACCTTTAGATACTGCTGGGTGTCTAACAACTGTAACCTTTAAGGGTGATGCATATTTCTGTTGTATGTAAAACTGTTTGAAAAAACATTGTTGGAATTCTGACCTAAATGGATAATCACGCCCTCAGTGTGGAGACTGTATTTAAATACTAGAGCTTGAGGTGATTATGCCGTGTACACCCCTATACTTAATAAAAAAATAGAAAGGCCCTGGGGATGAGGTCCCCATGGCCCCTGGTGGCTCAAGGAGAGGAGCTGCATGCTCCCCTCCCCTTATTAATGAAAAAGGTCCTCTGGAATTAGGTACCTGGGGCACTTAGTTGCTCAGAGAGGAGGGTCACGCATTTCTTGCTGGTAGAAAAGGCCCTGTAGGATGGGTCTCCCGGGCCTAAGTGGCTTGCTTAGGTGGGGTGTGCCAATGGGTTAGATGCTTGGCCACAGGCCAGGATGTGCAGTCAAACCTGCCCCCTTCCCCTCCCCCATGCACAACCAAATGTCATGCAAGGCAAGTGGTTGGTTTTAAGTATAGTAATAAAATATTATTTTATGTTTAAAAAAACCTTAGAAGTTCACTGAAAGAAACACAGGTTAATGTGACATTTTAGTTAGGTAAGAATTTCCGAAACTTAAAAACAAAACACAGAAATTTACCAGTAATAGTTATCTCTAGTAACTATAGCCTGTGCCTTAAGGCAGTGCTTAATTTGTGCTTGTTGTTTCCGGTGCTGAGCACCTGCACATGTTTTGAGCGCCGGGGCTTATTCTTCTGCCTCAAGCATTTGCTGCGAGCAAAAGACACATATGGGAAAGATGGAGGAAGGGAAAAATGAAAAAGCGTTATGAAGGAAGAAAGTAGAAAGCTGCAAGAGTTTGCTGAAGGGGCAGGGAGTGGCTTTATATGGATTGAAGAGGCCCGAGATGGCTTCAGGATTACGCCGCCTCAGTATTCTGTGTTCACACATTTAATTGCAGCAGCCGCGTGTTTAAGAGGAGGGCTTTGGGCACCGGCACCTTCTTGTTTACAAATTAAGCACTGCCTTAAGGTAACTATAACGCACACCCTCACCATGCACAGCTGATTATCCCACATATTACATCACTCATGACATGTTCTATGACATCACTGAGGTCCACTGCAACATCTGAAATGACATCATTTAGGACAAGACTGTGGATGATGGGGGCACAAGTTATAGTTACTAGAGATAACTAACTGGTGAATTTCAGTGTTTTTTTAACTTTAAAATGATACCTTGTCACTGAAATTTCCACATAACTATAAAGCCACTTTAACCTTTTTCAGTAAATATATATATATGTATATATACATATAAATATATATTTAAATATACAGACATATACACACACACACACATATATATATATATTCTCTGTGAAAAACAATAGTTAAAGTGACTTTATAGTTATTTGAAAATGCTAGTTAAAATGCCACATTGTAAACTCAAACAAACACAAATGATGGACGGAAGGCGGACCCACTCAAACATTCACCCCCAGTCACAGATCTGGGTTTAATCCATCAATTATTTTTCTCACCATGCCACCCAATTTTGGACCAAGCCATATGTAAATCAGTCTTGACCCTGTTCCTCATGGGAACATTCCAGCCCGAACTGCAAGGCCAGGTCCTCCCTGGGCCGGAAACAAGCATCCTGGGACCGGTTTCAGGGTATAACCCTTCATCAGCCAGGCTAGCTTGAATCCAGTGGCATAGTGGGCCCGGGACCCACATCTGGGCTCAAACCCAAAACACCACTGAAATGCACAAGTTACAGTTAATTTAAGCAACTATAAGCCATATCCCACTGTGCATGGTGCTGTCATCAATTATGTAATTTTAGATGTTGCATTGATGTAATCAATAATGTCATAGATCATGTCATAAGTTCGGTGCTAAAATATTAGTTTACATTTAAAAAAGCAAGGCACCCAAGCTCCCTTGGGTGGCCCATGGCCGTACATGACCTACTATAGAAGAGACAGGGCTGCACTGAGCTCGGTTGTAGTACTTCTTTACAGTGGCCCTACAAAAAAAGTATTCTTTTTAATTCGACCCGGGTGACCCACTGGGACCTATAGCCCTCCCCACAAGGGCTCCATTATTTTTTTATTCTTGTTTTTGTTTTCCTACAATATATGGACCGAGTCCAAGAGTTATACAATGTTTGCCACAACTTTCTATTTATACCCACTACATTTCTAACCTTAATTTATCAAAAACTACTAAATGGATTCACCAGATCACAAAAAGCACAGTTTCTGGCTCAAGATCTAACTTTTTTGCCAAATTTGGGGCCAGATTTACAAGGCCCCTGGACCTCCTTGCACCGCATTAGCTACATTATTTTTTTACAATAATGTGGTCCAGGAGGCAATTTTCGCATCGCCATATTTACATATTAGCGCAATGCATACATTGCGCCACTTTGCAACCCCTTGCGCCACATTATGGCTGTGTCAGGCATAATTTATGCAAGGGGGAGTTCTAGCATCAGGAGGTTCGCAAAAATGGCGCAGTGAAATCTGCAAGATTTCAATGTGCATTTTTGGCATCATTTTTAACACCTGCTCAGAGCAGGCATTAAAATGAAGCACCCATGGAAATTAAACTTTTGACACTAGTGTTGCAAAGCGCCATAATAGCGTAAAAAACATTGACGCTATTGTTCTAATAACCACCATGGTGCTCCGTATCATGGTGTCGTTAGGGGGGGCAAGGGCGACGCAAGAAAAGTGGCACATCAGAACTGATACGTTACTTTCTTGTAAATCTGGGCCTTGGTGTGTAATTGTGTTTAGCAGTTGTTGCTTGAAAATTTCATAAGGAAAATGTGTTTTGGGCAGCTCTATTTTCTTGCCCCCCTCCTTAATTAATCAAACAAACTTATCAGGAGGGAGCTAGTTTGTGATGTCATAAATGATGTCATAGTAGATCATGAGTGACATCATATGCAAGGTTATAACCAGCGCATGGTGGGGGCTCAGGTTATAGTTAGTGCTGCTAACTATCACTGCTGTGTTTTTATTTTGTACTTCAAAATGTTAACTTTGTCACTGAGAAATTCACCTAACTGCAATGTTACTTTAACCTTTGGGTTTTTCAGTGAATATATATAGATATATGTATCCAGATATACACACACACACAGTCATTTAAACATTTATTAATTAAATGTTACAAGGATTGGATGAGCATTAATGCTGAGCTCCCTTATGTCCCACTGACGGGCAGGGTGGGAAATGATCACTGCCTTCACCCTGAACACTAAAGCTCTAAATCAGTGTCCATTGTAGATACCCATCCACAACCTGAACTCACACAAGCATATAGAGGCGACTCTTTTCCTATTGCTCACTACATTAGCAATTTAGTGCATTATACAAATAACAGAAACACAGCCTGGAAAAATCAAGTACTATTAGGGAATTCAAGAGTTAGTCAAAAGTGAAATAAAAACAGTAACAATATCGCTCTTCCCAGGTTTGGTCAGTGTCTGGTTTTGCTGACTGCAGCTGTCACTGGTGGTGGGACACAAGGGGAGCTGGCAGGACAATTACAGACGCGGCATTCCACTCCGCCCCCTCCCAAGCGACGCCCTACTGATGTTTTAGTACTCAGTGGCCTGATTTCGGATAACATTTTTTTTTTTTTTTTTTTTTAAACAAATGAGAATAAAATTACATGGCAAAAACTATACATGCAAATGTGCATAGCATAATATACTGTTTATTAACCATTGTCGAGGGAGGGGCACACGACCCACCAGAGGCTTTTCTTCTCGTGAGACATGGCACCACCTCGCTCCTTCCTCACTAGTGGCAATAAGTAACATATTACACCCTGCAGCACGCCTATATGTAGACGCATATATGTTTTCCCGTGGGGCTGCTTGTGTTATTTCATACCCATTAACTTACTGTTTGTTTTAACCCCATGTCTGTACCTATGTAGGTTCTCATTATGCATTAGCGAAAACGCAATCGTCCGTGTCAGTGAGAGGCTTTCTTCCTTGAGGTGCAGCCTTGACAGTGCACTTAATTTCCTCTTGCTGTTGGTATAGGGCAATCAATTAATCAAACCCACCCGTGGCAGTCGAACATCAAGAAAGCTTCAGCCATGGCAATCAATTACAGCATGCCCTGTTAAAAACTGCATTTCCTTCAGAAAGCAGCTTCGAAGACATTTTGGGATATACAAACGCCACAAAAACCCTGACGTAGTACCCATCCACTTTCTAAAATAATTCTACCTCATGCAGCCATTAAAGCGTCTGGCTATGGTAAAGTTCAGATGTTCGACACAGCTTTTGGGAATCAGAAAGCAGACACATTTGGCGAAACAGGGACTCGCTCGCCGCAGCAACGTTTACGTTCGTCAATTCAGTTAATGATTTTTCTGTCTAGACACGTATAAATGCATTCCGTGCGCGCGCTCTCTACTCTCTCCCCCGCTCTTAAACGCAGGTACGGCGCAGTATGCAGCCTCCTTCTGAATGGAAGCCATCAATCACGGTCTTGTCAGAAAGAGAAGCTCGGCTCTGTCTCTAAAACCTTACTAAAATATTTCCATTTGACGTATTTTGCATGCCGGAGCAGTTCACACTTGTCAAAGAAGCTAATGTGCGTTTTTAATTGCTATCCTCACTTTGTCCTTTGGAAATGTTCTCATCCTTAGTTTACTAACGCTTGGTTCGGGAAGAGTTTCTTAAAATTTGTGTTCTCACAGCTCCAAGCATTATTGTGCAAAGTATAATCTTTTAAGGGAATAAGCATGCCTTTTGCATTTCTGAGGTACAGCCAAACAGAATGTTTTCATCACAGGATCAGAAGAAAATGTCCAAAGAAACCTAGGGACTGATTTAGACAGTGGTGGATGAGTTGCTCCTCCCAACAGTAACATTTCCTGTCCTCCAAAATATAAAGCCCTTGATATCCTATGGAGATGGCAATTTGGTAGACTGGAAATCCATCATGTTTGTGATGGAGTATTCTATCCCCCAGGATCTAAATCAGGGCCTTAGTTTGATGTGTGTGCTAATCTATCAGTTATTTTAGAGGGTCCAATAGGTGGGCGAGGCTATAGATTGTTGTGTGTCAGAGCTTAGAACATTTACCACTGCCTGTGAGTTTAAAAATGATACCATGCAACAGGCTGGAATTGATAGATGATGCAGCATAAAAAGTGCAATGTTTTTTATTTTTTAACATGCATAGATCTGCTACTCCAGGATGTAGTTGTGTTTTCAAAGGGCATATGTTAGCAGAGGGATCAGGCTGTGGAGATGTTTTCTATGTCTAAATTAGCCTTCAATTTGGCATGATCCCAAACGTCCTGTTGGAAAGACAGTTTGAAAGCTCTGTGCCATGTTGAGGCATTTTGAATATGTGTCCAAGAGTGGTAGCATGTGTACAGGTTTAAATTCCACATGTGAGAAATAAGCAAAAGAGTAATTGGATAATTCGTGCTGCTTTGTTGAGAGGACCCTTATGCTGAGGTCATGAATTCTGGAAGGCATCTTGATTTTATATTCAGGATTTGAATAACCATTAATTAAGTGAAAATATGTAAAGAGAAGTTGAATAATTTAAAGCTGAAACCACCAGATGTCTAACATTGGGAAAATTGACGTTCAAAAATGTTTCTATCAATATTTTGATGACCAAGTGAAATTTAAGAAACAAAGGGCCAGATTTAAGGGAAAATGACGGTGTGCGTCGCTATGCCAAATTTGGCAGCTTCGCGCTCCGTAATTTTCACAACGCCGGGATGCTCCATATTAAATATAACACAGGAGACCCCTGTGTTGCCCCCTGCGCCGGCGCTGAATTTGTTGCTGGGCACCAACACAGTAACCCTTGCACCATTGAATGTCTGCGTTCAGGGGAAGATTGTTTTTGTGTAGAAAGGAAGACTGTCCTGCACAAGAACTATCTTAAATGGCGATTTGCTCTTTCAGAATGCAGCACACATAGAAACAACAAAAAACGAGCGGGAATGAAAGCATTTCCTATGTTGCGTGCGATAGGTTCATGTTTACAAGGTGCCTTTAAGCCACAAAAAGTGGCTTAATACCACATTGTAAATAATGTGGTGCTAGGGCTCATAAATATGACCCTCAATGCATATGAAAATGTTATAGGATATTAAGATCTTGCACTGAGGGATGCTGAGTTTGTGTACTAAGCTACAGGTATTAGCCATCTATGAGAATATTGAGTGGCGTGAGAAGTTGGGTTACTGGTTGAGGGGTTGAACCCTACTTAAGCAGCAACCACAATCCTTGTCAGGGTGAGGTCACAATAAACCCCAAATTAACCTGCGTTCAACCACCTGTTAGCTTGGCACAGCACAATCAGGCTCAACTTTGTGGCAGTATGTAAAATATTTATGCAGCACTTCAAACAGTAATAACTGTAGCATGAAGGGTCGGGCTGATGGTACTTCGCTTCATCAGGCTGTGTGAATGAAACGGTTTGAGCACCAATTGGCTTATTCACAGTCATGAAGAGCCTCTCTGAGGCTACATCAAGGGTCTGGGAACTGAGGAGCACCACTTGGGGTCAGGGGCTGGCTCCAATTGGATCTGGGTGGTGGTTCAGGGGGTTGTGAGTCTGTTATGTCCCTGTGGCTCTGAACAGGAGGCCAATGGACTAGCCCTTTGAGTCACTGTGAGAGTTCTGGTTTCAGGTGCAGGTCCAAATCCCTCTGACTCAGGTAGGAGGGCAGCAGGATAGCAATCCAACAAGGCAGTAGTACAGCAAGGCAGTAGTCCAGCAGGGCAATAGTCCAGCAGATTGTCAGTCCTTTTAGCAGCACAGCAGGGCTTCTTCCTGGCAGAGTTTCCACAGGTCCAGAAATGTAATGAAGAATTGGTGTCTGAGATCCAACATTAATACCAGGTGCCTCTTTTGATGTGGAAGAAACTTCTAGATATTTCCCTTTGATGTGCACAGGTTTCTTGCCTCCCTTGACTCCAGCCTGACTACCTGGAGTGATCAGCCTTTTGTGTGAAGGCAGGACACATCCGATTTCAAGTTTAAGTATGGCTGTGCCCATCTCCCTCCTCCTATCCTGCCAGTAATGGCCCATCAGGCATATCTATTTGTATGACTATCTATGAGAAATACACATGGCCTATCTCTCAGCGACACCCAGTCATGTGACCCAAAGACAGGCTACAGGCACTAAATGACTAAGGCTGGAAAATGGCAACTTACTAAAAGTGGTATTTTCAAAATTGCGATTTAAAATCTAACTTTATCATAAGAGTGGATTTTTCATTACAGTTCCACAGAATCCAAACATGAATTGATTACCTGTTCCCATTTGGAAGTTACTGTTAGGAGATTGTCTGACATCTGTGGGGATATGGGCCCATATTTACACTTTTTTTGCACCGCATTTGCATCATTTTTTGACGCAACAGCAGTGCAAACTTACATAATGCAATTGTATTTTGTAAATTTGCGCCGCTTTTGCGTCAAAAAGCGGCGCAAATGTGGCGCTAAAAAAGTATAAATATGGGCCATGGTGTGAAACACGCCCTCCTGGACAAGTTGTGGACAGAACAGCATGAGCACACCACTGTGCCCAGAGGCACAAAATTGTGTTTTAACTTTAACTGCTATGCGGAACTCCGTGAAGTGCTGAAAAAAACTCTGTCATGCTACACAGTTCCCCGAGCAGTGGAGTTTGGGTAAGTCGCACTCTTTGGGCTGATTTTCAGTGCTAGAAGTTTCTCAGACTCTGTAAAATCATTGGAAACTGCATCACGTGGAACACCAGAGGGCGCTAATCTCTTTCTGCCACTCAGGTAGATTTTCTACTCGAGCAGCAGCTTCCTCAATGCGAGCAGCAGCATTCTCAACGTGAGCAGTAGCAAACTGCTATGACCGCCCACATTCAGAAATCTCCCTCACACTTACTAACTTAGTGATTTTTTTCTCACTCGCCAACTTAATTTTGGCGAGCCATCGGAGAGAAAAATCTCCACTCTGCATCGCTTTGTGGACTTTTTCAGAACTCCATGCTCTGCACGGAGTGAGGAAAACTCAGCGAACTCCTCCAGTGGAGCAAAATTCTTCTTCCATCCCAATGTCATGCAGAAGAGGAGATTTGGCATCAGAGAAACAGTCACTGCATGAATATTGCAGGTGAGTACATCAGTTGAGAGGAGCCATGGAGCTTTTGAGCCAGGTAGGGAGCTACGAGTGCTCTGATTTAATGCAATCCATTGTTGCTGGGTTGAACTGAGTTTTTCTGCGTGAGCTCCGATCCAGAGGGGAAGTGACTAAAATTTAACATTTACAGTATTTATAAATATCTGTGAAATTTTGAGATGGCCTGGACATTTATGTGCAAAGAACTATGTTAATCAGGAATGTGAGACTTTGAGTACAAAACTGCTACAAGGAATATGTATTATATACTGACAGCACACCAAAGTTCCAAAAACTTGCAGACTGATGTATAGGCAATCGGTTTGGCGCAGTATACATCGGTCCCAGTTAAAACATCTTCCAGGCAAGAAAGTGAACCTTCCTCAAAAAGTTGTGTTTGTCAAGGAAAGAATTGGCAAGGAGACTGAAGAGAATCACAGTGGAAATATACCCAGAGGAAGCAGCGAACGTCTGAACTTAGTGGTATGTTTACTCTGAGGGGCATAAATGTGGTTAGGTATGACTTCATTTTGTTTGAACTATGAAAGAATGAATAACAGTTTCCTATCTTTCAGCAGGCGCCCGTTCAGAATAGAGCTGGGGAAAATATTACACGATTTCAGAGCTCCGTAATAAGAGAACAAAAGCTACAGGTGATATAATAATAGAAATTATCAGAATGTTGTAAAGATCCGCCAATGTGTGAATGCAAAGAGTTAATCAGTTCTCACTTTCTTTTGCATACTATGGCATATAATAGTAAAATATAGTATATGAAAAGCAAAAAAAAACAATATTTTTGAAGTCTTTCCAAACAGAGAAAGGGAGTGATTGTGTGTGCTTTTTTTGTATGTGTGCTTAACAGTTCCTGGTTAAATCTGACAAACATCTCATCACACCCGCACATTTATTAGGGGGTGTCTAGGACCACAAACACCCCCTGAATCTTCGCCTCTGACGCTGCTGACTTGACTGCCCAGGGCCTACCCTATGGGTGACTCATACATTTTAGAAAGGAAGGTTTGGGCCTGGAAAATGTTTCTTTTTCAGGTTGAAGTGGCAGATTAAAACTGCACACACTGGCTGCAATGGAACAATAAAAGTTGTGGGCCCACTAGTAGCACTAGTAGTGCCACTTTACTAGGGACTTACAAGTAAATTGAAGATGCCAATTGGGTATAAGCCAATTTTGCCCTGTTTTAAGGCGAGAGCACAAGCACTTTAGTACTGGTTAGCAGTGGTAATGTGCACAATGTCCTAAAAGCCAACAAATGCAGGTTCAGAAAACAGGAGGGTGAAGGCAAAAGTTTGGGGATGATCCTGCAGAAAGAGCCAGGTTGCATATTACTTTATATAAATAAGTCCCTGTACTGGGCAAGCTGAAATTATGTATTCATAAAATAAAGTTAAAGGAGTGATTCCTGACAATCATCAACTTAATTGTGATTTATTTATCATTAGGGAAGCGATCTGAAATGTTTAATGACCAGTAAATGGAAAGGTTGATAGAAAGATAAGCATGTCTCTTTGACACTCAGCAATGTTGGTTTGAAGCATGAAAAAAGGTGAACATTGTCTGTGCATTCAGCTTTATAAAGCCCAGTGGGGCTATTTTAGGAGAACCCCACAGACTCCAGAGAAGGGATGAGCTCATAGCTACCAGAATGTTTATATAAGATAGGTTTGTAGAATGCACACCATCCAGAGGTGTGAGCGGGTGGATCAGGATATTTGATCTCTGTCATCTTCCCTGATTGTGCATTTCTGTTCTGATAACTGAAATTTATTTTGGCCTATGTGTGCCAGGTGATCATGTTTACTTTGGCTATAGGTATGGTGATGTCCTTTTATGACATTTTAATTCTTTAACCAAGATAAAGAGAGGAATTATTTCTTTAAGGAGTGGATGTTAAGTGCTCTGGCGAATAAGGCAATGACATTGAGAAAGCTTGAGTGTGGGTTCTAGAGTGCCTAAGAGGAGTACCTGGGATATAGCATTTATGAAGATAAGCTAGAATCCAGACAGCAAATTGGGTTAGGTTCCCCAGCTCAGGAATAGAAAGCAGCTTTTGTCAGTCCTGATTCTCTGCACGTTTTATTTGAAGACGGCTGCATCCAAACATGAGCGTCCCAAGTGTCATTTTAAGAGTATCAAGTTTGTTTGGAATGATGAAAGACAAATTTGTTTTCATTATATGAAGGACCATCATGTTATTGTTCCAGCATTGAAGTAATTTCTTCTTGGCCCAAGAAGTATCTGACACTGGATTCAATTGACATTGGGCACAGTAAAGCATTCTCACAAATCCAAGGATGGAGTTTGTCTTAGATTTTGCTTCTGTTGTATTCTATTGCAAAGAAGGAGGGGCTAGCTTGTACATGGTTAAGTGGCAAACTTCAAAGCATTTTTTGGAGTGTGCTACTTGTATACCTAAAAATCATCGTTTAAAAAAATATTTTAAGTGGTAATGAAATGGGCAATACAACGGGATGGCTACAGTATGGCTACTGCAAGTGAGCAAGAAGTTGATAATTTCCACAAGCAGTATACAAGAATTCGGAAGCACCACAAGCAGATTTTTGTTTAGTAGATTTTGTAGATATAAGATGGTGTAAAGGCAGGGGTGTTAAGGGAAATATTGGAAAGCAATATGAAATTAATAGGAATAGTTAAAGAAAATGATGGGATAATCCAAAGAAAGAGATAAGCCACAAACTTTATAGCTGCTAGGAAAAGTGTCACAAGAGTTAAATAGTTGAAGGAAAAACGCTGAGCATAGCCTGCTGAATGTTCAAAAGTGTTCAAAGTCATTGTTTTAGATTAATATGTGCTAAAAAAAATAACACGCCTGGAACCCACGAAAATAATCTAGGCTTTTGTTCCAGTCACACCAAAGATCAGTTATATCAATAGCATGTATTTAGTTTATGGTAAGCACAAGATTGCAAAACTCTAAAATTGCAAAATACAGCTAACTTGGGAGCACTGGAACTTAATTGGAAATACCATAAAAATCCAGTTCTGTATTCTCTTCACTCGCTGCCAGTATCAGTTTACATCACTCTGCATGGTGCAAAGGACATTCCCTAAATATGGCCCATTTCCTTCCAAACAAAGGGCCTGATTTAGAACCTGGTGGACTGGTTACTCTTTCACAACGGTGACGGATATCCTGTCCACTGAAATCTAAATCCCTTATTAAATAATGTGGTGGAGTAACCTATCCACTGAGTTCTGAATCAGGCCCAAAGTTCTTGTAAAAAATAGAACAGCAGGACACCAAGATCAGCTAAAGTGCAGTCTTCAGCAAATATTGAACTTTACAAGTAAACTAAACAGAACCTGTGTTTGCATGGTGACAATTTTATTCAAACTTGACACGTGTGCACTAGGATGTTGGATCTATTGCATGAATGTCATCTAGTGATGAGTCTTAATAATCATCAGCTGAGGTCACAATAGTATTGGCTGATTATTGACCCTCACATTGAAATGAAGACAAGGCATTGGTATGCATGTGAAGCTAGGAAAAAGTCAAAACAGTTTGATAAAAGATATATTGGAGCTGCAAGAGTTACTGGGATATAGGGACAGTAACAGGACTAAGTGACAATGGACTTCAGAGGTCCATTTCTTGTATGCTCACAGAGCTGAAGGACTCACATAACCCATACGTAGCTCGGAAGCAATGAAGTACAGCCTTTGTCATGGTTAAGGGGTGTAAAACAATGCTTTGTCCACTATTCACATATCAGGTGTGTAGTCCAATGCACATTTTGAGGGAATGTAGAGTTGAATACAATAGAATTTAACTGTACTCATTCACGTGGAAATACAACATAGAGCTTTTCGAGAGAGCTCTCACTGAATGTGTGAGGTACTGTATCAAGTAGCATATCTTTAAATTAAGTATTGAGGGCATTGTTATTGAAACACACATCAGAACACTCCCATTCAATACAGGTAGGGGCCTTTCTAAAATGTGGAAGAGGTGAGAAGTGGTTTGAGGGTCTGTCTTGTGCAGCTAACAGAGGATGTGGATGTCAGAACAATGTTAATTAAATCATTAACAAAAATCATCACAGGAAGATGGGGTTCAAGTGTGGTGAAATATATGGCTTGCTGTTAGACTTAATCAATCGTGCCCTCCGAAAATGGATTAACAAGATTTAGTTGAATTTAGACTACTATTTTACTATTATTGGCATCATTGAGTGGTATTAAGAGAATTGATCTATGGAAAAAATAGCAACACACCAGTCAGGGTGGAGGCATAGGATGTGTGGACTATCAGAATTCTGCTAAATGTTTTTGGTTGTTGATCCTGACTTACTATTTCCAGCAGAGCACCTGTCCATATGAACATCGAATCATGGAGGGTTCCTTTGTGTTTTGAGATTATGGGCCTGATTACAACTTTGGAGGAGGTGTTAATCCGTCCGAAATGTGACGGATATACCACCAGCCGTATTACGAGTTCCATAGGATATAATGGACTCGTAATACGGCTGGTGGTATATCCGTCACTTTACCGTCACTTTTGGGACGGATTAACATCTCCTCCAAAGTTGTAATCAGGCCCAATGTCTGATATCCTTTGTTGCTTTGTTGCTTTGTGAGTATTTCTTTTATACATTATCAGTCTTTGAGTAGTTCTTTTATACATTATCGGTTGTTAATGTGTAATTCCCAAAAAATGAGATGTAGGGCCAGACTTAGCGCCTCCTTGCCCAACATTAGCGTAATTTTGTTTTACGCTAATGTTGCTCAATGAGGCAAAAATTGTCGCGCCATATTTACAAAGTGGTGTAAGGCATGCATTGTGCCACTTTTTGACCCCTTGTGCCACATTATACCTGCACCAGGCACAATGTATGTAAGGGGGGCGTTCCGGCGTTAGGAGGCCCGCAAAAATGGTGCAACGAAATCTAAAAGTTTTCATTGTGCCAGTTTTGGTGTCATTTTTAACACCTCCTCAAAGCAGGTGTTAAAAGGACACACCCATTGAAGTCAATGGGCCCCCTTCCACTTTGCTGCACTAGGGTCAAAAATTTTGATGGTAGTGCAGAAATTTGCCACACTAACATCAAAAACCTTGACGCTGTTGGCCTAACTTGCACCATGGTGCGCCAAATTGTAAATATGGTGCACTCATGTTGTCATTAGGTGGCTGTAGGGGGGGGGGGGCGCAAGAAATCTGGCGCATCAGTACTGATGTACCAGATTCCTGTAAATATGGGCCATAGTAGGCAAATGTTAGCAGAACTTGAGCCTCGTTTACACTGACGTAGTTGCTGAAAGTCTTTCTGTTCAAGATCAATGTGTTCTGGCACTGTTGGCTGCTCTCTGTGTGCACATCTGTTTTGTGCTTACCACTAATGTATTTTGGACTTCACTTTTGTCTCACTTCATTAAAGTAAGGAAAAAAGACAAGCTTCCAGTTGGGATGAGGATGAAGAGGCCTGCCAGGCATTTGCAGTGTTTGAACCACATCACTGGAATTCTTTATCACAGGCAATTAGGTTGAACACATCTGTTTCTCTTTCGACAAATCAACAAATAGGGCGAATTGAGCACATATATTTTAATGACATTTCTGAATGAGATGCATGGGCAGAGGATCGGACATGAGAAGGGGTTGGTTACAAGGAGTAGGTCCTGAACTGCAAAAGATTTACCACTATGGCATCGCACTGCAGAACTGATGCTTTAGTGACTGTGATGATGAGCGACCTTCGGTGGACTGTGGCGGCTATATGTGAAATGACTTATCAGGGAGTATATAATCATTTTAAAAGTGATACTTAGAAATAATCATGCTTATGTTGGGAGATGATCGAGGACTGATATATAATATAAATAACCTGAGATCTATCCTGACTTCTCCACTTGACCAAACTGTGTGACCCTAGGCAATTGTTCTATTTCACTTTGCCTCCTTTACCTTCATTATCACATCTGAAAAGAGCTTGAAGTACAGGAGTTCATGTGTGCACTGAAACAAAACCTTCTTTATAATGTTGTTCCATGTATAATAAGAAACTAAGACACCTAGAGGAGACACATGACAAATGGAATGCCTTTTGATTTACTAATGGTATTGTTGTAAGGGTGAGTGGAGCAAGAATGGTTAAGTTTCTGTTTGAAAACTATCACTTTGCATGAATGCCTTTCAATGCAATGATATAATCCAATGTACTAAGCTGCACCTCTTCTGCGTGGTAATGAAATGCACTTTTGAAACTGCATAGTAATTTTACATGTTAGTTGTAAAATGTCTTTAACAATTAAGGTTAGCCTAAAAATAAGTGGCACAGGACACTAGACACCTTCTTTGCTTCTTTTACTTAAGTTAAGATGTACATGCTTTCTGTTTGTCTAATGTCCAGCAACATTCTTCTCTTGAGGCTTCTTCTTTTATAAATTACTACATGACAGACAAAATTGGCTGGACCGGTGCTCAGTTCGTATCTTTTGATGTAGTGGTGATGAGGGAAATCTGTTTAGGTGGTACTTTTAAGACTACATGCAGGATGTAACCGAATGCATCATATTATGTCACTCTGCTGAAGAAATGCTTTCTGTGGCCCATTCTGAATCCAGGCAAACCAGTTGTTTCACAAGGAAAGCCTTATCTGGAAGTAGGGTAACATCCATGTCGGTGAAGGAATTGAAGCTTTGACTACCCCATTGCCTTAGGATTAAAGTTTTTTAGAATGTTCTCCGGTATTCAATTATGAGACTGCAATATGTTGTCTGTAGTTACTCTAATAGGTGTCTTACTTCCTGTAATTTTGGCAAACAGAGCTAGAGATTGTGGCAAGCAGGTGCTCGAGGCTAATCAGGTATTCCCAAGTGTAGTGATCTGGGATTGTTGGGGAAAACTCTGATTCTGGAATTGCCTTGAGAATCTTTTGTCTATTACTCATGGCTGCGAGGCCATATAGAGTGTGTGTGGCCATGACACAATATTTAGGTGCTACATGTCCCTATCTACCAACTATCACTTTTTATGCAAAAGTTTTTTGGATCTGTTGGTAAATCGCATCTCCACTCTGGTACAGCATGCTGCTATTCTCATTGCCCTTTCTATACTTAGGATTTGCTATTTTTTAATTTTCAGTTCAGTCCAGAATGTCAACAGTTTTCACTGAAATCTCAGCATGGTCAGTAACCATTTTCTCAAGGTCTGAAAAATGTGCTCAGTAATGGATAGGTTGTCTGGCCTGGGTTCCTCTTTGCAACTCGTTAAACATGTTGATGTCTTTCATTGAACTAAATGTAAGAATGTGGGATGCAGGCAAGGATTTAAGTTGGATGGGTGCTGCCAGTGCTCAGACAAAGTAGTAATTAAAACGTGACTTTAAAATGGGTCCCTAGGGAAACTTGTATCATTCTCCTTAACTTTACAGGCAAAATTACCTATCGATTTCTCAACAATGACAGTAAAACCCCCCATTTCATTAAAACAGTCCCTGTTTACATTTCACCTTATACGTAATCTTGCATTGAGTATTTAATTTTTCCAGCGCAGTGTTTCTGTAGTTTTCTTTTCTTAAGACATATCATTTAGTTCACTCTATGAAATGAGTCGCCTCTAGGTGCCTGGGTGTGTTCGGGTGGATGGATGTTCATGACTGTGCAACAAACACACACATATTATTTTATGCTTAACAAGTGTACACGTCACAGCACAGTTTTCAGATATTTAACACACACACACATATTATTTTATGCTTAACAAGTGTACACGTCACAGCACAGTTTTCAGATATTTAATTAGAAGTTTGTGGATCTCTGTTTTATTTATCTACCACAATATGTAAATATTATCATAACTATTTTATTTAAAAGTGCTTCTCTTCTGAAATATTGAGAAGCATAACACACTTAAAAAATGGTTATAAAAATACATAAATAACTTAGCTTCAAGTACTGCAACACTTGAAAGTCTGAGTTTAAACACTATGGGCCTGATTACAACTTTGGAGGAGGTGTTAATCCGTCCCAAATGTGACGAATATACCACCAGCCGCATTACGAGTTCCATAGGATATAATGGACTCGTAATACGGCTGGTGGTTTATCCGTCACTTTTGAGACGGATTAACACCTTCCTCCAAAGTTGTAATCAGGCCCTATATCTTTACATCTAGATATATTTTCTTCCTTATACATGTTTACCCTTTGTATGTAGATGTCTATCTACATATGTATAACATTACTCCTACTGTAGAAGAAAAAACTACCTTTGACTCTTGCCAATCCATATCATATCCCTCTCTCAACATATCCTCTACCTCTACTCTGTGATTCATCCCAAACCTCATTCTAATACTATGATCTCCAAAATAACCCTTTATAGACTCTTCCCTCCTCTACCCTTCCTTGGTTCAGCCCAGAGCTCAATTTCTTACTATGATCGCCCTAATCCCTTTCCACACAATTTTACCTCATCCACCTTTCCTTTTACTCAACCCAAACCTCATCTTACTACTATGATCTATCAAATAACATGTTTCTAGACTCTTCCCTCCTCTATACCTCCATTCTCCTATTCAATCCAACTAACAGACTTGCATGTCCACTGCTCAAATTAACTCATATTTCTCTATACTAATCCACCACAAATCCTTTTTGGGTTGCAGAGTAGCGTGCTAACTGCCGAAAAGCAATTTGGCATCTCATCAGAGGGAGTCAGCTCTACATTTACTACAAATAGATAGAAGAAGGTGGTTCATCATGGACCCCGGCCCTAGGGACCACCATTTTCCCGGGGCAAAATTTCAAAGATTGAGGGGGGCCATGTGGTCTCCTCCTCATGGAGCCATAGATGGCAATAGGGATCACCAAGCCCCCCACCCCCTTCAGGGCCAGCTCCTGTTACCTCATGAGGTGCCCACCCTTGGGAGGTTTGCTTTTGCTTGGTGGGAGCGGACAGCTCCCACCAAGCAAAAACAAATATAACTCTACCTTCAGCAAGTGGGAGCTGCCAAACAGCTCCCACTTGCTGAAAGTAGAGTTATCATCTCTTTCTCTGCACACAAACATGCTTGTGCTCCCCCAAACAGGGAGCTGCTATATAAAGCAGCTACCTGCCTCCTGGAGCAATGCTGGCTCCCACAGGGTGTGGGGAGAGGCTAGGAATGCAGGGGCCTTCAGGCTCCCCCCACTGACCTCTCCTGGCAGCAAATATCTTGCTTGTGTATCACATTGAAGTCGTTCTACGGAGAGACCATTGCAGTAATAACATCAATGGTCTCTCCGGAGAGACACTTCAAAGCAGCACACAAGCAAGATGTTTAGTAGGGATGTTATAGTTATGTTTTGATGCACAGCAAAATGGACTCACCTGTGACCTACTGGTAAAGGTCTTGGTCTGTCACTCAGTAGGTTGAAGGTTCAAATTCTGGCATCTCATAACAGTGCATCTATTTATTTACTACTGTTTTGAATAGTAAACTTTCCCTTTAATGAAACATTGAAGTATTTTTCCTGGAAAATCTTTGGGTTGAGTGTCATAGTAATGTATAGAGAGTGTACAGTCAAGAATAACCTGTGGTGTAGTGGATAGGTCTTACACAATCACACTGATGGTTAAGGGTTCCAATAAAGAGGTGTCTGTGGTCATTTCCCTACTTTTATTTTTTTTAAATGTCAAATGTTTAAGGTACATACTGAAAAGTGATCTCTCTCTTTTTAATTGACAATTACATGTTTCGTTTCAATTTGTCCTAAAATATCTCATTCTAATTATATAATTCATCAGAGTCTTGAAAACCTCTCTCTCTCTCTCTCTCTCTCTCTCTCTCTCTCTCTCTTTCTCAATTTTTCTTTGTCAAAGTCTTCCTCTAAATGTATTTCTCTCCCCATCTCTCACTTTCTCTCTCGCCCTCTCTTCCATCCCTTAATGCGATGTAAGAGAGAGTGAGAGAGATTGGTATTGTAATGGTCTCTCCATACAATTAATTCAGGGTGTCACACTGGCAAAATGTTTGGTTCAAATGTTTTAGCTATGTTTTGATGCACTCTACAGCAGAGTCACTTGTGGCCAACTGGTAAATCTCTTGGATTAACACTGAGTAGGGTTAGGGTTCAAATCCTCCTATCTCATGGTGTTCTGTCTGTTAATTTACTAGCGTTTTGATTGTTAAACATTCCTTGTGATTAAACATTGAAGTATTTTTCCCAGAAAAATCTTTGGGTTTCAGGTAACCCCCTATAACCACTCAACCCCAGGCTAGGACCTGCTGACAACCTCAGCCACGCACAACCAAAGGCTGTGCGTTGCCTTTAGTTGGGTGGTTATAGGGCTTGGCCGCACAGCACACAAGACCGAAGACCATGCGTGGCATTGTGCAGCCAGGCCCTGAAGCCAACAGCCAATGTGTAAGGCCAAAGGCCATACACAGCAGTGGTTGGATTAACATTTAGTAATCAAAATTACTTTACATTAAAAAAACATAGAAATTCACTGAAAAAAACAAAGGTTACAGGGACATTATAGTTAGAAAATTGAATTTAAAAAACAGAGAAATTCACCTAACAAAACAAAAGTTACAGGGGCATTATAGTTAGGCTCACATTTTAAATGTACAAAACCATTGGAATTCAGCAGTTACAATTAGTTATTTCAAGTAGCTATAACTTGTGCCCTAAGATAACTACAACTCGTGCCCTCGTCATGCACTGCTGATTACCCCAGATATTACAGTACTCATGACATATTTTATAACATCATTGAGAATATCACTGCAACATTTGCTGTAAAATTATTTATAAAAAACTGTACATGGCAGGGGTGCCAGTTATAATTACTTGAAATACCTCTAACTATAACTGCTGAATTTCTATGGTCTTGTATGTTTAAAATGCGAGCTGAAGTATAATATGCCTGCAGCCTCTGCTTTATATACAAATCGACTCTAGTTTTATGGGGGAAACTGTTTTCTACCTTCTTAAATGCAGTATTAGAAAGGTGACATACTCGCAAAGGATCCAATGCCTTTACTAGCTGTCCTAGGACTGATTGTGACAATGCTGTACCTGGGAATGCCAATTAAAGAGTGAAACATTGCTGTAAAGATCTAGTGCTATATTGGGATTACTCAGCAGGTTTCTAACAACTTTGGAATGCATTGGTGATTTTGTGATGTATCAAATAGTGATTTCTGAAACTAATGTGTGCACATTAAATTAAGATTTCCAGAAAAAAGAAATTTGATTAAAAAAAAAATCACTTTAATGATTATTACATTTCTAGAGTGTCATGGATGTATATTCCAAGTTGTATCAATTACGTATGACAATGGTTATTTGTTCTTGGTGTGGAATGAGAAGATTTAAATGGGTTTCCTGTGACTTTCATGAGCACAAACAAGAGTTTGTGATGCACTGAATTTGTAGTGTTCTAATGAAGCTAGTCCAAGCCAGGAACATGAAGGGTTACTGCAGCTCATTGCCTGTGGCATATTAATGCTGGCTCAGTCAGGCTGAACATGAAACCTTACTTTATTCACTTCCCCAGCTCAGAGCGGAGTGACAAGATTTAATTGGATGTGATAAGTATTATGGCTAAAGGATATTATGCCTTTGAAGTGAAGGTTGTGATCCGGCACGCTCAGGTCTCTACTGCTTCATAGCTTCTGCGTTAATTCAGCTTTGCAAACTCCCCACCATGTCATGACATGCCAACATCAGTGTCACACCACAAAGCACTACACAAAATAAATGATTTGTAGTAGCTTCTCTAAGTCAGACAGTGTGCCGTGTGGCACTGATCCCCCTCACAGGTGGCTACTGATAGCCATGCTGAATTTGTGGCATTTGCAAAGTGTCCGTGATGTAAATGTAGCAGAGCCAGGAGACACTAAAGAGGCATTGAAGGCCTGATACTGGCCCTGCGTTGACTAAACTCTGTTTTATCCTGTTTGTTAATTTGAAACAATGGGGCTGATTTCGAGTTTGGTGGACAAAAATTATTCCTTCAGGATGGCAGAGGATATTACCTCTGTCATCCTGAGGAGCTCCTGCCAGTGAAATTTAGAGCTTCTACATTGACAGAAACCACCAACAAAGCACATCCTATCAATGTAGAAAAGGTTTAACGGGTGCTACCATCAGTCATAAAGCTTGGACAGTAAACTGTTCAAAGGTTTCTAGTTTTTTTCAAAAATTAAAATATGAAAGAGGGATTTTTTTTCGAAAAACAAAAAAACTAACAGCTACCACACTCTGGGAGTTTTCCCCCAGGGTGTGGGGGTCTTTTTGTTTTTTGTCCTGTCCCTATCATCAGGTTTATCCAAGTGGTGATGGACAGGGAAGAAAAGGCTTCATATTGTCCTCCCTAAATAGTGCGAAAGGTGGAATGTCCATCCCCTGATGGCCCATTCTACATCAGCCACCTGAGGAAGAATTCAGTTGACGGATCGTTCAACAGAACACTTGTACTCCACCTGACTGTAATTGGGGTCGGGGGACTGAGGGTTTTGTGGACAGAGTATACGCCATCGCAACTGTGACAGAGCACACTGTCCAGCAGATTCTTAATCAAGGCCCATGTTTGTTTTGTTATCTAATTAATGCTGATGGTATGCCTGAAATTTTTTTCACTTCTATTTGCTTTGATGAATGGTTCTACATTCTCCAGATAAGTAACAACAACAATCAATGCAGAAACTACAATGTATACCATAAAAGGCAAGCAGGCCTAGCGCAGTGAACTCTCAATGATATCATCTGCTTTGATTTACAAGTCATGAGATCAAACACTGGAAGGCCCATTTGAGCATTCCAATTTTTAAAGGATGATAATTTAAGTGCCATACCATTGGACACTGTGTAATTGCAATATATATTCTCTACAGTGTGGTATGGAGTGCAATATAAAAAAAATATGTATTGTTATAGTTAAAGGGAAGATTTCCTCTAACAGAACCGTCCACGGGGGCAACCTTTTGTGTACAGATTCCAATGAGCAAGACATAATTACTATAAGAAAGAAAATATTTGGATACTGAGAACATTCAGATAAGGCCAAGGGTGTTTTCTGCCACCTTACAAAAATGTCTATTAATGCAGAGTTGGCACACAGTAAGTCGACAAGCACCCGATTGACCTATGGCACTCCTAGACATGACAATATTGACATAGTGCCTGGCCATTTGTACTCAGGATTTGACTTGAAATATGGAAATTATTCTTCAGCTTCTAGTGTGAAGTTAAGCTTCTTTTCATTATTGATGTGATGGCACTTTGGCTCACTTATATGAACGGGTGATAATTCACACTCCTCAGTAGGTGTGTTACTCCCAGGTGAAAGCCAAAAGCCTATTTCACACTGTTGTGGCTGGTGGTCACACCCATCAGTGGAAGGGACAGGATTGGGCTTATTTGTTTGGAATGCTGCTCAACGGAAAGCATGTCCTGTCTTATGTCTCAGGTGCCTAAATCAGTGTATTTCGAGGACTCTGTCAGGTTTCTCCAAGATCCTGAGTCACATGAAGTCTCCAGGGGATTCAATCCATTCCCAATAAAGTGGCAGTGGATCCTGAGGCAAAAGGTAGACATATTTCTACTCCGTTTGATTTAGAATTTCCTTTGAGAATGAAGACCAATAGGAGGGTAACAATGGAAATGATAGCAAATAACAAAACCACATCAAAGAAACAAAATGATAGCACCTTCATCATCATTTTTATTAATATAAACCTTTAAATAATATTTTTAAGTAAATGTCTCAATAGAGTTGTCTGAAATCTCAAGATACACAGAATCAATTAAATATATACGTCTCTAGGTAAAGGTATAAATATATGTGCATATTTATATATCAGTGGCATAACAAAACTTGAGCCCCCCCCCTGCAAAGTACCTGGAGGGGGGTCGCCCTGATAGACCTAACGCCAAAAGACCTCTTTCATCCCCCAGAGAGGCAGGGGTTGAGGAATGGGAGGCAGAGGAAGAGGTACCGTGCAGCGAAGATTCGAGGAAATAAAGGAAGATCCTAGGCCAGTGGGTGTGACAACAAGGGCCCGGAATACAACACCATGACTGTGGTCAACTTATCCAATAGGACATTAACTGATGATGAAAGAGGTCTTTTGGTGTAAGGTCTATCATTTTGTCCTGCCAACGATTTAATTATGTACAGACTAGGATTGACCTTTTCAGTTTGTCAGAAAATTGAAGTTGAAAAAATGGTATCAAAGGAAAGTGACAGAAGAACCATATGAATCAGACAAGAGTGAAGTCAGTAAGTTATGTGACTCTGATATAGAACTGTTACATACATTATCTGTTCTACATGATGATATTCAAGCACATGTGGATCCTGTTTTGAATTTGGAGGGTTTGGGAATTGAGACAGACACATCATGTCCAACTCCTTTTAGATCAAAGTCTATGTTTGTGCTAGCGATACCGTGTGAGGCCATAGCGGTCTTTGAGAGGGATGTGATTAAACAGTTAAAAAAAGATCAGATAAAAACCAAGGAATAGGAGGTTAGATAATCTTTCTGATTTACCAAAAAGTGGCTTTATAAAGGCTGAGAAATGATCCTAACATAGTGATTTGCCAATTTGATAAAGGAGGGAATGTGGTGGTCTTAGACAAAGGTCAATATCTAATGGAAGGAGAAAGACAACTAAATGACCTGAAATGTTATTCATAAGCAAAGATGTCAGAGCTAAAGTCAGCAAATGTCCTTTACTATGAGTTATTATCTGATTGGAGAGAAAACAAATTGTTGAGTTTGGATGAATATAGTTTTTTGAAGTGTGACCATGCTACAATTCCCATACTGTATCTTCTACCAAAGTTACACAAAAATAAGAAAAGTCCTCCGGAAGACCCATGGTGTCTGCTATGGGTTCTTTACTTGAAAATACTTCAACATATATAGACTATTTTCTTAGATCCTTTGTGGAGGGCCTTCCGTCTTATGTTAAGGATACCACACATTTTCTGAAATTGACCGATGGTCTTCAATGGGAGGATGGGCATTTGCTCCTGACAATGGATGTTACAAGTCTGTATACTTGTATTCAACATGACTTAGGGCTGTTAGTTACCAGACACTTCATGAGAGCTAGATCATTATCATATCTGTAACATATTGAAATGGTATGTGATATAATCAACTACTGCCTCAAAAATATTTTTTTCCTGTTCAATAATCAGGTGTACAGACAGGTGCAGGGGACGGCGATCGGTACGTGCTTTGCATCTAGTTATGCAAATCTGTTTATGGGTTGGTGAGAGGAACAGGTATCCACCAACATAGCAAATTATGAGGAGAAAGTAGTGATGTGGTGTTGGTATATTGACGATATTTGTGAGATCTGGAAAGGTGATAAGCGATCTGCCATAAGATTTGTGGCAGCTGTGAATGAAAATGAGTACAATCTTCATATGAGTAAACAACACAGCAATCAATATATCAAATTTTTGGATGTAGAGATTACAGTTCAGGGAGATATGTTGAGCACAAAGTTATTTAGGAAAGCTACAACTGGGAACAGTTTACTCAATACTAGGAGTGCACTTCTACGCAGGCTGATAGAAAGCATCCCGTGCAGAGAATTATTAAGAGCCAGGCGTATTTGCAGTACTTGGGATGACTATCAATGAGAAAGTTTGATAATGTGCACTAGATTCAGGGAAAGGAGGTATAGTAACAATTCCATTCAACAAGCTAAATGCAAGGTAGACAACTTCAAAAGAGAGGATTTTTTATATGCAAGGGTGGATGAACAAAAAACAGATGGAAGTTTGGGATTCATCACTACATATTCAAATCAGGCATTTACAGTAAAACAAATCCTTACAAAGAGTTGGCATATTTTACAGACGGACTCTACTTTAGATACACAACTTAAGAACATGCCATTGATTACTTTCCGCAAGGGGAGATCTTTGAAAGGTGGTTTGTGTCAGAATGTGGTGACGAATATTGATGATACAAGAATACCATTGGGTAATCCGGTTGGTTTTTACTGCTGCACTCGATGTACGGCTTGCAAATATAGTAACAATTGCACAGAGTTGCCAATTGATAATGGATACAGGACACTCTTGATCAAAGCCCATTATAACTGTAACACAGACTTTTGTCTATACTATTTAAAGTGCCCCTGCAATAAGCTTTATGTGGGGAGCACAATACATAAGGCCAAAAAGAGAGTTTTAGAACATATGAGAGCTATTTGCAACTATGATCACAATTACCCCATGGCCAGACATTTCCATACAACACATAAAAGGGATGAAAGACTACTTAGCTTTGTAGTTATTGATCAGATTAAGGAAAATATATGTGGTGGGAACAGAGAGAGAAAGTTGCGGATTTTGGAATCTAAACTAATCATCAAATTGAATGCCATGAGCCCTTTGGGTTTAAACTTGGGTGAATTGAATGTACATGTGGGTTAAATCAAATAACTATGATGGACACAAGTTTTTTGGGACCTCTAATCATTGAGTTTTTGATGCACATTAGGTGTTTATGATTCTTTTTTTACATGTTTGGGGGTAGGTTGTTTGGATTTGTCATATTTAGTGAGGTGTGGAAAGGCAATTTTGATTTTGTAAATTGATTTATACTACTTTAAGTAAATGATGTTAATGTGTTTGTGGAAAACTGGGGTAGAGTATGGTTCACTTGGAGATTATGTATAATTAGAGAGAGATTATAAAATATAAATATTTGGTGAGAACTTGACCATGGCGATATAAGTGTACTTGAATATTACTGCATAATCTAATTAATATAAGATAATTTTAATATATAAATATAAGATGTTGAGTACAGGACTGTGCAGGTAATTGTGATTAAGGTATAAAAAGTTCAACAATCATATATCGTCCACATAGTCGAGGATATCCTTAAGAGAATTTGTCAATATAAGTAGGACTTGATATTCCAAGATGGCGGCTGACTTTCTGTTTTTTAGTAGAGATATTTGTGAGTTAGTCAGTCGTTTATGTTTGTGTTTAAAATGGTATTCAATATGCAAATTCATTGTAAGGAGGCTTTGTTTTTTACTAAAAAACAACGTATGCAACTACAGACATTGTCCGAGCATTTCCTTTTAATTTTAAGGATGTGATGCTTTATATATGTGGTTTGCCGGGTCCACACTTGGACCTCCACGGAGGTGAGCATCGGGATTCTGGTATATGGTAATTGTATTTATATAGAGCTTACTACCCCTGTCGAGGCGTCAAAGCGCTTTTCAGCAAGCAGAATGATACTCTGGAATCAAAAAAGGATTAGTGGTGGATTAGTGTAGGAAAATATGAGTTCATTTGAGCAGTGGACATGCAAGTCTCTTAGTTGGATTGAATACATAGGGCCTCATTACAAGTTTGGTGGAGGGGATTTCTCTGTCACAAACGTGATGGATATCCCGCCTGTAGTATTACAAGTCCCATTATATGTTATGGAACTTGTAATACTGCGGACGGGATATCTGTCACATTTGTGACAGAGTAATCCCCTCTGCCAAACTCGTAATGAGGTCCAAAATGTCATAAACGTGAGAAAGCTTACCTCTTTGCATTCAAATAACAATCCATTTCTTTTCTCATAAACTAAAGTGAAGATACTTAAATGAATCCCAAAAGCTACTTAAGTGATTTCACCATAGCCAACAATGACCTGATGTTATCCCTAAATAAGTGCTGCCCTTAATTCAGGGATTAATATGCATTCATTGAATAGCTTGCTGGTAATACTGTGTGATTTAATCTATATTTATGTGTGTTTTGCATCGAAAGCCTGGGGTCATTGGATGTAAACTGTGGCATCTCCTTTTATATGAATATGTTCAAATAGGCAGATGCACTCAGGTTGATAGGGGAGAAGAGCGCTACTGTGTTCATTAGTATGATGACTAGATACACGTCAGCAGATAATATGTTTATTTTCTATATATTGGAGAAAGGTGGTATGATGCTGCCTAGTGTATAACTGATGTAAGACGTAGCAATGAGTAATGAAGGGGGCTGCCCTGGACAGAAATAAGCAGACAGCCATTGGAAAGTCATAAACAGTACTTGTCACATTATTTTAGACAGCTGTCTTTAGAAACATTACAATAAATAATTAATTTACTGCAACTTCATTAGATTTCAAATTTCAAATTATGCTAGAAGTTTTGCAGAACAACTGTTAACAGTATTTCTAGGTGTGGCTTTCACTGACTCTGAATACCAGATTCTTAATCTGGTTATTCACTTCAATGGAGAAGCAACAGTGTGTAATAAAAGTTGTTTCCCACTGTTGCTAAGTCATAAAGGAAATTCTAAGTGGCTCTGACATGGCTTTCAGACAGCCTGTCTGTGTAGCTCTGGCTCTCTCCTCTGATGGAGAGCAGATAGCACAGCTTTGGGAAAGAGAGAAGGGAATGCACATAGGGTAGAGGAGTGGCTGGCAAGGAATTCCTTCTTACATTTATGAGAGGGTGGAGAGGCCATATTACAGATGGCTCCCTGTTACATTCCTACATGTGTAACAGTTGTACGCAAGGGCAGATGATTGGGAAGAGTATACATAATATAAAATTAGAGATGAGTAAAAAGTGAATTGCATGGACCCTCTTCACCTTGGGGCTCTGAGTAACATCACAAACAACTTGATGTTTACTCTCATTGTCTTTGATGTCCCTCAGAACCCCTCGGGGAAAAAACATCCCTGATATTCACAGATACCCAGCCATAATTTTGTATGTATTTAAAAAACAGTAGACATAGATACCTCCTTCACTGAGGTAAAAACATATGGAGGTCTCCAAAACATTACATATAGCCGGCTACATTTCCATTTAGCATACATATACAAATAAAAAATGTTATATCCAACCACACCCTTAGAACCTCATTCCCCAATCTAGTCTCAAACAATGTAAGGTGAGCAGATAAATTAATTTTGTGAACCTAACCAACCCAAGTTAAGGAA
This sequence comes from Pleurodeles waltl, assembly GCF_031143425.1. Taxonomy (NCBI): domain Eukaryota; kingdom Metazoa; phylum Chordata; class Amphibia; order Caudata; family Salamandridae; genus Pleurodeles; species Pleurodeles waltl. The sequence goes on from NC_090436.1 coordinate 919,586,133, forward strand.
ATGGAGGTTATATCTGCCAAATATTGAACATCTATAGTAGATGACAAAGCACACGTCATTTGGTATAAACGTTTCTTCAGAATTAGTTGAAAAAAAACAAAAGCTTTACTTAAAAAATCCTTCAGAAATCTGTCCACAATTTCCCAAATTATAATGCATACTTACTCACCCCCAATATAAGGCCTAAAAATAGACAGGTCCAGAACACCACCCTGCCTAAGGGCATTGGCATTCGAATGAGGTGAGACAGTGGCATAATTGTGGGTACTTTGCATAACATGCATAATGTGAAATTCCCAAAATTATGCAAAATATGCCGTGTAATTTAGATTTTGATGAGGCTAGCCCTAAATAGCATATCTAGGAATGGGATGAATATATAATTATGTGAAAGAGAGATCTCCTTCTTGAAAACAGTTTTTTTTATTTTCTCTTCTCCGTGAGTGTGGTGATTCCCCCAGGGAGACAGTCCACTGAGAAAAAAAATAACTAATAAAGATGCTCACGACAATTTATTCAAACCAAGAATGTTTGCAGGAACATATTCTTGGCCCGCCGCTGGAGTTGATTTAATTGATTGAAACGTTTCTAGGATTTCATCTGAGTTTCTCATTATAAGCAAAATATAATTTACTAAATATTCCTGTGGAAGCTACCCCCACACAATTTAAATCTGCCTATCTAAAGATGCAAGTAATATAATACAAACATCTTCAGGCACAAGTTACAGCGAGAGAATTAGCACCTGTATTACCAAGGGACCATAACCATTGGGAATCCACCAGCTAAATCCCCCTCAATCATTATTTCCATTTTTTCTCTAACTTAAAGCTCCTTCCCAATCATTCAAGAGGCCTCAGTATTTTGATCTTGAAGACTTTAATTCAATCAGGGTTACCAAGTTGGGTAACGTCTTATAGGCACAAGATTTCAACTAAACAGCTGATTTCATGTTTTTACTATCTATATTAAACCACTCCCTACTTGCTCTTGGGCCACAACTCTTAAATACAGAACTATTACCTTACTTAAACACTGCTGTGATATTTACAACAACCTTCTGTATTAAAAATTCATTCGCACAGAGACCCGAAATTAACATCATCCATTAAAAAGAAATCCAATTGGACTTCCACCACATGCCTTAAAGCTCCAACCTTTAATCATGCCTGCATCCTACGGGGATAAACTATTGAGATTTGCCTTAGATACAGCTAGTGCAATATATTTATATTGACAGTCAATTGCAAAAGTTCAACATTTGGTGGCAGATTTAAGAAAAGTGATGCTGCACCTAGTGCAGCGCCACTTTCCTTACACCCATTAGCGCCCCACTACCGCCACCATGTGTACGCCATATTTACAATACGGTGCACCATGGCGCAGGGTAAGGGGCAATAGCATCAGACTTTTTGATGGCATTGATGTACTGGTCAGGGTTAGTGCCAAAATTTTGGTGCTAAGCCCGAACAGAACATAGGGGCCCATTGAAGCCAATGGTGTGGCCCCTTTTAACGCCTGCTCTGAGCAGGGGTTAGAGATGCCGAAAAAAATGACGCAAAGAAATCTTTTAGATTTCTATGTGCCATGTTTTCGGCCCCCCCTAATGGGGGAACACCCCCCTTGAATACATTATGCCTGATGCAGGCATAATATGGCACAAGGGGTTACAAAGTGGTGCAGTGCATGCATTGCACAACTTTGTAAATATGGTGCAGTGTTTTGCCATAATATTGCTACATTAGTGTCAAAACAATTACGCTAAGGTGGCGATAATATGGCGCAAGGGGCTCTTAAATCTGCCCCATGGTATTTCTTTTAGCTCACATTAAGACTACAAACTGAACTATGCTAATTAAACAAACATATAATCAGTAGGTGAAGTACCCCAAATGTAAACATCTTCCTTTCAGGCCTAGCAATGTCAAAGTACCCTGTGTTAAAACAATGAGACTTAACTGCTGCAGCACCCCAATTTGAAAGCTGTTCTGCCACAGCCTTATCAAATTGCAAAGAATGGATGTTCAAATTGAGGTCTCCTGTAACTATGACAGTTGCGAAGAGAAGAGAAGCGAGTACTTATCCAATGACTCTAGCTGGCTAAGCACCATTGGGAGAGTAAGAGGGATATATAGATCAATAACAATAAAGGTTACCACACCCTTCCCACCAATTTCAAGAACTACTTTACAATCCAAGGCTCAAAAGCAATTCATATCTGAACGTACCAATGATTTCAAATGCTTTGTTGAAAAAAATAACAAATGTACAGATGGCCTACTACTCCTTGCATTTAAGGCCTCTTTAGAAACTACAGCAAATCCAGTAAGGTCTGAGCAATCCAGGTCTCCTGGAATAACAAGACTTTAGTGTGAGCACCTAAATCATTGCTATTTAATACCCCTGTCAGTGCTCAATATCTACTGTTAGTTCATGACAAAGGAAAGACCAAAGTCATAACACAACGACCCTCTACCAAAAGTCACGGAACCCTCTGTATCTAAAACTGGATGTTAAGAGGAGAGAGCTAGGGACTTACTGTAAAATTACTGAAGGTTCTTCAAAAAGGAAGGATGTAGGTAAATTCTGACAAAGTAACCTCAATCAATCAGTGCCAAAGACTGCCCTCCACATATTAGACCTTAAGTTATCGTTGAATAGTTAAAAATCCACACTGCTTAATTTCATTTGTATTCATTGCTGCTAAGATAGCAATATTTCAATAAACAGTAGCTACTTAACTCATGTTAAGGCGGTGCATCGTTTGTCTCTTCTTCATAGAGGAGGTAACTCTAAAATACAAGGTTAACTCATCATCATTCTGACCTATAGAGAAGCCTGGGTTTCCCACCAAGCAAACCTTCCACGAGTTCAACTTCCCCATTTGTTTGGTGGATGAGGAACTGTGATGAACTGATTGAGTTACATAATTTGAATTGGTTGGCTATCTGATAGGGTTAGCACTGGCCCTCATCCTTAACTGGGGCCTCTAAACATAATGGGTCACTTGCCCAAAGTCAAACGAGGTAAACTTGTTTCAACAGATTTGCTAATATTTCATTTTGTCTGTCCACAGTGTATACTATTTTAACCCCTTCCCCGTTGTTAAATAGCAGTCCTGGGCTCTTGAACCCTTTTTAGAAGTAAATATTTCATAACCACCGGGGCATTTGCATATCTTTTTTTCAATAAAGTTAGGCCAGTACCATTAACAGAAAAGCGGACTGAAGAGTAAAGATGTAGGCTCTCTGCTGTTGAGAGGAGAGGGGCAGTAATGAGGATTTTTCCAGTAGCACATTCCATCACTTGGAACTCATTTGAGACTGAGAACATTGAAAGTCAGACTCTTTATGGAAAGAGTTTATCAATTTAAATGTTTGTCACCAAACGCCTTTATTGAATGCAAGAACGGAGTTTGTCTGGCAGAGTCTACTCTTTGTCCCACTCCGGAATATGTTTAAATCAGAGGCTAGCAACTCCTCCTGAGTATGTTGCTGATTTTTTTTAGCATAGGAAGCTCATAAATGGTGACGAAAAAGAAAACAATAACCTGCTTGACAGCACTCCAAAATAAATCAACCAATAGACGGAGCCGGGTTCATGACCCCTGAGCATTTGGCTGACGTGTTGCTGACGTTCCGCATCAGCGCAGCAGTCTTTGCAGAGCCACAGGCACAGGAGAGAGTGGCCAAGGTGAGTTAGGTCTGAAGCCTTAACCTTTCTAACCGCAAAAGAAAGGAGGCCCGAGGGGGACCGCCGAAGAATGAGGTCTCTCACCTGGGATGTTTGGGGAAGTGGCATGGTCCACGGGCGCCGTTGGGCGCTTTTTGGGCTATGTGCCATCAGGTATTTATACCGGCCATTTAGGGGTCGGCACCATTTTGTTGGTGGTGACACGGTGGCCGGTGGTAGGGGATTTTGCGTGTCGGGTTGTGCGGGCCGGGTGTACTTTTTGTCGGAGACTGGGCATGGCAAACAGCTTCTGCATCACCACGTGAGGCTGCGTTCTGGGGTTAAAGCGGACTTGAGGATGTGGGGCATGTTTCTGGAGCGTTTCAATGGTATTCCTTTGCGGACATGGCAGGTCGTGGACTGGGACATTCAAATTTTCTCTGATGCGGCCGGTGGGTCAGGGTTTGGCATTTACTGGGAAGGTAAGTATTGTGCTGAGTCGTGGCCGGCGGTATGGACTCGGGTGGGAGGAGTATTGCTTTTCTTGAATTGTTCCCACTCATCGTTGCGGTTTGTGTCTGGGGACATCTTTCGGAGCACCGGAGGGTCCTTTTTCGGGTGGACAACTTAGCGGTTGTGCACCTAGTTAATAGATAGTCTGCAAGGGACATCCAGGTGTTGCGTTTGCTGCAAGTTTTTGTGATTCACTGTTTACATCGTGATATTCATTTTACTGCTCGACACGTGCCAGAGGTGAACAATGACATTGCAGATGCTTTGTCTCGTTCACAGTGGGAGAGATTCCATGGGCTGGTTGCGGGCGAAGTCTTGTCCAGGACGCGGATGCCGGAGGTTTTATGGTCCGCAGGAGAGACAGAATGCTTCAACTGTTGCTGAATTCACTGGCGCCATCGACTCAACGGGCCTATATGCGGGTGTGGAGGGAATTCACGCGATCAGGAGCCTGTCGCAGAGTCGACGAGTGCGATAGAGTGGATGATGTGGTACGCTTTATCATGGAGTTGGTGGAGAGATGACAGTCTAGAGTTACCATCTCCGGGAAATTGGCAGGCATCGCATTTATGGGCAAATTGCTTTGGGGTTACCTCCCTTCGGCGGGAGAGTTGGGGCAACGTATTTTGGAAGGTTGGGAAAGGGAGGACGGGAGACAAGGGTTGACGAGACAACCGTTGACGCTGGGTTTACTGAAGGACGTGAAGCAGGTCCTGGGGAGTATTTGCTATGATGGGTTTGAATGTTTGCTCTTTCGTACGTTGATGTCCTGGATGTTTTTTGGAGCTTTTCGGGTATCTGAACTTTTGGGAACACGGGGACACAAGGAGGTGACGTGGGATGACGTGGTGTTTGGGCAAGGTCTTTTGGTTGTGCGACTCGGGACTTCTAGAACAGACCAACGAGGGTTTGGGACGCGGGTGGTTCTGGCGGCTTATCCGGACGTTCCGTGTGTCCTTTGCCCTGGGCGGGTGACTTGAAACAGGCGTTTTGGGAAAAAGGGCAAGGAGTCTTTCGGCATCGCTCAGGTGAGTGGGTGTCACCCCACCAGTTATTGGGAGTGCTGCGGGAAGCCTTACGGAGTATTGGCCAAAATGAGTTACATTTTGGTACTCATTCATTTTGGGTTGGTATGGCGACGGAAGCGGCGTGTAGGGGATGGGCGGACAATCGGATCATGGCTTTGGGGAGATGGAAGTCGGACGCATATAGGTGTTATGTGAGGAAAGGGGGGACGGGCTTGCCTGCATTACAGTGACATAATATTCCTTTTATCACAGTTTCTGTGCCGGGCCCCGATGTACAGTCTCTGCATATATGGGTCGTTGGACACTCATTTGTGAAGTGGGCGCAACGTCAAGCTCGGGCCACACCGATAGGGGACAATTTAGGTCTGGACAGGGACAGATATAGGGTGAAGTGGTCAGGGAAAGGGGGGATGCAGTGGGGACAGTTGTTGGTGACGTTGAGGGACTTGAAGGGCCAGGGGTTTTGCCCTGATGTTTAGCTACTACATTTAGGAGAGAATGTCCTGCGTAGGACGGGCCTGGACGTCATCAAGGACATGAAGGGTGACTTGTTGGATATAAAGAGATTTTGGCACGGTTGCCATTTGGTATGGAAGGCGTTTATACCTTGCAGGTTCTGGAGAGGCGCCCGGAAGCCAGGGGCCATAGAGAAGGCCAGGAGAAAAATAAATAAGGAAATGAGGGCGTTTTGTGCCACGCAGGGTATAACATTTTTGGAGCATGGTTACCTGAGGTTTGAAGACAAAGAGTTTTTTAGGGATGACGGTGTGTACCTGTCCTTCATGGGCATGGAGCTCTACCTGCTGCAGCTGAAGGAGACTTTGAAGTCTCTTTTTCGGGAGGTTTAGGGGGGGGCAGGAAAAGTTGGGAGTGCGCCTTTTCCTGGTGGCGGGGATTGGGCCAGATCACAGGAATATGACAACAGGGAAGGACGGCAGGGCCGACAACTTACTTGCAGGTGGAAAGGGAGTGGAGGATAGCAGGACAATTAGGACAGATAGTTGGACTTAAGGAGACCAGTAACGGGGATGTTTGGATTATGACAAGGACAGTTACAGTCGGAAGGTTAATACGACATGCTGTCTAAAGTAAGGGGAGGTGGGTGGGAGGGGTAGGGGTGGGGGAGAGAGAGGTGGAAGGAAACTTGATGTCTAGTGAGGCTTTAGTTTTGTGAGGCTGAAGGCCCAGGGTATAAAGGAATGTGAGTGCGCTTGTTTCCAATAAAGCGGCCTTTTACACACAACAAGCCTGTGAAATGTCCTTCTTCCCCTAGGAGGCCCTGGGGGGGACCGCCGAAGAATGAGGTGTCCCCCCCCGGATGTTTGGGAAAGTGGCATGGTCCACGGGCACCGTTGGGTGCTTTTTGGGCTATGTGCCATTGGGTATTTATACCGGCCATTTTAGGGGTTGGCACCATTCTGTTGGTGGCGACACGGTTAGGACAGATAGTTGGACTTTAGGAGACCAGTAACGGGGAAGAGAAACAAAATAACTGTCATTAAAAAATGCCTAATATATGAAGCAGGTAATCAACAAGTAGCAAGATAAATACAAACTTGGAAAGAAAAAAAGAGGAGGAGATTCTTTGTGGATTATATAGCATGACCTTCAATAAATATGAGCAGTATTTTTGACCATTAATCATACACTTCAGGGCTGTGGCTTGGTGCTGACGAAGATGGCCACAATCTAAGTTGTCTCAAAGGCCGATTTTGCAATCATCCCTAGTCTGCCCATAATCTGTGAACAGCAGCAGTGACAACAGGCCCCCCCTAACCCTGAGGGGGCTGTAGAGTGAATTTGGGGACCTAGGTGCCCGAGCAATCCTATACAACCGAGCACAGCCCACTAGGCCTGGGGCAGATGTGGCAGACCCCCGGCTGCACGGAGACAGAGGCGGGTGCTGGTGGTCCCGAGTCAGCCCTGAGAAGCTGCTGGCTGTGAGCTGGAGATCTTGGCTGGGTGAGAGGCCCAGTGTACACAGCTGGTGATGAAGCAGTGAAGTAGTGGCCCATTCACTGATGATCCGGAGGGGCCGGGTGAGCAGGGCGTATGACTTCACACTGGGATGACGCTCGCCCCAAGACTGGGCCGCTAGGAGGCTATGGCACAAGGTACACCAGGCAGTGAGGAAAGATGGCACTGCACGCATGGGGATCACACCAGATCCATTGTGGTGGGAGGTTAAAAGGCAGACTGGAACAGCTGCAGCGCTTCAGATAAGTGCCGGCTAGACCCTGGGGGCAATAAAAACTGGTGTTTAATTAAATCTGCAGCCTGGGAGAATCGATTGATATTGCCTGTTCCCCCTATTCTTTTACGACTAGCCCAAGGGACGGAGGCCTGACCAGTGCAGGCCCAGAACAATTATTGTAAACACAAGTGGGGAGAGGGCCTATGACAGAAAATTTAAACCACCTTGACCCAGTAACTATGATAGTGGATGGCATATAGTGGATACTGGGAGCGAGGTAACTCATTAAATTGAGATATACGGAGCGATAAAAAAGAGAAATCCGCAGTTTCCTTTGGAAAAGACCAGGGAACCTTATTTGACAGAGATTCAATTGTGATTTATGAATTGGCTAATTCCGGGAGATATTAAAACAAGGGTAAATATCTGATTGATATATTGATCTTCAGAAAGAGGAGTGGGGAATCTTTTCACAGGAAGAAATATTACTCTCCCCTGCACAAGCCTTGATTGGGAATCTATACTGAAGCGATTAGCAGTAACTACAGGCATTGATGGTTTTAATGTCATTGGGAGACTGTATTATTGTCTTGAAGAAGGTGGTGAGAAAACTGTGAAGATCACCTAAACGCATGGAAGCATTTGTGATACGGAATACGCAGGGCTATACTATTATTATACTAGGAAACAGAAGGAACGGTCACAAAGCATGTTGATGAAATTTGCGGATAAGTGATTTCATTATACACAATTGTGGAGTGTCTTTTTGTTTTGTGTCTCCTGATTGTTTATAGTTTTATAATTTGGGTGGTTGCATCTAAGGGTGGGATTATTTTGCTGCTTGGATTTGTTTGTTTTAAGACATTGTAGAGGATTTTAATAATGTTTTATAGTGATTGATTTATTGTATTAAAGAGAGGAATAATTTTGTAACCCTTGATTATCACAGGTCATTCAGAGTGTGAGAGGATGATATATTAGGACTGTATGATTGAGGTGGCTGTGTTTCTTTACGATATTGTAGGATGTGTGAGGTGAAGAACCAAGGGAAGTTTGATATATTTTGTAGTTTGTATGGTGCTCCGTCCCCTTGTTGTAAGGGGCCCTCTTTCTGTTTTTTTCACATTTTTATGTTTGAAAACCTGTGTGTGCTGACAAACTCCACTGCACGGCGGATAGCGGAGTTTTGAGAGGAGTGCAGAGGGGCAAAAACTCTGTGAACTCCATCAGCGGAGCAGAGTCTATCAACCACTTCTATTATAGATGGGGTGGTTAAGGCACAAAGGTATGATCCAATGCCCACCGATTGGGGGGATGACCTGAAATGTTAATGGACTGGGAAGTAAAATTAAGAGAACCATGGTATTGCAATACTTGAAACAACACTCCCTGGACATAGTAATACTGCAGGATACCCATTTGAGGGGCAGTCAATATCAGGCGCTGGACAGGATGGGGTATTCCCTGATGGCACACATGGGTTCACAACCAACTCCAGAAGGGTGGGCATACTGATAAAAAGGTTGCTCCCATACATTCTACAGAACACGTGGCACAACTCCGCCAGAAGATTTGTGGCACAGTCCAGGAACTGGCAGGGGTGTTCCTTCAACCTATGTTCAGTCTACATTCCACCAAGGATGCACACAAAGACACTACCAGAACTAGCTCCACCATAGTGGGGATGCCACCGGGGGCCCTTATTGTGTGTGTTGGGGGGGCACATGAAAGCAGTAACAGACCCCCAAACAGATAGATCCAGACAGATAGACCAGGATGGTAGGACTTCTCCTCTGCTGGCATATGTAGATGCCTGTACTTGGTAGATCTTTGGAGGGAACATAATCCCCTTGAGCGCCCGTATACTTTTGCTCTGCAGCACACTCCTGCAACTCTTGCTTAGACTACCTTCTGACACACCACATTAATGCACACAGATTCACTCAGGCCTACCAAAAGCCCCAGGGTGTATCTAATCTGATCACTCCCTGATATAGGTTGTATTTTGTGGGCAGGGGCCTGGATGGGATGTGATGCCATGTATCAATCCCTGGTACTTTAAAGACAAGAGTCAAATGGCACAGCTCATAAGGGTGCCAGTGCATTATTTGTGGGACAATGTGGAAACAGTTGACTCCCCCTGTATATTGTGAGAAGCTTTCATGACTGTTTTAAAAGGACAAATGATCTCCATGATCGTGGGAATTTAAAAAGATCAATGAGCGGACTTAGGTACTTGGAAAGGGAGATCCAGAAGCTGGAATGTGGAGCCCAGGACCAGGTAGAGGATGAGAGGGGTCACAGGCTCTGGCTTAAATGGAGCAAGTTTAGGAGGAGGGGACCGCCAGGATGCATGCACTGAGTACCCACCATCGACTATATGAGGTTGGAAATAAAGCAGAAAAATTACTGGAATGACTGGAGAAGAGGGACCAGGGCAGGGGTTTGGTGCTTAACTTCGTGATAGGCCAGGGAAACTCTGAGGGTCAGCCTCTGAGATTGTAGACACCTTTGCTTTTTATTATGAGGCCCTATGTGCACCCACCTCTGGAACTACACTAGAGGATTGTGTTGAGTTTCTTAGAGATATTAAGGTCCAACCTCTGTCAGTCGTTGACAGGGAGGGCATGGAGGGCGATGTAACAGAAAGCGAGCTCATAGGCCTCTACATTCAGGGATACAGGTTGGTCTAAATGGCCTTCTGGTTGAACTTTAAAAATGAATGGCCTACAAAGTATCTAAAAATGTATTGGCAATATACCAGGAGGTGCTGAGAGAAGGAGTGCTCCCACAAGATCAACAAATGGCAACTATCGTGGTGCTCCTCAAGAAACACAAACCCCCACCCGAGTGCTCATACTATCGACTGACATCTTTGCTAAATATTGAGGCGAAGGTTCTGGCACTGAGGCTTCGTAAAGTAATCACGATGATAATCCACCCCGACCAGTCTGGATTTATGCCCAGGGGGAACGCTACTCAATCTGAGATGCTTGCATGCCATGTTACACATGACTCCCATGCAGACTGGGCAGTAGTCCGTTCTCTGAACACAAGAAAGGCATTCAATAGTATTGAGTAGGATTATGTTTTTGCGGTCCTCCAATGCCTGCACTTTGGCCCCAAATTTTATGCTTGGGTCCGTCTTCTCTATACAAAACTGGTAGAGAAGGTCAGAGTCAAAGGAGTGGTGTCCCGAATTTTCTGCATGGGCAAGGGTACCCAGCAGGAGTGCCCATTATCCCCAATGATTTTTGTGCTTGCACTGGAGCTGTTAGTGGCCTGGGTCCATGCTGACCTACTCATTTGGGGAATCAGCAGTACAGGTGCTTGGGAAGAACACATATTCCTCTATGCAGACAATATTTTGCTATATCTCAGCAATCCCCGCCTGGCAATTGATAGAGTGTTGCAGGGTTTTGTATATTTGGGGACCACTCTGGCTGTTGTATTAATTGGGGCTAATCTTGCCTATTCCCTCTGGCTGGTGGGGTGCGCAATTACCACGAAGGACAGCTATGCCAGTGGAGCTAGACGGCTTCACATAATAGGTATCTACATTTCATGAGATGCTGCTGAGTTCCTCAGGAGGAATTTGCGTGGCATCCTGGATAGGCTCCAGCATGAAGTTGGTCATTTGCAGACACTGCTTCTTTTCCTGATGGGAAGGGCAGGCCTTTTTAGAATGAGAATGATGGCTTTACCTCGCCTCTTATACGCCCTGCAGCATACACCATTCATTATACCGCGGTCCTTTTTTCATAAAGTAGACTAGGAGCTTCACCTTCTCCTGTGGGATTGGGGGAGTGCTGGAATAGAATTGCATAAGCTCCAGAAGGGGTTGTATGATGGTTGTGTTGCGATTCCAGACATCCTTAAATATTACTGGACTTCTCAGTTAGTGATCATAAACAAAAAGGTATATGTCGACCTTCAAGAGATGGTGTTCCTGGTTGATGGTACCCAGAGATTACTCGGTACTCCTATATAGTAGCAGCCAGAGATGAGCCCTACCGATGCACAGCTGGACAGTGGTGGATACATGTTTGGCAGCCCTGAGGTTTCTGGGATGGGCAGGGAAGGTGACAGAGCAAATTCCCCTGTGATACAGTGACTTGTTGGCGGAAGTGGGCGGCCTAGTGGGCTTCCCATGATGGGATATCCTGGGTGTTGAAAGCTTGGGAATGTTTGGAAAGAGACAGGCTCCAACCCTTTGAGGCACTACAGGTGGAGTTCCAAATCACAAACTCAGAATATTATCATTATCTACAGGGGGTGCACAGCCTGACAGCTCATCTTCCCCCTGGATCACAGGTGGAAGAGTCTTCCCCACTTGACCTTATGCTAAAAAAGCCATCTCCCTAACATATTAAAACAATTCTGAACAATGCCCCAGGTGTCATGAGTCCCCTTAGAGACAGCTTAAAGGCAGATTTGTGGGACATGGATGACGAGGAATTGAGAGAGGTGTTACAGGGCCCAAGAATCATAGAAATAAGGGCTGGGTTCCGCCTGGTCCAGCTTGGAATCCTACACTGGTCATACTATGCAACAACATTGCTACACAAGATGGGTAGGGCACCCACATGGAACTACACCCAAGGTTGTGGTCAGGAGGATACGTTTATACACATACTCTGGAACTGTTTACTGATCCAGTCCTATTGGGAAAGTGTCACAGGTTGAATGTCCAGAGTAGCAGCAGTAGAGATCTTGATAGATGGCAAGTGGTTTCTTTTGAGTGTGAATGGGGAAAAGACGTGGTTGAAATATATAACATTGTGGTTGGAGGTTGGGGCCGTAGTGGCAAAGAAAACAAATAATGCAAAAGTTTGGAGTGTGCCAATGCCTCCCAGGATTCAAGATTGGTAGAAAGACATGAGCGGGTGTCAAAGTGCTGAAAAAGTGGTATAGCAGGATAGTGGTTGTGTCAAACAAATGGGAGAAGATTTGTGGCAAATGGCACTCTTTCTGTGAAGATAGAACAGTGCTGGAACAAATATGTACTGGATATAGGGTGGAAAAGACTAGTATTGGTGGAACCTTGGGAGAATGCGTACTCACCCATGTCTGTGATGGAGGAGGCCTGGATCATAATATGCTGTGACATGATGTGCCTTGTCATGTTGATGTGCCACAAACTGCTTGTATCATATTATGCCTGCACTTTTGTTAGGCTAATAAAAAGATGTTTAAAAAAATCATACACGTTTGCAGCACTTTATGACAAAAGAAGTTAAAATAGAAAAGAAAACCAAAGACAGTGATTATTGGAATCCAGACTCATTATATTCATACACATTGAGAATCTAGTCTTTAATCATATTTGCACAAATCTGCTTGAAAAATTGTTGTTTATTACTATTGATATGACCTTTGTTTATATTAGTGGTGTTCTAATACTCGCTTGATCCAAATTCTAATGTGTGGGTAATGGGCATCTCGCAATTGCAAGGCAATTTGTAAACATACCAGTAGTACATTCAAGTATATGAAATCCTGCTTCTGATTCTCTATGATTCCCGTCATGATCAGTATTGGATCAAAATTGATTGGAAAAACAATAGAAATTGCTATTTTTTCAGGGTTATTTGCCAGTATATGTTTAAGACGAGACTGATGCAAACATAGCACTCGTCGGAAGCCTAGTTCTGGTCTCTGGGACATTGTGCACCGAATCTGAGTTTGAGTACCACTTGAGAAATGTATCAACTGTTTTACACAGAAATCAATTAATACTTTCCATTGATGAAATCTAATTACTTACTTATGCCTACCACCTCTCCTAGGGTTTAAGCTGTCAATCAGGACTCTCCACGATCACTGTCCTGGGCTTTTCTTTTGCTCTGACTCCAGATGTATCCAATCTTTTTCCATTCAGCCTCAAGGCCTGAGTACCTCAGTGCAATCAGGTTTGGAAAATTAGATGCTTGAAAAACTTTGTTCTATGCATGGCGTAAAAGATCTGGGTTAAGTATATCCATTCTGGTCATTTCAGGACCTACAGAACATTTTCATCTTCTAAACTGCTAGAGAAAGTCTGACCATATGGTGAGATTTTGAGTTGTGGAAATGTGTATGTGTATTACTCAAACATACCGAACCTCTATCTGGTTTGTGCTCAGAATTCCTGGTAGGGAAATCACAGATCTGTAAATATTAAAAATTTTCTTGATGTGGGATCTCAAATTCTTTGGTGAGTTTATGTAATGTTTTAAGCACCACTTAATCGTATAGTTGATGAATTAGTGGATTAGACCTGGCATCCTTGGTGTGGTTTCCTCTGAGTTATGCCTTCCTACCCACAGTTTGTTGACTTTGTTTTTGCTGGCTTTAGGATTCTGGGGACTTTACCACTGCTGACCAATGCTAAAGTGTGTGTGCTCTTTCCCTAAAACATGTTATTATTGGATTTTCCACAATTGGCATAATGTATTTACTCATAAGTACCTAGTAAAGTGCACTACATGTGCCCAGGGCCTGTAAGTTAAATGCTACCAGTTGGCCTGCAGCACTGATTATGTTCCCCACTTTATTAACCCTTTAAACATGTCTCAGGCCTGCCATTGCTTGACTGTGTGTGAAGTTTTAAATTGCCTTGTCAACCTGGCAAGTTAATCCACTTGCCAGGCCCAAACTTCCTTTTTAATACATATAGGTCACCCCTAAGATGGGCCCAGGATAGCCCCAATGACCGGGTGGAGTGTATTTAAAAAGATGAACATGGTTTTAGAGTTTTACATGTCCAAGTAGTGAAAAACCTTTAAAATGTATTTTTTACTACTGCAAGGTCTATCTCTCACATAGGTCAACATTGTGATTGTTGTATTACATTTTATAAGTGTAATTTCCAATTTGCACCAGATAGATATTCCGAGTTTGGTTTCTCTGGACTCACAATTTGAAATCACAATTTATGGTGAGGTTGAATTTTAAATTGGAAGTCTGAAAACACCTCTTTTAGAAAGCTGGTATTTTATTACTTTAGCCATTTTGTGACAGCTGGGATCTTGTGCATTCCCTCTACACAGCAACACACAAAAGGAGCTATTTATGCTTGATGGGCCATCCACATGATGATGGGCCATTAACATCTTGATGAGTCATCCTGGGTAGAATAGTAGGGAGGAGCTGGCACATACACCTGAATAGGCTGGATCCTGAACCCTCACAAAAGGCTGCATAAATTCATGTAATGTGTCTGGATCCAGGAAAAGAAGGGCATGGATCGGGCACTACAAAGGCCTCTCTTTGAAGCCTCAACCACTTCAAAGGCACAACTGGGTATAAGCACTGGACCCCAAACACCACCAAACCAGTGCACTCCTGGACCTGAGAACATTATGCTGAGAAGAAGGACTGCTGTACCGCTGAAGGTACTATCACTCTGCCGGAACTCTGCTGGACTTTGCTAGTCTCCTATTTTGCTGTGCCTACCCCATTGCCTGCTGTCCTCCTTGCCTGGGAGTGAGAATGGCTGGACCTGCATCTCTACCTCCCCAGAGCCAAAGTGCCTCCAATGGCTTGCTGGCTTATCTCTTGTTCTGAAGTCTCAGAGACATCACTAAATTCTGCTTCAGCTTCTGGCCAACCCTGAGTCCTACCCTGCCAAGTGGTGCCAATCCAGACTTGGGCCCTTGGAACTGGATTCTGCAGCTGTCTTCTACAGAAAACCGCGTAACATTGTCCTTGCACTGATCAGAACTGCTGCATCTCCCCTTGACGCCGACTCATCACTGTTGATGACGAGGATATCACAGCACCATCTGTGAGGCTCGGACTCAACGTAACGCTCTAGGCCCCAGCACATCTCCTTAGCATCATCGGCTGTGAGGCTCAACGATGATGCATTGCCTTCATCATAAAGAGTTTGACGGCACACCTCGAGGTCAACACATCAACTACTGCAGTGCTTAACAACGCATCCCTGACTGTGTGGATCAGAACCAATGCCTTCTCATTGTCGCCTGTGCTCCTTGCATCGGATCTTTGACGTCAGCGCACCCTCTACAGAAGCCACTGATCCAGCAAGACAAGGTTGGTCTCTGTATCCGGACCTCTGCATCGCGTTCAGCCTGAACTTTTGAATTTAACCTACTCTAGCCAGACCGGATAGCCCCAGTTAGCGTTTTAAGTTTCTAAGCACTATATTAGCATATATTCTTTACAAAATCATTTCTTGGCTTCTACTTATTGGATTTTTGTTGTTTTTGTCTTGTTTTACTCATGAAAATATAATCTACTATTCTAACATGGGCTAGAGTCTTTTTGTGGTGTTTTCACTCTATTTTAAGTGTTGCACAAATACTTTACACATTGCCTCCTAAATTAAGCCTGCCTGCTCTGCACCACACTACAACAGGGTGAGCACAGTTTAATTTCTTGTGTGTGTCTAACATACCTGACTAGGATTGTGGTCCCTGAATGGGCTGGGAGCATACCTCTGCCATTCAGAATCCTACTTTCTAACAGAAAGCTTCATTTTAGAGAAATTGTAGTAATATTAAAGATCTAAGGCAACTGAGAATTATTCCAAACTGGTACAGAGGAGTAAAAAGAACCGAATTCTGCAGCATTATTTGAGTTCATGCCATGCATGGCATAGGTCTGCTAATCCCTTCAATCTGACATGTATAGGGTTAAAGTGCAGATTTGTCTAACGAAAAAGAAAGAATTGCCTTGTAATAATGTGTCCAAATGCTTAGCTAAGGTTGTCCAGTAATATATTTGTTGGTTATCTAAACCTGTCACGGCATTTGACACAATAGCCCTATCAGTGGCTGGGAAAGGGATTGGGATTAAGGACCTGCAGCTTTGGGTGAATTTTCCTGTGGGGACAGGAGTGCACTGTTTAGCTCCCTGACAACCCCATTTTAGTAGATATGTCATACTGTAAAAGGAGTGCACAGCATACAGTGCACAGCATATCTGCTAAATAAAATATGTTGTGTCTGTGTGAGAAGTGGAGTTCTCCCTCACAAATGTGCAATTCAGGCATCCACCTATAGAGGTCTGTGCTCTTACTCAGTAAGGCCTGCCAGTCTCTTCAACTTGACATGCGTGGAGTAAGAGTGCAGATTTGTATATTGAAAAAGAAAAAATTGCCTTGTATTATAGTGTCTAAATGCTTAGCTAATGCTGCCCTGTAATATATCTATAGGTTATGAAGTGCCCAGGTCCCTTCCCCCACTGGTAATTCACAATCTTTTTTATTATTATGGTAATGTACAACAAATGTAGTATATTCTTGACAGAACTACCACTGTCCAAAAGCAAGAACCGATTAGTTGATTAACTCAGTTGCAGAAATTCCTTCCTCATTACAAATAAATCTTAAATGAGTTTAAAATAAATTTGTGCTCCTTTAGGTACTGTAAAAGGAGTGCACAGCATATCTGATTTATAAAATAGATTGTGTCTGTGTGAGAAGCGGCATTCTCCCTCACAAATGCACAATCCAGACATCCACCTATGGAGTGCTGTGTTCTTATTCAGTACTCTATAGATGGCTCATGACTCAACCCTCACAGGTGCTCTCCTCCTCTTATCCTTAGTTGAGGAAGCTTAGGAGGCCAAGACAACTGACATGCTGCCTTGCAATGTTCATGAAAACATAAACATTTTTTTTTTAAGACTACTCCAAAATAAATCCACAACGGATGAGTGCAGAGGCCAGGCATATTATGATGTGACCCAGGGATGGCAGGGCAACACCCTGATACCTCTGTTGATGAACGGTCACTGCTATTTTAAATAGTGGGTGACAATAAACTTTCAAAGCAATGTGTTCACACATTCAGTTAGATCAAGGATGAGAGGAGTGAAGAATGCCTTAATGCATGTGTATCTTTGTTATTAGGTAACTGAAATCTTGGTTTCTGAGTTTGCACCATAACTCAATTAATTCCCATGGGTTTAAAGATTGCAATGGCTGCAGCAGTTAGGATTGTGGGGTGTGTAGGTTGGACAATGTCAGTGGTTCTCTGCTGTGTTGGTAAGTGCTGCAGGGGTTGTTTTCAAGACTATGGGGGTTATTACAACTTTGGAGGAGGTGTTAATCCGTCCCAAATGTGACGGATATACCACCAGCCGTATTACGAGTTCCATAGGATATAATGGACTCGTAATACGGCTGGTGGTATATCCGTCACTTTACCGTCACTTTTGGGACAGATTAACACCTCCTCCAAAGTTGTAATAACCCCCTATGTGTCACCGAAGATGTTCAATCCTTCTTTATTCTACTTGGGTCATTTGTTGACACAATTCAAGTAGTTCACAGTTTTTGCTCTGGTACTTCTGTATAATTACCATGATGAGAATTCATCACTGCGCTGAATATTGCCTATATCAGTTATTGTAGATTTCAGCCACTTGCTGTTTCAGTGTGTGGGTAAATATAAGGGGCCAAAGTTACTAACATTTTGCATCATAGTTGCACCACTTTTGTGGCTCAGCCAGGATGCAAAATTCTAGTAGATATTTTCAAAGCCACGCAAGGGGCGCTCTCCACTGCATTGTGTTACATGTAATTCTAGGAGGCATTCAATGGGTGGAGAATGGGCATTCCCATGCATCTACCAATGGATTTCAGGCAATCTCAGATTTACAAAGGTTTGTAAACCTGGGATTGCTTGAAATCTCTATGCCTCCCAGGAGATGGTGTAAAAAGGAGAACATTTTTCTTTTTCCTTGTTATTTCCTCTTACCATGTGTGCTCTGTTCTCCTTGTAACAAAGGAACCCGTGTCCCGTGGGGCAAAGGTGCATGCACCAGTGCTAGGCTGCCTTAAGTGTGCCAGAGATATGAGAGAGCATACACGTGCTATATCTTAGTAAATATGGTAAATTTCTGCTCTCTCTCTTCCAAACAACACAGTGCAGCAAGTCACCTTGCTGTGGTGCATTGCCGGAAAGGTCAGCAAATCTGTCCCCAGTTCCTTACCTCAGGATCAAAGTCAGAGTAGAAAGCATATCAAATGTGCCTCTCTTGGTATTCTTGCCTGCTCACCAGCCACATTATTTTCATCTTATTCTCATGAAGCTGAAAAAGGTGGAATGGCAATTCTCACTAGCCACTATTTTTGCTCATGACATTGTCTTTTTTAGGTAATCAAGGTTGTTTTCATGGACATAGAATGGGCCGTTGAGACCCAAATTATATTCTACTATACTAAGATGAATATACGGATCTGCAGTGAAAGGTTACCGCTGTCTGCAGTTTCTGCGACTGGATAACAGGAGAATGTAAAGTGACTGAATAAAAGTCCAGGCACCGATGATGAGACATTGCAAAGATGTAGTACCTTTTATGTGTTCACTCCAAGTGATGTTGCAAGAGTGAAGAAAATATTCAGGGGCCAATGACAGGTTGGTGAAATAAAAAAAGTAATGCTAACTAAAAGGTCAAATTTCACTTATGACTGCTTACTGTAAATTAGACTGGTCAAAGAAAAGGTAAGTCAGCATCCCCTTCATTAGTGGCCTCGAATCCATTTCTTCTGTATCCAAAATGGGGTTCATTTTCCATACTCTGGCTGTGGTGCAGTTAGATTGAAAATTAAAAAGAAGTACGTTGTGTTTTATGTTATCGCACCATTAAAGTACCTACACAGGACAGAACCCGGATAATGCATTCTGATTTATTTGCTTTGGGTCTGCCATCGATTGCTTAGCAATTGTGTCTTAATCAATCATTATTTTGCATCTGAAAATGCTGGTGTGATACGTGTTCTTGCCCTTCATTTTAGTAATCAATGCTAAACTTGCACTTAGTTGGCAAAGATGACTCCAAAGTGAGCACCCACACCCCAAGCTATGACCACACCTATCCATGCATTCAATGCTCAACACAAAGCCAGGACAGGATCCAGCTTGCCACTGTCCCATACAGTGCAGTAAAACATTAGTTGACTCTGGTCATGGCTGTCAGTGCAGCTGTAATCCAAATGAAAACAATACCCAAATGCAATTTTAGCAAAGTATGATCAACTAGAATCCCAAAACTGTACAGGGAGCCCAGATGCTCTAAGAGCTGCAGGACAACAAAATGGTAGCGTTGCACCATACAAAAGCATGTAGCGTAGATAATGTTTTAAAAGAACAGGTACTGCCTGGTACTGAATACCTGCAATTCTTTAAATTGAAAAGAGAGAATACCTGCCCTTCTCTGCACTGCTGCAGTACATTTAATAGGAGAGGTCTGGCTGTTAGAAATTTGGTCTGTAGCTGGCAGAGGCATGCGCCCTGTGCAAGTAGGGACCACAGCACAAGTCAGGGTAAGTCAATTACTTGACATAAATTAGCCTGTGCTCACCCTCTTGGTACAGAGCAGGCAGGCCTAACTTAGGTGGCAAAGTGTAAAGTATTTGTACAGCACACGCATAATAATCAGGGAACAAAAAGACTCCACGCGGATGCAGAAAATTTAAGTGCATATATTTGGTTAATTCAAGATCAGAACAATACAGATCCAAATCGTAAATGGTTAAATATTTGCTTTGCAGGATTAAATAAAACATGGTTGATAAGCGATGATGAGATAGAAGAGGTGGTACCTGGGACTTCTTGGTACAAGTGGACATTGATTCCACAGATTGCGGTAATGTTCGAGTTGCGCTCCTGTTGGGAAGTAGCTGAGTGATTCCCGTGCATGGTCACCAGGGAAGCTGGTGGGCACTGCGGGGGAACTGTGAGGCAGACAGATTTAGCAGGGCCACTCTAGGTGCTTGAATAAAGTGTTTGTGAAGGCTACCCGGGCCGCTCCGGTCGATCAAAAATGCATGTGGCAAAGTTTGGCAAAGCCTCCAGAGGTGATTGAAGGAATGAGCAGCAAAGGTTAGTAAAGCCGCTCAAGCTGATCAAAGATGCAAGCGGCAAAGTTTGGTAAGGCTGCTCAGGGTGACTGAAGCAGTGAGCGGCAAAGTTTAGCAGGACCACTCCGGGTGATCAAAAATGCAAGAGGCAAAGTTTGACAAAGCCGCTCGAGGTGACTGAAGCAAGTGACAAAGTTTAGTAGGGCTGCTCGAGGTGATTAAAGATGCAAGGGGCAAAGTTTGGCAAAGCCACTCTGCAGGATGCTGGCTTCTAGCTGGCCCTCTGTGTAGTGTGCAAAGCTAGGCACAATGTGCAGGGGGTCCAGGGAGCCACATGGTTTACAGAGGTAAGAACTAGATCACCTAATGCTCTAATTTTTAAGGTAGCTGGTCGAGCAGTTATGCCAATCTTGGAGAAGTGCAAAGCATTTATTGTACTTACAGTATGAATCAAGCAACTCACACTCAAAGGACTAACTTGAGACCAATTTATAAAACAAACTTCAGATTTGTATGTAATATTTAAGACCATGATTATCAAAAATGATTAAGTACTTGTTGAGATATGAATTTTTGAAGTTTGATAAAAAATAGTCTTTTGGTGCATAATTACGAACCATGGGAATAAATGGAAAGTCACCTTTAAAAATACATATGAAATGACAGAGTTGCTTTACCAAGTTCTTTATTTGCAGGTTGGTCGAGGTCATCGGAGAGCATACTCAGCCAGCTGGAAAAGCTCGGGCAGCTCCCGGTTCCAGTGGGAGCAGTGGTGAAAGGTATCTGAAGCTGGTGCAGGGCCACTGTGGAGGACCACTTGGTAAAGATCTGGGCAGGTAAACTTAGAGGTGGTTATTTTGGGTGCCTTTGGAGGGTCGAGGTAGCAAGGGATGAGGGATCCTTAGGGCACAGCAGGTTCTTCATTGCAGGGTAAAGGGCAGCTGAGTGCAGAGCAAATCGGTGAGCCAGGAGCTGTGGGCAAAGATGCATTTGGATCTGGACCTAAGTCACTTCAAGGTATATTTGCAGGGCAAGGGGGGCACTCTGGCGGGAGGTCTGGGGTGCTCCTGAAGTCCCTTGACTAGGGCTTCTTGCTCGTCCTTTTTCAGCCCCAGGCGGGCTGGTTTGCTGGTGTGTGGGTGTCTGACGTCAGCTGACCAATACCGAGGGTATTGGTACGGTTTGAACACTGGAGGGCTCAGTGCCACCAATATTGGCACATTTGCAGGGTTTTTCCTCGCGGTCATCGGTGTGTTACCAGGTCCAGCTGCAACTTCCAGTTCAGGAGTTACTAGCTGGTCAGTGAAGTGACCCTCACTGGTTTACTGGTTTCATCTTGTTGCAGAATGGTTCCTCCACTCTGGAGGGAGTTCTTTGGTGATTTTCAAAGCCTGGATGTCCTCTGGGGCTCTTTACAGTTTTTCCAGTTGTTCAGCAGATCCTCAGCGGTGATTGTCAGGTTGTGGGTGCAGCAGGTTGGGTTTGGCACCTTTTCTTTGTGTAGCAGGTCCAAAGTTTTCAAGCCTTGGATCTTCTTGGTGCTGGTCTTCTTTTTGTCCATCAAATCTGATTTCCTGGTCTAGGGATGCCCACTAAATACTGAATTTAGTGGGCGTTTTAGGGGGAACCTGGTAGTGTCCAATGGGGCATCTACCTTTGGGTGGCTACACCCACTACAGTTCAGAAGTTCACTTCCCTTAGGAGTGGGGCATGCCAGGTGGTGCCACTCCTCCTACCCTTTGTGTTGTTTCCCACCTTTGCTCTGACCAAAGTTGGGGGCTTCTAAGCGGGTTGACCATCTGCTGCTAGCAGCAGGCCTGGGGGTCGAGTTTCAAAGGCAGTAAGCCCTTTGAAGCTTGCCGCCAGGGCAATGCACATTCCTGAGGGAGGGGGGGGGGCTTACCACTGCCACCCAGGAAGGGCATTGTTCTACAAACCAGAGAGTCAGGTCTCTCCCCCATGGTTTCTGATTGGGTGTCTGGAGGTGGCAAGCTGGATAGGACCAGTCGGCAACCATGCCAGGATAGTTAGTTTTTGCAGGGGGCACCTCAAAGGTGACCCCTGGGTACTTTTAGGAATAAATCCAATACTGGTAGCAGGTTGGATTTATCATTCTGAGTTGTTTAATACCAAACAACCCAGGGTTCACAGAGGCCATCATGTAACTGGGAAACTCATATTGACCAGTGTCCAGCACATGTATTAAAATGGATTCTCTGTTCACTCACTATGTCCCAGGTTTAGCAAGGACACAGTGGGGGCATTTTGCTCATGCAGCTATGCCCTCACATATAATATGGCGCACACTGCCTTAGGGCTGGAAGGCCTGCCAGATTGGTTTCATACCCATAGTATATGGAGTGTATGGTGGAAAGGGAACACAGACTGTGCCATGTCGAATTTGTGTTTTTGGTTTGCACCAGGACAGTCACCCTGTAGTGGAAGTGCTGGGTGCACCTGGATGCATGGTCCTAGAGGGTGGCACAATCAGTGCTGCTGCCCTCAGGAGCCTACCGTTAGTACCCCATGCCTTGAGTACCTTTTACTAGGAACTTATAGTGCCAACTAAAGGTGTATCTAATTGTGCCAATGCATCACAACAGTTTTAGGGAAAGAGATCTGGCCCGGGGAACCTGGTAAGCAGGGGCCACAGGCACTATCACTTACTAGGCTACATCATACATCAGGCAAAATGTGGGGGATAACCATGTCAAAAAGAGGCCATTTCTCACACACTCTACGTGACTGAAGCAATGAGCTGCAAAGTTTAGCAGGGAGGGTCCAGGTGATCAGAGATGCAAGCGGCAAAGTTTGGCAAAGCCCCTCTGGGTGGTTAAAGAAATGAGCAGCAAAGCTTAGCAGGGCCACAATGGGGTATATAAAGGAACGAGCGGCCAATGTTGGCAGGGCCGATCTGGGTGATCGAAGCAAGTAAGTGGCAACGGAAAGCAAAAGCCGCTTTGAGTCACTCTGGGTTTGGTGGATGTGTTTTGGAGTACTGGGCAGAGATCAGCAGGGCGGCACAGGAAGGCAGGGTAGCAGTTCTTGGGAGTGCTCAACGCTCGCAGAGTGGCAATCCTGGCACACAGTAATGTATACTCCAGTAGCGTTTCCTTGAGTCCAGAAGTGTACTGATTTGAGTGGGTCATGGGCTCAGTACTTATACTGGAAAATGCTTTTGATGTGAGGGGTGAATACAAAAAGTTCTTATTAAAGTGCACAGGTCCTCCTTTCAGGTCAGCCTCAGCTCCAGACTATCAGTGGGAGGTAATCAGCCCCCTTGTGTGACACTGGTCACTACCCTTTGAGTAGTAAATGTGAGCCCCTCCCATCCTCCTCGCCAGGAAGACCCATCAATATGCAGATGCAGTTGAGTATCCTGGGTTGTGGTGTCTGAAGGGAATGCACAAGTGTAGCTATCACCTAGCCCGAGCCAGACATGTACTGGAGAAGGGACACAGGGAAGGGAGTGCAGGGAAATACCACTTTTTAAAAGTGGCATTTCTAAAATAGTAATAATAAATCAAACTTTACCAGTTAATAGAACTTATTACTACCATTCCAATCATACTAAACATGATGCAGCTACTCCTATCAGATCAGAAATTATAGCTTATAGTTATTATAAGGAATTCCCAATGCTGGCCTATTAGAGGGGCAGGCCTCACATTAATGAAAAACTACTTTTGGAGTTTTTCCAGGACATTAAAGCTTTGAAGTATATGTCCTGCCTTTTACTTACATGGCACCCTGCCCTGTGGGCGACCTAGGTCCTACTTTAGGGGATGCCTATATGTAAGAAAAGGTCAGTTCAGGGCCTGGCAAGAGGTTTCAAATGCCAAGTCAGGGTGGCAGTGAGACTGCACACACAGGCTGTGACGCGGCAGGCTAGAGACATGTTTACAGAGCTACTCAAGTGGGTGGCACAATCTGTGCTAAAGGCTCATGAGTAGCATGTAATTTGCAGGTCCTGGGTATATGGTAAAAACAACAGATGATGGATGGAATGCAGAATAAATCAAACATTCACCCCCAGTCACAGATCTTGGTTTAATCCATCAGTTATTTTTCTTGCTATGCCATTCCAGTTTGGACCCAGGCATATGCAAATCAGTCTTGACCCAGTTCCCCATGAGAACAGTTGAGGCTGGACTGCCAAGCCAGGTCTTCCCTGGACCAGAAACAAGCATCCTGGGACCAGTTTCAGGGTATCACCCTTCATCAGCCAGGCTAGCTTGAATCTGGTGGCATAGCAAGCAGGGACCCACGTCTGGACATACCCTTCCCACTTGGGGCAACAAATGCAAAAACAACAGATGATGGACGGAATGCAGAATAAATCAAACATTCACCCCCAGTCACAGATCTGCTCACTGTACCACTGAATTCAAGCTAGCCTGGTTGATGAAGGGTGATACCCTGAAACCGGTCCCAGGATGCTTGTTTCCGGTCCAGGGAGGACCTTACCTGGCAGTTCGGCTGGACTGTTCCTATGAGGAACAGGGTCAAGACTGATTTCCATATGGCTGGGTCCAAACTGGGGTGGCATGGTGAGCAAAAGAACGATGGATAAAACCCAGATTGTGACTGGGGGTGAGTGTTTGCATTGTTCAGCACTCCATCCATCACCCTTTTGTGTTGCTAAGGTTGCCCTAAGTGGGAAGGGTAGGCCCAGACGTGGGTCCCATGCTCACTGTACCACTGGATTCAAGTTAGCCTGGCTGATGAAGGAAGATATCCTGAAACTGGTCCCAGGATGCTTGTTTCTCGTCCAGGAAGGACCTGCCCTGGCAGTTTGGGCTGGGCTGTTCCCATGAAGAACAGGGTCAAGACTGATTTGCATATGGCTGGGTGGCATGGTGCATTGGTGAGCAAAAGAACGATGGATTAAATCCAGATCTGTGACTGGGGATGAGTGTTTGCATTGTTCAGCACTCTGTTGGTCATCCTTTTGTGTTGCTAAAGTTGCCCTAAGTGGGAAGGGTATGCCCAGACGTGGGGCCCGTGCTCACTGTGCCACTGGATTCAAGCTAGCCTGGCTGATGAAGGGTGATACCCTGAAACAGCACCCAAGATACTTGTTTCCAGTCCAGGGAGGATCTGGCCTGGCAGTTCGGGCTGGACTTTTCCCATGAGGAAAAGGTTCAAGACTGATTTACATATGGCTGGGTCCAAACTGGGGTGGCATGGTGAGCAAAATAACAATGGATTAAACCCAGATCTGTGACTGGGGGTGAGTGTTTGCATTGTTCAGCACTCTGTTGGTCATCCTTTTGTGTTGCTAAAGTTGCCTTAAGTGGGAAGGGTATGCCCAGACGTGGGGCCCGTGCTCACTGTGCCACTGGATTCAAGCTAGCCTGGCTGATGAAGGGTGATACCCTGAAACAGCAACCAAGATACTTGTTTCCAGTCCAGGGAGGATCTGGCCTGGCAGTTTGGGCTGGACTTTTCCCATGAGGAAAAGGTTCAAGACTGATTTACATATGGCTGGGTCCAAACTGGGGTGGCATGGTGAGCAAAATAACAATGGATTAAACCCAGATCTGTGACTGGGGGTGAGTGTTTGCATTGTTCAGCACTCCATCCATCATCCTTTTTTGTTGCCTGGGTATGTGGTATGCCACTTTACAAGGGACTCACAGGTAAATTAAATATGCCAGTTGTGGTTACACCAATGTTACCATGTTTTAGGGGATAAACACATGCACTTTAGCACTGATCAGCAGTGGTAAAGTGCTCAGAGTCCTAAGGCCAACAAAAAGATACAGCAACAAAACTAGAGGAGAAGGCAAAATGTCTAGGGTATTAGCACCCTAAGGATGCCTGGGCTAACACTGGCACTTCTCAGTGCTGCTGAAGATCATTTAATAGGAAAATGCATGCGCTTCTCAGAACTGCTGCAGTACATTCAATGGGAGAGCACTGGTACTTCTCAGCACTGCGGTTGTACATTTAATTGGAGAATGCATGCTCTTCTCAGCACTGCTGCAGTACATTTAGTGGGAGAATACATACTCTTCTCAGCACTGCTGCAGTACATTTAATGGGAGGGTGCCAGTGTTTCCCAGCACTGCTGCAGGACATTCAATGGGAGAATACATGCTCCTCTCAGCACTGCTACAGTACATTTAATGGGAGAATACATGCTCCTCTCAGCACAGTTGCAGTACATTTAATGGGAGAATACGTGTTCTTCTTGGCACTGTTGCAGGTTTTAATTGAAGAGTACTGGTACTTCTCAGAACTGCTGTAGTACATTTAGGCCCGTATTTATACTTTTTTTAGCGCCGCGTTTGCGCCGCTTTTTGACGCAAAATGGCGCAAACCTACAAAATACAATGGCATTTTGCAAGTTTGCACCATTTTTGCGTCAAAAAACGACGCAAATGCGGCGCAAAAAAAGTATAAATACGGGCCTTAATGGGAGAATATATTCTCTTCTCAGCACTGCTGCAGTTCATTTAATGGGTGAGCACTGGTACTGCTCAGCATTGCGGCAGTATATTTCATGGGAAAATATGCTCTTCTCACCACTGCTGCACTACATTTCATGGGAGAATACATGCTCTTTTCAGTACTGTTGCAGTTCATTTAATTGGAGAGTTTTTTTTTCTTCTTCTCAGCACGTTTGCAGTACATTTTAAGGAAGAATGCATGCTCTTCCCAGCACTGCTGCAATTCATTTAATGGGAGACTCCCTGCTCTTCTTAGCACTGCTCCACCACATTTAATGGGAGAATACATGCTATTCCATCACTGCTGCAATTTATTTATTAGGAGAGTACTGGTACTTTTCAGCACGCTTGCACTACATGTAAATGGAGAGTGCCTTCTCTTCTCAGCACTGCGGCAGTACATTTAATGCGAGAATAGACGATCTTCTCAGCATTGGTGCAGTTTATTTAATGGGAGAGTACTGGTACTTCTCAGGGTCAAACAGGTACTCGAGACAATGAGTACCTGAACTTTTACATTTACATTACAAGTACTAAACGTAGCTGATAGGTGCCATTTTGAAAACTGCCCCATCTAACATCACATAGGTAGTTTAATTCAAATACAAATTCGGAACTGTTTGATTTAGATAGAAACGTCGGAGCTAAAAATGTAAATCTAAAAATATTGGTCTCTTATCTTGTGACGGTGAGGTAAACATGATCAGGGGCGGGTGACCAGAAATGCCCGTCTCTGGTCCAGGAAAGAACAGCGGGCCCACGCCTGACGAACCGAAGGACCGAGGTCTTTAAAAAAAACACGCATAAGACTATCCCGCTGTGCTTCTAATTCAATGACCTGCTACTCAGAGAAATAATCTGGAACTTTTTGAAAACATTTCTCGCTTCAGACCTTGTCTCTTCTGTCAGCATCCGAACACACACTGACAAGCTCTATAGAAATGTATTCCCGCTGCGCGCTTCTCAGAGATGTACTCTGTGAGCATCCATTGTTAACTCTGGCGAAAAAGCATTATAGCGCCGAATTCTATGGCCCAGAGCTGTGAAACTGCAAATAACGAAATCTACTTATGATTAAAAAAAATGTGTGTTTGTTCCACTTTCCTGATCACAAAACCAACATAGACTGTTGGCATATATATATATATATATATATTTTTTTCCGGCGCATCTTTCTTTTTTCCTGCCCTTTTGTCACAGTTTTTTTTTTTCCCTGCCTCAGAGGGAAGTTAGCATGCAAGACCCTTGTCAGCACGACTTCTGCATCTCTGTTACTATTTCAGTTGGGCTATCAATTGCCAATACGGCGATCAATCTGAAGGGCTATTAGTGCATGCTTTCTAATGCACTGTGCATGAAAACCAGACTCGTCATTACGTTCGACCTCGTTCGTCACGTTGGGTGTTTTCACCTGGGCTGCTCAATACATTGTAATTACAGTAAATTGTGGTTGTACCTAGATTTTAATTGACTCTGTGCATCACTGAACAATGAAAAGCTCCCCTGCACAAAATCAATTACCAGTAAGATCTGTGGTTGGCGCACGTGTCGTCCAAAATAACTAATATCTACAGGGGCGTATTAATTTTTCCTTTACGCGTGCATTTTTGCTAGCATGAATAAAAAATGTGCACAATTAATCTAAGATCTTTACGTGTGCAAAAGTCATGTAAAAATACATTCAAACATTTCAACTACAAAATTATTTGAATTATCGATATATTGATGGGTGGTTTATAGAATGCTCCTCGACAATGTAATCACTTCCAAATTCCCTGTCAATGGCTGATGACATTAAAATGGGCTCGACTTGCGCAACGTTTGCTACAGTAACGGTTTAATCAACCTACCATTGCCCGTATTAGAGCCCATGAGGTAACAAGAGATTGAATTACTGATCCCGTGAGATACAGTAATTCTGCGGTGCGGGATTACTGAGGGATTACTAATTGTCTCCTGAGGTCGGAATAGGAATAACTCGCATGAACTTGTGTTTCTGCACCAGTTCTCACAAGATTTTTCCTGCATTTACAGGTTTTACCTCACAAAACTTGCCGGTGGAAAACTTTGTAAATGCATTGTACTCATTTACCTTGGAATCACGATTTAGCCGTAAACTTTGTTTATGGGTCAAGCAGGATAATCATATATGTTATAATGCGGACCTAAATATAGGCATGTAGTGAGGATGCTGCAAGGGATAATTGTGAATTTCTCAACTACAAACTGTGGCAGAAATGTAATGAGCGTATTTCGTTGTGAGGTTTAGGGCTGGCCTTTCTGCAGATAGCACCCCGGGCGGAACTAAATTTGGCACCCTACCTGGTCCTCCTTCCCCACCCTTTTCCTAACCCTCTCCTCCCATAAGTGATCCTCGAAGGGGAGCTTTTGTGCTCACAGGTCAGTCTGGGATGAATACCTCAGACCAGCGAACAACCTGTTAATAGACATTTGTCACTTGACCCCTCACCTTATTCACCTATTCAATTGCTAAACTGGGAGTACGATTCCATGGGGTGGGGGGAGGGAGAAAAAGGGAATAGTGAGGGAAAGATAATCGAAGGGAGGATACAGAAAGTATACAGCCTTCACTCATAAAGTAATTAACGGAACGGTGACCTGGAATGAAAGCCTTATTCCTGGCATCTTGGGAGGTGATCTAAGTGTGCATCCCTCAAACTGTAGGACCCTCGGGCCTGGGCCCAGCTCACTTATGCCAAAAGCCGGGCCTGAGAGGTTCCTATCTGGAGGGGAAATAAGAACAAGCAATTACAAGCCCATCAATTGTCCCATGTGCAGTCAAAAACATGGCTTTACCTTGGTTGAGCATAGATAAGCATGGCATAACCATGGTTAGCTCTTGAAAGTGAAGACACGTGTCTCAGGATGGGCCAATGAAGGCTGATCCATTTTTGAGAAAAGAGGAACTTAATCAAATAAAAACAGAGATCTATAGACCAATACAACTAGCCAGCGGAGGACCTACCAATATCAGATACATGTCTGAAACATTAATAAAGTGTACTGGATAAAGGGTACTGAAATGTTCTTAAGGTCTAGAATATCTGGAGAATATAAAATAGTACCTAGTTTTTTAATGTAACAAATGGTAAGAATTGTTCCTGTCATGATTAGAACATTACTCTTAATAATGTTATAATCAGATTTTAGTAATGTTATACCTTAAATAGTAGACTTAAATCATTTAGGGCCTGATTACGACTTCGGCAGAGGTGCTTACTCCATCCCAAATGTGCCAGATATCCCGCCCGCCGTATTACAAGTTCCATAAGATATAATAGACTCGTAATTCGGCAGACGGGATATCCGTCACATTTGGGACAGAGTAATCCCCTCGTCCAAATTTGTAATCAGGCCCTTAGAGTCTTGTTTAGCAATGGACTCTATCCAAACACCATCCGTTGACCAAAGACCCACTAAGGAGAGGAAATATTTTAAGATTATGTATTCTGCTTAAAACATATCCTTTCAAAATAGAAAGTACTGTTTAGTTAGCACATCGGTAATCATGGAAAGTAATTCCAATGCCCAGCATGGTAGGCATATTCTGTATTGTGGAGTTTTTCCAGATTGCTGGTTAGAACTCATGACTGGTTGATCAGGTTGCTATTGTCTGGAATTCCTTGGAAGTGTGTTTGCAACTGGCCTATTGATAGACCTGTTTGTGTAAGACGGTCGTTTGATGGATTTCAAGCAGCACTGCCACTGTTAGTCCCAGTATCCATCTTTTGAGTATCTTTTGAGACACTACATTTTTTCACCTCTTTGGTATTGCCTACTTTAAATTGTCTTTGGGTTTTATTGCACATTTTGTGTGACCATAATTTGATGTCATATGCTTTCTTTTGTTACGTGCTGTATTTCAAACCCATCATCACACCTTTTTGAAGTCCCTATTTTAATACTTCCTTTGTTTTTAGGATTGATCTGCCACTATTTGCACTATGTCGTGATATGCTATTTTCATTTGCTTTTATTTGGCATCACAAACCTTCACGTGTCCCGTCCAGAAATGATTATTAACAGTGTGACATTCCTTTGTAGAAGTGTTGATTTGCAGTTATGAGGACTGTAACTTGTTAGTCTTCACCTTCTGAAAGTTCTTCTTTTACTTTTTCAGCATTTTGGAAAGGCATGGTATCATTTTCATATATTTTTCAAAGCTGGAAAATTGTACTACTGGCAAATATTGTCGTTCTATATCTTCGAAATATGTGTAGTTTTATATGTACCCACTATAACAGTACAATAACTAAAACTATAAACAACAGTGCCCATAAACTACAGAAAATTGAAAACAATTACTATATTGAAGATGTAAGCAATCAAGGCAGTCTCCATATAACATAGCTCTCCAGTGAACAAAACCTATATACTTTTTTTGTTCCTCAGCAATATAATCTTTCGACTGTATGATTTATTTTTCCTCTATTGGGAAGTCCTTCAACTCTTTTCTCAACTGTATTTCTTTATTACGGTTTGAGTCCATGCTATGCTTGGATATGGCAGGTACTTTATTATCCAAGACAAGGCCTAATTTACATTTGTCTCACTCTTTGTCTCCCTTGGTACACGAGAGATACCACTCTCCATATTATTAAAACCATCTTCATCTCTCCACCCTTAAGATGAAATGTGAGGGAACTGATGCCGGTCTGACTCAGCTCCTACACGCTCTAACCTACTCCGAGTCATGAACTGCGGAATTGACACTGTTTATGAATCCACTCTTTATTCAGGTGCACATTTCAGAAAACCAATGCTCAACTCATCAGAAACAAACTGAAAGTCGGACATCCATAGCTACCATTTGCGAAAGTAAGAACCACAGCTAAGAACAAGCATGAATATAAATGCAAACAAAGGTCCTGGCGGGATATTGGACAAACCACTGAATTCTTCTCAGAGTGAATTGTTGAAAGGTTCTAGCTGGCATATCGAGATAGTCCTTTGATACATTGATGTGTCTCTCAATCACCATTAGACGCCTTCATCCTTTGAGGATGGCAGACTTTCCCAAAGAGGAGTTAATATTTTAGTAAGCTATGCTTCTGTAAAATGAAATCTATGCATTGGTTCAGGTGATTCCAACTTTAGGACAGATTTAAGAGCCCCTAGCACCTCCTTGTGCCACACTAGCGTCATTTTTTTACGCTAATGTGGCCCAATGTCACCAAAATCGCCACGCCAAATTGACAAAGTGGGGCAATGCATGCATTGCCCCACTTTGTAACCCTTTGTGCTACAATATGCCCATGCCAGGCATAATGTATGCAAAGGGGGAGTTTCCCCATTAGGGGGGCTGAAAAAATGGTGCAAAGAAATCTAACAGATTTCTTAGCATAATATTTTGGGCACTTTTTACGGCTGCTCAGCAGGCATTAAAAGGAGACACATCATTGTTCACAATGGGCTTCAATGAGCTTTGCAAGACTAGCGTCAATATTTTCGACCCTAATCCCACAAAGCTCTGAACTAGCATCAATCATTTTACCACTTATTTCCTAACTACCGCCTTTGTTAACCTTATCTAAGATACGGTGCACACATGGTGGAGTTAGGGTGGCCCCTAAGTGGCGCAAGGAAAGTGGCGCTGCCCTGGGTGCAGCGCCACTTTCCTTAAATCAGGCACTTTGTGTATTAACAAGCCTTATTTAGCAATTTATCAACCTGTGTTTGCAAATGGAGATAGAGAAACGTGATCTATTAACCACTTAATGCTATGTACTACCTAAACGGTCTTCATAAAAAGTAGACAACTATAGAAGAGGAAAACTGGTACAATTATATGCCATTAAAATAACATCCATCTCATCATTAGTTTAAATGAGTAGAGAAAACACAGAGAAAATCGCATATGTGAATGTTAATTTACCCTTGTTTGGTTGAGGACTATTTTTCTCCGTGCCTGGCCTGTAAGGGAGCATGGCTTTCTACATGTAATTTTATGATTATATACTTCACTGATGCCACTCCAAGATATGGGCCTGATTCACAAAGCAATTTGTGCTACAGGGTTTGCTTTGCTTGCACAAAAATACTTTTTTTTTGTAATTGCAACATACCTTTTGAAATTCACAAAAGTAAAAGTATTTACTTATACAAACATTGTTTATAAGTAAATCTAAAAATACACCCTATGTTAGTAGATTTATGTGGAAATTAGTTTCTCCACTCTCAAAAATATTTTCCCATGCACAGAATGAACTCTAGCAAGAGCCTTAGCAAATAAGCAAGTCACACCTGCAGAGCTGCTCATGCAAATATGGAATTCAGAAAAGTTTTCCATTGACTCACAAATTTCCAGGCATAACCTTGACAATCTTTGTGAATTCTGAAAAATAATAAATCCACCAACATGCAAAAGTGCAATTCTCTGGGCTTAGATTTCCTAATAGTTTGGAGACTTGTGCCTGATACATATTCCCTTGGATAATGACTTCTTTTGAATTAAATATTTAAGTAAAAAATTAAAGGGACAGAAGTCATAGTTCCTCCTAACACAGAGTTTAAGCATATTTTCTTCTAGCAAACATAGTTACTGAACCTTTTGAATCTTTATTGGCTCCATACATGGATCAAATGCACACATTTCCAAATGCTAAGAGTTAATTTATAAGAGGCTTTCTCATCTCAAAATGTTGGATTCCTAAATTACCGTGGAAAGTTGAGAAATGGAACATTATTGGCATTTTGATTTGCTGGACATCATCACCTACTTTTTTTCACAAAACCCTCAGAACCCAGTGACAGAACTGCGTGATTAGGGCAGAATGATAATTAGGATGACAAATTGTGATGTCTGAAGATAGCATGACAATACATAAGCAATCTTAGGCCTTCATGACAAGTACCCTGTTAATGGGGGTTGAGGGTGCGTGGTTATAGAGAGTGCCCTGGCTCAATGGTATTCCACCTGATGATTTAACCTACTGTTTGCGGGTGAGGTTTCTAGGTGGAATAATAGGAAAAAAATGTGCATGGTAAGCCGGATTCCCGCATGTTATTCCTCAAAAACTAACAGTCAGAATATTTCCCCCACCACCGAAATCACTTTTTGCAGTCCACCTGTAAGGACGGCCTCTGATGTCTAGTTACCTTTTTTATTTTTTTTATTTTATTTAAAACACTTAGAAGCACCCCAAGCCTCTCCAGGAAGAGATAATTTCTAGCCTTCTTAAACGTTTTCAGACATCCCTCTCCACAATTTCCCTAGTCAGATGATTGTAACTAGAGAATTTTAAAAATATTCAAATTATTCGTCAATATATTGCACCCTTTCAATAGGTCTATCCTGGGTTGCAGTGATAGAATTAGCATCCTTCTAAAAATTGTGTATTACATAATTATTTATCAGAAAGTCATTTTAATGCCTAAATAACATTCAAAGAAAGGTGTGTAGCACACAAACAGGGCCCTGTTGCCAGTGAAAGCAAAAGAGCTGTCCTCAGGTGTCAGTGAATCTTCAGACTCTTTGATATTACTATTCAGTGTCCCTGTGTCACAGAGACACTATGTAAATCAATTGGAAAATGTTAAGTTCCCTTCAAAGTGAGATCCCTTTATACAAACTATTACCAACTTCAATCTGACAAGCACTCACTCTGAGTTTCTAGAGATGATTAGGGTTTCTACGAGTCTAGATATTACAGTCTAGGGATGACAAAGTTGTACAAAAAGCAAAACCAGGTAAAGAAAATACTGAAACAGACCTATCTCTTCAATGCAAAAGACACCTTTTTATGAATAAGAAGATGTTCTACTGTCGGATTGGCCATATGATTGATTGGTTTGGATTTTCACAGCAGGCAAGTGCCCCAAGGGGTGACCTGTTTTTTGTCACTTTTATCTGTGGTGTATTTCCAGTTTGGGGAATGGTGTCTCAATTTTCGTGGAATTACACTAATTCGGCTGTAATTCAGAAGGAGTAATTCATTCAGGAAGTGTAATCTGAAGAAGGAGTTACATATATTGTGCCTTTAATGTAATTGATGTGCTCTGACTGATTGTACATTATATTTACGTTTTTGATTGTATAGCACTTGTATGGGTGTGCCTGGTTCTGTAAAATAACATATAAATGTAGCTACCATTAACGCAATCAACTAAATAAAAGTGCTTGGTCTAGGACCAATGACTATAAAAAAAGTGGGCAGGAGTCATATATTTTTTTCTGGATTGTAATGTGTATCTGCAAAGATAATGTATTCACAGTTTAGGGGTACTTAAAGCAGACTAGGATTTCAAGGAAGTCCTAAGAGGTTTAAGATGAATATATGTTCTCCAACCAGATGGATCTCAGTTCATTTGAAAGCAGTTGCACTATTTTTTGCTGAAGTCTGGAACTTGAAGTATGGCAAGTACAGCTTTATGTCAACTTCAGGAGCTATTCATCTTCTCAATTAACAATGATAGCTCCAATGATTGAAAAACTGCAACCCTGCTTTACTAACCCTTGCTTGGATTGCTGCTCTGGTAGACTTAGCTATTAGCTTTTAGTTAGAACTAGATACTCTCTATCCCTGGATTGAGATGGACTTAACTACAAGATTAAATTACAAGAACTCCCTTCATGGCACGAGTGAGTGTGGGGTTCCATGGCAAATGCAGATCTTTCATGTGCTTCGTTTTCAATTTTACAACATTATTTTCCACTCTAAGAACTTTAAATGTTGCCCTATTTGGTCTGTCTTTGATGGTGCATAGAAAGAATTTTGAATTCCATTTTCAAGAATTGAGTGGGTAGTTGACATTTTTTGAATTACGTTGCTTCAAACTGAAACCACTATAGAACTAATTTAATGCATAGACTATACTCGCAAGCGACAATGTGACAGTAACAAGTATGTGGATGCAGATATCTTTGTTTGTGCTCTCATTCCAGTCTCCAAGTGAGAAAGACGTCTGCTGCCTAAATGATCACATAGTAGAGATGTATTAGTGTTTTGCTTTGCTTTTCAGTAAAGCCAGGAAATCATGATTGTTCTCATTATTGCATATCGATAGAAGGATCATTGCCCAGTGTTTTAAATTCTTAGAGGTTTTAGATATGATGTTGTTAGGGAGTGTTAAGCAGCAGATCTTGGAGGAAGCTGGAAGAAGTCTACTTTCATATAAAAACAGACTGTTTCCATTTTGTTTTAATAATTTTACTGATCTTCACTAATTTGTAGATATTCATCATTATATGACTATATCAGAAGGTCATTTTAATCATTTTAAGTAGTTGGTAGCAATTAGAACACTCTCTTTTCTGTTTCCTAGATCCACCTAGTATGATGAGTTTTCATTGCTGAGAAGGAATTGGTCATTGCCATTTATAGCTTTGGATTTTGGAAAGCATTTCTGTTAGGGTGGCTAAATCTTTGAAATATTGGCCTATGTTGATCATCTGTGATGTGGACAATCAAGGAGAACTATGCTAAACTGCTTTCAGAAAATGATAGCAGTGTCATGCTGTGCAGGGCTGAGAGACGAAACATCTCCTCAGGTGGAATTGGTGATTCAGGCGCCCTACTGTGAGTGAAAAAGTACAATTTGAGGCACAATTGTTGAATCAATCAGAATTTGAGAGCAATCTACGAGATTGTAATATCACCCCACTGTTTAAAAAGAAGCTAGAAAGACAACTTATATGCACAACTCAACAGAGCCTAAACTGCTTCTGCACAGCGGGATATAAAAAGAGGCTATCACCTCGAAAAAATGAGAAACAAGCCATCACAAGGGGGTACTTCCTGAGGAT
This sequence comes from Pleurodeles waltl, assembly GCF_031143425.1. Taxonomy (NCBI): domain Eukaryota; kingdom Metazoa; phylum Chordata; class Amphibia; order Caudata; family Salamandridae; genus Pleurodeles; species Pleurodeles waltl. The sequence continues at coordinate 919,622,575 of NC_090436.1, forward strand.
TTCCCTGACTACTAACTTTGTGGTATTTGACAAAAGCTGTACTTGGCATGGAAATAGGAGTCTAACAACATCACTGGATGTATAAGGGAGGCCATACAAATGTTCTCACTGGGAGGTGCCAAGAAAACTGAATGCCCGTCTTGTTTGATCGGGTTTAGGAAACAAATGAAAGGAGTAGACATTACTCAAAATAGTGAGTTTACTTCTGAGGATGTGGGGGCTATCTAATATAACTCAGGCACATTCAACTCTATATATATTATCGATTGAAGTTTAGAATCTTACCCAGAGGTAAGACAGCCATCAACTCTCATCTTGAATCAACCAGACTTTTGGTGCCTAGAAGAAATTTCTGAAGTAGAGTAACAGAAAGAGAACACAAAGACTTCTAAAATTCAAGCAAAGGTTTGTAGCAAAGGAAACTTAAATATGTAAATTATATTCCTGGAAAAGGGAAAGTACTCAAAGAAGAACAAAGATAAATGGCTGGAAGAGAACCAGTTGATGGGCAATTGCTACCACAGATAAGCTGAGACGCCTGCAGAAATTTCAGGAAATGCAAAGGCAAATTAATGATAAAAAATAAGAGGTAACAGTTCCATGCAAGCAAGAAGAACTACTATTTCAGAACAGAGAAAAATGGAGCTACGATTAGGTGGCAAATATAGGAAGGGAAGGTAACAGATCACAGCAATAAAGTGAATCAAATTAAATATTAAATTAAGAAAGGCTATTGATCCTTTAAGTAATTATGATTTTTTTAAAGACATGGAAGAAGGGAAGTTATAAAGACATATATATCCAAATAAAGGAGCGCATTTGAAATAACTTTAAGAAGCTAGGCACTCTGAAAGCACTGTCAGGTTAATTAGCTGGAATTTATACAAAAATAATGGTGAACGAAGAGGTTTAGGTAGGGGAGGTCTTGTGGGATGTGACTGGTAAAGACTTACATTTATGAAGGGAGGGATTACCACAGATTATCAATGAGCTATAGGGTATTGTGCTGAAGCTCAAATGTGTTTCTGTGCAGAAGAATGGGAAAATCTACTGCACAGCCATTTATAGTTTGTAGTGGCTTTACAGGATATAGCAGCATATAAATAGGGGAAAACGTAAATGTGGAAAAGTAGTGAGGCTGCTCTAAAGTACTGCCGTATTTGTACATATACAATTGAAACAGAGAGTATCATGTACATTTCAGGGGTTATTGTACTACTTAACATTGTTAAATTGTTGATTTTCTGTGAGATACAGAAGCAAAAATAGGTTACTTATAAAACATTTAGGACCTGATTTATAAAAGTTAGTGCCGCCTTTATGTCATTTTTTGACGCAAAAGCGGCGCAAACTTTCAAAATATAATTATATTTTGAAAGTTTGCGACACTTTTGCGTCAAAAAATGACATAAAGGCGGCGCTAACTTTTCATAAATCAGACCCTAACTGTGTAAATATCAGAAGAGAAGGACCTCTTGACTATTAACAGGTTCATGTGTCTGCAAAGAACAAGTACGTGAGGTGAGATTACTCCTATGGAACAAACACCACGAGACAGGTAAGTTTGATAGACAAAACCAGGAGCTACGTTTTTGGTGAAGGAACTATTCGAGTTTTAAGGGTTATGGTTAATTCATTCTCCTAATAAAAGTCATACCTTGTTCTTAAAAGATGTGCAATTATAGTTATATAACTTCATAGTGGGTGAACTGAAACTCTGTATAGAATGGAACTCTGAGGTGAATCCTAACAAAATTATAACAAAATTATACCACAAGATAAGATGCACCCACTGTCTCAGTTAGAGCCGTATAAAAATTCATTCAGGAAAAGAGGAATCTGGGGATTAAGGGCCTTGTAGGATAAATACACCAATAATACAGATTATATTTGTTTGCACATGTACACAGATCCTTTAGCACCAAAGAGAAAATAATGATGGGTGAAATACTTGTATTAGTCTAGACTGCATTCCTGTTCATCAGTGTTTGCTCACTGTGCCATTGAACACAAGGAACACATTTCATCATCATAATAAATCATGTTTTGGCCAGATACTGACCATAAAAGAAATGTAAAAATAATGTAACACACATTTGCATGACAAAACCCATAACTAAATCAGCTATAGTTCATAGCTAAGCACAATATCAGCATTAATTGTCACAACCATATTTACTCAGAGTTCAGCAACTGTACTGCGCACACATACAGACACAATACAAACATTAAGCTAAGAAGTACATAACATTGACTAATAAACCCACCATTTCATAAGAGCACCTACCATTGTCCTCGGCATAATCTATGAATAAACAGCTTAAGAAAGGCGGCCATATCCCATAATTCCCTTCCATAAACTTTCTGCATCTCACAGCAGCGCATATGAAGGCACTTACTCTCAGGCATATTTCCTGGCTGTTCAACAGTTGTAAATGAAATAGCGCTTCTCTACATTTGCGTGCCCCAATTTGTTTTACACAGTTTTAAGGAAAATTCTGAACTGGAGACTAAATAATTTACAAAAGAACATAAAATGTAACAATGACAGTGCCCCCTAGCCATCACAAGGGCAAGGAGGGACTAGGATGCCAAATGGACTACTATCGCCCAAGAAGCACAGTAGCCTCCATACTGTGCCTGCTCTGAAAGAAGCAAAAGCGACCTCTCCCAGTTCTGAGGGACACAGACATGTATAATGAAAGTTCACAAGCTTCAAAAGAGCTATACAAATGTAAAACTGACACTGCATAGTTCAGAGTTCATTCTTTTGTAGTACAGTACTCAAGGAAACTGTGCTTTACTTTCAGATTATCATTTCCTTTTATATCCGCTGGGGACGTAAATAGTTCCTTCAACCTTAAAGAAGAAAACGTTTTAGAAACCAAGTTAATCCAGGGGATAGATCGTCTCTTATCTAAGCTGAGACAACCTATTAATATATCCGTACATAAAGACGTTGTAGGATTTGACCACACGTAACCTACAGGAGTAAGGGAGCTAGGCTAACCTTATCTGTAATATGTTTTAAGTTAAGCTCCAAGTGAAAAATGAAGCTTAAGCAGGACAAAGGTACCTGCAGCAACATCTACAGATGTGGTTCAAATGTGGTTTTCTTCAGTTTGAAGGGACAGGGTATTACAAAAACTCCAACTCCCTGTCCCACACGTGGCAGTGCGGATGCACTGAGCATTATAAATTAAACAGTCCGCCAGCCGCTCTACTATGTTTGAGCCAGGCTTAACCCAACTGAGTCTGTCAGGAACCCTTAGAATTAAAAATGACATCTAAATAGCTAATGTCGTTCACACTGAACAAGGACTGGCTCATTAGTGTGAGCCTGGCAATGTTACTTTTACCTGTCCCGCATGCCATAATTAGTAGTCAAGTCCAAACTGCTCATGAAATAAATTAAATGGTCAACCAATGTCTCCAACGCATTAGGAGTGTGTGCCAGCCATACCGTGTCGTCAGCATATAAGAGCACAGGGACCTGGGTGTGGGCAACCCTACGGATATCCACGGCGGTCAGGGTCAATTCAGAGCACAGTTTATTTATGTAGTTGGAAAAAAGCAGCAGGGCATTATGCAACCCTGATGGGCCCCTCGTTTGAGGGGTAATTCCGTGGTCATGTCTCCGTCAGCATTCAAACGAACTTTATCTGCAAGATATACATGCAGCATATGCAGGAAATTAACTGCAGGTGATGCCATCCCTAAGTCCAGTAACATCATCAACAGTTTGGTTTGATTCACACGGTCAAAAGCAGTAGAAAAAGCCATAAAGGCCAGGTAGAGTGGACCATGAGCAACAAAGTGTATTTATTGAGTAGCAAACTCAAATTTAGGCATTGCCTCACTGTACCCACTCCTGACTGAAAACCAAACTGGAATAGGCAAAGGACATTGTTTTCTTGGGGCCAGGTGGAAAGGCGGTTTAATACCACCCTGTCTAAGATTTTAACTGTACTATCGATTAGGTAAATCAGTCTGTAACATTTGGGTGAGGCTTGGTCTCCTTTCATGAATATGGGAACAATAATGGACAAAGCCCAAGAGTGGGACATTTTTACATTCAGGGACTGGTTAAACATGGTATTAATCAATGAGCCCCACAAGTTAACTTTACATTTTATAAAGTCCATTGGTACCCCATCAGGTCCCGGCACTTTCCCACCTGAACATTGCGGTTTTGCCTGTTCAACTTCCAATAGGGAGACACAAAAGGGCTGAGAGTTCTTCAATCTAAATTTCAAAGAACTGACCATACCTGAATCCTCCTCTATGTAATATATAATACTAGAATGTGAGACCCAAGGGGATTCCAAGACATTACTTTAGAAAAGTGGGATTTGGGGTGCATTACTATCTCTGATTTTTTTAACAGTGTCCCAGAAGATCTTGATATTTCCCCCCACCATTGCATACTCTAAACGCTTCCAGTCCAGCTTTAATAGGTCCTTCTTTCTGCAATGCAGAGTGCTCTAAAAGGCCAAGTGGGGTGCTCATACTTCCTCCCCAACCCGGGGGGGTGGCAATCAATACCTTCCTCAGCCTACGGTTGGCTGCTGAGCGCTGAGCACCAAACCATCACTGCCCACCCTCATCAGGCCGAATAGGTTTCAGGAAAACAAATCGAATTCCCTGAGTTAAGCTATCATACTGTGCGGGCATACCTCTCCCACTAGCACTTACTAAGCAGTTTAAAAATAGACCTTTCAATGAGTTTAGCACAAGAATAAGGTTCCCTCCTCGATTTTTAAGGTGCCAGATAAGCCTCAAGCCATCCAAAGAATTTTGGAAAATTCTAGTAGGTATAGCGAAAACAAGTGTGTCTATTTATCAGGATTGACCCCCTAGCTGTGAGGGCATTGTGGTCCCCCACCTCAGTCTGAATTATCTCTCCATCAGAGAACCAAGGCACAAAATTTCAGGTTACAAACATGTAGTTTATAACTGAGCCCCTTCCCCGACCTCTGAAGGATGGTATGATGGACTACTATAACTGCTAATGAGGTCAACTAAGTCCAATATAGCAATATGTTCTGCCAGCTCTACCCCCTGCCATCTTTAGCCAACCAAATAGGCTCATAATTCGGACCCCCTATGTCTAAATTATAACCCCCCAACTTGGCAGTAAAATCCCCACACAAAAAGAGTAAAGTTTGAGCCTTTTCAGCATCACCTACAAACTGTAGTGTGGTCAGAAAATTAAACAAATAAGTAACATGGCTACAAGTACTGCTCACAAAATCATTATTAAAGAAATTAACTATATAAAAGAGAACCATGAAAAATGTCCCAGTGTGTGCAGGGGTAGCAGAGCCAAACTTGTGTAATCAATAACCATGACTTCAACCTGAAGGTTCAAACTAATCCAAATAACAAGCCCTCCCTTTACTCTGCCCCTTGGGGAAGGCAAAGCTGGGCTTAAATATCATGGAAAGCCCTCGCAGGTATTGATTCAGTAGCCCAGGTTTCCTGCAGGGCAATGATGTCATACCTGGAAATGAAGGTTACCGGTCCTTATTTTTAACTTTTGTCTCAACCTGCAACATTCCAGCTAAGTATTGTGAAAGATCAAACCACACAGAAACTAGCCATTAGGACCGCTCTTGAAGGTAGAAACTTCTATGGTCAGACATAAATATGATCTGTTGATGGGCTTTAATGGGTGTCAGTCTATGTCAGAAAGTACTTCAAATCTAGTAGACATTTGGATAGCAGAAGAGATGGCTGTCCTTGGCTAGTTACGTTATAAGAAGGAGTCTGAATAGATGAGTTTATAGACGTTTCCTGAATCACAGTTAGTTGGATTCAGATCTCAATGAGTGGTTGTGAGCATTACACTGTCTAAGGCTTTACACTGCCAGGGATCTGCCTCTGAATTTTAACCTCCTGATCTGCAAGAAGCCAGTGGAGAGCCTCCAGGGAAGGACTGATCTGGTCATGTTTACAGCTATCAAGGCACATTCTGGCAGTCTGCTTCTGTCCCCTTTGTAGTCTATCAATGAGTTTCTTGGGTATGTTTGTGACAATGATGTATGTGTAGTCCAGGCATGGGACTTCAAGGGATTTTGTCAGCATCTTCCTGTAATCAGTTTGATACTGTGGAAGAATTTTATGAATTACTGAGAGCTGGAGATTGATACCGTTGACTACTTCAGTGGTTGGTGAATGAATAAAAGTTTCCAAATGAAAAAGGATACCATGTTCCTAGCTTTCTGAGAGTTAAAAAAAACAATTGGGATCATGGGGCAAGCTGAAACATAGGCTCAGACTCAGTCCATCGTCTGACATGTAACAAATTCTCTTCTTCATCCAGTGGAGAATATGATCCAAGCATGATGCGCTGTTGGCCAAATTAACTAAGAAGTCGTCTTTCTTAAAATTATGTGGTATGTTCTCTTACTACATTTAGAATTGGACTTCTTATTGGTTTAGTAGCTGAGGCTGGGGATGAATATAAATATTGAATAATGGCCAAGAGAGGGAAATTCTTGATGAGGCTGCTGAACACTAAGTGAATGATGATTCAACTACCCAGTCTTTACATTTTAGTTGAGATTGGAAACAAACATCTAATCAACAGCAGAACATATCCCAATATTCGCACCCATTATTCTAGTCTCTTCACCAGTATTTTATGGTGAACAGTGCCATTGGCAGCAGATAACTATTCTTTCCTTTCCTAATGGCAACAAGAAGTTGCTCATTTTTATTAGCTAATGAAGATTAATTTCTTCTGGAGGATCTAAATCCGGACTGATTGTCATGGTGGAGCCAATTTAGCTCATTGTACTCTTCAAGATGTTATGTCACCTTGTTATCATGGTCTTGCACGGAATTGAGAGGTTGGAGATTGGACTATGGGCTGACAAGGTACTTTACCCAGCATTGTTTTTTTGGAGGGGACTAATTATGGTTTGATTCAGAGGACCCTTGTAGTTCCTGAGCAAGAGGCGACATTTATAATGTAGTTGTGCCTGTTGTATGAAAATTGAGGAGTTGTTTGAATCAAGAAGCTATGCAAGGGTTGTTGAATGAGTCTGATGCATTTCCCTTGTTGACCAGGATTTTAAGCTTGGCAGGCTTCAGAAGCTTGAATGAGAAGACAGTTTGTAACAATCGTGGGACAATGGCTGAGAAAAAAAGAATGTGGGAAACTGTCTTATAAATGCTGTCAAATTTTGATGAACAGAACTCAAATATGCCTGTGGTGTATTCATTGGATGCACATGGGCCACCTTTCAGTGTGTCTAGATTAGACAGTTCATAGTCAATTTAGAATGGTTCTTTGGTATAATTGGGCACTATATTAATGAGTTTGGTGAAGTAAACCGTATTGACTCTAATGGTGACTGCCTGTATAACGTATCCTGAAAAAAACAAAGGTTAAAGTGATATGATAGGTGTGGTGGTAATATCTTACATTTTAAAGAAAACCTTAGAAATCCAATGAAATAATCAAATGTTAGTGACTTTATAGTTGGGTGAAAATGTCAATTATAATATAACATTTTAAACTATATAAAAATGGAACTTCACCAGCTATAGTTAAATGAAGAAACTGTAACTCACTTCCCTGCCATGTTGTCATCAATGATGTAATTTCAGGTGCCATTGGTGATGTTATCGATGACATCATAAATCATTTAATGGGCGATGTAATATGTAGTGCATGGTGAGGGTATGATTACAGGATCTTTTGAATTTGACCCTCAGGTCGTCCCTATGCACCTTCCCCACAAAACCGTGAAGATCAGGGTATCACTACTCTGCCCACTTATACCTTAATTATTTTTAATTTTCAAGAAACAGGGACTGAGTCCTGTAATGGTGGCCACAGCAATTTCAATTTGTGTTGCAACTAGCCAATTAGAGGGGCTGCATTCATGGGACTAGCAGGAACCTCTCACTTCTGCAAGAGCAAGATGGCCAATGGGGAAAAGGACAATCAGATCACTCCATTATTTGAAGTTGCATGCCCGCGGAAGTCTTGCGAGACTCTTTCATACCCACCTTCCAGATATCTATAAATTTTAACCTTAGCTTCACAAACACTACTGAACAGGTTTATATCAAACCACAAAAAATCTGGATAAAAAATCTGGATAAAAATCTAGCATTCTTCCAACTTTGGTGTAAATCCGTTTGTCCATTTTGCGCTGTCTAAAATCCCCAATAGAAACTGCACCCTAAAACTTTCCAAGAGTTGGATGAACTTTTTTGGGATATTTTTGTGAAGATTTGTCAAGTGGTGCCAAAGTTATTAGCAATTATTCCTGCCTGCCAATCAAATTTGTTGGCTGCAACCACATATCTGTAAATTTCGAACCTTATTTTCTCAAAAAATTACTGAATGGATTTACACCAAATCGCAAAAAGAATGCATTTTTGTGTATAGATCTAGGTTTTTGCAAAATTTAGTTTAAATCGGTTCAACTATTTTTTTTTTAATTGGTGTTAAATTTTTCTATGGAAAATTGCATGAGTTAAATGTATTTTGGGATCCCTTCTTTTCCTCGCTCCCAGATTGACGGATCACCCTGAAACTTACAACAAAAGAGCGTAGGTAGATAAGAAATTTTTTTAAAAAGTTGTATGAAGATTCCTCATGCACCAAAGATATTAGAAAAACAAAAAATCCAGTTCAATTGCAATGACCTCACCTGAGGGCCCTTTGGATTAAAGAGGATGTACTTTATATAATTTCATAGAGGAGATAAACTTAACACTATTCTATGGTCATTTAGCGCCTGACTATCTGGCTTTTTATACTCATAATGAGGGAATTAAGCAATCATTATTGGACCTTAGCTATTTGCTGAGTATCTCGACCAATGAGTTTTTCTTAAGTTATTTGAATGTATTGAAAGCCATCATTTTCTCATATTCTAATACCTATGCTAGGAACATTAACGGGAATACTGAAAGTGAAGTGGTGTCCATTGCTTTAGTAATGACCTTTGCGACAGACCCACGGAAAAGGAATCTTACTTTGTCTCACAGATTAAAAATACTAAAATGCAATGGTGTGGTTTTCCTCATAAGACTCTTTGTGCAAATGATTGATGACTGGCAGACGAGTCTTGTCTTGGAAAGCTTTCACCTCTGCCAATAACATCAACTTTATTAGAAATGTTATCCCTAATAAAAAGGTTTGTCCATAAAAGACAAGGTGATGATCACTGATTTAATGAGTCAGTTCCTCATAGTCCTTGCCAGCTGCCATGATTCACAGTTGTGGATTGCATGACTCACTGTTTCTTATCTACAGAATTGGAATTACTAAAACCATGCTTAAATAATCTAATTTATTATGAAAAGAAAGAACATTAAAACTGTAATGCAACTTATAATGTGCTCATACAAATAATGAGAGGGTTTTTTGGTCACTCATGGAGTGTGCAAATTGAAACAAGTAGCATTTTTCTGAGAAGCCTGCCTATTCAATTTATATTAGCTTATACTTGCATTCCTTAACAGTTCTCGGGTACTCTTTCTACTAACTTATCATATCAACCTGAAAGACTTCCACTACTGTGACTCAGATGACAAGATAGTTGATGGTCCTCAGCATACACATGGGACGTAGCTGATCCTAATTTCCTAAGTGGGAGTTGTTGATGTATTAAGGAGTTGAGATGGAGCCTCTTTAGAGGTAATTAAAGAAATGATGTACTACATGAAGTTTTTTGCAATTGTACAGTTCATTGTTTCTTATTTTGAAATGTCAGCTGAGACCTGGACATGAAAAGTGAGACTATTTTTCAGTCCCTAAAGTGAGACTATTTTTCAGTCCCTAAAGGAATTTGCCTCTCATTAACTATTGGTCATATGTCATTCAAAGCAAGCTTAGATGAAGCATTCTGAATGCATGAGACAGTTACTCAAACCACCTTCACTGACAACAAGTAGATCTTCACTGTACGTTTACAATTTTTCATATTTACCCAACAACAGCTAGGGAAAGATGCCTGTGTCAGTTGCAGAGTGCACTCTTCATTACCCCTCTGCAGCATTGAAAAACCATTAATGATTTTTCATGGTTCAAAGAGTTGCTGAGGCATGAAGAGATCCAAAGTCTACTTGGTCGATACCTTCCATTTGACAAGGAGGCAGGTTTGCAGCTTCTGTTTTTGCAGGCTGATGTATAATATATATTACAAAAGGCACTAATGTCTTGGGAATAGTAGTCCACATAAATCCTATTGTGAAAAAACACCATTGTGTGTGTTCAGAGTAAGATGTTTTGTTGTACTTTTTCCCCTGTGATCAACACTTAAAAAAAATCGGAATTTTTAGTAGTAGAAAATTACTGCTATTTTCATAGTGTGAAAAATCGACTTCAATCAGTCACATTTCGACTAGGACTCATTCCTTATATTTGAAGTTACGGTGGGGAGTCGTATATCTGCAGCGGTGCTGCTGTCATGGTCAACATGAGGGTCTGTGAAGTACTCAAACATTGTTGGATAGGGAAATGTAGTCCAATACTTTTTGACACAGTGGCCCATATTTATGAAAAAGTGATGCATCAGAGCTAATGCGCCACTTTTTTTGCGCCCCCCCCATGGTTGCACTGTATTTATAATACGGCACGCCATGGCAGTTGTTGGCACAATAGAGTCAAAATCTTTGACACCCTTGTGGTGCTTTGCTACACTAGTGGCAAAAATGTTGACTCTAGTGTAGCAAAGTGCAAGGAGGCTCATAGGTTTCAATGGGTGCTTCATTTTAATGCTTGCTCTTAGCAGGCGTTAAAAATTACACCAAAAATGGCGCAGTGAAATCTGTTAAATTTTACTGCACCATTTTATTACCCTCCTGTTGCCAGAATGCCCCCTTTGCATACATTATGCCCGGCACAGGCATAATGTGATGCAAGGGGTCACAAAGTAGCGCAATGCATGCATTGCACCACTTTGTAAATATGGTTGGGGGAAAAGGCAACCTTAGTGCCGCCTTAGCGTAAAAAAAATGACGCAAAAGCAGTGCAAGAGGCTCTTAAATATGCCCCAATATGTTTACATTAAGAAGGCACATTTGTTGAATATATGGCCACACTTTCTGGATTGTGGATGCTTCTGTTGTCCCCCTCTTCCCTCGAAAGAGAGGATCATTCTTTAATCACATATTTATTTTAAGAACATTTTCCCTTACGAAACTCACATAAGGGCTGGAATATGGTTTATTCCTTGTCATTGCTTGTATGGGTGTGTAATTCTTTTTTTCACAGTGCAGACTGAACTAAACTAAGCTTTACAGAAAACCAACAGGCCGTGTGCCCGTTCTCGGTACAACGTGCAACGGCATCTGGAATCGCATTGGCTATCCTGAGTTTAGGAAAATCGTGGCCCTGAGGTTTGAAAAGGCAAGCAGGTACGATTTCCGCATTATCACGTCTCCCTTTTTTTAACTGTTTTTTTTTTCATCAGGTCTATTTGGCACTGCACGTTTAAACCTCTGTGGACAGGACAATGTTCTCTTCATCAAGGATTTGCCTCGGCAAGACAATCATTTACCTCAAGTGGACATTTTAGCTGAAGGTGGGCGCTATTTCTATAAATAGCTTAAGCTGCCGGCAAAACTAAGGTATTATTGAAAATGTCTGGATTTGAACTTTCTTTTTCTTGACTCGGGCAGTTTTTTATTCTAAACTGCTTGAAATGTATGCATATTTCCAAAAAGTTCAGTTCTATGAGAGCAGAGAATTGTGTATTTGCTGAATGATGGGTTCAAAACAAAAGTATTTTTGTACTTTTTAATTGTAAAGGCGTGGTTTGTGTTTTACTAGATTTTCACTGCTGAAAAGGTCATGGTCAAGTAAATTATAACACCATCTATTTTTTACCATTTAGATCTGTCGGGACCAACCACAGGTCCTACATCATTCACATTCACCTAGCTAACCTCTGTTAGATTGGACAATGCGATTTCTAACTAAAAAAATAAATAAAAACATCTTGAAGTCGTTAAGGCTAACACAAATACTAAAAACACCAAGAACATGTGACTCATTGTTAGACTTTTCATTCTTGGCGTGGTCTCCCTTAACTTTTTGCTTCTGTTTCCCAGGTTGTTGATGTGTATGTAATTGGCTTATCCATAATTGATGTATTTGATTTATTAGTAAGTCCCTAGCACAGTGCACTAGATGTGCTCGGGGCCTGTAAATCAAATGCTACTAGTGGGCCTGCAGCAGTGGTTGTGCCACCCACATAAGTAGCTCTGTAATCATGTCTCAGACCTGCCATTGCAGTGTCTGCGTGTATAGTTTTTCCTGTAAATTCGACTTGGCAAGTGTACCCACTTGCCAGGCCTAAACCTTCCCTTTTCTTACATGTCAGACACCCCTAAGATAGGCCCTAGGTATTCCCAAGGGCAGAGTGCAGTGTATGGTTAAGGTAGGACATATAGGCCCTCATTACGACCCTGGCGGTATAGAACCGCCAGGGCCGCGGCACGCGGGAGCACCGCCGACAGGCCGGCGGTGCCCCGTGGGGCATTCTGACCGCGACGGCTTAGCCGCGGTCAGTAAAGGGAAACCGGCGGTCTCCCGCCGGTTTCCTGCTGCCCCCAGGAATCCTCCAAGCCGGCGCAGCTTGCTGCGCCGGCTTGGGGATTCCGACTCCTCCTCCCGCCATCCAGTTCCTGGCGGTTCTCCCGCCGGGAACCGGATGGCGGGAGGGGGAGTCGCGGGGCCCCTGGGCCAATGGCATGGGCACTGCAGGGGCCCCTGTAAGAGGGCCCCTACAAGTATTTCACTGTCTGCTTGGCAGACAGTGAAATACGCGATGGGTGCAAATGCACCCGTCGCACCTTCCCACTCCGCCGGCTCTATTACGAGCCGGCATCCTCGTGGGAAGGGAGTTTTTCCCTGGGCTGGCGGGCGGTCTTTTGGAGACCGCCCGCCAGCCCAGGGAAAAACTCACAATACCCTCCGCGGTCTTCTGACCGCGGAGCGGTATTACGGAGGGCGGAATTCTGGCGGGCGGCCTCCGCCGCCCGCCAGAGTCGTAATGAGGGCCATAGTAATGTGTTTTATATGTCCTAACATTGAAATATTGCTAAATTCGTTTTTCACTGTTTCAAGGCCTGTCCCTCTCATAGACATGGGGGCTACCTTTAAATCTGAATAAAGTGTAGATTCCCGCTGGGAGCGGATGGACATGTGGAGTTTGGGGTCTCTGAGCGCTCACAATTTAAAAATATATCTTTTAGTAAAGTTGATTTTAAGATTGTGTGTTTGAAAATGCCACTTTTAGAAAGTGAGCATTTTCGTGCTTATACCATTTCTGTGACTCTGCCTGTTTGTGGATTCCCTGTCTGGGTCAGTTTGGCATTTGGGCTGGTTGCACCTCACACTAGACAGTGACACAAAAGGAGCTGGGGTGTAGTCTACATTTCCTGATGAGCCATCTGTGCTAGGAGGGAAGAGAGGAGTGGTCACTTACACCTGAAAGGGCGGTGCCTGCCCTCACACAATGCAGTCTCCAACCCCCTGGTGAGTGTCTGGTGTCTGCCCTGGGCAAGGCAAGATTTCACTTTCAAGAGAGCCTTTGCTTTGAAGTAGGCCTATTTCAAAGGAGAAATTGGGTATAAAAAGGACATCCAAAACTACAGACTTTAGAACATTTCTGGAAACCAAGAGGAAGCTCTGCCTGGAGAAGAGCTGAAGAGCTGAGGAAGAAGAGCTGCCCTGCCTGTGACTGTGCTTTGTGGAGCTATCCTGCAGTTGCTGCTTCTGCCAGAGTAAGACTGGACTTTGTGTGCCTTCCATCTTGTGAAGATCTCCAAGGGCTTGATTTAGAGCTTGCCTGCTGTTATTTGAAGTCTCAGGGACAGCAAAGACTTCCCTCTGCCTGCACCTGGAGTCTCTGTAGAGACTCCTACTCTGCCAAGTGGTGCCCATCCAGTTCCTGGGACCCTGTAAGGAGAAGCTGGCAGCCTAAGAGGAAGAAATCCACGCACAGAACGCCATGCGGGGAAAAGATCGACGTGACTCTGATCTGCGGATGGGAAATCAACACGCTGCCAGCTTCGCGGCTCAAAATTTACGCTCACCTGTAACGCGACCAAAGAATCGACATACGGAGCTGGAGAAACAACGCGCAGCATCGCTGACTGAGGCTGGTGAGATCGAAACTCGCGCTGCGTGATTTTCGGATCATCGTGCGGCTGGATGTCTGATGCAAACACCGCTGGGCGTGTAAAAACAATGCAAGGCCTGCCTGGACCCGAGAGTGCTGACCAGATCAACGCATCGCTCTCCTGCAGAGAGAAGAAATGACGCATACCGACCCGACTAAAGGAGGAACGACGCAAGGTCTCACTTGTGAGTGAAATCAATGTATCTCAAGCCCTTTTTGACACACACTCACCCTTGCGGGGTTATTTTTAACACACCCAAGGTACATTTTCACGCTAACAGTGTTAGTGTGTGTTTAAAACTACATGAATACTCTTTTTGCTTTTTAATTGATAACTTGACTTGTGTATTGTGGATTTTTGTTGTTTTGCTCTTGTTTTGTTTAGATAAATATTTCCTATTTTTCAAAACCTGTGTTGTGTCATTTTGTAGTGTTTTCATTAAGTTGCTGTGTGTGTTGGTACAAATACCTGACACCTAGCACCCTGAAGTTAAGCCTACTGCTCATGCCAAGCTACCAAGGGGGTAAGCAGGGGTTAGCTGAGGGTGTTTCTCTTTTACCCTGACTAGAGTGAGGGTCCTTGCTTGGACAGGGGGTAACCTGACTGCCAACCAAAGACCCCATTTCTAACACTCATACATAATGCTATCCAGAATTATGAGTGACTTCTGATGTCTTTCAGAGCCATGAATTATTACTGATGAATTCCAGCAACCTCATTACAATCTGATACAATATTGAAACAACATTGTTCACATCTAACCATGCCAGAACTATACTTCATTGTGCTTCCTTACTGAGCCAGGAGTCACATCCAATACATTCTGAACTACTTTCATAAATGGAATATTCTACAACCCATATTGAATTATGAACAAATTCACGAACAATGATTAATTTCAGATGCATTCCAGAAGCAATATTTGCAGCTGATGCATTTGTAAATTCAGATTCAAACCAGGTGTTCTGAAAAAAAACGTTTTTCCCATTTAATATTTTCCAGTCACTACCCTTTTTAGTGTGGATGGCAGTTTACTTATCCATATACTTTGGTCTTAAATACAAACTGCAAAAAGAGCAATTTTATAATGTCACTGGTGGATGGTTGATCTTTTTAATGTGCACGCCCTCCTGCTGAATTAGGAACATCCCAGAGTTCCTTTTTTAAGTTTCAAAATGTATGCAGCTTGTGAAGAGTTTGTTTACCTGTTTTTTTCCTTTTGTTTTTAGGCACTTGCATATAGTGGGAACCTGGCCCAAAATCTTTATAGAGCTTTAAATGAGAGCCAACTGATGTTACAAGTTTATATGAGGTACAGGGATATTACGTAATTTGCCCCAAAACACAGGATATTAAGCAAATCATTTCTGGCAGTGACATTGGTATAGAAGCCCTTCCTGTTTTTAAATGGCTTGTAATCTTCTTGAGTTTGGAGCCGTTGGGATGAGTCATTGAAAGTTTATTCAACGGGTTCTTTGGAAATCTAAGAGAGGGTTTAATGTATTTTGAAAAAAAGTAATACCTATTGGTGTATGTGAGTCCTTGGTGGACAGTGTTAGAGGTTGAAGCAATAAGCATGGAAAGGTTTGAAAAGAGTCACATTCCACTGTGTTAAGTGGATAGAGTTTCAGTGTAAGATTACCGCTACAGCTCCTATTTTCCCTTTCCAGTCTGGTCTTATGATCGTGTAATGTGGCGGAATGTAAAGATCCAGAATGGGCTGGAGGACTTAATTGAGTAACATTTGTGTAAGGAAGAGTAGATCATGATTTTCTGTTAATATTAAGTCTGAAATCTCTAGTCTGATATTTAGCTGTGAATCTGCTGTTCCCACAGAAGGCCTTGCTGGATTAAGTTGGGGTTTAGGAACTTCATTCAAATTGCTCAAGTTGGCCCTCTTTCAAGGAGATGATGAGCTTTTGTTCCTCATATTTATGGTGAGGTGGACCCAGGCATAGTGTTCCCATAGTTCTGATGTGGTATAGTTCTTTAGCCGAACAAGGATATTCTCAACAGAGAGAAAAGTGATCTGCAAAGAAAGAGAGGTTTTATTTTTCCATATACAATATAGTCCTGTCTCAAGTTTAAATTCACAAATTCTGAGCAACTCGGCTGTTAGTTTGGGGATAGATACAACATTCAACTCAGTGATAGGGTTTGGTGTCTCTCAATGCAGTGGAATTGGTAGAGAATGTGTTGGAAACATAGGACGAGAGGGTTGATTAATTGCAAGACAGTACTGTCATTTCGTGTGATTCAAGTTGAGTTTTGGAATGTAGGAGAAGTGTCAATAAGGCATCTTTTACTATTTATTAGTAGTAGTGAGGTGCACAGTATGATTAGAGGCCTGCTTGGTAAACACTGGAATTGGAGTGATTCTACATAACCATATTGAAAGGTGGGGGTGCAGGAATTTGCTTACAGGTCTTGTTTTTTCTTCAGATAATTAAAACCATTTATAAATGTTGCTTAAATATTCTAATATTTATCTAAAGCTTGACCCATTGTTGTCCCATTTTTGCTTATGAGATTGTCTATTATGTCTATTGGAGGCAGATGCAGTAGTGGTGAGTTTAATCCTCTAAGATATGTATATTTTGTGTGAAGTGTGTAAGGTTTTTGAGAAGACTTTAGTCAAGAGTGAGCAGTTGTTGAAAAAAATAAAAGGTTTGCATCTGTTTCCCTTTGTGCAGTTACATTGATCAACAAATGCCATCTCTTGGTGACCTCTAGGACGTCAATGCTTGTTGGTTTTGGCTGTAGTTTTAGATATATTGGGTGAGTAGATGAGCCTGAATAAATGAAGGTCTTTGTGGTTTTCAGGTTGTCAATAGGAGGCGATGTTTATATAGGGTGTTAGGTTTTTATAACTTTATTTCGTATCTCTTTTCAAACTTTTAAAAACATACAATAGCACAAAATATTTGCACTGCAATTTTCCTGTTTACATTTTGTTTGTTCTGCACCCTCCCTTAACTTATTGAAGTGGTAGTTCATGTTTAAGAATATTTAGTTGGCTCATAAATATCTTGGTTTCTTTGAAGGCATTCGGACACCTCATTATCATTGTGTGATGTTTTGCTGTTAGCTAAGTATCTATGCAATAGGTCCCATATGTCCCTGGGTTTTGGTGCAATGGCCTGTAGTTTAGCTTGTAATCTGCTAATTGACGGCAATAAATCAAGTCTTTTAGCTGTTGGACTGTTTTGGCAAAGGTCTCCTCTTCCATCTCATGGTCACCCTCTTCTATCCAATAACAGCCACATGCTGTGAAAATTTGGTACAGCTTTTGGATATCTATCACACAGCCCAACATACCCAGCAAATGGCCTGGTTCCAGTTTCCTGACATCTAGAGAATGGCAGCTCTCTAAATATATCTGTCTAATACTGTGTCACTTGTATAACCAAGGTGGGGGAACCCAGCCTCCACTGCACCACATCATTCATAGTTGTTATTTTGTCTAAGAACGAATTTATTCAGTTCCAGTGGCACGTGGTACTCCCCAAGAATTTATACTGTATTTCACTATGTTTACCATTCCAGGATATCTCTTGTGTCTGCATGCTGCAGAATTCCTACTGACTACGCATTATTGGTATGTTTCCATCAGTTTCCCTTAGCTCTTTAGCTGTGACAGAAGTATTTGGTCTGTCGTATAGTGGATTATAGTATATGTTAGAATCCAGTTGGTTGGAACTTGGAGCTGGTATTAGATGCATTATACCACTTCTTCTGGCTCCTATAGGAATGAGCCTAGTGTGACACTGCTTTTCCTTTTTAGTCTATAGTGCAGAAACATATCTAGTGACAGTCAGGTATAAGGGCATGCTATTTCATCTAAAGTAAGAAACTCACACCTTTGCAGAAATCCTCAAGTTTTGTGTGACCCAGTAGTTGTAATAGTTTACATGCTCTGGGCTCCATCGTCAGATCCATTGAACTGGGCCTGTGGCCGCTGACCAGTTTGTCATGTGTACATGCATGGACGTGTTGAATGGTGTAGCTGCTGATATGTCTTTTTCAACCACAACATGCAGTAATGCCGTTTGGGGGTGGTACCATAAGTAAGCCTTGTGGTATAGTAGCATAGCTCAAACTAAGGGCTTTTTAGTCCTTCATCCTGGTATGGTTTGGTCTGGCAGAGTGTTCCATTTCAGTCTGGGTTCCTTTCCTGTTCAAATAAATCTAGTTAGGTAAGATGAAGGATTGTAGCGTGGGAATCATAGGTATATTTGTAAATAAGAAAATGAATTTAGGCAGAATTACTAATGTTATTAACACAATTCAACCAACAATTTAGAGCAGACTCTTAATCAACCCCTCAATTGGGTGTGCCATTTTAGTGACCGCTGCATCGTAGTTCTCCCAAATTACATTTGTTGTTGTTGTGGTGGACTTGGATCCCTAGATAGTTAACCTAGGAGTTGCTATATTTAAGTGGATATTCCACTTCAGTCCAATCAGTGGGTATAATATAGATATCTCCCAGTTGATGGCAAGCCATGATGAGAGCTGTCCAACTCTGCGCATCTCTTTTAAAATCAGGGGAAGTTCGTCGTCTGGGTTTTTAATCAGCAGCATTTCAAAGACTGTGTACACGTTATGGGTAGATGGTCTTCTGGGGATGAAGCCAATTTGCTCTGAGAAGATTATTGTCGACATGAATGAGAGTAGTTTGTGCACTAATAACTTAACTAGCAGTTTAAATTAGTGTTTATTAAAGATAGTGTGCAGTAGGGCCGCAGTTGTTTGCGGATTTGCCTGGTTAAAAATAGGTTTATAATTAACATTTCTCTCTTAGTTTGCAGCAGGCAATTTGTGTTGTATGCTTCTTGGAATACGGTTAATTGGTGCAGAGAAATTCTTGTACCATATTATTTGCAAAATTCAATTGTCAATCCATCATACCCAGGGGATTTACTGCCTAATATAGTTGTTGTATAGTTGTTCACCTGAGTGTTGCATTTGCTATACATCTATGCAGTTGTTTTGGAACAGTATCTGACGAGTTCTGAGGTCACTGCTGTTGGAGGACGAAGCATGCTTTTGTACCTATCTATGTTAGGGCCCAATACAATATTAAAGTACTCTGTCCATGTCACTGCATCCACAGGATTTTCTGTTAGACTCGTGTAGATCCACTGGCAGGAGGTTGGTGTATCTATGTTAGAGCCATAGACAGTGCTTGATTTGTGAAAGAATGAGTGCTGGTGTCCAGAGCCCTGCTCAGAATCCCACGACTGCTGCTATAAAAAGTTGGCATGAGATGGGAGTTTTAGATCCGTCTTATGTCTCTTTAATCCACTAACAGAGTCACCATGCCTATTTATCTCACTCTTGCAGGTTCCTACTTTCTTCCTTTGTGACACTTTTTCACTTTGTGTGTTTTCTCACCCTTGCTCTTGGGAAATGTGCAGTGAGAAACAAATAAATGCTGATCCCCAAAAATGAGTGCCAATGGCCGATGGGCCTAGCCACCAACCAGCAGCTCAAATCAACCACTTGCCATAGGTATTCTTCAATGTGACAGACGTATTTCAGTAGGCCATGTACCATTGCATTCTGGCCTCCTTTTCGACATAAAACACCTTTAATTTTAAGGGAGCGCCATTTCTAATTATTATTGCTACACCCCTAGCGTAGTGTGATGTTGAGGTGAAGTGCCTAATGGCTCTCCATATAGGGTGTTACTTAATAACAGCCCAAGACAGGATGGCAGAGCCCTCCACTAATAGTTGAAAATTCTGGTTTCTGTTCAGGGAGGAAAGTCAAGTCAGTCTTCCAAATGTATAAATAAAATTTCCCAGTTTGCAGTTGTTAAGGCTTATCATTAATGTGGCAGTGTTGAAGAAAGAAATCAAGGAACAGGATTACAAAGTAACCATTGGTAAATAAACACATGCAAAATAGCCTAGTTTTAACCTTATTAGGGCTGTTATATTTCAGGGCGGCATGTACTATAGTTTACCCGTTCTTAGGTTTGACTTCCTGAAACTGCAACTGTTTGCATATGAAAAATGCAAAGAAAGTTGCCACCACAATGCTTGTAATTGAAGTTAGGTTTTGTGCAGAGGTTGGAAAATAAGAGGTTAATTGTAATAAGGGCCCAAGTGTATAAGACGAGCTTTCATCACCTCTGGTACAAACAGAACACTACTATCTTTTTTCTGCTATTTTATTGTGTCTTATTTGCTTGAATTGAGTTCCTATTAAATGGACTGTGCAACTAAAGCTAATGAATATGCTTTGTTCGAACATCTGTATAAATGACGCACTGACAAATTGCCACTCTGTACTTTTAATATATGTGAGGTATTGCATTTGTCTACTAATAAATAATGCACTACTCCCCTAATCATAACATTTCCCTTTTTTCAACAATATTGTAGTTGATTGAGTTCAGTGAACTCTATTGATTTTGAAGCAAACTGACTGTTCATCAATTTCCTGTTGGCGTATTTATGAAGGTAGAGCATATGTTGATTTACAGAGCCTGATCATTTTTATTTCTATTTACACGAAAACCCAGGCCCTTAATGGACGTTCCACATATGTTGTATTTTGTTGTCAAGAGTTCAGAGGGTAGTCAAAGATCGACTCTAAAGCTTAAGCTGCAGAATGAAGGGCATACGTGCAAAATGAGACTACTTCTTCAAAGAACTGATGCGCTGGGAGGAATCATTCACTCTCCCATATCCTATGGGGACGGTACACTTTCCTTTACATTTCTCCCACGACATCAATGGAGTACTATGCGAGCAGCCGCCATTTCCTAACACGTTCCCAATAAAGGTTTGTGGATACAAACGGTCGTAGAACGTTAGTTTGCTCGCAGTTTGGCATTTTAGATGTTATTTTAAAAATGTAAAAATGACTATGCTTTAACTCTATGGCCCCATTTTTGAGACAATTACAGCATAACAGTTGCAAAATGCAAAATGCAAGATGCAAGATGCAAAATGGCCCTAAGGCAAGTGGAAGGAACATTGTAATGATCCATGTTTGACTCGATTCACTATACCACAGTGTAACAGTAATATGTATTTGAAAGACTGATGCTACTGTTTTACACATTGAGTGTACATCCGAGCCAGCATTAGCGGCATTACATATCCAAACTAGCCGTTGTTGGTGCTCTGCATCCTGCTCACAAGATGGGAATTTTGTAATGGTCTCCAAGTTGTTACATTTTGAGCGCCAGCTGTAGGAACTCTGTGCACCTTTGAACAGGCTGCGTTGTACCTAAAGTGGGACTTTGCTAGCTGTATTCGAAATCTGGAAGTTCTCCATTCAGACAAGGCCATCGAATACTAGAAACATGAAAAAGTAAGTCTGAGAAAAAACAGAGAATTAACGACAGAACAGGACAGAATACATTTGTGAATCGGTTGCAAGCACAGTAAGAGGGTGCCTGGCCAGGTTCATGGATGATACTCTAATCTGACACCTTGTGGATGCGGTGCACATGGATAATGGAGCACCTTTGTATCATGATATGAATTAGATCAAACTGAATCAATAATCTGACGTTTATTTTCTCTGAATCCTGCAGTCATTTTTAGGGACAGCAACCTTGATTCATTTTGTAGTATGTTGACTGTAAATATATACATAGCTTTTTATAGTGCATACTGTCCTAAAAGATCTTCACAGTGGCACATTTAATTTTCGATGCTAAGGTACTTAAATGAGTTACTCTGTCAAATTGGGCTTGACACCGAAAGATACATTTGCATTTATAGTTTAAACATTGCATACATCCGTGTCTGCACATAAGCTCAAAACACTAGTAATAAAGGAATAGTGCTGAGGTCACTGTAGGCATAGTAAGCCTAACAATACTATATTCAGGTCACTATCAACAAATACACCTGTACAATGACATATTACAGAATAGTCTGCAACGCAGAACTAGTAAATCAAGAAGATGGCTACATTTTGGAGTTAATGCATCAGAATTTCTGCATAATGGGGTTGAAATCACAAACAGCTGTGAACTCACAGGAAATAATGAGCCAGAAGCATACACCCAGACAGGGGCTAAGGCACTAAAGAGGAAAAGGGAGTTCACAGCAAAGGTACAGTTAATCATCACATATATAGATGAACATTATCACCAGGTGAAATAATAGTGTTTTACACCCTTGGTGCCCCTGCTTAGAAGGACAGGAGAGGATAGTTTCACAGAGAATAACCACAGTAGCTGTGAAGCTTGAGACCATTGGCAAAGTGAAGATGAGTTAGCAGATAAAAAACTAATGTGTCAAGCACAAAACCACCAGGATGCGTGCCATCTGCAATGGTTGGCTTGCCTTTAGCCATATCTCAGACTCCCACCTCGAAAAGCCTATGTTTCATCAGCATCTCTTCCAGGTACTGTAGGGATTGCCAGTTCCTGAAAATACAACCAAGTGACCAAGAAAGTTAAACATCTATAGAATTATGGGCCATATTTAAAAGAAAGTGCCTTACACTTTTCTTGCGACCCCCTTGCGTCCCCTAACACCACAGTGGTAGTGCTGTATTTACAATACAGAGCACCATGGCACATGTTAGGGGCAATAGCCTCATTTTTGTATGCTACTGTAATGCTATACTGGATTAACATTAAAAAAGGTCGCTAATCCAGCATAGGAACAATGTATATTCCTGGAAACATTGCTTCAGAACTGCTTCAAAAACCTATTTTTTTTACTCCATAAAAAGTCTTGAATTGTTACCTTTTTTATGAAACAAAATCCTTACCAAAAATATTTTACTAAAAATTATTTAAGGGAAGCTTAAAGTACACAATATAAACATCAGTTTAATTTATGTTCAGTTCATTACTCACAAACTAACGTAATAGTTATTGAGCACCTAGTAACACCTTAACTACTCCATCAATAACCAATGAAGTGATATTTTTGTGAACAATATTTGGGGCACAATATTTACGTCAGACAAAATTTATGTCAACAATATTCTCGCATACAATCAATCCCAAGGCTTTGGAAACATGCCCCCAGCATCAAGACAACTCCATTCTGCCACTCTGGCATTTTCCTGAAGGAATGCAAGCTAGGGGCTGATTCCAAAGCTGAATGGGCTGTCATCTCGCAGCATTTTCTCCGTTGCCTGATTCTATTTATGGTCTCCTGCAGTGTGAGGGTGGTTTGAACATTTTTGCCATGGATGCTTTGATGTGCAATACGGCCATGCCTATGAAACAAAAGCATATTTACACTTCTAGAATAGACCATTTACGTTGTAACACAGCAAACAGTCCACAATTCCTCCAACACCCAGCATTACCCATGAAGAATCACTCTCTAATTTTATCTCTGTGTACAATCAGTGTAGTGTTCCTCTGTCTTTTAGCTATGTTTGAGCACCACAAGTACCACATCGGTACTCATACATACACCAACCTTCTCAGTGATTTTGAGACTTGGTTTTAAGCATGGTTATGGAGTGAGACATAAGAGAGATGTAGCTTATTGCATTAGCGAAAAGTTAGCTTGTGCCCTGATCCTCTTTGACCCTCCATTATCATTCAATATGATTGACCACAGAATAATCTGAAACCACCTCTCAAGAACTGACGTTGATTGATTCACCTTCATACTGTTTTACCAATCTCAAAAGTTAACATTTGCAGCCTTTTTAGTCACATTGACAAATGTCACCAGCAGGCTGCAACAAAGGTAAGGACTGTCTCAGACTTTATTTAAAGACAACATGCCACTGCTGACTCATATCTTTGCCTTGCACTGTCAGACGCTGCCACAGATACACTGAAGATAGCCAGGTATCCAATGAACCTGTATATCTTTGTAAACGTGTTGACTCTTTAACACAAGTCCAAAAACAACGTGTGAGAGCTGGCTGTGTACAAGCACATGCAGGATTTAGATTCTACTACTAGGCCTTGGTGGCTCTATGTCGCTTACTTTGTAGCAGTCTCTTTACTTGAGCTCTGTGCAGCCTCCCATCCGATAAAGTCTGCAGCAGAGGTAGCATCTCAGATGCAAATCTTTAATTAAGTATGCAGGAAACCAGCATAACCCATCTTGGCATCTATTACCTGTACACACTATGAAGGATAGTACCTTTGCTGCCCTTTCATTGTCCTGTAGGAGTCATCTGTAGGATTTACTACTGCAAAGGAGTTTAATGAGGTCTAGAAGCAAGAAAAGTTTAATTCTAAGGACTTGAATATGATAGAAACGGATTTATGCTTAAGCAGAAAAGTATCTCACCTGCTTTGATAACTCTCCATTGGGTCTCAACAACATAAAGGATCATACTGAAGATGTAATGCCTCATGAATTTCATGGTCAAACACCATTCGACCAATTCAACGTGGCACCTTAGCTGATGACCAAACACTGATATGTAAAGAATACATAACTGATACGTAAGGATACGTAACTGATAAGTAAATACACGTTGTCTCTGACAACACCTATTGGCTTTAGGCTGGAATGTCCCTAGACACTCTTCATGCATATAATGTAAGTATTGACAATAACTCCTATTCAATGCTAAGAAGTTTAATTTCATCAAAAATAAATACTCATATTTTCTCTTTTTTTCTTGCATGCTTTTCTTTTACCTTTCTATTACTCTCTCGTTTCTCGTCACTTTCTCTCTTCCTTTGGATATTTGTCATTTTCATTCTACTTGCATCCATACATTTTTAGTTTCTCTGTTTTTTAAGACAATCTATGTATGTATTACATACCTCACTTTGGGCCAGATTTATGAAACGTAGTGCTACATTATATGTAGCGCCACTTTTTTAGCGGCCCCTTGTGCCCCTCTACCATCACCATGTGTGCGCAGGGTAGGGGGCAATAGCATTGATGTACTTTTCGGGGTTAGCACCAAACTTTTGGCGCTAACCCTGAACAGTGCATAGGGGCCTATTGAAAAGAATGGTGTGCCCCCTTTTAAATCCTACCCTGAGCAGGCATTAAAAGAGCTGATAAAAATCTTTTAGATTTCTTGGTGCCTTTTTTGTGCTCCCCTCTCCCCAATGGGGAACGCCCCCTTTGCATACATTATGCCTGGCAAAGTGTTACAAAGTGGCCCAATGCATACATTGTACCACTTTGTAAATATGGCGTGGGGAAAAGGCCACCATAGTGCCGTATTAGCGTAGTAAAAATTATGTTAAGGAGCCACTAAAGTGGCACTAGGCCCTTTTAAATCAGGGCCTTTGTGTCTTGTTCTTTCTATTAAAGGCATCTATACCGCCACACATTGAATTGAATTAAGCGACAACAACCCTCATTTGTCATGAAATGTGTCTTTCGTCATTCCCAGTACACAAGATGCAGAAGATTATTTACCCAGCTGACTGCCAGAAACCTCTGACATACATGCTTCTGCATTGGTAAAACAGCCTGTGGGTGACTGAAAACATTATACTCTAAAATCTACGTGGATACTGTGTGTGTGTTTGATCAGGAAATTCGTTTTCAGATGTATACACTTCTTCAAGTTCTATAAAGCGCTAGAAATATTTCACATTTCCAATACACCCTCAATCACAGAAAATTCTATTTACTGACTCAGCTTTGTGTAAAACGCCCAGGCTGTCTCTGCCTTGAAGCCTGAAAGGTCTTAAGAGATCAAAAAGTGTTATCTGCGAAAACAACAAGGCAAGAGGTGGCCAGGGATCCACAAATTGTGGGAGATTTTTACTGACAGACTAATTAATGTAGAGTCCTTCTGCTTCCAGCATTCCCGGTTTTATTTTTACGATTAATAAAAACATCTTGCTATTCTAGACTTGGGTTAGTATGCTCCTAGTGAGGCTTTGTCCTGTTGGCTTATAATCCATTTAGTGCTTGCAGAGTCTCTGCTACTGATCTACAGCAGGCGGGCTTTATGTTCACGTTCCTGACAGTGCCCTAAATAAACTCTTGGTAAGTGAGGGATTTCTCCCCTATCTCCCTTCAAGGTTGCGAGTACTGTGGAAGAGCTGTCAATGTAAAATTATCGCCATGGCTTCTTATAGGAATAAGACAACACCAGCAATTCCTGGGATGTACGGCTACCAGTACTAATTGATTGGCGAAGAATGGATACTGCTCCCTTATATTACCGCCAGTAACTCTGAATGGTGGGAGAAGGTTTTTAGAACTTAAGATACTCCTTTACAATTAGTTGCTATATCGAGGGGGATCTAAAATTTGCAACATAGTCTACTTCATATAGTATTTTGCAGTGAAACCTGAGGCATAAAGTGCAGAAATGAAATTAGAAGCACTTTTGCTTGCTCATTTCTAAAGCACAATTTTACAAGTCATTTTATGGTGGTAAAAGTCTTTCTCACAAAGAAGTTTACTGATTTTGCTAGATTTGAAATGGACACAACTGTAATCTATGTGGATATCTTTTTTTCTCTTAAAGATTCACTGTTCATGACCACCTATGGAATAGGCCCTGATTTTGCATGGTACATTCTTATTAACATTTGAATTACTGTTTTTACTGAATTGTGCTGCTAAACAAAATGTGAGTGAGGTGTTTATGTGGATCCAAAACCCCACTGTACTTTGCTGTTGTTCTAACTCAACAACTATCTAAAATTTCACTCTCAGCATAACAATGTGTTTACTGTTTTAAGAGGTAATTGCTTTAAGACAGGATGTCATGTAGAGACTAAGGCCCTGATTTATACTTTTTGACGCTAAACTGCGCTAACGCAGTTTTGCATCAAAAAGTATACCGCCGGCTAGCGCCATCTCAAGACGCCGGCCGGGATGTCGTTAGCCGGTGGTAAGGCCCTGGTTAGCGTCAAAATATTTGATGCTAACTGGGTGGGGGAGGCGTAGGGAAAACCGGAGGTTGTGCGTCAAAGAATGGCGCTAGTCAGGTTAGAGTCAAGAAAATGACTCTAACCTGATTGGCGCTATATTTTGGCGAACACCCTCCATGGACATGACTCCTGTCTAAGTAAAGATAGGAGTCATGCCCCCCAACCCAATGGCCATGCCCCTGGGCATGGCCATTGGGCCCAGTGCCATGTAGGGGGGCCCAAGTTAGGCCCCCTATGGCACTTACATTTATTTTTTAATATACACCTCTACTTACCTGGGATGGGGTCCCTTAACCCTTAGGTGTCTTCCTGGTGTGGGTGGGGGTGTCCCTGGGGCCAGGGAAGGGCACCTGTGGGCTCTTTTCATGGCCCCTGACCATGGAAATAGGCCCACAGGTCCCCTAACGCCTGCCCATACCCAGGCGTTAAATAATGGAACTAAACAAGCTTAGCACCATTATTTAAGGCCCCATCCCCCCAAGCATGATTTTAGCACGGGGGATAAATATGAGGCAACAGGAATGCCTACCTTGCACCTCATTGATGCAAGGTAGGTTTCCACGTCCAAAAAATGACGTTAACTCCGCCAAAATAAAAATATGGAGTTAGGTTTGCGCTAAATTAGTGTAAAAAAAATGACGCTAATTCGGCACAGACTGAGAATAAATATGCCCCTCAGTTTGAATTGTGGACTATGGTATGTGAGTTTGAATCCCTGCTTCCATAACTGAAGAAACATTCGATCCTAGGAAAATCACTCTGCTGCCCTGAACCTAAACAGGCATTAGAAACAAACATTGGCCATGCCAACAGGTCTAGCTTTAATGTACAAACACATGTAATCACTGCATTTACAATAACTCCTTCATGTGTTGTATGCACAAACAGCGTTTATCACATTAAAAACTTTCCTATTGGCTTTGCTAATTTTGTGAAAATATGGCAAAATAGGATTGCTTTCTGTATAGATTGCTTATATGAGCTAAAGAATTGAATGGGACAAATGGTTTGATGTTGAAGTGTAAATGACCTGGTGTAAAATAGTCCTCTATGCATTGCACTTAAAATACTTCCTGGTAGGTGAAATGATACATCACACAGCCAATAGCATCAGTGAGAATAACAATCATCTAGGTGGATCCAAAGTGAACTCAATTTATATTTGTTTTAGAAATGGCGACTATACAGTCTTTCAAAACGAAAAACACTAATTTTGCATTCCCTGTTTAGGATTAGCCAAGTTGGGGGATGTAAGAAGAGAGTAATACTGTTGAGAGTATAGGGTAAGTCTATTTGTGCGGCAATGTATTTTTCAATGCTGCAGTACCCGTTTTGGAATTTATGAGAAAGGGCCCACAATTTCCAAGTGCTTTTTGCACCTATTTTTTTTTGCATAACTCATACTATAGACATTTGGCTTCTGTAGCATAAATGCTACTTTTTAAATGGTCAATAGTGAAAAAAACAGTTTTCAAGTAGTTCCTTCTGAGAATTAATCATCAAAAAAGTCAGAGCTCTGAACTATGGGGCATATTTACAATCTTTTGACGCAGGGCAGTGCCACAAGCCTTCTTACTGTTCTGCCCTATGCCAGAAGTGCTGGAATGTGTCATATCTACAAGATAACACACATTCCTGTCCTTTTCCCCTGCACTGGGGCACAATGCGCTGCCTTGTGCCCAGCAACAATGCAGGCACCCTTGCACCATTGTGCAAGGGTGCCTGCACTGCAGGGATGATTGTTTTTGTGCAGGAAGAAACACCTTCCTACACAAAAACAACCACGGGAGGTGTTTTCATCTTTCTATGTGTGCTGCAGAGCACAGCACCCATAGAAAAAAGAAAACACGAGGAAGAAGAAAGGTATTTCTCCTCATTGCACCTTCTTTGCTCCTCCCTTGGGGAGGCGCAGGCTTTTTATGCATTCCCAGGTTTACAAATCCTTGTAACTCTGGGAATGCGTCAAAATCCATGGGTGCTGTGTGACAACACCCACTGTAACACTTATTGAACATCTCTTTGACGCAGAGTAAGGCAACACAGCAACTTGCGCTGTGTTGCCTTAGTCCATAACTACAAGGCCATGAAAAGCAGTGCAAAGTGCCTTTGCGCAGTCTTCTAGATGTGGACTGAAGCCTGCGCTGTTGGCGCATCAAAGAAAGTGATGCAGTGGTGGCGCAAGCCGCTTGTAAATATGGCCCTATGACTTTTTCAGCACCTCTTATACAATTTGAGATTCTTGTGTTTATATTACTAAGCAATCGTCAGTGCATTCAACTTTGAGCGAAAAGGTGAACTCTGAGACAATTTTACCGGAGTACTGAGTGTGAACTCCTGAGTGTTAGTGCATGCGTGGGTAATTTTCAGCCACCTTCATGGGTTTTTATAAGGCGAGAAACAACCACTTCATTTATGATTGTTGAAAGTGGGCCTTGGGAAGAAATGTAATGTAGGCATTAGTGAAAAAGGAAGAATGAGCCTTGGCACAATTAACCATTTTTTCAAAGCACTGAGATTCTTATCACTCTCTCTCTCTCTTATAGCCAGGTCACAAATTTAGTTATATTAAAAAGGGTCTGGCATGGGACCACAGAACTCTGCACATAATGTGGGCCCAATTTGCAAAGATTTTTCTATGAGTAGCCATGACTTACTCTAAGTTTATGTATGATTTAAACCTGAATATTGAAGTCTGGTTCACAAAGGATTTTCCATGGGTCACTGTACCTCACTGCAGGTTTAGTTGTGACCTTTTCATGTGTTTCTAAGAGGACAACAAACGTACAAGTTTCAGGAGTAAGCATGTTTTACTCATGGAAACGTCTCAATGAAAATGCTTTGTGAATCACGCCTTGATAGTCAGTCATAACTCACATCTAAGACACGAGTATGTACAACTACTCAAAGACAAAGCTGTGTGAACCCAGTATCTAGATGTTACAGAATGAACATTAAGAGGCCAAACTGGCGAGTATTTGAAAAGTTAATTCTTGCACACAAAATACATTTCAACTGAAAAATGTTATCACACGCTGTGATTCACATTCAATTCTTTATCTTCTATATGCATTCTATAGAGAGACAGCAATCTGGTTTTGCTGCTTTTTTCCCTAGCACTGGTAAAGCCTTTGGGGAAGGCTATAATGTGATAAACAGCATTTGTGCATGCAACAGCACATTAAAGCCATATTTTTTTTTGCCTTTGCCAATTCTTGTTTTTTCCAAGCTTGCTTTCATGTGGTGTTTTCCAATCCGTAGGACAACACCCACTGGTGGGTGTAGGGCCAATTTTTGTTCTGTCCTAAAGTTCAATCAATAAATAAAGATGTCTTTAGATTCTGTATTTATCTTGTCACATTTGCTGTGCTTCAAAGACAGAGGTCAAACATGTGGCTAGGTCTTCTGACAAATTGCTGCTTATGTTTTTTAATATGGGATTGGTGTTTTTAAACTCCTCTCACGTTGCAGTCAAATAAAGAAAAGTAAAGTGAACTATGTGACAACCTTGTTGTGGTGCAGCGTGAGTGAATGGTAATGCTATAGAATGTCATTTTTTGTAAAAAAAAAAAAAAAAAACATGTAAATAATTGTAAATTAACTGTACACATTCAGCAATTAGGAAAGCAAAAATTAATCACATTTTTTGTCATTCTAAAGTGTAATGGAAACAAAGATTTTAATAGGATCAAAACAAATCAAGACATTCCACTTGGTGATGCTCTATGATAAACACTGAAACCCATTTTTCACATATTATCATGTGTGCAATATAGTGTTATCAGTTAAACTGAAAGTCAGTGCGAATTATTGAGTATTTCAATGGAAAATATGCTGTCTGTAAATGATAGTGCGCAACCACAGAATGCTTTAGCCACATCAAAAAATACCTGCCTGTCTCATGTCCATTGGTGGGTCGCAAACATTTGTAATTCTAAAGATTGGATTGTGGTTTGAAAACATTTGGGACGCACTGCTTTAGAGCATCACACCCTTGCTACTCCTCTGCAGATAATTGTGTCATTTTTAGTAGGGTTATGCTGCTAGTCGTTATTCACCAAGCACCTTTCGGCCAATAAACAAAAAGTCATTTCAGTGCTGACTACCAAATCCCTAGAAAAAAAGCTTGCTATAAGAATCCAACTAAAAACGCAAACAACCTTTTTCATCTAGACTCTGGAGCAAGATAAACATTACATAATACAAATACAAAAGGAAGACAAATTCTTCTACAATCAAAGGCAGGGTGCACATTTTGATGTAAAATTTGAGACTCCTACCACCAGAACTAGTTTGTGGATTTTTGGACCCTGTGTATATATTTTGAGGACTCCTTTTCGGAACAATTAAGATAGCGATAACAGTACAGATCTGAATGACCCAATTTTACATTTGGATTACATGGTAGGGAGTAGATCTTCCATTATAGTGCCGGCTTTTCTTAAGTGTAAATGATACTCTAAAACAGTTCCATGTACTTAGGATTAACTCAGGTGTGATGACATCCAGCTTTAAAGAACAGAGTTTTCTCTCCCGTTCCACATACCATAGTAGAAGACTGGAATGTTGAGAGCTCAATTGAATACAATAAATTGGCTCAGAGCTTATATGGCTGGTGTAAGCTTTCTATTCCAACATTCCAATGTTTGTCTTTCTTTTTCTCCCTTTTTAATTTAGAAAAGTATACCCTTAGTGGGCAGAACATTCTATTAGCCTTGTATGCATTCTGCATTGACAATACCAGTAGTTAAAAGCGATCCCCCGCACTACTTGTCCTCTATTGAGGCTCGGGTCTATAAATCCGGTCCACGGCCTTTAACAAGCAGTATGGCCCTCTGCAGTGGTATGTAAGGGTATAGTGATTCAGACTTTTAAAAGTTGAATAATTCCTAGAGTTATATAAGTATTAATAGAGGCTTAGACTCCATACATAAAAGCATTCGCACAAGTTGTACATATCTTACATGCTCATGCTGAAGGCCACAAGCTTACATAAATCCTAAAAGCCCAGCCTTAGAATTATAACTTGGGTTACAAACATTACACATGGTGATTCATCAGACAGGAGAGCTATCCCTTGCAGTCCACATAACATACTGTGTCTGCCATCTGAAAGCAAAGCTATTCCGCAGGTTACACAGGCCTTACAGACTCTGGGGGTCATTCTGACCCTGGCGGTAAAATCCGCCAGGGCCAACGACCGCGGGAGCACCGCCAACAGGCTGGCGGTGCTCCCATGGGCATTCTGACCGCGGCGGTACAGCCGCGGTCAGAAACGGAAAACCGGCAGTTTACCGCCGGTTTCCCGCTGCCCTGGGGAATCCTCCATGGCGGCGCAGCTTGCTGCGCCGCCATGGGGATTCCGACCGCCATCCTGTTCCTGGAGGTTTTGGCCGCCAGGAACAGAATGGCGGTATGGGGTGTCGTGGGGCCCCTGGGGGCCCCTGCAGTGCCCATGCCAATGGCATGGGCACTGCAGGGGCCCCCATAACAGGGCCCCACAAAGATTTTCAGTGTCTGCCATGCAGACACTGAAAATCGCGACGGGTGCAACTGCACCCGTCGCACCCCTTCCACTCCGCCGGCTCCATTCGGAGCCGGCATCCTCATGGAAGGGTGTTTCCCGCTGGGCTGGCGGGCGGCCTTCTGGCGGTCGCCCGCCAGCCCAGCGGGAAACCCAGAATACCCGCGGCGGTCTTTTGACCGCGCAGCGGTATTCTGGCGGTCCCAGCCAGGCCGGCGGCTTCCGCCGCCGGCCGGGGTCAGAATGACCCCCTCTGTCTTCTTAGAACAAAGATAAACCACAGGTCCATCAGCTCACTCGCATCAGGAATTGGATAACAAATGTTTTTCTTGTGAATGCCTAGATCTTACAAGTTCAAATCCAGAATATCAGAACCACCTTCTAGGTTCCAATAGACTTATATGACCAGGTCCCAGACTGTACAACTATGCCTCAGGTTACACGTCTTTCAGGTAAGGCATCTGACAACAGAGATATCCCATAATATTGACAGATATTCCAGGTTCAGGCTTCACATGACATAGTTATTTCACGTGTTACACAAATCACATGAACTCAGGTCTCAAACAAAAAAGCCAGTCCTTCTGTTGCACACAATACAAACAAATCTGACAAGAAGTTGGAACGCTGAGGATCTCTCAGCAGAGCTATCCCTCGGGCAACAGAGATCTACGAGGTTTAGATCTTTCAGAACAGAGTATTTCTGTAGGTGACATGAATCATGCAGGCTTACGTTTTGAACATCATATTTAATTTCTCATGGTACAGGGTCCGTAAAGGTTCAGTCCCCTGAGAGCAGAGCATTTCCACATGTTAAAGATATCTCTCGGGCTCGTTCATCACACAAGAGGACTATTCACCTGTGTACAGAGTTAGTTCAGGCTTCAGTCATAAAAATATTCCTCAGGTGATCATTCAGATTCCTCTCTCTTACAGGATAACAACCTCAAGGTTAGACGTCTTACAAATTCAGGATGCGAACCACAGAGCTGTTCATTAGGTCACTAATCTAGAAAAATATCTAGCTTGACATTTTCTCAGCTGCGGGTGGGTGCCTGAAAACTGTCTGGGGATCAATATTTAATATGGAAAACTTATAAAGTCAGAAGAGCATTTCAAAATGCAAGCGATTCACCCCCGAAAGCCCCAATGACATAATTGCAAAAGAAAGGCAAATCAGTTTCCAATATGTTTCAGTACAATTTCATAAGGATAATGGTCCCTAGCACCAAGACCTGTGAGGGCCATGGACATAGGGCCAGATGTAGCAATGTCAGAATTTGCGATTCTGAAATTGCGAGTCGGTGCGACTCGCAATTTCAGAATCGCAAACCCTGATGCAGAACGGTGTCTCAGACACCGTCTGCGACTCGCTATGGGGTCGCAAAGACCCACCTCATTAATATTAATGAGGTGGGTCGCATTTTGCGACCCCATAGCGAATCCCTGCGCTCACAGGGATGGTGGCCTGCTGAAGTCAGCAGACCTCCAAGTCTGTAACTGCTTTTTAAATAAAGCAGTTTTTTAATTTTATTTTGCAGCCCGTTTTCCTTAAAGGAAACGCCTGTTATCACATAGTCCATGGACTACTTTTAGCTTCTGTGTATTGTATGAATCATATTCTCTCGCAAAAATTAATACTGTGCTACTGAGAAACCCTTTCACGTACACTAAGTGCTTCAGCTATTCAACATTCTTTTCGCATTTTTCAGCATTTTGAAAACACTGTAGAAACATTTTCAAAGTCCACAATCTCAGTCTTATCCAATGTAAAATGGTGACATTGCATCAAAAGAGGGAATGAAAGGCAGAAAGAAACAGAGAGGATAGGAGGGGGCACAAAAATATAAAAAAAAGAGAGAGGGGAAAGAGAGATGGAGAAATATGGAGACACAGATACAGCCATGGGTACCAGCATGTACTAATAAACCCTCTACGATCTACCTACGATATTTCTGTTTTAACGCAGGAGAAAAGTTGACGACACCCACAATTCCTTATACCTAGAGCTCAAAGCAGTAATACGCCAATCTCTACCCTCTACCCTCTTTGACTGATATTTTAAAGGCACTAAACAAATATGCAATGCCCATAGGAAAAGCACAAAGCTTGACTATTTAGTAGAGAACATCGAACTTTGGGACACAAAATTTCAGGGATCTGTAGCATTTCTGTGGAAATGAGGAAATATTAAGCAGCGGAATTGTGTTAGAATACAAATAGAATTCAATTTATATCTAAGAAAAAAGGCGTGCCACCATAGCAGCAATGGCAAGTTAAACATGAAGAACGTATTGGCACCTGATTGGAAGAAAGAAAGCATTAGATTGGTAGAAAAAACAGATTGGATTCAATTAGTCTACTCTAAATTGTTCTGACCCATGATCTACAAGGCTCACATCAGCAGAGAGGCAGACTTGCAATGATATTTTATACTCAGAGCGAAAAAAAACAATCTAATAATGGACTCAATAGCTGCCAAAATGTACTCCAAAGTAAATGACTGTGATCAAAGCACGGTGGTATGGAGTTAGGGAATAGATGAAAGGATTTGAACAGCAGCAGAATGATTCATGTCAAACCAACTAACCCATGCCAAGAGAAATTTGAATACTGGGCAAGCACCATAGTTAAACATGCTGCCTTCAGAAGCCTTCCAAAGTGTTTTGCAGTGCTAGGAATCAATGCTGTTAAGTGATTCGGAGATTTTACAGCCAAGACCAGTTTCCTTGAATCTTGGAGCTTAAGCAGAATAATTCCCTGCACAAGAAAGAACCAATATAAACAATGTTATGTAAGCCAACCCGCCTCATTAATACTGACAAGAATAAATTATCCAGGAATAGTCTTTTCAAACCGAAGACTCTACAGCAAGAGTGAATATCTATAACAGAATCCAGGGTGGAGTTAGAGATGATTACACAGCGATTTATGAAATTTCCAAAGCGTTTACTCAGTGCTGAAAGTAGCTTACATGACTGAGCAGTCAAAGGGCATTGTCTTTTTGGACTTGTCACAGGTTTTTGGTATGCTCAGCAGGGTTGACCTCTAAGTGAACCAAGAAACTGGTCATGAACAGATACCTCCGGGAAACAATGAAGACTCTCCATGCACCTAGTTCCATCAGAAACTGGCCAGTATAAAAAAGACATGTTCTGTCGCTAAATTACGGCGGTGTAACAATGATGGATGTGTCCTGCAACTCACTAAGATTTGAACGTCAATTTAATTTATGACCTAGAGTTGTTACAAATTATGTCTCAAAGAATTCTATGTCAGGACTGAAGGTGTCGGACTATGCTTCTCTTTCTTTGTTGTTTATTACACATCAAACCACAGCAGAAATAAAAATTAAACTTTTATGAAACTACATTTCCCATAACATTTACTATGACATCATGTCCTCTGCATCAGTCACATCACATAACCATGTATATTAACTTGTTGCCACCATAATAAGTCCTCTTTCTTTGCTGCTTTTGCAACAGATAAGTGCTCCGTATATTTTTCTCTCATGTTTTATAATTCTGTTTCATTGTGCTCATTATATGCATTCCTATGCCTGGTCTGCTTTGACGTCTGATCCTTTGGTGTTGGAAACAGTAATGGGGTTCAAGATGGAGTTCTTTGGGGTTCCTCAACAAACCCTAGTTCCTCCTCCTATTTATTTTTCCCAACTTGATTGGTCTTTTATTCAAGAAAAAGTCCAACCCCTAGCCAAGAATGCAATTGGTCTTTGTCGGCCAGATCCTTTGGGTTTCTGCAACAACATCTTTGTTGTGACCAAAAGAGGGGGTGGTTCCCACTTTATAATTAATGTGAAGGAATTCAACAGCTGGATACTTTATCAGCATTTCAAAGTGAGAGACATTCTTCGAGAAGTCCACTAGTTTGCCTGGACTTGAAGGATGCTTATCTTTCTATCCTGATATTTCCTCCTCATTGGAAATTTCTTCAGTTTGTATGGAATGACCAATGGTTCCACTTCAAAGTCCTCCCCTTTGGACTCTCCTCAGTCCATGGTGCTTCACCAATGTCATGTGTCTGGTGGTGGAGAATCTCGGTTTGAGATGAGTATGGTTGCCTATCTGGACGACGGTCTTCGGCCCAAGACGTATAGAGCCTCCTTCAACATCTGGACTGGGCCATCCGTCTCCTACAGGATCTGGTATTCCTTATCAATGTGAAGAAGCCTGCGCTCTCTCCCTCCTGTCATATGGAATTTCTCAGATTCCAGATCAACTCTTCTACTTCTCTCCTGTCCCTTCCTGGACAGGAACAAGCTTCAATGGTGGCTTGATCATATGACAGCCTGTTATGGCAAGTCCATATTCGGCTCTCATCCAGACATTGTGCTGGAATCCTATGCCAGTTAGTGGGGATGGGGTGCCAGGTGCTGCACTGTTTCCACCGGAGGGCGATGGTGCTGAGAAAAAGCCTCCCTGCACATAAACTGCTTAGAGCTCTTAGCCGGGTCTTTCACAATAAGAACATTAGTCCTCCGCTCCAGTTGCTGTGTCCTGCTGCAAATAGACAACATTTTGGCAGTTTGCTGAACAAACAAATTAGGGGGAATGAAGTCCTGTGTCCTAGCAAAAATCGCAAAGAGGTTCTGGCATTATTGTCTACAGAATCATATTTCAGTGACAGCAGGAGTGCCTCACAAACTCTTTGTCAATGAGCAGAGCTGATTCTGACTACTCCCATGTGGAGAGCTGAGCTCTTGGTACCGGTACTGCTGGAGATGCCTGAAGTCTTTCCGGTCCAGATTCCCCTATTCTGGATCTCCTGACAGATCCAGCAGCCCTGTCCCATCCTCTTCTTCTTCAGAACAAACTCCAGCTCGTGGCGTGGCACATTTCAAGACATGCTGGTTTCAGCCAAACCTTTTGGAGCAGTCTTTTACATTCAGATCAGCATCCTTATCTGACTCTACCCATAATCGTTATGCCTCAGCCTGGTGAAAATGGTTGGGATGGTGCGACACATGGAGTTTTGATGCCTGGGGGGGCCCCTTACCTCTGTCATTAACTTTCTAGCAGAAATAGCATCCAGTGGCTTAGGATATTTTTCCATCAATAACTATCGATCTGCAATATCCATGGGTCATTGCCTTATTAAAGGAAACCCGATTGGCGAACATCTTTTGGTAAGCAGAGCTATGAGAGGCATTTGCCTATCTAATCCTCCTCTCTTGAAATACTCTATCCTATGGGATGTCAACATCATTCTAAAATTCTTCTAGAGATGGCCCCCAATTCAGACTTGTCTTGGAAACAAGTGTCAGTGAAACTGACTGTCTTACTGTGTTTGGTGTCAAGTAGGAGGGTTTGAGATGTTAAGGCCTTAGACATTTCTGGCAGAGTGTTTTCGCATGATGGCATCACATTTTCTGTAGCTAGAAGGACTAAAACAAATTACTTCTGTAGACAAAGTACTTATCCCAGCCTTCCAGATATTCCAAAACTGTGTATCGTTCATTGTTTTGAAAGAGTATGATGATGGTATCAGTGAATTTTAATTCTAATGGGGGTTAGCTTTTGATTGCTCTCTAGAAAATGTTTCATCCTGTCTTTTTTGCCACTTTGGCTCATTGAGTTATATGGATTCTCCCAGAGGCAGGTACAGATATATTTAAGTTCAGAGCCCATTCAGTGAGAGATGCCATGGAATCAAAATGTTTTAGCCTAGCATCTCACCTTCAAGACATAATGAGAGCAGTGGACTGGTCCACAGATTCTAAATTCAAAACCTTTCTCTGCAAACTGATTTTAGATGTGGGTTCTGTAATCCTACAACAACTTTGAAAATGCATAATCCGAAGCCTCCAGTCCTGACACAAAATAAAACAAATTCTACTTAATGCTTCAAGAATTTTCAATTCCATTAAGGACATTGAGGCAAGACTATGCCACCCAATCATATCACATCATACAAATCCTATATGATTATATTATGTATAATTATGTTGTTGATGTTTCCCTCCAGTTTACTTTGCAATGTTTTTTAAAATGACCCTTGTCCTAGAAGTCCTGGGTGTTATAATGTCTTTTTTTTTCTTTCTTCCTTCAGATTTTTATCAGAAGAATCGGTAAACCAGGTATAAGTCCCCTCACATCTTCAGGTTCTGGACCGGGTTGGTCCTGCAATCATTTCAAGTTTGAGTTTGTTCCCCTGATTTTGCATTGGTTTCTACAGAAGGCGATAGCTGATTGTTTCAACATAGACTGTGAAGGTGCTCAACAGATAGGCAAAGAAAGAGAACGTATTATGGTGTTGAGAACTTTATATACATGGTTATGTGCTGTGATTGGTTCAAAGGATATGATGTCATAGTAAATGTTATGGGAGATATAGGTGGTCATTCTGACCCTGGCGGTCTTTGACCGCCAGGGCGGAGGACCGCGGGAGCACCGCCGACAGGCCGGCGGTGCTCCAATGGGGATTCCGACCGCGGCGGTAAAGCCACGGTCGGACCGGCACCACTGGCGGGGTCCCGCCAGTGTACCGCCGCCCCATTGAATCCTCCGCGGCGGCGCAGCTTGCTGCACCGCCGCGGGGATTCCGACCCCCCCTACCGCCATCCAGATCCCGGCGGTCGGACCGCTGAGATCCGGATGGCGGTAGGGGGGGTCGCGGGGCCCCTGGGGGCCCCTGCAGTGCCCATGCCACTGGCATGGGCATTGCAGGGGCCCCCGTAAGAGGGCCCCTACATGTATTTCACTGTCTGCTGTGCAGACAGTGAAATACGCGACGGGTGCAACTGCACCCGTCGCACAGCTTCCACTCCGCCGGCTCGATTCCGAGCCGGCTTCATCGTGGAAGCCTCTTTCCCGCTGGGCTGGCTGGCGGTCTGAAGGCGACCGCCCGCCAGCCCAGCGGGAAAGTCAGAATTACCGCCGCGGTCTTTCGACCGCGGAACGGTAACCTGACGGCGGGACTTTGGCGGGCAGAGGGCCTCAGTTTCATAAAAGTTTAATTTTCATTGGCTGCTGTGGTTTAATGTGTACTATACATCAGAGAAGGAGAAGCATAATCTGTGTCCTCAATAGAACTGAAAATTCTTGATGCGTTAGCTAGAACTTTTTTTTGTCTTGTATCCAAAATTCTCCAATGTGTACGACTCCTTTCTGACTATAGCAAGAGCCAATGGTTTGCAGAAAATTTTGTATAGAACTACATACTCCTGTAAAGAGAAAGAATTGAATTAAATAACACAGAATCTATGATCATGTAGCTGTTGTGAATGGAAATTAAATGACCAAAGAAAAAAGTTTCTCAAAATTGTAAAAAAAAAATGAAAGAGTGAAAGATACCCCTTATTGGCAATTCACAGACGTATACAAGGGGATCTCTAATCCCATTTAAAAGTGCTGGCATCTTGCCTCCTGCACAGAGAAACACTGAGCAGCTTTCAAACAGTTGCTCCATATTTCACATGAATGTGCTGCCCTGGGGGAAGGGCCAGTTCGCTGTGCATTTTTCCTGATAGGGTGTACTTTCCATGTTTGCACCCAGTACACCTGGTTTAGAATGTGCAATGGCGGAAGCATGGAAAGTGAGCCCTATCTGTAATACGGGCCCTGGTGTTCAATCACCATACTCCTGGTCATTGACAATGGATGGTTAACTGGTTGGGTGACTCATCCAAGACACCCCTGGGGATTATGGCAGAGGATGTCATCATGTGACACTCCATAGAGGGTATAAGCAAGTAATCTATTTGAGAGTGAGTGGAATGTACAGGGAAATAGTATCTAAATTGCTTAGTCTCATCATGGTGAATGCGCCAGGTGTCAACAAGTCCCACTGAGGTGATATACTAAGAGAAATGAGCAGCATGATGAGTTACAGAGGGGCCAAGTGTATCTAGCAGATGTCATCT
Source organism: Pleurodeles waltl (assembly GCF_031143425.1). Lineage (NCBI taxonomy): Eukaryota > Metazoa > Chordata > Amphibia > Caudata > Salamandridae > Pleurodeles > Pleurodeles waltl. Next base: position 919,662,952 of record NC_090436.1, read on the forward strand.
ACTTCCACAATTTTCATACCTGATGGGGAATCCGCCACAAGAAGAATCAATGCAAACAATGCAGCCTTGTTTAAAGAGGGCGTAGCACAAACACTTATTAATGACCCTGGATATCCCTCGAGTTAACCAGTATTTATGACATATCGGCCCAACTGATTGTGTGCTATCTGAACCCACAGTTTGTGCCCAGAAAATGACCCTCTTGGAGGGGTAGGATGTCAGTGGTGTGATGTTTCATGTATAACATGATTGCCCCCATTTACATTTTATTGTAAAATCTGTTCACAATCCAGGACATTGTAGAATATCCTCCTTTTCCCACATCCACATATCCATCCATCATTAAAAATCCATGTGCACTTGAGAACCCATAGAAGCATCCACCTCGAATTTAAAAAAGAAGCGCACTTCAGCAAAACAATCCCAAATTCCCTACATCTCAACACTGCCACCCTGTACTTCTATCCCAGAAGCGTCTGTATCCCTGAATCTAATAAATCATATCCCAAGTGAAGTCAACCATAACAAGGAAAACAAAGTAAACAAGCCAAGAGAAAATGCAGAGTACTAGGATAGAGATAAGGGACTCCAAAAAAAGGGAGAGCAACAGTGGAAAAAAGGTAAGAGATAGCAATCCCCTAGGAAAAAAGAAGGGGGAAGCGTTAGGAGAAAAATGCAGCTTCAAGAGAAAACCAGTAATGAAGGAAAGGAGGGCTGGCCCGAATGGGGGCCTATGAATAATGCAGGGGGTTTTCAGAGGCACTAGGCAGTCCCACTATGGGATTAGTAGGCAAATCACAGTAAACAACATACAATTATTAGCATAAAGTTGAGAAAGCAGATCCACATTGCTGTTACAGGTACTTCAGTAGATGGGATCCTGCACTCTGAATGGATAAACTGGTGCTTCCTTGTTGCACCCACAGGGTAGCGCTTGCTCCATGCTCAACTGGGTCCAAATGCTGGAGAAGAGGAGGGGTTGCAGTGATAATAAGGCAGTGATAATAGCACAGTACCTGCAGTACTGCAACTGAGGAAATACCTCATGTGTAAGATTACCTAGGCCTCTGCATGAACGGCAAATTCTTTTCAGAATTGTCTGGCTCACCCGGCACCATTCAGTTTCTCCAGTAATCTTGCCCACGTGGTATTTCCTCAGTCGCATTGCAGCCATGGAGTCACTGATCTCTTAGGGTCCTTTGTTTCTCTCTTGACTGGGCCGTTTATTATTCTGTAATCATTGACTCGCCTCTTGCAGCTGCTATTCAAGGGTTATTGTTCCCCAATAGATTAATTCCCAAAATTGGACAACAAGTATTCTCAGGCCTATTCACTATTTTGTACTGATGAAGATCACATAATTGCTTTCAGGACTGAAATGTTTTCCACGTTGACACCTTGACCCTTGGTTATTTGATGATCATGCATCAAGGTCAACATTGTGTCTATGCCAAATGGTGACTTGGACAATGATTTAAAGACTGTCACACTTATGCCGGAGTATTTACGAATTGAACTTGGCTGTTCCCTCACTCTACCTTTTTGTGTTTTATTAACAATTAAAGACTATAGTTGATTGGACTCTGTAAATGGGCATAATGGTATTCCTATATCATTGTTTTGTTTCTTGCTTACGAGGGGCCATTGCTCCTTGTAACTTTCTAAAAGTAGCATTTTTATAAATGTGACCTAAAATTAATTAAAGAGGAATTTAAATTATAATTCCTTAGAAACCAAACATGTCATTTCTACCTGCTCCTAAACAAATGTTATTACTTATTAAATGTAATAAGATCGCCCAATGTTATCATGTGGGAGAGGTAGGCCTTTCAAGATTGAAACAAGAATTTCAGGGTTTTTTCACTACCAGGACATATAAAACTTTAAAATACCTGTTCAACTTTTCAAATGCAACACACATAGCCTTATGTGTTATTTAGGGCCTATCCTAGGGGTGACTGTATGCATTAAAAAAACAGGTTTAGGCCTGGTAAAAAGTTTATTTCACCAGGTCAATATGGCCATTTAAAACTGCAGACACAGGCTGCAATGGCAGGCATGGGTGGGTTTTAAAAGCTACTGAAGTGAATGGCACAATCAGTGCTGCATGCCCACTAGCAGCATTTAATTTACCGGCCCTGGATACCTGTGGTACCACCTTACTAGGTACTTGCAAGATAATTAAACAGTTGGGTGTAAACCAGTTTCACCATGTTTAAAGGAAAGAGCACAAGCACCTTAGCAATGGTTATCAGTAGTAATGTGTGCAGAGTCCTAAGGTCAACCAGAACAAATTCATCCAAACAGGAGGAGTGAAGGCAAAAAGTTTGGGCAAAAACCCAGCTAAGGTGTAAATCTCACCTTCCTTTGGAATTTAAAATGCATCTGTTCATGAGCTTTTAGACACATTAACAAACGCATTGCATCGCTTCACCCTACAGGATTTTCTGTTTTTTTTACTGCCATCATGTCATTCTTAATCTATCCAATTGTTCTCCACATGTAGATCTGGTCAATCTAAAAGTGCTCTCATTCCAACAGGTTAAGTCCGTTCGATTGAAATGTTGTAAATAAATATAATGGAGCTAGTTCCATTGAAACAAAAGGAAAGGGGTGGTCCACAGGCTGCGAGGTTCCCACTGTATCATGTTATTACAGGTCACGGTATATGAAAACCTTCATGTGACTGCAATCTTTGTTCCAGGAACATCAGGTTCATGATATATTGCACATCCTAAAAAAACATTTCAGCCTATTTATCTATCGAGCTTCTGTCCGCCATAATAACGACTACATTAATATATCATGTTCTACCACTTAAAATGTCTCTAGCACTGATGACTAGTAATTCTTGCCCAACTTAACAGCACCCGTCTCAGTGACCACAGAATGATGAAAGGCTGAGTGGTCACACCAGAACTCACATGTTTCTAAACTGGTGTGGAGTCTTTTTGTGATGTCTTTCACTGAGGTTTTGTAAATTAAGTGTTGAACAAATATTTTACACATTACCTCTTAAGTTAAGCCTGACTGTTCTGTGCCAAGCTACCAGAGGATGAGCAAAGGTTAATTTAGGGTATGTATCTGACTTACCCCGACTATGATTCTGGTCCCTACTTGGACAGGGTGCATACCTCTGTCAACTAGGGGCCTAATTTCTATCAAGGGCCATTTGCCTAATAGAGGAGGATATTGCCACACTTCGGGCCAGATTCACAATGTGTTGGCGCAGGGCAGCAGTGCAAGCCTTCTTGCTCCACTGTGCTGCCTTAGGTCAAAACAAAAGGGAAGGAATGCACGTATCTATGAGATACGGCACATTCCAGTCCTTTTCCCCTGCATTGGCGCACAAATTACTGCTGTGTGCCAATGCAGGCACCCTTGCACCATAGTGCAAGGGTGCCTGCGTTGCGGGGATGATTGTTTTTGTGCAGGAAGAGGCACCTTCCTGCACAAAAACAATCCCAAGAGGAGTTTTCCTCTTTCTATGTGTGCTACAAAATGCAGCACACATAGAAAGAGAAAAAAACGGGGAAGCAGCCTGCGCCGCCAATGCATCAAAAAAAGTGACACATTGGTGGCGTGGGCCGTTTGCGAATCTGGCCCTAAGTTTTATCTTGTGTAAGATTTAGGCTTCACAAACTTAAGGCAACATACCTTTAGGATCCATAATTGTAACATTTTCAGCATAAATCATGCATAAGTGTTGAAGATTGCCAATGTTAAACTGAAGCTAACATGCTGTTGCTCAGCTATAATGATAAGGACACAGCACAGCATGGGTGTTTCGAAGAAGCAGAGTGTGTGATTGCAGGCCTTTCAGCCATGTTGAAGAAATGAGGAACACTCAATTGCAAAGAGAAGAAGAGGGCGAATTTGTCCTTGTGAGCACGAACAAATGTCAGTGCAGTGAAATATGAAATGGTGGGACAGGAGCATAAAACATTGATGCCTGCTGATAGAAAACATGATTGTCCTTCATCCACCGGAAAAACAGGTTAGGAACACATCACTGATTAAAAGGCTTCTGCTGCAGGACTGGCAAGTTTCTTGCCATTGTTGATTAGAAGATGTGTTCATGAATTAGGTTCTTCCCTGCGGCCATCACTGTACTTGCACATTTCCCGCTTTTGCAGATTTCATCTACTTTTCACATGCAAATCTGTATCTTTTTTTCCTAAAAGTTAATATTACTTCGTGCGTCTATCCCACAATGGCTGTGCCTATCACGTCCCTTTCTGTACACTATGCCCTAGTCCAACACGATTTCACTGATGTTTAAGGCTTTTTGTAGAGTAGCAAGATGCCCTTCATTTTATTTAGTTATGAACCAGTGCTTTAAATGGGCCGGTACTGTCCGGTACTGAGTACCTCCACTTTTTTATTTTGAGAGGGAGAGTACCGGCACATCTCTAGAAAAACATAATACTTTTAATTGTAGAGTACCGGAACTTCTCAGAAACAAGCAGGCACTCTGGCACAGAGTACCTCCACTTCGATTTTCACATTTCAAGCACTGGTTATGACATTAATAAAGCACACAATATGGCAAGAATTGTTTTGACGCGCTAATAGCGGCCACGTATGGAGATGTTGGCCAAGCTTCTGTTGTTTCCAAGTATTGTAAATAACAGGTGGTATTACACTCAGGCCCATATTTATACATTTTTGCGCCGCATTTGTTTCAATTTTTGACGCAAAAGTGGCGCAGACACAAAATACAATTGTATTTTGTAAGTTTGTGCCGCTTTGGCATCAAAAAAGGACGCAAATGTGGCGCAAAAAAAAGTATAAATATGGGCCTCAGTGCTTTGAATGGGCCAGTACTGTCCAGTACTGAGTATCTGCACTTCTTTGATTTGAAAGAGAGATTACCTGCATTCCTCAGCAATGCTGCAATACATTTAATGAGAGAGTACCAGGTACTCTAAAGACCAAGGGGCATATTTATACTCCGTTTGCGGCGAATTTGCGTCGTTTTTTTCTACGCAAATTCGGCGCAAAACTAACGCCATATTTATACTTTGGCGTTAGACGCGTCTAGCGCCAAAGTAGGAGGAAAGAGCGTCATTTTTTTGCGTGAACACCTTCCTAGCGTTAATGAGATGCAAGGTAGGCGTTCCCGTCTAAAAAAATGACTGCGACGCAAATGCGTCGTATTTATACTCCCGGGCAAAAATCACGCCCGGGAGTGGGCGGGCCAAAAAACCCCGCATTTGCACCGGATTTTAGCGCCTGGGTCAGGGCAGGCGTTAAGGGACCTGTGGGCTCAAAATGAGCCCACAGCTGCCCTCCCATGCCCCCAGGGACCCCCCCTGCCACCCTTGCCCACCCCAGGAGGACACCCAAGGATGGAGGGACCCATCCCAGGGACATTCAGGTAAGTTCAGGTAAGTATAATTTTTTATTTTTGTATAATTGTTTTTGGCATAGGGGGGCCTGATTTGTGCCCCCCTACATGCCTCAATGCCCAATGACCATGCCCAGGGGACAGAAGTCCCCTGGGCATGGCCATTGGGCAAGGGGGCATGACTCCTGTCTTTACTAAGACAGGAGTCATGTAAATGGCGTCTGGGCGTCGTTAAAAATGGCGCAAATCGGGTTGAGGCGATTTTTTTGCGTCAACCTGACTTGCACCATTTTAAGACGCCCTAACGCCATTTTCCCCAACGCCGGCGCTGCCTGGTGTACGTGTTTTTTTTCCACGCACACCAGGCAGCGCCGGTCTGCTAGCGCCGGCTAACGCCATTCAATAAATACGGCACCCGCATGGCGCTTCAGAATGGCGTTAGCCGGCGCAAAACTTTTTGACGCTAAACTGCGTTAGCGCAGTTTAGCGTCAAAAAGTATAAATACGGGCCCAAGTACCTGTCCTTCTGTAATTCCATTTAAAGCACTGATTACACTACTTGCCCAATTTAAACTCTTACGTTAACTATCCTGGGAAGGGAGGTAAGCTGTCTCAGACTCAACAGTATTCAAACTCGGAAGCTGACATAACTACGTCTGTCAGAGCTCTAGGTCAGCTAGACGCAGACGGCTCGACACACCCACCTTTGTTTATTCGGCATTTCTGCAAGTTACATAAATGAAACATTTGCAATAATTAGGAAAATTGAGTCAACTTTATTGCTGTCACTTACATTCATGGCCACTGGAATTTGTGGCAGGGATGACTAGGGTATGTGAGAATATACAAATTAAGCAGCATATTGGGGCACATTTTAAAGCAGTATTACTTGGCTATTTTGTCCTTTTACAAGTTAACACCATATGTGCAAGGGTTTCACCTCACTAATATCACTTTAAAAAAACAAATACAGCAATCAGCAACTGAAAAGTGACCTGCTGCTATGTGACAAGAGCTCTGCCACCACACGGCAGAACATATGAGGGCATCTTTAGTAGCTTTTGACCTGTTTAATCTGGAAGCAGTCTCTTTAAAATCTGCAAATTATGCAGAAGAAGATAGATCATGTTGCAAGTGCAGACCAGCCATAATTATGTGAATACGCCATGGCCGCAGAACCTCATAATTCCTATGTCTATGGTTAAATTTATTTCAGAAAATTTCAGTGTTTTATCATGTTTTTTTATAGGCCTGCGTGGTCCTCTAGCTGTGGCCCAGCTTTGGGCCATCCTTGTTTAAAACTTCTCCCAATGATCAGCAGAGGTGAGCAAGCCACTAAAAGCATGAGCCAGGATTGAACCATATGCTGGTCCTTGCTCAGATTATGGTCTCTGATAGTCTTGAATCCAAAATGATAAACCCTCATGATGTTACTGCCTGCAACACATGATCAAACCTCATGCACCAAGAATTAAAGTCTAAGAGCCTGATTTAGAACTTGGTGAATGGGTTACTCCATCACAAAGGCGAAAGATATCCCACCTGCCGAAATCTAAATCCCAATTATGCCCTATGGAATAGATTCCGGTGGATTGGATATTCATCACCATTGTGGCAGAGTAACTCGTCTGCCGAGATCTAAATCAGGCCCTAAATAGTAGACGTTGATGTGAGTTGGCGAGAGAAAGCAACACCTGTCTAGTGGAAGAATTACATAATGTTAAACCAGAACACCTGGGATCAATCCAAGCTTTCCAGCTTGATTAAGTTGTGTGATTCCTCTGTTATTATTCTATGTCACCTTGCTATAATCACGTGCGAGAACACCTTGCAATACATGAGATCAATGTGTGCCCTATACAAAAACCTTGTGTTTGATTTAATAAACTATAATGTTGGTCCATGTAGAACAGCACCCTAAGCCGCATATAAGGTCACATATAAAGTGCACATGCTTTCTGACTTGCCTCTTAGTTCACTAATGACATTGTCATCAGAACAGGTGGAAGGTAGGAATGTCTCCAAGTTCATATTTAAAAACTGCTACTTCTAATAAAAACTGCTCAATGCAGGTATATAACCCGATATATTGTAGTGAAATGCTTTAGCATGTTAATGAAATAGGCTCTTTAATTTTGAAGGGATTTTATCACATTTGTACATACTTACCAAATGTTTTGAAGGCTCGGATTGTGCACGGCCCCTTAGAGCCAAGCCAACCCCTTTGGCTCGAGTTTGCTCACCCTGTTAATTGGTGAGGCTCCCCCACCTCCACTGGTCAGTGATGTCAGCTTCTCCCTGGGACACCACAAGTCTGGTTTGTGTTGTACTCCGGAAATTAGACATTGTGGTTGAGGCGACTTACCAACTGGAGTGACAAGGAATCTGTGGTGGCATAGTATCTCTATGACATTAACATTCAAACACAGACGACTTCCTGGTGATGAAAAGAAGGAAACATACCACAAAGTAAATGCTAATGCATAGTTTTCATTATTTGGCAAAATACAGCTGGGAAATACCAAGAGATATGTCCATGCAGCTTCCTAAAAAATAATATTTGAGGGACCTTCTTTTGGTTTAATTTGGCAAACACCATCCATACACCTGGTTGTTGAGATGCATGGAGTTCCTGGTGGAGACAGTGGTTTTGATTTACTAATAGCGTCCGAGGTTATTTGTGCATCCGCGATTTTCATCGACAATCAGTGCTTTAAATGGGCAGGTACTGTCCGGTACTGAGTACCTGCACTTCTTTATTTTGAAAGGTAAAGTACATGCACTTCTCAGCACTGCAACAATACATTTAATGGGAGAGTACCTGCACTTCTCAGTAGCAAACAGGTACTCTATATTGCGAGTACCTGCACTTCTATAATTCCATTTAAAACACTGTCGACAATGTTCCCATTCTTGGCATCTAAAATTTACAGAATAGAGTCCTCGTCAGAAAGATGGCACAAGGCGGCACAGTCACCTATTTAGTATGCAGTAGTCGGCAGTGCCCAGCTGCAGCACTTCCATGGCTAGCCGCAGACGGACTGGCGAGGACTGAACACCGCCCGGGGCCATCATACCTCTGTAACCCCAGAGCAGGTGTCATGAGCGTACCGTCATGGGGCCTTAATGAATGTGCCTGCCCTAATGATGATAATGCTAATATGACTGGAAGAAAAAAAAGGGAAAACAACAGCTGTGCACTTTCTTGTACAAGCTTGTGCTTTCAGTTTGGGGTCTGTGTCAGAGCACACATGGTGAGTAATTAGACCCGTGTCCTTTGTTCACTGTAGGTACACAACTTCAGTATACCGAAGAGGAGTGCTGACAATGCGGCCCAGTAGTGAGCACAACCAAATTGTGTTTTCCTTGCCAATGAGAACAGACTGTTCCCAGTCCCAGCGGCATGCTCTAGGCAAGCAGCTGTGCAGGCATGCGCATTAAGTAATGTTTGCACAGAACACCCAACCACTATAGTTCCTTGAATAAACTGTGCTTGCTTGCATTCATCATAGTTTTATCAGGTGCAAAGGCTCAGTACTTCTACAACAGAGCTTTCTCGTTTACAATCCAATCTGCTCAGTGGTTTTATTTAGCTATTTATGTAATAATTCTTAAAAGAGCGCTGAAAAGCAGATTTTAACTTTTTAATAAAGTTGCCATCCAAATGTTTCAGCATGGCCAGTGGTTTGTTTTGTGAGGAGACATTGGCTGAAATGAGGGTCAGTTGAAACGAGGAAGAACTCTGAGGGATTTGCTATGAGACACTCTAAAATACAGGTTGAATTTCAATGTTTTACAAAATACGTTTTCGTGATACTGTTGCTAAACGGTCGCCATTTTAGCACTGTTTGCGGTCGTGTACCCTGCGTTGAACCCCAACAGTATTTTTAATTGTTTGGTTCTTAATTTCGCTTGCTACAAGAAATTTTGCCTCTGTGCCTTTTCTCCGAATAAGTTGTGACTTGTTGTGTAACGTGGTAGTGTGTTATCGGCACACTCACAGACCTCTGTGCGGTAGTAAGAGCTATATAAATAAATACCTGCAACTGGCGGTGCGTCACTACCCATTACACAATGCTGTGCCAATGTACTGATTTACTGCGTCCTGCAATTGTGAAGTATAGTGAATTATCTGTGAGTACGGCCTCTTCTTGGTAAGTTATGCAATTGTTCCCAATATTTGCATAGTGCACATTTCGAAAAATCATCTGCACTGGCGGCCATCATGGAGCAGCACCTGCAGCACGTGCTGCTCCATTTTAAGGCAGGGCCACAGGCAGGCGCTTAGCCCAAATTACACAGACCCCTAGGCTATGGATGGGTTCGGAATGAGGGATGCTAGCACAGTATTTTTCCTTTTTTTTAAGTGTTTCTGCAGCTCGTATGGCTCTGGGAAACATTCTCTTTGCTTTTCCTAAGGAACATTAATGTTAGCTTGTTAGCAGTGAGATGCCCCTATTTGCATTTGAAAGCTTATCTCCGACCTGTCACCCTTTGGGCTATTTAAACTTCAAGAAAAAAGGCAGGAGAAAGTCAGTAATAACATTTTGTTCTGCATTTCACATGTACTCTGTGACATAGCCATTTCTCACTTTTCAGCCAAAAGCATATTAGTTTATGGGTTTGAAATTTTGCTGTAACACTTTTTTTATGGGTTCAATGTCCCATAATGCAATGTGACGTTGGCTAAAATAACATAATTCCCTGGCTGAAAATGTTATACATTAGATGGAGCAGTTGTCAGGTAGGTTTTAAAATGTTACAAAATCAACTAATCCATGTAAAAAATGTGTTTTACACATAAACCTATAACTAAACTATTCTCCCATATCCTGTGAGGGTTCACTCTTTCATTCACATAATGCATTCAAAATAATCATTGGCCATGACAACTGTTTTGTCTTTTGTGTAGTGGAAAGTTGTATGGAGAGCTTCACAATAGAAGTAAAGGTCAGGTGGCAGTAGCAGAAGGAACATCACACAATTCTCTCACACATACATGATGGGTACAACACAGGTAGCTTAAAGACTAAATAGTGGGAGATTTTAAAGGACTGTTAGCTACTCTCTGTAAACATACAAGCACTACATACTTGGAAGGAAGAGTCAAACCTCTAATATAATTACCATACATTCATGGACTCATATAAGATGATGAAGCATCACTATCTAGTGTGATATGGTCCATCAGTAGATGCCATATATAATATTACAAATGTTCTATAGTTTAACTAGATGTACAGTCTCCTAGTTATGGGTTCCATAATTTTGGTAAGATTATGTTCCGTATGTCGACATTTATGTTCCCCCTTTGTTAAACTCTCACACCTATATTAAAATTGCATGTGTGAGCCAAAATGTGGTTACTGATGTCTCCCTGTCACAAGATTAAAAACAGAGGGTAGAGCAGTGGTCCTTGCTTTTTTTTTTCATCAACATGTTTTGGTGACTGAATATTGCCTGTATGGGGACAGAAACTTCCTTATGAGTACTGGTATCTCACAGACAACAGCAGTGCACATTTGGCTTCCTCATAGAATTCGTTCAGGATGGCAATAGCAAGGCAATCTTCCCAGTTTCACAGAAGGCAACCTTCCATTTCGAGAACAGACTGAGAAGGGAGACTAGAACAAATTTTCATCAGTCACAAAACATGTACAGTTCAGGCACAAGCGACATGCAGGTTAGAGAGAGACCTCTGGACCAGGTGCTCAACTCACCGAGGGTAATGTATAGGTGGCTGAGTAGTGAAAATGTGAAACCTGGCACCATTTTCACTTAGGTGATATTTCACATCAGCATCCTGAAAGTCCTACATTTTCCACATATTTAAAAGTAGCTATTACCGAATAGGTAACAGTTATTTGGAGAAACCCAGCCACAAGCTAAGTAGCCATGTTGTTTTCAGGTACACACGTAGCAACTTTGAAAAGGTTTTGAATGCAAGTATGCAGCAGGTAGTGTGCAGCCTAGGTGCTGTACCCGTTCGAAATGTTGTCAGCTGCTAGTGATCATCTGTGCAGAGATTTCCATCATCCAGCAGATAAAACAATCAATAATAAATGTGAGCTCCTTGAAGAGAGCAGACGGTTCATTCAGTTGCAGTGCAGTGGGTATAGAATGGAAAACCAGCAAAGTTGAATTTGGATGAGAAGGTGAATCTGTGTTTTTCGAGCAATGGCAGCGAAATGTGCTTAATAATCTTTTTGAGAATTTAGACCCAGATTTAAGAGGGCCTAGCGCCATCTAACGATACATTAGTGTAATTTATTTACGCTACTGTGGTGCTGGATGGCCAAAAACGCTGCGCCAGGTTTTCAAATTGGAGCAATGCATGCACCAGGCATAATGTATGCAAGGAGGTGTTCCCTATTAGGGGGCCCAAAAAATGGTGCAAAGAACTCTAAGAGATGTCTTTGCATCATTTGTTCTGGAATTATTAAAGCCTGCTCAGAGCAGGTGTTAAAAGGGGCACACCGCTGGTTACAATGGGTCTCTATGTACTGTTCAGGACTAGCGCCAACATTTTGGTGCTAACTCTGAACAGCACATCAATAGCATCAAATATTTTGATGCTATTGCCCCCTACCCTGCACCATGGTGCACTGTATCTTAAATACGGCGCACACATGGTGGCAGTAGGGGGCACTAAGGGGCTCAAGGAAAATGAGGCTGCACGGGGTGCAGCACCACTTTTCCTAAATATGTGCTTAATAGTAATATTCATTTTAATCTTGCTTTCAAAATATGAAAGGCTCCGATGTTGAACTTTTGTTTTGCAGGTATGAGAGAAGACCAAGACAGAGGCGGTCATTCCAACCCTGGCGGTCAATGACGGTGCTCCCAAGGGCATTCTGACCGCAGCGGTAAAGCCGCGGTCGGACCGGCAACACTGGCGGTCTCCCGCCAGTGTACCGCCGCCCTTTGAAATACTCCAAGGCGGCGGGAGTTTTTCCCTGGGCTGGCGGGCGGTCTTTTGGCGACCGCCCGCCAGCCCAGAGAAAAACTTAGAATAACCGCGGAGCGGTATTTCGACCGCGGAGCGGTATTTCGGAGGGGGGAAGTCTGGCGGGCGGCCTCCGCCGCCCGCCAGACTTGGAATGACCCCCAGAGAGTTTTAAATGTAAGGATGCACATTTTGGAGGATACCCAAACCTCCAAAGAAAGTAAGTATTTGAAATGCAACGGGTCTCGCATTTGCTTGAGTTAGAGCTAGTAGCATTGTAAACTCCTAATCATACTTTTCTTGCCAAATAAAAAGAAAAAAAAATCAGCGCAATCGTGCTATGTAAAACGCTGCACGATCGTGCTGAAATTGAAAATAGAAAAACCGAGCGCGATCGCGCTATGTAAACCCCAGCGCAATCGCGCTGCGTGGAAAATAAAAAGATAAAGTAGTCCGGAAACCATGCTGAAAACATCGAGCCTGGTATGTTTTCAGTAATTGGCCGGTGTGCTCGAGTAGGGCTAAATACCGAAAAGGCATGACGTATGTATGCCTTTCACAAATAAAAGCAAGTGGATTTTAAAAAGGCAAACCCACGAACCACTGAAAGTGACTGACGTGAAATGGGCGTGGTTAGAAGCCCAAAGGGAGATTACAACAGGGGACGGAGCACTTTGCGCTCACCCCTGAAAAATGAAGGCCCAAATGTATCCTTATTTGACTCAGCACAATGCAGTAAGTCAACTTGCTGAACCGCTTCAAATGGAGAGGGGCAAATGCATTATATCTAACGAGATATGATGCTTTCTTGTTTGTTTCTAGTGCTGGCACACTGTGTGCTGCCTAGCACCAATGCAGGCATCCTTGCACCATGATGCAAGGATGTCTGCATTGCAGAAGGGATTATTTTTTGTTCAGGAAGGAACACCTTCCTCCACAAAAACAATCCTTAGAGAGAGAAGTTTTCCTCTTTCTTAGTATGCTGCAACTGACATAAAAAGAAGAAACAATAACAAGAAATAAAGACATTTCTCTTCATTGCACCTCTATCAGGAAGGCGTATGACTTTGACGCATTCCCAGGTTTACCAGTCTTGGCATATCAGGGAATGAGCAAAAACACGTAGATGGATGTGTAGAAACACTCATGATTCCTCCATTTAACACCTTCCTGGATCACAGTAACCCTATGCAGAGACTTGCACTGCTTTGCGTTACTCCAGATTTACCAAGCAACGTAGGGTCATTCAAGGTGTCCTTGTGTGGCTTGGTAAATCTGACTTAAGGATTGCATTGCTTTTGCTTCATCCTGCGGGATAAAAGGGCAATGCAATCCCTTGATAACTCTGGCCCCAAGACTTGAACCACAAGGTGAAATGGAGTTAGGTTTTTTGCGCTAGTTCAGTTGCAGGCTGTTGAGTACATTGCATTGTTTTTTGGTGCATGTGAGGATTATCAGCAACTCCCAAAAACGTTATAGTTGTTTTCATATTAAAAATAAAATGTTAGGGTTGACTCAACCAGTACAGTATAATTCCACTTGTACAAACATGAAACTGCTCTCATGTTTAACAAACATTTATCATGAAAGCTGACCTTTTTACTTCATAGTGTTGGAAAGCCTTATCGTAACTTTATGAACTTTGATTCACAGGTGGGTAATACAACGAATAATAACCTTTGGATTTTTTCACAACCATATTTTAACATCAAGATTGTGATGTTTTAAAGTTTATATTGGTTAAAGAGTCCAGATCAGCAGTTGCGTTATGTGTCTGTCTAGGATTTGTCTGCTTGTGTGACCTTTCCTCCTCGGAAATTCATTAGTCAAGGTCGATGAGGCCTTTTATAGCTCGACACTTAGGGTTGTATTAAGTGTTTCCTTTGTAGTCCATATTCCCTTACAGTAAATTGAGGAAGAAATAAAGACTCTAGGAGGTTGTATTATGTTAACCAATACATTGTGAGACAGCAATTATACACGAAATGAAAGTCCAGAGACAGCTTTAAAAAAAAAAAAATGGCATGTATTAAAATATGTAGCATAAAGGTAAGTAAGCTTACAAAAGGCACAAAAAAGAAAATCTGATGGTAATGACAACTACTTGGTGATACAATCCCATCAGAATTAAGAGCCTTTCTACTGAGTCTTTGTGGAAAGTTATCACATGGCAAGAGATTTCAGTGCATTGGCATCCTTCAGACACTCAGGATTTTCCAGGTTTACTGTACAGTTTGATCCCCAAGCTTTTATCAATTGAGTTTAGAATTCTGATATGGGATTACAATGCATTTAATTGGTCAGTTATTCTTTTGTAATTTTTCTAGTTTTTCTGCATTCATGGGTTCCAGAACAGTCGTTCAGTGGGATTAAGCAATATTGGGAACCTTTTTCTAAAACTTCACAACCAACCACTAAAGTGTAAACTAGATTCCAACACACTGGAAAGAGGTTGTTGACCAGGCCCATGCTGCAGAGTCACTCCAGATTTTTCCCTTCCTTTGCTGACCTGTTTTTTGTTGGCTTTTAGGACTTTGTGTACTTTAATCCTGCTGATCATTTGTGAAGTGTTTGTGTTCTCCCCTGAAAACATGGTATAAACAGTATACACTGATTTTATGCCTTCATTTTACTTATAACTCCCTAGGGAACTGGTACTACATGTACCTAAGACCTGTAAATTGAATGCTACTAGTGGACAGCAGGATTCATTGTGCCACCCACTAAAGTAGTACTGAAAAACATGTCTTAGGACTGCCACTGCAGCCTGTAGTGCAGTTTTAAACTGACTGTCATTTCGATCTGCAAAAGAAAGCTTTTTCCAAGCCTAAACCTTCCTTTTTTAAACTTATACATCACCCCAAAAGTAGGGTCGAACAGCTTACAGGGCAGGTTGCATGGTATTTAAAAAATAGTACACGTGTACTAAAGTTTTACATGTCCTCATAGTGAAAAACTCCTACAGTCAGCTATGTCTCCCATAAACTAACATTAGGTTACCCTATTACACCTAAGAAGTAATAACTTAATTTAGACCAATTAGTCTGCTCAATGCGGACTACAAGCTCCTAACCAAAAATTGTACAACACAAGTTTCTCCAGCAGGACAAGCATTGATTCATCAGGACCAGAGTGACTTTGTCCCTAACCGACTGATGACCTCAAATACCAATTGTTTGATCCACGCCGTTAATTTTGTTTTATGCAACCAAACACCGGCAGTGGCTGTCATGGTAGAAGCAGAGAAGGCATTCAACATGGACAATTGGGATATATTATTTTCTTCCCTACTGCAATTTGGCTTCCCCTCATAACTTGTGGCCATGCTTAAGAATTTGTATCACAGGGCAAAGCCCAATGTTATAGCGAATTCTAGTATGGTAGGGGAGATGTGCATCAACAGAGGCACCTGTCAGGGGTGTCCTCTATCTCCCATACTATTTTATTTTTTCATCAAACCTCTGGTAATTAAATTATGCAATTCACCCGAGTAGATTACACCAATAGAAGGGATGCCTAAATTAAAATTATTCACTGACGATATGGTGTTATATCTCAAGCCTGATATAGTCAATGTACAGTGGGCATTTGAGTTATTGGAAGAATATACAGACATTGACAAAGTGAACCCTAGCAAGACAGAGGTACTATTGTTTAATTCCCCTGTTGAGGACCTCATGGTTTTTCTGCATCAACAGGCGAGGGCTCAGGGCCCAGTAAGGTATTTTAATGTATACATCATTAGTGACTTTTCACAGCTGTTTTCAACTGAACTATACTGTTATGCGTAGGAAGGTCCAAGATCTAATTGCTATATGGTCTCTTTTACTATTGACATTGATCAGACGGGTGGCATTGGTTAAGATGTTGATTCTGCCACTGCTTTTGTTTCTGTTCTCCAACATTCCTACTAAGGTTAATAATAGATATTTTTAAGAACTCAACTCCATGTTGAGGAGTTTCATACGGCATAATAAGGCCCCCAGAGTCAAGTTCACTGTACTACAGCTACCAAAAGACCAGGGTGGATTAGCTCCCCCGCACATCCTTATATATTATCAGGCCACTATGTTGGATCTAGCAGGTAGGTTTCTGGAGGGAAGGGGTGTGCTGGAGGATTTCTTTATTAGGGAAAAGATAAGGGAATCTGCAATCTATATCTCGGCTTTTATAAAAATCACAAAGTTAACAAAAAACCTGTTATAAGATATTACAGGAATGGTGCAGCAGGTTGTCGGTCATATGTAAGATATATCAGGTATTGGCTGGTTTTCATTACTTACAGATTTCAGATTATAACTTTGTTGGACTTTCACTCTCCAAGGCAGTGGTCTCTTTCTTGGCTTCACAAGGGTACAAAGAGGTGGGTGATTTGGTATTTCGAGGAAGACTATTAACCTGGGGTGAGGTAATACAAAGAGGTGAGAATTATGGGATAATGTTAGATGGAGCTATTTCCAGTTAACTCATTTTCTTTCTATTTCATATGACCTAAGTCAAGAACCACACCAGATTATGTGTTCATTAAGTAAAACCAGGCTCACAGGAGTAGGCAATTGGTATAGATTACTCCTTAATATACCCGAGCAGAGTACTGTCTCCAGGCACCTAGATAGAATTCATGAGAGCACTAATGCAGATTAACTGAGAATGACTGGAAGGTCATTTCTGTAATGGGGACAAATCATTGAGAGCGGCCAATTTTAAAACTATGACCTTCCTCTCATGATGGATGGCTAATTATACTCTGAATGTTCTGCATAAGATGTACCCTGAGGTGTATGATCAATGCTTTTGCTGACGTATAGAAATGGTAACTGGCTGAATGTATTCCTTAAGAGCCCAACAATGAGTCCCTTTTGAGAGAAGTTGTTCTCTGATATAAGCAAGGGAGTGAGGTCCACAATTTGCTATTTGTGGCATTCAAGGAGAGACGACAAAAAATTAAGCAGGACAGTGCTATATTTTAATTGCACTAGCAGTGGCTAGATCTCTAATCCTGCAAAACTGGTTGACTGGTCAGGTTCCCAAACTGCAAGGGTGGGGTGAGAAAATGTCTAGGATACCTAATTTCAAGGATGCCTATGCTAAACAAGTGAGAAGCATTAAAAGATTCACTGCTATTTGGTCTCACCGTCCGCCCTCAGACTGTAGGACAAATTAGGGGTGTGCTGTGATATATCTTAGAGGGCCTCCTGGTTTTGGTTTTGGGATCAGGCCACGGTAAGGAATTGCATTAGGGGATATTGCATCCTCCAGCCTGTATCTTTATGTGTGAATGTTTGCTGCTTTCATATCTTTGGTGTACTCACTAATTTCATCTTAATGAAATGTTATAGGATAATTTATCTGCTATTGGATATAACACACAGGAATTTTGTAATATGTATTTTGTATGAGCTTGAATAAAAAAAAAAGAAAAAAAGAAGTAATAACTTCAGTCTGGGAGCATAGAGAGAAATATTTATTCCACTCATTTGAATTGTAATTTATAATGCTCTTTAATGGTAGAGTCATATTTGAAATCACTATTCTGCAAGGTTTTAGAAAGTTAGCATTTTTCTGCCAAACCAAATGTGCTTTTATGCCAGTGTCCATGGTCATATGACTGTGAATGGCTCTCCTATGGTGTGTTGTGTATCCTTCCAGACATGGGGATAAAAAAAGGCCTTGATTGTGGGGCAGGGTGTTTCTCTCCTGATCATGATGTCCTACAGGGGTTTGTAGTCAGCCCTTCATGAGCTTCAAATGGTTGCCTGAGGGCTGTGCTCACCTCCTCATGACTTCTAAAGCTGCCCGCCCATGCCACTGGTGAATGCAGCTGCCACTTGGGCATGCCCACAAAGAAAAGGGTAAGAACTGTCCAGAACCAGTTTAGAGGTAGACAAAGAGAAGGACCCCCCACACACGGGCTGGAAATGAGTATAAAAGTGGTTCCTTCAGAACCTTCCAACAGGACACTCCTGGGCCTGTGGGAGATTCATAGTAGGGACTACCTTGCTATCTTAAGAAGGAAGACTGGACCTATTTGCCTTGAACCCAGGATCCCCAGAAGTGACTACAATGGTCAGTTGGCTGACCTCCTACTTGAGCTACAGTGGCACAACAAGCTTCCAGGAATCTTTCTTGCAATTGCCAGCACCAGCTGTACCAGTCTGAACTCTACTGCTGTACCTTGCTGGAGTGAACCCTGATTCTCAAGAGGTGCCCCCCAGATCCCAAACACTTGGCTTTGGGGTAAAACTACAACCGTCCACATATCCTGCAAATGCGAAGCTCCCACAACGACCTGTTCTTTGCTCCAACAACTGTTTTTTACAGCCCCCATTACTGAGCTACAGCTGGACTTGGACTCAGAGAAGGTAAACGCTTTATCAGGACAAATCTGGTCTCTGTATCTGACTCACGCTCCATCATAGTCAACCTGAACATATGACTTTGATCGAACCAGTTACCCTGAGTGGCTCTCTGTGCTTTTTGGTGCTATTTTCATCTGAAACCTTAAACATTCATAACTCTAATTCTACTCATAGAAGTTTTGGCATTTTGGTGTCAGCTTATGTAATAAAGTATTCTTTATGTTTCTAAATTGATTTGGGATTTTTCTTGTGTTGCGTTTCTACTTTATTACTGTTCGGGTGATGCATAGATACTTTACACATTGTCTTTAAGTTAAGCAGACTGCTTCATGTTAAGTTACCAGAGGGCTTGATATGATTTGGTTTGATTTAAATTTGTAAAGTGCAACATTTACCCAAGCGCATGAAGGCGCTATAGTTAAAGGCCAACCGCTGGCAACATAGTGTCGCTAACCATACCAAACTAGAGCAAGAAATGTTATAAGGTGTAAAGGCAAGTCTTAAGTGCCTTCCTAAACAGAACGTGTTCAGCTATCCCAGTCAAGGACTGGAGGAGTGCATTCTAGAGTCTGGCTGCTGTGACTGAAAAGGCTCTGTCTCCCTATCTCTTCTTATGGGCTCTAGGCATGGAGCTGGAAATGCGGTGGCCTGATCGGAGAGTTCTGCCTGGAATATAATGATGAAACATATCCTTAATTCTGTCAGGACTATGATAGTAAAGCGCCTTGTGCACAATGCAAATGACCTTGAACATGATGCGTTTTGTGACAGGGTTAAGCACAGGTTTATTTACTGACTTTTGTGGTTCACATTGACGTGAATGTTATGTATTAGGTATTATTTGAGTAGGGCTTTCACCCCTTTCAACTAAAAAACTAGGCCAATATTTATACGCTGTTTGCCCTGGATTTGCGTCATTTTTTTTACGCAAATTCGTCGCAAACTTAACTCCATATTTATACTTTGGCACTAGACCCGTCCAGCGCCAAAGTTATGGAGTTTGAAACGTGAAAACCTACCTTGCGCTAATGACATGCAAGGTAGGCGTTCCCCTGCAAAAAATGACTCTAAGGCATGTGCGCCTTATTCATCCTCTGGCATCAAAATGACGCACAGGAGGGGGCGGGCCTTAAAACAAGGCGCCCGGCCGGATTTTCGCCGTTTTTTAACACCTGGGTCAGGGCAGGCCTTAAGGGACCTGTGGGCTCATTTCCATGGTGGGAGACCATGGAAGCAGTCCACAGGTGCCCTTCCCTGCACCCAGGCACTCTCCCTGCCACCCTCGCCCACCCCTGGAGGACTCGCATGGATAGGGGAACCCATCCATGGTGAGTGCAGGTAAGTATAATTTTTTTATTTTTTAAAGTGGCATAGGGGGGCCTAACTTGGGCCCCCTACATGCCACTGTGCCCAATGGCCATGCCCAGAAGTCCCCTGGGCATGGCCATAGGGCAGGGGGCATGACTCCTGTCTTTGCTAAGACAGGAGTCATTTCCATGGGGGTTGTGCATCAAAAAATGGAGCTAGTCAGGTTAGAGCCAATATTTTTGATTCTAACCTGACTTGCACCATTCTTTGGCGCACAAACCCCAGTCTTCCCTTCGCCTCCGCTGCCTGGTTACCATAATTTATTGTGACGCTAACCAGGCTGCAGCGCCGGCTAACGTCATTCCATAAATAAGGCGCCCCGCTGATGCGTTGGAAAGGCGTTAGCCGGCTGTAAACTTTTTGACGCAAATCTGCCCTAGCGCTGATTTGCGGCAAAAAGTATAAATATGGGCCCTAGTTGGTGCTTCTCGTGACATGACAAAAATCTGTTCAAAGTGGCTGCAAAGTCTCTATGTTTTAGGGGGAATCTGGCATACGGGACATGTGGGCACTGGCAGGGTAAAAGAACCAGCAGTGATGTCATAAACGTAGCACACCGTTTCAGGGTGACAACAAGTACTAGAGAGATGATTGTGACCACACGGATGCAACCTAGTAATTGTCACAACTCTTGGCAATGTGTTTTAATAAATAGATTAACACAGTCACAAATATTTTTAAATCACTCACATAAACATGCCTCCCTATGTAAAAAAAGGAATTGCTGATTCGACTGATTTTCTTGTGCCTTCCTACATTTTGGGTTGTTTTGAATTGCACTACATGTTTGTTTGTGTCTGCACGTTTTTTGGCTTTGTTCGTGTCCATTCAATATTTTCCTTTCTCTCCATTTGTATAATGTAGCTGACTGTATCATACCAGTTCCGCTTGGTTGCTCCCTGACTCTCCTGGATGGAGCATTTGGAGAAAGTACACTGTCTCTTTATATAATTCCCTTTCCAATGCGTTTCTCCTTGACAGTTCCTGAACCCTTTGTGCATGGCAGGTAATAACTAATTTAAACAAAGATAAACAAATGTGGACATGATTAATAAAGCAATGGCCTTTTGATAATGGTTTTGTTCACAGCTTTCTGTTTGCGACCACTCAAAGTTAGTAATAAATTTAAAACTGAAGTTGAGTTAAAATTGTGAAAGCCTTTGCTAGTGAAAAATATAATTTGCATATTGCTTGGTTAAATTTTAGAACGTATTGAAATGTTTGGCCTGTTATCTCAGAGATATTACAAAAATAACATAGGTCCAGCTCCCAACCACACAACAAATAACCTGGGCATTAGACGCCACAGCCAAATTTCCATTGTCAACTAAGTTAACATGGTAGCAGCTACATGTTTCCACAATTTAAAGATGTGCACACAAACATTAAAATTCCTCCCACAGGATAACAACCCAGCCACTCTTCACCTGCAGACTTGACTGCAACAATGCTCTCTACATTTCCACTAAGCTCACCAACAGACTTCAAATAGTTCAGAATATGGCCCCCAGACTCACACTCAACCTCCTTGTCAAGCCCACATCTCCAAACACTTGGGCCCGTATTTATACTTTTTGACGCTAAACTGCGCTAACGCAGTTTAGCGTCAAAAAGTTTTGCGCCGGCTAACGCCATTCTGAAGCGCCATGCGGGCGCCGTATTTATTGAATGGCGTTAGCCGGAGCTAGCAGACCGGCGCTGCCTGGTGTGCGTGGAAAAGAACCACGTACACCAGGCAGCAACGGCGTTGGGGAAAATGGCGTTAGGGCGTCTTAAAATGGTGCAAGTCAGGTTGACGCCAAAAAATCGCCTCCACCCGATTTGCGCCATTTTTAACGACGCCCAGACGCCATTTACATGACTCCTGTCTTAGTAAAGACAGGAGTCATGCCCCCTTGCCCAATGGCCATGCCCAGGGGACTTATGTCCCCTGGGCATGGTCATTGGGCATTGAGGCATGTAGGGGGGAACAAATCAGGCCCCCCTATGCCAAAAAAAAAAATAATAAAAATAAAAAATTATACTTACCTGAACTTACCTGAATGTCCCTGGGATGCGTCCCTCCATCCTTGGGTGTCCTCCTGGGGTGGGCAAGGGTGGCAGGGGGGGTCCCTGGGGGCATGGGAGGGCAGCTGTGGGCTTATTTTGAGCCCACAGGTCCCTTAACGCCTGCCTTGACCCAGGCGCTAAAATCCGGCGCAAATGCGGGGTTTTTTGCCCCACCCACTCCCGTGCGTGATTTTTGCCCGGGAGTATAAATACGACGCATTTGCGTTGCAGTCATTTTTTTAGACGGGAACGCCTACCTTGCATCTCATTAACGCAAGGAAGGCGTTCACGCAAAAAAATGACGCTCTTTCCTCATACTTTGGCGCTAGATGCGTCTAACGCCTAAGTATAAATATGGCGTTAGTTTTGCGCCGAATTTGCATCGAAAAAAACGACGCAAATTCGGCGCAAACGGAGTATAAATATGCCCCTTGATAGCTCTACATTGGCTCCCTACCCAGAAACGTGCCATCTTCAAACTCCTCACCCTTACCTACAAGGCACTGAACAACCTTCCCCATGCATACCTCAACAACAGCATTCTTTTCCACACACCAACCAGACACCTCAGATCGTCTGGAATTCACCTCACCTCACCCACACCCACACATTCAGCAATGCAAAATGGGCAGACGTGCCTTCTCGTTCACCACCCCCAAAACTAGGAGTGAGCCCCTCCCTTCCTCTTCAGAGCAGCAAGCTCACTTCTAGAATATAAAAGTAAACTGAAAACCTGGATTTTCAAATAAACTCCACTCAGGCAGCTTAGTTAGTTCCTTCTAGGATGCCTGGATACGGGCCCGGGTGATGCGTGTGCCTTACAATTTCCATTAAAATAACATGACAAAGTGAATAAACGTTACAGTTGTAAATTATTTTTTAGAATGAAAAATATCAGGGTACATAATCCCATTTTCTAAATGTGGAAAATAAAATTTCGTTTGCCGTTTAGGACATATTCATCTCCAACTATCTGTTGAATGTTGAGCCCTTTGGTTCAAAGTCACCATTGGCTTTTCTAAGAGGACTTCTCTGTGTTCTAGTTGCCTTCAATCCTGTAATCCCAGCACTATTCAAGTGCTTCTGTACCAACCTGCATCCCTTTTCCTCCCGGACTCTTATCTACATCAAGTAATCACTCATCCTACTTTCGTTCCGTTCATTCACTCTACACAACGTTGGAGAAATCTCATTTAGGACTACAATTCTTCTAGTGTTTTCCATGGATATATTGTGCTCTTTACTTACATTTCCAGATAGAACCTTCAATCAATCAATCAAATAAGCTTTATTTGGCGAAAATCATAAAAGGCTAATAAAATCCATACAAGATAAATACATTAGCAAACCTTGTCAATAAAAGTACAAATAACAGTTGGTAAAAAAGGATAACAATATAAGCCCAGATTTAAGACGGCCTAGTGCCATTCCACTGCAAAGTAGGGTCATTTTTCTGATGCTAATGTGGCATTGGAAGGCCAAAAATGCCACGCCATAAGTGGCGCAATGCAAGCACTTTGTAACCCCTTGTGCCACATTATGCCTGTGCCAGTAATAATGTATGCAAGGAGGGTGTTCCGGCATAAGGTGGGCCAGAAAAATGGCGCAAAGAAATCCAAGCGATTTCTTTATGTAATTTTTATCTGCATTTTTAACGCTTGCTAAGAGCAGGTGTTAAAGGGAGGCTCCCATTGGTTTCAATGGGCCTCTGGGTGCTTTGCAGGATTAGCGTTAACATTTTTTATTCTAACCCTGCAAAGCGTCAGACTAGCACCAAAAGTTATGACGCTAGTACCCCTGTCTACCTCCATGGTGTGCAGCACTTTAAATATGGCTGTAATAATATGTTCTTTCACTTTAATATGTTCTTTCCCTTTAACTCTTCTGTTCCATGTTTGTTGTGTTTTGTTCTATGACTGCGTCAGTGCTTTGTAGGGTTCTAGAGCCAGCTCTTGACAGTTGGTCACTGGCTTGGGTCTTGACAGGGAGCTACCTGCCGTTGTGGATCCTTTTATTGAATAAAGTGACTACACCGTTTTCCTGTGTCATAAATGGATTCTTCCTCCACATGGTAACCTGGAGCCTTCAGCTTTTTCTTACATTTTCTGGTACCAGAAGTGGGGTAACATCGATCGACTGCGTGATCCACCGACCGCCTGCACTGCGTATTACGTTTGGAAGAATTCACCGCTGTACGTCGTTGAAGATTAGCCCCAGGCTCCGTCTACATATTTTGTGAGCAAAGAGTACATTTGGAAAAGTGAGGAGATATCGGGAAGCGCTCTAGCGTTTGCGGTGTTTATCTTTGAAGGCTCGAGCGCGAGTTCATTCCAGCGCGTGTGTGTCGGATGTTGCCTAGCGACTAGCGACGCTGTTTCCCAGCCTGAGAACGCGTTCATTGTGGCGCGTGTACGCGTGTGTGAGTCGGATGTTGCTTAGCGACGAACAACGCTGTTCCCCGGCCTGAGAACGCGTTGTCAGACATTGTTTGCCATTACTTCTGGCACTGTGGACGTGCAGACGTTGCCTTCTTTGATTGGAGCAACCTTGTTTCCCAGCAAGAAAAAAAAAAGTAACTCTATCTTCTGCCTGGTAACATTTGTGACAAACTTTCTGGCTTGTTTGTAACTCGAGCATATTTTGTTGCAGCACCATTGCATGTATGTTTTCCAAGTTCTTCAGAAGCAAGTGAACTATTTGTTTGGAAAAAGTTATTATCGCAGGACAAAGTAGTAAAGGAATTTACATATATTGGAATAGACATATATATATGTAAACACTCTCTATTCTGGCTTCGAATCAGCTAGTCATGCAACCACCTCCTTTCTTACAAAAGGTTGGTAAACCGGAAATTAGATGGAATGAATGGGTGAGAATTTTTTAAAATTACTTGTCAGCGATTGACGCCATTGGATTCTCACCATCTAGGAAGTTAGCGCTTCTATTTAATCATCTGGGAATTGCTGGTCAACGCATATTCGACAATCTGCCTACAATTCAACCTCCTTCTGGTGATAATGTGGTGTTGGATGTTTACATCGAAGGAAAGGAGAGGATTAAAAAACAATTTTCTGATGACTCTAATGTTCTACTGGGGAGATTCAACTTTGCTATGTGCAGACAATCTGCAGATGAATCTGTGGACGAATTTGTAGCCAATTTGCGTGTACTTGCAAAATGTGATTTTGGTAATATTGTTGATATGTACATTAGGGATCAATTTGTTTTCTATTGCTATTCCATGAAAATTCAAGAACGCTTACTTGCTTGTCGCAACCCATCCTTAGATGAAGTGGTGGATTTAGCTAAGGCGATTGAGAGATCAATTATTTCATCCAAAGATGTGTGTGGGCAGAACGTTGGGTCTGGACGAAATGAACATTTGAATGTGAATCAAGTGGGAGATGAAACAACTGTAAGTTTTGTCAGAGAGAGACGAACTAAACATAAAAAAATACCACCCCAGTACGGTAGGGTTTGCTTCCGTTGTGGTTCTCATAATCATTTGGGTAACAATCCTGTTTGTCCTGCCCTGGGAAAAAAATGTTTGAAGTGTCACAAAATTGGCCATTTCCAAGCTGTTTGCAAACAAACAAATTTCTACTCGAATTCTGGGTCCAAAGTGAAAATCAGTAATGTGCATAATGAGAATGTGGAGGAGGAAGCTTATTGTGTTAACAGACTATCTAATGTTGTTCTTACTGTGGATCTCCCCAATCAGTGCAGAAGGGGTGTGGGTGAACATATCAAAGGTCCTATTTGTGAAGCAAAAGTTGATTCTAGAGTTTTACCTCTGATGGCTGACTCCGGTGCTCCCATCACCATTCTAGCAGACAAAACATTTTTTCAGTTATGGCCTGATACTAAGAATTTAGAAAAAGCTGATTGCACCCAAAGCATTCGGGGATCAGGACATTGATCTGTTGGGTTTTTTCTACGCTGAATTAGAAGTGATGGGAAGATCTACGGTTAGTAAAATCTACGTGGCTGTGAAGGGGAGGAACATATTAGGCTGGAAGGACTTAGCAAGTCTAGGCATTATTCTGTGCTCAGGGCAGGAGGATCCTATCAAGTTAGGTGAGAGGCCATACATAGATGAGGGTGAGTCTGTGTCACACATTGTTTCCAATAACATTGTTCCAGATTCCAATAACATTGTTCCAGAACATTATATTCGTAAGTTTCCCAACATTTTTGTTGACAAAGTTGAGAATGTTAAAGGCTTTGAGCACACTATCAAACTCAAGGATGGTGCTGTTCCTGTCTCTCATAAAGTAAGACCAGTCCCGCTGTCTATCAGAGACCAACTTGGTAAGTTACTCAAAAAGTTAGTGACAGACAATATTATTACTCCCACAAATGCTTCTGAGTGGGTTTCTCCGATTGTAGTTACTAAGAAAAGAAATGGAGATCTTAGGTTATGTGTAGACTTGAGATCTCTCAATAAAAATATCTTAGTGGATTGTCACCCCTTACCCCATATACAAGAACTAATTACCACAGTGGGAAATTCAAAGTTCTTCTCGACCATTGACTTACATTCGGCGTACCATCAGATTCCTCTTAGTAATGATTCCCAAGATTTAACCACTTTTGTGACTCCATTTGGTGCTTTTAAATTCCTCAGATTACCTTTTGGTCTTGCCTCAGCGGCGAGTGTCTTTCAAAAAATTATGGACACATTGTTTGGACACATTAAAGGGGTTTGCGCATTTCAAGATGACATTCTAATCCATACGGCAACTATAGAAGAACATGAGCACACACTAAATGTAGTCTTTGGCATACTTCAAAATTATGGTTTGACTATTAAAACTGAAAAATGCAACTTTTTAGTTGAAAGTGTAGACTACCTCGGGCATTCTATATCTGCTGAGGGCATCAAACCTAAAATGTGCAATCTGGAAGCCATTATGAAAGCCCCTTATCCGTCAAACAAAGACGAGTTACGTTCTTTTCTTGGACTGTGGGAATATTACTCTAGATTTGTTAATGGTTTTGCTACAATTGTCCAACCTCTTCGGTCACTACTTAAAAAGGGGTGCAAGTTTGTCTGGGACAAGGAAGTCAATTGACAAAGTTGTTTGTTGTGTTTTGTTCTATGACTGCGTCAGTGCTTTGTAGGGTTCTAGAGCCAGCTCTTGACAGTTGGTCACTGGCTTGGGACTTGACAGGGTGCTGCCTGCCATCGTGGTTCATTTTATTGAATAAAGTGACTACACCGTTTTCCTGTGTTATAAATGGATTCTTCCTCCACATGGTAACCTGGAGCCTTCAGCTTTTTCTTACAATGGGGTGCACATGGGGGCATTAGGGGGGTGCTAAAGGGCACAAAAAAATTGGTGCTGCACTTAGTGCAGCACCACTTTTCATAAATATGTCCCATAGTGTCTAGGGGAACAGGAGAAGAAATATGAACTCATCACCTAGCTCTGCATATAGACCCTTCCTGATTTAGGCACAGAGTAAGTCATGCGAGTCACTTTAGAAGCCAAGCCATAGTTCCTAAACCTAAGAACACATTGGAGGTAAATAGCAATAGACAAACAGACACTTATGGAAGACAGGGATTGCAAGCAGAACATGGCTGTCTTCTAATCACAAATATTATTCACCTTTAAAACAACATTAGGTGCAAAGTTGATGGCACACATAAATTATTTGTAACAATGGCATAGGGAAAGATTCATGGGATACCTAACAGGGTCAGAAAAAGTCCCTAGATAATGCAGATCACAAAATCTCATCAGAGTTTACAAAGACCCATGTAAGATAAGGTTTGATTATGGGACCAGAATCCAAGGGACAATACTAGTGAACCGTGCTTTTGTCTGATTTAGTCCAGGCTCTAAAGTGCCTAGTCCTCTTCCAAATAAGCCCTTTAATAGTCTGGCAGGTATCTTACAAAAGGGCCTTAGGACAAATATAAAAATCATAAAAACCCAGAATATTGCGCATATTTTTTATATATCTTAGCCAAGGGATTTGGGTAACCCTATCTAGGTTCATGCCTTGCCTGCTCTCACTGCGGCTAAAATGTGCTTCAGTCTCAACCCATATTGCCAGGCATAATAAAAGAGGTTGCATTCTGATGGAGTCAGTGACATAATCAAGGCTGAACTCTACATGACATAGGTAGTTCGCAGTGCTACATGCATCCCCAGTCAACCTTTTCAGGCAGTTGTCCTCTTCATACCGTATGGCCTTAAATATTTAATTCCCAAGACTCCAGGGCCATAGGTAGCTACTGACAAACATTTGGCTTTGTAAAGAATCAAAACCCATTTGGGGGTTTGGAACCTAGCCTTTTTGTAAACCTAAACAGACCTTCCACAGAGCGATAATAAAAAGCTGCAGTAACAGTACCTAACTGGTTCCAAAAACATTGATTATCAAAAAGTATGTCCAAATGGGGGAAGGATGATACTGGCTCGAGTTTTGTGGCTTTTAAAAAAAAAGGTATCATGCTTATTAGATTTAGTACCATAAGACATTATGGGGTCATTACGACCCTGGCGGAAGGCGGAGAACCGGCGGTAAGACCGGCAACAGGCTGGCGGTCTTACCTTGTGGGATTATGACCATGGCGGTTACTGCCATGGTCATCCGCCGGTTCTCCGTTCCGCCTGCCAGGGCGGAGACGACCGCCGGGCTGGAGACCTGGGTCTCCAGCCCGGCGGTCGTCACAATACCGCCGGCGCTATTTGGACCCGGCTTACCGCCGTGGATTTCCAGCGGTTTGAACCGCCATGAAATCCAGCACTATCAGTGCCAGGGAATTCCTTCCTTGGCACTGATAGGGGTCTCCCCCTTCCCCCTCCCCCCTCCCCCACCCTGACTCCCTCCCCTACACCCCCCACCACCCCTGCCACCCCCCAAAGGTGGCAGGGCCCCCCTCCCCAGCCTGACCCCCAATATCACATAACTCACACACACCCGACATGCATGCAGGCACCACCAACACACACACGCACACACCCCGACATACATGCAAACATCCACACACACACTCAGACACGCACACCCACATTCAAACATACACGCACTCATTCCCAAACATGCATCACCCCCACAAGCATACACGCACTCACACACCCCCTCTACACACTCATAAGCACACCCCCATGCACGCACACAACACACAACACCCCCTCACCCCCCACCCCTAACGGACGATCGACTTACCTGTTCTGTCGATCCTCCGGGAGGGGACAGGAGCCATGGGGGCAGCTCCGCCGACACCACACCGCCAACAGAACACCGCCACGGCGAATCACAGGACGTGATTCCCTGGACGGTGTTCTGTTGGCGTGGCAGTGGAGCAACCTCCACTTCCCCGCCTCCCGCCAGTATGGCTGTTGACGGCTCTCCGTCCGAAAAAGGACGGAGAGCTGCCAACGGTCATAATAGGCAGAGCGGAAAACCGCCTGCACTGGCGGTCTTCCGCACGGCGGTCCCTCAGCGGTCTTGAAAAAAGACCGCCGAGGTCAAAATGACCCCCTATGTGAGTTTTGGAGTGATTTACAAGCAGCTCCTGCTCATTCACGAACCGCCTATAACAGTCCAAACGTTTCCTCAAACCCAGTTTGGTCCTACCAATTTAAACTGCATTGTCTGCGTAGAGTAGTACAGGAACCAAACACATCCCAATTTAAGGCAGATCAGCATTTAAGTTAATCAATTGGTGTTCAAGGTTATTAGTATAGTGTAAAAATAAAACAAGTGGCTGATACACAGCCCTGTCATATCCCTAGAAAGAAAAAGCTATTAGTAGTTTCCCCCACAGAGCCATACCTAACAGAAGCAGCACTTCACAATGTAATTCTCTAAGGAAGTTCACCACAACGGTCTTCACTCCCAATTCAGACATGATGCTGCAGATTTTGGCACAATTCATGTGGTCAAAAGCAGACTTTAAGCAAGGTGAATTTGCCCAGGCTTGGCCAGGGCGTTTTTATTCTTAAGTAACAGGAGGTTTAGGCACTGCTCTACAGTATCTAGACCTGGCCTGTAGCCACATTGCAAATCTCACAGAATGTTATTGTCCTGGGCCCAGACCTCCAACTCCTCTAAGATGATTCTGCCCAATAATTATGATATGGAATTAATTAGGGAAATTGACTGATAACACTTTGGACTCCTCTGTCCCCTTTCTTAAAAATCTGTACAATTACAGAGTGTGACCAGGATTTTGGAGGTATAGCATCGGAGACACAATTCAGAACAATTAGAGGGGCCCAAAATAAATATTATCTTTAAAAAAGGTCAGCTGGGACCCCATCAGGATTGGGTGCCTTGCCAGTAGGGCATCTATTAATAACTACTTTGACTTCATCCAGCTGAATGGCCAACCTACCTTTTAGTGCGACTGAATCGCCCATCACATTGCGCTCAGGAAAAGCCTCTATGGCTAGACCGTGAAGTAAACTTCTTTAAAGTACTTGTCCCAGCTAAGGTGGCTGACAACTGGGGCATTGCAAGTTATGGGGGAATCTCTAAAAAAGAGTGCATTAATGACTTCCCAAAAAAAGATGAGAATCCATAGTATTCCTGGCAACTAACAGTGATTCCCTCTTTCTAGTTTCAAGGGCCAACTTGCATGTCCTATGACTTGTTTTACAAGGTTGCCATCATGAGGGACACATTTGATTGCTTTAAGAAGGCCTGAATGTACCTTGGTACAATTTGTGTTGAACCTCCTAACAGGTTTTTGCGGGTGATTGACTCTGTGCCCCTATTATTCACCACTAAGTTGATAAACGGCTGAGCCTTATCGATTCTGGGCCATTTTTGGAGAACACCTTTATTTTTAGCGACATCAATTGATGTTAATATCTTGCAAATGATTACCCAGGAGGTACATGGCTAATAGGTTGTGGTTACTAAGTGCATTAGCCTCAACCTCGTATCATGTTAGAGTACCTTACAAGTCCCAAAAACAAAGAAAGTCAATAATGCTGTGGCAATCTCTACCAATAAAAGTTGGAATAAGAACAGGGCACTCAACAGTAGCATCACCGGCAAATAACAGTTGGTACTGCACAGTGAGGTCAGTAAGGAACTCCCCAAAAGGATTGTGTACAAAGTGGGTCAAGGGTTTGCTTTAGGTGTCACTTAAACCACAATGTTGCCTAATTTGCAACAATGAATGTTAAAATCACCCAGCCGAATAATAGAGAGGCAAGCCCCGGCCACTGATAAAGCTTCCTCGAGCTCACGTATCAGTGTGTTAATAATGGTGCAATTGTTAACATCCAAGCAGTTTGTATAAACATTAATAATCAAAATCTTCATTAACCGGTATCCCAGCCAGATGAGTTGAAAATAACTATGGTTCAGATCCACTCTATAGAAACACCCTTGAAATGTAACTGAAATCCGGGTTAACAATCCCCCTTTAGCTCTACCAGAAAGACCCGGAGAACCTGGGGTGAAATAAGACACAAAACCTTGAATATTACAGTGTTTAAGAAGCCAAGTCTCTTGGAGGACCATGAGGTCATAACTGGTAATAATATCAATCCATTGAGGATTATTTAACCCAACTCAGCCACATTCCAGGTACAATTAAGAAGGAAACAAATATATAAAAGCTCCACTTACCCCCGGCAGATGTGTGCGGATGGGCCAGCCCTTGGCGCAGGCTAGACTTGTCCTGCTCTGTGGGGTAAGGCTCTGACTTAAATGAGCCCAGCTGGTGCAAGGGAATCCACCCCCTGCCTCTGTGGGAACTGGGAATAGTAGTCCTAGTCTCCCTTTCATTAAGGGACAGAGTACAGAAAAAATGCTGTCTGCAAGCACATCAATGGAGGGGGCTCTTTCCTATCTAAGTTGCCCTTCAGATCCTCCATGACAATTTTAAGTTTTCACAATTTTTGAGTCATATTTTGCATTAGTTGTCTGTATTTTATCAGATTTCCCTTAGCTGTTCCCGTGATGATGCAGTCTAACTCAACTGACCATTCAAACATTTCAAGTCACTAGTCATCATCATAGTAGGCTCTTAAGTGTTAGCTAGTTAAGTTAACACCTTTCATCTGAGTGGTTCTTTGGATACATGTGATGATATTCTCGGGACATTAGTGATCAAAACATAATAAGGTTTATAGATTCTTATTTAAAATTCCAGACATCTTAGACTTCAGTAAGAGATTGCTCCCTTTCCCTCTTTTACCCAGTTGATCCACAAGTAGAGTATCCTCTTACAGCTGTGTTGAAATGGAAGCCTGGTACTGATCCTGGTGATAGGGTTGTACTTTTTGTTTGAGGGAGTATCTGCCAAATCTTCAGAGTCTTCAGTGCCTTTGTGAATAACATTGTTCTATGAACCACCCAGATCAAACTTAAGGTTTTGAAATCCCTCTTGTCCACCCTTCTGGGCCTGAATCACAACGTAACCTTTATTCATGTTATGCATGTTTCTGATGCCTCTGTATAAGCATCTAAAGGTAACCTCTTTTGTTGCTGCTTTTGTAGCGGCCATGATGGAACGGAGTGGCTCCCTTTCAAGTGCTTCGAGCATGCAAGCCATGTAGCTTTGGAGGCTGGGGTTGCAGAAGAGCTCTAGTGCTGGTGCTAGCGTGGCATTAGCAACACAGGAAGTCTAAAGAATGAGCAAGCACTACACTGTCAGTTCTTGGTGTGTTATAAACACCTCAGAAACCTCAGCACCCACAGATGCCAACACCATCTCAAGGCTGCAGACAGTGTGTGTCTCTTCATTGTTGAGAATAAGATTGGGTCTGTTCGGTGCAAGGCACAGGCAGGCCTGGCCTGAGGCAGCTGTTCAAGCACTGTAGCAGTCTGGACTCTGAGATACTTGTGGTCATCACAGGGTAGTAAAGAAGCTGCTTTCTCTGCTTCTCCATTATTCACATTAGTGCTCTTCCTTTCAACATGAGCAGCACCGAAACTAGACTCTGATGTTGCACCTCCATGGCATAGAAATGGTGGGTCTCAGTGGCACACCAGTTCTGTGACCGGGCCATTCATTGCGGACCAAGGGGGTAATGATGAGTCCGGGCAGCACAGAGGAAACATGATGCAGATAAATGAGCTGCAGATGTTCTTTTTCAAACATCCCTACATGAACATGTGTCAAAGCTTTAGGAAATATGTTCAAGGGCTATTTGCACACCTGTTACCAATGTGTAAAAGCACCATATCGATGTAATGGCCGCAGGTTTCTTAAAAGTATCTTTATAGCGGAGCACCAGATGATATCTAACAAACAAGTAATATTAGTAGCTTCCTACTAGCAGTGCAACTGTCAGAAACCAATAGGATTGTAGTCATAATATTTTAAAGTAAGACAGTAAGATAAACATGTTAACAATCATTAAGTGCTGGTCACAAAATTATTTACTCCAAAAATGATTGTAACAAGTCTATAATTCATGTTTCACAAAGAACTCCTTGTCCCAATTACTAATAGAGGTTGGTACAATTACATGTGCTTTATAGGTATTCATTTTCCAAGCAGATCATCGTACTGGGAGTAGGATGCTACTGATAAAACTTGTTTGTTAGATATTATTTAGTACTCTACTACAATGATACTGATACCTCCACACCTCCTCCCACTATTGGTGCCACTCACAAACATGTTGCAGATTGATCTTGGTCCATGCTTGCTCTCTGCCAGTATGAGCACTGCTCCTAGTTAGGGTAGAAGATGGGTTTATGGATCTGGAATAGAGAAATAGAACAACCCCTTTGTGGAAAGGAAGAGGAGGAAAAGCTGAGGCAGGCACCCAGGAGGAGAATAATGATGTAGGCAGGAGTGCTGCTCAGTACTTCCCTTGAGGAGGGGGAAGGCAGAATTGGGTGGTGGGCCTTACCTGGATAAGCAGCACTAAAATGTGTCACTTGCTGCCAGAAGCAGGTGCAGCGCTTCTGGCAATGGTAAGCTTACCTTTTTGAAGGGCTTGGAGTTGAGGTCAAGTATCCTGGCTCCCCTGTTGATCTTTGGATACTTCTGTGCCCAGTGCCCAGGGATGGTGGATATTTTTTCAAATAATATAATTTATTTTTTAAAGTCATAGCAGTGGCAGGAATGGGAGCAGAGTGAAGATTTTGAAACAGGAAACATTGTGTTGTCCACCAAAGTTGTGTTCCCGACAATATTGTGCCTTCTGAATTCATGCATTGCATTTGCAATACAATCTATCTTGTGTGCTAGAAGCATGCAATTCATAATGAATTACATTGTCAGCTATACTACCGTGACAAGAAGCAAGAGAGTATTTATTTAATGATTCATTCCTTGATCTTTTCTAGTCCATGCTGCTGCTGCCTGAGGCCTGGTCTTGGTCTAGGTTGTGGAGCTTTCTGCATAATGTGATCATGGCATAGGTAAAAAAGCAGAGCGATAACAGGCATGGGCATCATGATAATCCACACCAATTTTTCCTGTCTGTGTTCTTTGCTGGCCTTGGCTGGCTCAACATTTCGCAAATGTAAAGCAAACTAATATATGGACCAATGAAGGGCAACAGGTACCTTTTTTTCAGTGCTTAGTTTGTACAAAAATAAGTGGCAGTGACATTGTCAGGAGGCCACCGCAGTTTGCACCAACCATTGCTACTGCTAATGCTTCCAATGGCAATACATATACAACTACTAAACATTACACTGCTACAAGAGTGACATTTCCGACTGCTTGAGGCCACCAAAGATAGGACAATGGTTTGGACAGCAGGTAGTAGTTATTTTTAATGTATATTAAATTTATAAACAACAGTTGTTCTGCTCATCTCTAAATTACACAAACAGCGGTACCAAGTGGAAGCTGTCATAAGTGTGTGCTGGTGTTGACAATTCAGTGCTGGTGCCGAGCACTTGAGATCATCTAAATCATCGGGTTAAATTAAACGCTGCTTCAGTTGCACCACCCCGCCAAGTGACACACAGTCACAACTTCAACTGTTCAGGCAGTTGGTCCTGAATGCAATGTCTCACCAAGAGCAGCTTCCTGCATTTTAGCACTAACAACTCTTAGGGAAATTCTGGCTGCTCACTGAAGTTCAAACCAGCTTGACTTACCAACCACTCAATCACCATTTACCGTGTGTGACATGTACAAGCTCTAACGGAACTGTGCCAGGGCCTAGTGTTTGAACTGATTAAATTATGACGTTTATCACTTAATACACCACAACATATCTAATGGGATATGACCGAGTGCTAGTCAAGCAGTCCGAGAGGCATTGCAGAACAACTTCATACTGCTCTCTTATTAGGAATCAAACCTGTAAGCTGCAAATTAAACACAATGTGCTGCAGAAGTCACAGATCTACCAACTCACACATTACCACTGTGTGTTACACAATATCTGCATCCTTCACAAAGTCACCCAGTTAAGTTGTTGAATGCTTAACTGAGAGATGAAATGGAAATTCTGAAGTAGCGTGCATTTCAAGCTTCTGTATGATGTGCATGATGCTTGTGCGTGTTGTGAAGTCTATAGCAGATATTGCAGCATTCTTCCCAGGACATGGGAGGTGGGTAGAGTTGGAAAGATTGCTAATGTCCCAATGGTCTATAATCCCCACCCCTCTCATCTGTGACTCCTCCACCTCTATTGCCCCTCCATGACGGTTCATATGATGAATGCTCAAACACTCACCCCCTATTCAGGCTCCACCTTATTTGTCACACAATGTAAATCTTCTTTAAGGTTTTCAGGTCTGAAAGACATATTTACTAGTTGAGATGGTTTACCAATATTAGATGCTGAAATACAATAAATGCCACGTGTGGGTGCTGACTCCAACTGAGTACTACTAATAGCTGATGCGCAATGCCAACAGGGATAGCTGTTAAATTAGCTTAGTTGGCTTATTTTCTGATAGTGGACATTGTGAAGGAACAGGTTGGAATCTCACTGAAGTTAACTTACATTTTCATTCTTGATGGTTGATGAAAATAAATTAGTGCCACTGATTTGGGAAATCCCAATTTTGTTAACATTGGAACATGACTGCAAAACTGTGGACTAGAATTGCTCTCTCTAAACACCAAGCACATTTGAATGTAAATGTGTATTTTTCTAGGTAAACATCTTGGGCCAGATTTATTAACATTTTGCATCATGGTTGCACCACGTTTGTAGCACATCCATGATGCAAAATGCTTGCAGATATATACAAAGCCAAACAAGGGACGATTTACACTGCCTTGTGTGGCTTTGTAAAAAAAATGTAATGCAATTAAGTGGCTTGCACTGCATTGCATTACATTTCATTCTGGGAGAGGTTCATGGGTGGAATATGGGGGTTCCCATGCTTCCACCCAGGGCTTTCAGGCAATCCCAGATTTACAAAGGTTTGCAAACATAAGATTGCTTGAAATCGCTACGCCTCCCAAAGGATGACGTAACAAGGAGAATTTTTTTCTCCTCGTTACTTCCTCTTTCTATGGGTGCTGCAGTGTGAAGAACACATAGAAAAAGGAAAATGCATTGACAGATTGTTTTTGTGCTGGAAGGTACTCCTTCCTGCACAAAAAAACAATTCTTGTAACGCAGGCACTCCTGCACCATGACGCAACTGTGGCTGCGTTGCACCGTGGTAAAAAGGTGGCTGCATTGGCGCTAGGCTGCCTGAAGTGCGCCAGCGATATGAGAGAGCAGAAGTGTGCCATATCTTAGTAGATATGGCACATTTCTGCTCTCTCCCTTTCACCCAACGCAGCACAGCGAGTTGTCTTGCACTGCGTTGCACGAAAGGTTAGTAAATCTGGCCCCTTGTGTTTTGGGCCTGAGATGCCATTTCTCTAAAAACGTTGAAACGAATGCTTAGAGATCAGGAACACCTATTGACTCCCAGTGCTGGACATTGCTGGAGCAAGAAGTACTAACAACTGTAAGGTCTGTAGCCGCGCACACTTCAGGTCATCCATCTTGGAGCGTTATTGAAACATTGATGTAAATCCCAGGGCACTGCACCGCCCCAGGTGTCTGTTAAGCCTTCATTGCTCGCTCTAGTGCTGCACTGTAAGTAATTGAGTGTGGCAACAAGTCAGTGCTCATGTCGCAGAAAGAGACAGCAGCATTAGCGCTCCAAGTGCTTCCGCCTCGAGCTTCATTTCCAAGTCTGATTAGAGCTGCAGCATAACGGGGAAAGCCGTACGGCAGTCTGCGGCTCGTTTAATTGCCATTTCTACTGCTAGGAAATTCCCTTAATATCATATTGCATTACGTTTTATGTAGAGAGCAAAATAACATTCAATTAATACATGCTCATTTGTGCTCTGAAACCAAATTCCACCTAATGATTATTGCGAAAGAATATATTCCCGGCTGGGCTGTTAGGTGCATGGTTATTAAACAGTCACGGCTTTGATTTTCAGCGCAGTTATCAGGACAAAGAAATCCAAGACCAGAAGGGAAACTGACAACATAAAAAAAAAAAAAGATGCACTTTAACAACTATAAGTTTGTTGAAACTGTGTTGACTGGAAAGTCTTGAAAGGGTATTTTTTTAATTGTCTAAGATTATGCTTTATTAAATAAATCAAAGCTAACTTCAGAATGTCAACAGGCGAAGTGCATAAAAACGTATGGAATTAGGGCGTGGCTAACTGCCGACGAAGATGACCGCTTCCTAAAACTGCCCCCGCTATCCACCTGCCCAATCCCCCAACATCCGTGCCTCCATCCATCTCCTGCAGCCCATGCATGTCCGATTTAAATGCTGGAGGATGTGGCGATACCAAAGTGCACTTTTTCTGTCTCTGGCAGCAAGGGGAGATACCACCAGTGTGACAAGGCGCACGGTAGATTGCAAAGCCGTAGCCCATGTTGCAGTGGTGGCTCCTCTGCTAGGGAGGAGAAGCGTTGTGACCCCCCCCCCTCCCCCTCTGCCAGCAGCAACCACTGCAAATCCTTTAACAAGGGGCAGGGCATGTGGGGTGACGAGTGTGAGGGGGAGTGCTCAGCAGTACCCCTCAAAGCGCATGTGTGTTTGGCTGGCTGTC
This sequence comes from Pleurodeles waltl, assembly GCF_031143425.1. Lineage (NCBI taxonomy): Eukaryota > Metazoa > Chordata > Amphibia > Caudata > Salamandridae > Pleurodeles > Pleurodeles waltl. The sequence continues at coordinate 919,701,003 of NC_090436.1, forward strand.
TAGGGCCAGCCAAACACACATGCACACAACGCTCTCTCCAGCCCAACAGCACTGTGGCTGGGCTGGAGAGAGCTTCCACAGGCTCCCAGTCTGCCTGGGAGCGCCCTGGCTGGGCGCTCCCAGCCAATCCTGACGCTACTTTGAGCAGTGTCAGAATTGGCCACAGGGAAGGCTGGCTAGCCTGTCTGTACCTGCAGCGACAGAGGAGAGGAGTGGTGCGTGGATCGGAGCAGAGGTAAGTTTATTTTTTAAATTTATTTTATTTTTTGTGTTTTTAGTGTTCCCCCCACCCTCTGCACCACATGCCGGCCGCCCCACCCCCTGTGAACCCCACAAGCCGCGACTGCCAGGTTGACGATATAGCCCCAGCAGAGTTGCGAAATGACGGTGAGAGCCGGCGGCCCCCGTGGAGGCAAGACTGCAGTGAGAACAATTAGGCATCCCACCGTCTCAAAAATGACGTGAGCCTGTGAGAATCCCGGGTCGTGGTTTGCGGCAAGCAGCCCTTGGTGCGTTTGCGACTCTGGCTGTACCTGACTGCAGGAGAGGACAGTCAGTGCAGGACTCCTCCCCTCAGTTGCAGTGAAAGCAAAGCAGCCCCCTGAGCAAACTGAAATGGAGATCGCCCACTCCAGGTGCCATGTAAACTTCCATGTACAAGCAGCCTTTAAAGTGAGGCCTAGGGCAGAGAGGAGTGCACCTGCCTGTTCTGGGAGGGCACCCAGGAGGCATACTGTGCTGCATGGATGTGGCCCTCCTAAATTCAAACACCCAACCATGTCCTACGTAGGGAAAGGTCTGGAGGTCTCCTGGGCATAGACATGCATAGTGCTAAGTGGCGGGCCCCTGAGGAGTGGCAGGAGGAAGTGCATTTGCAGGCCGACAGCATCAGCCTGATCCAGCACCGGTGGTCAATTACCTGCAAAAAGAACAGGCCGGCATTAAAATCTATGCCATTTCAGTGCAACCTCTACATGGGGACTAGGCAATGTACCTTGGCCCATACATTGGCCTCTGGACTGGTGTGTGACTACGCTCATTCCCCCTCTCACTGCACCTTACTGCTGCACTGCAAATGTGCCATGGAAAGCACTGTACAGAAATCATTACAGAGGTGTGACTTCTTCGCTCGGGGCCATCTTCAAACACCTTAGGTGTGGTTCTTGCAAAAGGTGGGAAACATTTGCATATCTGCGCAGTGTGGGAGGATGGACTCCTGGAGATCTTCTAGGGAGCAGACAGACTCCTACACACTGAGTGCGTGAGATGTGGTGTGTCTAGCCAACCTTTATTAGCATGGCCAGATGACCGAGTGATTGGAATATGCCCCCCTGTAGCGCTCTATTCTGTGTTCTGCCTCCAGACTGACCAGATCATCTATGGAGGCCGTGGTGGCAAAACCGACGGCTGCATGAGTGGTCCTTACCGAGACAGGGCTCCTTACAGGCTGCAGTGAGTTCCATCATTACCCCCACACCACTAGCGAATCAAGCATGCAACAGGAATGAATGGGGAATGGGTTGCACATATGGTGCAACAGATGAAAATGGACAAGCTCACTTTCACCAGTGATGGCCTAAAAACCTGCACCAGAAGAGGTGCAGACCTTGGCGGAGCAAACCCAACAGTATAAGGGCTCACCTCGGCTCAAGGACATCATGGAAGCTATTCAGGAGGTCCGGGCATCCCTAGAGACAAAGATTGATACAATATTGTTGGATGTCACTTTGGTAAGAACCGACCTGAAAAATACGAGCTCAAGAGTAAAGGAAACAGAGGATTCAATCACATCCTTAAAGGCGGAGATAGCTATCCTAAAGCAACAGGTTAAAGAACTGCAAATTACCACAGAGGTCTTGGGGTACAAAACCTGAAGACACTGAAGGTCACTCACAATTAAACAACATTTGATTGGTAGGGGTTCTGGAGAGGGCTGAGGAACCAGCGGCTGATTTCTTTATTGAGGACATTATTCTCAAATTGCTACAACCCTAAGGCCTAGCAAATACTTTTCTGTTCAGTGGTCTCACAGGGTTTCCAAAATTCTTCCCAAACTGGGAGCACCCCACACACAATAATAGCCCACAGACTGGGATGTGATTCTTCAAGCAACCCGCCAGGCTCCAACTGTCAAGTTTGAAAATGCAGTCATTCATTTCCTGCCAGACTTTGTGCTCCTAGTCAAAAAGCTCCGCCACTACTTCGCTGAGGTGAAACTGGCTCTACAGGATCGAGAGCTGAAATATTCCAATGCTTTTTCTGTCAAACTCAAAGTGATAGCTGAGGGGAAGATCTGGCACTTTCTGACCCTCAAGGCAAGCTGGGAGTGGATCAAGGGCTGTAGACCGGCTGATTGCACGCAACTGAAGGACAAATCCAGATGACAACGTAAGGAACATGCCAACATGGACCCCAAAACTAAAAGTGACACTGCAAACCATAAGAGACAATGAATGCTATCCCTGCAATCTCAGGAATCTGCACTCTGGATGCCACAATGGGACTGGCTAGATGAAGCAGGTTGACACTGACTGCAAGACTTACCATCCTCTCCACAGTGTGTCAAAAGCACAAACAACTCTCTGTGACTCAAAATGACTATACTTAGAATGCTGCTGTAGTCACTGCATGGAGGGCAATGCCATTTCACTTTTGGTATTGTAAGAAATTGCTGGGGAAAGGGTGGGTGGTACATCTGTTAGTGGTAACCATAGTCTCCCACTGTTTAAGCAATGGTTCTGGGTGACAGACAGTCTGCAACATTGGGAGGCAGGCAGTTCCAAGTCTGCGATGCAGGGAGGCACGAAGGGGATTGAGTTTCTGGATTTTGTTGTTCTTAGTTTTTATGATGGCTTGCATTGGGGAGTATTGTGGGGTTTTAAAGCATTGACACTGCACCCCAGTTCAGACACCCACTCATTCCCTTCCCTGTTCCTCATTCCCTTGCCCTGTTCCCCAAGCCAGTCTCCGACCAAGCGGTGCTGCAATGGCTTCATGTTCACACGCACAGATGGGTGAAGGTTGATCAACCAGTTTTCCAGCTGTTATCCTGGATTGTAAATGGCTTGGGCAGTGAAATTAAATGGAGTGTCATAATTCAGCATCTCAAATGGCAAGCCCTGATGTGGCCCTCCTTCAAGAGACTCGTGAAGGGCAACACTTACAAATCTCTTAATAGATGGGGTTATAAATTGGTGGCCCATGAAGACTACACCACAGGCTTCAGAGGGGTTGGAAGTCTGATAAGACAGTCGTTCTCATTTATTGCTCAACAGGTCTGGCTGGATACCCGTGGATGATATGTGGCCTCCACAGGGAGCTTTGAGGGGTGGAAATTAACTTATGCTTGGTTTATGACCCACCTCACCTCCATGAAGTTTGCTCTCTGACGTAGGTGACTACTGGCAGCAAATTGATTATGGAGGGTGACTACAACCTGACAGGGTGTGAGGAGTGTGATCAATCCCCCCCCGGCAGGTGACCTCTCCCCCCATCTGTTATCTGACTCCCTTACAGCCCTGGGGTTCAGGGACATCTTGCATGCACACAACATCAGTTTTCTTTCCATTCAGGGGCACATGGCAGTCTCTCCCCTATTGACTATTTTTTCATCCTGACACATCATCTGTGTTTTTCAGAGGTCTGCCATCTGGCAAGAGTCATTACAGATCACTCCCCCATATTAACAGTGTTTGGTCTGGGTGGGAACACTGCAAGGCACACCGTATCAATTAAACCCTGGTATCTTAAACTGCCCAAGATTAAGCGAGGCTGATAGATGCCTCTAAGAATTACTTTGCTGAAAACAAGACATCAGTGGACTCCTCTCAGACCCACTGGGAGGTATTCAAAGCGGTGACTAGGGGACAGACGGTCTCCCTTATAGCAGCACACAAGAAAGAAAAGAAGGCACAGCCTTAGAAATTTGCATGCTGGAAAGACAGCTGGCTGCACAAGACACTATTGACATCAAACACAAACTCCTTTTGAAGCAAAGGGGATACAGAGACATGGCCACTGATGCCACCTGACTAAGCCATAGGACCTTCCAATAGAACTTGTATGAGATCAGAAACAAAGTGGGTAAAATGCTAGCCTGGTTGGACAAGAGGGATCCGGTGGATTGCTGGTTGTTGGAGGTGAAAATACTAGAGGGTAACTTAGTCAAACATAGGCAGGAAATGGAAGACGCATTTGCCACATACTACACCCAGTTAGATTCCCATACAGACAACCCAGCGGAGGAAGCCCGAGAGCTAGTAACTGACATCTGGATGATGAGCCTTTTGTCTTCAGACGTGCAATGCTTGAGGAAGAGATAACCAAAGATGAAATAGCTACAGCCATACAGGATTTGTCTTCAGGCAAAGTGGTGGGACACAGCGGGATACCAATTGAGCTGTACAAACTGTCGAGCCGTGACCTGGCCCCTCACTTGCTCCACATGTTCCAGGAGAGCCGCCAACGGGGCTCATTTCCCAGAGGCCAGAGATTGGCCATGATAGTGGTCAGCCCAAAAAAGATGAAACCCCTGATGAATGTGCCCCCTACAGGCCAATCTCCACCCTCAGTGTTGAACCTAAGATCTTGGCCAATGTCATGGCCTCCAGCATTATCAAAGTGACTATGGATCTGGTCCACCAGGACCAATCCAGTTTCATGACGATCATAGTACCTACCTTAATCTGAGATGTCTTTATGGCGCACAGAACCAAGCTCCCCATATGCAGGAATGTGCACTTGTGTTATCATTAGATGCCAGATTGGCATTTTTCTCAGTAGAATGGGCCTATATGTTCAAAGTGCTGTCTAGAATGGGCTTCGATCCACGCTTGATTAGCTCAGTTTGACCCACTGGCACATGTGAAAGTAAAAAGGGGGATGTTGCAAGAACCTCAGCTTCAACTGAGCAATCAACAAGGTCGTCCCTTTTTGCCCCTGATCTTCACTCTAGCACTGGAGTCCTTGGCTGCCTGGATCAGACAGGACCCATTGGTTCTCAGTATGCAATGGAATGACCAACCAGAGTATAATATATCCCTATATATGGATCAAGTTCTACTATCTGTGATGGATCCAGAGAACACCTTAGACAGAATAATGTAGATCCTGAACATTTCTGGGTACTACTCGGGGTGCACAATCGATTGGCGTAAGTCCCAAATATATAATCTGCAGGGACAACTGCCAACATTACTCCACAATTGTGCAGTGGAATTAGTTACTGAAGGATTCTGTCTAGGGCTTTATGTGACCACTGACCCTGGTTTTTCTGCCACAAAAACCTGTCACTACCCCTACAAAGAGTGAAGCGTGATGTTCAGCACTGGAAGTCTCTCCCACTATTGCTTCTAGGCAGAGCAACACTGTTTAAAATGGTGTACCTACACCGCTTTCTTTATGTCTTTCAAAACACATCATACCCTATCCATAATTCATATTTTAAGAGAACTGAGTGAGATCGGGGCATTGCTCTGGGACAGTGGCCCTGTGTGGATAGCTCAACACAAGTTGACAAGGGGATGGTATGACAGGGGGCATGTCATTACCAGACATCAGGAAATATTATTGGGCGGCGCAGATGACCACCGTTAATTGATGGGTATTTCGCTCTGCAGAGGAACAAGCCTTCCGGATGGAGAGGCTGGTGATGCAACTGGGGGATGTCTTAGAGCTCTCTATGGTATCCATCACCACCTTAACCTTCTGGGCCCCACTGCATCAGTGGTAAACCTCTGGTGCACAGCCACATGGACCTTGAGATGAAAGGGTAGGATCACACAGGCTACGCCCCTATGGGACACAGCAGCCTTGGGTAAACTAGGACGTTTGCCAGACTTTGATAAATGGGACATGTTTGGTCTCTCCCAGATGGGTCAGTTGTGGTGCCAAGGAGATGGCATCCCCTTTACAGATCTACAATGCGACTATCAAGTGGCGCCCACCAAGATCTACAGCTACATACAGGTCTGTCATGCCCTGACAGTAGCTCCTCTGAAAGCTGCGGGTGTTCCCATAGTCATCACCCCTGAGGACATATTACTTGATGAATACATGCCATGTAAAGCCACATCACTGACATATCAGAAATTACTTAATAATACAGCGGATGCACTGACACTATTGAGAAAGCATTGGGTTGAAGACATTGGGAAACCTGAAAGACAGTGATTGTACAGAGGCCCTGGTGCCCCTTAGGGAGGTGGCCATATAATCATGTTTTCACTTAGTCCAGTTAAGGATCCTCCATCGCTCCTACTCCGCACAGACTACATGGGTGAAAATGGACAGGATTCTGACCGCTGCTTACAGAAAAGGCTGTGGTCATACAGCCACCTTTTGCCATATGATTTTGGGTTGCCTAAAAATACAGGGCTTCTGGTTGGCGACGATTGACTGTCTGAGTGAGGTCTGTGGGGCTCCCATTACCGCTCAGCAAAATGGTAACTCTTCAATGTCTGGGAGAAAACAGACTTTCTCTGCAAGGACTGAATATGGATCACACTTGAGTTGGCAGTGGCTAAAAGGAATTCGATTAGGTTGTGGGGTGTCAATCAGGTACCAACGTTGAGAGACTGGAAACGTGATATGGACTGATGTATGCTAGCTGAGACAGTGGTGTATGATGGCCCAGGTAGCCCCCAAAGGTGGGCAAAATCTGGAGACACTGGAATGAGTATAGAGGTACCATATATGATGGCCCAATCTTCAATACCCAGGGAGATCAGTAGTCAAAGACATTTTCGTAGGACCATACTATGGGTGATTTTAGGAGTGAGGGGTGGGGGGGGAAGTGGCATGGTCTGTACTGTCTATGATAATGAGGTTGCAGGATTTTACAGTGCTCAGTTATGTTTTGTTGTTTCTTTCCTGCCAATAAAAAGATTTAAAAAAAAGAAATATGGAATTGCGATCCTGAGCAATATGAGTGTGGGGGATCAGACGCATAACTATAAAGATATGGATCACCCTGGGGTTGGCGGTGGCTAAAAGGAATATAGCTAGGTTCTGGGGTGTGACTCAGGATGCAGCGCTGGGAGACTGGAAACGTGATATGGACTGGTGTAAGCTGAGACAGTTTTGCTGGACCACGCTACGGGTGGTTTGAGGGATGGGGGTGGCGGGAAGTGGCGTCGTCTGTATTGTCTATGACAATGAGATCACAGGATTTTACAATGCTCAGTTATGTTTTGTTTGTTTCTTAATTGCCAATAAAAAGATTTGTGAAAAAAAGTGTGGAATTGTGAGCCTGAGCAACATGAGTGCTTAAGCTCAGATTTATAACTATAAAGAGCAAAATATTCTGTAACTATAATGTCGGACTGTCACCTACCAAGAAGTAACTTTACATGAAATATACACACACCTTAAGTGACAAACAAATGGAAGTTAAACTATTCTTTGATGTGTAGGTGACCCCCCAACCCTTTTTCTTTTCAACTTGAAGCAACTCAGGATCACCATTACAGTGCAGGAACTTTAGTTCTTCAACAAAATATACGTGAAGTGTTTGATAAATTTAAAAGAAGATAGGGAACATTGGTCCGAATAGAACCTTTCCACCTCAGCCTCAAAATGTCACAGACGTTTTATGTTTTTTATTTGGTTAGGCATATGAGCAATAAAGCGCACTTGGCAAATCTACTTAAACAAGTAAGGAGGCAGCAGACAGAGTGGTAGAGGCAAATCACCAGTTTGGCGGCGTTAAGAGGTGGGAAAGGCATACATTCATAGCTGTTTTTTAATACCAAACTGAGGGATAGGGGCTCATTTTCTTTGTTCATTTAAGGGCTTGAAGCGCCTTTGTTAAGTCACTGTTAGAGGCTGTATTTCATGCTTTAAATTCACTGATGTCAGATTTTGTTTGGAACCAGCATGACAGCTGGAGTCCTGTGGACTGGGGAGTGGAAGGTGTTTCAGGTTGGTTTTACACAGCTGTCATTAATAACTTGAGCATCACTAGGGAGGGGTTTTGGCTCCACCGAGGTGTTGGTAGACAGTAGTACAAGTTTTGAATAGGCAGAAGTTATGTGCTTCCACAAAAAAGTGCTTTGCTTCCACGCAGCTATGATGATTTTGTTTTGTTTTTTATCATTCTGCCTAAGCAGTGGAATGCTATAAAACGTGCCTTAGATAACTAGATAATGTATCCTGTTTCTTTCTGGCAGCAGCACAGATGGGGGCGGGGGAGACTTCAGTCATTAACCTACATGGATTTTTAGGTCTGACTAGGCAGTGCAACTGCCAACTGACCTTTTAGCCTACCCCAAAATGACTCTACTGTTCTTTACATCCACACAGATTCATATGTATTCCCATGCTATTTACTTGCAATGCTTTAATTTATCATACATTTCTTTAATGCCAGACCAATTGGCATTACCAATGCTTGTTATACAAAATTCATTGTGTTAGTGACGCTTCACATGCTCCTCTAATGTAAACCCAATACAGTAAGAGAAGTGTCAGTGATTAAAATCACTTCTACTTAATCTGAACAGAATCCCACTGCTTCTTGATGCATTGTATGTGTTCTATAAATACCCTTACTAACATAAAAAATGAAAAATATTACTATATTAATTTCTGAAGTCTTCAGTCAGAGATTAAACACGTAATCATCAAACAACATAAGTGCTGATAACCAAAGCTTTTTTATATTTGTATAACAAAAACTTCAATTCTTTAAGTTCATCCTTCTCCAATATAAATTGGGAGGCTTGTTCCAGTACTATTTTAGTTGCTTTTTTGGGCAGACACAGAAAATATAATGGGTTATGTGTATTACTACTGGTGGGGGCATTATGTGATACATAATATTTTTATGCTACACTGATGACCCTGTCTAATGAATAGGAATAAACGCTATATTTTGCACTGCGTCGGCCCTTGTGAGTCACTGCGCAGAGACTTTTCAGGCACCACCTCTCCAGAACTGAGTAAAAATGCACGTTTAGGTCACCTACAACAACACTTTGCTCAAAGGCCAACAGGTAATCTGCTTGTGTCATCCATTCTTGAAAGTAGACTGCATATATACCCCAAAATGTGTCAGTGATGGATGGGTATATGCACTGCATTGAGCTTTTGCTGAATTGGGATGCTGGACAGAATGTAAAATATCTGTGTGGGGTTAAGTTCTAAGGCAAGTCCTAGTTGAGAATCTAAAAGGGAGACTGAGAGCAGTCCAGAATGTAGTTAATTTTCTGTCCAGTGGTCTTCCTTCATGTTTTGTCTTCTAGAATGATCGATAAGTGATCTGATGCAAGACCAGTGAGTAAAGGGTTTGACTGAGACATAGACATGTTCCTATTTCTGTAGGTGCCCTGAGCCTGTAGTTGTCATAGTATGCTTCATGGGTGGTGCACATTATTTTCAGATTGATTGTGCCATCGACAGAGAAGCAGTGGACTTTTTTAATGATGTTTGAACAAGGTCCCAGGTATAGAGGTTTTGCAAATTTTTGCTACCTTGTTCTGAACTCCTTGGAGTCTGACAGTGATTTTCTTTGAGCTGCCAGGAGAAGTAATATCACACAGTAATTAGGATGCACCAGGACAAGGGCCCAGTCAACTTAACTCTAAAGGGTGTGTAGAGCAGTGGAAGGATTTCATGAAGGAAAGTTGCATGCCAACATCCTTTTTCATGGCTGGCATGGAGGTAGGGAGAAGTTGCAATAAAACAATCGCTATTTTGTTTACTTTTTTTTAAGGGGGAAGGCAGAGTAATGAAAAAGTTGTTAATCAGATTTAATAACTCTAGTTCATAAGATCTTGATATTGGTACACTTCTATTCCTACCAGAATGACAACTAGTACAAGCTCAAGGTGATGACGGTCGGGTTGTGAGGCCCATTGTCACTTTGAAGGTGGATTTGGAAGTCTTCCGCATCCATTTGTAATTTCACCTGGTGCACTTTGTAGAGATCAGTGAGGAAACACGCAAAAATGCACGTTTTTGCTCGGTCACCCCCCATTTCTTACCAAATTTTGTTGCTTGTTTGTAGATTCTGCTCACTTGGGCACTTCTGCCCAATGCCTAGTCAATGTGCTCTGACCTCATAAAACAGATGGAAATTGGCTAATCCCTAATGGATGTGTTAAACATTTCTATAATTCCATAGTAGAAGGGGCAGAAAAACACCCATAGCTTGAAAGAATAACTGTCACCCGTGGACTGCAGCACTTATTATGCCACCCAATAGTGTGACAAAAGCAAACATGGCTTCAGATCTACCATTGTAACCTGACTTCTGCAGTGTAAAACTTACAAAGCGGCTAAAGTCAGACTTGTGTAAGCGTTGTAACCCACAAGGTACGGTGTATTCAACAGTGGGAAATGTAGAAAATTGATATTACTATGTCCCTACAGATGTAAGGCCCTGAAAGCGATTTTTAAGTGTAGCAGACCTAGCTGCCCTAAGTAGAAAACCAGAGTTCAATTTACAACGCTATTACTGCTATTCCAGGAATGAGACATTCAGGCGAAAAACATAATCCACTGTTTTTAATATTTATTAAAAGTCCAATTCAATGGTGAATTTAGATTTTTGATCAATATTAAAGAAAAGTAATTTTAAGCATGTTACTTTTTACCTGCCTGAATTGTCAGAAGATTAATTAGCATAAGCCTCTGCCATTTCCCATGCTGTGCTCAAACCTAAGAATAGGTATGAAAATGAGGTGAAATCCCTTCCAGGAGCCAAAAGATAAGCAGATGTGAATTGGCAGAGATGACTGCTTTGAATCCTACAGAATGTAAGTTTAAGTTTAAGTTTTAAGTTTTACAGAATATTCAGAGTGGGGCTGTGTGCATCCTGTTAACACCACACTGTCAAGACCTGCTTGCAAGATCTGTTGAGACACTTGTAACACATGGTGGTGAACTTGAAATGGAGAGACCAGGATACCACAGCAATCCTTGTGTATCCTCTGTCTGGTTGCTGAAGGACACTGCTTTTGTCCTACCAGACTGCTGTTGCTGTGCTTGTTACGGATGCAGTGCATACCTCAAAATAGATTTTAGTGGTTGATTTTGGAGGGCACTGCTGATTTCCCTATGACACTTCCACACACACTCTCAGTCTTCAGAGTTTAATATGGCAGAAGAATTTTGCCATTTTGAGAATGCCCTGAGAATTTCATTTTGGATTTGCACTTTTTCCTTCATTGGACAATGTCTTGCCTCAACACTACTTTTCAAGTCCTGATGGGGTTTCTTTACTTCATTCAATTCCAGTGCAATTTTTCCTCCAGTATGTAATTTTGTGGTATCAGAAACACACAACTTCTCCAGATTGTTTTACTTGCGGTTACACATTTAGGTATAGTCATAAATACTAATTTGTAGTAAATACACAGATTGCATTCTTCAGAATGAACATTGTATGAAGCCTTAATGCATTTCAGACCTCAAGGTTAAACCAGGTAATTGTTTCCCACGTAGCCTGGAAGAGTTCACCTTGTTGAACCTTGAGGTACTTTGGAGGAGAATAACCTTCTGATGAATGACCAAACAAGGTCCAAAATGAAGAAAAGAAAACCCCATCATGGTGGGAAAGGGAGTGCAGTGGGAGACACTGTCTAATGTAAGGAACAATGTGAAACCAGTATTTTGTTAATGCACCTCTGATTAGAAGGTGACACACCACTAGCACACTAATAAACTTTAAAAAAAAAGAATAACCATAGAAAAATGAGACGTGCACTGGATTTCACTAAAAGTACATTTCATTGGGCATGTTTACAATAAGGCAAACATCACCTACTGAAAAAGTGAGGAAGGTTGCCCGTACAATCTTTTACCCCATTGGTTAGAGAATGCCCAGAAGCAGGGCCGTAGCTTCATCAGTACGATTGGTGGCATGTGAGCTTTAGATTTTCTGACAATCAGGCTGGCATATAATATTTAAATACATTATAAGATAAGGAGGGTGCATGAAAGGGGCCTAAGGGGCAGTGGAAAGGGAGAGAAATGTGGATCGGTAGGTGTACCAAGAGAGAAAACACAATATTTTGTAAAATAACCAATATTTTTAAGGCCTTTCACAACAGAGTGAAGTGAGTGAGCGTGCATTTTTGTCTGTGTGTATATACAACATTCCTGCTCAAATCTGACTGACATCTCACAGTACCTGACTGAAAGCCCCTGTACCCAACTATTTAGCAGAAAATACATTTATTGGGGGGTGTAACACCCCAAACAACACACCTGAAACCACACCCTGCCCAGAAGTCACCCCCACCAAACTAGTGCCAAGCATAAATGTGGCACCCCAAGGAACCTTCATCAAAACAGTGCTAGACTTAAAAAAGCATACCTGGCTGACTGGGCCTGCTGCACTTGGCATATGTGACTTGTGAGAAGGACATGAGGAGGTGGTACCCCCTTCCACTTGAAATCCAGGGACAGAAAGATTTCCACGGGTCACAAGACAGATCCCCTGGGTGGCTCTGAGAACATAAAAAAAAGCTGAAGACATTCCTGTGAGGAATCCCAGTTGACCCATCGAAAATGGACCTGGACCTGACTGCTGTGTCTTTGTCTGACACACCCAGGGGCATATCTATACTCTGTTTGCGCTGAAATAGCCGCATTTGTTTACGCTATTTCAGTACAAACTTAACTCCATATTTATATTTGACGCTAGACCCGTCTAGCGTCAAAATATTGGAGTTAAAGTCATGTTTTGCCTGCAGAAAACTACCTTGTGTCAATGAGGTGCAAGGTAGGTGTTCTCGGGCAAACATGACTCTAAGGCCCATGCACCTTATTTATCCTCCTGTGCAAAAATGGTGCACGGCAGGGAGGCGAGCCTAAATAATGGTGCTAAGCTTGCTTAGCACTATTGTTTAACACCTGGGTCAGGGCAGGCGTTAGGGGACCTGTGGGCCTATTCTGTAAGTCCACAGGTGCCCTCCCCTGACCCCAAGGACACCCACACCAGAGGGACAGCGGAGGATGGGGAACACCATCCCAGGTAAGTATAGGTAAGTATAGGTAGGAATTTTTGGTTTTGGTTTTTAAGTGCCATCAGGGACCCTGAAATGGGGCAACATACATGGCACTGGGTGCAATGACCATGCCTAGGGTACCCTTGTCCCCTGTGCTGGCCATTGGAGTGGTGGGCATGACTCCTGTCTTTACTAAGATAGGAGTCATGTGGTATGGTAGGTTTAGGGTCAAGCAATGACGCTAGGCTGCTTAGAGTAATCTTTTTTTACTCTAACCAGCCAAACGTAATTTTTTGGTGCAAATCCCCATTCTCCATGACGTTAGTGCAGTTTAGGGTCAAAAAGTATAAATCAGGGCCCAAGAGTCTCTAAATATTCCCACTGAGATCCTGGGGGTCTTGAAAGGGCTCTTGTGTGTTTGGTTTGGCATCAAAAGACGTTTGGGGCATTTTTCAAAACTTTGCTCTAGAGCTTCAAGGGGACTGGCTCTAAAAAGTATCAGACCAGTAGATCCACAGCATTGGATTGAATTTCAGGTTTGTCTCAGATGGAGAAGAGTTTTTTTCCTCAGAAAAATGCCAAAGTGCCTTTTCAGAATGGGACTTAGAAACTGTTTCAAACTTCCTTACTTCCAGGCCCTAACTGTTTAAACGTATTTGGTGTATCCAATCCCATGCTCTGTTGCAGTCATCTTCAAGGTCCTGGCCTTCTGCAACTATTGACTACCACTGACACTATGGGGCATATTTAAGAAAAGTGGCACTGCACTATGTGCAGTGCCACTTTTCTTGCGCCCTTTATCCCCACCCTACCACCACCATGTGTGTGCCATATTTAAAATATGGCCCACCATGGCGCACGGTAGGGGGCAATAGCGTAATTTCCATTTAGGCTATTAATGTACTCTGCAGGAGTAGCGCCAACATATTGGTGCTATTCCTGCAGAGTACATAGGGGCCCATTAGAAATAATGGAAGCCCCCTTTTAACACCTGTTCTGAGCAGGTGTTAAAAGTGCCGTAAAAAATGACGCAATTTTTTTGGCCCACCTAATCTGGGAACGCCCCCTTTGCATACATTATGCCTGACACTGGCATAATGTAGTGCAAAGGGTTACAAAGTGGCTCAATGCATGCATTGCGCCACATTGTAAACTAGGCGCAAGGATTTTGACGCTAATGTGGTGCAAGGTGGCGCTAGGGGCTAATAAATACACCCCTTTGTACTTTTTGGTGCTATTTTCCCTTACATCTGTAAGAAATAATTCCTCTGATTCCCTTGAATACATTTTTGTTGTTTTGGTGTCATTTTGTTAATATACTTTCCTCCCTTTTCATACATTAGATTAGGCTTTTTCTTGCATTGACTATTTAACTTATAAACTCTTCTAGTACTTTTAAATGCTTTACACATTTTCTTAGCTAAGCTTGTCTGCTAAATGTTATAGGTCCCAGGGGTTGAGCTCAGGTTTAAATTATTGGACCTAGCAAGTGAATTACTTTATTAAGCGATGGACTACCATCCACCACAACTAATTATTCACATTCCTACAGGGGGTGTAATTAGAGGTTGAAGGTAATGCACAGGATGAATAATATTTGAGAAATATCGAAAGTCACTGGGCCTCATTACGACAGTGGCGGCTGCCGAAAGACCACCATGTTGTCGGTCATTCGACCACCTTATTAAGAGTAACACACTGAAGACCGCCACTAAACAACCACAAATCCGACACCACCAGGACACAGGTGGGCAGGAAAGAGGCAGTTCCACCACAAGCACCTCCAGCCCAACTTACCACCCACCAGATTATGATCCACAAATCAGCACAGCGGTACTACAATGGTGGAAAATCATTGGCGGTGCGAATCGCTGTGCACAAAAACTCACTTCAGACAGAATACAACACCACATTGGCCAGTTTGAAACCCCCACACCTGACACACATACAGCAGACACACACACTCACTACACTATATAACACTCACTCATACAACCCACAATCCTTTGCAACACAAACAATGATTGCATACACCGAGAGCAGGCATAAATTGACAGACACCATCTTTACACTTTAGGCACATATACACATCTCACTCAGCACACATCATGCAACTGCACAAACAACACAATACACATATAATGAATACACACAAACACCACAACTGACCATCACATATAACTAAACACCCCGACCCCACCAAGAATCCTACACTATACCCATGCACACACAACACCCACACCCACCCACAACACCACCACCATGTCCTGGTAAAATCACCCACGCTTCACAGACAATGAGTTGAGGGTCATGGCCGATGAAATTGTCACAGAAACTGTTTGGAGCACAGGTCCAGCAAACATCCATTGCCAGGAAAATGGAGTTAAGGCAGAGAATTGTCGAGAGGGTCAACTCAGTAGGCAACCATCCATGCACAAGGGAGGACATCAGGAAGAGGCGGAACGACCTACGAGGGTAGGTGTGTTCTATTACATCATGCCACCAGATCGCCATGCAGAAGACTGGCTTTGGGCCCCCACACCCTCCTCCACAGTTCACATCATGGGAGGAGAAGGTCTTGGTCATCCTGCGCCCAAAGGACATGACTGGAGTACCCGGAGGACTGGACTATGTTAAGTAACTACTACTCCCCTGGCACACATTCTTCCTATCCATCCCACCCAAACACTCTTCAATTCACTGAATTTCCCACTATACCTCCCACCTAATCACCTAGTGCCCCTCTCCTTATGCCACACCACCACCCAGCCCCAATGTCACACAGTCCCTGGCAAGTGCACAGTTAGCAGTGCCAATATCAATCACTACAACTCCTACAATGCACTAGCCCATCTACATCAAAACGTGCTATGTCCACTCTACAACACATCTCTTGCACGTATGACTGTTGCACTAGCTACAACAAATGGATGCTTCGACTGAGGACCACTACATGGCAATGACAGGAATGCAACTCAACCAGATCTACAAACCTGAAATGGTCTGAGCATGGGCTAGAATGTAAGAAGGTAAATCCCCATGCTTCAAAATGCACAGACAGGGCAAGTTACCATGCATACACAAACACCCTCCTCCCACATGGACACCATGCTGCAATGTACAGCCATCCCCGCTCACATCTAGCAAACCTGATCTGCCATGAGCAAACAGGGCACAACTGTCATGTGAACCATCACACAGGACCTGACCCCACCCACCGACCAAATATTGCCCAGCCTGATTGACACCAATCCTCAATGTAGCATGATACACATGTCACAATCCACTATCCACAATCAATGTTTGCAGTGCTGCATGTGTCATTGCCATTGCTGGGAATCAAGCTACTGTTTGCATCAGACAAAGAGATATCCAATTACATGTCCAACACTTAACCCTCTCTCAGTCCATCCACAGGTACCCCTGCAGCTGCCACCATGGAGAGGATACCAGAGACAGACAGCCCTCACCAGGATGAAGGCCCCAGTGAGGCTGGATGTCTGGACACTGAAGACTTACCTGGCCCATCTGGGACACCTAGTCAGTCCACCACTCCCTGCCTCACCCTGCCAACATCAACCCCCTCCCACCCTGTTTTATCAACAGCACAGCCAATCCTTCATCCTCAAACCTGTGTACCAAGGACTTTTTAATCAATAGTGTGCCCCACACTACGGGGACCTGAGTTGACCCCTCACACCCAAGACAATGAAGGTCCTAGTGACACTGGGAGTGGGCACACCATGCCAGGGGCACAAGCACATGGGGGCAGGGAGAGTGGGAGGGAACCTGTTGGCCAGAGGATGGGGCACTCAATAGTGTCACCTTATCAGCAAACCATCTCCCAAGTCCTAAGAGCATACCAGTAA
This sequence comes from Pleurodeles waltl, assembly GCF_031143425.1. Classification (NCBI taxonomy): domain Eukaryota; kingdom Metazoa; phylum Chordata; class Amphibia; order Caudata; family Salamandridae; genus Pleurodeles; species Pleurodeles waltl. Next base: position 919,717,825 of record NC_090436.1, read on the forward strand.
TTCCAGGACAGGATGGGCCAGATCATTACCATGTTGGGGGAAAACCAAAGGCTGCAGAGGCAGTCCCACCAGGAAGTCATGCAGCAGTGGCAGGCCCACAATGCCACCATGGCCTCCATTGCAGGGGTGCTCTGGGACCTCAACACCACCCTGCGTGCTTCCACCACCCATCAGCAGTCCCCTTCCACTAGCCCCATCACATCTGTGCCTTCCACATCTGCTGCAGCTAGTGGAATGGTGGCCCTGCCAGGGAAACCACAGGCCTCTGGCACCCCTCCCTTTGTAGCTGATGAGCCCCCCAGCAAACATGGATGTCCATACAGACATCCTGCTGGAGCAGATGCCAAGACCAAACCCACTGCCAAGAAGTGAAACTGTTCTGATTTCTCTTCCTTGTGTGCCACTGAGACCTACAGCTGTGCCACCTACACTGATGATTACAACTACCATGACCTCACTTATCACCTGTTTGTCACTGTATGTACCATAGATGGTTTGTTCACATTTGCCCTGTACACCTAATAAACACTATTGATCACAGCAACAGCATATGTGTCTTTATTTGAACATGTACAATTGTTTTGTCTGCTAAATATAGTGTGGGGATGCCCCCCTAAACCAACAGGCAGTGTAATGGACAGCAGAAGGAGGCATCCTCTGCAGGAGACACCGTACAACATATATGTCCCAGGGCAGATGTTAGGTAGTCACTATTCCAGGCACACACTACAGTATATTCACACATTCAACCCACAAAAGAGACCATGACACAAAGTTACATCAGGATAGAAGAAATGCCACACAAAGCACATATGCAGCACATAGTTGTCCAGCTCAGTGTAGGTTACCACCGAGCAGGGTAAAACAGATGACATTTGTACATCCCCAGTCACAGGAAATACATGACAATTCACTGTAACTGCCATCTGTCAAGTGCTAAACTCTATTCTGTAAACAGCTACCAACGGCTGATAAGCAAGAATGCCTCAAACCATAGGTAGCAGAGGCATTCATTGGCATAACACAGTCAGTGGGTAGAATAACATGAGAACAGGACAATGCACAACACATAGCTCAACACAGGTCTGTCCATAGGAGATGTGAACCTAGCAACCTGCAGTGAGTACACATGTACGATAAGATACATGTAAACTTTACACCTTACATTCAAGCGCTCACCTCCGCCAACACACACATAGGAAGAGGAACACATTCCAACACCACTGATTAAACTAATCAGGAGGACCATTATCACCAATCAATGTGAATGCACATCACATGCAAATACACAGTCAGCATACCTGTATGTCACTGGAAGTACTGATTGATGAGCTCAGTCTAGAGTCAGCTGCACCATTCTTATCTGCCTCCTCATCACTTTCCATGTCTGCATCACCAGCCACTGGTCCAGCTGCCTCGTCATCATCAGCTAGCAATGGTATCTGACATCTCAGGGCAAGATTGTTGAGCAGGCAACAGACAACTATAATCTGGAATACCCTTTGGGACGTGTAGAGGACGGCACCTTCACAGACATCCAGGCATCTAAACCTGGCTTTCAGAAGGCCAAATGTCCTTTTGATTACATGCCTTGTCCTGCCGTGTGCCTCACTGAAACATAGTTCCCCTTTCCGTGGCAGGGTACCTCACTGGTATCAACAGCCAGGGAAGGTTAGGATGGCCAGGGTCACCTGTGTGCATAAAGGTAGGACCTGTTACAATACTGGTATAACTACAGGGAAAAATGTGATGACAGGTGCCACAACAGAGGCACATATCCAAATGTATACATACCAATGAGCCAAGCCCTCTCTGTGTGTAGTCATGCCATCTTGTGTGGGACATTGCTGTTCCTCAAAATGTAGGAGTGATGCAAAGTTCCAGGAAACTTGGCTGTCACCTGTGTGATGAACAGGTCTGCCATAAACACCACCTGAACATTGACTGAGTGGTAGTTCTTTCTGTTCCTATACACCTGTTCATTGGCACTGGGAGGAAGCAAGGCTATATCGGTGTCATCTATTGCCCCTATCACATGAGGGATGTGTCCCATATCATAGAAGTCTGCCTTCACATAGGCCAAATCTCCACGTTGGGGGAATGTGATGTAGCTGTCCAGGTGTTTCAATAAAGCACACAGTACATCCTTCAACACAAGACTGAACATGGGCTATGCCTGCTGTCAAGCCCACTGTACTCGGAAAGGACCCAGTGGCAAGAAAGTGTAGCACTGACAGGAATTGTACTGTGGGAGGGATGGCATAGGGATTGCGTATGGCAGGCAATAGATCAGGCTCCAACTGGGCACATAGATCCATGATGGTCTGACGATTCAGATGATTGGTCTGGATGATATGCCTGTCCTCCATGGTTGCAAGGTCAACTAGTGGTCGGTACACTGGTGCATGTCTCAATCTCCTCAAGGCAGGGTATTGAGGATAGATAGTAAAAAATGTACTAAGTGATAAGTACTTCATACATGTAAGCAGAGAACTTCATCATCACACACACCTAACTGTAGACATGTATCACACTGCTGACACATACCATTATGTGCAAGGTGAAGTGTCACTGTTACATGCATGTCACATGTATTAGCGAAACTATGATGGCACAACATAGGCTTACTCTGTAGTGTGGACATAAATGTGTATGACTCACTTATTTAGGGATAGAAAGGCATGATATGTACACAAAATGGTAGCCACCTGGCCTGCTGCACAGGACAGTTGGAAGGGACCTAAGTCCGCCGGCGTATGTCATCATGGCAGTAGGCGATAGCAACCGCCGTGCAGCTTGTCATTGGTTACCATTGCTGCCTAAGGGGATTGGGACCAATGGCAATCACCGTCGGTGGTGACGGCCCTGTACGCAGTGGCCCTGACCGCCATTTTCTTCAGCCTTGCTCACTTGACTCCTGACACTCTTGCAAGCAAGACCTCAACGAGCTGAGCTTTTGTGTCCTGTCTCTGGAAGCCACCATGCCACATCCTGCAAGTGATAGGGCCCCAGCCTTCACACCAGAAGAGCTGGTGAAGCTTGTGGATGGAGTCCTACCCCTGTGTGAACAGCTCTATGGGGCACCAGAAGAACAGGTGAGCCAAATGCCATAGTCATGTGTGATAGGGGTGTGTGTGATTGTGTAAGGGGTAAATGTACTGGGAAGGGAGTACATGCGTGCAGGGGGCATGGAATTGAGGAATGTGAGCTGAGAGTCTGTGTCATCCATGCAGGTGAACGCCCATCAGAAGAAAGGGATCTGGCATGCCATCGCCAAGCAAGTGCAGACCCTGGGGGTCCACTGCCGGCGGAGCACCCACTGCAGGAAACGGTGGGAGGACCTGAGACGCTGAGCCCAGAAGAATGCAGAGGCCCAGCTGGGGATGTTCTGCCAATGAGGAAGAGGTGTCTGTCAGACCCTGACTCCCCTAATGGCTCGCATTTTGGCAGTGGCCTACTCTGAGGTGGACGGGCATTTGAGGGCAGCACAGTAGCCACAAGGGGGTGAGTAATAACTGTATCCTGGCACTTGGCTGGGCTTAATGGGGATTATGTGAATCACTGCAGGCAAAGTGACATTGCTGTAATGACATCCAGTGTATCATCTACTGGAAATGGGTATTATGCACCCTGGCTGAGTCTATATTGTAGATGTGTTGGCATGCTTTACTGTCAGTGGATGCACATCTCCCATTCCTAGACCTCTCCATACATAGAATGTAGAGATGATCAAATAACATAGCCACATGTGTGAGACCATCCTGCCTATGCAAGGCATGTGGGTATTAGTATCACCCTAAGCACTGAGTATGACCAGCTCCATCCATCTGCATTTGTGGCTCTGAGGTGTCAGTCTACCCATCTGTGTAGCATACCTGTATATGCTGCTGTGTGACTCTAGTTTGATCACAGGGACTAGACACATCCTGAACTGGTAATGGTATTGACTGAATGTGGGGCTGCCATTACAGTTACACAACAGATATGACCTTCATGGGACTGGATTATTGATTTGATAGCTGTATTGCGATATGTAGGTGACCTGATGACTGTAGGGTATATGAAGATTGGCAAACAGGGATACTGATACATGTACATATAATGATGTCTGGTTGCAGACATCATACTTTCCTTGGTGCAGTACTTGTGGGGATGTTACCATTAAACCAATGGGATCGTACTTGGGGCCATATTTATACTTTTCGACGCACAACTGCGCCAACGCAGTTGTGCGTCAAAAAATCTAACGTCGGCTAACGCCATTCTGAAGCGCCATGCGGGCACCGTATTTATTCAATGACGTTAGCCAGCGTTAGCCGGCGGAGCTGCCTGGTGTGCGTCAAAAAAAATTACGTACACCAGGCAGCGCCGGCGTAGGGGAATATGGAGCTTGGGCGTCAAAAAATGGGGCAAGTCAGGCTGAGGCAAAATTTTCGCCTCAACCCGATTTGCGCCATTTTTTTTTACTCCCAACCCCCATTGAAATGACTCCTGTCTTAGCAAAGACAGGAGTCATGCCCCCTTGCCCAATGGCCATGCCCAGGGGACTTCTGTCCCCTGGGCATGGTCATTGGGCATAGTGGCATGTAGGGGGGTACAAATCAGGCCCCCCTATGCCACAAAAAAAATATATATATACTTACCTGAACTTACCTTAAGTTCCCTGGGATGGGTCCCTCCATCCTTGGGCGTCCTCCTGGGGTGGGCAAGGGTGACAGGGGGGGTCCCTGGGGGCATGGGAGGGCACCTCTGGGCTCCTTCCGAGCCCACAGGTCCCTTAACGCCTGCCCTGACCAGGCGCTAAAAAACGACACAAAAGCGGCTGGACGTCATTTTTTTTGACCCGCCCACTCCCGGGCGTCATTTTTGCCCGGGAGTGTAAATACGGCGCACATGCCTCGGAGTCATTTTTTAGACGGGAACGCCTACCTTGCATATCATTAACGCAAAGTAGGTGTCCACGCTAAAAAATGATGCAAACTCCATGAACTTTGGCGCTAGACGCGTCTAACGCCAGAGTATAAATATGGAGTTCGTTTAGCGTCGAATTTGCGTTAAAAAAAACGACGCAATTCCGGCGCAAACAGAGTATAAATATGCCCCTAGAGGTGGTAAGTGCCTTGACATGTCTCGTATATGTCTCCATGGTATGTAGACGGGATGTATGACAATGGCCTAGCAATTGATATGCTACATTGCAGATTTACTGCCCATATCATGTCCTAATGGCAAATTGGGGGCACATCTAATGGGCTGCGACTTTTCTGGGATGGTGTTTGAGGGTGGAGTTGTCATATTGTGCACTCAGACAGGTGTGACTGCATGTATTGTGGCATTGTAAGTGGACTATGATGTAAAATGTGTGTTCCTGAAGTACATCTGTTGTGCCACTGCGCTCAGTAATTGAGTATGGATGTGCCATATGTGATCTATGGGGCTTTGTAGATGCACTTGACACTTAGATCAGTTGTGATATATGTATTTGGTGTCTGCTGATCTGGCCCTATGATTGGGTCAGACTATTCAAATGGCTATGGCACAGACTCTTATTAAATACATCAAATATAAAATGTTTGGGTGTCTGACTTGTCATGGCCAATTCAGTGTTGATTTCTATATTTTCATTCCTGTACAGTGTGTTTGGTCTGACATGTAATGTGACAGGCAGGTGCTGTGTGGTCTGTGAGTGGAGTTGTCTTCAATGTAATGGATATGTTACAGTGGGCATGGTCTGGTCATGTGTTGTAACTGTAGTGGCCAGAAGTGTTTTTTTCAGTCTGCTGGACATCCAATGGGTGATAGGGCCTTGGAGAGTTTTGATGTGTATACAGGCATACAATTGATACTGCATCCAGGGCACGCTATGGCAGCAGAAATGGGTTTGGTAGTCATCATGTGGATGATTCCAGTTGTGCTGTCCTAATTAGAACTTGATGTAGGAGTGAGGGTTGCAGTACAGGCGTGGGTAGTAGTGACATATTGTGACTTGATGTAGGTCATGTATATTTGCACCTGCGATGGCCTAGCCAGGATAATGATTGTCACAGATGTGCTTGTTGATCAGTGTGTATGAGAGCTATATGTTAAACCATTTTCACCATCTCTCTCTCTCTCTCTTTCTCTCTCCCCCTCTCTCTATTTGTGCGCATCAGTATCGTCAGGTGAAGGACAAGGGGTACAGGCGAGTTGGGAAGTGCAGCCCACGGGACCCAGGAAGCTGCAACCAGCGAGAGCGAAGGACCCAGTGGGACAGAGGGTGAGGGAAGTGCCACAGGGGAGACCAGATCTAACTCTTCTTTGTAATCCTCCTCCAGTGGACACTCCCTGGTGGTGTTGACCCCATCTGGGACCATCCTAGCACCATCTTTGTCTGCCACCCCCTTACTACCACCGCCCTCTCTGTAGCTCCCCACCCAAATGCTTGCGCCCGCTCACACAGGAGGGTGGGCATTTCCTTCACACAGGTACCTCTGCTCCTGCCCCAGTCCGCCCTGCTGCCCTCAGTGAGGAGACTATTTACTCCCAGAGGCCCATCTTTGTGGGTCAGTCCAACATTGTGAATGCCATCTACGGACTGGCAGCTCAAGTCCAACAGAGCAATGCGTTCCTGGAGGGCATTCACTGTGCCCTAGCTGGCCTCCAGAGATCGTTTCAGGCTCTGGCCTCCTGAGTGACGGCAGCCAGTCTCCCTTTGTCTACCTTCCCTCCTCCACCCACCTCTTCCCAATCCAAAAACCTCTCCCCAAACCCATCCAAAGCACACATACATACAGGCATGTATCCACTTCAACAGACAAGGGTACCACTGACAAGCACAAGCACCACAAGACCCACTACCAGCATGCACACAGACAACACCCACCTGCAGACACACCAACATTCCACTACCTAAACGTCTCCCTCACCACCCCTTCTTCATAGACACTACACCTGACAGACCTGCAGCCACAACACCATCATTCACAGATCTAGCCACAACACCTGTCTTACCCTCAGTCACCACAATATCAGACCCACAGACATCGACCCAAGTCACCACATCTGCACCCACCACAACCACCAAAATCCCCACATGCAGCACATCTACCATACCTGCAGACACCACCTCAACAGACGACACCTCCTCCCTCCTCCTCCCAAGGCACCTAAATGCCTGCACTCACCCACCCAACAGACACCCAGCACCCACAAACATTTCACGCATGCACTTGCACACAAAACATCCACACCAACAGATCTTAAACTACTCCCTCTCCCTCCACTCCCAAACTCTTTTGCCATGACCACCACTGTGTGTCTAAGAAGCATTTCCAAGTGGAGTTTTGCTTGTTCCCTATTCCTCTCTCCCCCCATGAGACCCCCAAGCATTCTTCCTCCTTCCCCAAGTCCAGTCCTTCCACCTCCAACTCCTCCTCTGCCCCTTCTGCTACTGCCCATGCCCCTCCCCCTGTCAAGAAGTCTACCCCTCCCAAGCCCAGACCCAAGGACCCCACTCATAAACCCAAGCCCAAGGACAATGTGTGCAATAGCAAAGCTTGGCAAAGCGTCTATGTAGTTGCAGTTGTGTGTTGTTGTGTGTATCAGTGCTGTTGTGGATGGTTGACAGTGCTGGTGCTGTGTCTGCGTGTTGATGTGTGTATGGCACGTGTGTGTTGGCAGTGGTGTGTGTAGTATGGGTGTGCATGTGTGTTTTGTGGGTGTGCATGTGGGTAGGTAGGTGTGTGTGTATGTGCGTATGGGTGTGTGATTACATGTGTGTGTCATCACCGCAACATCGGATGTGTCTGTTGTGTGTGCGTGTGTAGTGTGGATTTTCCCTCCTGTGTGAGGTGGATGTGTCTACTCACGGTTGTTGTCTTCATCGCCGTTGCTAGTTCCAGAGTCGTTGTGCGAGCAGGAGGAGTGGGAGGACTTTAAGTTCAGTTTGCATGGCGACTCCAGTCAGGTAAGTGTTCCAGAAGCCGGGTGTTTCCTTTTATAGATTGATTTCTGTGAGGGATTTCGTGGTGGTGCGACCGCAGCGGAAACCTTGGTGGTGTGCAGCCTCGTAATAAGTCCAGCGGGACATGGTACCCACAAGTTGGAAGGTGCCTACCGCCATCATGGCGGCATGTCTGCACTAGTGGTACTGGCAGTGGTTTGGGTGTGTTCTGTTGGGAAGACTGCCATGGTTATGACCATGGTGGTCTTCACCGCCGGCCTGTTGACGGTACAACCACCGCCACCAACATGGCGGTCCTGAGACCTGCAAACTCGTAACGACCCCCACTGTGTCTGTAGATTATTTGAATGACCAGAATTATCCGCAGATGTAGGAATCTTTGCTTGATGGCTAGGTTTCACCTCTACCGGCCTGGTTTCTGGACCTGCTTGCAAAAAGAAAAGTGATTTGGGTTCTGGTAGAAACCCTGCCTCTTTGGAAAGTTTCATATGACATGTCTCGCCAGTCTGCCGTTGTAGCAAACATGATGCCATGCACAACAAAAAGGAGTACGAATCGTCCCCATCAGTTCAGTCAGATTCATAGCCTATTCTTTCATAAGAAGACTGTTTGCAGTCCTGTGGCGTATTCTATATACAAAGTGTGATCAGTGCAATTTATATTCTTTACAATAGTCTGAGGATATTCGTAAGCACGGCTTCACTTATCCAAATTGGGCTGGCATTACAAGCCTGGCTCTTTTTGAATAATAGGACACCACTTTTGTTTTTATCACGCAGTGTTGTCCATTAGATACACAGTTTGATTTTAATCTTTTCTGATGCTGAATCTGTTGTCTTCATTGAAGAAGAAAACAACGGGCAGACAGCCTTGTTTGTGGCCTGAATGCAGAAACCATTACACGTTATTGAACGCACATGCATGTCCTTAGTGGATTGGGACTTGAAATAGATTGTCAACAATGCTCCCTACGTTTGTATACCATATTTTCATCACGAGCAAACTTGATCAGGTTTAATGATAAGAATTATGTTTTTATATAGCGCTTTATTCCAGCATCTTTGAGCTGCATGCTGTTCTAAAGGAACTTTATCCACTTTGAAAGGAAGGATGAAAGGGTGATAAACCAACCAGCAAAAGAATCTGTAACTGGATATTAAAATCATGTACCCAACGTTTGACGTTCGCACACCCTCCGATTCGCTGAAATCAGAGAGTTTGCAACTATTAAAAAGCAGCCATATTGCATTTCTTAAGCACATATGTTGATTTGGAAAAGTGTATCTAAGTCAGAAAATGAGTTTGCAAATTGATTACGAATCACTATTTGGAAGGGACATGTTATGGGTGTTTCTTTCAAATTACATTTGTACAGTGATATATCGATCGTTTGAAATTGTAATTCTCGATGAAAACTACTGATCTGTTACTGACTTTCAAATTGGGATAATAACTGATTTGCAAAACAGAACGGGTTCCCTTTTAATCCTTTCCTCTTTTGAAATGTTAAGTAAGTGGTGGCCCACAAGACCGCTGCCAAACTCGCAGCTAAACTTTTTTTAAAGAAAATGTTTCTTAAGCGCAGCTCCATTTCCTTGGATGAAAACAGGGTGCATTTTTTTAAAAAAGTTTTCTTTAAGCACACTCAGAAGACATGGTGGTGTGCTAATCTTTGCAGGCCACTATGCTTGTGATTACGCCCAATCAAAGGAGGTCATAAATTGTAATCTGGGTAATTAATTTTAATTAGTCAAGTCATTCTGGGACTCCCTGTCGTTTGGTATTTTGCGAACTGACCTATTTATACTTAGGTTAGTGTGCAAATCCTATCCCATTTGCAACACAGTCAGGGCACAATCAATGGCCACATTTTGTGAATGGAATAATAGTACATCACGCCCTCAGTTAGGAAAAACTATTGCAATGCCAACCAATGCTCGATCATCGTCTTTGGACAATAGGCAAAGGTGTATAATCTAAGTGCAGACCTAGAGCTGTGTTTTGATTTAACTACATTGTAAAAAAACATTGGGCTTTTGGTTGACTGGGGTGTGAGACCTGGTCAAGCAGCAATCGCAATCCTTGTCAGGGTAAGTCACAAGCAAACCCCAAATTAACCTGTCCTCAACCCCCGAGTAGCTTGGCACAGAGCAGCCAGACTTTACTTGGAGGCAATGTGTATGGTACTTGTGCAACTTTTCAAACAGTAAAGCAGTGAAAACACTACAACAAAAGAATCCCACACCAGGTTAGAAACATAGAGTTTAGTGTAACAAACACAACAAGACTGAAATGACAAAATTCCAATTAGTACAATTAGAGATATTACATTTTAAAGCTTTCTGGTCGTGCTAGACCGGCGATGTGAGTTGCTGTGGCGATGCAGAACTTTGCAACGGGTCCAATCCACGTGGGAGCAGAGATGCAACAGCCCTTCTTGGGGTTGTATCATGCAGCAGAGGTGATGCATTTGTTTTGCTGGGTCAACAGAGGCTGGCAAAGTACCTTACACCCACTTCCATGGGTCAAGGACTGGGGTGGCACCACTTGGCAGGTTAGGCTCACAGATGACAGAGTCTAGGTGCAGGTGCAGGGTTGTTGGAAGCTTGATTTGTCCCTGAGGCTTCAGATCAGAAGGCCAACAAGCCCCTGGACTCACTCTAGGGTCTAGGTTCAAGTGATGCAGATTCAGTAAGTCTCACCCAGGCAAGAGGGCAGCAGGCAGCAGGTTAGCATAGCATGGCAGTCCTTCAGCAGCACATCAGTCTTTCTTCCTGGCAGAGTGTCCACAGGTCCAGAAAGTGTACTGTAATGGTAGTGCCTGAGGTCCAGTATTTGTACCCAGTTGTGACTTTGAAGTGGGGGAGCAGCTTCTAGAGGTTTCCCTTTGAAGTCCCAGGTTTCCCAGTCCTGGCTCCAGACTCACTACAAGTGGACGCTCCCTATTGTGTGTGGCTGTCTAGGAGGAATACACAACCCTCAAGTGTTATCTACACCCAGTCATGTGACCAGAGAAAGTCAAGAAAATGCCAACTTTCTAAAGCTGGCTTTTTCTAAATTAGAGTTTAAAATCTGACTTCACCATTAGTCAAGATTTTACATTGTGATTTCAGGGACACCAAACATGAACTGATTATCTCTTTCCATTGACAAATTACATTTATAACATGTAATAAGGCAACTTTTATGTTATCCTATGGAAGCAATATGCCTTGCAGTAGTGAAAGTGAATTTATGAGTTTTTTCACTACCAGGACATATAAAGCTTAAAAGTTCATGTCCAACTTTTTAAATATATTGCAACCTCCCATCCGGACTGTCCACGTCCTACACTGGGGTTGACTAATTTGTATTAAAAAAGAAGGTTTGAGACTAACAAAAGGCTCATCTTGCCAGGTTGAAATGGCAGTAAACAAGCACACACTCAGGCTCTGCAATGGCAGGTCTGAGACATGTTTAAAGGGCTACTTAAGTGAGTGGCACATTCAGTGCTGCAGGCCCAGCAGTAGAATTTAATTTACAGGCCCTGGGCACATGTAGTGACACTTTACTAGGGACTTATAAGAATATGCCAATTGGGAAAAAGCCAATATTACCATGTCTAGAGGAGAGAGCACAAGCACTTTAGCAATGATTAGCAGTGGTAAAGTGCACAGAATCCTAAGGAAGGCAAAAACGAGGTCAGAAAAAATGAAGGAGAAAAGCAAAAAGTTGAAGGGAAGACCACGTAAAGGCTGGCATGTCTGAAAGAGCGTAGTTTGGCTGTGGCATTTAATCTCTGGGAAAAGAACACGAAAAGGTGGTTATTTTCTGGTGGTCACAATTTGGTGGTCACATTTTGTATAACATTTAATAAGATTTATATAATTTCTGCACTGCAAAGCATATGAGTGGAGTGCATTTTTAGATATCACATTAAATACATTTTTTATGAATTTCTATTCAAGACTAACATTTTAAAGGTATTATTTTGCATAAACAGTTTATAGATTCTTACATGAATTGTTTAGAATTAATTTAGTCCGAAAGGATGTTTGTGTTCTATTAACTTTGGCTGGAGTGAAGGCCTACACAGGTAATTTTCTTTTTACAGTTAACTTTCAATGTGGAGTTGTTTTTCTTAAATGTTTCTTTCGACATGCAGATATTAGGAGCAGAGACAGAGTCAACAAGAAGCTTATTGTGCGTGAAAGATAAGAAAGCCTGAGACGAACTATACAAGGGCAAAGAGGAGTGTTCTGGAAGCTTGGCAGTCGTACCTCTTTTGAATTTGCTTCTACCAAAGAGTATCATGATGGTATGTATCAAGGGTTTGGAAATTGTAACTTCAAATAAATTTTAGTTAGGGTTTCAATCAAGAAGCTTTGAATATATGATGTCAAAGTCTTGAAAAATTGTGATTTAAGAAAGGTTTAGTCAGTGAGCGATTCAGACTATCTTTAGAGCTGAATGGACCCTTCTGAGGTACAGACCTCATATTTATGTGTGGTTTCATGCCATCACACCTCTATGAACAGAATATCCTACTCAATTTATGTTTGCAGACCTTTCTCAAATACTCCTTTAACATCAGAATAGTTAGGTTTTAGTTTAAATGGTTAGGCAGGAGAACTTGGTTCTGCTGACCAAGAACCACATGCTTTTTCTGATCTTTTTTATTGTGGCCATAGACATTTTACTCTTGCATATGCTAAAAAGGTTTGACATTGTAGGACGCTTTAATTCTTGTTTGGTGATTTTATACATTTACACTATGGTTTTCAGACTATGTAATGTTGACCTTCAGTCTGTAAAAAAATCCTTTTATTCCTGTGAATTGACTCTGAATGTTATTATATTTGGGTTATACAGAAATCGTTTAATTAATTTGATAACTGTTAGTCTTCACCCCTCAGAACTGAGAAGGAAAGATTAATTGGACCCCTCAATTAGAGAAATGGCCACAGGCTCTATCAGGGCTAACATACACTACTGAATTTGAAGGAGTCGGTCATAAATTGGACAGTAACTGGACTTGTAAGACTAATTGCCATCATGAGTCTTTTCATAGAGTGAAAGGTAAATTTCAAGGTTACATCTAGGCCAAAAATGTAGTATAACGTGGAAATCCACATCTAAACATCCGTTTGCACGTTATTCCCCATTCAAACTGAAATCTCGAAATAGCCAGCAGCCGGCATCAGTGTGTCACGATTAACTGGCCACCTGCGATCGGCCCCAATGGAGATTTTCAAACCGACCCAATAAGCCTAGAGCATTTTGATAACCCATTTGGCTGGCTGCATTGCTTCTTTCCTAAGCAACAAAGAAAAGTTGTAATGAAAATGATCCGTTCATACTTAGGGCTTGCGCTTGTACTCTAAAGAAAAAAAAAAAAATTCACATTCGTAGTTTTAGATAAGAAGGAAGTCTGGCATATATTTGTAAACCTGCTCTTCGCTTCGTGTTTACTGTGCCTCGTTCTGGACTCAGAATATACATCACATGAGCAGGCAGCTAATAAGTATTGCAACCTGAGGATTTAATTCCCCATAATATTCCATCTGTTCCTTTCCCACAATGCGCCTAAGAGGTGTGATAGATCAGTCGGGCTGAGATTAGTTTGTGCCCTTATTTTATTCTGCGCTGCAAGGGAAAGTCTGAAAAGCTACTAGTCTTGTGAAGGACACAGTTCCATTATACACGGTAGTTTCTCATGGCGCCGATAATCATGGATCACAAAGGGGAGCAGGTATATTAGTCTTCTGGAGTAGGAACAGGCAGCTTTGAATAAGTTTACGATACAGTATTCTAAGGGGTGAAGCACAGCACATGTCATAGTTTACAGGTCCAGGTGGGTAGGGCCCTTTTATTTTAGTATCCCCCCACCTGAATAGCCTGGGTAGCCAGACACAGCGTAATATCACCGAGTGGGTAGCTTTAAAAAAAAAAGATGGCCCTTCCACTAAAGAATTAATTAGGTTCCTCCATCCTTGCCGTGAATTCTCTGTACTACCTGGCTAGTCTACCCTGGGGCGTAGCTTGGTCAGTAAGATTCGGGGACGGGTTTATGAGTGAGATTCAGATTTTCAGACAACCACGCTGATATTTAATAATAAAATACATTATTGTGAGAAGCAGGGTGGACGAGAAGAGCCTAACGTGCAGTGGAAAGGGTGAAGACTGTGGATTGGTGGGAGTACTAAGACCCAGATTTAAAAGGGCCTAGCGCCTCCTTTCGCCACATTAGCATCATATTTTTTACCCTAATGAGGCCCAACAAGGCCTAAATCACTGCGCCAGATTTACAAGGTGCTGCAATGCATGCATTGCGCCACTTTGTAACCCCTTACGCCACAGTATGCCTGCAGCAGGCATAATGTATGCAAGGTGGGGAGTTCCCCCGTTAGGGGACCGAAAAAATGGAGCAAAGAAATCCAAAAGATTTCTTTGTGCCATTTTTTGCAGCGTTTTTAATGACTGCATAGAGCAGGTGTTAAAAGGAGGAACACCATTACTTATAATGGGCCTCAATGTGCTTTGCAGGATTAGTCTCAGAATGTTTGACGCTAATCCTGCAAAGCGCCAAATGAGTGTCAAAAATGTTATTGCTAGTTCCCTAACTACCACCATGTTGTGCCATATATCAAATACGGTGCACACATGGTGGCGTTAGTGGGGCACTAAGGGACGCAAGAAAAGTGGCACTGCAGTGGATGCAGCGCCACTTTTCTTAAATCAGATCCTAAATAAGAGAAAACGTAGGGCCTCATTTACGAGGCACTAGCGGCACAGTGTGCCACCGGAGGGTCATTTTTTTATGCTCCAGGGGCACAATGTGCCAGCCCATATTTACAAGGCCATGCAAAGCCACTTTGCATGGCTATTCACTGCCTTGTGAATATGGACCCCTTTGGCACATAACACTGCGTGAAAGGGGCATTCCATGGGTGTTGCTTGGGAATTCCCATGCAACACCCATGGAACCGAAAAGAATCAGACGCATTCCCAGATTTACAAATCTGGGAATGTGTCAGATTCCTACCCCACCTCAGGGGTGTCGTAAGAGCGATGCAGCAGGGAGAAATATCTTTATTTCTCCCCATTTTTTCCTCTTTCTATGTGTGCAGCAAAATGCGAGAGAGAGGAAGCACCTCTTGTGATTGTTTTTTGTGCAGGAAGTTGTCCCTTCTTGCACAAAAACAATCATCCCCGCAACGCAGACATCCTTCCACCATGGTACAAGGACGCCTGCATTGGCACTAGGCAGCAATTTGTGTGCCAGTGCAAGGAGAGGGAACAGAAATTCCCCATATTGTGTAGATACAACACATTTCTGCCATTTTGTGGTGGCACAGAGCAGGGCAGAAAGGCACTTGCTGTGCTGCCCTGCGCCATGGGCCTCGTAAATGAGGACCTTAATATTTTGTAAAATAACTAACATTCAAGAAATTTCCAAACAGGGAGAGGGAGCGAGTGTGTGTGTGTTTTTGGCTGGGTGTATGCAAAAAATCCTCGTGAAATAGGACAGACACCTCACCATAACCGACTGAAAGCCCCTGCCCCTAAGTATTAATCAGCAATACATTTATTGCCCCCGTGAAGCTGCGCCCCTGCGTCTACCATTACTGGCATCACTGGAAGGTTCATAATCGATGAGGACCATCATATGTTGTTTCTAGAATCTGACGATAGACACATCAGCAAAACCACAATGGTTGGTTGACCATAAATATTTTCTCTTTTTTTCACGCTGGGGTTGCAGTGTTCAAAACATTCAGCCCTTTGGAACAAACGCCCCCTTCTGGACAATATAGATAGGCTGGGCAGTCCAGTGGGACATCCGCCATCATTTCAGTCTGCATTCCCGCCTGCAATGAGTGGTTTTCTGCCCAGAGGGTTAGGCTTTGCTGAACTGGCGCACACCGCCATAACAGCAGGTCACAGTCATCCTGACTCCTGACTCTGGAGAGACAGTGAGTTGGTGACAGGTGATTTAAATAACAGTAGCGTTCACCATTTCATCTAGCCCTGTAGGAGAAGTGTCTAGTGACTTTTCTTGCTAAAATCGTTGCCATCTCCTATAAGTGTGACCTGAAAATTTCTCATGATTGTGTTGCATGATGATGGTACTTATGAAGACGCTTAAGATACAGGTTATTTCTGTGAGAATACATTACCTGGTGATCAAGATGGTTGAGATATATTCCAGCTACTGTGACCTTGGAGCAACCTGAAACCTGTAATTTGGAGCCACAATAAGAAATGCAACCTTTTCAGGTTTATTGGCTAAAACCTATATTTAGAAAAGATCTTACCCAGAACAGATGACCTGTTCATCTACCTGACTAATCCTGTCTCCATATTTACTCCGGGAAGTAATGTGTTTCAGAGTTATTCCGCTCATTTTAAACTTTTGGTCTGTGATGTAACCAGGGCCTAATTTGAACCAGTGGTTGCTTGTGGGGCTCACCAGCACTATTTTTCCTCATCAGACATTTTCCATGGGAGAGAGAAAGCACACAAATGGGAAAGAAGGGTGAAGAGAAAGATGGAAAACCCATCCCAAAGCGAGAACGCAGAAACCTGCACGAGAGAGATAAAAGGCAAGACATATTGGGCCAGATGTAGCAACCGTTTTGCATGGCGCAAACTGCGAAATTCGCAGTTTGTGCCATGCAAAATGGGCATTGCGATGCACATTCCCATTTTGCGAGTCTGTACCGACTCGCAAAATGGGAATGCGACTCGCAAATAGGAAGGGGTGTTCCCTTCCTATTTGCGATTCGCACCGCAATGCAGAATTGCTTTGTGACCGCGAACGCGGTCGCAAAGCAATTCGCAGTTAGCACCCATGTCAAGTGGGTGCTAACTCATTCACAAAGGGGAAGGAGTCCCTATGGGACTCCTTCCCCTTTGTGAATGTCGCCAAAAATATTTTTTCAGAGCAGGCAGTGGTCCAATGGACCACTGCCTGCTCTGAAAAAATGAAACCAAATGGTTTCATTTTTTCTTTTGTATTGCAACTCGTTTTTCTTTAGGAAAACGAGCTGCAATACAAAAAAAAACTGCTTTATTAAAAAAGCAGTCACAGACATGGAGGTCTGCTGTCTCCAGCAGGCCACCATCCCTGTGAGTGCAGGGAATCGACCCCCTTGCGATTCGCAGATGGTGTCATGGACACCATTCTGCATATGATTTTGTGACTCGCAAATTGCGAGTCGTCCGACTCGCAATTTGCGAGTCGCAAAATCATATATACCTACATCTGGCCCATAGTGTTTGGTAGTTGATTAAAGAGGTATGTGGTGGATGCAAGACTCTGCAGTCTTGCTATTCGGTGTTCCCACATTTAATAGCACTGTTTCAGGGTTCTGAGTAGAGCTTTGGGAACCCGCACTCATTCTTTCACAAATTAGGCACTGGATGTAACCAGTGATTTAGGACTAATGCCTTCTTCTGCTGCCATACCCTGTGAACATGTCACCTCAGGTGTATCTGCTCTGCTACATTGCAGAAGCCAGTTTTGGGCTCATCCCTTCTAAAGTGATAATAGTTAAGAATTAATCTGTTCTTTTTTTACATTAATAAAGGTAGATTGTGCCAGCAAATGCCTTGAATAATTTACACCAAAATGTGGTGCCTGCAACGAGTGTATTGCAATACTAATTGGGTCTGCAGAATTATGGAGGTTTGACCAACCTGTTGCAGGACATGTTCTATTGTGTGCAGTGCTTAATTTGTGCTTGTTGTTTCCAGTGCGGAGCACCAGTACTTATTTTTGAGGGCCTGCACTTATTTTTCTGCCTCAAGCATTTACTGCAAGAAAAAGTCAAATATGGGAAAGATGAAGGAAGAGGAAAACAAAAAAGTGTCACAATGGGAGAAAGCAGAAAGCTGCAAGAGTGAGCGGAAGGGACAGGGAGTGGCTTTAAATGGATTGAAGAGGCCCAAGATGGCTTCAGGATTACGCTGCCTCAGTATTCTGTGTTCGCACATTTAATTGCAGCAGCCGCGTGTTTAGGAGGAGGGCTTTTGGCACTGGCACGTTTTTATTCACAAATTAAGCACTGCTTGTGTGTGTGCGCAAGCATGTGTTATGTTTTTTAACCTCATCACTATTGAAGTTATTAGGTCGAAATGTAACCCGTTTTCTACAGTTCCCGTCCAAGACCTCAATTTATTACACGTCAATTAAGTGGAATAAGAATAGATCATTAACCATGTGCACGCTTGCTTCTCCCTATTTCCTCATGTTTCTCTCTTTGTTTCTCTCTTTCGCACTCCCTTTCTCTAGTAAGTTTTTACCTTTCACTGACTTGCACTTCAACTACAATATTGCGTGTATGTTTTACGTATTCACTTTATTGTTAATAGTTTCACATGTCTCCTTCCAAAGACGACTGTCCTACTAAATATCAACGTCAAGAATATAGTAGTATAAGAATATTGAGGACAGAATATCGCAAGACAAAACATCGAAAAGTAAGTGCATTTAGAAGCATGGATTTACTATTCCTAACTCCTCATCCACGTACATTGAAGATATATGTACAGTGTAGGTATATTCGTGTGAAGTTATGGGTAAAGAACATCCAGACTTACCTGCTGATATTTTATTTTCAATATTTTGTCCTCAATATTGTGGTGTTGCTATTTGGAGGGTCACCACAAAGACACTTTAAATACATATGCATTTTTGTGTGAGAAAACACAAAGGCATTCTTATGGTGCATAAATAAGGCAATGGGATATTGACAGCATAGACTACTGCCTGAAAAGTATTTATGAGGCGGATTTCTTTCTCCTCATTAACTCATTATCAAGATAAGTGCAGAGGCGCATTGTGGAAAAATGTGCCATAATTGCCTTTTTGAAATCGGTGCCATAGATGAAACATCTAAACACATGAACTGGCATGTAGTATTTTGTTAATTTTTTTTAATCGTGTATCACGTTTTACTCTGTAGCAGTGATGGCGCAGCGAATGCCAACCACTGCTGGCAATTTGTCATGTTCTGTAGGAAATGGAAAACTGTCTGCCGACATGTACTAAATAGCTCCCAGGGAAATCTGCAACGGTTCCTTATTTATGTCAACTGAAAGGGGGTAGGGGATATCTGAAAATCATCTCAGGATTTATGAAGTGATTTAAAATCGCTAAAATGGTATCCAGTGTGCGTCGCTTCACGCATTGCATTGTTATTACCAAACATACAAAACCCTTTTCATCAATTTGAAAATTATTCCTACCACTGACGCTTGACGTATAGCATTTTTAAGTTACTTTTAACTTTCTGCAGGTGTGCTTGTCAACATTCAAAATTGGTGATCAACGTAACAGACAAGGTTTCCTCCAAGAGCATCTTGGCCAGTTGGGTTCCCAGGGCACATTTGTTTTGGTGTCCAGCAAAGGATAGCACAGTCTTCTACATGAAGGCCCAACACATTTTCTTGCCTTGCTAGTCAAAAGCAGCAACTGAAAACACACTGCCAGCCACCTGACACTGATTTGTGACTCTTATCTCATGTTTATTAGAGGAAGGAACAAGTCTACTGGATAATGTCATCATTGTAATGGATTTTCTTTTCTACGCAGGGGGTGAATTAGTTGGACATGCTTTTATGCTTATCTAATTTTGAATATGGATATCTTAGATTAGTCATCAAGTCACTAAATGATGTAGATTGTCAAACAATGGCCATCATAGTAGGTGATGAAAATCTTACATTTGTCGTCCTTAAATACATTTTCAAAACACATCTCTTTGAAAAAGCAAAGATAGCATCGTTTCCGGTTGATCTGCCTATCTCAATTCTTAGATTAGCCTTTACCCAAAGATATCCCTATCAACCCTTACCTGTCTTAATAACCCTGTTGTGACCTGTTTCAATCCATCACTCTAACTTAAAATCCATGGAAATAGGGCATTTCCGTGCTTTGGCCACAAATACACAACTACAAACAGTCAATTTTAAAACCTGCGAACTATAAGCTGTACTGCTCTGAAATGTTATATGTATATTTATTTGTGAAGCTACTTAACAGTCGACCGAATTGTGTTATATTTCGAATTTATTGCATGCTTAGCACCACAGGGACAGTCATCGGGTTGTGTCCCTGGGAAACAGGATGCAGATATCTACAAAGAAAAAGACTGAACACCTCCCATAATTTCTCACAATACTTATGTACTCTTCACACATGCAAGTTTCCGATAACTCATGGTGTAAGGTGTTTTAGAACCTGCCGTTATGTGTTTACTTAGAGGTTATACTTGACAACAACTGGGATGCTTAGGCAAACCAAGTATTTTCCCTTAATTTGGAATTAATCTGTATATTTAGGCTGTCACACAATTCATTTCAAAGTGTGTGGAACAGTGTGCTTTTGCTTATTTAAATGCTTATACTTTGTAAATAATATAAAAAAAACGCCAATAAATTGAATCATTAATTTACTTCGCCTTTGAAAAACTGTGGTACGGCCTAGAAATGGTATCGAAAAATAATATACCCCTTATCATTGAGCCGATATGTGACATAATCATTTTGGACAATCACTTAGGTTAGAATTGTAGACCCATCAACCAACAGATAACACCAAGGACTTCCATAGGATACTGTGCCACTGTTTCGGGTGTTTGGGTGAATTACTCATCAATTAATAAGATAGGTTTTAACTCTCTTCAGAATTTTTGAGGATCATGCTGGTTGTGTAATTTTTACCCAGTGGGTTTAAAGTGAGAGTCCTCTCACAGTTCCGCTACTTTAATACAACATACAAGCATGTGCCCTGGGATGCTAACCATTAAGGTGTTGCATGGTACTGGTGTGTGTAAAGTTTCAATGTTGTACAACTAGCAACTATGGATAGCACTTTGAAACTTTACAATCTTGTAGAAAAGTGAAGCCTAGAAAATAAGGAACTTCAGTGTTTCATTGAAGTAGCAGGTTTCCATTCCTGGGGCCATGAGGAGCTCCAAAGGGCTGCAGAGGAATTGAGATTACTAAGCAGTCATTTTCCATTATAGCCCCCAAAACTGGCATGTCTTAATCATAGATTTGATACCCTTTGCACCTTAACCTGCAAAAATGTGCATACCACCTACTTTTCCAGCTTTTGTTCTGAAAGGCCTAAACCTGCAGTACAGTCCCATGAGCATCCATTCTCACTCACCCAAGTCCTATCTGCATCTCCCTTCTGACATGGGATGCTGTTCTCTTGTCACAGAAAGACTGGTTTCCTCATTGCAGTTTTTTTTCTAAAAGGGCAAGCTTAACTTAAGGAAAAGGGTGTAAAGTATTTAGCAGTACCAGAACAATTAAAAGGTGAAAACAAAACACAATTAAAATTGTTCAAACCAATTATAGTACCAAATTTATAGTAAAATGACACAAATATGACTGAAATCCAATAAGTGGAATCAGAGGTATACATTTTTAAACATGTAAGACAAAAAGCACGAGGAAAAGCAAACCACTAATCAGTAGTTAACTTAAATATCTTTGAAAAATGTTTAGAGCTGTTCTTCTTGGTCTTTTCTAAGACCCCAAGGACCTCAGATAAAGCTCTTGCGGGCCTGGGCTCACTCCATCAGAGAGCGACAGTAGAGTCAAGTCCAGGGCCGAAAGCTACTGGTCAAGTGGGCACTCCAGGAAAAGACCTCTTGCCTCTTGCAGCTTGTTGTGTCCTTGTAGCTACACTGGAGGTCAGCCAACTGACCTTTGGGGTCCAAATCAGAGTCCAGGGAACAAGCAGGAATATGTTGAGTATTTCAAATCTCCACACAGTTTATACACAGCAGGCCCAATCTTTTCTGTTCTTTCTCAGTTCCATATGTGGTCTGATGTGCTATGGGTAAGGTGCCACATTTATAGAATTCAATAGCCAGTGTGTGTTGTTGACTCCTGGATAATCCCTACTCAACGAGGAAAAACATTTCCAGGGACAAACCATTCCACTTTTGCAGCATACCCTGATTACCTAATTGCAAAGTATCCCACAGAGCACTATTCTGAGGTCAATCAAATATGGCAGCATTCTGCTGCTATTGCTGCTATGGGACATGAGCAGCCCCTTCCCTTCACTCTGGTACCTTTCAATTAAATTAAATTTCTGAACTCTTCCAACTGTCCTTCTTGCGCTGAGGGGAGTCATATAACTAACAAGTAGGTCTTTTTGTTAAAAGAGCTTGTCCTTTATTTCTGTCCAAGGTGCTGCTTTCATGCCTCATTAGAAAAAAACACTGACATGGGCCAGCTACTGGCAGGCTAATGCTGGATGTTCAGTCAGACAAAGTTTAACTTTTTAAGCATTACTTTTCCTGAACGTTTATTACAAATCTGACTTCACCAGTAAAACAGATTTTTAATAAATATAACGAATAGTCATGGAGCCATCTCTGTTGCTTATTCCCCTAAAAATAGCAGAATTATTATTTTATCTGAACTTTAGCTTTCCTTATAGAAGCCACTACAACCCTGTACTGTGAAAGTACCTTTTGGGGTATAGTCCCTAAAGGTACATACCAACACTCAATCTTTGCATGTACCATTGGTCAATACTAAGTACCCTATTTTCTGGGGTACAAGGTCTACTTAATGGTAACTTATTTAATTTTAAAAGTAGGACTCATTTCTGTAAAAACTGGTTATTCTAAGAGGTTTATCTGCAGGTTTAATAGCTGCAGTAGTCAGGTTACACAGGTAGGCCTGAAACCATGTTTTCTTTCTCAGCCTAGTGGATGGCACAACACGTGCTGCAGTCCACACAAGACATTTAACTTTCATGGCATTGGTGCATTTTCCTGCACCATATACTATAGCCTTTCTGGAAAGTGAAATACGCCAGTTAAGTATTAGGCAATATTATCATGTTCTCTTGGTCAGAGCACATACTCAGGGGGCTGAACAGCAGTGTCCCAATATGCGAGTACAAAAATCAGCATTAACAGTCAGCCACAAATGGGAGTGATCATGCAAAAAGACAGATTTTAGCACACAACTTATAACTGGATGGTGTTCCTAAGTGGGTCTAGTCAAACAAAGGGAAGAGTGGAAAAAGTATTATTGACCAAAAGTATTAAGGAGGACCAGGAATTTTGTATTACAACCAAGGTTCATGATCAAATGTTATAAACAAAGGACAATGAGGCTAATGAGGCTCACCTTTATCATATCACTATAGTTGTTGTATAGATTCTAAAAAACAATATAGACCTGCATATTCTATCATTTGTACTGTGTAGGCTATGGAGAATGATCACAGACAGTGATGCTGCTCTGACTATGGAGAAATGGGTATGTGGAGTGGTTTTAACATCTTTGTACATTTATATTGGAAAACGCAAACTATGGAGATATATAACAGTTTGAACCCATATAATGTTAACTACTTATATATTAGGCAAACGTTTATAGATGCTGTTGGTCATAAGTATATCTTAGAATAGAATATGTATACTGCATTTAGTTACTCTCTTCTGTTGTTTTTTCGAAGAACAACTGGTCCACTTCACATGACGTTTTACAGTTTTAAGTCATGAGTACCGAAAGTAGGGTTAGCTGTTATAAATACAGAATCCTGTTTTACAACATCTGATTTTGTCGAACATTAGATTTTAAAGTTTCACCTACAAGTACAGACAATCTGCCAAGTTGATGGAATTTTCTGCAGTGACTAGGGATAAATCCAATAAATAGGGCCTTTCTACAGGTATTCATAATCAATTCCAGTTACATTTTCTCGTTCGTTATCACATCTAAATGCAATTGTAAAAAAAAATTAGAAAATATTTAAATAAAGTATGACGGAATAGTTTCCTAAGCACCCCCGTATGCTTTAGTGGGTACTGGGGAATATTTTTCTACAGGTAGTAAATTTTGCTCATGTGGTGAAAAAATAGATAACACAATAAATGTGAAAATGCACATTTCCTGCGTGTTTATTCATTCCTACAATATGTACTTTCAAACGTCTGCATGAGTTACGGCACAGGTTTTCCTTGAAATCTGTATCGTAAATACTTTTCTGAGGTTTATTTCTTGGGATTTTACTAATCCTACAAAATAATGCATTCATGATTCGTATATGTTGCTAAAGATCAAAGAATGTTTAGAAGAATGGTTGTATTTGCATTATGAACATCATCTTTGTCCATGCTATTATCCATTCCCACAACTACGTTTATCTCACTTGTCATGCTCAAAATGTATGCAATGAGGTTACTTATGAAACGTTGGATGGTGGTTGATTCGTGTGCAGAAGTCTTGGGATCAATGATATGGATTTTCAATAAATTGACTCTCATATTTACCTTGTTCACTAATAATACCAGATATTATGAGGTTAAAAGCTGCTAAAAAGGAGTGCTGATAATAGTGTGAAACCCAGAAATTTGCTCGCACTTAAGCTCCATGGATAAACACATTTTTAAAACAATATTCTGAACCAATGTTCGAATCTGCTCTTATGTCCTACATTGTCCTTCAACATTCAGGCTTGCACAGCCCCTTTCAGGTCCCGGATACAGTTCAAGGAATTCTTAGAGAGTTATTGCTTTTTCAGATCTTCATGCCCGAGAACCTCAAATTAAGTGACAATTCACTGGAGATAGAGGAAGCTAATTCATCATCAACTGACCTCCGCTCTTCTGCTGACACACTGTCAGACATACTAAGAGACAGGGGATCAAATCTTTTCAGAATGCTTGCAAAGTGTTTTCTAGGACTGTTTATACCTGCGTACAAATACTGATTTTTAAATACATGAAAAAGAACAAAGTACTCCACACATGCCATTAGCCAGGAGCACCTTTGAGAACCATAACTTGCTAACAGACGCATTTATGAATCATAATAAATGAATACATGTCACACTGTATGCTGTGTTATCATTGTGTGAAAATAATAGAGGTATGGTCAAGCAAACCTGGGAACATCTGGGTATCAAGACCAATGAAGAGCAAGACAGGATGTCCCAGGAACTAACCGCCTAAAGATAATTATCACAATGAAGCCAAAATCTTCACTGGAAAACCAATGCAAATAGTTATGTGTAATTATTTAATTTTATTATCCGTAGTCCAAGGAATGAGGTTAAAGATATACACAAAACCTGGGTAAAGAAACTCATCCAGAGTCTCTATACAGTTAAAAACACTTCAAAAAACAACTCAACTTTTCCAGCGTTTGATTCTTTTCCAACAGCTTTGAAAGTGGCTATGCCGTACAAAACGATTGCCCGTCCAATTATATGGAAGTAGTTTCAGGATGGTAGCAGAAGGATGGGGAATGATGCACCTAGAGTATGTTTAACATAGCGACCACCCAACAGTCCTTTCATTCAGTTATATTTATAATTCAACTACCAAAAATAATGTTGACGCATTTCAGCCTGAGTGATTAAGGGCCTCCTCAGAACATGAAAGGATAAGGAACCCGATAATCTTTTAGATGATGTGAGGGTGCGGTTGTTCATAGGTAGACGTGTGTGGCAGAGGGGCACTATAAACACAAGCATTCCACCTGGGTGAGCATGATGGAGACTTTTTCTCATTTTCTCATTTGTACTAATTTGCTTTTAATTATCAGGTTCCTTTTCCTTTCATGTCCAGAGGAGGCCCTTAATCACTTGGTCCGAAATACGTTGACATCCTTTTGGAGGAGTTGAGTTATAATTATAATCAAATTAAAGGACTGTTCGGTGTGCTATGTGTTAGACTTTTCATCCTTGGCGTGGTCTCCCTTAACTTTTTGCCTCTGTTTCACAGGTCGTTGATGTGTACTGGACTCTGTTTTTGCTGTTTTTGTTACTCTGGGCACTTTACCACTGCTAACCAGTGCTAAAGTGCAAGTGCTCCTTTACAAAATGTGTATGTAATTGGTGTATCCATGATTAGCATATTTGATTTATTACTAAGCCCCTAGTAAAGTGCACTAGAGGTGCCCAGGGCCTGTAAATCAAATGCTACTAGTGGGCCTTCAGCACTGGTTGTGCCAGCTACATGAGTAGCTCTGTAATCATGTTTCAGACCTGCCACTACGGAGTCTGTGTGTGCAGTTTTAACTGTAAATTCGACTTGGCAAGTGTACCCACTTGCCAGGCCTAAACCTTCCCTTTTCTTACTTGTAAGGCACCCCTAAGGTAGGCCCTGGGTAGCCCCAAGGGCAGGGTGCAGTGTATGGTTAAGGTAGGACATATAGTAATGTGTTTTATATGTCCTGACAGTGAAATATTGCTAAAGTCGTTTTCACTGTTGAAAGGCCTGTCCCTCTCATAGGTTAACATGGTGGCTACCTTTAAAAATGATTAAAGTGTAGATTGCCTTTGGGAGCAGATGAACGTGTGGAGTTTGGGGTCTCTGAGCTCACAATTTAAAAATACATCTTTTAGTAAAGTTGATTTTGAGATTGTGTGTTTGAAAATGCCACTTTTAGAAAGTTAGCTTTTTCTTGCTTATACCATTTCTGTGACTCTGCCTGTTTGTGGATTCCCTGTCTGGGTCAGTTTGACAGTTGGGATGGTTGCACCTCACACTAGACAGTGACACAAAGGGAGCTGGGTTGTAGCCTGCATTTCCTGATGAGCCATCTGTGCTAGGAGGGAGGGGAGGAGTGGTCACTCACACCTTTAAGGGCTGTACCTGCCCTCACACAATGCAGTCTCCAACCCCCTGGTGAGTGTCTGGGGCCTGGCCTGGGCAAGGAAGGACTTCACAATCAAGAGAGGCTTTGCTTTGAAGTGGGCCTACTTCAAAGGAGAAAATAGGTATAAGAAGGGCACCCAAAACCACAGACTTTAGAACACTTCTGGAAACCAAGAGGAACCTCTGCCTGGAGAAGAGCGGAAGAGCTGAGGAAGAAGAGCTGCCCTGCTTGTGACTGTGCTTTGTGGAGCTATCCTGCAGTTGCTGCTTCTGCCAGAGTAAGAGGGCAAAGACTGGACATTGTGTGCCTTCCATCTTGTGAAGATCTCCAAGGGCTTGATTTAGAGCTTGCCTCCTGTTGTTTGAAGTCTCAGGGACAACAAAAGACTTCCCTCTGCCAGCTCCTGGAGTCTCTGGAGAGACTCCAACTCTGCCAAGTGGTGTCCATCCAGTTCCTGGGACCCTGAAAAGAGAAGCTGGCAGCCTAGTAGGAAGAAAGCTACACACAGAACGCCGTACGGGGAAAAGATCGAAGCGACACCGATCTGCGGCTGAAAAATCGACGCTCGCCTGCAACGCGACCCAAAGGTCGACGCACTGAGCTGGAGAAACGACGAGCAGCATTGCTAACAGAGGCTGGTGAGATCGTAATCCGCGCGGCGTGGTTTTCGGATCATCGTGCGGCTGGATTTCCAAAACAAACACCGCTGGGTGTGTAAAAACGACACAAAGGCCTGCCCGGACCGGAGAGTGCTGACCGGATCAACGCATCGCTCTCCTGCGCAGAGAAGAAACGACGTGCCCCGAACCGACAAAATGAGAAATGACGCTAGGTCTCTCCCGCGAGTGAAATCGACCCATCGCAAGCCCTTTTTGACGCACACTCGCCCGTGCGGGGTTATTTTTGATGCGCCCAAGGTACATTTTCACGCTAACAGTGTTAGTGTGTGTTTAAAACTACATGAAGACTCTTTTTGCTTTTTAATTGATAACTTGACTTGTGTATTGTGGATTTTTGTCATTTTGGTCTTGTTTTGTTTAGATAAATATTTCCTTTTTTTCTAAACCTGTGTTGTGTCATTTTGTAGTGTTTTCATTAAGTTACTGTCTGTGTTGGTATAAATACTTTACACCTAGCACTCTGAAGTTAAGCCTATTGCTCATACCAAGCTACTAAGGGAGTAAGCAGGGGTTAGCTGAGGGTGATTCTCTTTTACCCTGACTAGAGTGAGGGTCCTTGCTTGGACAGGGGGTAACCTGACTGCCAACCAAAGACCCCATTTCTAACACTATGCAATACATACTCTATGGGTGTCACTCCCCATTCTTCTGCTACCATCCTGCAATGACCTCCACATAATTGGACTGGCAATCGTATTGTAAGGCATAGCCACTTTAAAAGCTGTTGAAAAAGATTCAAATGCTGGAAAAGTTGTGGTGTTTTCGAAGTGTTTTTAAGTTTATAGACACTCTGGATGAGTACCTTTTCCCAGGTTTTGTGTGTATACATTTAACCTCAATCCTTAGACTACCAATAAGAAAATTAAATAATTACAAAAAACATTTTGATTATGTTTAGGCGATTTGTTCCTGGCACCTCCTGTCTTGCTCTTCAGTGTCATCACTATGATCAGATATCTCATACAAAAGGATCCTAGTCAGTAGAGAACATTTAAGTGAAGTTAGAATTGCAGTTTGTGAAACACCATTTGCAGCCCTAACACAGAACTGTAGGTTTAAGGAAAGTAACTAACACCCAGAACTGTAAGGATTCATTTCCTAGACAGAGATTTCTGTGACCAAATGAATGTGAAAATGAAAAATAAAGCATTAAAACAACCCTTGGCCATTCCTGAGTTACAGTGTGCTCAGAGCTTGCAATACATGTCTAATAGCCTATGTCATCTTAAGGATTTTAGGGCCTTGGGCAAGACATAGTTTTGGGACTTTGTTGCAGAACACATTTAAGTTCATTACCAATACCTTGCTAATTCAAGCCTGCATGATGCCAAATAATACTTAATTATGTTAAACCTTAAGAGGGTCATACAAAAACTGTTGAAATATATATTACCCAAATCCCCAAAAATCTTTAAGTTAGCACACTTTAAGTTAGCCCACGGTATAAAGGCAGAGTCAGTGGTAAGCAAAGAGGAAGCGTGGTTTAGATAGAGAAATAGAATAGATAGAGATCAAACAGGGAGAAAGTACACTTTCCTAGGGGACACTTGGGAGGCAGGGAAACCTGCACAGTTGCCCACTTTACCCATGCCTTAAAATGTCTCTGCAAACAGCATTGGAAAATTGACACTTATGTTTGCTAGGAATATCATGGATTCATGGTTCACAGCTTTTTCTGTTCTACTGATGAGCACATTTGCAAAAATAAAATGTACCAGTCATACATTCAGTATGCTTTGATTGCACTGTTATTACCCTCCTTGTTTATGTTGCTTATGCATACTGATAGAGCATCTGTTATGGCTTTGCTGAAGAGGGAGATTAAAAGATGCGTGAGGCAGTGGACCTGATATTTCTCTTGCCTGATGGCATAGGAGGATAAGGCCTAGTAATAAACTACTGTATCTCTCAAAAATATACCCTGGGCAAAAATACAACAATAGTCTCCATAGTCTCACACCAGGATGCTTTCTGCATAAGAACCTGCCAAAAATCCCACTTATGACTCTTTTGATTCTGTGAGGAGTTGGCCAGATCATAGGTTTATTATGCATCTGTCAGGGAGAGAAGATGTTTCTTTAAATATGTTTCTGTGGGTTAGGGTTATTTTTAGTAGCAATAGTAAGAGTTAACTTAAGGGGAAGGGATGAGAGGGAAGGAAAGGAAAAAGGAAAAAGCCAAATTTAATATTATGGAACAGGTTTGGTGGAACATAATCTGGATCCCATGGACACATGTACTAAATATACCAAACTTTCATTAGGAATAGCTAGTAATGCACTGGCCTACCAAACTATCAACGCATGTAGATCTGTAAAGTTGTGGGCCATTTGCTGTTCAATGGACACCGGGGGAAGAGCATCCGATAGTCTGTAGACTGGTCAGAGGTATTTGTCCATTTTTTCCTCCAAAGCCAAGATATATCTGAGTGTGGGATTTTTAGTCTGGTTCTGCATCTTCTGGAATCCTGGCAGGATAATCCCTTTCTGTCTAGGAGAGAGAGTACATGTAAAAAAAGCATTGTCAAAGCCAATACGCCTTGCCTATGCAAGAGCTATTGGCTTTGCCAATGTCTTTTAGCCATGTTGTTGAGCAGCACAGCTGCTGTGCCACATCACTAAAAGTTAAGAAAAATGTGCTATGAAGTGGGTAGCGCTGGCCGCGTCATCGCTCCTTTTTTAATCTTATGACTGGTGAGGAAGGGGACAACGCAGACAAAGAGGGGATCAGAGTGAAAGGGAGGAAACAACATGGACAACAGGAGGGTGGAGGTCTGAAGGGGAAGAAGCAACACCTGTCGTAAAAAAAAAAAAAGCTACATGATGCACCCAGCATTAGCAGTGTCATTAGCACTTTTTTGGTAACTTTTAGCCAAGCTGCACAGTGGCTGCGCTGATTTACAACATGGCTAAAAGACATTGCCAAAGCCACTAGGACTTGAAGAGGCGCAACCTCTTGGCTTTGTCAGTGCTTGTTGAATTGCAATGCTGTGAGACAAAAGGGAAGTTTGAGCAGGTTCAGTGTTGTTTCACTCATACATATGTTACCACTTATAAAATGCCTTTAGGCCCCATTTGCTACTGCAGAAAATAAATGAATAAGGTTTTACTGGGATACTGCACATTATGGTAAGCATCTGTATGTAGCTCTGAGTAGGTGGTTTCTGTGTTGAAGTTGCATTGATTGATTGCAATGGACTGTAATAGTGTGTCAGCAATTTTTATTGGAAAATGAAAAATTGTGCTCACATAAATTGTAAAATATTTAATACCATGGTTGTCTTGAATGCACATACCTGATTTGTTGCTTCTAGAAATATTGGGGGTGATTCTAACCCTGGCGGTCGGTGATAAAGCGGCGGCCAAACCGCCAACAGGCCGGCGGTCCAAAAAATGGAATTCTGACCCTGGCGGGAACCGCCAACACAGCCCACCACTTTAACACTCCGACCGCCACGGCGGGACCGACAAACAGCGCGGCGGTCACCGCCAACAGCCAGGCGGCAGACAATGTACCGCCCACACTATCATGACCCACCAATCCGCCACCTTTTCCGGGGCGGGAGCCCCGCCGATAAAAACACGGCGGAAACAGACTACGAATGTGAAAACGCTCACCTCTACGCACTCCACGAGTACGGAGGACAGCATGGAACCCGAATTGAACATCATACCTGCTCTCGTCTACCTGCTCATCTACCACGAGTACGAACTCCGGCGCAGACGTCAACGGTGAGTACAGCACCTACGACACACGGGAGGGGGGAGGACGAAAGGTTACGGGCACACACATATGCAACCCCCCCCCCCAATATGTACACACCAATGCAGAGCAACAAGTCACAGTGACACCAACCAAACCCCCGTAAAAAATGCAATGACATATCAAAATTGTCAATAAATATTTATGTCCAAAATAGCCTCCGATAAGTATTGGTCAACTAGCCAGAATATTTACATTTATAAAGTCAATATACACAGCAGTGGACAACTGCAGAAATCAGTCCTGCACATTTTACGTAGTAACGATTTGTCCGTGGGCCAAAGTGTAGCAACACAAGGTCAAAGCCCACACACGAGACCTGAGTCCTTTGGAGAGAACACTGCAGGGGCATCTGATGACAAAATGACTGGCACCTCAGGGGGAAGGGAAGGGGGGGCACCTCAGCCACATGAGCCCACGACGCAAGACCCACGAAGGGGCCACCCTGCCCACTGCCATATCCTGGGGAGTGCTTGACAGGAAGGGCCCAGCGGAGCGGTACTTGAGACGGCGGGGCCCAGCGGAGCGGTGCTTGAGACGGCGGGGCCCAGCGGAGCGGTGCTTGACAGGAGGGGCCCAGCGGAGCGGTGCTTGACAGGAAGAGCCCAGCGGAGCGGTGCTTGACAGGAAGGGCCCAGCGGAGCGGTGCTTGACAGGAGGGGCCCAGCGGAGTGGTGCTTGAGACGGCGGGGCCCAGCGGAGCGGTGCTTGAGATGGCGGGGCCCAGCGGAGCGGTGCTTGAGACGGCGGGGCCCAGCGGAGCGGTGCTTGACAGGAAGGGCCCAGCGGAGCGGTGCTTGACAGGAGGGGCCCAGCGGAGCGGTGCTTGACAGGAGGGGCCCAGCGGAGCGGTGCTTGAGACGGCGGGGCCCAGCGGAGCGGTGCTTGACAGGAAGGGCCCAGCGGAGCGGTGCTTGAGACGGCGGGGCCCAGCGGAGCGGTGCTTGAGATGAATGGCCCAGCAGAGCAGTGCTTGACAGGAAGGGTCCAGCGGAGCGGTGCTTGACAGGAAGGGCCCAGCGGAGCGGTGCTTGACAGGAAGGGCCCAGCGGAGCGGTGCTTGACAGGAGGGGCCCAGCGGAGCGGTGCTTGAGACGGCGGGGCCCAGCGGAGCGGTGCTTGAGACGGCGGGGCGCAGCGGAGCGGTGCTTGAGACGGCGGGGCCCAGCGGAGCGGTGCTTGAGACGGCGGGGCCCAGCGGAGCGGTGCTTGACAGGAAGGGCCCAGCGGAGCGGTGCTTGAGACGGCGGGGCCCAGCGGAGCGGTGCTTGAGATGAATGGCCCAGCAGAGCAGTGCTTGACAGGAAGGGCCCAGCGGAGTGGTGCTTGACAGGAAGGGCCCAGCGGAGCGGTGCTTGACCGGAGGGGCCCAGCGGAGCGGTGCTTGAGACGGCGGGGCCCAGCGGAGCGGTGCTTGAGACGGCGGGGCCCAGCGGAGCGGTGCTTGACAGGAAGGGCCCAGCGGAGCGGTGCTTGACAGGAAGGGCCCAGCGGAGCGGTGCTTGACAGGAGGGGCCCAGTGGAGCGGTGCTTGACAGGAAGGGCCCAGCGGAGCGGTGCTTGACAGGAGGGGCCCAGCGGAGCGGTGCTTGACAGGAAGGGCCCTGTTCAGCGGTGCTTTTCTGCACGGCGGGGCCCTCTTCAGCGGTGCTCTTCTGCACAGCGGGGCCCTCTTCAGCGGTGCCTGTCTTCACGGCGGGGCCCTGTTCAGCGGTGCCTGTCTTCACGGCGGGGCCCTGTTCAGCGGTGCCTGTCTTCACGGCGGGGCCCTGTTCAGCGGTCCTCTTCTGCACGGCGGGGCCCTCTTCAGCGGTGCCTGTCTTCACGGCGGGGCCCTGTTCAGCGGTGCTCTTCTGCACGGCGGGCCCTCTTCAGCGGTGCCTGTCTTCACGGCGGGGCCCTCTTCAGCGGTGCTCTTCTGCACGGCGGGGCCCTCTTCAGCGGTGCCTGTCTTCACGGCGGGGCCCTCTTCAGCGGTGCCTGTCTTCACGGCGGGGCCCTGTTCAGCGATGCTCTTCTGCACGGCGAGGCCCTCTTCAGCGGTGCCTGTCTTCACGGCGGGGCCCTCTTCAGCGGTGCTCTTCTGCACGGCGGGGCCCTCTTCAGCGGTGCCTGTCTTCACGGCGGGGCCCTCTTCAGCGGTGCTCTTCTGCATGGCGGGGCCCTCTTCAGCGGTGCCTGTCTTCACGGCGGGGCCCTCTTCAGCGGTGCCTGTCTTCACGGCGGGGCCCTGTTCAGCGGTGCTCTTCTGCACGGCGGGGCCCTCTTCAGCGGTGCCTGTCTTCACGGCGGGGCCCTCTTCAGCGGTGCCTGTCTTCACGGCGGGGCCCTGTTCAGCGGTGCTCTTCTGCACGGCGGGGCCCTCTTCAGCGGTGCCTGTCTTCACGGCGGGACCCTGTTCAGCGGTGCTCTTCTGCATGGCGGGGCCCTCTTCAGCGGTGCCTGTCTTCACGGCGGGGCCCTCATCAGCGGTGCTCTTCTGCACGGCGGGGCCCTCTTCAGCGGTCCTCTTCCAGGAAGTCTAGGGAGCCAGACCTGGGCTGGACACCCTGATCACTCGCCCTCCGAATGTGCAGGGGCAGGCCCCTTCGGGGACGGAGTCCTGGGCCCTTTGCTGTCGTCCCTTGCAGGCGGGATGGGGCTTGCGGGGCCCTCCAGCTCCGCGCTCCTGATGGATGACCTCTCCGCCCTGCTGCCCTTTCGCTCCTAAGATGGGGCTCTCGGGCCCTTGCCTCCCCTGGCTGTTGTGGCAGGTGAAGTGGCCGTTGTTGGCTCCTTGGGGGCAGCCGTCTCAGTCCTCTCACGGCGGCCCTTCACTTTACGTGTCCTCTTGCCTGGGGGTGGGCTGGATGTCCCCTTGCTGCTCAGTGAAGTGTCACTGCCGCCAAAGGGTGGACTCCAGAAGCCATGCACCACTTGGACCCTCGAAGCTGGGCTGGTGGTGGCTGAGGTGCTCTTGGGACTCTTAACCGATGGAGGGGGTGGGTCAGGGGAGGGAAAGAGGTTAAGATTAGAGAGGTAACATTTCTTAGGACCAAGGTAAAGGGTAGGAGTAGTGGTGATGGAAGTGGAGGAAGAGGATGTGGTTGTAGGAGAGTCAGGTGTGCTGTCTTTGGGTGCAGGTGACTGAGGCGTAGGCTGTCGTGAGATGGTTGGCTGTTGTTTGGGTGTCTGCCTGCGTTTATGTGTCTTGGAAGAGGGGGTGACAGACACAGTGGGAGAGGACACAGGGGACATGTAGATGGCAGTGGGGGTGGTGACTGCACGTGTGAGGACTGTAGTGGAGGGTGTGCTGGTGATGGAAGCACTGGCTGATGGTGGTGTGCATGCAGGTGTGAGTGTAGACGTCACAGGGAGGGAGACGAGGAGGAGGGGGACACAGAGGTGGTAGTGACTGTTGGAATGTCTGCATCTGGGTGTTGCTGGGGTGAATGCTTGTGTGTCCTGTGGTGCTTGTGTCTGGATGATCTGGCCTTGGGTGTTGAGGTGTGTGCAGGCTGGTCTGATGGTGTGGATGGGATAGGCTGAGGGACAGGAGACAGAGAAAGGGTGGAGGCAGTTAGAAGAGGGAGGCTGGAGACAGGGACAATGGCTGCCGTCAGTGCTGAGGCCAGAGCAGTGAACGATCGTTGATGGGCAGCCTGACCCGAATGAATGCCCTCCAGGTAGGCATTGCTCCGATGCACCTCCCTTTCCACCCCCTGGATGGTATTCAAAAGGGTAGTCTGCCCAACAATGAGCGTCCTCACGAGGTCAATGAGCTCCGCACTGAGGGCAGCAGGGATAACTGGGGCAGGGGCTGAGGTGCCTGGGGCGAAGGAGACGCCCGCCTTCCTGGGCGAGCGGGCACGGAGCGAAGGCTGAGGGGCTGCTGGGAGGGCGGAGCTGGAGCGCTGGGTGGCAGCTGTACCTGTGGAGGCGGGGGGCCCGGATGTTGCCGCCCCCGCTAGGGAGCTCCCAAACGAGGACGTGTCCGTGTCGCTGGTGTCTTCACCGGTCCCCGTTGTGGTGCTCCCCTCGCCCTCCGGATCACTGGTGCCCTTGGTGTCTGTTCCAGTGCCCACCGGGGCATTGTGACTTGCAGCTCCCTCGTGCTCCGACGCCAATTCTCCTCCGCCTGATGATGCTGATGCACAAGAAGACAAAGAATAAGGGTGGGGGGAGAAATAATACAAAGTTGAGTGTATGCCTTGTCAATACCGTTGGCGGAGAGGACAGACACAGGTGCCTCATGCACTAAGCCGCGAAATTGGGGTACACTACTCAGTACTTCTGACTAGGCTAACAGGTCTAGGGACAACAGACGCGCACATGGGTGATGCAGGACCATGGATAGCTGTACTTGGCACCCTACAGAGGTGGGGGGCGGGGGCACAGGGCCATGTCTAAGGGAGGGGACTACACTACAGAAAGCGCCTGGCCTAGTGTCACCCACGGCCCTCCTCCCCCACCCAGACGCCTCAACTGCGCTTTAGGATAGCAGAATGTGCAGGTACTCACCCCCTTGTGTCTGCTGTGATGTCCTCAAGCGCCCATCCAAATCAGGGTAGGCCACCGCCAGGATCCAGGACATCAGGGGGGTCAGGGTACGACTGGCACCCCTCCTAGGTCGGGAGGCCATCCCCAGCAGTGACTCGGCGGTCTTTCGGGTTCCGCGGCGGATGTCCTCCCACCTCTTGCGGCAGTGGGTGCCCCGTCTGGTGTAGACCCCCAGGGCCCGGACTTCCTTGGCGATGGCACGCCAAATGTCGATTTTCTGATGGGCGCTCACCTGTTAGACATGTACAGGGTGGGAAAGAGAAAACTTGAATTTTCGGCATGTTTGGAGTACATGCCCCCCCTCCCCAACCTTGCCATGTGGCCCATTCTCTCATCTGTCGTGCGTTGCAGTCCTCATTTTCTCCCCACCCCAACAACTTACATCCACCCCACTCCACACAGCCATAACCCATTCAATGTGCACTCAGTGTACTCACCTGTTGGTCTGGAGGACCGTAGAGTAGCGCATACTGGGGGAGGACCCCATCCACTAGTTTCTCCAACTCTTCAGACGTGAAGGCAGGGACCGTTTCCCCAGTCGCAGCAGCCATTGTCACTTCCAGACCGAGGTCACAGCAGCACTTGCAGTATAGGTCCTCTCCTGTGGATGATCAGGTATCGAGTGATTAGGCAGATAGAAAATGGCGGTCACGGCCGCGGCGGTGCGTACCGCGACCGCCGGCGCACATCGTCATTGGCTCCTGAATCCCATAGGGTTCAATGTTAACCAATGCGGGTTCGTATAGCGGTCTTCGACCGCCTACCGCCACGGTGTGCCACGCCAGCGCATTGACCTCACATCCCATTGTCCCACTTCACCGGTCAGGCAGCCGCCATTTCAAGGGCCCACATGGCTTAATTTCAACTGCGTCACACAGGCCTAGGCCTTGCATTGCCACACATCCAAACATAGCCATCCATACCTTATCGTGTACTGTGCATGCAGTGGTGAACGTACCTGTGACTTGCTTGACTCTGTGCTCCATGTTGTCCTTCCTAGGCACCGTCCACTGGGACTTGCGAGGAGAAGGATGAATCCTCACGCGTACCGCCCGCTGGTGGACCTGTCGACAATGGAAGAACGCCACATCATACTACGATACCGGCTTGACCGAGCCACTATACATGAACTGTGTGCCCAGCTGGAGCCAGACCTGATGTCCCCCATCCGCCAACCCACAGGAATTCCCCCTCTAGTGCAGGTTCTGTCAGTCCTCCATTTTTTGGCAAGTGGCTCATTCCAGACAACAGTGGCCATGTCATCTGGAATGTCTCAGCCTATGTTTTCAAAAATCTTGTCTAGAGTGTTGTCTGCCCTGACGAAACACATGCGGCGCTACATTGTATTCCCTGAGGAGGTTGATTTGGCCACTGTGAAGGGTGATTTTTATGCCCTTGGACATATCCCCAACATAATTGGTGCCATTGATGGGAC
Source organism: Pleurodeles waltl (assembly GCF_031143425.1). Lineage (NCBI taxonomy): Eukaryota > Metazoa > Chordata > Amphibia > Caudata > Salamandridae > Pleurodeles > Pleurodeles waltl. The sequence continues at coordinate 919,754,813 of NC_090436.1, forward strand.
CCATGTGGCTTTAGTACCCCCAAAAGACGATGAGCAGGTGTACAGAAACAGGAAAAGTTACCATTCGATGAACGTCCAGGTGGTCTGTTTGGCTGACCAGTACATCTCCCATGTGAATGCCATGTTCCCTGGGTCAGTGCATGACGCGTATGTGATGCGAAATAGCAGCATCCCTTATGTGATGGAACAGCTACAGAGACAACGTGTGTGGCTAATTGGTGACTCTGGTTACCCCAACCTGCCTTGGCTATTGACCCCAGTGAGGAATCCCCGGACCAGGGCAGAGGAACGGTACAATGAGGCCCATGGGCGAACTAGGAGGGTCATTGAAAGAACCTTTGGCCTCCTGAAGGCCAGGTTTAGGTGCCTACATATGACAGGGGGATCCCTGATGTACTCACCAAAGAAGGTGTGCCAGATCATCGTGGCCTGCTGTATGCTTCACAATCTGGCATTGCGACGTCAGGTGCCCTTCCTGCAGGAGGATGGTCCAGATGGTGGTGTTGAAGCAGCTGTGGAGCCTGCGGAGAGTGAAGAGGAGGAAGACGAAGTGGACGACCCAGACAACAGGGACAGAGTTATCCTACAGTATTTTCAGTAGCACACAGGTAGGAATCTCCCACGCCATTTACCATTTAGTGAATGCCCCCTGCATCTTTACTTTGTGTATTGCCCCCCAGTTCTTTTAACCTGAAGTTTACTTTTCCCTTCCCTTTTCAGTGCTGTATGACCCACTGCGTGACTTCTGCCTGGTTAGCCCATGGACTAATGCTTATTGACATCGGTATGTTGTCCACACATATATAACAGAACATTATTGATAAGTAATGTGTTATACATTTGTAAATAATACAGGCTGACTCCAGAATGATTTATGTGCAATGAGCGATTTATTTTTAGTGCTATATTTTGGTACATGATATTAAACGGTGAAGGGTGAGGGTGGAGTTATGTCCATGGCAGAGTACAGTTCTCGGTCGCACAGGTGCATTGTTCATATGGCAGTGGAAGGATGGAGCAGGGGCAGTTCAAGGTTGGACAGGGTGACACTGTGGGACAGTGGAATGACATCCAGGGGATATTAGACTGGCGGGGGTCCTGGCATCCTACTCTGTCTTCCTTTGAGATCTCAGGTTCCTCTTGCGGGGTGGTTGTTCTTCAGCAGGAGGTGGGGTTCTGGTGGCCCGTCGTTCTGTGGGGGCCTCCTGACCACTAGCGCCGGCGGAGGTGGTAGGCTGTTCCTGGCTAGTGACAGGGGCCCTTTGCGGTGCCACATGGTCCCGCAATGTGGTTTCAATGCGGTTTAGGGCCTGGACTATGGTCCCCATTGCGGTAGCGATGGCCCGGAGTTCATTGCTGAACCCCATGTTCCGTTCCTCCCGCTGTGCCTGGATCTCGGTGAACCTGGCCAGTACCGTCGCCATCGTCTTCTGGGAGTGATGATACGCTCCCATGATGGTGGTGAGGGCCTCTTGGAGAGTCGGTTCCCTGGGCCTGTCCTCCCCCCCCTGTCGCACAGCAGCCCTCCCAGTTGCCCTGTTTCCCAGGGCCTCTGTCCCCTGGACGGTGTGCCCACTACCACTGCCCCCAGGTCCCTGTTGTTGTTGGGGTGTTGGGTCAGCCTGGGTGCCCTGTAGTGGCAGACACACCGCTGATTGACGCGTCCGCGGGACAGAGGCATGGGCCCGCTGGGTGGGAGCTGTGCTGGTGTTCCCAGGGGGGTTTGGGTCTGCTGTGGCCTGTGTGTGGGGAACCGACTGTCCAGAGGTCCCCGATGGTCCGGGCTGGTCGTCAGGTTCTAGGTCAACAGAGCTGCTGTCCTCGCTGGGGGCCTGTTCTGGGGTGGGATGGACATCTCTGGACCCTCCGTGGCGGTGTGTTGTCGTTCGGGCCCTGCAGGGGTAAAGGAGTACGGTTATTGTTTCTGTGTGTGCCATGGCGTGCATTTTGGGTGCCCTTGTCCCCCAGTGCTGGCATTCCCTTGTGGGAGGTGTTGTGAGGGTTTGGGGGGGGTGTATGGGTATGTGCAATGGTCATGCTTTGGTGGTGGCTGTCTATGGTTTGTGTTGGCATTCAGGGGTTGGTGTTGTTTAGGGTGGGTTGTGCTGGTGAGACATTGGCAGGGAGGTTATGTGCTGGGGGGTGAGATTGGGGGTGAGGGGGGGGGGTTGGCATGCTGGTGTTTGGGGGAAGGGGGGGAAGTGGTTGAGATTCTACTTACCAGAGTCCATTCCTCCTTGTACTCCAGCGAGGCCATCAGGATGCAGGATGTTTACCACCTCTTGCTCCCATGCTGTTAATTGGGGTGGGGTGGGTGGGGGTCCGCCGCCAGTCTTCTGCACAGCGATGTTGTGCCTGGAGATCATCGAGCGCACCTTCCCCCGTAGGTCGTTCCATCGCTTTCTTATATCTTCCCGATTTCTGGGATGCTGTCCCACAGCGTTGACCCTGTCTACGATCCTTTGCCATAGTTCAGCCTTCCTTGCTATGGTGGTGTGCTGCACCTGTGTGCCGAAGAGCTGGGGCTCAACCCTCATGATTTCCTCAACCATGACCCGGAGTTCTTGGTCCGAAAACCTTGGGTGTCTTTGGGGTGCCATGGGGTGGTGTGGATGAGGTGTGGGGTGGTGTTTGTGGTGATGTGCGTGGTGATATGTGGTGATGTGTGCGTAGATGTGGTGTGGGTGATGAAGTTGTGTTCCTGTGTGTGTTGGGGTTTTCTATGCTGTGCTCGCTATCGCTATCTCTCGCTCTCGCCTTCGCTCCGATTTCCAACTAGTGGGGGTTTGTGGGTGATGTGGGTGTGTGTTTTGTAGTTGATTGGATGTGTGGGAGCGTTGTTTGTATGTGTGTCAGGTGTGCGTATTTCAAATTGTCCAATGTGGCAGTGTTTAGGAGCTGTGTGTGTATTTTGAGCGCGGCGGTGTGTACCGCCAATGGAATACCGCGGTTGAAAGACCGCCGCGTGGATTCGTGGGTCAGAATGGCATGGGCGTGTTTGTGTTGGCGTGACGGTGGAGGTTTGGTCATCTCCAGTTTTCCGCGGCCCGCTGATGTGGCGGCCTTCCTTGGATGTCGGATTTTTGGCGGTTTCACAGTTGGTGGTCAGAATGACCGTGGCGGTCGACCGCGGCCGCGGCGGTAGTATGGCGGACTTCTGACCGGCGGTAAGGGCACTTTTACCGCCGAGGTCAGAATGACCCCCATTGTCCTAGCATAGTGATTCTTAACATGTGGTTGGGGGACACCTGTGGGTCTTGAAATTCTACTCTGGAGGCTTGTGACTGCTTGGAAAATTAAATAATATTAACAGATGAAGAGAGTGTATATAAATAAGCATGCAAAATGTAAGATTTCACATTTTACTTCTTTGGAATTTGAAATTGAAGGAATTTGAAATTGGAGGCCAAAAGTTAAGTTATTATCCTAAGATTGATTCATGGGAGCAGTCCAAGCGCCTCAAGCAGAATATAGTATGGATGATGAGTGACCTCAATTGAATTTATAAAAGCACCAACCTTCTTGTTAAAATTAAAATTTTTACCTTTTTTAATTTGTTTGTGAATTAAATAACATATTTCATAATTTGTGTATTTTTGTGATGAATGCTTGTTTAAATATTTTTTTTTATTGTTTTCAGTTCAAATGCTCAGAAATGCTTAGGCTAGGCTTCCAGTAATGACTCAGTGAGGGTACTTGGGATTCCAGAAATGATTCAGTAGAGGTCCACAGTTTCCATCAATGATTAAGTGTGGGCCCACCAAAGTCCAACGGTTAAGAACCACAGCTCTAGTGCAGTGTGCCAAACAATGACACACCAGAGTATTTCGGCAATTTACCTTCAGAACTGCCTGTAAATTCTATTTTATTAGTCAACATATTTGAAATATTGCACTATTGCATACCACATTTCTACACAATTTTCAAAACTTTCTTTGGAGGTGAATTACTTTGGGCCACATTAATGGTTAAAAATGGTTGAAATCCACTTTCAGCAGATTTTACCTATTGCAGTAAATTTAAGTTTTACTCTCAACCCGGGCTTTAAGTGGGATGAACGAACTGGGGGAGGGGGTGTCTCCAAAAGGGGCCTGGCAAACCTGCTAAAGGGATGTGGCCAACCCAATTAGCATGTTGCCCAAATCATGAAAACTTGTATTGTGTGCTTAAGAAAATCATTAACTCTCATTCAGCAAAGGATAATAAAATAGCAAAAAGGTATATTTTTTAACCATAAGCTACACAAACAACAAATACTTTACAATGATTTACATTTCTTGCAGATCTATTTTTACAGGCAGCGCAGGGCAAGGTGTGGCTTGCCCTGTCTTTCCTGTTAGGAAACGCCTTTGGGACAAGTCTGTGCTACATAAAAATTGCAAAAAGGAAATAAAAGAAATGAATAACTTGCATAAAAGTAAACAACTAGCTAAACCCCCATGTGCTTTGCTGTCTTTCTGCTGACTTCAAGGGTAGTATGACGTTAGCTGCTATCCCTGCCTACCCTCAATGTGTTCTGTGCATGTGGTGCTACACCACCGCATCCTTGCTCGTTCACCTCCTGTCTCCTCACACATCCATGCATCCTCACCTCCTGTCTCCAACAGCTGATGGAACCGGCCATGCTGGGTAGTCAGAGCTCGGATTTTTTTACAATTTTATATAGCGCAAACTCAGCAAAATCCGAAGGTATTGAAGTGCTTTACATTAACTTCAGTACAATACACAAGGACACATTCATTTTATTGAATGAAGACGCAGGAGAGCAGGTACGGAGTGGGGGAGGCAAGATGCGGGTTTTAGTTTTAAGAAGGAATGAGAAAGACTTATCTAATCAGAAGCTATGTTATAACATGTAATTACGAATCCTAGGACCCATTCCCCTGTTTACACTTGAGTAAATTGCTTGGTCCTTTGCAAACCCCTCCTAGACCACTCCTCGTTTTCCTTGGCCAACTGATGTGATCAACGCTTGGAGGATTTCCATCTCTGCTGGCAGCTTCAGCAGGGTATTCTTGAATGTTTTCAAATCAAATCACATCAAATCATTAACATTTATAAAGCGTGCTACTCACCCGTGCGGGTCTCAAGGTGCTAGGGGAAAAAGGGGGGGGTTATCGCTGTTCGAACAGCCAGGTCTTTAGGAGTCTCCGGAAAGCGGAGTGGTCCTGGGTGGTCCTGAGGCTGGTGGGGAGGGAGTTCCAGGTCTTGGCCGCCAGGAAGGAGAAAGATCTCCCACCCGCCGTGAGCGGCGGATGCGAGGGACAGCAGCGAGTGCGAGGCCAGAGGAGCGGAGGAGGCGGGTGGGGACGTAGAAGCTGAGGCGTCTGTTGAGGTATTCAAGTTTTCAAACTATTACTTACAAATATTGGAGCAACAATTTTTTGACCATTTTTTAAAAATTGTATTCTATGTTAAAAAGTCTGTTTTTTAAATATTTTTTTTGCATGTGATTTTTTACAAAAAGCTCCAGTAGTGCTTTGGCCCATACTCAATGCATAGATGTGCAGAACAATGTCTTGGAATAGAGAAACAGTCTGAGACGGCACACTGGAAAACCCTGCATGGGGAGACCACTACCAGGTATTTGGTGCAACAGAACACAGCGCCAAAGGACTGTTTTAATACAGTGCTGGCTTGCCCCTACACAAAGCGCATTAAAGCATGTGCATGCCGTTTGCACAGCGAACTCTCTCTTTACAGTGCACACAGGATTCGCACGCCCCCCCTATGCCCTGCATAAATGGACGTGCACTGTGTCTGGGAAAATACAAGTTTAATTTTTGTGTTCAAATAATAATTATTATATTATTGTTTTGCAGTTTTATATTGCGCAAACTAGACCTGCAGTTATAGGAGCGCAGTACCAGTTACATCACACAAGGACACTTTCATTACTTCTGGTGCAAAAAAACAAATATCCCTGTGCAATTCAGCTACCCATCTTCTGAATACACGGAATTCACATCTTTGCTCAGGTGGATTTCAGAGTTTCAGCAGCACTGAAATGTGCTGGTGCTGTTAGGGCTAGATCAACCTGGTGGTTCCTCTGCCAGCCCCTTTGGAAGTGGAGGGAGAAACGCATCACTTGCGGCTGGATTCCACTGGAGTTTGCATGCTCAGCCTGACTCTGAAAGGACAAAGCTGGGTCGCACTGGTGGCTGGCTGCCTCTTCGGTCCTCTGTCAGCTCTGACTTGTGTAACCCGTGCAGGGTTGTACTGGGCTGCTCGCTGGTGGTTCTGAAGATGTGTCCTGAATGGATGGGGACAGATGATGTTGAAGATGTTGTTGCTGCTCCTGTGTTGCACACAGAGAAGGAAAATCCAGAGAAAAAATGTCTCTCTTTAAAGGATTTTCCTTCCCATTAGCACACTTAGCTGAAGCCACGTCACACCACAACTGCTCCACTAGTGAGAAATGAGTGAGAAGTGAGAATGAGCACATTTTCTTTCTCATTAGTGCGCATGCTTACTCCAGCTCTACCTCGGGAAAAAAAAACAGACCGTCTCTGCCATTGGCATCAACAGAGAGCCTGATAGAGACTCGTTTAGATACCCTCTTTTAAAAACTGCTGGTACTCAGCACCGGCAGAACCCAGCCCATTTAAAGATGTTACCTCAAATGACTAGGGTGACCAGGCATCCCGGATTTGCCGGGACAGTTCCAATTTTTCTCCAACTGTCCTGGTATATTTCAGGAAATTTAGCTCAAGTCCCTGTTTTTAGAGAGGTTCGCATGAAAAACGATGGGCGGTAAAAAAAAAATGTTTTCCAAAGTAGTGGTACTTAGGAGGTGTTATCAAAAAACAGTTTAATTAACAGGAATTATACTGGCTTTAAAATTGCATTTTTTATGTTCTTAGTGCCTCTTTTTCCAAATCTGTGCTGATGAGCGCTACCATTCTGTGCACTCGGTTGAAGTAAAATTGTAGGGCTTCTTCTATTGTAATGACATAGCCCTGTTTTGGCTTTAAAATGTTGGTCATTTTAAGTTTGACACAAGTAAGGGTGACGGAAACTCGAGAAGGTTAAAAACTGAAAATAAGTATAGTGAAGGTGGAACCATACATACCCTGTGTCTAATTTTACCCCCTCACCCTTAAATTTGGGAGTGGAACCTCATGGTGAATGTAATTTCAGACACTGTTCTTCACCATTCCATGTGCGCGCCGCTCTGTTAGAGCACCCGCATGTTGTAGGGGTACCTGACAGATACACGTTACCAAAGTTAATTTTAACCGCTGTCTCAGTGTTGATCCACCCAATAGCACTAGTTTAGTTCTAGCCAAACTCATTATATGTGATTTCAGATTAAGTAAAAATAGATCCTGAGGGAAGTCCATTAATCTGCGCTGCCACCTCTCCTCAGCTCACCAGACACAGGCACCTCCAGATCGATACCTTAAGAGCGTCTGGAAGTCTGAGGCCGGGCGGGGGAGGCTCAAGGACCGCTTCCTGTTACATATCGATGGTCTGCTCTCCCGCACGGGTCGCTGAAATGAAAAGATGCCAGAGCCTTGCACATATTTCTTCCCATCAGATGGGCTTTGTTAAGGGCTTTTTGTTTTCGAGGCGTTCACTTAACCACGACTGTGCAACTGCTGAGCTGTTTGTTGTCTTCCAGAAAAGATTAGGGCCTGGCTGGCCAACCATTCTAAGCCAGCACTAATATAATTCACAACTGGAAGAAGGCGATCGATTAATCAATACTATAATTTGGAACTGACCACGGTACTAACACTCACGGCTATTAGAATCACTGCCTGGCATCATTTAGGATTAATGAGGTAGCAACAGCGGCAAACGAACGATTCGTGTAAAGGTGTATTTTTTGTCCGGATCAAGTTGGCGGTTCTATGTTGCCAATTTTTTAAAGCTGGACATGCAGCTTGATACATCAATGTACATTTAGTGTACTGATAGGTGAAAATTAGTCTGTGAGCTTACAGCCAAGGCGTCCCCATGTGGAGTACGTGCATGTGTACTTATAGTGCATTCTTGAAGCTGTGAATATGATTTTTTTGTTTGCATTTCCACACGAGCGCGTACGTGTGCGCGTGCAGACCTACACGCACACCAATAAGACGTTCACGCATGTATAGTTCACCATGCACGCAGTAACGAATACATGTAAACGAAATTCTGCTTAAAGGTCGCTGCAAATGGCTGAACACGCATAACACGGCCATGTAGCTGTTCATGCCACACAAACAGGTATGCAAACAAAACCTTCAGCACAAATACACAGCGCTCGTTCTACGATTTGCGGGCAAACTGATAATATGTAAGCCCCTGTAATTTACATACAACATGTGAAAAGTGGTGCTTTTAATTAACTGTTCACCCTCTGGCATGATTGAAGCAGCTTTGCAACAAACAACCATCCTGATGCAGACATCAATAAAATAATAAAATATGAATAATAGCCATAGTAAATTAAGTACATCTATTTTATTAGACACATTGGGTGGAACGCTTCCATTAAGTTTCTACAAAACGGGTATGTTTAATGTTAAAAAGTATTTTTCAGGTTAGTATGTTATTATGTATTTTGTGGCATTTATATACTGCAAACCTAACAGGCAGTCAAGGCCATTTGAGGCTCAAAGGCAAAGTCACGGTCAGCACGTACTGGTGGGGCTAGCTTGTGCACTGTTACTGCGTCACGATGTAGTGTTCTTGAAATGGATGAGTACTCAGTTGCAACCTAAAGTGGAACTAGGTTGCGACTGTTCAGAGGGAAAGGGGAAATCGTTCCAGCATTCTGGGATTTGCCATCCCAAAGGTACATTGTTAAATGTGAAACTTCTAAAATGCAATTACATGTAAGCTAAAAACTTTTGGTATGTGCCCCTAGCCATGGCTACAAGCCCCAGATTATCTCCCCCCGCCTTTAACATTCATAACAGAAATGATGTGTATAGACGTACAATTAGGTGGTTGGAGAGTACATTTTATCCCCTTCCCTGGGCCTTGCAATGCAGTCCCAGGGGAGGGATGGGAACCAAGTAATAAAGGAGAGGCTGAGCAGCAGAGCCCAAGTCTGAGTGAGTGGTTCTTGCAGTAAAGCCTTTGGAGAAGTGTCTTTTCTGTGTCTCTTACAGCTGCTCAACTGCACTATGAGATAAGCATCCATCTTTGTGTGCACCAATGACAGCAGATGTGAAAATGCATCAACAATCTTGTGGGTGAGGCAGGCTATTACACTTTCCATAGAGGGGCTGAAGAAGCACTGGAATGCTGGCTTCAGGGGGCCTAGCAGACCTTCGGTGTGGTCAGAGGATGTCCTGGGAAAACTGTCCTGGGAAAACTGTCTGGAGGCCAAAGTAGTAGGTGTCATCATGCCACTAAGTGGTACTCATTTCATAAACCTGAGAAATATGGAAGGCTTGAGTTATCTTTGAGAGATTCAAACCTATGACATCCATGTTCAAATGTATGAACTGGACACACTGCTCATTCTTATCCTTAGATAGTCTCCTCTTCTTTATGGGTGACCTTTCCATGAACAATGACATTGCTGCAGGTGATATATACGGGGTAAACTCTCTGTTACTGTGTATTGTCTGATTGCACGTGCTACCAAGAAGCTAATTCTTCTTGCAGACAACTGGGATCTCTGCAAAGAGAAATAGTCCTGCAATACAGTTGTTAACATGCAACAAGATGAAGGTGGCTTTAGACCAGCCGCACCAAATGTCACTTTTTACAGTATACTTGTTGCTGTAGATTGAATACATAGGACTGCTGAAAGCCACCTTCTTGGCACAGGGTCTAATATAGAATGTATAACAGAGCTCCAGAGTAGTGGAACTATGTCAACATTTGTGCAGTTTATGTTGGAGCGCTATAGCGTTAAAACATTTATCTTCACATGCATAGGGTATTATAGCTGCACTCCAGGCTATGAAACTACAGCTTCATGAAGTCAAGTCATAAGGCATTACATATAGACTTGCAGGATTGCAATAATGTAGCACTGTTAATGTAAAGCCTGAACAGGAAAGTAATGTTGCAGTCGAACTTGCAATCTGCAGACACTGAAAGTACAGAGTACAGGGCCCTACGCTCAGGGCAGTGGTGCTGCAACCCTAACCAAATTAGCTGCTGCACTATGAACTCATAAAGGTTAATGCACAAGACAGTGGTACTGTAGTCTGCAGCAGGAAGCTCCAGCATTATGAATAGATATGACCTTATGCACAGGGCAGTAGTGCTTACATCTGAAGTAGGAAGCTGTATCATTAAGAACTGATATGACAATATATACAGGGCACTAGTAGAGATGAGTGAGTCAATCAGATACCATGCTTTGGAGAAGTATTAGGGTTTTTTGGACCCTCAAACCTAAAATAGATAATATTATTTTTGTATATGTCCTGTGTGACTAACCTAATGGTCTAATCTTGTGTCCCACACATTAAAAACAAAACAACCAATAACCTTTGATGTAAAACAGGAGATACTCTTTACCAAAGTGTGTGATCCTATGCAAATATTTTATTACAGTGTGTCTCCTTTTAAAGGTCTCGCCTGAGACAGTGCATGCGCTGTCACTTGCAAGACTTTTTGTTAGCTTATTGGGAGCCTAGAGCCTGCCCATTACTTACCATTGGTTGGCTTCATTGTCACTCTCATTTCCTTGCTTCTCATTGGTAAGAGCATGTGGATTTCACTTTCTCCTCATCTGCTTGCCCACTCCCAGGATCCTGGACCAAGTATGATTAATTTCTTTATCTTTTCCTTTGGCTGCTTGCTTGCGGATTGAGGTATTTTTTTTCTCTTTTGCTTCCTTAGCTGTTGTTGCTTCCCCCTTCCCATGTCGTTGCTTGCCCATTTGGATCCTTCCAAGTACAGGGATGATGTCTTTGTACGGTTTCAGCTTTAATTAAATAAATATATTTTTTTGGTTGGACTTCCAGGTTATTAGCTACTGTTTTGTTATGTTGCTCACTTGTTACTGATTTATTTGTGCCTGCCTGTAGTTTCGAGCAGGCACTTTCCACACAGCCTGATATCTAGCATGTAAAGGTAAAGCCATAGCTTTCCCCTTTGTCAGACGACCCCCCAACCCCCCACATTGGTGGGACCTGTGACCTGGTGTGTTCAGTACCTATAACTCGCCCTTTACTATAGTAAGGGGAGCTTGGGCCTTCCCACCCCCGTCATTATCCGTGTGTGGTTGCAGGCACAAGGGTTCTCACCTCGCTCCTTGTTCAGGTACCATGCCCAGGCCTGCTCTGTTATAGCTCATTGCTGTCAGTTTGCTCCATGGACGCTTAGCACATCTACAGCTCCTAAACACACAAAACTGAGAATTGAAATTTAATGCATGATGCCCTGCCAGCATAGAGCGAGGAGGCATCCCTAGCCTCTGCACCCTTTGTGAATGGCTATAAGTGGACATTGCCTGAAAGAGGGTACGAGCTCGACTTTTCACAGTTGTGACATAGCTCATTGCCCTAGTGCTACTGCTGCAGACACATTCATGTGACATGTACATTGCAAGCTGGAATCTTAGAGAGTCTGACTCTGCATTTTGACCTGCAGATGTTCTTTGGAAAGGTTGTGAATACTAGGTAGGTTTGTGCATGTGTTACATGAATAAATCTTGTGTTTTTGTGATAACTGCTAGTCGGTGCTATGTGCTGCATCATAGGCTAATTGTGACTGTTGTTTCTGTGACCAACATGTGCCTTCTTAGCAGGATCATGTCTAGGTGTGATTTAACCTCCCTGCCCCGTCCCTGACTATAGTGATCTGCATTCTCATTCTGTACTTGTTGAAACTGCAGTGATGGCTTCCTATTCCACATACGTATCAGTGAAAGAGTCTTGGTTCCATTTGCTTTCTGATATCACAAACCTTCTTACACCCCCTCCCAAAAATACACTATTTAGGTTTAAAAAATTTTTTTTTAATTTGAAACCAAAATTTTTGAATCATGTTGCATCCCTGAAGGCTGTGCATAACCATTCATCCTTGTTCACGGAGTAAGCTGACCCCCCCAAAAAAGTATTGTGATGAATGCAGAAACATTTAAACTAAGTCACTTTACCAACAAATATAACATCTACAGAACTAAGGTAAACCTAATGGCAGACTTGATGGGGTGGGGAAGTGACATAATGATGAAATAAATCTCCTCCCACTTATTCTCCACTCCCTAGAAGCACTACCTCAACAAATAAATGTCGGTCATTTAGCCCAACCCCCACCTAAGGAATTTTCAATACCCATGCCAACAATATACTCAGGGCCATATTTATAAGGAGGTGTAACACCACTTTTTTGTTGCATTACGTCTTCTTCTAAATATAGGCTCCTGCAAAGTTTTCTGCGTCAGAGGGGTGTGCAATGGGGGATGCTGTGGGCGCTCCCCTGCAACACCCATTGCTTTCGACACTGCCTCAGATTTATGAGTTGTCGTAAGCTTGAGGCAGAGCCAAAAACAAATGTCACCCCAGGGGTGGTGTTAGCATGGCAAAACGTGGAGGAATGCTTTCATTCATCCTCGTTTTTTGCCTGCATGCTGCAGCACACATAGAAGAAGCAAAATGCCTTGGACTATTGTTTATGTGCAGGAAGGGAAACCTTCCTGCACATAAACAATTATTCAAAATGACGCTTTGGTACTTCTATGTGTGCTGCATTTTGCAGAACACATAGAAGTGCCAAATCGCCATTATAGATTGTTTATGTGCAGGAAGCGATATCTTCCTGCACATAAACAATCTATCCCCTCAATGCAGACACTCCTGCACTATGGTGGAAGGATGGCTGCGTTGGCGCTAGGCACCTTAATTCAGCACCAGCGCTAGGGGAAATGCAGGGTTGTGTCGAAGATCGACACACCCCTGCATTACAAAAGCGGCACAGCACTGCTATTTTTGGTGTGGTGCTGCTATTTTTGGTGCATAAATCTGGGTCTCAGTGCCCGACTGCCTCACTTTTGGAAAATACACATTTGCTCAGATGGGTCACCCTCAGCTGGAGTGGGAGCACAAAATCTGCATCAATGCAATTTGCCAGGAGAACTCGACAAACTTTACTACACGCTCACTTAGGATAATGGGGATTGTACATGGTCCCAAACTCCAAAGTCCTCACCTTCAGCACTTCGTTGAAGACAGTTGCTCGGCTCGCTGGGTAATCCTAGATAGGCAGTACTAGACCAGTTGTCTTCTTCCCACCGTTTCCTCATCAGTAACCTATAGGCTTTGCATATTTTTACAGTGAGTCCTTACTCTGCATACAATATCCATGTCTTGCAGGGGGATTTCTAACAAGGAAAGTGGTGAGCTTTGCATCACTATCATAGAACTCCGATCACCCTGTCAGTTGTGCTTCATAAGTTTGTTCCAGGCCTACTAGTCACATACGTAATGCATAGATTCTATTGGTGACCCCTGGGCCTCCAGGTTCTGAAAGTAGCCTATGACAATGACATTGCATGCTCAACTTGAACAACATGACCAACTATGCCTTACAGCATTGTCTCTACCGCTTGAATAGCACCTTCCTCCTCCCTTTGTCTGTGTTAGCTCACACCCAGCCTCCCTCTGTCCTCCCTTTATTCGGTGTTGGCTTGTCCCCACCCCCTCACCCTCCATCTCGTTATCCATGTTTGCTTGTTCCCACCCTCCATCCATCTCTCCCTTTGTCACTGTTGACTTGCTCCCACTCTCCCTCCCATTGTCTGTGTTGCCCAGCCCTCATTGTCCCTCCTCATGTTCGTATTGCTTGGCCCCCTCCTTCCCACTGTCCATGTCACCTTTCTATTTCCCTCCCTTCTGTTGTCCATGTTGCCTTGTTACCACCCTCCCTCGCAATGTTCATCTTGCCTTGCAACTAGCCTTCTTTCCATTGTCTGTATTGCCTTGCTTGTTCTCCGTATTGCCTTGCTGCCACGTAACCCCAATTTCCATTGCCCATCTTGCCTCCCTGAACTATTATGACAAAAAAAAGCAATAATGTGTACACCGCTTGCCATATCATAGCACTTAATCCCCTCCTTCTGCTGTCCGTATTGCCCCTTACCTGTCATAGCAAAGACAAATGCTATGATGCAGACACCGCTGTCCATGTCATTGTGCTTTTTCCACCTCCACATGTTCTCTGCGCTGCTTCCCCTTCCCTCAGTTTTATCTCCAACACACGTCGCAAAGCAATGAAAAAAAAGTGGTATGATGACCACTTTGTAGCACTTTAAAAAAAAAACTTTCAGTCATGTTGCAGAGCACTGTTGTACAAAATGGCTAAAAAACATTGACAAAGCCAAAACTTTGTGTAAGCACGATATTTTAGCTTTGAGAAGACTTGACTTCAAGATCACATAAGAGCATAATGAAATGCATGATTTCAGGGCAAGTGATGTACAGTGATGTCTCCTGTGTTGATTTAACACACCATAATATTGTTCCATTTGTAATAAGAATGTTGGCCAAATATAGGGTGTACAGACAATGGACTTGCCTCCTAGTTCACTTATGGGAGGGCAGGGGGTCTGAATGTTTCTAAGTTCATATTTTAAAATGATCACATTTAATAAATGCCTTTCTTGTGCACGTTAGAGAAATATACTTTTGAATTTTTTAAGAGAACCTGTCATATTTTTGTTGCACAAATGACATGCAAATATGTTCATGACTGGGCTTATGCACAGGCTCTTTGAGCCTCGTCAGACCCTTGGCTTACCTCTCTTTGTTAATTTGTTGCTTAGGCATTAGTGCTGCCATCTAAGGTGGCAAACAGCCTCACTATGAACTCTCCATGACTGTGAGGGTTCAGAAGGAGAGTCCCCCTTCCTCTGGGTCTCGCAGCCATGGTGGAGTGCTGTGAGGTCTCGGGAGAGGACCAATAGCGCAGCAAGGAAGCCATGGGCCTTGGTGAAAGGAAAGTGGCAACCTTTGGCAATTTTCAAGGTTCAAAGTATCCCAGTGCCACTGCACTTGTTGCAACAATTGTCGCTGCACACTTGGACAAGTGGACAAGACCCTTCCCTCCCTGGAGTTCACATCCATGCTCCAGTGCTGAGAAGCCCAGGCAAGAATCCCTCCACCCCCAGTGCTTCACAGCAGAACACCATGACTGTGAGACCCAGGGGAGGGGCCCATCACCTAGGTCTTGGAACCTCGGTGTAGTGCTACTCCATGGTCCCTCCTCACAGTCATTGAATAGTGCTTCAAGGCTCAGGAGAGGGGGCACCCTTATCTGGGCCTTGCAGCTAAGATGTATTGCGACTAGGGTTGCCACCTAGCCAGTTTTCTACCGGTACCTATGATATTTTAATGTCCCAACCGGGTACAAAAATAAGCAAATTCACCTAAAAACAGTATTTTTAGCACTTATCTGTGCATACTTCAAAAAGAACAATAAATAGAAAACACTTTCAGATGTGTTCCAGAGCTGCATCAACAACCCCTGACTAGTAATTAAAGTAAACACAAACAAAAAATGAATGCTACAAATGAATACATTTCATTGTGTTTAAAGTCCAATTAGTATCATGTCCGGGCCATTGCAGCCTCTTACAACAACAATAAATGGTTGATTTTCTTTTCTTTTGAAATGATGGTAAACTTAAGTGGTACTAGACATGAACAAGGCGGATCACTCCCCCGGACCTGCCTGGATCATACTTTGGAGGCATAGGGGAGGCAGGCACCTCTGGTGGGCCTCGCAGCCACAATGGCCAAGACCCAAAAAATATGAAACCCCGAAGGAGCAACAAAAGAATGATGGTTGCCTGAAAGCAGCTCATAGCAAGCATTGGCAAAACCAATAGGTCGCAACTTTGTGGGATCTATTGCCTTTGTCAATGTTTTTTTTAGTGGTGTTTTATCTACCATCATTTTAATCAAACAGATCCATTCTATATCACGAACATGACTTGAAGGTATTAGAGCATTTGACATGAGTACCTGCCACATTAAACATTCATTCTTTGTTTAGTGCTTTAGGCACAGGGAGATAAGATGATCTGACCAGAATGCAAGATGTTGAGCTGACACCAAGACTCAAACCTGGTTTCCTAACTTCAAAGATAGTAGCTCTGACCTCTCCCATTAATGCCGCTCAAATCTTCGTAAAATATAAAATACAGCTCTCACTTAATGATATGTAGTTGTAGTAGTTGCACGAGATGCAGGATTAAACATTTCTCATTTGAGTGGCTGCTTTTTGTCCCATTCACTTCAGTTCTACTGTCTGTTGAAAGGCTGGGGTGTGGACGTCATACTTGGTGATGCTTTTGTCACTGAGGTTAAGGACCGATAAAGCTGAAAGTTGGGGGTCACAAACTGCATGACAGATGCCTCACCTGGGTTTTAACCCACTAGAGACTGTTTAAGCTCCCAGCAGTAAGTTGATAGGTTCTCCCTCTTGTTTTGAGCACAAAGGTTGGCAGCGGTTCTTTGCTCTTCTGAGAGGGGAAGAATGGTGGGGGAAGGGTGCAGAAGAAATAGTGTCTCAAACACGTCGAGAGCAGTGGACCCATACTGATTAAGTTTGATTAATCTGCGCTTGGTCCCTGCTCCACCGAGGCAAATGGCACTGATGTTTGGGGCTGTCCTGGCCAATTAGGAGGCAGCAAAAAAGCCTGAAACTGGAGCCACCAAAATGGTAAGCAGTGGTGGGCTACAAGTCCTTTACTAAACAAGATAGCGCTGCAAGCGAGCATATGCGCTTGCAGGCTCGACCCTAAAAAGGTACATAAGCCGTTCACCCTGTTTTTCAACCAAAGCACTGCCCTGCCTTTCAACCCCTGAGCAGTTGATGGATCACTTCCCCAACCCCTGAAAAGCCACCACCCCTTGAAAGTGTGATGTGCATGGCCCTTGCACATCTTACTTTCAAAATGTGAATGGATGGGGGAAGAGGGCACTGCCGTGGGGCCCCCTGTAGATCCGGAGAGCACTAGGACCTGGGCAGCTACCCACACTGCCTATGCCTAGCGTCGGCCCTGCATATCCATTTTTCACATGCGCATTGCATGCCCATACACGTGCACAGGATCTCACGTGCGTTGATACAGAGTCCGATGAACAACATTTTGAAACCAGGACCCACTCTGGACCCAATGTCAAAGCATTACAAATGCTCAGGGCTGGCGCAGGTCTGTAGGCCCCCGCGGCAGTGCACTGCTTGACATTTAGCCCAGCTATTCGAAGAGCATGAATTCATGTGAGCAGTGCCTCGGAATGGAAATTAATAGGTAGGTGCACAAACGGACCTTGTTACAATTACTTGACAGATGTGCCAGGAGAGAGCTGCTGGCTACGAGTTATGTTTGATTAGCTTTACAACAGATAAGCTAACTCAGTTACGTTAATGAAACTAAAGGTGTTCAGCCTGAATGTAAATTGTATTCAGCTTTTCATTATAGTTGTCTTGCAGCGGAAAGAGAGCAACAACCCACGCGGATCGTTTTCTGTGGTACAAAAAAACACATTTAAAGAAGAAGTTAATACAATCTATCGGTGGTTACTCGACCAAACAAACCATTCATCCCAACATATAACTGCTCGATTCGTATCGCAGTTGGAAATCTTAGCAGTGAATATGTCACCAGGGGGTATGCCTACTGACTTTATAACTTCTGGCCCTGATTAACACTGGCCTAGGCTCAAGCCCTGGAAAGGGATGAATTACATTGTTTTTCGCTGAGCATCTACTAACCTCAGTGGTATAGCAAGGGTGCCAACTGCCCTGGTTAAAGCCAGGATAAATTCATTCATGCCCGTGCACTTGGAAGCGATTAAAATATCGCCATAATTGGAGCTCAAAGAGACACTAAGGCACATATTTATAATTTTTTGACGCAAAAGCGACGCAAACGTACAAAATATAATTGTTTTGTAAGTTTGCGCCACTTTTGCGGCAAAAAGTGACGCAAATGCGGCACAAAAAAAGTATAAATATGGGCCTAAGACCCCGGGATCCTCTGCCACTGCACCTGTTGTACTGCTGATAGCTACCTCCCTGAACCACATTCCAGCTTTAAGCTAATGCCCCCTGCTACTTAAAAAAAAAAATCTGCTTGCTTTGTCCACAATCGAACCATATGTAACTGTTGAAAACCATCTTCAACTAGACTTCATAAAGAGTGGGGTGCTTGATGTCTTGCGAGTCTGAGAATAAGAGAGACCAGGAGTAGCAGTGGATACACTTGACTTGTCCTTTGGTACCTCTGGCACTGCCCTTCATAGCCCTGGTCCCAGAAGTCCTGACGGTTGTGGAAGGAACAGCAATCAGCAGAATCCCTCTTTGCTTTCTGCAGCTTCCACACCTTTCCCTTCTCTCCAAACCTTTTGCAACAAAAGGGAGGCCATTGAGGGTCTAACGGGTTGCACCTATGTTTAACTCTGTGAAATCATAGGATAAAAGCAGTCACAGCTCACGCTAAACAGAAGGGGTGGTGTGTGCATGGGGGAAGAATTATTTTTTTTTAAAAAATACTTACCTTACCGCCTCAAGCCACTCCTCTTCTCCGTCTCCTCGCTGCAGGCAGGCACAAGCTTCCAGCCTGGCCGGCGGCAATACTGACGCTGCTCAGAGCATCATCAGGATTGGCAGGGAGCGCCCAGCCAGGAAGCTCCCAGGCAGACTGGGAGCCTGTGCAAGCTCTCTGCAGCCCAGCAACTGTGTTGCTGGGCTGGAGAGCCCTGTGCGCATGTGTGTTTGGCCGACCTGAGATGGCTGGCCAAACACACATGCGCTCTGAGGGGGAGTGCTAAGCACTCCCCATCACACTCGTCACCCCGTGGTCCACTCCTTTTTTTCCAAAAACGATCATAAACACAGTTCATTATTGTTTTTTGGGAAAAGGTTTGAAGCTGCCGCTTTATGGAGAAGCCGCCCCTGGTTGAAAGAAACGTCATACTCTCACAACCCCTGATATTTTGGCGAATTGTCAAGAGTGCGCTGAAAACACAGTTCATTATTGTTTTTTGGGAAAAGGTTTGAAGCTGCCGCTTTATGGAGAAGCCGCCCCTGGTTGAAAGTAACATCATACTCTCACAACCCCTGATATTTTGGCGAATTGTCAAGAGTGCGCTGAAAACACATTTACTCCTACCTTTGGCAAGGGCATATTTCTGTGTGTTTTTTGTATGAAGTAATATTTAAAAAGTTTGTTGAATTCTAGGGGTGTACAAACCTGCAAAGCTAAACATTTAGCAACTATACATAGAGTTATTTTTACTTGTTCAACTGTGCAAAGTGTAAACTGGGAATGTTTATAAAAGAATAAAAAATGTGTGCCTGCATACCATTGTGAGCATTTCATCACTAATCACAAGCACAGTGAAGGCTCTCTCTGAAGCTCTATACATCCAATGACCCGCCAGAAGTTGGAGGGTGAGACATCTGGCTCGGAGATAGTTGTTGACACAGCCATTGAACGACTGGCTCTTATGTTCCCCTATTGTCACTCATGACGAATAGCTCCCTGAGTGACAGTGGGGGTAAAAATCCCAGCAGCCTGTAGGCCCATTTTCCTTTGGTGGCACAGACAGCTTCATGGAATAGAGTCAGTGAAATAAAATTTCACTTTGGTTGAAATCAGGCAAAGAGAGGCAAAGACAGGAAAAGTCCCCCATCTTTGTGAAAGGTGAAGCTTCTCAACTTTTCAGGAAGACTTTAAAGTTTACCCATCCCTACTGAATACACACTTAAAATGTTGGTTATCATTATAAGTAGCATTGAAAATGGGCCGGTAAATGGGGTTGGGAAAATCCAGTCCATTTTCAGTTGCATCCTAGGAGTCCTCTAAGGAATTACCTGTGGAATTGGTAATTCCAGGTCAATTATCTGTTAATTTTTCATTTTTCCCACACTTCCACACAGAGAGTTTGGTTGTTTTTGGTAGCTGAAATCTCTGTGTGAAAGTAAAGAGTATTACAAGCGTCAGCCAGCACTATTCTCCTACATATGCATCCTCTCATTTTCTTGTCCCTATACTCATTTCTGCCTCTGGAAAAATCTTTTTCAACATGCTATCTTTTCCACAGAGAAAGGGAATTACTGTACCAAAACCCCGATATTGTAATTCAGGTTTTCTGTTCATAAATTCATAATTTTATGTCTCATATAAAGCCGATGGTGTGAACATCTTTATGAATAAGGCTTTAAAGCGTTTCTTTTGATGCATACGGAGTCCTCTGCCATGAAATGTGTTCTGAACACGACTAAGAAGCAAGCACTACAGTGTAAAATTCCACATTTTCAGTAGATGTTGACAACATAAATTCATACAGCCACGACGAAAAGTTCAATACAATTGCTTCATTGAAAATTACATATACGCATCGTTCTACATTGAAACAGTTAATAAAAGGATGGGTGACGGTTAAGCGTAAATCAAATGAAGGAAATCTGCCTTTCCTGGGTGGTCAAAACCGATTTTTCATATTTAGAAAGCTACTATTTTGTTCCTGTTTTTTATACTCTGCAGACTAAGGGAAGCTATCCAGTGCCCAGTGGAAAAATGGACTAATCACTTATTGGCATATTTAAATTTTCTAAAAGGCCATAGTATATGGTGCGGGAATACATGGCATGAAACGTTAACTATCACCTATGTACTGTAGCATTTATTGTGTTATCCACTCGTGTGAGTAAAGATGGCTTCAGGCCTGCCCTGTGTACTCTGAGTGGTGCAACATAAAACCTGCAGTGCAACCTGTTGAAATAACAATTTCTGACAGGCAGAAATCTCCCTTTTGAATTTTAGTAAGCCATCATTATGTTGCCCTTCCACCCCACAAGGTAGGGTGCATAGTACTTATAAAAGTGACATCTATAAAATTAATGTACCCATGACAGCTACAGTGAGAAGGCCAAGAAAGCTATTTTAATTGTAGCAGGTCTATTTTTCAATGTGAGCACAGATTATTATACTAATACTATATCTCGACTATAACTTGCACCTTTTCCTTGCACTGGTCATGCTATTCCATATTACATCACTTATACCATGTGAAATCAGCATTCATAACAGCAATTATAACATTTCAAATGACATCATTTGTGAACATAATGCATGGAAAAGGAGCAAGTTGTAACTAATGCAGTCTGGCGGATGAGGTGACAACACTGGATACGCAGGTGCGTGACAGTAATTTGAAGGTGGTGTTTAAATTATAAATTAACTTCAGTATTTCTAATGTTTGTCTAGTTTAAGTTGGGCTTGCTTTGAAAGAATAAAGTTTTCCTAACTGTTACTTATCCCTAAGTTTTGTTTTTTTCATTGAATGCCATTTTTTTAATTTTCAATAAGAAACGCTTTGAAATCGTACAGTTACTGTGATTAAAAGGATGTCATTAAGTAGAGTGTGGTACAGTAGAGTGCAGGAGAGTGTTGTAAAGTGTACTTTCATATAGTGTCATAGATTGGAGTGGAATGGAGTAGAGTGGAATGTGGTACAGTGGAGTGGTGTACAGTGGACTAGGGTACAGTGGAGTGGTGTAGAGTGGAGTGGCACAGACTGTAGTGTTGTATAATCGAGTGGCACATAGTGGAGTGGTGTAGAATGGAATAGTGTAGAGTGCAGTGGTGTTGAGTGAAAAAGCGTACAGTGGAGTAAGGTACAGTGTACTGGCATTCAGTACAGTAGTGTAGAGTGTCATACAGTGCAGTGCATTGAGTAGAATATAGTATAGTGGCATGCTGTACAGTGGAGTGATGTAGAGTGTACTGGTGTACAGTGAAATAGTATATAGAGGAGTGGCATACAATGAAGTGGTGTAGAGTGGAGTGGTGTAGACTAAAATGGCATGAGTTTAGGAGGTAGAGTGGACTTGGTACAGTGGAATAGAGTAAAGTGAATAGCTTAGAGGGGAGTAGCATAGAGTGCAGTGGTATAGACTGGAGTGGCATAGAATAGAGTAATGGAGAGTGGAAAGGCATAGAGTAGAGCGGGTCAAGTGGAGTGGGGTAGACTAGAATGCATGGAGTGCAGTGACATACAGTGGGGTGGCGTACAATGGAGTTGCATAGAGTGGAATAGCATAGAGTGCAGTTGAGTGGCATACAACGGAGTTGCATATACTGGAATACTGAAGAGTGGATAAACATAAAATGTAGTGGCATACAGTGGAGTGGCATGACTGGAGTATCATACAGTGGAGCAACATAAAGTGGAATAGCATACAGTAGAGTGGTGCACAGTACACTGGCGTACAGTGGAGTGTGGTAGAGTGGACTGGCAACAGGGGAATAGCGTAAAGTGGAGTGGTGTAGTGTTGAGTGGCATAGAGTGGAGTGGCATATATTGAAGAAGTATAGAGTGGACTGGCATTGAGTGCAGTGGGGTACAGTGTATTAGCGTAAAGTCTATTAGCATAGAGTAGAGTTGCATAGAGTGCAGTGGCATACAGTGGAGTGGTGTATTGTGGAATAGTGTACACTGGAGTGGGATAGAGTGGAATAACATGGAGTGCAGTGGTGTAAATTGGGGTAATTTGCATTGGAGTGGCATAAAGTGGAGTGAGGGACAGTGTAGTGGCATCTAGTGGATTTTTGTAGAGTCTAGAAGTGTATAGCAGTGTGAGAAAGAGTGGAGTGGTGTAAAGTGGAGTGTATTAATTGAAACAGAGGTAGCGTGAAAGTGTGTGAATAGGTGTAGGTGTAATGTGGCAGGAATATACATTATGAGGTGTAAATGGTAATGTTTGGTAGCATGTGTGAGTAGTGTAAGTAGTGTTAAAGTCACACGTTTGAAAAAACTCTGTTATATATTGTGCCACAGTTACCGCTGTAAGTTTGTGATAGACCTGCAGTACATGTGACTGGATAATGGCTTTGTTTACCAAAAGGTAAAGAGCAGCCATGTAGCACTGTTAGTGCATCCTACGGTTTGTGTTTCACTGCTTTGTAAGTGTCTTAGATATAGGTAAGAATTAGGTTTCATTGTTGTTCACTATCTATTACCACTTTATTAAACTGATAATAGGTAGAGACTTTTCTTTATAATTTTGCATATATTGATTAATATATATATATATATATATATATATATATATATATATATATATATATATATATATATATATATAGTTATAGCCGTCAAAGGAGAACTGCACATTTTGTTAAGTAGTACTGTAATTTATAGGCATTACTGCGCTACTCAGAAGATAATTTTGTGCATATTTAAATATGTTAAAATATAAAATACACTTTAGTACACTACATTATAGTATAAATATTTGTATGATATAGTGTATTATAGTGGATTTTTTAATTCTTAACATTTTTATAATTTAATTTTGGTACTGCAGTACTTCAATAGCGTTACTCCACACATTTATTTAAAGTATATAAAAACGTATAGATATTTTTCCCTACCTAGTGCCACTTTACTAAAGTGGTAATAGGTAGAGGAAAAGAAAATAACGTACCTATTTCTGAAGGTGTAACAGAGTACACAGCTAAACTGCACCTAAAAACACAGAGGTTGCCTTTAATTTTTTATAGGCAGTCATTAGCCAATCATCTAATGACTTGTCAGCGCTCTGTACTGCAAACGTCCTCAAAATACTGCAAAATACTGTGAAAGTTTGTAAAAATACTGCAAGAACAGATATCATTAAGTTAAACTAGCTTGTAACTTAAAAAAATACTTCACCTCCTTACCTATAGTACCCAAAAGGATCATCTGCACTCCATACAGTCTAATCCTGCCAAATTTCATGTAAATCTGTTCAGCCATTTTCACACTATGACAAAACGCATTTTGGGGTACTAATTTTATCTTTGAACCACTTTGATCAATCACCGCAAAACTTTGCATATCTGCCAATATATTAATAGGTCTGCAAATGTTTGTGGAGATTTGTCAAATGGGTGCAAGTTATTCATGGTGAAATGTCCAAGAAATTCCCGTCTCTGGCAATCATTGCTATAACTACGGAATGGCTACAGCCTATCTGATATATATATATATACAGTATATATATATATATATACATACATACATACATATATAGGACCTCAATAAAAACCTAGAAAAAATCCTATAAGAAACAAAATCCGATTAGCACTGATAGAAAAGTCAATTCCCTAAGGACAGGTGGAAATGTAGATGATACAAGACACATATGATCAATCACTTGTGCTAACAGAGGCGTGGCACTAACTACCTTAATGATCCAATAATGTAATTTCACGTCAGATTTTCCTTAGTTGTTGGTTTTAGTGTATTTATTCATGTACTCCATTATTCATGTAGTCAAGTGTCCATTGAGTCATAGATTGTACTGCATTACTCATGTTGTCAGTTGTCATTAGTCAGGCATTGTTTTTCCTTCACTCGTGTATTGCAGTGCATTACTCAAGTAGTCAGTTGTCCTCAGTCATGACCCATTCTTCATTAAGTTATGCATTTCACTTTACTAGTCCTGGAGTCAGGTGTCTTCGGCCATCTGTTTTCTTCGGAAAGCACATTTTATCAATAGTGCTTCTTTTATTTCCCATTCACACAATTCAAGCTCCAGTGCATGATTTTTGAATGATTGCTGGTTATTTGTCTCCTCATTTCTTGATATGAGAGCCTTTACACAGTGTACCAGTTTTAGACTGAGTTTTCACTCGGTACCCCGACCCACTTGTCTCCAGCAAGAATATATAATTGTCATTTGTTAAGCATTTCAAATAGCACATGTTCAACTTCAACTCTAAGGGCTCGATTTACAAGGCCCTAGCACCTGTTTGGCCCATATTAGCATAATTTTCTTCACGCTAAAGTGGCTCAACAAGTCAACAAGGCAAAAATTGCCCGCCATGCTTACAAAGTGGCGCAATGCATGCATTGCACCACTTTGCAACCCCTTGCACCACATTATTCCTTGGCCCTCCATAATGTATTCAAAGGGGGTGTTCCGGCATCAAGAGGCCCACAAAAACAGCACACTGAAATCTGCAAGATTTAATTGCGCCATTTTTGGTGTCATTTTTAACACCTTCTTAAAACAAGCATTAAAAGGAAATCAGTGGGCCTGCTTGCACTTTGCTGCACCAACGACAACATTTTTGACATTAGTGCGGCAAAGCGCCACAATATCGTCAAAACTTTTAATGATATTGGCCTATCATTCGCCATGGTGCACCGTATTGTAAGTATGGCGCACACATGGTGTCATTAGGTGGCTGTGAGGGGGATGGCAAGAAATATTCTTGTAAATATGTGCCTAAATATAAGTGAGTATTCGTTGTCACTCGACCTCAGTTTTGCCGCTGTGCAGTTGGAAGATGAATTCAAAGGCAGCTGCCCCTATATAGTTGCTTGGTTCTAAGGCAGTGATATTTTTGCAGTGCTCCTTGTCCCCAAAGGAAATTACTGTCTTGTGCCCATTAGCTTGCTTTAGTGAATTATCCATTTGACAGCAGTGTTAAAAATTTACGATTGGAGTGACTTTGTTCGAGAGGCATACTAGCAAGAAATTATGTCTTCTTTACTGAAGGACAGCATATACCAGGTGTATGCGGGTAACTAATCTTACAAGCCTTTTTTGCTAAATACGCCATCATATAGAGATCTAGGGGCATATTTACAAGAAAGCGACCATCGATCCCGATGCACCACTTTTTTTGTGTCACTGCTGCCCATTTAATGACACCTTCGCTGCGCCGTATTTACAATACAGTGCACATGGCGGTCATTAGAACAATAGTATAAAAATTTGTGAAGCTATTATTGTGCTTTGCTGCACTGGTGTCAAAAATGTTGACGCTAGTGCAGCAAAGCACAGGAAGGCCCATTGATTAAAATGGGTGCATCATTTTAACGCTTGCTCTGAGGAGGCGTTAATAATTACAGAAGAAATGGCGCAGTGAAATGTTGTCAATTTCACTGCGCCATATTTCCATGCCTCCCTTCATTGGACCGCCCCCTTGCATACATAATGCCTGGCGCAGGCATAATGTGGCACAAGGGTTTACAAAGTGGCTCAATGCAAGCATTGCACCATTTTGTGAATACTTTGTGGGAGAAAGGCCTCCTTAACCCGCTTTAGCGTCATAACAAATGACGCTAGGGCAGCGCAAGGTAGCACTAGGGGCTTGTAAATATGCCCCCTAAGCTGTTGCATGTTCTATTACTCTTGAATCCAACCTCTGCATCATCTGAGGTATGGCATGCATTTCTGCTGGTATGTTGCTAACTCACAATCCTGCAATATTGCCTGGTGTGCTCAAAGTCTTCTTTCACTGATTTGACTCGTGATGGGTGGAGGGGAGGTGGTTCAAGTTTAACGAAGCCAGGATACAGGTTCCAATTCTTTTGTCGACTGTAGAGTAAATAAGCAGGAAGGACTCATAGGTTAAACATAGGCGTTAGAGATAGGGTTTTAGAGAACCAGCATCAGCATGACCTAGCTACTCAAGGTTCAACAGAGAAAAAAAGACTGGTGTACTCTTTTTTTGGTAAATATAATGATTTCTTTACCTCCTAGTGTGTCTATGTGCCTCTTCCAAAGTATTATATGATTGGTGCTACTGGAACTATTCCTTTCCAGGGATTATTTTAAAAAAAGAAGACACACACATACTAGGTGGCATGCTTCTTCATAGGGATGTTCCTTTATCAGCAATAGCTGGAGGCAGTTACAATCTTCCAGACTTCTTAATTGTAAGCAAGTTTATTTTTTTAAAGGACGTGTGCGATCTAAAGTTTTATCAGTTGTAGGAAGGAGGTTGAATTTTCATTCCGTTTAAGTTCCATTTTAGTTAAGGTTAAAATCAAATAAAGAGAGTGGGGGTGGTCGTTCTTATTAAGCTATCTCTCTCACCTCTTGGTAAACTGTCAATATGATTATCTCTCTTTCTAGCATGTGGAAACATTACTGGGCTTTCATCAGGATGAGCCTGACCCTTCTCCGAAGACTACCATACATTTTGATTGTATCAATGTGGTGTAGAAACAAAAACAAAGTGAGATATCTGCCAGAATTATACTATTTCTTGAATTTAGACCTAAAGGAAGAAAATCTCAAACTACAGAGCAATGCAGGGTGGAGACATCTGCCTACACAGTTTAGTACAGTATAGGTTCCGTTTTAAGGTGTGCACCCATTATTGATTGGTATGATGAATACCCCGCTCGGTTCTCATATGTAGCCTTCTTTGGCAAATAATGTACATGGACAATAGCTAATTATGATTTCCAGGTGCTCCAAGGGCAATATATTTTTGTACACTTCTTAGTTATTTATTTAATACTTTTATATAGCGCATGGGTACCAACAGATTTAGATCTGCTGTATGTGAGAAAATGCCAGTTTTCATGTGGTCAGCCTACTTTTTTGCTGAATTTTATTGCTAGTTTTTAGACTCTGCAAACTGGAGCACTGCTGTCCAGTACCCAGTGTAAGTGCTCTGAACTCTAAAAGATGCAGAAATAGGCTAATTCCTCATTGGCATACTTTACGCTCCTATACGGTCACAGAACATGGTGTGGAAAATGCACCTGTGCGTTTGAAAGTTAAAATGTCACCTGTGAACTTCAGCACTTCTGTGCCATCCAATAGCGTGATAAGGAAAACATTACTTTAGGCCTACCGCTGTAGCCTGATTGCTGAAAATTAAACCTGCAGCCCAGTCTGTCAAAGTAATCACATTGACAGGGGAAAACAGATTTAAAATGGGGCTTATAGAAATTTAATATTATCATGTCCTTACAGTGACAATGCTCCAAAAGCTATTTTCTCTGTGAAAGGATCTGGCTTTCTTAACAGAAAGCAACAGTACAGATTCAAATATTAATTCTGCTATCTTGCGTCTGGGGCCAGCTAAAAACAAAAAATCACTGTTTAATTAAATGCCCATTTCAGTTGTGAAGTTGGATATTTGATAAATATTCAGGGAAAGCAACTTTTAGAAATTTATTTTCCCTACTTGAAGCTCTTGGAGGCGAACCTGCATTGACTCTCTAGCAGCTATCAATCAACTGCTTAACCTTACTCAGGTGTGAATTTCCCCACAGGAGCTACATAGGTGACCACTTTGATTGACAGGTCGACTTGAATGGGCAGGCATGTCTCCTCTGAGCTCAGCAAAATATTTGGGTGGGCTGTTGTTATCCTGTTGGCATAGTTTGCCTACCTGACAAGTCTTTCTGAGCAACATATAAAACATTTGCACCCTTGAAATGGATACAAGACCAGAAACAATTTCTAGTGTATCCCCATTCTGTCTGTAAAAGGACCCTTCTTTTGTCCTACCAGACGTCTGCCTCATGTTTTGCTGTGGGTCCAGGGTCTGCTTCATACTGGATTTTAATGTTACATATACTTACAGTCCAGGTTTGGGGTACTTAAAGACAATTTTTACATAGACTAGCACATGGCATTTTGGACTTGTTGGCAGTAAGGCAAACAGGAACTACTGAAAAAGTGGGTAAAGTTGCCCCTGGAAACATCTTCTTGTCACTGGAGCCATGCATGGCAACCTAAGTACCCTCCTCAGAACAATTTCTGGACCTGTGAAAGAAAAAAAAAGAATTTCACCTGATGTATGTGCCATGTGTGGAGACCTGAAAGGCTAGACCTGCTTCTACCCGTGTCCAAGACAAAGAAGTGGACTCCAAGGGTCAGTTTGTTGACCTCCTATGTGGCTACAGGTACATAATAAGCTGCAAAATTCATATTTTCTACAGCAGCCAGTGACCAATTGCAACTGGAAGTGGACCGAACCCTGCTAGTGGCCTCTGCTGAAATGAGTCTTGACCCCTAAGTACTGCATTTGAGGTCCTCAAACCCTAGGGTTTTCAGAAGGACTGATTCTGGAATATCTGAAATCTCTCGACGTCCAGACTCCAGAGGACCTGGACCAACCACCTAAGTCAATCCGCACATGGAATTACCTCTCTGGGCAAGAAAATCAGGTTTGTCCATCTTGGAGCTTCTTCCGAGCAGCAAATCAATTCCAGTGGGCCCTTACCGAAAAGGTATCCAGCCTCGTGAAACTCATTGTCGGATGCAGTCTGCAGTCTTGTCCTACTGGATGATTCTAAGCTCTGAAAAATAAACTAAAACCTGAGGTAGAAATCCTGACCAGGCAAAGGCACCAAAAGTCTCTGACCAACAAGAAGATTTCCCTAAGTGGAAAATTCAATTTTCCCACTAGTGCTCTGTAGATGAACTTAAGTATTTTATACTGCCATGCTCTTTGATAAGTCGTTGCAACCTCTGTTGACAGGGTGGCACACTACCGCTGTATTAGTATATAGCATAACAATCACTTTTCTGAGAAAAAATAAAAATAAAAAATACATTGATCAATTTAGCCATCTTTATCAAGTAAGTGGAGTCTGCAGTGTTTGATATGTAAAAGAAAATCATTTAAAGGGAGCAGGTTTATCCCTGAAGCCAGCTGCTGCACAATGCCAAGGGTGAGGAGTACCACGGCTACCTAGACTTGATTCCACTTAATGCATCATTCTTGCACCATCCTCTACTGCCTGTCTTCTTTGGTCAGATTTGTGATTTATTTTTCATTCATGTTTTCTCCCTTTGTCACTCTTTTTCTGTCTTTAATCTGCTGATGAAAAATAAATCCCGGACCACAAAAATGAATGTGGGTGCTGATAAATTTCAACCACCCGCACAAATTAAGCAACAACTAGCTCTATATGTTTGGAAAACTATCCCAGGAAGCTTACATTTATTCAGATGACACAGAAACATCTGGAGCTAAATTAGTAACTGCAGAAAAGGTCTCCCAAGGCGTGCAACTCTTTGGGGTTTCCAAATGACACATGGCCACACAACCTGTAAGTCTTAATGTCATACTTTATGGTGGACATAAGATGTAGCCCTGTATCTCAAACTGTTAAGTGTAATTGGATGCATTTCACACCTCAGGTTTCCATTTTCTTACAGCTACTATTGATGTTGTAGACCTCCAGCAAGACTTCCCTCTGTGGTCTTGGATTGTCCCCATGTGAGGGAGAGCCTAATGATATTCATGCAATGGATAGGTATTGAGAAAGGACTGGAAAGAGAATACAAAAGGTGGCTCATCCCTCCTTGATGGAATGGATGTGTGGATAAAGGAAAACATGCATGGAAAAGGTTCAGCACAGGGGATTACAGCCGGTGCAATCACTGCCATGTAATTCATTGCTAAGCACTATACAAAAGCAGAATTGATTAAAGATACTATCAAGCACTATTGACCAGTCACAAGCGTTGATCCCTCTGCAAAGAAACTAACTACAAATAACATGAGATTTGGTTTGAAAAAAGCCAGCTAATTTAAGAAGCTACTTGGTTTTGAGTCTGCTAAGCACAAAAACCAGCTCCACTCGTATACATTGCATTCCGCTGAAGCTAAGGGTCAGACGCAAGTAAAGTACCTTTTCCTGATGAATTATTTGTAATAGAAAATATACCGAAAGCACATGTCATATGCCTCCAAAATTCACCTACTTATTTCTCGTACATGATATTAATCTTCGTGTAGATCAATGCATTTCTTCTTCTGGAATCAACCTTGCACACGTGGGGAACAACACAATTCTCTCGCGAAGAACACATGCATGACAAAGAGAGCAGCCGTGAATTAGCCTTGCATCACTCGTTCAGATTCACACTATTCAATTTGGTTCTACTTAAACAAGCTTGGCAAAGCCAATTTGTCTGGCGCTGGCTGACAACTTTAGGTTTGACAATGCTTCTGAATGTTTATTCTTAAATTGTACAAAGAGGCTACTTTTTGTGTCTAAGTGCAGATTGTGCAAAAGCAGAATTCTGTCACTCAGGAAGTGGGCTGACCATATGTCCCATCCTCTGTACAGTGGTGGGCAGATCAAAAATGTGAATGACACACAGGCATATCAGAGTATGAAGTGAACTGTAGGTAATCTGGAGAAAAAAATACTTAAAGAAACCTATTCTTGAAAACTTTCTCCACAGATATATTTCCTCGATGTTTTGTAAATGATTGGCATTCCTAAAATATCGGATCCATACAGACTATTGCCCTTCAATCTTCTTTTTTCCAGGATTAGAAACACAACTTGATTCCATGTATGAGGTAAACCCCTGTTTCCCCATTCTTCCCTATCCCGTTCAATAATATTGTTTCTGAGGGACACCTCATCTTCTCTCCCCCTCTTGAAAAAACCCTGTTTGATATATCTACACTTACTCCTAAGAAAAGGTGTTCTATACCCCTGTCCTCTATCGCTTCCTATGCCCCTGAGCCTATACATTATATTCACCCTAGTAACTCTATACACCTTTGCATTATCACCTCACATGCCATATCACCACTACCGCTCCCTTTATCCTGGTACCTCCATCACAGCTGATACTCTAGTATCTCTGTCCTTGAGTATTCCCTACTACTTCTCCCCTTATTTCTACCCTCGCAGCTCTACCCCTTCCTACATCCGCATTCTAGTACCTTTATTCCTAACTATACAGTAGCACCTCTACCACGCCTATACCGTAGCCTGCTACCTATATGATGATGATGATGATGACTGATGACTGAAAATGTATTGATAGCTACATTACTTGTATTCTGAATCTAACATTAACCAAGGCTGCGAACTCAACAGCGACTTCACTAATATCAGAGAGATACCAGGCATTAAGGAGCTTATGGAACAATAAATAACTCTCATGAAGAAGACTTTTTGACTGAAGCCTGTTCCAATGTTTGGCATCAGAAATAAACAAGCGTGAACTCCTAATCTGAATTTACTAATTCATTGAAGAACAGTCAAATGATTGGTTCTGGATTGGATGCACCAATGAACTGCAAGTGCATTGAGCCTTATTGAGCCAGGGCCTGATGAACAAACAAAGACTCTTAATCATAGTCCTCTTGGCAAATGGAAGCCAGTTTAAATAGTGCAAATGAGGACTAATATGAGTATAATGCTTGAAGTCCAGCACTAGCCACTGCTGATTTCTGAACTAGCTGCAGCCTTGCCAACAAATACCCTGGGCTCCAAGATACAGCATATTGTTATGATTAAGGCGGTAAATTGTTAAGGCCTGAACCAATACTTTATGACAAGCTAAGGTGGGGGAACGGGTCCACCTTATGGAACATCTGAGAAAGAAGAAGCAGATCAAAGTAACTTTATTAACCTAACTGGACAAGTAAAAGCCCTAGTATAACATGAAGGCATTACACACCGCTGGCACCAGGATGGGGTGTTCTAAGCTGCCTGGGCACCAATCTGTGGGCCATTGTGATGAGTCACAAATAATGATCAACTCTTTGGTGATATACTTGAATACATTGAACTCCATCCAAATGTCCGCTGCTAAAAGATAGTTTTGAAATTATAACTATGTATGGCATCTGGAATTGTCAAGTCAAATAATAATGTGTGTACCCCCCAGGAAAGTCTTAGGGGTCAGGCTAAAAGTCTGGGCTAGAGGAGAAACATACATATTAAAAAGGAGAGTTTAACAAAGAGAATTGCAGCAAGCCATGTTCCAATGGTTTAAAAGATGGCTCGAAAGGGGAAGAGGAAAGATGCACTGTTTGACCTGGTCAAGCAAAAAAAAACACAAACATGGACAGAGCTTGACTTCAACCCCTGCTTACTGTAAGCTGGCATGACAAGCATTGTGAGACACTGTGTTCAACAGACAGAGAAGATTGGTATGTTCAAGTCCACTCGCTCAACTTTTAACAGCATTCTTCCGAGGTCATTAAGAAATCATGCCAAGTCTGACTCAGTTACATCGAGAGGCCCAAAGCTCGAATGCTCACGACGACGGATATTGTTATCTCCCAAAAATGTAAATATTGATCTCTACAAATGTGAAAAACCCTCAAAGTACAGGTGCAGATTTACAACTCTGGCAGAGTTTAATGTTATATTTTATTCTATTCACAAACATTCCAAGAAGTATGATTGAAAACCTCTGTCAAGCACAGATTTTTAGACATACTTCTGAAAATGTTATGCAACATCAAGCACAGGGTATTCCTCATGTAGAATTCTGCACGGCATAGAATCCTGATCAGGAGCAATAGAGCTCCCTCTGCAAATGCATAGTTAAGAAAATAAATTCACCCATAGAGATAGCCCTAAGCCCCCACCAAATGTATGGCCGATTGATCCCCTCATCTCATCCTAAAAGTGGAGTTACTCCTTCCCTTGACTTGAGTAAGTGTATCACTATTTCCATAGTGGGAAAGAGTTAGAACTGTAATGGCAAGCCACACCCTTCAATGGCCCCCTTTCCACCACTTCTGTGGGATTTACAACCATGAACGTATGCATATTAGTTAATTAAACATATACAGTAGTACATCCAATTCCCTCTGGCAGGAATCCTGTTGTGAATTGCTGGCAGTTGCCATTTTGAACTACAGATGTGCACTTTCATCTGAAAATACCCTTGTGAACCATGACTATCATGTTAATTATTGCCATGCGTCTCTAGAAATCATTGTGCCCTCTCTACACTCTAGTACACCTATCACTGTGTGTACCATAGTAGCACTACCAACATTTATATTGCAGTTTCCTTACTACAATCTATTCAATATGGACTCTTTTTCTATTTACACCCTACTACTTCAAATAAACTTAATCCTTTGTACCTTTGCTTCTGTTATACTGTTCCCACTCATAAACTGTTATCTATAGTCATGCATGGGCCCTAGCACACTAACCCTAACCAATATGATAGTTCTTCATTTCTCACCTATGCCTTAATACCTCTACCTCTCCTTATAGCTTTCTACCACTATTCCGGCCTATTCATTTGTGCCCATACGTTTACTATACTATCTCTTCTCAGAAACTAGTGCTTATAGCAATGCATATGTACTAGTACACTAACCCCCACTAATACCCAGTTTGTTGCTCTCTACCTATGACCCAGTACCTCTACTTCTGATTATACATTTGTACCACTATTCCTTCCCATGCATAGTCCCTCACACACAATCCACACCTTAGTATCTCTACCACTTGGTATGCCCTTGTATTCCTAGATGTCTTGGTACCTCTTTCCCCATCCTCTGTATTATTACTATTGGCTCCTTTTCACCTTACCTGTTTCCTTGTGCCATTCTGTTATTTCTATACCCGTCTTTTTTGTTAAAATTCATTTGGTGTTTGGAGGGGCCTTATTTTGGGTGTCCACCAAAGCGAAGTTTCACCAGCAAAGGGTAACCAGACTCAAATTCTTCAATTAATTTTTATACGAAATGAAATAAAAAAAAATTAAAATGATTTGTGCCCCGCAATCCTCCAACCTCTGCTCAAGCACACCACTGTTTGACATAAATCACAATCACCTTTCTAGCTGATAGTTTCCACCACACAACCAGTCTCGAATGTAAGCGCTAGATCAGTGACGTGCAACCTGTGAACTCCAGGGACAAGCCGCAGTGGAACAAAGCCAAATAACAATGCGTGTGTAAGTGAAATCAGGTATACCTAAAAACGGATCTGTATGTGACCCTTATTTAAAATCTCTTGGGTATGGTTTAGGTGGCACCGTATGCTGAACAGCATGCTCCATTAGTGAACATTTTATACCAAACAGAACCTGATTGCAGGCCAGAGACCAGAAAGATTTATGCCTATGGGAAGTATTTAGTTGTTTTTAAGAAGGGTCACAGCGTTATGTGACCTAAAGCTATCTTGATTTGCACAGATATTTACTTACGTTCTGCTTAATGACACAATGATACATCTTACAAGCTCTATATTTAATTCAGCAAACCCAACCTTTCTGTAAAAACATGAATCCACATATTACATACTGGTTGGTTTACTTCACTCAGACCACAGACAAAACAAGTCTGTCGGGGAGGAATTTGCAGCTAGCATAGAAGCACCATCCAGTGTAGCGAAAATATATGGAATCCTGTACATTCAAATACCCAACAAGTAATTCTTAAGGTGATATTGATTATAGCTTTATTTCTAGAAATGCCATTGGAAAAAGCAGGACTGTAATACTAACCCGTATTCTTTCCAACAACACCATGCTTATCCTCCTGGTAAACTTGTATTTCTCTGCCTAAGTGGCCACGTTATTGAACTATTGCAGTGGAACCTTTCCAGGATCAACTGGAGTCATATGTGAAACAGACTTATTAATGGAAATTAGAGGTCACCGGGGCAGCTGAGGAGCAGCCTGACGTCATGTCTGCTCTTCCGACTGAAACGCTAAAGTATACTCTGTCATTGAGAAAAGGGACTCCTTGGTATGGGAAGGAACGTCTTACACAATGTGCGAAAATAAATCTGACGGATAGTTCAGTTCGATGTGTTTTTGTGGCCACGGTATATATCTCTCAACAACTACTCACAAAAGAACGCACTAATAGAGTGCAGGTTTCCAGATGAAAACACCATAATTATTGCAAGAACAAACGTTGTGAAAGGTATGCTAAAATGAACAGCAGGATCACCGCAGCATTATTGTAAATTTTAGTGAAACCCATCCTGTCTCTTTTGTCTTTGAGTGCATAGATGACTGAAAAAATCAAAATGTGCTTATATAGTGCTAGAAATACAGAAATGGTCGCTGCTGTCGAATCATTTATTAGTGAGGAAGTAAAATTGTGCCTATTCCTAACTACAAAATGTATATCTAACCCCAGAATTTATAATGGAGCATTGCTTTATTTTTTAAAACAACCCAGCATTCATTGAAATACCCTAGTGTTTGTGGTAATATATGATGTGAGGCTATTATATACGCTGCTTTAACATAATAGCATTGGGGCGTGCTTGAAATCTTTTGTGTTTTTATGCATGCATGTGTGTAAAGTGGTACATGCCTTGCATCGAGCTTTGTTTGGGTCACATACTCAAAAATATGAATGCGAACGTGCTTGACTTTCACTTTCTTTAATCAAAACTGCTCAATATACTGTGTTTTAAGGCAGTCGAAAATCATACCCAGAATGCCTACTAGTATAATATAGTCCAGTCTGTTTTGTAACTAGCAATACGATATCTAGGTACATTTTCATGCAGACTCTCTGTAAATGTTTCATGGTTTATTTTTGACAAATATCAATGACTGGACCGGAAGGCAACAAAATACATATATATTGTGTAATTCTGCACAGTCAAAGGGATCTATTAGTGGGTGGCAGACATCCTTCCTCCTGATTATGTCATTATGAACTATTGTACTTCATTATTTTGTCATTTTTCAGTGGCATATTTAAAAACGATAGCATTTCTCATTTCTCTTTCTACATTTATTTTCATTTTTACTTCTAGATTTCTGACCCCTACGGTAGACTGAGGTCTTCTAAACTGCCTCCACCTTTTTATGATGTGTCTTGTTATCCGCGCACAGTTCCTGCTGCTGTGGCGGGAATGACCTGGTTGGCTGTAGGGAGTCAAATTAATGCTCGGTATTAATAACACAAGAAAAACAAGCCAAATGCAAAGCACGGGTAAGCATACAGTCCAACCTGCTGGTTGTATCAGGGACTGTGTAGTCGGATACTTTCTATACAATGAAAAATACATGTCATGCATTTTTTAAATTTCTCCTATCCAAGGTTTCTCTGTCCGTCCAGGCTCGTTTTCACTTTCTTTGTCTCTCAAAATGATTGTCTCTATTTTTCTCTGTTTGCTTTCTCTTTTTTGGTTTCATGCTCTCTCTTTTTCGTCATTCCTTTTTAATCAGTTATCCCATTACCAGCTACCATGCTGATGTAAAGTGGCCCCAAACAGTCTAAAAGTTACCATAATAATTTGCAGTTTATCTCCTCTTCAGGGAGGATCACGTTTCACTGCCAGTGTGCAATTTAATAAATAAATGCTACCATCTAATTCCACACAGAACCATAATCAACTCAGAAACAAGATAAATGTGTATATAACTCTTGCAGCAACAGCGTCAGGTTAGTTATCATTAGGTTAAAGCTCCCATAGGAAAGCCACTGTTTGTTTTCCGAATAACTTTGGCACATTTGACAAATCTCCATTATTTTTTCTAAAAGAAAGTTCATCCTCTGTGGCTCCTTCATGGAAATGTTTGTGCTGATCCACCAAGAAGGGGCTAAGAAAAAAAGGGGCTCCAAGACTCCAACTACTCCCAAAAGAACGCACTGATAGAGTGTAGGTTTCCAGATGAAAACACCATAATTATTGCAAGAACAAAAGTAGTGAAATGTATGCTAAAGTTAACAGCAGGATTACCACAGCATTATTGTCAATTTTAGTGAAACCCATCATGTCTCTTTTGTCGTTGCATGCATAGATTACTGAATAATTCAAAATGTGCTTGATTTCCCATTTTAATACACCTAGGAAAGTTTGATCTCCAGCACACAAAACACAGCTGAATAGAACTACACTGAATTTAGCTGAAAGTTGGAACATTATTTAAAAATAGTGCTGTTCATTATTATTTGGACAAAAGTGTTGCACACCAGAACACCATCTTGATGTAATCAAAGCTGTAAAACTAAAAGCATTTACTAGAGAGGAAACTGCAGTAAATTATCAAAATGAGTGCTTTATTTTTCATAGCAATCATGATTAGTGCTCTAAAAAGTTAAAATAAGTAGACATTTCTTATAAATTCTCAAATATCTTCTTCGTCAGTGTCAGAAATAAGTATGGAATGGTGAGTGACACGTACTTCTAACACCAGAGGAAGCCTGTCAGTTGATTCCTCAGAGCTTTGCTGCAGCTCGCCGCATTTATCTAATGAACAACTAGAGAGCTAGTATTCTCCATGTAACACAAAAGTGTGATACACCACGACACTGTGAAGGAATCATATCCATAAAATCAAAACATTTTCTACAGAGATTACTGCAGTATGTCGAGAAATTAGGGTTTGATTTTGCCATAGAAATTTTAGTTAGTGCTCTAGAAAGCTAAAATTAAGACACATTTTCAATTTGTTCTCAAATATCTTCTTCATCTATATCAGTGAAATATTCTGAAAAGCACAGTAAAACATATGCTTCCAATACTAGCTGCAGTCTGTCATTTAACTCCCCACTGATCGACTGCGGTGACACTATAGAGTTCAAATGAAACACTAGGGTTCTAGCTGTTATTACTCAATTCATAAGTGAGGCAGTCCAGAACACCATTTTGTTGGAATAGGAGCTGTTGAGTTTAAAGTCTTTCCATGGGAGCAGGTTGAAGTAAATGAGCATTGTGATGTTAATGCAAGTATGAAACCAGCAGGTTAAAGTTGTGAGAGAAAGTACAGGTTTCAAGTAATTTAAGGCATAATTTGTTTTTAAGGGAACTAAAAATAGTGAAAGTGAGAGGCGTCTGCATAAATAAAGGATCCTCTTTCCATAACTATTTACTCTTTCTACTCACATTCTTAGTCACTTGGCTTCAGAAAATGGCTACATAAAATGGGTGTTTATGTATACAAGCACAGAGCAACACAGCAAAATGTACACATGCAGTTAACTTGCATGATGCATTTTACCTAGGACAGTGTCTGAATTGTAATAGAAACCATTTTGATGCTCACGTCTAACATTCCTGAATATCCAAACGAATAATGTAACAGAATCTGTGCGAGATGACAGAAATGTGCTGCAAAATTGCCTTTTATTGTTATTATTGGATGGTTTTGGAAAAGTACAAGCTACTCAGTTTTCAGTGCATTTATGATACATGAACCTTCTAATCTTTTCTTAAGATTTTTGAAAAGTTGATATGACAGGATAATGCAGCACACATCCAAAGGTGTGGGTTGATCTGAGGGAAATCACAAGTGGAATATTTAGTAGGATAATGGTGTGAAGCCCACTGTAGGAAGCTGGGTTCTAGTTGCAGTACCCATTCACACTATTTGTCTGGTTTTTGATGCAACTTTTAAGTGCACTGGGTTGCTGCTAAGCAGGTCTCCAGTGCCAGTGTTCCTTCCCAAAATCGACACCTAGTTACTTGATCCCCCACTGGCCAGGCCCTTTAGCACCGCTGGAAGTCCCTAGTAGATGGTACCCCTTCCACCTAGAGCTTGAGTACTGAAGAGGGGCCCAGGAGCTGCAGCACAACTTGTACCACTCCTACAGACCCAGCACCAACCTCATGCAGACTGTCATTGCAGGCTGCGTTAAAAGGTGCTTCCTAAAAGTGAAAACAGGACATGACACACAGATTGTGTGCCATGTCCCCTAAACACTGCATGCAATATTTGTAAGTCACCTGTACAGCAGGCATTACAGCCCGAAGGCAGGGTTCATTATATTACTTGTGGGGACATATCTGCAAGAACAGACATGCCCCTGCTATTTCTCTGTTGACATAGTAAGTGAACACTGAAGTAATTTTAAATACATGTGCTAGACACTGGTCAATACGAGTTCCCCAGCTTCACTATGGCTGCACAGAAACATCTCATATCTCATATCTCATATCTCATATTATTAAAACCTTACTGATTCCCGTTTTTTTATACCTGCACCCAGAGGGGAAACATCCTTTTTTACGACTTTGTTTTTACAAAAGTCGTGGTAAACGAAAGCGCAACAAAGCTTTTTTTAACCACGACTCAGTTATTTTGTGCCTTAACTACGTATGTTCTGAACAACGAACATGCGTGGTTAAGGTACAAAGAAGGGAGTTGGCGAAGGAGGACGACGCAGGTGAGAAGGGGTCGACTAAGGTAAGTGGTGGGTTTAGGTTTTGGGGAGGGGGTGGGGGTGGGGGGTGGTGGTTTTAGGTTTTGGGGTGGGGTTGGGGGGGTGGGGCGTTTTTGGTTTTGGGGAGGGGGTGGGGGGTCAGGGGGTTTTAGGTTTTGGGGTGGGGTTGGGGGGTGGGGTGTTTTTGGTTTTGGGGAGGGGGTGGGGGGTCAGGGGGTTTTAGGTTTTGGGGTGGGGTTGGGGGGGTGGGGCGTTTTTGGTTTTGGGGAGGGGGGTGGGGGGTTAGGGGTTTTAGGTTTTGGGGTGGGGTTGGGGGTGGGGCGTTTTTGGTTTTGGGGAGGGGGTGGGGGGTCAGGGGGTTTTAGGTTTTGGGGTGGGGTTGGGGGGGTGGGGCGTATTTGGTTTTGGGGAGGGGGTGGGGGATAGGGGGTTTTAGGTTTTGGGGGTGGGGTTGGGGGGTGGGGTGTTTTTGGTTTTGGGGAGGGGGTCGGGGGTCAGGGG
The DNA here is from genome assembly GCF_031143425.1 of Pleurodeles waltl. NCBI lineage: Eukaryota > Metazoa > Chordata > Amphibia > Caudata > Salamandridae > Pleurodeles > Pleurodeles waltl. Next base: position 919,794,891 of record NC_090436.1, read on the forward strand.
GTTTTAGGTGTTGGGGTGGGGTTGGGGGGGTGGGGCGTTTTTGGTTTTGGGGAGGGGGTAGGGGGGTAATGCTTTTATCAGGAATGCCTTTACAATGAAAATCGTTGTTAAGGCATTCGTGGTAAAATCATTAGTAGTAGCAACGAGGTCGGTGTTCCGACCTCGTTGTTAAGGCACTAGTTGTTTAGGAAATTGGTGTTCCGTCGTACAACCCACCCAGAGGGCACCTTAGAGGCCCCCTGAAAATCTACCAACTGCTGGTGAGCTCACTGAACAGTTTTAGCCAGTTTGCCACCAACAGGTTCTTCTGGATTGACTTTTCAGTCCCAACTTGCAGCAACTAGACAGTTTCCCACTGAAGTGAATGGGACACGTGATGCTGTAACACACCTCTGCATCCGGATGCCCCAGGGCCCCCCGAGGTGAACTGTTGGTGTAACCTTGGACCTTGCACCGTTCTCACCTTAAGTCCAGAAGAACAGTACTGTAAGTCATTGCTGAGTGCCCATATGCAGTATCTGTTTCTTTCCTATAGGATAACAGGGCACCTGAGGCTGAAAAACACCTCTGCACCTGGATATCTCAGTGCCTCCCAAAGTGAACTGTTGGTGCTCCTTTGGACCTTGCCCCATACGTACCTTCACTCCAGATGATTAGTCCTGTAGGTCATTGCTTAGTGCCAGGATGATTTACATGTTTTACCCCTATAGGATAACATTTAGTACCCAGCGCTGAAAAACACCTCTGCTCCCGAATACTCCAGAGCCTCCTGAAGTGACCTGTTGGTGCTGCTTTAGACTTTGCCCTGTACTCACCTTAACTGCAGATGATTGGTCCTGTAAGTCACTGTTAAGTACCTGCATGCAGTATATGTTTTTCCTCCACAGGATAAAATTACCGCTCCAATAATTGCACTGTCAACTTTGGAAATCTGTAAAAATGTATAACTTGAAAAGTACTCACACGATTCCGATGATCTGGGTATCAAATTTTATATAAAAGTATGTATTATTTTTATAAATTGGTGTTGGATTTCTTTATTGAGTGTGTGCCTTACTCACTGCCTATTTGTTTACAATACATGCTTAGCACTACCCTCTGATAGCCATAACGGCTCACCCACACTACCACAAAAGAGAGCATTTGGGGTGTCATTTTTGCCTCTGTAATTCCCTTAGGGTTTGTTTGGACTCTTTACATGGTGTACCTCTTTTTTGGCCCACTATATAAAGAGCCATCTTCCTACACCCACATTACAATTAGTATGTCAAGAGGTTTCTTCTTGCAAAACTATGGCTATGGTTCAAATGCTAGCAATAATATAAGTAAGGAAGAGAGTACAGCTCTTTTTTATCTCTTCCTAGGACAGGTTCTCATGCATCATTATGCACAGATACCCTTTACCACAAGCAACCCAGCTGATTTACATATTACCCTGTAAACCGTTCTCTTAGCATCTTTTAGCATCCTACACAAGTTCCCCTAAACGCCAATACGCATGTTGCCATGGCCGGCTTTAGTGCTGTCAGTGCCTGGTGCAACAACTTTGTTGGTGCCCACCGATGACCTCCTTCTCCACAGATTCCTTCGCTACCTCCCTCCACCTATGCCCTCAACTCTCCATAGCCCCTCTCTCACATAAAGTTTATTTGATTTAAAGTACTGGTGGTGGTTCACATTACTAATAATAATTTATGTTAACCCAAATTAACCCTTTTCAGCAACAGTAGAAAAAGATAATGAAAGACTGGGAACAAATATCCTATATCATGCAGTTTTGCTTGCAGCTCTTTGATGACAGTTCATAAGTCACTGTGATATATTAGGATCATCATTTTTGAACTGTAAATAACAAAGCAATCTCTGTGACAAAAGCAGTAACCCACTGAGCTATCCACATAAAATAAATTTTTGTAGTGAGTCTAAAAACCACCAGACAAAACTCTGATCTCTCTTTAGCACAAAGATTAATGATCAGAGTTATCTTGACATTTATATTGTTGCTTGAAATCTGCTGAACACACAAGAACTCTGCAGCTGGTGCTTGTAGACCCATAAGGTATTTCTACATACAGCGCCCCCCAAGGTCAGCACCAGGTGAGGTTGCACAGGTCGCACCCCCTTAAAGCCGACCCTGCCTGTTGACATAGTGTGAATCCACTGTGCCATGACTATTCTTGAGAGAAAAGCATGCAGATGGCAGCATTCAGCAAGATACAACCCCCCAGATAAATACGTAAATAAATGAACAAAATTATACAATTGAGAAATTGTTAATGCTTTTGTGATGTGCCAACATATCGTTGGCTTGAAGTACTAGCATGCATAAGGATTCTCATTTGCATATACTTGTCAAACAATCATAGGCAGAAATAGCAGGTGTAATTGGAAAAGAGACTCTAGATTCTCTTGGAGATTTTTGTGTCACTGACAAACCAAATTGAAGTCTCAGACCAGAAATTCCAGAGATAAGCATTTAAATTATGACAACGCTTTCCTAAATCAAACATGGACTAGGAGTTCAGCACGTTGGTGACACCTACAGAAATGATTCTGCAATGCCACTGGTGAAGTTTTGATCTCTTCTTGCAGATCACGTGCACTGCTTTTATAGTACTGCTTTCATAGTACTTTAGATGCTTTGTTCTGATGGCAGATATTTTTTGGTAGTTTAGGCATAGCCCGTAGCTTTCAACAAACCACATGTCTCTTAGGAAGTACAAGGCCCAGATGAATTATCATTTTCACAACGCAGTGCTGTGTGAATATCAGCAATGCTTCATTGTGAAAATAGAAGGGGAAGTCAAAAGCTGCATGTAAAGCTGGTTGGTATGCAGTACCACAAAGAGCAAAGGAGACTGTGACCACAATTATACATCTAATATCCGCACTCATAATTATTTTTTTTCATTTAAAGTGGCCATTTTAAATGTGGGGGCAGTAATAAACAATAGGAGGCTAATTTACCAGCCCCTTCTTGCGCCGCCGTAGCATCACTTTTTGTTTTACGCTGCAGCAGTGCAAGCAGCCCCGTACACTGCGCCACATTTACAATTTGGTGAAATGGGACCATTGTGCTAGTTTGCAAAGGCCTGCTATAATGTATGCAGAATGGACAAACCCACGTAAAATGCCACGCAGAACTGGCGCCGTTCTGCGACTTCACTGCGCCAACAATTTAACACCTGCTCAGGGCAGGCGCTAAACTGACACAGGGCTTTTTAACATTGGAGCCTTCCTTGCATTGTTGGAGTAGCATCATTTTTTTTACGCTAGTCCAGCAATGTGTTTGTTTAGCACCACAGATACTTTAGAATTTCAGATGCAGCTGTGGAAACCTGCGCCATGGAGCGCTGTATCATAAATACAGCACTACCATGGCGTTGTTAAGGGCTCCTGAGCTGGCACAATAAAAATAGTGCATTGATTTTGATGCGCCAGTTTCTTGTAAATGAGGCCCGAAGGTCATCATTGTGAGTAGTCGTTATTCCGCTCAGTAAGTCAGCACCCCAGAGATACCAATATCAAGGGTAGTGCTAACACTGCTGGGCTGGGGTACGGCGTTGGGGATTTCAGGTGGGTAACCTGTAACAGTAGTTATGGACTGAATTCTGATGAAAGTAATGGAGGTCCTCCTCTCCGTTCTCCAATTACTAATACGTTTTAGTCACTATATTAAATTTAGCTACCATCAATAGTGTGTGGAGGTGGCAAGTTAAAGGGATTCTCCTGCTGGCTGTCAGGTAATTCTTCCATTGGTCTTGGGATATATGTAAATATTATTTGGAAGTGTACTGACTACTCTTTGCACCAGTAGTAGGCTATTTCACAAATTAATTCTCAGTAGCACTTGTTCCAGTGACGTGCTTTCTGTTTCACCAAAGTCATTGCCCAAGTGTGTAGCTTCAAGTGTGTGTGTGGGGGTTACACCCACCTAATAAATGTATTTTGTGATAAAATGTTGGGTGCAGGTGCTTTCGGTCGGGTATGGTAATATCTTTGTCGATTTCACTAGGAAATTTTACACAGACAGACAATGCACTCACACTCTCTCCCTCTGCCTCTTTGGAAAGACTTGAACAATGTTGGTTATTTTGCAAAATAATGCTGTTTCTCTCACTTAGTACGCCTACCAATCCTCATTCTTCTACCTTTCCACTGCCTCTTAAGCCCCTCTCATGCGCCCTTCTTGTCCTAGAATGAATTTTAACATCATGTGCCAGTGTGATTGTCGGGAAATCTGAAGCTAACAGCCCCCCACCCCTCCCAACCTCCCCAATCATACCAACCTAGCTACCCCCGTCACTGTTGCACCTTGAAACAGGAAATCACCAGTGACCTAAGTCAAGCTACCCAAACCCATGTCATGTAGTTACTCTAATTGAGTGTGGTCAGTGCAGAGTCTGTCGGTATTAGGCTAGAGAACTCCGTTGGTGACCTGCTCACTACCACTTGTTCAAGGGTCACGTTTTTTAAAGCTGACAAATGATTGTATTGATCAAAACGTGCTGACTTTCCGTGGTCTGCTTGGATTATCTCTACCTAAAAGCGCCCCACGTTACAAAGCCACTATAGAGTTTGCACAATTCTGACTTGTGGTCAATTGTTGATTTTTTTCTGTGAAGTACACTGGAAAAATGGAAAGTCCCTGCTCTTTCCGTTTCCCACCTCTCTCGCAGCCTTGGTACTTTACGATGCCAGCAACTGATATACACCTCCCGGAGTGCTCCCAGCTTATACCCAAGATGTGTATCTAAGGATGGATGTTATTTGCCCGTCCACAACTATTACATCGCACACAAAGCTGTCTCATGGTCAGTTAACTGATTTCCCTCCTAAAAATTCCTTTCAAGCTTAGCCAAAAGCGGTTAATATAAACGAGCAATGAAAATAATGTAGAACTCCATAAAAAGGTAAGAGGAGATGATTAAAAAAATGTTGAAAGAGAAGCTGCAGGAGAGGAAAGAGGCGGGGGAAGGGTCGCCTGAGAAGGCGGATGAAAATAAAACCTTTTAATTATGAATATAGTTTAACTACACAGAATGGGGCGCAGCTCTGGTAGTAGAATGTGCAGTGCAATAAAACGGATCATGAGTAAGGAGACTTTAGGTCTTTTTGGCAGTGTTGTTTTTGAAGAAAATTCATCGTGTAATATACATGAAGGCCAGAATTCGCGCGCCAGTCGAATACATAAACGTTCTCAAGGATGTCTCACAATTAAATATGTCCTGTTTGTGGCTGATAAGTGTGATGTGTTGACTTGACTAACAGTAAAAAAAATAACTTTAGGGGAGGTAATATAAAAGCTCAACGGTACATAGTAGTGAAAAGGGTCGCCAGAGAAAATATAATTGCAAAAACACTGAAATGAGAAATACTGAAAATATAACATCGCAAAATGACTTGTTGACAGTCCTATAATTAACACTGCTTTCCATCCGGAGGTAACCCCTTTGGACAACTGTGAGGGATGCTTTTATTTGGTGCTATGTGGGTGCAGTAGCCAGGCATAGGAAGAGAGATGGGAGGAAGAAGAAAAGTCTGTGCGGATTTCATCTGGGACCTTGGCATAAGGAGATTGGCCTTGGGGAAGCGTGGGTTTTAGCTTCACCCATGTACCTTACAGAAACCTTATAAACAAGTAATCGAAGTAATTTATTCTGTGTGCCTTAAAATTATTAATGCAAAGAGAAGCACAAAAACGTATTAATCAAAAGCGCCTTCACTGTAGAAAAGTAGCGTTTCATATATGCATGCGTTCTAATGTTTAACTTTAACATGAAAGTTAGTAGTCTAGCGCCAAAGTTCATGGAGTTAGCGTCATTTTTTTGCGTGAACACCTTCCTTGCGTTAATGATATGCAAGGTAGGCGTTCCCGTCTTAAAAAATGACTGCGATGCATATGCGTCGTATTTATACTCCCGGGCAAAAATGACGCCCGGGAGTGGGCGGGACTAAAAAACCCGCATTTGCGCCGGATTTTAGCGCCTGGGTCAGGGCAGGCGTTAAGGGACCTGTGGGCTCAGAATGAGCCCAGAGGTGCCCTCCCAAGCCCCCAGGGACACCCCCTGCCACCCTTGCCCACCCCAGGAGGACACCCAAGGATGGAGGGACCCATCCCAGGGAAGAAAAGGTAAGTTGTGGTAAGTATTTTTTTTAATTTTTTTTTTTGGCATAGGGGGGCCTGATTTGTGCCCCCCTACATGCCACTATGCCCAATGACCATGCCCAGGGGACAGAAGTCCTCTGGGCATGGCCATTGGGCAAGGGGGCATGGCTCCTGTCTTTGCTAAGACAGGAGTCATGTTAATGGCGTCTGGGCGCCCAAAAAAAATGGCGCAAATCGGGTTAAGACTATTTTTTTGCCTCAGCCTGACTTGCCCCATTTTTGGACGCCCAAACGCCATTTTTCCCTACGCCGGCGCTGCCTGGTGTACGTGGGTTTTTTTCACGCACACCAGGCAGCGCCGGTCGGCTAACGCCGGCTAACGCCATTCAATAAATACGGCGCCCGCATGGCGCTTCAGAATGGCGTTAGCCGGCGCAAGTTTTTTGGGCGCAAAACTGCGTTAGCGCAGTTTTGCGTCAAAAAGTATAAATATGGGCCTAAGAGGCTTGTCAGAAGCTTTTGTGGGTGTTCTCTCTCTGGATAGTTAGACGAGGAGGATTTTCTAATTATATATCAATGATCATTGAGAAATGTGAAAAAACAGCATTTTGAGCTACTTGGTGGTATGACCATGATAGTTGCACCATAACTGATCAGTTCAGGCCTGATTTTTATCATATAAAAGTATTTTGTTGCAAGGAACATGTAGTCCATCAAAGTGTGGACCTGGGGCAAAGTCCACTAGCTGCCAACCTCTTGTTATTACCCTGCCCTACAGTCTGAAATCTCAGGAGTTCCCACACTATAAAAAGCTCTGATAGGAATGATTTAATCAAGAGCTATGCAATGCTGTGCATAGAACATAATTTCCATAACTTGGTGTTGATACCCACTGGTGTGCCGCTAGACCATTTTTGGTGGGTCACTTTTGTCTCGGTGTATATGTAAATAATATTTAAAATGATTTTCTCTGTTTGTGCACTAGTGGAAAAGGGCTGAACTATGTCTCTATCTTATAGACTTTCACACATAAATAGAGAAAAATGAATGTGGTCTAACCGTCAGAGCTGCCAACTATGGATTTAAGGACCCATGTTTCAGTTCTGGCATTGGCTCAACATCCTTTGATCGAGGAAAATCACCTAATCTATTGTGTTTATAATAAAATTAACCTCGCCTTGCTTAATGTAATCTGATTCTCATGTAAAGTGCTCCAGTGCCGTTTGGCCATGTTCTCTCTCTAAAACGCTGCAATATATAGTCCAGAATGCACCACTGGAAATGATCCACAAAAGTGGATATGAGGTCTTACTACATACTGCAGAAAGGGTTTCACAAATTTGCTAAACTCACTGGTATCAACACCAAGATATTTTAGAGCAGTTTGATTTTAGTGGACAGGTGCCACAGGTCAGCACCCCACTTTGAAAAGTGTTCCAGCTCCAGTCGGGTTCACCTTGTAGCGGTTTTATGGGCAGATCAATATCTTACATTTACAAACAATTGTTATTGTATTAAAAATTGTTGGTCACGAAAGTTTGTCTTTCTAAAAATCGGGCTGTGGTTCTAAAAACTTTGAGCAGCACTGGTATAGAACTATGTTCAGCAGAGAAAATAAGGACAGTTCTCCGAGTTAAAACAATACCAGCTGAAAACTATTGATATCTGTTAACATTAATAATAGTGCACTACGTGGACCACATGCTTGCTGCATGTTTAACTGCAAGTGTGACACTGAGCCACCTGTGCTGTCATCCTCCTCACACCACCCCAAATGTTGAGTGACACCTCTTAGCACAGCAGATGTAGAGTTTAATAGTAGAACTCATGCCTATGAAATACCTAGGACTCTAAGTAGCTTTTATTTCATCAAAGGCCAGAGATGCACTAACTATTTTAAGAAAGAAATGAAGGAATACATAAATTGTATAAGTCTGACAGAAACCTTGCAGCTAAGTAGTAGTCTGCTAATGGTTTTTTTGACTCCTGTACAGTATAACCTAATTTTGTCTAGTTTCACGTTTGTTTAATACAGGCCCATCTCCGATTTAATGCGTTGGAATAAATATTATGCATTTCTTTATGTGGCTAATAAAACCCCATATATTGAAAGATATCATTCCCCTAGCATGCAACGACTAGGCGAAGGAGCGGAATGAACAGAAAGATCTGCAATTGTACTGGTGATTGCTACCTTGAGGCAAATGAATAATGGTAAAAAACAATGAAATGGTGTTTTTCGTGTAATGTCTGTAGAGCTAAGAAATGATTCAGTGGTGGGCTGTAATTCCACAACTTAACTTTATGCAAAGATTGACACAAAAGTGCAATTATTCTGCTTAAGTAAATCTGAACGGTTCAGCATTGTCCAGAAGATGTACCATTGCTGGCGGTACTTACACAGATTATCTCTACATCCCACCCAGAAGTACACATCCATGAATGTTTGAATGATTCATGAATGAATGTTTTCTAGGGAGACCTACAGCACACAGTTGGTCGTCACATCCAAGTTTTCTAACAAGAACATGAGCCCATGGTCAGAAAACTTAACACAACAACTTGAGTATGAATGTTGGTCCAAGATTTACCTACAACACAATTCCGCACGAGATAGGGAGACCACTATGTACTTGTACAGAGTATTCCTCTCATTATCACAAAGATTGAGTGGTGCAGATACTAATACAAACACTAGGGCCTATCTGTTACAAAAGCAGGTTTTCCGGCAGGGCCGCTATAGTGTGTAAATGTTTGCTTGAATACTTGTTATTAGTCTTTTTTTCATGTAGTAATGTTAGCATCTGTATGAATGATATTTTTGGGATATTATTGACGCATTCCCCAGCAGACTTTTGATAATATTGTGTATAAACGATGCATTTGAAATAAATACTAGGGCATAATGTAAAAATAAAATCCAGCAGTTTTGAAAATGAATTATCAACCACATTCCAGCATTATTTAGGGAATCTCTCTCCAAGTGAATTTTAGGGAAATTCAAAGAGAATTGGGGCTTCTATCACAATTAGTTTCCATCAGGCTCAGTTTGTGAATATGAACTTATTTCTATTATGACAAGAAAGCGTACGATAGACAGCTTCCATTATTCTCTGTGAGGATAATAAACTAAACCTCCATTATACACATTAGCCCATCACCGGCAGGTTCCATTATGCCCCAATAACACATCAATAGTAGCTTCCATTTTGCCCATTTACTTTGTGCTCAGTTAGCAAATAAATTAAGGAATGTTTCCTGTATGCATATCAAGCACTGGATAGCAACCTCTAATTATTCTCAGTTAGGCGATCATATGTAATTCATATTATCTTCATTACCACATCAATGGTACTTTCTACTGTATTTGGTTAAAACCTGACTTATTGGCATACCGATTTAACATATAAAAGACTACTTTACAACAAGTGAACCCATCATGACCTGTCTGCATTCCTCCAATAAACACACCATGAGGGGCTGCCATTAAACCACGTTAAGATATTAAGGGCAATGAAGCAGTGCTTATTTTGAGCTGGTGGTTGCCGATAGGGCCAACCACAACTGATTTTTGGGGACCAGAGCTTATTTTTTCTCATCTGACACTTACGGAGAGCAAGAGAAGGAAAAATAAAGGAGGAAGAGAAAGATGGAAAAATCCTGACAGAGAGAAAGCAAGAACCTGCTGAAGTGAGTTAAAGGGTCAGGAACAGTGGGAGACCGGCAGTGGATCAAAGTGGCATAGGGTCGAATAAAAACTACGCAGCCTTGGTTTTTGGCTCGCTGATTTTTAATAGCACCGTCAGAGCTGAGCTTTCATTCTTTTACATTGGAGTTATGTGCAGCTAGCAGCATTGCTATTTTGCATATTTACTCCTTAATGCCACATTCGCCTTAATACCAGCTAGCCTGTCATGGCTAATTTCTGTTGTCACATTTTGGCCAGCTCCAATTTACCTCGTTAGCAAATTATGATCAATTTTCATAATACCCATTCAGCACATCATGCCTAGGTAGCACATTATGGCCTATTTACATTACACACAGTTAGCATAGTATACCCGTTTAGCACATGGTACCCTGCTTCTTTTACACACAGTTAGCACATCGCGACCAGTTTATTTATCTTCAGTTAGAATAACTACTACTATCTACTACGCTTGGTTAGGCCATAATGGTTTATTTTCCATAATGGCCAGTTAGCACATCAAGGTATATTTATCTATTCTATTTGAATAGCACATCTGGGTAATGTTCATTATGCTCAGAGAACATAACACAACAACACTCCAATATGCCCAGTTATCTCATTACTGCCATCTGTTACGTATAATGCATGTTTAGCAAAATCATGGTCTACTAACATTCCACACATTTAGTATATCATGGCTAGGATTCTGCATTTCCAGTTTCTAAATCCTCCATGGCCAAGTCCACATTACCACTGATCTTTGTGATCTTTGAGAAGGTGCTGCAGAGCTCCTCAGTCGCTGGAAGTGTTGGGCCATATACACAGTGTGTTGGCAAGGCCTGAGCCCAGCGCGATCTTGAGGTCAGTGGAGCTGTGGGCACACAGTCCCACGGTTTACACACATGCAGGCTGGGGTTATGCACAAATGCTTATTGTTGATCTCAGTTACAAAGTTAGTGCATGGGAGAGTTCATAGCTTAAAAATGGGGGCAAGGGGCGCCTATGCACAGTCCAGTGTATTGGGCTCACTGGGCTCCGTGCGTGCAGTAACTAGAGTATAAAGCACATGGAAAACAGCTGGTGCATATGGATTTGCGCCAAAGTGAACAAAAATTAAAAAATCAGTTTCATATGCGTTGTACCCATCAATTCGTATCATTTCCCCCAGTACAACTCCAATAGGCAGTCCTGCAACACATCCCGCAAAAAAATGATAATTAAGAACAACAACGAAGTAAGTGCATAATGAATTCAAAAGTTATCAGAAAGAAAACAAGCATTTACAATGCAACGGGTCTCACGTTTGCTCATGTTAGAGCTGATCGCGTTGTAAACTCCTAACCCGACTTTTCACCTATCGGGCAAAAGTGCGTTTGTGTACATAACCTGAAAAAGTGAAATCAACTATGTAAAGCGCTCGACTTCTGCCAAGCGAGATCACGCTCGTAAATTAGAGAAAAAGAAGTCCACGAGCCCGATGGAAAACAGCTAGCCTCGCATGTTTTCTGTACTTGGTCGCTGCGCTCGAGGAGGGCTGGCCACCGGAAAAGGCATGGCATATGCATGCCTTGGACTAATGAAAGCAAGCAGATTTTATTAGGCAAGCCCACGAACCAATAAAAAACACTGACGTGAAGTTGACAGGGCTCCGAGCCCTTTTCTAAATACTAAAGCGTCTCGCTGCGATACACATGCGCGAGCGCATGCAACGCAGACTCGACCCTAAAAAAACTCTTCCAAAACCCTGCTATTCTGTAACAAACTGAAGGCATTGCTGATGCAGCACAACAAACAATATATGACAGAACCAAAAACTCCCAACAGAAATATGACTAATCTCCCTAGGTTATCATGGAATATTGTGTGTTACAGCTAAGGTTTCTGCCGCATAGAACACATTAAAGGGTTTGCTCACTTGATGTTTAAGGTGTCAACCGTTTTGCTTCGGATTCCGAAATCATGTTGAATTTCACAAATTTTCAATTTACCAATTTTCCCAGTCAGTTTAAGACAAAACATATCACTTCGTATTCTAACAGATGTAGTTCTTTTTCCATTTTCTGTCGCAGTGGCTCCTCTTTCCAAATTTCGGGGTGATGTTTATGTAGTCCGAGTGCTACATTAATAATTGCCATATTTCGAGGCAGAGCCAGGCTGGTTAATACATTCTGTGCAATGTTTAGTCCCTCAGTCATTCCATAAGGCAATAAAAATGAAGTGCTGTAAGCACTTATGTCGGAAACTAATGCAAATACCCTTTCTTGATACAAGACAAATGTTTATTATACGCCATAGGGATTGTTAGAAAAACGCTAGTAAACCACATTTCCTAAGGCATTCAAATATTTCTCAAGTTAGGCTGGGTTGCTTTAACTACACTCAATTATATAGTTGCGGTAGTGCAATGCACGATGCAAAATGTGGTAGGACAGTGGTTCCTTTTGACTTCTGTGGATCCCTCCCATTGAGCCATTACTGGAATCCAGGGACCCCCTCACTGAATCATTAATGGAATCTAGGGACCCCCACTGAGTCTTTATGCAAAGCCAGCGATCCCAGCCTAAGCAACTTCTAAGATTTGAACCTCAAATAAATGCACAAAAATACACAAACAATTATACATCAAACAAGTAGGGTGCGTGGCTAGGTGCCGATGGAATAAGGCATTAGCTGCTGCACACCTTACTGAACTCTAACATCTGATGGCATCCTAAACACTATTTGCCTAATTCCACCCTTTTCTGCTAATAGATAAAGAGCCTATTTCAAAAACACCCTGGTGTCATGTCTCGTGAGGTTCTCTGCTGAGCCAAGCTGCCGATATGATTGTGGAAAACTGCACAGCCAATCTTCAAAACGGCAGTGCAGATTGGAGAAGAAGGATGCATTCCCTGTTGCTGGCTATTCTGATTACCTGACTTACAGAGAGGCACCGATTAGAGTTAGAGGATGTCTCAGGTGTTGTGTCCTGAGATCGGGGTATGCTTCTCCCTGGCCGGCAAACACATTTGGGATCAGAGCCACTACGGTTCACATGGCCTGCAGCTTATGAAGGGGAGCCGAGGAAGGGCTGCAGCAGAGCTGAAGAACCTCTGCTTGAGTGACAAAGCCCTGAGTGTGCAGAGCGGCCCAGGTACAGAATGCCAGGGCAAGTGTCGCTGACCCTGTAAATACTGATCTGCCGCTCAGTACACCTGACCATGGTTGGGAGAGTGCACAAGAGGGCCTCCTTGTGGTGGCCTGTAGAGACAGTCTGCCATTCTCCTAATCCTGACCTCCACTGCTGGCCATGTGCTACAGACCGATTGAGATCAGAGACTAAGAACACAGAGAAATCTTGTCCGGAGGTCGCAGTGTGCCTCCCGCTGAGAGATAAACCTTGCTGGGTGTGGCGCTGCTGTAGCACAAGCGACCTGCAACAGGCTATAGGGCCTGCAAGTACACTGCTAAGAAGCCCTGGATGTGGGATGTAACTGGGATGTGAAATAATTAGGAAGGACCCAAATGGTCTGTCAGTACTGTGCTGCCGCTCTGTACCTGAACCAGTGGTTGGGGGAGCACCTGAAGTTGCACCATCACTACGGCCTGTGAGGATGACCTACTGAAAGCCCATGTGAAGGTTGGCAGAGCTGCCCCTTGGGGGGGGTGTTAAAACTATAAGGTACTATAGCACTACAGGACAGACAGCCCCCACTGCACAGCATCGAAACAGGTGAGCTGGAAGGGCTGCCAGCACTCCCCTAGCTAAGAGGCATTGAAATTGCTAGAGTAATGTACAGTATCCCCTTGCTGAAAGTACTTCCTGACACAGGTACTAAAACTTCATGGTCCTCGCCCCTGCTACCCTCCCTCATCGCTGTTGAATCCTGCACTGAGTTGGAATGGGGTGTCTGGAACTCTGCACGTCATAACCAAAGCGTGGATGGGACACATGGCCTGCTCCCTGAGATATCTACACTTCTGGGATCTGAGCAACTGAATGGGCCCGGCGTGACTTTGGGTACTTAGACACTCTGGGAGAGCCTCCCTCCATAAAAGGACTTGGTCCTGAGGATCTTTGCCACTCCCTACTCCCATCCTGGCCCTGTTGCACTACCACGAGCTGAGGAGACTTTGGTCAGGGTACATTCTTACTCTGGTGTGGACGCAAAGAGGTGATTACTCTGGAAGTAGGGAGTAGCCCCTGATTAAGAGCCCTGGAACATATTAGCTAGTGGCGCCCCGCAACTCTGGAGAACCCTTTTGGCATGGAAACTACCTTTTGAGTCGACGGTGTACACTGATCATAGTGTTGCCACTGCTAGTTCCCCTGAAGCATGTAGGTGGTGAGTGTTGCCTCTTGGATACAGCTTAGACTACACTGGATCTGGATCCTAAGAGAATCCACTTAAGAGCAAAGAAGGACATACCTACAACTCCAGATGTACCCCACACCTCTGCCGGGTACTTGAACTGTTAGACTGCAATGGGGAAATATTCCAAAAAGAAAGAGGTGATGACCCTTAACCCTCCCAAAAGTAAAATCCTGCTAAAATGAAGGAGGTAGCATTTAGCACTGAACCTCCAGCTGGGGGACATCATGGAGTGACACTTGACACTATACTACAGGCCATCTCTTGAAGTAGACTAGCTGAAAGAGTCACTACTTCTGAATGCTCCTTAAAGGACATTACCCCTGAAATGGCATCTATGGGTGAAAGAATGTTGCATGTAGAGGGCAGAGTTAAGACCCGGGAAACCAGGTCTGAGGATGCCAAAAACAGGGCTCAGAGAAATAACCTTAGGATTATAGGACTGCCGGAGAACATAGAGGGTTCTAATGCGAATATGACTAACATTTCTGGAACACTGGCTTTGTGACGAAGTGGCCCCAGAAGGGCTTTTTCCATTCTATGTACCCGAACGTGCACAGCGTGTCACTGCAAAACCACCATTGCCTGTTGCGACCCCCCCAGACCAGTAGTGGCCAAACTGTTGTACTACAAAGACTATGATCACATCCTGAAGCAGGGCCAGCTACAGAGAGACATAATGGTTGAGAACCACAGGGTAGTATATTTCCAGACATTATTAGGGAAGTCCAAGAACAAAGAGTCTCTTTTATGGACACCAAGAAGCACCTCAGACAACTAGAGGTCTATTATGTCATGTTGTTCCATGCCAGATTGAGGGTAACTCAAGGGGACAATGTGCACTTCTTTACCTCACCTCCATTGTTGCTGGACTGGATAGATCACCTTCTTCAGGTGGAAGAGAACTCTGCTTCTGAGAGTTGGCAGACAACTCGGAGAACCCTTAGGAAGAAAATAAGGGGTGGAACTGGTGCAGTCCTATCGCTCCCAGGCACTACAGGAACGTCGGAGAGCAGTGGAGGTGGAATTGGTAGCTGCTATAAGTGGAGCAGGCTCTAATTCCCCTTCTGTGATTGGCGATGATGAAGTAAAGGACACTGACTCCGACCTTGCTTCTGTGTCCACTCAAAACACATAAGACTCCCTACCTTTGATTACCCCTGGCACCTCTGATGGGATCATATGACTGAGTCAGTGTTGGCTGAGTGAGATGGTGCTCTGTTCTTAGCCCACCAGCAAATGTAGACTGTGCTAGTTCTTTTATTTTCTTGCTTCTTGGTTTCATGTGGGTTTAGTTATCCTGTTTGCCTCTTTTGGGTGTTTGTCTCTTTTGGATGGTGTGATGTGAAGCCGGGAGGTGTCACGGCTGGTGCACCTCCCTCCCTCTGTTTTGAAGTTAATAAGAAAACAATTGAACTGATCAACCATAATGGAAGGTACATAGTAGTTGCGGTTCGCTTAGCAGGCTGAAACATAGTCATTGTTGGGATCTGTGTTACTAACATGGATCAAGGTGCATTTCTTGCTGAGTTATCCATTATCCTTATCCCATACATGACTCAGGCCACACTGCTAGGGGGGAGTATAATAGTGTTGCCGACCAATTCTTGAAAGGTCTCCTCGGCTGCTAGGTGAGTCCCCAGTCCTTGATTTGGTATGAGTATTCTCAGACTGGCAGTGATGATGGGAGTTAGTGGACTCTTGGAAATGAGTACACACTAGGATCAGGGATTACTCATGTTTCCCATAGTAGTGGAGCCATTTGATAGTAGTGCATGCTCTGGTGTGTCCTATCAGGAGTAGGCACTACTGGACATTTTACACTATACCTCCCTGAATGCAGATGATATGCTCTTGCACATTGCCTATTATTATTCCCCACCGGATATTTCAGGACCTTAATTCCCTGATGATTGAACTTATCTGGGAAACAGGCAGGTGCAGAGTAGTGATGTCCAAATTGAAACGCTCGACAGCAGAGGGGGGGGGGGTAGCTGCACAATATGTGGTGGCTTATTACTTAGCGGCACAGCTGCAATGGTTCAACCAATGGATTCATTCTCAGATGAACCCTGGGGGAGAAGCCCACTGCTCAGGATTGAGCTTTCATGCCGTATTTCACTTCCTACAGAATCCTAGACATCCACACAGAATTGCAAGTTGGTGACTGATGCTGGCAGCACAATCTACAGTGAACCCATACCTGTGCACGTTATGCATCATATGTACCGTTGCAAAGGCTGGAGCTAGTGGCTTAGTGTGATGTGTTTAGAGGAATTGCAAACTGGATGGTGCACAGGGTGACCTGTATAGAAGATCTCTACAGAGATAGGGAAGTTCTTCTGTTTGGAGATTTTTCTGCAGCTTTTGTGCTACCAAGGGGACATTTGCTATTGCACCAGGGGGTGGCTGTGACACTGAGGGACCATTAGAGGAGTGGTAGTCCTGACACCCTATACATAAAAGCTGGCAGACACTCTGCACTACAACTGGGTGCATCAAATCAATTACATGTCTGTATGAGGCATTGTGGGCTGATATTGTTACATTGTCAGTTGAGGTGTAGGAGAAATGGGAGGGGGACCTTACACTCAAAATTACAAAGTTAAATTGATGAATGTGTACTTTCTGCAAAGGACCTACCTCACCCCTGCCAAAATTAATTAGCTCTTCTGAGCGGCCGAGGTGTCTTGTCCAAGATGTGGTGAGCATGGTACTGAAATGCTCCATATGGTATGGACCTGTCCCTCTCCTTCTGATTGAGCTTTGGGGAGAAGTGGTTGTATGCATTATCGAGATTACACAGTGAATGATCCCCTGTACTCCTATGGTCTGGTTCCAATGCCCCAATAAACATAAGACTACAACTAGATGTGTGGACCTGGCTCTGATCCTTGCAAAGCACAAATAACAATGCATTGGAAAGCCACTCGGGCCCTAGACTGACCAAATGGAAGGGTGACCTCATTAAATGTGCAGGATTCAAAAGTGAAGTATTGTTCCAAGAGGTGAGGAGGAGGCACACCTGAACTGATAAGGCCTGGCAGTGGGTCCACCAGGTGGATTACCTTTAAGACCCTGAGGTAGAAACTCCTAACCGTTCCCTGCTACTTGTAGACAGATTAGAAGAGGCGCATGACTAGATCCAACTGAGTCTTATATAGCATGTGTTATGTGTATCTCTGAGTATGTGAAAGTACTGCATGACCAATGAATACGTGTGGTGATGAATGTTTTATGAGATGACTTTGGTAGAGGCAGGGGCTAGGGCAGGTTGGGGTGGAATGGGGGGAGGTTTCGTTATAGTTGGGAAGGGCCCTTCGCTATTTTGCACTATGCACGTTCAGTCAATATCCTAAAATGTGTTGCTAATTTTTTTTATAACAATGGGTGTTCTGAACTAACTGGTATGTATCTTTCTCTAGTATAGGCCCGGGACTATGTTGATTGTTATGATGGAAATTAAAATAAACAAATTGATTTAAAAAAAGTATACATCAACCAAATTCACAAATGGTGAATATTTAATTTACAAACAAGCATACAAAAATCGAACATTTAAAGTTATTGGGAAGGTTGACACTTTTCTAAATTCAGTTATTAATTTTAAAAGATGAAGCAATATGATGAACTCTAGCATATTCTTTGCCTTCTTTGCTCTTAATGTGTCACTCATCACCCATACTATATTCTGTTTGCTGCCCCCATGAATCCAGTTAAAGATACGAACTTTATTTTTAAACATCAAAATTCAAATTCCTTCACATTTCCAGAATCTTTTTTAATTTCTTTCTCAATCTGATGGTATTCTTTGAACTTGCTAAACAGTCATGGAACCGCTGAGGAGGAGTTGCGCACCTCCAAGGATCCACGGACTACAGTGTAAGAAACGCTGTAGTAGGGCACCTGCATTGTGACGTGGAACAGCCCTACAGCCAACAGAGAGCTCAGTAAGGCTAGCTCACAGATATACAAAGACTTGGTTGAGCAGGCGCCTCATGAATTGTGGTGAGGACGGAAGGGGTGACCCTATGCACCCGATAGACTGCAAAGCCTTAATAAATTTCCTGCATGTTTGCATGGTATTTAGAAGATACATTGTAAATCAGAAAACCGGCCAGAATTGGGCCACCTCTCTGAAATAGGGCAGTTATTTCTTTGCTTTTCTGTGCCGCGCTTGTGCGATTAGAGGTGTACATGGTAATACCTTTGTATGCCATTGCAAACGTAAAATCAATACATGTAACAAAAATACAGAAATGTTCCTCTGCACTTGCTGAAAAATCACTGATGGATTATTATCCGTGATGACAATTTTCATGTTGTCTGCCCACAGCGTTTTGTGTTTGTTGTATTTCTTGACAGAGAGCTCCTAACCCCTAGGTATCATCGTTTTTATAAAGTGTGCAATTACTGGTGAAGAGCGTTTACTGTGAGGATGATTATAGAGTGGACGGGGTCACTGAAATGGACAATGTGTCTTCTGAGAACCCATCTTGACAGTAGACCTTGTGTACTTACTTCGCTTTGTCCTGTCCTCTTTCTATTGTTGACAATGGGAACTAATTGAACTTCAATTGCACAAACATTTGAGAAAGAGTTCTGTTATTATTCACTCGAGCATAGGGTTACCTCATTCTTTTTTTTAGCCCAGACCCAGTTGGAATATAGCACAGGCCAGAGGGAGATTTGTTCAACTCACATAAACTAGTAAAGTGCAGTCTCTCTAAATAGAAACTTAATGACTATACCCTAATTCATGCTAAAACTCAATATTGCCTGTTCATTAATTTGATTTGTAGGTTGAGACATGCTGTTGTGTGGCCAATTGAAGGGCTAGTGGTTGAAATGAAAAAAAAACAGTCTAGTTATCCCACCCAATCTTTCATCATCGACAATCAACAAATTTAAGGTTTCAGAATGTCCGTTTTTTGATGATGGCTTGTTGGCTTGTAAAAACGACTGTGACATCATTCACCAGATGGCCCACTCGTGCAAGGAGAATTAGTGCAATATTATGCAATAACGAAACAGCGTCTCCTAACGAGACTGGTAAACATGGGAGAGTTACAAGAAGAGATACATGCAGAGCATGAGATGGGAGTGACTAACATTAAGTACAGTTGTCAATAATGTTTGGGGGTTAGGATACTGGGAACCCCTAGTGGTCAGGCGTTTGAAGTAGCTCTGGCTTAAGTGCCTTTCTGCATTTAAAAGTATTGTTTTGTTCTTTTAGTTGTTTGGGTGTTCTAAGCTTCTATGGGGTTGTGGTGGTGCAGGAATTCCTCAAAATGTGAATATTTAGATTTTTTAATTGCCACACGGTGTGTGGTGGGGTGAGTTTGGTATATAGTTCTTACAAGTGTTTTATTGTAGCTGCACATATAGGGGCAGATTTATGAAAAGTGGCACCTAGTGCAGCGCCTCTTTTCTTGCGCCCCTTAGCGCCCCCTAATGCCACCATGTGTGCGCCATATTTAAAATACGGCGCACCATGACGGTAGTTAGGGAACTAGCATCATAATTTTGGATGATATTTCGGTGCTTTGCAGGATTTGCATCAAAAATGTTGACGCTAATCCTGCAAAGCACCCAGAGGCCCATTGAAACCACTGGGAGCCTCCTTTTAATGCCTGCTCTGAGCAGCAATTAGAAATCTCGGAAAAAAATGATGCAAAAAAAGCTGTTCGATTTCTTTGTGCCGTTTTTACAGCTCCCCCAATGGGGGAACACCCCCTTTGCATACATTATGCTTGGCGCAGGCACAATGTAGCACAAAGGTTTACAAAGTGTTGCAATCCATGCATTGTACCACTTTGTAAATATGGCTCTGTGTTTTTGGCATACTAACGCCATATTAGGGTAAAAAAAATGACAATAATGTGGCGTTGGAATGGAGCTAGACCCTTTTAAATCTAGGCCATAGTGTTTCATGCCCCTGATGGGGCACCAAAAACAGAT
This sequence comes from Pleurodeles waltl, assembly GCF_031143425.1. Taxonomy (NCBI): domain Eukaryota; kingdom Metazoa; phylum Chordata; class Amphibia; order Caudata; family Salamandridae; genus Pleurodeles; species Pleurodeles waltl. The sequence goes on from NC_090436.1 coordinate 919,815,004, forward strand.
TTGTGGGCAGGTTGCATAGTATTCCCTGGTAAGGTTTGGGTGAGAGAGTGTTTGTTTTCCATGCAGATCATTTGGTATTCTTTCAGTATTCTGCCTGTGCTGGTATTATGTTTTGTTTCTAAACTTGAAGTCCATTGAAATTAAAAGAAACAGAATGTTAGAGCAGTATTTTTGAGTAACACAAACGAGATGATAAATACAACTGAATATGTCTAGTGATTTCTATTACAGATTTAATTAGGCATTGTGAGACTACTTCCTTCCTTTAATGCACAAAAAGTGCAGTTCTGAGATGGAAATACAGTTACCATTGTGATCAAAACTATTGGTTATGAAGATCATAGCTAAAGCTTGTGATCATGAAATGGATTTTTAAAATTAAGCTTGCAACATTCTTTTCTAATATCCAGCCACCCTCCTTGTTTACGAATGCAGTAAAGCAGAGTAGATCACAGCAAGTGTTGAGTCGCATCCAGGATTCCCATTAATCCCAGAAGAAGGCTCCCTTTCAAGTCAGCAATGAATATTTTGCTTCTGTTCATCATGTCATGGTTTGTGTAGGCCAAATAGGATTGAGATGCTCCTAACTGTGCCTACTATACAACATAAACCCAACATTGACCTTTTGTTTGCACAACATCTTGCATTTGTGTCAAATATTACTTTATCTTACTACTTCTTCCTTTTGTGCCAGTAGAAAGTTCTTCCTCCACCAACTCTTACCAGAGGACAGCGACTTCACTGAAGGCACTGAATTTCTCTGAGCAAAAGCCATGTATGATGTACCTACTTAACAAAGTAGTTTGGGCCTGATGTATAAGTTGGCAGAAAAGGTACTCTGTTTCAACGGTGATAGAGTACCCATTCCACCAACCTGAAGGTCCATCCACCTCATTTAGAGTGGGGTGGACCTTCAGTATGTACACGGCAGAGACTACATTGCCTGTGCTCCCTACATACTTTCCCAGTGGCCCAACGAAAGTCGGGTCTTCGGAGGTGTGACCATGTGGTCTACTGCCCTATTTAGAGTGGTCAAACACATGACAGTTTTCATTGTCCATCACTGCCAGGTAAAACTAGGTGGTAACGGGCAATGAAAACTACATAATTATGTCATGTAAGAAGTTTCCCATGATGAGAGGTTCAGTGGTTTTCTTTATTTTATTTTTTTTAATCGCTTTGGGATTTTCTTTTTGAAAATAAAAAAAACTTAAAAGTTTGATGTACAGCTCTGTCATGTTAACCGAGCCATCTACCAAACTTTTAAAGCATTTACAGGAACCGCCATGATGGGAGTTCCTGTAAATGTAAGAGGTGTCCAATAAGCTGGCAAACATCTCTAAATGTGTTGAGTGGAGGCCCCATTCACCATGGCAGGAGTAAAGAATTCTATCTAACACCATCCACCAAAATATAAATCAGCCCCTTTGCTTTATAAGAACAAATTACTAAAGAATAATAGAACAATGCCCCTGTGCGCAGTGAGCTATCCTTGTAGGTGAAGGTCATTATTCAATTTGCCTACCTGGGACTGCCATGCCTTGCACAGAGTTCCCTGATACAGTAATCTAGGTATGGTCACCCTGCTCTTATAGGGTTGGGTGGCCATCATTGCGACCTGATAGACCAGTGTGGTCAGCTCGGAGGATTTCAGAAACTAGGGCCCTTTTTTAGTGGCGCATTTGCGTCATTTTTTGACGCAAAAGCAGTGCAAACTTACAAAAGACAATTGCATTTTGTAAGTTTGCACCGCTTTTGCGTCAAAAAGCGGTGCAAATGTGGCGCTAAAAAAGTATAAATATGGGCCTAGGTGTTTCGCCTGACACGAAATAGCGCAGAAGAACTGTGATTCTGGTGGGGCATGGACACTGTGGATTTACACCATAGCTCCACCATCCTCTAAAGGACTCCATTTCGAAAATGTTTATAATTATATTTTATACAGAGGAGGCTGTGGAAGTTCAGATTATCCATGTCAGTAATTCCAGTTCACGGGTTGCAAACTGTTCCTTCTATAGCCCTTGCTGGTATATTGTTTGTCACAAAATATAATGAAGTACTTTAGACAAAATTCCATTTGAATGTTAGAACTGGTTTTGATGGCTCATGCTATCTTTTGGTTTCAGACTTTACTTTATTTATCCTGTTTTTTCTGTCTGCCACATATAGTTAAATGTCTAATAATCATTATGCAACAAGTGAATCCTGCATAAACCATTTGCAACCAATCAGCTAATTTTCTCCAGGAAGACGACAAAAAACATGAGCAGTGCATCCATATAAACACACCCCATCAATTAACAGGGGTTTCAAATCCGCAGGGGGCTCTCATTTTGCTTTTTTGTCTTAGTTCTCCCATTAACAGCCGCGGTTTTGGTTCCAGGAGCACCAAAAAGCAAGCTGGGTAGAGACGTCGGCCCTAGGAGAAAACATTTATTAACAGCAGCAACTACGTTCAATCAACCTACAGGTATTTGGGCGTCTGCTGCTTCATGTCAGAGCACCCACTCTTTAACTCATTTCCACTCGTCTCTGATTCTCAGTGATTGATCGTCGAAGCAAAGAGTTCTGGGTAACAGTTAGGCGTTCTCTATGAACTAATGCGTGTTCTGAGTTGTTTTCAGTACACGCCCTCACAAGCTCAAAATTTGAACAATAGAACATAAAACAACTATTAACACTCAGTGGAACAAACAATTTGCCGACAAAATAATCCAACACACGATTGAAGTCCTGGAAGGAACAAAACCCGGAAGGCACGCATTTTATCACTCCTAATTTCAAATCTGAAAAGTCCGATGGCTAAACTAAAATTACATTTTTTATTCTTATTTATGACATGCAAGAACACATTTGTTTTGGATTTGTGCATTTGTTTCGATGAGAGACAAGTAGTTCATGGGATGGGCTGAAATTTCAGATTTCTTTTTCCCCAGTCCGTGTGCTACAGCTGTGTTGAATGCAGTGCTCTGGCTGACCTCATTCTGATGACTGTGCTTAGCAGCTGACCTGGAAAATATACAATCCTGATGCCTTGAACCTTTGGCGGATTGTGGGCATTGTCTATTAAATCACAGAGCCTGCGTAATGAACAGTCCCATCAAGTGATATTTTGCCACAGCCGAACGGGCGTGCAGATGTCAAGTACAGGCCGAGAGCAGACAGCCGCACTCCTGTCACTATGGTAAGGTGGAGAGGCTGCAATTATGGCTTATAGCAAACAGCCGTCTTCAGACACAGCCGAATGTTCGCAAGGGCTTCATCACGTTCTGAAAATATTCCACTATGTGTCTTAAAAATGCAGGATTTTTTTGCTTTAAAAGGTTTGCCACATGCAGGGCCTCATTGTCAAGAATCTGACACAGCGCATCGATGCTTCAGATTTGTTGTAGTTCCTGCATATCCCCTAATGATGCCATGGATATGCTGTATTTACAATACAGAGCCCTATGGTGCACGTTTTCACAGATGCAGCAGAAATTCTGACGCATCTTTTGGCACTAAACGCACGCATTCCTGGAGTAGCGTTGTTAAACTGATGCAACTTCAGCAGTGCGAGCGGTCTCCCATAGGAAAAATCCCTATGTCAATTTTACGCCTGCTCTGAGTAGGCGGTAAAATTTTGACACAGTGAAGTTGCAGAATGACGCAGTGAAATGTTGTAAATTCCACTGCATCAGTTCAGCATGGCTTTTCCTGTGGGATCACCTACCCTGCATACATTATACCTGCCGCATGTATAATGTGGTGCAGTCAGTCGCAGCTCACTTCGATCACAAGAGGCAGGGCAAGTGCAGTGCATAGGGGTAAAATGTAATAAAAAATAATTAATAAAATATAAAAACTTACCTGATCTGCAGTGCCGCTCCTCTTTCTCTCATCCCTGCAGGCAGGCACAGGCTTCCAGCCTGCCCTGCGGCCAATCCTGATGCTGCTCAGAGCAGCATAAGGATTGCCTGGGAGCGCCCAGCCAGGGTGCTCTTGGGCATACTGGGAGCCTGTGCATGCTCTCTCCCCAGCCCAGCAACTGTTGCTGGGCTGGAGAGAGCCTACTGCGCATGTGTGTTTGGCCCGACATGGCCGGCCAATCATACAAGCGTAGTCAGGGGACTCCCCTCAATGCTCGTCACCCCGTGGCCCGCCCTTTTAACAAACAAAAAAATAATAAACATGGTTTATTATCGTTTCGTTTGTTAAAGGTTTTGCAGCTTCTGCTGCTGCCTCGCGGGGGGGCCTTGACGCTCCCCCACCCTGACGGAAGAACCACCGCTAGATGCAGTGCTTTACAAACTGACACCTTGAGCCCAATGCATCAGTTTGTAAATATGGATCCGTGTAGTACACTACTAGCACCACCGCTGTGTAAAGAAAAATGCTGCAGCAGTGGTGCAAAGGGCGTGTACACGAGGCCCATAGTGTCTCTGCTGAAGAACATCGCTAATGTAAGTGAAATGTGTATAACAATTTGATGTTCCAAGCCACTGGTCAAGAGGTTGTGGAAGTAATAGAATTGGAAAAATATATATATGTATATATATATATATATAGCTTTGGCTTTGTTTAAAAATGTAACTGGAGTGCAATGCTGGCAGTGGTGGTGTCACAACATAACACAACACAAGTAAAATCATTGAATCTAGAACAGCCAATATTTCTTAAACAAACAGACAACAAGGCAGACAGTTTAAGAATATTTACCAGTCTGACTAACTTGATAACTACATTATATTTTATTTGTCTACTGTGCGTACAGTCCAAACACATCATATTTCACGGAGCTTTACGGAAAAAAGAAATAATAGGTTACATAAGGCTGTAAAAAATTCCAACCTCCCGAATACACATAAAAGTATTCAATAAATTGGTAAAAGCAACATGTAACATGCTGTCTTCGGGAAGTAGAAGATGGACAATACATATTACATGCTGCATATTACATTACTGCGCGGAGATCCCTTGGCAAACATATAAAAGCAGCATTATATAACATAGTGTGCCTGTATTTAGTCAAATAATATATTGAAGGTTTTTTTTCATATTGGAGAAGTGGGACTTGACATTCTTGGTGTGGTTTTCCCCAAATGTATTGCCTTCCATCATATTGTTTTGGCTGACTGAATGTTTATTGGTTCTATGACTCTGCCATGGCTGGTCACAAGAACTCTGCCAAGGTTAGACCCAAGCTCAGCTGCGAAAGAACAGGGTTATTTGTGAGGCTAGCTACTCCACCATGTAAACAAAATCCTAGCTACAGTAACATCAACCAAAATACCAAAAGACATGCTGGCCTTGGGGAGAGAGGAATCTCCTTCACGGGGAGCAATGATGCCCTGTGGTGAAAGACAAACATCCCTGGAAACCATGAAGCCTATCTACCTGCTTTCGACCAAGATCATCAGGACATGGAATGTGAGGACCATGTATGAGACATGCAAGACAGCCTAAGTGACAGTGGAGATGAAAAAAACCCAACTGTGCTCTGCTTGGCATCAGAAAGACCTGAAGGACACCGTCTGGACAGAAAAGATTGGCTCCAGGAGGAATGCTGCTGTATTCTGGACATGAGGAACAGAATGCCTCACTTACTCAGGGAGTAATACTGATGCTAATGCCAGCAGCCAACAGAGCTCGGATTGGCTGGGAATCTTCGCAGTGACCTTCTGCACAAAGAAAAAAGAGGATCAACGTGGATGTTATCCAGTGCTATCCAGATATATATGACAGCAAAGAAGAAAAAAAAGAACAATTTTACAACAGACTCCAGTCCATCCTGGAGAAATGCCATGAGAGAGACATCCCCATACTGATGGGGGAATTCAATGCCAAGATTGGAAGCGATGACACTGGGTATGAAGAAGTCATGGACAACCGTAGCCTTGGCGACATGAACGAGAATGATGAATGACTTGCAGATCTCTGCGCCCTTTACAGTCCGGTGATAGGTGTTAGTGTACTCCCACACAAAAGAATACACAGGGAATGTGGGTGTCACCAGACCTTTCAACAGAGAATCAGATCAACCACATCTGCATTATCAAGAATAACTGGAGGTTCCTGCAGGATGTGAGGGTGATGAGAAGAACAGACGTGGCATCAGACAACCACCTTGTCGTGGCCAGGCTAAAGCTAAAGAAGGCAAGGATGGAACCGACAACCCAACAACAGCAAAATAACACCAACACGTCAATCATGCACAGAAACAGAGTGAATACTCATTCACCCTTAGTCGCAAGTTTCAAGACCTGCAAGAATTAGAGGGCGACAGCGACCCAGTTGAGGGTCAGAAAAACAGTGACATCAACCTGCCCTGGGGTACTGGGTCCCAAGAAACATCAGCATAAAGAATGGCTCTCCACCTAGACTCTCTGCAAATTCAAGAAAGGAAAAGAAAGCTGCAGTCAGCACCAGCTGAACAAGAGCAGGAAAATCAGAATCTCAAAGCAAATAAAACCCAAACCAACATGGACGCAAAGAGAAGCTTAAGAGCAGACAAGTAAAAATGCATTATTGGTCTTGCCACAGAAGCTCAGGAATCAGCAAGCCATGGAAACTTAAAAGAACTTGATGACATAACAAGGAAACTTTCCGGAAGATACAGCAAGCCAGAAAGACCTGTTAAAGACAAAGCTCAGAAGACAGTCATGGGTAATGAATGACAACAATGAAGATGGGTGGAGCACTTTGAAGAACTGCTGAACCAGCTCATGCCACAGTCTACACCAGATATGCAGCGGACTTACCAATTGACTGCAGCAGATCAACAATGGGAGAAATAATGCAAGCTATCAAACATCTGAGAAATGGAAAGGCACCGGGTCCCAACAACATTCCTTCAGATGCACTGAAGGTAGACATTGAAACATCAGTAGACATGCTCTAACCTATTTTTGGAATGATTTTGGAAGAGGAAAAGGTGTCATCAGACTGGAAAGAGGGATGTCTCTTCATGATCGCCAAGACAGGTAACCTGAGTAATGGCACAAACTACAGAGGGATAACTCTTCTATAAACCTCAGGCAATGTGTTCAACAAAGTCATCCTGCACAAAATGAAGGAACAAGTCAATGAGCAGTTACAAGACCAGCAAACTGACTTCCGGCCGGACAGATCCTGCACAGACCACATTGCAACACTGTGCATCATCATTGAGCATTCCATGGAATAGAACACCCCCTCTATTAATTTCATCAACTATAAGGCATTCAAAAGTGTGGATGAGATGACCCTTTGGAAACTCTTGCACCACTACAGCGTGCCAGATAAATGTATAAGAATCATCAGGAACTATTAAGAGGGAATGACTGCAAGATAGTTCATGTAGGACAACTCATGTAAGCCTTCCAAGCTATGACTGGAGTCCATCAGGGTTGTTTGTATTCACCTTTTCTCTTTCTGCTGGCCATAGACTGAATCATGAAGACATCCACAGCAAGGAGAAGAAATGGGATCCAGTGGACACAGCAGAGGCAGCTCGATGACCTAGACTTTGCAGATGACCTGGCCCTACTCTCTCATACCATCTGTAGGTGCAAGAGAAGACTGACAATGCGGCAGCCACATCAGTACAACTTGACTTCAACATCCACAGGGGAAAACCAAGGTCTTGAAGGCTAACATGACCAGCACTACTGCAGTCACTCTTGGAGGCAATGCACTGGAAAAGGTTGAGGCTTTCACCTACCTGGGCAGTGTCATAGACACGCATGGCATTACAGACGACTAATCTGCAAAGCAGGGGCTGCCTTCATTCAGCTAAAATAGATCTGCAGCTCCAAGAATGTAACACTGCAAACCAAGATCGGGTTTTTAACACCAATGTCTTTCTGTATGGAGCAGACACTTGGAGAGCAACAGTGACCACCACCAACAAAGTCCAGACCTTCATCCACACCTGTCTGAGGAATATACTCCAAGTCCACTGGCCACACACTTCAGCAACAATTACCTATGGCTGCAGACTTTCCAAATCCTTGCTCATGAAGAAATCATGAAAAAATACTGGTTCTAGAAAGGTCACATCATACATCAAACACCACCAGGGAAGCCCTAACCTTGAATCCTGAAGGGAAAAAGGTAAGGCCAAGAAACGCCTGGCACTGAGGCCTTGAGCTTCACTGCAGGGAGATAGGTTACACCTGGAGTCAGAATGAAAGAAAAACCCAGGACATGGCCTATACCACAGCAGGGGGTAGTAGGCATAAGTAAGAAAGTAACCAGTTCTAAAGTGCTTGTACTCTCTACTGTAAGCATGGTAACATTGGCTTAAACCAAACTGACACATATATTTTACATACAGGTCCCTCGTAAAGTTGTACTACATGTACCCAGGGTCTGTAAATCAAATGCTTCTACTAGGTCTAAGGCAGTCATTGTACCACCCACTTAAGTAGCCTTTTAAACATGTCTCAGGCCTGCCATTGCAGCCTGTTTGTACAGTTTAAAACTTTCATGTCCATCTGAGAAAAACAACCTTTTGCCAGGCGTAAATCTTCCTTTGTAATACATGTAATTCACCCCTAGGGTAGGCCTTAAAGAGCCCATAGGGAGGGGGACAGTGTATTTGAAAAGTTGGAAAAGTACTTCAAACTTTTACATGTCTTGGTAGTGAAAAACTCTTAAGGTTGTTTTTGACAGCTACTAAGCCTACCTCTCCCATAGGGTAACATAGAGTTACCTTATTACATTTAACAAGTGCTAACATTCAATTAAGATTAAGTAGGAATGTTGAGTTTTGTTGAGAATTTAATTTGAAATTGTCTTTAGTGGTAAAGTCAGATTTTGAGTCACAATTCTGAAAATGTCATTTTTAGAAATGTGTCTTATTGTTAACCATTTGGTGCCTTCAGCCTTTATCCTTGGTCACATGTCTAGGTGTAGATGCCAGCTGGTCTTTATGTATTGCTCCCAGATAGTGAAAGAAAGGGGAATAGGTTTTGACAAGATGGGTCATCTCTCACTTGATGAGGGGGAATAGCTAACACCTACCACACTTGCCCATCAAAAAGGCTCTGTCTGAGCAACCTCACAAAGGGTTTGACACCAGTCTTTTGTGAACCTAGAGAAGCTAGGACCTGGGGGCGGAACCCTCCAGAATCTTCTCCTACTTTCAAGTGGGGACAAGGTATAAATAATAGACCCTCAGATCTAACACTTCAGTACACCTTTGCACCTGTGGGAGACTCAGAGGACTGTTCTGCAAGAAAGACTGCTACTCTGTTGCCCTGCTGTCTAAGTGAAAAAGACTGGACCTGCACCTTGAACCCAGGACCACCAGAGTGACTCCAAGGGCTTTGTTTGCTGGTCTCCTGATTAGAGCAACAGATACAGAAAAGGCTCCAACCACCTTGAACCCATCACCTGCAATCTGTCTTCTGTGAGTCTTACAACCCAAGTAGTGCTACCCAGTTCTGGACCTTTGGAAGTGGGTCTGAAGGTGCTCTACCAGCCAGCTGTGGCCCTGAGTGCAGAACCAAAGCAGTGCAATGCATCCACTCCCAGTCACATCAGAACCTCCATGCGCAACACATCCAGGAAGCAGTACATCACATTGCAGCCTGCAGCTGCCTCAGAACCACCACTGCATGATGCAAACTTGATGCAGGCCTTCTCATTACAAGCCCCTAGTCAACTGCACACTCGACGGTGATGTAGACCTTCCAATTGCAGCCCGGCAGCTTCTTCGGAACTGCCGCTGCGCAAGGCATATTCAACGCCAGACTTAGAGGCACAAGCACCTCGTTGATGGCAACCTTTTTTTTTTTTTTTTTAAATCTGTTTATTGAACACAAACTTCACACAACAATACAATAGCTGTACGTTATTTTGCAATTCGTTTACACACTTGTATAGTTTTACACAGCATTGCTACAACCGTGAGGTGTCAAAAAGAAAGGAGGGGTAAGGGGAATGGGAAGAGGAAAGCAAGGATAACTGGAAGGGGAAACTTTTACAACCAATCCTAATAATGCGAGAGAGTTAAGGGCGTGGTAAAAGGAGAATGCGGTGACATTTAGCATGCGAGCTATTGTGAGAGCTGATTGCAGCTTAAGGGGTCTGGCCAATCACTGACGGTGTCCGTAACTAATCTAGAAATCACTTCAAGGATATAAAGAGTGTCCGTTGATGGCAACCTTGATGACGATGCAGGACTCCGCTTTGCAGCCCACAGCTCCTTGGAACAGCCACTATGTGGTGCATCCTTGATGCCTGATCTTGTAATGCTCCGCAACCGGGATTTAAGGTAGTTTGTTCAGAGGGCCTAACTTGGCTCTTGTATCCGGCTTACGCTCCATTGCTGTCAGCCTAAACTTGTGACTTTATTCCAGTCTTCTGCAACCAAATAATTACAATTGGTGCTTTGTGCTTCTAGGCACTAATCTCAGTTAAAACTTTAAAAGTGCATATCTCCAGTTCACTGATTAGTTTTGCGTTGTTTTGGTCTCAAGTAATTTATTAATTTTACTCTGTTTTTCTAAATTGGTGTGGGATCTTTCTTGTGTTATGGCTTCACTTTATTACTGTTTGAAGTGCTGTATGAACACTTTAGACATTGCCTTTAAGTTAAGCCTGGCTGCTTTTGTGTCACGCTACCAGAGCTTTGAGCACAGGTTAATTTGGGGTTGCTTGTGACTTAATCTGACAGGAATAATGAATTCTACTTGAGTAGGGTTTTGCTCCCTCAGCCAGTAATCTAATTTCATACAGAGGACCTATGTAAAAATCCCTCCCCCTTTCCAGAAAGTGCAGGGCACATATGCTAAGACTTTATTTAGACTACATAACGTCTTAACACATTAAAAGAAGCAATGAATATACAGTGGTGATTGAAAGGGAGCAATTTCTATAGTAGGGCTAGCTTGTAGTATGAGAAGCAATATTCTCTTATTTTTCACAATTTGTTTTATTTTTATTTCAGTTCTTTAGTCACTATTTGTCAGTGTGTCAGACAAGTGCCTGTATTTTTTATTTGAAGCATAGCATTGGCAAATTGCAGGGAGCAGATAGAGTACCATCTTCCGTGCCGGGAGATAGTTTCAGGGTGCGTACTCCTGAGACCTCTAATAGACCTCTAATAGAGTCAGTGGCCAAAGGGATGAAAGAGTGGATGCAGCCACAGGTTCTGGGTTGATCAACCAAAATGGAAACCATGGGAAACTTCTACACTGCTGATGACCAGATCCAAATTTTGTATAGATACATAGCTGAACCCTTGGTGCAGAGAAAAATACTCTTGGAAAGCTGGAACAGACCATTAGAGATTAGAATATATTATGATATTTCTCAGATCTGATTGTAAATTCTTATTTTGCATGGCTATATATTTAGACTATATATTTGAGGCATGAGATGAATCAATTGTCTCCTTTAAAAAACAAGTATGAAAATCCTTCCACTTCCTAAAATGACTAGCACATTTCAAAATGGGACACACATTAAATATTTCCCATTCCAGCCATTCCTATTTCCCATTCCAGCCAATCCTCCAGAAAGAACGAACTGATAGATTGTGGACCATATCCCATAGATCCAGAGGGTGCAGTGCCCATGCAACATGGCATCTAAGTACAGCATAAAACAGCGTTTGCAAAAGAACAGACATGTGTCTGCACAATGAGACAGATGGCCACATGCACAGTTATGAGCAATTACTTTTCTATATAAGTCAATGTTATGAAATGGGCAAGTAATTCCTAGATTGCTTTAGCGGGCTCCATGCATGTTTCTCCTCAAATATCAGGGTCTGTGTCCAATCCCTGGAGAGGTGCAATACGAAGGTTCTTGGTTGTGATGGTGGGAGCCCAAAGGTCTTTTATTTTTGTTTCATTTAATTTCACTTGACTGAGTGCAATGGAGTGAATAAGAATCAATGGTTCTTTCTGTTTTTGCACTGCAGTCACCACTATTACTTCCTTCTGAATTGATTATTTCATGGAAGTCTGATCTTTGGTCTAGAGCATGGGTACTCACAAACTTTTTCTCGGGGGCCATAATTGCAACATGGTTTGCGGCCGAGAGCCGCACTGAAGTGACAGCGGTGGTGGGGGGGTGGTTCTTATAGGGGCAGACGTGGAGACGTCATGGAAACGCTATAAGATAATGGCCGCCATACGTAAACATAGAGGAGGGCCGCGGGAGCATGCGCAAAGAAGCCACTATTGCGCATGCTCCCGCGGCCCTCTTCTATGTTTATGTACGGCGGCCATTATCATATGGCGTTTGTCCGACGTGTCCGCGGGCCGCCAAGGTAGGTCCGTGGGGCCGCTGGCGGCCCGCGGGCCGTACTTTGAGTACCACGGGTCTAGAGTATTGCCTCTTAAATAATAAATTTGCTGAAAATCCAACTTGAATCTTTATTTCTGACTTCTGGATCCCAAAAAATACACTTTGGCCAGTTTCTTGTCGTCCAATAAATGCACTGACCCATTGGATTCGAAAGTCCATTGACTACTGAGCAATACTCTTTATAACCTAGTTCATGAAATCTGTTATCACAACTTCTCTGCAATCCGTAATGGTAATTATCTGAAGATTCCTGCTGTGCTTCACTGTTTATCTTATTCAGATACCTTGTGACAGCTCCGCCCTTGCTGCTTCGCTGCCTCCCTGGTTCCTGAGTTGTTCACTTTGCTATTGTGTTATTGTGCTCAATCTTGGATAACTCTTCTTTGTTTAATCTTGTTCAACTTGTCTAGTTTTGGACTGCCTCTGTTACTTTCTGTTGTTTCTCGGCCCGCTCAATTGCCTGCCATTTTTCCTGCCACTTGTCCCGCCACATCTCCCTCCCACTTTCCTCCATTGCAGGTTACACCCACCACCTCCCAGCACCACTCCCTCCTCCTAGGACCCACTTAATGAAGGTCACAGTGGAACCGTGCAGCAGAAATGCACAGCGGGTGCGAGCCACCAGCATGCTAAAGATTTACCAAAGGCAAGCACATCTGTGGCCATCCATGCATGGACCACATCCAGCACCAGGATCCCTGGTTCTACCACCACATACCAATTCTCCTGCAACACAGGGGCACACGCACGCACAATGACCATCACTACGCCGACCATGCCAAACATGACTGCTGTGGATCAACTCCACTGCCTCTTGCTCAATGCACAATCACTCTGTCAGCACGCTACAGAGATCTGGGACACCATCACCTCCCTCACCCCTATGATGTCTTCCTCACCGAGACTTGGCTCAAACCAGCATTCACTCTGACATCACCTCAGCAAATCCAGATGGCTACAAGATAGCACACTCGGACTGCATCAACAAACATGGAGGTGGAATAGCCATCATCCACAAAGAAACCATCCACTGCACCACCACCACAGACTTCACCACTCCGATCATGGAACACCTCAATTTCCAAGTCCAAATCAACAGCAAAATCACCATCAGAGGCACCCTCGCCTACAGACTCTAGGACAGTGCCCCAGTTTCTGCAACACCATGTATGACTTCATCGCCCCACTTGCCATCTACTCCAAACACTACATCTTCCTCAGAGACCTCAATTTTCACCTCAACTACCTCAACAACGCCAAAACCGCCAGCCTCCTTGGAAGCATGAACAACATCAACCTCACCCAACTAATTACCGATCCCACATACTATGAAGGACACATGCATGATCCCATCTTAAAGGGCAGCAACAGAGTGAAGTACAGCCATGTCACCCAGCTCACCTGGACAGACCACACTATCGTCCACTTCAAGCAGTGCCACCAAGCCCCCCAGCACCTCACACTGCAGCTGGAACAAAGTATCAGAGAGCCAATGGACCAATGCCCTCAAAACCTCCCACCCTGACCCTGCGACCAACCTAGAACAGGCAGTTAAGAACTTCTCTGCCTGGATGGCTGATTGTGCCGGCAGAGTCACCTCCGTCAAGCCCCTCAAAGTTGGGAAACGCAACTGCAAGTAAGTAGAAAGACTGAGCAAGTCCTCCCTCAACCAATACCACCAACTACAGAAAGAGATGTAGATAAGCAACCTGGCCATCCACATCAAAGCTAACCACATGTTCAAAGTTATCAGAGAGTTATCCAACCCCTCAGATACCGAAAACATAATCACCACCATCTATAAAATTGTAGAACCCACTGCCACCGACGCTATCAGCCTCCTCACTTCTATGGATGCAAGCCTAGATGCCATCTCTGACAACCTGCTCACTGCCTGGGACCAGCTCACCATACAAAACACCACAACCATCATGAACTCAGTCCACTCAGGAGCACCCATGGACCCCTGTCCCCACCACATTTTCAACCTCTGAAGCAAAATGATCTGCAGTGATCCCACCACCATCTTCAATACATTCATAACCATGGCCACATTCCCTAAAGTATGGAAACACGCAGAGGTTAAATTCCTCCTCAAGAAACCTTCCACCGAACTCAAGAACTACCATCCCATCTCTTTGTTCCCCTTTCCCTCCAAAGTCCTCGAAAAGGCCATTAACCTCCAACTCACAGAACACCTGGAGGCCAACAATCTTCTGGACCAGGTTCCGCACCAACCACAGCACCAAAACTGTCCTGATTGCTGCTACTGACTACATCAATACCCGTCCTCGGCTGTGAAGAAATGGTGGTCCTCCTCAACCTCTCAGCAGCATTCAACACTGTATCACATCACACCCTTATCAAGAGGCTTCATCACATTGGAATCCAAGGAGTCGCCCTCAAATGGATAACATCCTTTCTCACTAGAAGAACCCAGAGAGTCTATCTACCACCTTTCATGTTGGAACCCAAGGATATCATCTGCAGCATCCCTCAGCCCTACACTGTTGAACATCTACATGACCCCTTGGCCAACATCATCAGAACCCACAGAATGAACATTATATTCTCTGCAGATAATACCCAGCTCACCCTCTCACTATAAGAGGAACCCTTCTCTATGAAGGCCAACTTCTGCAAGAGCATAACATCAATCGCCGACTGGATGTATAACAACTGACTAAAACTCAACACAGGCAAACTAGAAGTGCTGATCTCCGGGAACAACATCTCCCAGTGGAACAACTATTATGGCCTACAGAACTATGACCAGCACCCACTCTGACAGACCACGCTCTCAACCTTGGCATCATCCTGGACCACAAGCTATGAAAAAACAGGTAAACGCAGTCTCTTTTGCTTGCTTCCTCACTCTTTGCATGCTCCATAAGATGTTCCAATGGCTCTCAGTCAACAGCATTTGAACCGTCACTCAAGCCTTAGTCACCAACCAGCTTGACTATGGCAAACACACCTACCTAGGAAACACCATGCACCTCTTGAAGAGACTATAGACCATACAGAATTCGACGGTCAGACTGATTCTCAACCTCCCCAAACCGACGCACAACACCCCCACACCTCAAGGAGCTCCACCTGCTCCCCATTCAGAAGAGATATCAAATTAAGATGCTGATCCACACCTTAAAGGCCCTTCACAATCAAGGACCAGCATACATCAACCACCACTTGAAATTCCACCAACCCTCCAGACACCTGCACTCTACTTCCTTCTACCTCGCACAGAACCGCCACATCTGCCGAAGCAACAGTGGAGGATGCTCCTTCGCCAGCCTTTCTACCTTTTGATGAAATCATCCTCTCATCTGGAATTCAGAAAAGGACTCAAGACCTAGCTATTCAACTGAACCCCTTAGCAGATATATTCTCAGCACCTGGATACTTTTGCGGGTGATTAGCTGTTCTCTATAAATCATGTTTGATTGATGGATTGATACTTTGAAATGTAATAGTCTGCCTCGATATAGAATATCTTACTTTGCAGGGATAAACCATAACAATAATAAGATAATGTCCCTGAACAAACAAAGCCATTGCCTCTAGTGTTGTACCTGTTACTACACAATCAAGAATAAGAATTGCACAAAATGAAGCATAATAAATAAGTCACATTTTGTCTTGAGCGTAGAGCAGTACAGAGGACTCTCATATTCTCACACAGGAAGAGCTGTGTCAGTTACAAGGTGGTGTGATAGTTATGGTTTACTTTGTAAGTCCCAATTTGTTTCTATGTTTTCACTTAAGGTACATGCTTTGCTAACTGAATTACAACAAAGTATTGTGGTGTTCCACAAGGGAAAATAATTTGAAAGAACTCAGAGCCAGCCATGTTCATTCCTAAGAATATACAGGACACATACACCTTCACCCATCAAGGTGGAATGCTTTGTCATCAGTTCATCCTCAAGTTGGGTGGATGGTGCAATGCTCAACAGGCTCCTTCTGAAACTCTGGATTACCCTTAGGATCTAATCTGGCCAATTATACAGCCTTTCAAACTCCTTTTCAATTGTGGAACAGATTTGAGAGGACATGGACTGATTGCTTTGATCTTTCCTTTAACCCTTTTGGTAGAAATCCTTGCGAACGGTAGCCATTGTGATGATAACTTTAAAGAGTCTTTTCATTCTGGTGCAGAAGAAAACAGGAACATATAGAAAGGGAGGGAGAAAAAAAAAGTAGGTTTTTCCAGAATGAACCCCCATTACAGTCATCCTTTTGTGTGAGTATGAGATGTGTAGGATTGAGAGAGGACGATGTTAAGGCCAGGACCTGCAAGGATGAACTGTCTTAGAAAGCTCCAGGGTGCCATATTTGTGTGGCAACAAACCTATTTAATATTAGGTTACTTACACGAATCCTGGTACAGAGTTGCTAATTGTTAGAAATGGGGTTTTTGGTTGGCAGTCAGGCTACCCTCTGTCCAAGCAAGAACCCTCACTCTAGTCAGGGTAAGTCACACACAATCCAAATTATCCTGTGCCCAGCCTCTGGTAGCTTGGCACGAGCAGTAAGGCTTAACTTAGAAGGCAATGTGTAAAGTATTTGTGCAATAAATCATACAATAACACAATATAGCACCACAAAAATACACCACACAGTGTTTAGAAAAATATATAATATTTATCTGGATAATTGCAGGTCAAAACGATCAAAGATGCAATATGAAATTGTAGAGATATCACTGAAAAGTGATATAAAGGGGGTTATTCCAACTTTGGAGGAAGTGGTAATCCGTCCCAAAACTGACGGTAAAGTGACGGATATACCACCAGCCGTATTACGAGTCCATAATATCCTATGGAACTCGTAATACGGCTGGTGGTAAATCCGTCACATTTGGGACGGATTACCACCTCCTCCAAAGTTGGAATAACCCCCAAAGTGTCTTAAGTCTTTAAAAAGCAAACAAAGTCTCTTTCAAGCACAAAGTACCTGGTTTAAAGTAGAAAATCTCCGCAAAGGGCCGCAGAGGAAGAGATACGTGGAAAAATGGTGTGTGCGTCGTTATTTTTCACGCGGGGAAGTCGTGTGTCATTTTCCGGCGCGCGGACAGTCTCCTTTCTCTGGTTTGCGGGATTACCAGATGTCCCGGGGTCTGTGCGTGGAATCCTAGGCTTGTTTTCCGGCTGCGCCTCGTTCCGGTGGGGTGTGCAAGGAATCTTCTCCCTCACGGCAGGCGTCGCGTCGACTTCCTTTCTGGAATCGGGCGGCGTTGTCCAGACGAGGCCGTGCGTCGAAGTTCCGGTCGCACCGCAGGCGCCGCGTCGAGCGGCGTCTTTCCAGATCAGCGTGCATGAATTTTTCACTGCGGAGCAAGCGGTGCGTAGAATTTTTCGGCGCACAAGGAGTCCAAATGAAAAAGAGAAGTCTTTTTGGTCCTGAGACTTCAGGGAACAGGAGACAAGCTCTATCCAAGCCCTTGGAGAGCACTTAAGCAGCAAGACAAGAGTTCAGCAAGGCAGCAGGGCAACAGCAAGGCAGCAGTCCTTTGTAGAAAGCAGTCAGGTGAGTCCTCTAGGCAGCCAGGCAGTTCTTCTTGGCAGGATGCAGGTTCTGGTTCAGGTTTCTTCTCCAGCAAGTGTCTGATGAGGTAGGGCAGAGGCCCTGTTTTATACTAAATTGTGCCTTTGAAGTGGGGGTGACTTCAAAGAGTGGCTAAGAAATGCACCAGGTCCCCTTTCAGGTCAATCCTGTCTGCCAGGGTCCCAGTAGGGGGTGTGGCAGTCCTTTGTGTGAGGGCAGGCCCTCCACCCTCCCAGCCCTGGAAGACCCATTCAAAATGCAGATGTATGCAAGTGAGGCTGAGTACCCTGTGTTTGGGGTGTGTCTGAGTGAATGCACAAGGAGCTGTCAACTAAAGCCAGCCAGACGTGGATTGTAAGGCACAGAAAGATTTAAGTGCAAAGACATGCTCACTTTCTAAAAGTGGCATTTCTAGAATAGTAATATTAAATCCAACTTCACCAGTCAGCAGGATTTTGTATTACCATTCTGGCCATACTAAATATGACCTTCTTACTCCTTTCAGATCAGCAGCTACCACTTCAACAATGTATGAGGGCAGCCCCAATTTTAGCCTATGAAGGGAGCAGGCCTCACAGTAGTGTAAAAACGAATTTAGGAGTTTTACACTACCAGGACATATAGACTACACAGGTACATGTCGTGGCTTTTACCCACACAGCACCTTGCTCTAGGGGTTACCTAGGGCACACATTAGGGGTGACTTATATGTAGAAAAAGGGGAGTTTTAGGCTTGGCAAGTACTTTTAAATGCCAAGTCGAAGTGGCAGTGAAACTGCACACACAGGCCTTGCAATGGCAGGCCTGAGACAAGGTTAAGGGGCTACTGAAGTGGGTGGCACAACCAGTGCTGCAGGCCCACTAGTAGCATTTAATCTACAGGCCCTAGGCACATATAGTGCACTCTACTAGGGACTTACAAGTAAATTAAATAGCCAATCATGGATAAACCAATCAACAGTACAATTTACACAGAGAGCATATGCACTTTAGCACTGGTTAGCAGTGGTAAAGTGCCCAGAGTTCAAAAGTCAACAAGAACAGGTCAGAAACAATAGAAGGAAGGTGGCAAAAAGTTTGGGGATGATCCTGTCAAAAAGCCAGGTCCAACACTAATTAAGCTTTATTATGCAGTAACCTGCCCAATACCAGTTCTGGATCAGTGTAAATGTTTTATTAGAGATTCCAAGTTGTAAGGGAGTTGTCTAGCTTATACTGAGTACAGTCTAATGTGAAAGATGGTGATTCCTTTTGCAGATTAAATTGGTCAGTTTTCTCATCTGCACCGAGTTTTAGTTGATTGTTCAGAAGTGTGTCAATGGTGTATAATCTGAATTTATAACAATCAGTCAATATAGTGTCACAAGTTGGTTTCAGGACTTTGGCCATTATTGCTGTTTTTTGGGTTAGTGTTTTGCCGAGATCATTCCTATGTTTGGAGATCAAGGATCGTCCAATGGACTTTGTTGAATAGGCAGGGACCACCAGCCCATAGGCTAATCTTGAGTGCAGTGTCCTCTTTTAACATATCCTTGAAACATCAATTGAATATACTGTGAGCCTTTTCCATGTAGTGCTTTGCGGCCCATGCAAAGTGCCTTAAAAGCTGAGTGTCATGCTACAAGTTGCAAGAGTAACTCTTGAAGCATTGAATTAATGTGTTCCCTAGAAGGGTATGTGAAGAAGTAATCCTGCTGTGGTGTTTTGAATTCCTTGTAGTTTTTGTGGAGTCGAGCAAGAGTGCTGAGGTACAGACTGTTGGAGTAGTTGATTATTTGTACTATGAGGGTGAGAATTTCCTGTAGTTTCAGGTGATCCCTGAAGTAAGGTAGAATGCACTTCAGTGTACGCTTTCTGTAGAAAGTAGTTTTAATAATGTAATTAACATACAATGTCAGGGATAGGTGCGAATTCATGGTCACTCCAAACTTTCCAACCTTACACGGTATTACTGGTGGGACCTCCAATTCTTTGGGTCATATAAATGTGTGTTGTTGGCAGTTCTTTTGTCCATAATACATAATCATAGCTTTGTGGAATGCAGTTTAAGATGATTGGCCATCTCCAATTAATCAATGGCAAGGAGGCACTTGTTGACTATTTACAGAGATCAAATTTAACTAATACATTAGTGGCATAGAAGTTAGCATATGGCGACTTATAAACCTTCATTTAGATGCATAACAGAGAAGTTAACATGATATGTATAAATGTGCACGTTTGAAACATAGCGGACATTGTGACTTCCATTTCTTTTTGACATTGCATTTTGCCATGAAAGATAGTGAGTATTTATATTCGAGTGAACTACTGACATGAATTAATACTAAAAGTATTATTTTTAGAAAATAGTAGAGATGAACGATATATTATGAATATTAAACAAACATGAATTAATCGTACTTATATTGATTTAAATTATTTTTTTACAAGAGTTACATGTGTGTGTAGAAAAAGAAATGCAAGTGTAAACTGTTTCCAATGTCAGACACAAATAATGATTTCAATTAAATAATTTGCTTATCATATTTGATTCAAATTGTAAGGTGTGCAATATGATTTATATGTATTAATTGCATTAATACATATAGGTTTCCTTAACTAGACTAGGTCTGAAGAGTCATTTGGCAGCAGAACAGGAAAAGTGCTAATTCATTCTGTTCCCTTTGACCTGAACTAATTCCTAGGTTGCTGATGTGTTTGTGAATGTCCTATTGTATTAAAGACAGAGAACATGTTTTAACTATTAACAAATGCCACAGTATTTGTTCTAGCTCCTGAACAAAACAGGAAGCATTTCATTAAATTCACATGATAGCTGTTAGAATCTTTCTGTGCAACCTGGGAAAGAATCGCTAAGTTTCAATTGATGAACAAGTGTTATATTTTGGTGGAACTGTATGGATTCATCAAGATGACTTCACACACTCCCTGAGAAACTCGATGTCGTCAATGTTTTTCCAATGGATATTGATTATTTTGCTCAAGATGAGCCCACGTGGAGGACTAATCAGAAACCTGTGGACATTATTAGTTAGGGAGAGACTTTTGAGACTTTTAGTCAGTCGAGTCTAGCTGATGACCCCTTGATGTGGTGCTGCTCTCCCTCTCTCTCTCCTGAATCCCTATGATCCTTAAATGTCTTCTGAAGAATTAAAAGTAATCTTTCCTAATATTTCATTTACTTATGTTGTTCAGTACTAATGTGCTCAATAAATTCTGAACTGCTGACCTGCCCTTTGTGCAGCTTGTGTTCTGCACTGCTTCTGATGCTGCTGTCTACTGATGCTGAGAAGCTGTGAGCTATCTGGGCCAAAAAATCTTTCCTTTCTGCTGTCCCATGAGGAGAGGTATATAATCGCAATGTGGTTTCTTGTTTCCTTTTCAGCTTAGGTGATCATACCAGTGTTTTTTTATGTTGAGTAACCCTAGCTAGATGATTATTCCAAATTATTTTTGTCTCCTCTTTTGTTTTGCCCACATGTATTAGTCCATCCCCACACATGCAAGTCCAAATTCATAATAGGGATAAGGATGGCCCGGCCCTGAAAACTGATTGTTATTAATAATTTTTTGATGATTTACTGATGTCACCATCATCTGATTTCAAATCTGGTTTGGATATGCATATTATAGTTCTATTAACTTGTGTTATCCTCTTGGAGTGTTTAACAGTATTGATGTGCGGTAGGCTTATTCTCTTTAAATGATTTGGTCAGCCTCTGGTTTTCATATATGCTTATAACTTAGTTTTGCTCACCACATACGTTACATTGACTTTGTAGTTGTAATAAAGATTTGAAACTTGATTCAGTTTGAAGTCTTGCTTTTGCGGTCAAATTAGTCATGGTCACGCTATTCCATCTGTGAGACCTTCACAGGCTTACTCATGTCAATTCCAGGGTGGGAGGGTAATCCCCAGCAAAATGGGTAGGAATGTAAAGGAAACATTTTCCCATTGAGAAAAAGTAATTTAAACAACCTTTCATGGTTAATGCCAAGAAGCTGCAATAGGTTTCTAGGCATAACTTGGAAAACATTTGTGAATAGCAAGCAATTGTAAATATGCATTCATTTGCATCTATTTGAGGTAGGAAACCTATGTGTGAAATTATATGACTGTATTGTTTATACTAAGGCCCTTGTGGTAATATTATATTTATAGAACTTGTTACATTGTTGCAACAGTTGTGTTCAGGGATGTCAGTTTACTTGCAGAGAGTTAACACACACCGTGCTTCTGTTGAAACTGAATGATCATTTTTTTCTAAGCAAAAAATGAGGTGTTAGTGTTTATCAGGTGAAACTGCTGAGGAGAAATTTTCCCCAGCAAGTGTATGACCAACAGAATATATTAAAACAATAAAAGAGGAATAGTTATTATCCAGTTTAGCAATGACGGTGCTGCTAGCGGCTTACAGAAGCTCTTGTTCCGCAATTCTTTATTAAAATGTCTTCCAAAGTACAGGAGCCTTGAATAACAGATAACTTGGACACATATATGTGCCTTAACTCTATTTTATTGTGTTATGGGCCTCTCTGTTGCTTACTTGTCTAAAATTAGTGGAGCTTGTCTTCTCCCATTCTTCATTTTCTGTAAACTCTCGTATTGTCCTCTCGTTTTGATGTCGCCCTCACCCTTATGGTCCTTGCTCTTCAGATATGCTGTGGCCCAGTGCTCAGGATCCATATGTGTTTCAGGACTAGAGTGACCTAATGCTCTCATCATATTTTATCCAATAAACATTAGGCGTGTCATATTTGTTGGCAGTGAGGAGTGCAAGTCTGTGCTATTCCCACTGGCTGACATTCCCCACAGCAAAAATACATCACCTGCAATGGCTTGCACACTGCATATAACAACAGTTGGGGGGGGCATACACCAGGCAACGAGATTTGCTCTTTCTATCTCTGTCTAACCAGTGGCCTAACGAAACTGAAGGGGCCCCTGGCAAAATACCTGTAAGGGAGCCCCTTCTCCCTAGAAGCAGTCAGGGGCCTCCCGTCTGTACATAGTGTACTGTGCTGAGGGGGGCCCCTGGCCTATGTTACGCCACTGTGTCCAATATACTAGGTTTGTACTGAAGGCTTGCAGTGAGAGGGCACAGACAATTGTAAAAAGATGAGAATTTAACTTGTATACATTTGTCTGGCAAGTGCAGGGAGTCTGACACATTTCCACACACATCCGTGATGTAAGGATTCGAAAACGTTTAATCCTGTTTGCAAATCAAAGTAAAATCTTAACGGTTCAGTCTCTTGTCAGTAGTCGTAATTTTTCGATTTTACCAGACAATTCAATAAACTCCTGCCCAACCTCTCCATGACCTTTTCCTGCTCCAGAATGTCCTAGAAGGGGACATTCCTTTTCATGATGTGGTCATGATCACGGATCTGTGTCGGAAGTGTTAGCAGCTGGAGACAGTGCAAGGTCATTCTTTGGAGTGAGAGAGTGGGTACGGTGTAGGTAGGCGGGATAGACAAAGGCAGAAGTGTGAGGCAGGGCCTTCGAAGAAGGAACATGCTTGGGGAGAGGGACTCACAGAAGAGGACCATTGGTACGTACCGAGCAACACCAGTCACCACGCTGACCTTCGCGGGCCCTCGTGGCCCCTTGTAACAGCAGGAACTGATGCTGCCCCTCATTTTTTTTAAATTACAGAAAGCTAAGCTTTTTGTGTAACTACCCATTGTCAGAAAATACATGCAGATCTGCGTCACCACACTGTCGAGGCTTTAGGTGATGTCTTCTACCCCTGTGTGTTGATGGCATTTTATATATCCTGAAGTAGTGCCAATAATAATAAATCTTCCCAGCTTGCTGAATAATGCTGTCGCTGGCTCTTCTGTGGTGTGCCAGGAGTAAACCAGTAAGAGGACAGCCAAAGTAACTATTAATCTATTTTGTGGCTAAACCATTTTGAAATGATTATTTGAATAGTCGTCTCCACTCTACTTTTACCTATCATCATTAATATTTGGTGTCTCATACTAAGAAAACATCTGTAGATGGAGACTAATCCAACAGCCAGTGATACTCTTAAAGACCTTTGGCATATAGGAAATATAAGGTGATGTATAGCTAGAAAGGCAATTCACGTTAACGTTATCATATATTATTGCACCATGGTTGCTCACCTAGTTTATCAACAGATATTGAAATGCATTCATATCTAACAACATATTAGACACAAATGAAGTGGGTGCTCATAATACAACAGTCAAGTGTTGGACTTGTGTAACCACAGAGATGAATAAAATTTAGCAAAAGGAATATGATGTGTAGGTGGAGTACCGCATTTTAGTTTTATTACAAGTGTGAATCAACAACCTTTCTTTTTGTGTTTATACAAATCAGTACAGATTAACTTAACTAAAAAAACTAAAATGATAACATCAGAATGCTTACCTCTGTGTACGCTTCTGAACAGAGTTTTCTGTAAGAGAGAAAGGAATGTTGTTCAGATTTCTGTATTTTGCAGTCTTGGCTCATGCATGCACATCGTCTATATCTTATTAGATTTAAAGATGATTTTGAGCAACATCCTATAGAATGTTTCACCAAACAATATATTCAAAACATAAGTACCTTTGAATGTTGTCTTATGTACTGACATAGAAATTAATCTAATACCACCAATACAATTTAAGTATATGTACCATTTAGGCTCTAACAATAATAAGCCTTGCCTGACCTAGAGTGGTGAGCCTTCACAATAGACCCTTAAATACATCAGATATAGATACATTTTGTGGTTATGAATCAAAACTTTAAAACTCTGAAATTCACCAGGTTTGCTGCAAACACATATTACCCAAAGCACTGCTCATGACCTTACACATGATGTTCCAGATGAAATCACAAAGGACATTATCAGTAACTTCACTGATTGATTTTGACCATATGCCACCCAGGCCCTGCGACCCCGGATATGGTCTGGGGGATTTGGATATCAGATTTTCCAACATGCACAGATGTACAGTACCAGGCCTTACACTCCTTACACATCTCCACTCCAAGAAAGTACTTGGCACAGGCCTTTGACTCATTAAGGCCCATATTTATAGGAAAATGACGGAGCGCGACGTTGTGCCAAAATTGGCAGTGCAGCGCTCCGTCATTTTCACAATGCAGGGTTGTGCCGTATTTAATTGAATATGGTGCACCGGTGCTGTCCTCTGTGCTAAATTTAGCTGCCAGCACTAACACAGGCATCCTTGCACCATCGTGTTGAGGGGTGTGATTGTTTATGTGCAGTAAGATGTCCCTTCCTGCACATAAACAATCACTAATGGTGATGTGACACTGCAGCACACATAGAAGTGCCAAAGCGTCATTTTCAAATGATTGTTTATGTGCAGGAAGGGGCACCTTCCCACACATAAGCAATCATGTCTGGCACTTTGCTTTATTCATGTATGCTGCAGAATGCAGCACACATGGAAAACCCAGAAAACAAGAAGGAATAAAAGTATTCCTCTTGTAGCCCCTTGCTAATGCCACCCCTGGGGTGGTGTTAGATTTTGGCACTGCGTCCGGTTTATGAGAACTCGTAAATCAGAGGCAGCGTCAAAATGAATGGTGTAGCTGTGGCACGCCCACAGCAACACCCATTGCACGCCCCTTCCACGCAAAGGTCTGCGTGTGAAGGGGTTGTATTTACAAGGTGGCGTTGGGGCATAGTGCCACCGGACTTTAGTTCTTCGAAACATTGATGTCCTTTCAGAATATATTTAATAATCAAGACCTGTGTACACTGCTGATCCACAATTTTGTCAGTTGTGATGTGTAATATCCAGCCAGTAAAATCACCAGTGTTCTTTGTGATTACATTTTAGCATCATGTGAGTGGTTACCAGCAGTTGATATGGGATTACTATGGTTCTATAAATAAAAAACATAAATGCCCTTGCCCTTCACTCTTCTATCATTACGAATACCTCGTCATCCTGTAGTTAATATTGAAATTGCCATTGTCTCAATGTCATCTCTTTGATACAGTCTTTTCTTTGCCGCTAATGCCTATCCGTAACCCTGTCACATACAAATAATAGCTGTATATTTTATCATTAATTAAATTACATTAAATTAATTATTTACACTTTAGCATAAATCTCTTGCTAACCCAAAACATGCCTTGACTTATATTCTATCTTTTCCTGTTAATTACAAGAAAATACATTTGTATAATTGCCTACTTTATAACGTATCACTCGTCCACAAAGTATTTAAATATTTTTAACATAAATGCATTCACTTATGTTAAATTAATGGATCGAAAACACCTCGCCCTTATTCTGATCATATACCTGAACACTGTTAAATATTTTATTTTTACATTACATCTAATTTAACTTTAATTAACTGACTACCAATTATTGTAAAACTAAGGGTCTGATTTAGAGTTTGGCGGGGGTTACTTTGTCACAAATGTGACGGATATCCCATTGAGGAAATTCGATTTTTAATACGATCGTATCGACCCGTCATTTTGTGGCCCGCCGCCATTTTATGTTGCCTTCACTCAGGCAGCACAGCGAACGAAGTCCATTCTGCCTTTTCTGCTTATTCTGCAACATGGTGTTCAAAACAGTCTTCTGCCTCTATCTTTACAAGACTGGTATTAAGGTCTGACCGAGTACACTAATCCCTGTCTGGTTTTCTAATCCTTGTTTCAACTATCTGTAGGCTCACACTATTCTCCGCCGATCTTATCTTATCGTCTGGCCTTCGCTGTCCTTTGCTAGTATTCTCTCATTTCACAACTGTCCTCCAAACGCACACAAACTTATCGCACCACATGCAACTTCGTTGTGGATCGGTTAATGAATTAGTTCAAGGGAGGGGTGACAAACACAGCTGGAGGGGAGGCAGCCTTAAGTCACTTGATACTTTGTTCTGTCTTGTTTTCCGACATTTCTATTGACTCTGTTCTATCTTTACATCATTCTTACTGGCTCCTTTCTATGTGTTCTGGGAGTGTATGTAGTTAATGAATGTTTTTATACGGTATATAAGATTGTGCGCCACAAAGTAAAGTGGCAGTCTCCTGAGAACATACCTTGTGTACTTCTTGGACAACTGTACTAGCTGCAGCTAATAAAATCTGATCTTTTACGCCTGACAGAGTGTCCCGTGTCTCTGTTAGTTGAGGCAGGTGAATCCAAGGAGATTTCAGGCTTACCCTGCGCCGCCAGGCCCATAAGGTTCTGGTTCTTCAACTGGCGCCCAACGTGGGGCGGCTTCAGCGGTACCGGTTCTGCCTGAAGGTCGTGAGGAACCCCGCAAGAAAATTCTGGAGGAATCGCGAGCCACGTCAAGCGACCCCTGTATGTCGAAGTGGTCCGAAGGTCTTTTTCAGCGCGGTTACTCCTTCCTGACGGCTACTGACGACTGCTGCCCTGACTGCCGCCCTGCCTTGGCCCTTTCTTTGATGATGTATGGTAAAGCGAGATGATAGACGGGCCTCTGTTGGTGTAAGAAGACATCCTTAGTTAAGTATTTGGTGGGTCGCGCCCACAAATTTTGGTCTTTGTTTTGTCCTTAGGTCCTTAGATTTGGCCATTGCAGTGGCCAAAGCCGAGGGGTAAGTGCATTTGTGCTGTGTAAACTGAAAGTTTTACCCCCTTGATGTTTGTGAACAGCCAGTAAAAATCGTGAGATGTCTGGTCTGACTAAGTTTGGAAAACTTTGTTGCTTTGGTTGTAATAGGGACTCCCAGCTTGAGGACTCCTGTCCGATTCCTTCGGTTGGAACTCCCACATATGAGCTCTATTCTAAACATGGTGTTGGTCCTATTGCCTTTAATAAGACATGGACCCGATATACAAAGAAAGATGGTGTTTTAAAATGGCCAGAAAATGGAAGTTTCGAAACTGATGTGCTAGATAATTTAGAAGCAACGTTATTTAAAAGAAAAGCCCGGCCGGCAATGTTTGACTCTTTTCGCCTTTGGCGTAAGGAAGCCAAACAGAGAGAAATTAAACAAGCGAAACGAGATAGGAAAACACAGGGAATGACGATTATACAGGCTGCTCAGCAATTCAAAGATGATGAAATAGATAATGCAATGGAAGTTTCAGACAGACAGCATCGAATGGCAATAGATAAATGCTATCCGACGTTGCCTATCTCTTCCCTTGATAAGAGAAAAGATTTTGAGGAAGATTCCTTAATGTCCCACTTATTGAAATTGCCTCCGCCCTATGTACAAGGTGCTAATGTACCCCCGATGTTACAGCCTGTTCAGCCGCCAGTTGTGCTTCCGCCTGCTCCAGCTTTTCCACATTTGCCTCCTCAAGTATTGCCTATGCCAGCTTTGCCTTTAACTCCTTTGCCTTCTGCTCCTTTGGCAATTCCTAATGCTCCTTTAGTTAATTCACCTAATACCTTGTCCCCTATCCTTATGTCAAATTCTCCATCTATGCGTAAGCAATTTACCGATACTGTCTCTGGTCTCTTATCACCTTTCTTTGAAGCTTTAAACGTGTCTCCAGCTTTTTCTCGAAGACAGTCTCGTAGTCAATTCCCAGACTCCGAAGAGCGAGAAAAATTGGACTCACTTGCTTGTAGATGGATCAAGAAGGGTCCCCAATATAGTACGTCTGATATTATGTCCACCTTTCTGCAATGGAATGCACCTACGCAGAGATATGTTTTTAAAGTTATGTGCGATACTCTCGCTAAAGAATGGGAGGATATGAATTTGGGTTCGGTCCCACAGGATCTATTAGATGTTCAGGCTGACTTTGACAAAGGACTTATTGTGGGTCCTAAGGTTGAAAACGCTGTCAGAACACTTATTTCTTTCAGATCCCTATTGTTCTCACAGACTTTTCCTGATTCTGATCCTTCAGTTAGGACAGCACTGAAAAACTATCCCATGAGAGAGGTTTCTCCAATATGGAAGGAAGAAGTTGCAGCAGCAGGTGCTAATCCAGCTATTCCTGCGCATTTTCAGCGCATATGGATACATGTCCCCTGGAAAAGGTCTGAAGTTTTAGCACTTAAACAGTCATTACCAGATTCACGCAAAAATCCTGCTGGTTACTATAAAGAGTTGTCGCAAACAGTTGATGCATGTACTATGAATTTAGCAGATATTGACATGTTGATGGGAAATGTAGTTCCACAGACAATATGGGCTAAAATTCGTAGAGAGGATCACGCTCAAGAATTAGGCGGCGATTGGAACGCTATTATTGCCGCAGATAGAGGTCAAGTAGGTGGTGCAAAGCCCGATGCTTTGATCTCAGAACTCCCTGGTAGGATTATTACATTAATGAAAACAATGATGCCTGCTTTGAGAGTTAATTGGGATAAGCTAGCAGCATGTAAACAAAAGAAAGATGAAAGTGTTTCCGATTTCTTTACCCGATTTGAGGAGACATTCATTGATCACAGTGGTCAAGATATGGCTACAGAAGGGGGACAGCGATTATTTGTGGATAAGTTCGTATATAACTTGCTTCCTGAACTATCACACAAGCTAAAAGACTCCGAGAGTTCATGGGCAGTTTCTTCTTCCGCCCAGATATTGGCTACTGCACAATATTATGAAAATAGAGACAAAGAAGAAAGGGAAAAACAAGAGAAAAAGACGAAAGAATTAAAAACTAAAGTTCTCTTGCAACAGGCTTATCCTCCTCGTTATGTTCAGCCTCAGTTTCAACAGCCTCCGCAGTTTCAGAGGTTGTATCAAAAGCCTGAACCATTCATTCCAAGACCTTTGCTAGGTCCCAATCAATGTGCTTATTGTAGGGAGGAAGGTCATTTTAAGAACAGTTGTCCGGCATTGTTGCAGCGTAATGGAGCAACATCTGCTTCACGAGGTCGTGGTGGTCTTCAGTCAGCAAATAGAGGTAGAGGTCGAGGTGTGTTAACCCAAGGGCAGCGTTCTTTTGTTCCTCCAAATTCCGGAAATTACTTTGACCAGCAAAATGTTAGGTCTACACAGTATTACAGTGAGGATCAGTATATTGAAGGAGGGAATGAAAGTCTTCATTTTGAATAGGACAGCCATGGACAAAGTAAGGGGGTTACGTCAATTCCAGTGGATCAGAATGG
The DNA here is from genome assembly GCF_031143425.1 of Pleurodeles waltl. Taxonomy (NCBI): domain Eukaryota; kingdom Metazoa; phylum Chordata; class Amphibia; order Caudata; family Salamandridae; genus Pleurodeles; species Pleurodeles waltl. The sequence goes on from NC_090436.1 coordinate 919,844,903, forward strand.
ACCTTATGTTAATGTCACTACAATGGGTGTTTCAGAGCCATTTCTTTTAGATACTGGTGCCATGAGAAGCTCTATCATTCATTCTAAACTCCCTGGCGCACCTTTGTCTGGCTTAACGAATGTATCTGTAGGATTTTCTGGCGCCCCTGTTCGCAATCCAGTTTCTTGCCCTTTGCCTGTTTCAATAGGTCCTTATGATTTAGAAGCTCCGCTTCTTCTGACGAATGGTTGTGGTGAAAATCTGTTGGGTTTAGATCTATTAAAAAGAATGTATGCTACGATATATTGTTCACCTTCTGGTGTATACCTCACTCTAGGACAGAAAATGACTAGTCCAATGTACTTATCAAAAGATCAATTCCCACCTGAATTGCTTTCTCTTCCCGAAACGCTTTGGGCTACGGGTCCGAATGACGTTGGTTGTCTTGAGATCCCACCTTATGTTGTTACTCTTAAGCCCAATGCTGAAATGCCACGTATTCCGCAATACAGAATCTCTACTGAAGGTGAGAAAGCACTTCTGGAAATTGTCCATGATTTGATTCAGAAGGGTGTGGTTGAGGAAACGAGAGGAAATATATGTAACAGTCCTGTTCTTCCGGTTCTTAAACGCACTGATCCTTCTCAGCCTCCTGTTTATCGTTTTGTAATTGATCTTCGGGAGGTAAACAAGATTGTCGTACCGCAGTTTCCTGTAGTCCCAGATATCACTGCTCTGTTGACGATGATACCTTCTACAGCGACTTGGTTTTCAGTTATCGATTTAAAGAATGCTTTCTTTAGTATTCCCATCGCCGAAGAGAGTAGAGATATTTTTGGTTTTTCCCTCGGAGGCCGAAGCTTCCGGTTTAAACGCGCACCTCAAGGTTATTGTGAAAGTCCCTCTGTTTACAGTCAAGCTCTAAAATGTCATCTTGATGCTTTTTCCTTACCGTCCGGTGCCGCTCTCATTCAGTACATGGATGACTTATTGGTTGCAGCTGATTCGGAGGAGATTTGCAAAAACGTGACCGTTGCACTATTGCGTCATTTGTTTGATCTGAATCACAAGGTTTCTCCTTCTAAATTACAATATGTCTGTCGCGAGGTGACTTATTTGGGTCATCTCTTGTCAAAGGAGGGACGACGATTGACCCCCGAACGAATTCAGGCAATTGCACAAATGTCAGTGCCATCCACACAAAAAGAGGTACGTGCCTTTTTGGGCATTACTTCTTATTGTAGACAGTGGATTCCGAGTTTCTCTTTATTGGCTAAACCGCTGTTGGCGCTAACTTTAAAAGATACGCCTCAGCCTCTTCCGTGGACTGACGAGTGTCAGAAGAGTTTTACTGATTTGCGTATTGCTTTGTGTTCTGCTCCTGTATTGGGTACTCCTGATTACAGTAAGCCCTTTACGCTCTATGTCCACGAAAGAGAGGGTTGTGCATTGTCAGTCTTAACGCAGCGTTTTGGAGATCAACAGCGACCATGCGCATATTTCTCAGCTACGTTAGATCCAGTAGCTAAAGCATTGCCTAGTTGTCTTAAGGCGACAGCGGCAGCAGCAATTTCTATTCGACAGTCTGCTGGAGTAGTACTAGATAATACTCTCATTGTTATGGTGCCACATGCAGTGGATATTTTACTAAATAGGACAAAAACGCAGCATCTTACGAGTGCTCGGTTGTCCGGATATGAGCTGACGCTTTTGGCTAGTCACATACACATCAAACGATGTAATACCCTGAATCCAGCTACTTTGTTGCCTCTTCCAGAAGAGAGAGATGTTTCTGAACAGCATGATTGTTTTCTCCGTACTGAAGAAGAGACTAAGGGTAGAATTGACCTAAAAGACACGCCATTGGTGAATCCAGATGGAACACTATGGGTAGATGGTTCTTGTTTCAAGCTCCCGAATGGAGATACAGTTTCAGCCTACGCTATTACTACTTTGCATACGATTGTGGAGACAGCACGCATTAGACATAATTCAGCTCAGGCAGCTGAATTGATAGCCTTAACTAGAGCGTGTGTGTTATCCGAAGGAAAAAGAGTAAACGTGTACACTGATAGCCAATACGCTTTTGGTGTAGCGTTTAACTTTGGGCGCTTATGGAAGGAAAGAGGATTCTTTACTTCCCATGGTACTAAGATACAACATGGTCAATTAGTGACTGAACTTCTTGAATCACTTACAATGCCTACTCAGATAGCGATCGTGAAGTGTAGTGCACACAAAAAGATTGTGGACGATGTTGGTCGAGGAAATGCATTTGCAGATGAGGTAGCGAAAAAGACAGCCAGAGACAACACAAGTCGAATGTATGTTTCAGGTCCCGCAAACTGCGTAAGAGAAAAGGGAATGTGTGAAGATACAGTAGAGAGTGTGAAATCAATTCAAGGAGAGGCTACGGAGAATGAGTTGAGAAAGTGGAAGGAAAGTACAGGAATGTTAGATGAGATGGGATGTTGGGTTGAATTATCAGAACATCAACGTTGGCTGTTACCAGATGCTTATGTACTACCTGTAGTTACTATGGCACATGGTCCAGCTCACCTAAATGCAAAAGGAATATGTAGGCTTCTGGCTCCAGTGTGGCAAAATGAGGGGATCCCAAAGTGTGCAAATAATGTAGTAAAACATTGTATTGTTTGCTTGATGTACAATCCGGGAAAGGGAACCCCAACTCCAGCAGGTCATTTTGCTCCTCCAACATATCCATTTGAAGTGTTGCAGATCGATTATATTCACATGGAACGATGCAACAATCTCAAATATGTTCTGGTGGTAGTATGTGCTTTTTCTAGATGGGTAGAAGCCTACCCTCTGAAGGACAATACTGCTTTATCAACTGCCAAAATACTTTTGAAAGAATTCTTCCCTAGGTTTGGTTTGCCGCGCATTGTCTGGAGTGACAATGGGAGCGAATTTGTGGGTCAAGTCATGCAAAAAGTTTGTGCCGGTCTTGGCATAAAACAGAAGTTCCACGCGGCGAATCACCCACAGTCGGCTGGTTTAGTAGAATGCTACAATGGAACCTTGAAGCTTAAAATTGCTAAGGTGCAAGCTAGCACAGGACTTAATTGGCCTGATGCTTTACCATTGGCTCTTCTGTCCATCAGAACAGCAGTACACTCTCGTTTGGGGCTTAGCCCTTACGAAGTGATATTTGGTCGCCCAGCTAATGTATGGGGAGTTCCTCGCCCTAAGAAATACTCAGACTTGCCATACCCGATGTTGATTGACTACTTGCATGACCTTACAACTAAATTGCGTGTTCTTCATCAACAGGTTCAGAGTGCTCTACCAGAGGCTTCCACAGACCCAGGTCATTCCATCCGACCAGGTGACTGGGTCTGCACGAAAAATTTCCAACGACAGAGAAATTTGGAGCCCAGATGGAGAGAGCCACGCCTGGTTCTTTTGACCACAAGAACAGCAGTTAAAGTCAAAGGAAAGAAAAACTGGGTGCATGCCGTGCACTGCAAGAAAGTGCCTTTGCCTTTGCCTTTCGATCAGTGGGTCCGTAGAGGCATCAGTGACTCTGAAAGTGAGAAAGTTCCGCAATTTGTACCATTCAGTGATGCGCGTCTAATTGGAACACTTTCTGAGAAAGAGGACGACGACATCCTTCAAGAAGCAATACCATTGCATCGTCGCTTGAACACGACAAATCCAGGAACATTGTTTCAAAACCAGACTGCTTCTGGACAGGAACGCTATAATTTGAGACCAAGACCAAAGAACTTGTAACTTTCTCTCCTATGTAGTACTCTATCCCGGTTGCAGGGTCACGGTAGGAGTCTTAGTCACGACCTGAGTAAGTGGCAATAGGCCTGCAGGACCTCACAGTGTCATAGGACGGTAGATAATCGTGACTACAGTGATTGAGGAAGATTGCCGTGAGCATCCACTTAGAAAGATGGAGGCTACATTAAATAAAAGAGAAAGTAAAAATGTAAAGAATAATTGTAAAGAAATATGTAGTCATTGTAGTATTGCTCTATGCATCATTATATTGTCGTGTATTCTTTTGGCATCTGTAAACTGGATCATTATTACTCTGCAGCAAAAAGTTGTCTCTTCTCCTACCTCTACATCTCCTTCTACTATCTCTACGCACCTATTCCACACTCTTCCCCAGCATGAACTCATCAGAAGAACTGAATACTTTAACAATTCCTTCGTCCAGTTGTTACATCAACATCAGTTAGTGATCAATACAACTGACTGTTGGGTGTGTGGATTCATACCACATACGGTAGAAAAAGGAATGCCATATTTAGTTCTTCCATTCTCCTATGAAGGTTCCGCTTGGGCTTATTTTGTCATTTTCAATAATGCATATCAAAGTAAAATTAAACAACCTGTCAGTTCACATAGCGTTGGTTCAGATTTCAGTCATAGTTTATTGATAAAGGGAATGGTAGCTATGGCTAAAATCATGGAAAAAAGTGAAGCTTCCATAGATGAAAGAAAAGCATATACCAATTGGAACATAACTGATTACATTTCCAGCCTCAATGATAAGGTTGAGCAAGGAAAATCTCCTCCGATACGGGTCATACCCCAACAAGGAAATTTCTGTCTGCAAATAAATGGTAGAACTCCAAACACCGGACAAAGAGAAAGTTTATGTTCCCATACATATGTTTATTCAGCCCTGAATTCACCGCCGTTAGTACCATCTCAAGGTACATACTTCGTTTGCCACGATAGGGCTTATACATGGTTGCCAGCTGATTTTTCTGGTACTTGTTATATAGCCTTTCTTCTTCCCCCTACATACACCGCTCCTGCGAACCATCATAAAAATAGATATGGCAGAGGGATTGTGGATTCGAAAGACACAGCAGGACAAGAGGGAGGAGATTTCCTCAAAGGATTTCTTCCCTTCTGGGGTCCAATGGCCAACAGCAGAAATATAAGGCAATTGGTTCGTGTCGTAGAAACCACCATAGACATCACTGTAGGAGCTTTAAGTAACATTACAGCTGAACTACAGGCTGATCGTCTTATGACCTTGCAGAACCGTGTTGCCTTAGACTTTGTTCTTGCGGACCGTGGTGGAGTATGCAAATTGATCGGATCAAGTTGCTGTATTTTCATACCTAATGACGCTCCGACAGTATACCAAGCTATCTCTAAGTTACACATAATCTCCGAGTCGATTCATCAGGACGAAGGAGATTGGTCCTTTTCAGAGTGGTTTTGGGGATTACTGTCCAAATGGGGTTGGAAGGTATTGACATTCTTTGGAGTAATTTTAGCTTTTATATTCTCTTGTTGTCTTTGTATGCACTGCGGTCCTGCCGTCTGCAACCTATGTGCTACTGCATGTATTCCCAAACCCAAGTCACAAAGAACAGAGAATATCAAAATGATGGTACAGCAACAGCTTGATGACCTCATGGCCATAGACATCGACTCAGACTAACATGAGTTTGTGTATCTTGCCTGAGTTCTGGCAAAAGGAGGGTCTGAGGAAATTCGATTTTTAATACGATCGTATCGACCCGTCATTTTGTGGCCCGCCGCCATTTTATGTTGCCTTCACTCAGGCAGCACAGCGAACGAAGTCCATTCTGCCTTTTCTGCTTATTCTGCAACATGGTGTTCAAAACAGTCTTCTGCCTCTATCTTTACAAGACTGGTATTAAGGTCTGACCGAGTACACTAATCCCTGTCTGGTTTTCTAATCCTTGTTTCAACTATCTGTAGGCTCACACTATTCTCCGCCGATCTTATCTTATCGTCTGGCCTTCGCTGTCCTTTGCTAGTATTCTCTCATTTCACAACTGTCCTCCAAACGCACACAAACTTATCGCACCACATGCAACTTCGTTGTGGATCGGTTAATGAATTAGTTCAAGGGAGGGGTGACAAACACAGCTGGAGGGGAGGCAGCCTTAAGTCACTTGATACTTTGTTCTGTCTTGTTTTCCGACATTTCTATTGACTCTGTTCTATCTTTACATCATTCTTACTGGCTCCTTTCTATGTGTTCTGGGAGTGTATGTAGTTAATGAATGTTTTTATACGGTATATAAGATTGTGCGCCACAAAGTAAAGTGGCAGTCTCCTGAGAACATACCTTGTGTACTTCTTGGACAACTGTACTAGCTGCAGCTAATAAAATCTGATCTTTTACGCCTGACAGAGTGTCCCGTGTCTCTGTTAGTTGAGGCAGGTGAATCCAAGGAGATTTCAGGCGTACCCTGCGCCGCCAGGCCCATAAGGTTCTGGTTCTTCACCATCCGCCATATTACAATTACAATTTAGCCTATGGAACTTGTAACAGGTGGGTAGGATATCCGTCACGTTTGTGCTGGAGTTACTTCTCTGCCAAACTCTAAATCAGGCCCGAAGCCTAATACTTACCGTAAGCTATCGTTAATATGCAGCTATATCCGTTTTTTAAGTCAAACTCCATTGAACTAATTTGTTGAAAAAGTTACCTTTTCACTGTGCCTAATACGGAGTCCAGTACTATCCCAAGACTTGGAAAATATTGAATCATATAAGTTTTTATTTACTATAATGGATTTTTAAAAAAAAAATTGATAGACACCTTACCATAACTATTAATGCTAACTGTAATCCTCACTATTTAATCAAATAATTCTACTTCATTAAATTAAGTTAAAATAAATACAACATATTTAAATATTTTGACACTTTTAGGGGCATACTTACAAGCTCCATAGCACTACCCGAGCATCAATTTTTGTGACACCACAGTGGCGCTGTGTATTACACATATTTACAAGACAGCCCTACGCCACTTTTTGTGGCTTAACGCCACCTTGCAAATATGCCCCAGATGCAGTTTTCTGCAGCGGAAGGGTGTGCAATGGGTGTTGCTGTGGGCGTTGCACTTCAACACCCATTGCTTTTGATGCTGCCCCAGATTTACAAGAATCTGTAACTCTGTGACAGACCAAAAACTAACACCATGCCAGGGGTGGCCTTAGCAAGGCGCAACAATGAGAAATTCTTAAATTTTTCCTCGTTTTTGCTTCTTCTATGTGTGCAACATTCTGCAGCACGCATAGAAAGAGCAAAACCGGCATGAAAGATTGTTTATGTGCAGGAAGGGGCACCTTCCTACTCAGAAACAACCAATCCCCTCAACACAGACACCTTTGCACTGTGATGTAAGGAAGCCTGCCTTGGTGCTGGCAGCACAATCTAGCTCCAGCACAGGAGGAAATACGGGAGTGCATTCTATTCTTGTAAACATAGTGCATCCCTGCATTTCAAAACTGGTGCAGCACGGCGCTGCTGATTTTGGCACAGCACCACGCTGCACCAGTTTGTTGTAAATCTGTCCCTAGACCTTTAGCCCGTAAATTGGGACGTGGTGCGCAAATGGAGTAATTGTGTATAAGCAAATTAGTTGATGTAAAAAACAGAAGTGGTAAAGTAGGAATGGTACCACTGGTTGTGGTTTGGAGGATTTTAATCAAAACCACAATGGACCATTCACTGAAGGTTTTATGCATTTTGGTGAGTAAGAAAGTATACATTTTGAATGTATTGTTTTGGCTTAATCATGATGTGCTTTGATCTAAAGACAGATAATCAATTGGGCATGGTCATTCCCTGCATCCAGAAAAAACACTCATATCCAAGAACCACTGCACGTGGAAACCCCTCTTTACAGCCTTCAGTGTGCTCAAGGTATGGACTTCAGCGACAGCCTGTGAAGGGTGCACCCACACCCAGGATCCGGGCACATGACCTTCACCCATGAACAGTGGGCTCTAAGCAGACAGCATGTTTTTGGTCACCTCATTATCCAAGTACTGAAGCAATCAATGCCTTTGCCTCAAGTGAGAAAGCACACAGCATTTGATGTAGGATTGGGACTCTAGATGCACTGTTGGGCCCAATGCACCTATCTCCATACCTCTATATGCATGACTGAAGCTTTACACTAGGGCTAGTCGGCACAAGATGGGTCCGTTGCACATTTCTTGCACCCAGTTCCCATGTCCACTGTATTTGCGTTGGGGTTTGTGACACCGGGCACAGGGGCACTTAAAGCAACATGCCAGTACAGGCCATGACAAATGCTTGAAGTTTATTCTGCTGTCCTGAAGTCGGTTTACAACTTGATTTGGAGCAAGCTAATTCGGTGCAGAACATGCTGATGCCAATTGAATAATATACAAACTGGCCATTGTTTATTTTGGTCGGTTGGCAAGTTCTCTGGAACTTCTCCAGTAAATTTCTGTAAATACATGCCATGCTCTATTTATTCCACTTTGCTTGGTCCTGGGGCACCATTTTAAATTCTTTGCTTAGCTATAATTCCCTGAGGACGTTTCTATGGAAAATGTTTCAGCCTTACATAATGCCTTTGAGTAACATGCACAAAACATTCCATGATAACATTTAAATGGATATTTATTTGTTTTCTGACACTTTTTTACAGGTTTATTACATGAAACCATAGCAAAATAGTGCATAAACGTATTTTTCTACAGTTTATTTACCAATACCTACTAATACTGGGGACAAGATAAAGCCCTGCGGTCAGCACACGCCGGTACCATTTCAGCATTTTAGGTGGGAATATGGAAATAGGGAAGAGAGGCATTACTGGCATCTCGTCTATATTTTCTTTGAATCGATAAATTGCATTTAGCCATGCTTTTCCAAAGACAAATTCTGTGGTATCTCCTTACTCCCACTGGTGTCATTCTGTGCCCACAATGCCCGAAGTATGGGCATCTCAAAATGTTCCCCTGCAACATATATTCACAAACCAATGTTTGTGGTTTTGAGATGTATTGCGCCAATAATTGGCAGCAAGGACTAACATTTGCCAGTTTTGTCAACCAATTCAGTTCATAAGGTCCGTTTACAGTGCAATGGACTGGAAGATGACTTGTTACCTTTTTCTTAAAATATACACAGAGTGAGGCTTTCCTGGAAGTGTTTCCATTGGAATGCATGAAGGATTAGTTTACATTTTGAAACTATTCTTAATCCTCACGCTATTTGTTTGTTATTTATCTTCTGTATTCATCGTGTAGAGAGCCGTCCTTCATGTACTCATTTCTTCCAGCATTGTGATACACAGCAAGGCTGCATGCAACACAAAATAAACCATATTTATGAATGCCAGTATTTACATTTATTGCCACATTAAAGTTAGATATTTTTGCTTTGCTAACGCTCGTTTTAAGTTTGAAAGTATTGGGTTAGAAAGATTAACATATTAAAGCAAACCCAAATGCTCTTCTAATTCAAATGATACATCACCAGAACACAGAAAAGATTGATTCTGTGAAAATTTCTAAGTTCATGCAAAAGTGTGTGTACACCTAATCTGCAGTTTGTGCTGTGGTCCGATAGCCTTATTGCCCTTTGACTGACTTGCACGAAACTACTAATGAAGAATCTTGACAGAACCTGAAATACTTTTACCTTATTAAATGCAGCATTGTCAGACTTAAGTAGAAACAAATCAAAAAATCAGTTTCCCATAAATGACATCATCAACAACTTCACTAGCACCACATATCAACAATGATATGATTGAAGTTGGTTTTTGGGGGCATCGTACTGGGCAAATGGTATGGCTGAAAGAAATAAGTTGCACCCAAAGTCCGCTGCCACTACCTACTTACCCATTTATGCATTAACCCAATCATCGAGCATCCATACATGTATTCACTGAGAGATTCTTCCACCCATGCCCTCAGTTGCACATTTGTTCAAGCATCTATACACTCACTCAATGCAGTATGTCAATCAAATGGTCGCTCAGCATGTGTTCACTTTTATGGGCGAGCGCAAAGCGCTCCGTCCCATTCTGTAATCTCTCTTTGGGCTTCCAACCACGCCCATGTCATGTCAGTCACTTACATTGGTTCGTGGGCTTGCCTTTTAAAATTTGCTTACTTTCATTTGTGAAAGGCGTGCATACGTCATGCCTTTTCCAAAGTTTAGCCCACCTACACAGCACCGGTAAACTACTAAAAACATACGAGGCTCGATGTTTTCAGCATGGTGTCCGGACTACTTTATCTGTTTATTTTCTGCGCTGCGTTTTTTTTAAAATTTACAACGCTAATTGTTCTAACTCGAGCAAAGGCAAGACCCGTTGAATTCAAAATGCTTGTTTTATCTAGCAGTTCTTTTTGCATTCACCCACCTTTCCCTCTGCACAACCGTATGCAAACTCAGCAATGAAGAATCCGAGTAATTTAATAAAAAAAGTCAGACTTACTAGCTTTTTCAATATTCCTTTTTTAGTGTCATGTAGCCTATGGGGCTCATTCCGACCCCGGCGGTCAAGGACCGCCGGGGATGCGGGAGCACCGCCAACAGGCTGGCGGTGCCCCGCAGGGCATTCTGACCGCGGCGGTTTGGCCGCGGTCAGACCAGGAAAACCGGCGGTCTCCCGACGGTTTTCCGCTGCCCTGGGAATCCCCCATGGCGGCGCAGCTTGCTGCGCCGCCATGGGGGATTCCGACCCCCTCACCGCCATCCTGTTCCTGGCGGTTCCGACCGCCAGGAACAGGATGGCGGTGAGGGGTGTCGTGGGGCCCCTGGGGGCCCCTGCAGTGCCCATGCCAGTGGCATGGGCACTGCAGGGGCCCCCGTAAGAGGGCCCCACTTTGAATTCCAGTGTCTGCTCAGCAGACACTGGAATTCGCGACGGGTGCAACTGCATGGGGGATTCCGACCCCCTCACCGCCATCCTGTTCCTGGCGGTTCCGACCGCCAGGAACAGGATGGCGGTGAGGGGTGTCGTGGGGCCCCTGGGGGCCCCTGCAGTGCCCATGCCAGTGGCATGGGCACTGCAGGGGCCCCCGTAAGAGGGCCCCACTTTGAATTCCAGTGTCTGCTCAGCAGACACTGGAATTCGCGACGGGTGCAACTGCACCCGTCGCACCTTCCCACTCCGCCGGCTCCATTCGGAGCCGGCTTCCTTGTGGGAAGGGGTTTCCCGCTGGGCTGGCGGGCGGCCTGCTGGCGGTCGCCCGCCAGCCCAGCGGGAAAGCCAGAATGGCCTCCGCAGTCTTTCGACCGCAGAGCGGCCATATGGCGGCTCCCGCCGCCCGCCGGGGTCTGAATGACCCCCTATGTTCCTTAACTAAAAATAAGGGTTCACAATCCATTATATTAAGTATTACACATGATAAAGCTCTTCATTGAGCACACGATACAATTTCTAAAAGGGAAGACTTTTATAAAGTGTAATTAATCCCGTGGTATTGCTAAATACAGTTTCAGGTTATACTATTTGCGTGTCTTATGCCACATCATTAATCAGACATTTAGAAAAACATTAATTATAATTTATCTGACAATCTCTTGCTGGTTACCCAAAGACCACAGCGTGTTGTTTCCTGAAAGCCTCTGTCAAACTACTTTTTATAGAGGACTGGTTTTCAAACAGATTGGTTTCCAAACGGCATTACTGATAACATCTCAATTTATTTTCCCGGGCTGTAGACCTGAGCGCTTCAGAAATCTGTAATTCCTGTGATTTTCAAAAGTGCACCGGATTGACGAGCGCTGCGGCAGCCAGAAAGCCTGAGAGTTGATAACTCGCTGGAGTCTCCAATGCAGAAGTCAATCCCATGATATCAGTGGATCTGCAAACATCATTACTATCTGATCAGGAACGCGAAGAAAACTCCCCTTGCAAGCTAATCCTTAAACTCGCAGTAGCTCCGCATTATGAGTCTGGAGAGTCAACAGGGGATAGAGTTTGTTTGCAAGAGATGTTTAGACTGTGCATGATAAGGAAATGTCCAACCGCATGGAATTCCGGCGCAAACCTGTCCTTAGTTAAAGCTGCACAGAAGAAATGTGAGGGGTTCTGCCTTAGTAGGATTCGAGCTCATATTTCAAGGACAGCCCGTAGGTTTACTTCAGCAGCTTGATGCATATTTACAATTGTTAAAAACAACAGATGATGAACGGAATGCAGAGGAAATCAAACATTCACCCCCAGTCATAGATCTGAGTTTAATCCATCAGTTTTTTTGCTTGCCATGCAATTCCAGTTTGGACCCAGCCAGATGCAAATCAGTCTTCACCCTGTTCCCCATGGAAACAGTCCTGCCCGAACTGCCAGGCCAAGTCTTCCCTGTACCAGAAAAAAGCATCCTGGGACCGCTTTCAGGGTATCACCTTCATCAGCCAGGCTAGCTTGAATCTGGTGGCATAATAAGCACAGGACCCACGTCTGGGCATACCCTGAGCAAAATAATTGATGGATTAAACCCAGATCTGTCACTGGGGTGAATGTTTGATTGGTTCTGTATTCCGTCCATCATTTGTGTTTATTTACAATTGTTGGCACTCAGAAAAAGCCTCTAACAGTAGTCCTGGAGAGCTGTGACAGTCGCAGGTTTCAAAGAGCGGTCCTAGAAAAACATTCTGCCCTTCCCCGTAGGGCGTTTGCCTGGAATCCCAGTTTTAAACTATTTTCCCCCTTCCACTCTGGAATATGGTGAAGGATGCCTCACTTAACTCTTTGTTGGAAAGCGTTGGCACACTTGTAATGGCTTAGTGCAGAAATGCAACACCTGTTACAAAACACATGGTAAATCTTAGTCAGTTACCTAACATGGACATTTCTAAAAACAGATTGCTCCCTTGTAATCTTGTGGCAGAGGGGTTTATAGCAATATACGTGTTGGTCATTGGGCTGGAGACATTGAATGATAGCATCCCGGACTAATCATTGTCCATACTTCTCATTTCTAGCAGAAAACGTTTGATTAGCATTATTTTGTTTATGTTGATGGGGTTTCCTGGTATGGAATGGTACAAGTATTTTGTTGAGTTATTAGTCGAGGAGGATGTGTGTCCTACCTAAATAATGATTCACAAAATCCTGTCACGTCAAAAAAATAGTTGCAATAATTTAAACATGGGCACATCCTATGGTAGCTATGCAATAGAGCAGACAGGCTTAACTTAATAAAATGCGCAAAGCATTTAGCAACACTAAATTGGCAAAATGTCAAAATGCAACTCAATGAAAATCCCACCAAGAACATTTTAAAAATAAATCTAACACAAAAAGAACAAATGTCTAATAAAAGGAACCAGAAATGTTATTTTTCAAACATTTTAAGACAAAAAAAACAAGAAAAACTAAAGTGCCAACAAGAAATCACTGTTCACAGTTTACCAGGACCTAGGAGTAACTTCAGCCTGATTGTGAGGAAACTGAAACACTCCAGCGGGGCAAAGCTGAAAGTTTTGTCCACTGAAGTCCTCCCAAAGCCAGACAGCCACTAGATGATCTACCTCTGAAAGCGTTGGTTTTTGTGGGAACACCTCTGAGTGGGAAAATTTTTAATTTTGCCCCTGTGAAAGTCGTCTTGTCGGGCAGATACTTTTTGGACCTTTGCCTGGTCAAGATTTCTACCTTTGGGCTATGGGCCTGATTTAGATCTTGGAGGAGGGAAATACTGCGTCACTAATGTGACGGATATCCCATCTGCTGTATTACGGTCCGATTATATCTTATGGGATCGTAATATGGCAGACTGGATATCCGTCATGTTTGTAACTTTTTGGTCCCAAGATACATCAGAACCCTCATTATAAGGAGTAATGGAAAGGCTTAATTTCAAAATAGATACTCCCTGTGGGGATAGCTGCTGGCTTTATTATGAACTCAGTATTCTATCTTAAGGAATCAGTCCAGTAATTAAGTCATACAACAATTGATTGCTATCTGTTGTTGGAATCTGTAAACATTTTTAGTTTAAAATGTGCAAGTACATTAGCCTCCAAGACATAAATGGCTAAGCATTCATGAGTACAAGAAGTAGAACTCTTGTTGTAGTTCTTCACATGCTCTTAAATGCATTGGACACAAAGCATACAAATCTGAAATTAAATTTGAAATATTCAGAGAATGTTCATATATAAGTAGCATAAATATTAAGGACTGGGTCCTCTTTACACTTTTACTAATATGGAGTAGGACATTCTGGAGGTGCTTTACAAAGGCATTTTTACTACAGGAAGTAATAAACCTTTCACATCACTTAACATACTCATAAATGCCTTTATGAAACAGCTTTATATGGTGCATACTGCCCTATATTTTCTAGGACACTATAGTTAAAGAGTTGTGAGCAATGTCATTCACTTCCTAAGGGGTGATGCAAATTGCATGGGCCTGATTCATATAGATTATATTTTTACTTAATCATCGAGCACTCCTGAGTTCTAGGACTAATTGAGAACTAAAATAGTACGTCATACCTACTCACGGCAAAGTCTTTATGACTCAGCCTTAGATGTGCTTTGAACACAAGAACATATTCTGGAACCATGGGGGGTTAATAAGTCCTTCTGAGCTACCATCCTACAATAGGCGCTATAAGGAAGAATTGCATCATGTCAGATTTTAAGAAATTTCACCGGCTCCAGGCACAGTTGTTGGCCAGCGGTGGGAGCTCAGCTTAGATCATGAATCCTAATGAGGCCTATCTTCCACTCTTTCTAATTTGAGTGTGTGAGCTCAATCAAACTGTACCTATTAAAGGTAGTAAGCAGATTCTAATCTTCCTCACAAGTAAAACTGTGCTTATCTACCTGCCTTATTTACTCATGTAATGCTCTTGCTATTATTCCATAAATAGTTTAATCAATGTCTTTATTAATGCATTCCTCACACGGTTTTCACACAGAAAATATGATCGCAAAACATCACATGATTGTCGCTTTATAAAATATAATTACTCTCAGTCATGCTTGGTCACCCCGTAGATAACATCTGGGGTGGGGAGTTCTTCCAGTGGCAGTAGGGAAGCAGTCCACAGAATTGTCCACATCTGCACATTTGGGGTTAAATCCCTATTGTTAGTTCCATTATTGTCCATTCCCTCGGATTGAGATGTTTGCTAATGGGGCAAATTGACGTGTGAATTTGGAGATTTCAAATGGTGCAGGTAGGCTATTTGTTGCTATTATCAAATGGCAGTGCTGTTTCTTGTTATACACCCAGAGTTCTCCTCTGAACTGGTACTTCTTGCTGTCTCTTGTCATGCCCAGTCCAATGGATTACTCGAGTACAGCCTGCTGCTCAGATCATGTTCACTAACATCTGTAGTCTGCATTAGTGTTTTATTCGTACTACTTTCACAGAACGCTTTCAAACTCAGGTAAACAAGCTTTATCTTTTTTTTTTTCATCCTCTGACCACCTCTTTACCTTTTCCTTATTAAACGTTTGAACTCTTTACAAATCTAGTACACTCACTCATTCACATAATAGTAGAACAAGGTAAAACAGCGAACTGTAAAAAACTGTATCAAATTTCAGTTTTGCGGCTCGCATATTGCGAGTCAGAGCTAGTAGCGATTCGCAAGGGGGACGCAAATACCCACCTCATGATTATTCATGAGGTAGGTCGTAATTTGCGACCCCCTTGAGAATGGCAGTCCTCACAGGGATGGTGGCCTGCTGGAGACAGCAGACCACCATGTCTGTGACTGCTTTTAAATAAAGCAGTTTTTTATTTATTTTTAAATGCAGTCATTTTTCCTTCAAGGAAAACGAGATGCATTTCAAAATCAAAAAATGAAACGCTTTTGTTTCATTTTTCAGAGCAGGCAGTGGTCCATAGGGGCTCCTTCAGAGCCCACAGGTCCCTTAACGCCTGCCTTTTGCAGGCGCTAAAAAACGGCGCAAAAGCGGCCGTACGACATTTTTTTTGACCCGCCCACTCCCGGGCATGATTTTTGCCCGGGAGTATAAATCCCACGCACATGCCTCGGAGTCGATTTTTTTGACGGGAACGCCTACCTTGCATATAATTAACGCAAAGTAGGTGTCCACGCTAAAAAATGACGCTAACTCCATGGACTTTGGCGCTAGATGCGTCTAACGCCAAAGTATAAATATGGAGTTAGTTTTGCGTCGAAATTGCGTCCAAAAAAACGACGCTATTCCGGCGCAAACGGAGTATAAATATGCCCCCAAGTCTTAATAAATCCATACTGATGCAAGTTTTTGACTTATTATGACATGCATCCATAGGGCACCTAGAGGTGTACCCTGAAACCTACTCACCCTCTAGTGTGCTAGCTGACTGGTTTCAACCAGCTTGCCACCACTGATGAGTTTCTGACCCCCTGAAGGTGAGAGTCTCTGCTATCCAAGGTCAGAAACAATGCCTTCTCTGGCATGAGGTGTTATCACCTTCGCCAAAAGGATGGCTAGTAAATTTACATACCAAAGCCAGGAACTGCAAAGTCTCTGCCACCTTTGGTATGTGACCCTCGCATCCCCCAGACCTGGGAGAGGAAACCCCCTGCTCTGAGGCTGATTTAGCACCAAGACAGGCAGGAAAATTAGATATCTAGGAGGCCTGTTGCACAGCCAGGCTAGACACACCTCTAGGGTGACCAACCTGAAGTGAACCCAAAATTAGGAATGCCACCATCTTGTGTGTGGTAGAATTAGGAATTCTGGGGCAGAGGGATGCCTGCTCCCCAAAGGAAGTGTTCATCTATGGGGTGTAGTGACCCCAGGGGTAAGTAGCCCATTGGCTACTACCCTTCACTCCCAATAATGCCCCTAAATTGAGTTTTTAGGGGACCCCTGATACCAGGACCTCAGATTCACTGGACTAACAAAGGAGAAGAACCCAAAGGGCCGCAAAAAGGAAGAACTGAGGAGCAGCAATTGACTTGGCCCCAACCTCACCTGCCTGCTGTTCTCGACAATTGAGCTAAAGGTGACTCATTCTGCAGTTGTTCTGCCTCCAAAAGCCTGGGAGGACTGCCAACACTTCAAGAACTAACCAGGTTCTCCCGTGGAGTAGCTGAGCTGCTCCCCTCCACCCTGAAAGCACCAAAGAAGACTCACAAGGACTTCAGACTGCCAAAACTTGACACTGGACTGCACCGCTGCACCCATGCCCCCTAGCCCAAGTTGAAGTTAGCCAATGGTACCAGTGTGGTTCCCAGGCCATCCAGAGCCAAAGTTCGCCTTGGGTTTGCCAAAACTGGACTTCCCAATGCTGCCTGCAGCCCCTTTCTGCAGACCCCCTCCAACCACGAGTATACCCTGAACCTGAATCTGATGCCAAAAGACACCACTACACCGAGCCCAGCAGCCTGAGGAGAAGTGAGCCAACAGTGTCCCTATTTGCCTGAGGATCTCAAGGGCCAAGTCCCCCTTTGGGTTCCCTCAGACTGGCCCTCAAGACCCTGTTTGCAGCCTCTTTCTGAACGGACCATTCTCCATGAAAACAAATGTGACACCTGATGTTGTAACACACCTCCGTGCCTGGATGACCCAGAGCTCCCTAACGTGACCTGTAGGTGTGGCCTTGGACCTTGCCCTATACTCACCTCAAGTCTAGGAGAACAGTCCTGTAAGTCATTACTGAGTGCCTGAATGTGGCATCTGCTTCTTTCCCACAGGATAACACTGGGGCACCCGATGCTAAAAAGCACCTCTGCACTCGGATGCCCCAGTGCCTCCTAAAGTGACCTATTGCTGCTGCCTTTGACCTCGCCCCATGCTTACTTTAACTCCAGAAGATTATTCCTGTATGTCGCTGCTAAGTGCCCGAATGCAGTATATGTTTTTCCCCCATAGGATTACCTCTCTAGAAATTGCACTGTGTTGATTTTTCAAAACTGAAAAAGTACTAACCTGATTGTGATGATCTTAGTATCTAGATTCATAGAAAAATCAGTGTCATTTTTATAAATTGGTGTTGGATTTCTTCATTGAGTGTGTGACTCACTTACTGGCTGTGTGTGTGCAATAAATGCTTAACACTGTTATCTAATAAGACTAACTGTTTGCCCACACTTTCACAAAAGAGAGCTTTTAGGAATATTATTTTACCCTCTGTCAGTCAAGAAGGGTCACCTGGGACTATCTGCATAGTGTCTCCTTACATTGGCACACTACATAGATAGCCAGCTTCCTATACCTATCTTACGTTTTATACTTAAAATTGGGCCTAACATGTATTTTTGTGTTTACCACACCAAAATCTACATGTCCTGGTATTTTCCCCTCAAAAAATGTCAGCAGGTTTGACTTTTCGATATTTATCCCAGGGAAGCATTTTTTATTGCCCCCACTAGCTACAGGAAGCAACAAAAACAAGAACGCTGATAATACTAATATGTGTGGCACATTGATGTCCCATACACACAAATTCACACTTACAACACACACTCTCTCACAGAAGCAAACTGTCACTGGTTAGCACATACATTTAAAAGCATTTCACTTACCTCAGCTAACATGCACAGGCGCACATTTGTATTCCACTAATAGTGAATAATATGTTATTATTCACTATTAGTGTACAAAAAAAATTGACAGAAAACAAAGAGAGCAGAGTCCCAACTGATTTCCATAAGGACGAGCTGTCACTCTGTTCCTGGCACTGATTTAGCTACCTTCGTAGTGAGGGGTCACAAAGGCAGTGCTAGGAAGTCGTCGCTCTAAGCGTGTGGAAAGGGCGGGGCAGCGGCGGGAAGGGAGGTAGGGAAGGAGGGGGAATAAAAATGAAATTTAAAAAAAATTAACACCTACTTTGCTCACTGTCACAGCACTCCATCTGCTCCTCCATCCTCAAGTGCAGGCACAGCCTCCCAGCCTGCCCTGCGGCCAATCCTGACACTGCTCAAAGCAGCATCAGGATTGGCTGGAGCGCTCAGCCAGGGCACTCTTAGACAGACTGGGAGCCTGTGGAGGCTCTCTCCAGCCCGGCAACTGTATTGTTGGGCTTGAGAAAGCCTATTGCGCATGTGTGTTTGGCCGGCCAGAGACGGACGGCCTAACATGCATGCGTTCTGAGGGGGAGTGATGTGCACTCCCACTCACTGCTCATCACCCCCATGGCCCCACCCCTTTACAAGGAAAAGATAATAAACTGTAACTGTGAATGTTTTGCAGCTGCCACTGCTGGCGGGGAGGCCACGCTCCTCTGCCCTAATGGAAGAGACGCCCCTGGTGCTAGGGGTCCCAAAGGGCAGCCAGGGGTCACAGCTGTGACCCATGACGACCCCTAAATGATGTTCATGGTAGGGTAGCAGGAGTAACCACACATCTGAAAATTATCTGGCCACTCGTAATGAGGGACTTAAAAATATATTATTGAGCCCAAATGTATTTCACCTGACCGGCTTCCAACAGTTCAAACGTTTTACCTGGCTCTAAACCCTTTTACGACCTGGCCCCTCTAGTGGTGTCACAACCTTTCAGTACACAATGAAGCGATGAGATACCAGGGAATTAGCTTAAGATCCCAGAAGAGAAAGCCATGTGTAATGCCTGAAAAGAAGGCCATATTACGGTACCAGTTTAATGTACACTTTTCATACTCAGATTCTTCATCTCTCTGGATGACATAGTGAAGCGTTCTTCCAAAACACTGCACTTGCTGTTAACTTGATTCCTCTTTAATGTAACGTCAGATCATATCTGCTTCTTTTATTTAGCATTGCAAGCAGCATTGTAGTATTTTTTTTAAGTTATTCTATTTAAGTTTAGCAGCTGCGCTCTGAGATGTTATTTTGTCCGAAATGCGCTGCGTATCTTCTTTTGGTTACTTCAGAGCGCTTGAGAGAGGTCAGAAGGAAGGTGGCAGTTTTGCAGCGAGTGCCCCCTTGGACGGAACATTAATTAGTTATGTCCAAAATCCTTCATTTTTAGTGCTTTTTCTGTTAAAAGCAAGTCTGAATAGTTTGTTTTTCAAATGCCTCCTATTACTGATGTATTTGGGTAGAATCTTGTGGACGGAAACAAACTGAAATGTTAAACCCCTGACTATTTTCAGACCAGAAATTGCACCATTATTGCATGTAAGATGTCTGGAAAAACCTTCAAGCTGAAATGGCTTTTGCTGTATTATTTTTGACAGCAACAAGTAATCAGAGCTCTAATGCATCTGCAGGCAACACAGAATAATACGACTCCACAGACCACTTTTATTGTCCCTGCAGCTCATATGACAGTTGTTGAAATACACACGTTTATAGTCTGAATCTGTGTTCACTTCCCTTCAGTTTGAGTTCCACAGGGACGTTGCTAACACACCAGAGGTCACGGCAGTCAAACTGCAGCAGTCAGAGTTGAATTTAGAGGGTATTTTCTGGAGAGCAAAGTAGATGCAGACTAAAAGCTTTCTGAAGACCTGGGTAGGGAATTATATTGCAAATGCTGTCCTCTGAACAGCACAAAGGCTATAAAACAAGGAGAACGATTTTGCAGAAAAAAATAAGGAAGCACCGTGTTTGCTTCTGGGGAAATATACTGAAAACAAGTACAGTGTTATGCACTTACCCTCTAACATGACAGGGTGTGCAAAGATTTTTTTAGTGGCTTGTTGCAGCACTGCTGAATTTCAGATTTGCTGATTACATTAGCTGTGTTGATGTGCTGATTCCACATCATGCCTCTTTTTTCCACTATCCTATACGTAGGCCCATATTTATACTTTTTTTGCGCCGCATTTGCTCCACTTATTGATGCAAAAGCGGCACAAAAATACAAACTACAATTATATTTTGTAAGTTTGCACCGCTTTTGCGTCAAAAAGTGATGCAAATGCGGCACAAAACATATATAAATCTGGGCCTCACTGTCTCAGACTTGCAGACTCTTTTTCATCCCTTCTGTTGTCACTGTTTCCTATTTTTCTCTTCACCTTTCTTTCGCTCTTCCTGCCTTTTTTTTGCACTCATCGTCAAAATCAGTTGATGAAAAATTGGCCTTGGGCCTCTTAAATGAGAGCTGGTGGCCACCACACACAAGCACTGGCCCAGATTACGCAGCGTTTCTGACTCACTCTGTTCTTAGTGCTAAGTAGTGCTGTGCATGGAACCTATTTGGCTACATAGAAGTGTCCCGCAGGTGCCTCATTGGCTGATGCTGATGCACACTGCAAGCTGGTCAATTTTAAGAAATAGAGAAAGGGTCCAATATTTATTGAAATGATAGCATAGAATATAAGATCAAATCAGATAAAAGGTGCTAAAGATTCAAGGAAAAACAATTCTAAACACAATATGGGTAAAGATGCAAGGTCTGAATCAAGCAATCATGGACCTTTGGGTTTAACAAATCTGTTATTAGCAATACAATTACATGCAAAACCGTGAATACGTGAGAAACAATGTGTAAGTATCACAGGTCTTTTATTGGCACAATAGATAAAATCAGGCTTACATGCAAGTGTTTTGGGTGGTACAGGGCTTAGTCATTGTTTAACAATGAGCAACATTGTTTTGGGCTTAATTGTTTTATGGTGTTCAATCTCCGTTAGTGAGGTTTCATCAAAGGTGTTTACCAGTGATGTAGCCCAAAATGATGGGGCATTTCTGCAGAAAGTGGTGAAGGTCCAGCGACACTCCCATGACTCAAACAAATTCATAGGCCTTGGCCTGGAGGTCGCCCTGAAGAGCTGTAGGGTCGTGCAGTACACCCCTGTGGTATGCAATAAATGCCTCAGTAGGCTCGATGGGATGATGGGCACACTGTGGCAGAGAGTGTGCGAGGAGAAAAACAGTCTCTATACAGTATAATGCTCTTACAAAGGCTAGGAAATTAATGTCTCGCTTACTGGTTCAGTCACTAAGGCTCTGATTACGACCTGGGCGGAGGGAATTACTCTGTCACAAACGAACGGATATCCCGCCCGCCGTATCACAAGTGGAACTTGTAATACAGCAGAAGGGATTTCCGTCACATTTAGGACAGAGTAATCCCCTCCACCAACGCCATAATCTAGCCCTAAATGTCTTTCTCTCCATGGGTATTACAAAATGCTTAAAGAATTTAACCTGTGGATTCCATTAATTTTAATCATTGCAATCAGTGATTTGCTGTGTTTAGATCCAACAAAGCAAGCAGGTTCGTTCAACTGGTCAACATTTCACCACTGCACAACAAAACACCTGACCAATGCATGTCAATGTTGTAGTTGCCCCATAGATTTTCTCTGTTATTTTGGGCTCCACTCTAACATCAGTCTACTTGGCATGCAGGGCTCCAAAAGAGGCTGCCTCAATTTTGAAATGAAAATGTGGTCTAGAAGGCAAATGGCATGAAACCGAACTGTTACTTACACAGAATAACTGATGCAAAAACAGAATTTCAATGTTTAAATTGGATGGTCAGTGCAAATATCAATATCATACTGTCTGGCCTATTAAGATATAATTTCTTACTAGTTGATCAGTGCCAAGGTTTATACACCATTGAAAGCTTATGAAATATTTCCCCTGTGGAATGCTGGTTCAATTTGTACAGCTTTTCTGCTTCTTGATCCCCAACATTTGCCAGGTTTGGTGACACACTTTTACAAATTGGGAAAGCACCTCATTCTTTTGGGGCATGTTATATACATATGATACATCAACCATAACTTTGACAGCTAGCTTGAACACCATTTTCAAGAGTCAAGGCTTATTTATTCATTTTACCCTTTCATATACAGCCCTATTTTATCAGCCGTTGTTAGTGCACTGGCGCATCTTCAAGAAACAAATAGCACAAGCATCCCTTACAAGTGACTACTGTAACATCACCTCATAAGCAATGAACTAAACACACTCCACTGTTTAGTTCAGCAAAGGAGCATAACATGACTAAAGCCATGGCCCTTTTAGGTAGACAAAGGCGAAAATGCAAGGTAAGGAAAGAGTAAGAGGTGTCCTGCAGAAGATGGAGCGACAGACAGGACAGCAGGGAAGTTAATAAAGGAGTGGAGAGGGTAAATAGGCTAACGCAGATTGAAAGCAAGGCAAGGAAAAGTAGAAATGTGGTAAATGTATCAGTGGCAGTCTGAAGAAAATGGGATGTACACAGATTAAAGTTTATGCATAAGCAAAGGGATGAGGGGATGAGCTCAGGAAAAATTTTAATAAATTATTTTTGTGGAGTTTAATTAGGGCCTCTGATCAACTCATGTCTACAGGAAAGAAGTGGCTGCCAAAAAGTTCTGATTTGTTTTTGCTTCCAGTCTTAACTTATATGTGATTTTTGCTAGGGAAGGAAACATTTGAGATGTGCATGTGGGTCTATTGGCTGAACGAGATTTGGTTTATGTTGTCCCTTCACATCATTGTGGACATGGTTTCCAGTCCTGGAGGTGTGTGTGATTGCCTAATATTTTCTGGGTTTTGTAGTCCTGTTTTCTTCCATTGACGTAATCAGACCTGAAATCAATGATTCATAAGTGAAAAGTTGAGGACTGGAGGCAGTCTCCATTATGACTCAAAATTAAGTGGTCATCCTACTCATTTCTCATGTGATACTCCATCATATTTAGAAGAGTGTTGGAAACTGGGTCTCTAGTTGGCAGAGGTATGCACCCTGTCCAAGAAGGGACCACAATCCTAGTCAGACTAAGTAAATTACACACTAATGTTAACCTATGCTCACCCTCTGGTAGCTTGGTGCAGAGCAGGCAAGTCTTTAGTCCAGCAGAGTTTCTTGCTGGTTAGTGGTGTACTACTTTGATACGCCATGGACCTCATATCTACACCCCAAAATGCCTTTGGGTGGCTTCCAAGGGGCCTTCAGAAGTGTGCAAGAATCCCTTTTAGCACAATCCTGGCTTCAGACTACTGGTGGAGGGTAGATTTGCCCTTTGTACAAGAGCAGGACACAGCTTATTCAGATGTAAGTGTGAACCACCTCTTCCACTCCCAACCCAGGAGGACTATTAGTATGGAGATGGATGCAGATGTATCCTCTGGCACTCAACCCTTCTTGTGTTTGTGACTGTCTAGAGAGTATGCACAGAAGTGTAGCTGTCACCCTGGCCAGACGTGGATTGGAGCCAGGCTACAGGTACGTAGAGCAGACTATAGAGCAAACAAATGTCCACTTTCTAAACCTGGCATTTCTAAAATAGTAGAGATAAATCCTGCCTTACCATCAAATAGGGTTTATCATTACTATTCCAACCATACCAAACATGACAAAGCTATTCCTTCCTGATCAGGACTTACCACTTGAAAGCATATAAGGGAATTCGCATTGCTGGCCTATGGAAGGAGTAGGCCTCACTGCAGTGAAAACAAATGTAGCTGTTTGTCATTGCCAGGACATGTAAAACTTACCAACACTTGTCCTGCCTTTTAGTTACACAGCACTCTGCACGTAGGGTGACTTAGGGCCTATCTTAGTGGTGACTCGTGTAATCAAAGGGAAGTTTAAAACTTGGCAAAAGGTTTTAAGTGCCAAGTCAAATTGGCAGTAAAGCGCATGCACAGGCCTTGCAATGCTAGGCCTGGGGCCATTTGGAAAGCCTACTTAAATGGGTGGCATAACTAGTGCAGCACGCCCTACTAGTAGCATTTAAAGTACAAGTCCTAGTTATACATCATACAACTTTACAAGGGACTTATAGTAAACTAAATATGCCAATCAGGTATATGCCAATATTACCATGTTTTAGGGGAGAAGCACCTGCACTTTAACACTGATTAGCAGTATTAAAGTGCCCAGAGTCCTAAGCCCAACAAAAAAGTACAGCCAAAAAGAGGGGGCAAAAGGCAACAAGTTGGGGGGAGACCACCCTAAGGCTGACAGGTCTAATAAAGAGGTTGTGCATCTTCATTTTCTATTGAAAGTTCAGATGCTTATTCAAGTATATCAGAGCCAGAGCAGGGAGAGAGGAGAACAGAGTCACATCTCAGTAGATATGTTCTGCTGTTCACTTGCTGTGCTGCATTATGTGGAAAAACTAAATTATTCTGATAGGCCTGCATCTACTTTGGACTGGTGCAGTACCGCTACTCAGTGATTCCTTCAAAGAAAGGATCCTCTCAACCCCCAATCAGCGAACAACAACACGCTCTCACCCTCCTACTTCCATCGAGATCCCAACCTGAGTGACAACCTCTACCCGAACACAGTCCAGAGATGATCAAGAGTGAACAAACGGATATAAACCATTCAGCCATGCCAGCCCAACAGTAGCAAGTGACAGCAAATGGCGAAATCAGAACATGCTCATAATGCATAAATCAAGAAAACCATAGTCCCAACTCTTATTATGAAAGAAAAGGCTGAATCTCCTCTTTCTACCACGAAGGCAGAAGCTAACACATCACTCACATTGCATTCTAGAATGGAACGTACAGGGACTATGTATGTATACTCTGAAGCAGCCACAGTATGTGAAACCCTGACTTCAGTCATTAAACATGTATTTAAAGTAAGATCCTTCAGAGCCATGTGGCTGCAGTCGGAACCTGCAGAGAGTAGGGATTTCCTTTTTAGCAAGGTGTACTGAGAGTAGCACTACGAGCGCCTAACCCACAGCTCAGCACTGTGTCTGCACGCACTTGATCCAAAGGTTGCTTGACACTCAAATGTGGGCCCTGGGTATGCGGTTGAGACTTGCACACCTCTGCGGACTAGCTAGACCAGTGCCTTTTCGTTCATCGCTGAAATAAAAATCATGTGAGAGGGGTGTCTCAATTAACTAAAACAGTTTTCAAATATGGATGATTGAAATACTGGGCTCTTTGACATGATATCAAATCACACAGAGGCACATTGCCAGCGCCTCACATACTCCAAAACAGAACTGGAGCCCTTCTTCCAGAAATAAGACCTTTTCGTGAAAGTCTTCTATCTGCTTACGGGTTTAAGTTCCCGTAGATCGCTTACTGTTATCTTTTAGGTGACACAATTGTCAATATGAATAATTTAAAAGACTATTCAAAAATCATTTTTAGCTGTACAGATTTCCACTTTGTTTACGTCTTAGTAATCAATATTGATTGGTATTTTTCTAGCAAATTCAACACCCTGGGCCACTTGCAAATGTCAATGAAATAAAAAAGGTATTTCACCTTCTTATCATCCCTAGATTATTGTGCTACCAGAATATTGTGAACAAACATGTCGAGGTCTTATTTAACAACAAGGTAAATATATAGGTGAGTATAGGCTTACTTTAATTAACTCAATATATACATACCTTGATTATATTTATATGATTGAGGTATGTAAATATGGAGTTAGGAATAGTAGATCTATACTTACCTATCAGTGGCATAAAGAAATTGAAAGTGCCTTGAGGGCCCCCGTGGACCCAGTCAGAAGCCTGCCGTCCTGTCACTGTGTACTGTGCTGAGGAGACCCCAGGAGCTCGGGCCCCACCGCCACCACCGCAGGGGCTGTGGGGGCCTTTGCTACGCCACTGTTACCTATAAGCAATTACCTTCTCAATATTTTGGGTCTAGGCAGGGCTGGCCCTTGTTCTGATAGCGCCCTGGGCAGATAGAAATTTGTGCTGGTGGTAAACAAAATGACTCTGGGGGTCCCTTTCACAGGTCAGTCCTTGACTGACTATATCACTGATTTGCCTCTAAACACAAACATCTCCTCACTCCCCCAACTTTACCTGAGAAATTCACAGCTTCGTTCCACCAGGCTGGTGCCAAGTTATTAATGGGGCAGGGATTGGTGTTTGGCGGCAGGGGATCAGAGGTAGAGGGGAGGACATGCAAAGGGACTGATAGGGTGTTAAGTGCAGCACATTACAAAAAATGATTAGCAGTGCTTTAAATGGCATCACTGGAGCCATGGTAGAGGGACTTCTGCCTGCAGGACCTCAACTTTAATGCTGCACAAGTCCCTCTAAAGATTAGCTCCCTAGGACTGTCCCAGCTCCTCCACGCCAAAAGCCAGGCCATAGTCCTAGATGTTTTGGCCACAATATTTTGGTAGCATCGTATGCCTAGGGTCGATATATCAACATGTATCCAGTAAAAAAATGACACCTTAAATTGAAATAGGACAAACGCTCATGGATGCCCTTATTATTATTTTTACATACTTGGCTAACACAATAACTGAAAGATATTTTTCCCCACAGGTGGCCTCGTAAGCTCGAGGAAGTCTGTCTTAGGCAGGAGTCTCCAACCTTTTCTGTAGTGACAGCTATTTCTGGTCAATGAAAATCATTGTGAGCTACCGAAAGCTAAACAACTCATGCATTATTACCAAACACCACCACGCCAAACTTCCTTGACTTTCAGTCTAATGTTCCTAGAGCCAGATACTATAGAGTGAATAAAATATTTTGACTAGGGACACTATGACAGGGCTGCCATATATGTAAGTGAGAGTGCGGTATGTGGGGATGCATGAACGTGTGTGCATATGAATGGGATATATGTGTATGGGTATAGCACAAACATACAACCATGTTTTTAAATGGGAGAAATATAAAGTGTAAAAATGTTCATAATGTAGGACATTTTTCTACACTGTGAATTTCTCCGTTTTAATTTTAAAAAATGACAGTATTTCTCATTTATACATATTGCACAGTGTTCTACTGGCCACTGATAGCAAGAGGCCTGATGTTTGTAAATGCAATTCTTTGAAGAATATTTTGAGGAAATTCAAATAAAAAGGTTACTTTTTATATTCTCTGAATTAAAAGCATTGAGAAGCATCATTTTGTTCTCACTTCCAATACTGAGTTGGCAAGGACTTTTATTTAAGGGTTAAATATCTTAGTGGTTCAATTCTTTACCTCTGTGTCCTTGGTCATAAATCTGACTCCAGCACTGCTTGTTATCAGGCCCTGCTATCTGCAGTCTGGTGATAATAATGTAAAATAGGCACAACCATCCCTTTTTTTTTTTTTTTTTTAAAGTTTTAAAGGTTTTATTACGAATATGAGGCGGTACATACAATATATAAATAACCTGTTTAGTTTTCAAAACATTTTTTTTGTTTTTTTGCCACAATTATTTCCATTATGGACATATGTACACTTACAGTCAGGCAAACATAAATTCCTAATTACATAGTTGAGGTTTGTACCCTTATTTTTTAAAGAAGGAGAGAAGGAGAAAGCAGGTGGGGGGAGTAAGGGAGAAAGGAACAAGGGTAGGGTAGTGTGGAGGGGTTGATCTTGGGGTAAGAGAGAGATGATGTTGTCATGTGAAGTGAGGGATGGGGGAGGAAAAAGAAGAAAAGGAAGAAGAGAGGTCTGGGAGGATTGTGAGAGGCGGAAACTGAGGGATAGGTAGGGAATCCTTGTATCCTGAAGCTAGCCTGTCTGGATCAAGGGATAAATCGTTCTGTAGCTCTCCATCTGTTGTGAGCTACTACCTAGGAGTAGGTAGTGTATATGTTAGTTATGGTGAAGTCAGTGAGAGAGTGGCTACTTCTTATATGAGTTGGTGTCTCAGTCATTATTTGTGTTAGGGAGCGATGTGCGGTGTCGTATTGGTTAGTCCAAAGTCCCGGGCGTATGTCAAAATAAGGGGTCTAGGGGTTAATAAAGAGAGAAAAAGAAAGGATAAAGGAGGGTAAGAGAGAATGGCTAGAAGGAGAGAGAGGGGGCGATGGGAGATTAGATACGTTCCAAGGTTCTAAAGTTCTCAGAGGGTAATTGATAGTTAATATTCCCTAACCATTGGTCATTGGCCGTTGGTCATCTACCAGCTGCTTCATGGTCTCGTCAGAAATGGGCGCCAGACCTCCGCAAATAGCTCTGCCTGGTCCTGTAGGTTATAAATCACTCGTTCATGGGTGGCCGTTTGGTACACGGCCGTCATCCATTCTATCGGTGTGGGGGCAATACTGGATCTCCATTGCCGGAGTATGCATATTTTGGCTGTGGCGAGTGCCGTATGGAGTAATCGTTTGTGTGCCCGTGATAAGGAGGGATACGGGCGAGTGTCGTGTAGAAGAATGAGTGCTGGTGGGGTCGGTTTTGGTATCTGTATGAAGTCCGATAGGGCGAGGCGTACCGCGTCCCATAGGGACTGTATTGTTGGACAATGGCATAGGATATGAAGTTGGTCACAATAGGGCTCTGTGCATCTCCAACAGTTCGCATGTGGTATCAACCCTGCCCTAAAAAGTTTAACGGGGTCCAGTACCACTCCTGAAGGATTTTGAATAGGCAAAATTTTAGGCATGCTTCACGTACTCCCCTGCCAAGGGCTTCTAGTATGTCTGGCCCTTCTTCGTCCATGTAGGTTATCTCTAGTTTGTCCTGCCATTTTAAACGTAATCGTTCAAGAAGAGGCTGCAAATAGAAGTGGTTTGTTGATTCGGCATAGAGGCCAGCCATGACGCCTTTTTGTCATCCCCATTTCTGAAGATAGGTGACGATTGGTGAGGTTTTGAGCATCCATGGAGGGGCTCCTAATGTTCTGCGCATACAATGTTTAAGCTGTAGATATCGCCACTCCTGATTACTGTGGATACCGAACTCTTCCTGAAGAGAGGCGAATGTGCGGAGGCTAGCTCCATGTATAATGTGGGATATATTGTGGATACCTGGCACGGACTATTGGGACCATCTGAGACTATTCCCTCCTATTTTTATGCTTTTATTCCCTGCTATGGGGGCCTGGGTGTGCAGGGAGGGATGTACCCCTAGTAGTCGATGGGCTCTGCACCACGCTGTGTTTGTGGCCTTGAGGATGGGGTTAACTGAGGGAGCACGGTCAGCGTATATCCCTCCCCTCTCCGTATGCTGTCCATATAGGAGTTTCTCTGTGGCCACTCACTGTGGTGGGTCGGGTATACCTGGAAGTGTGTATGCTAGCTGTGAGAGTTGTAGGGCTAGTGAGTATTGTTCTACCAAGGGTAGTCCTAAACCTCCATAGGGCCGTCGTGCCAGTATAGTTGCAGGTTTCAGTCGTGGGCGTAAGGAGCCCCATATGAAGGTCCTTATGGATGCGTCGATCAGACGGAGTAGGGAAAGAGGTATCTGTAGGGGGAGCATGCCTAGTACATATGTAAAACGTGGTAAGGTGACCATTCTGACCGCCTGTGTCCTGCCCCACATGGACAGGCCTAATAATGACCATTTGGCAAAGTCTTGTTTCATTTTAGATATGAGGGGGTCTATGTTGTCCCTGACCATATGTTCCAGACCTCGGTTAATAAACGTTCCTAGGTATTTAAGGCGAGTCGGGTCCATTTAAATTGGAGGCCATGTATCGCTGCCCTCGTCGTTGTGCGGAATAATGGTAGTGCCTCACTTTTATCCCAGTTTACCCGATATCCGGATAAGGATGCGAAGTCCTCTATAGTGGAGACTAGTGCTGGGAGAGAGGTTTCCAAATCGGACATTTTTAACAGAATGTCGTCTGCATAGAGATAAATTTTGGATATGCCCCCGGTTATATGGATCCCCTTTATCTGGTGAGAGTTTCGTATGGTGGCAGCTAGAGGTTCCATGGCCAATAGGAAGAGAAGTGGTGACAGGGGGCAGCCCTGGCGCGTGCCTCTTCCAATAGGGAATGGGTCTGACAAGATGCCCCCACAATTGACCTGTGCCGTGGGGTGATCATATAATAAGCGTACTTTGGAAATAAATTGTTCCCCCAGGCCAAAATGCTTCATGGTTGTAAATAGGTAGGACCATTCAATGCGATCGAATGCTTTCTCTGCGTCTAGGGACAGAGCTAAGGCTTCTTCAGGTAGTTGCAGGGATTCTAACATGGCAAAGGGTTCGCATATGGTTTCTGGAGGTGCGGCCCGGTACAAACCCCACTTGGGTGTTGTGAATCAATGATGGTATCACCTTGCGGAGCCGTGCTGCTAGGACACTGGCTAGAAGTTTAACATCCCCGTTCAAAAGGGAGATAGGGCGGTAACTGCCACAGAGGAGGGGGTCCCTCCCTGGCTTAGGCAGGACGACAATCGTAGCTTTATTGGATAGTGCGCCCAAGGAGCCTTCCTGGCACGCTTCCGTCAGTGCTTCATGTACTGCGGTGGTTGCCTCTTCCCCGGTCCATTTATAGAATTCCGCAGGGAATCCGTCTTCTCCTGGGGATTTGTGATAGGGGAGGTGTGTTATAACTTGAGTTATCTCTTCTTTGCTTATATCACCGTCTAAGAGAGCCCTACCTGCCTCTGACAAACGAGGTAGGTTGGCCGCAGTAAGGAATGTCTCCATTTGTGTCTGATCAGTCGTTGTTTCAGGAGTGTACAGGTGTCGGTAGTATTTGGCAAACTCATTCACAATATCTTGTGGACGAGTTAACACTGCTCCTGAGGAAGATGTTATGGCTGCGATGGCGGAGGCTGCCTCTCTTTGTCGAAGTTGTGCCGCTAGGAGACGTCCTGCTTTTTCTCCTTGTTCGTTATGCCGGCCTCGTAGTTTTTGCAGTGCGTATTCCGCTTGGGATGTATAGAGTTCATTGTGTGCCATTGCAGGCCTGTTCTAGGGCGCGTCGTAGCCTAGGGGACGGTTGGGCGGTATATTGATTAGTGAGGTCCTGGATTGTGGTCTCTAAGGTGGTTTGGCGGGCTATTCTGTCTTTATTGGCCAGTGCTGCATCTCACATCATATTCCCTCTCAGAGTCGCTTTTGCTGCCGCCCATAGGATCCTTTTGGAGGACACTGTGCCTGTATTCTCGGCCAAATATGTAGATACGTGAGCTTTTAATTGTTCCTTTCCTTGGGGAGAGCGGTATCTGTGCACAGCTAGGCGCCATGGTTTTCGACCGGAGAGGGATAGTCCCACCTGGATCTGGATTAAGATTGGGGAGTGATCTGAGAGGCCGCTGTCTAGGATGCAGGTGTTTTGTATATGGCGAATTACAGTGTGTGATACTAAAAAATAGTCCAGGCGTGATTGGGTGCCATGGACGGTAGATAGGAAAGTATATTCCTTATCTTTCGGGTGTTGTATTCTCCAGCAATCCACTAGACCGACGTCAGTGGTCAGGTCCGTCAGGAGCGCTCTGTCGTGATTGTTACATACATCAAGGGGGCCAGTCCTATCCATTATAGCATCTTGGGCGAGATTCCAATCCCCCCCGATTATGTATCGAGTAGCTCCGATTTCTGTCAGGAGGCGATTTAGCTGTAGGAGGAATGGACGTTTTGGGCCGGTTGGTGCGTAGATGAAGCCCACGCATAAAAAGGTGTCCCCTAGTTTTAGTTTAGCGAATATATACCTTCCTTCCGTATCATTTCCAGGTTTTAATGATAGTGAGCGGAAGGGATCTACGCACTAGTATCGCCACTCCGCATTTGCGGGGCCCGCTGCTTCCAGATTCCTGATTCGCTGGGCAGCAGCTGAAGGCAACCCTCCCTACCCAATCCTGTTTAAGTTTACTGGATTCCAGGGTGTCAAGGTGGGTCTCTTGGATCAGAGCGATATCTGTTTTTTTTGATTGAAGGTAGGACAGTATCTTTTTTCGCTTTACATAGCTTGTCATGCCATGTACATTCCAAGATACTATCCGTAATGGGCGTGTCGCTTGAGGGTGGTTCTTCGACATCTTGGGTAGGTGTGAATAAACACCCTTGTTCCGGGGTTGGTATTGGTGGAAGGGGAGTTAGGGTGGGGAATATTGACTTTGTCGTTAGAGTAGGGGTTGTGCTTCGGTATGATACAGTGTTTTATACGGAGGGGTAGCAGCTGGTGGAGGCCAAGATTGTCCTCTGGAAAAGGGAGAGAATGGGAAGGAGATGGTGAGAGGAGAAAGAGCAATATAGATAGGGCAAGTGCCAGATGCGGGGTAGATATGGGGGGAAAAGGAGACAAGGGAAAAGGGGGGGGAAGAAGAGGAGAATGAAGGGGGGAGGGGATGAATGTATGTGCTGAGGGTGAAATTGAAGATATAGCAAGAGAGCGTGCAATTGGGGGGGGGGAGTGGAGGGGTAAAGGGATGAAGGAGGCTAGGAGCCCAACCTCCTTTGTTCGTTAGGTCTGTAAACGGCGGGTCCGATGTCTCTCGGAGCTCACGTGCCGTCGGGGCGATCTCTGTCAGGAGGGGTGAGGGGGGGAGCCAGAAGACAGCCAGTCGTCGATATGTCGGTGGTAAGGAGGGGTGGGGAGTTCGCGGCTGTGTTTATGTTTATGTGTCGAGGAGCGGTTCTGTTCGTCAACGGTTATTGACAGGTATCATATTTATACGGTTAAAATGTATATTGGTAGGGGTAATGAGTGGTTGGCGGCAATGATGCCTGGGCGGTGCTATCGTGGAGTGTTGCTGATCGTCCAGGAGACTCAGCAGGGGGAGGGAAAAGGAAGGGAGGAGGAGGAAGGTGTTGAGTGTTGATGGAGGTTGGTACTTAAGGTGTTATGCCTAATACTTGATGTTGTGTGGTATCGCGGAGTGTTTTGTGGGCATATAAGATAGGGTCGTAGAGTATAGTAGGGACATGGTAGATAGTAGGTCCGAGGTCAGTTGGCGGAAGGAGATCAGGGCGAAGGAGGAGGGGAGGGGTGCAGACCGGGCAGTACAGTTCTCGTACAGGTAGAGGTACATAAAGATACCAATATATAATATAACATAACATTATGCATCCTGGATATTTCTTCTCAACTATAACACTACTTCGTCACGCTTTACAACATTTCGGCGACATAATGATTTAATCAACATATCATATCCTAATGTCCTAGTACATTATCATGTAAAGGGTCACTATACTGGATGTCTCACTATTTATCTTAGGATAGGTGATGGGTGCTGCTGGGCCCCGAGTTGCGCGAGGATACTGCGCATCTCACCCCATTGTGAACTTCTTGCCATGTATTATTACATCATAATACTGAAAAGTATTGAAAAAAAAAAGAAGAAAAAAAAAGGGACATGCATATGTTGCCAGTGTTCCACTTGATATGCGTCCCCATCATGGTCGTTCTGGTTTAGATGGTAGTTACGGATAGTAACATTGATTAGGCTGGGGACGGGTGCAAACGTTCGAGAGGGGGATATCTAATAGTTTACATTGTGATTCTATAATGTGGTATGGTGTGACAGTATAAGACATTATATTGTTGCGCTTTGTTGTGTAGTGTTGTATTATATTGTGTCTTTGTGTTCTGTTCTTTTATTTTCTTGTAGTAAAGTTAAGTAAAGTAAAATGGAGAAATGGGGGTGTTGGTATACCTCAGGTTATATCGTGTTGTGTGTCCCTGGGATGAAATTGCTTTATCTTTATGTGGTCTAGTCCCGTCCTTTGGGGTGGTAATGGGAGTTAAACGGTTCTAATGTCGGTTCTAGTCGTGTATGGTGTATGTTAGGGTGAGTCCGTATACTATGTTATTTACTGCTATGAGATATTCTATAGTGTGTGGAAATACTGGGCATTTTCTATAATAGTTGATTATTGTTTGTTGTCTGTTATTTAATGCCCCCGTTACATTGGTATAGGGTTATAGGGTCGGGGCTAGGTCCTTACTTGATGAACAGGGAGGCGGTGGAGTCTGGTCCCTGTTCTAGCAATTATCCCCTGTCGTTCCCTGAGGACAGATAATGATTTACTGGTAACTTCGCATTATAGGGCCTCAACTCTAATCGTAAAGAACATGGACTTTTCAGTCACCTAGTATTAACATCGATACTAGCAATCTTAGACAGTTATAATTGTAATACACATATGATCTGGGAATGTACTCATCCGTCCTCGAGGTCTACAGCTATTATTTTCGACATTCGAGTGGTAGTCCCTCATATTGCCACCTCGCGTCGTCTTCTCAAGAAGATCCAGTTGTTGGCTTTAAAGGGGAGCGGGATTTGTCTCTCTCCGATAGTTGGGTATGGGTTACTACTGCGTTTAGTCTCTCCATGTCTCTGCCTCTGTGACTGGCTCCAGCATCGTATAGAGCCGTGTTCATCTTCTCCTTTCCCAAGTGGGGGGTTTCGACACCGCCGCTGCCTCCTTCATTGCCATGCGTGCAGTCTGTGCTGATAGAGTCTATAGGCTGAGGTTGGAAAGAGTCGAGAAAGAGTCTCAGGGCCGTATTTATACTTTTTGGCGCACAACTGCGCCAACGCAGTTGTGCATCAAAAAATGTAACGCCGGCTAACGCCATTCCAAAGCGCCATGCGGGCGCCTTATTTATGGAATGACGTTAGCCGGCGGAGCTGCCTGGTGTGCGGCAAAAAATATGACTTACACCAGGCAGCGCCGGCGTAGGGGAAAATGGAGCTTGGGCGCCAAAAAATGGGGCAAGTCAGGCTGAGGCAAAATTTTCGCCTCAACCCGATTAGCGCCATTTTTTTTTACTCCCAACCCCCATTTAAATGACTCCTGTCTTAGCAAAGACAGGAGTCATGCCCCCTTGCCCAATGGCCATGCCCAGGGGACTTATGTCCCCTGGGCATGGTCATTGGGCATAGTGGCATGTAGGGGGGCACAAATCAGGCCCCCCTATGCCACAAAAAAAAACATTAAAAAAATACTTACCTGAACTTACCTTAAGTTCCCTGGGATGGGTCCCTCCATCCTTGGGCGTCCTCCTGGGGTGGGCAAGGGTGGCTGGGGGTGTCCCTGGGGGCATGGGAGGGCACCTCTGGGCTCCTTCCGAGCCCACAGGTCCCTTAACGCCTGCCCTGACCAGGCGTTAAAAAATGACGCTAAAGCGGCTGGACGTCATTTTTTTTGACCCGCCCACTCCCGGGCGTCATTTTTGCCCGGGAGTGTAAATACGGCGCACATGCCTCGGAGTCATTTTTTAGACGGGAACGCCTACCTTGCATATCATTAACGCAAGGAAGGTGTCCACGCTAAGAAATGACGCAAACTCCAAGATCTTTGGCGCTAGACGGGTCTAACGCCAAAGTATAAATATGGAGTTAGTTTTGCGTCGGATTTGCGTAAAAGAAAACGACGCAAATCCGGCGCAAACAGAGTATAAATATGCCCCTCAGTTCGTCGGGGTTGTAAAAGTCTTTGGATACTCCATTTTTGGTAACCCACATTCTTGCAGGGTCAAAAAGGCCGTATTTCATCTCTAGTTTGCGGAGCCGGGGTCGTAGAGCCAGGAAAGCCTTTCTACGTTCATTGGTCTCCTTGGAGTAATCGGCAGTTATTCGAATCTCGTGCTGATCTATTCGGAACGGGCCGTGGCTGCGCGCTACTTGGAGTATTTGACGGGTTTGATTATGTCGCAGCAAGCATGCGATGATTGGACGGGGACTTGAGGAGTTGTCAGAGCGGCGGGTCAAAGTCCAACGAAGTCATCTTTGGAAGAGTGGAGCTCAGGAAAGCCTGCATGTCCGAACCTTTTTCATTTTCCCGGGATCCCAAGTAGGCAGATATTGTCTCTCCGGCTCCTGTCCTCCATATCCGTTAGTTTGCTCCTGAGGTAGAGGAAGTCTTGTTCTCGTTCCTGAGACGTGTTGATCTGAGTCTCTAGTGATCCCATGCGCTGTTCCAGCCCCGTCACTCTAGATTGGAAGCCTGCAATGTCAGATCGCATGGATTTAGTTTCCAGTGTTAACGAAGTTATAGAGGCGTCCACCCCTCTATACGGCGGCTGACCGTAGTGATCTCCTGTAATATCCTGTCCATAGTTGTGGAGTGATCTTTATCAGACATTGTGATAGACTCATTTAAAGGTGACGATGTTTGGGGGTTTACCTTTGTGGGGGTTAGGAGTTTGTGTTGTAACGCTTCTGAGAATAATTGCTGTCGTGCAGGCTTGCTGACGGGTTTATGGTTCGGTTTATTACCGGGCATCGCCTAAACTATCTGCAGAGTCTGTCCACAGAAGGCCTGGGTCTCCCTCCACGGGGTCAATGAGGCTATAGATGTTCTGCGCCTGTCAGTTCTCGTGTTTGTTCTGTCTCTTCTCATTTTTTGGGTCCTTGATTATAGTCTTGGTTGTAGGAATACGACTTCTTGGTTTCCCTCTCTTTCCCCTCTCCTGTCTCTGCTCCGCTTATTTATTGTTCTCCATTTTCCTTCTGACTCTCATTCTCTTAAGTGCATCTCCCTAGCGCTTTTTGCGAGTTGCGAAGGTCTATCAGTGTCTATGGGGCTGAATAGGGTATGTTCAGGAAGAGGTCAGTTGTGGAACCTGTTGTAGCCCTTAGCGTTGAGAAGCTATGTCCTGCCTCTGCCGAGGTTGGTTCTTCAGTATCTGGTGTTGTTAGCAGCTAGTAGGAGAGGAGGGGAGGTATTTCGTTTCACGACTGATGCCTTGTCTTTCTCTTATTGTCATTGCTCTTTGAGTTTGGGCTTTCTTGTCTTGGGGTGTCCTTCCTGTGTTCTCTGGTTCGTTCTTGTGGGGAGGAGGGAATATGATAGTTGTCCCTCTCTGGATATAGTGGGCTTCTCGTCCCTTCTCCTCTCCTCTCCCCCCGTGTCTCTGTTCCTAGGGCTCCCTCTGGTTCCCTCTATTCACCCCTCTCTCCTTAGCAGCAGCTCAGGTCCCTCACCCTCCGCTTCTCTCCATCTCCGCGTGTCTCAGTTCTCCCACCTCACACTCTCTGCCCCTCCTGTCGTTCCGCTCTCCCCCCTCTTCCGTTGCTCTCCTTAATATTAGCTGTCCTTGTAGGGGGGAGGAGGAGGAGGATTTGTTATGGTGTACCAATGGAGGGGTTTTATTGTCCTTCGGTAGTGGAGAAGAGGGGAGGGGAAGTCGTACCTCTGTCTACGATTGTGTTTTCCTGCTGCACTTGCCGCTTCGCTCTGTCTCCAAGAGGTTCGGTCCTGCCTCTCTGGCTGAGTCCTTCTCCCAGCCGTCGGGGGGACCTCACCTCTCTGTGGCGTCTCCCGAGGATCCGTGTGTACTTCCGGCGTTGTGGGCAGGCGGGCGCGGGTCGTAGCGGCTCTCGTAGTCCCCGCGGCCTGCTTAGCTGTCTCTCTGCCATTGCGGGCGCACGGTCCCCGGCCTCCCGAAGACGCGACTCCGCCCCTCTTGCAGGCTTTGTCAGCCTGGGGCGAGTCGCAAGTTTTCTGCCTTCTGTCCCGCTCCTGCGGGGTCCCCAGACATGAATCCTCGTCGCCGCTGCTGCAGAAGTGGAGGGCCTCGGACACGGTGGCTTGTCCGGCTGTCTCCGCGCCCCTGTCACCCCCCCAGGATCGTCGCGGCCCGGAGCACTCGCTCTAAGTGGCCATCTTATTCCGTGGCCCGGCCACGCCCCCGCACAACCATCCCTTAACTTTAAAAGCAAAAATGTGACCCTCTGCTTATTTAAAAATGAACTCTGGGTGTGAGCTACTCTGAAGTGGTGTGGGAGCTACTGGTAGCTCGTGATCAACTGGTTGGAGACACCTGGTCTAAGACTAACTCAAACAAAATGATACCAGTAATGCAACCTGGATGCCAGGTGAGCAGCCACATTTGATACCACTGCCTTCATTTTAGTATTGGAAGGGCAATTAGTAGAACAGTCACTGTGTCTATTAAGCAGTGAAGCATAGACTCTCTAACTTCCACATTACCCAACTGGCTCGGGGAAATTTAAGTGTGACTTTTAGAAAATAAATAAATAAATAAACAAATCAAACAAAAGTTGCACTGTAAAGGTGATGCAAATCGGTGTGTTTGACTTTTTTACTTTTTGAGTGTTCACATTTAATATTGAGTTATTAGACCACAAATAAACCACAAGTTTCTACATTTCAGAAGAATTAGAAGAAAATCACATGAGTGCATAGTGTGTAATTTTGACTCCCCTCAAGTGCTACTGTAGCATCTTCCTCAGCCATGGAGCATACACATGAACACCACCACAGGGGAGCTGCGTTCCAACGTTACTTTATTCAACAGCATATTTACAGGGTTCTTCAAAATCGGTCCTGGAGTGCCAGGTCCATGCCAGATTTTTAGCAT
Organism: Pleurodeles waltl; assembly: GCF_031143425.1. Classification (NCBI taxonomy): domain Eukaryota; kingdom Metazoa; phylum Chordata; class Amphibia; order Caudata; family Salamandridae; genus Pleurodeles; species Pleurodeles waltl. The sequence continues at coordinate 919,883,444 of NC_090436.1, forward strand.
ATCCACATTTAGAAAAATGTAGATTTCTGAAACATCTTGGGCCGTATTTATACTTTTTGGCACACAACTGCGCCAACGCAGTTGTGCATCAAAAAATTTAACGCCGGCTAATGCCATTCCAAAGCGCCATGCGGGCGCCTTATTTATGGAATGACGTTAGCCGGCGGAGCTGCCTGGTGTGCGTAAAAAAAAATGCCTTACACCAGGCAGCGCCGGCGTAGGGGAAAATGGAGCTTGGGCGCCAAAAAATGGGGCAAGTCAGGCTGAGGCAAAGTTTTCGCCTCAACCCGATTAGCGCAATTTTTTTTTGCTCCCAACCCCCATTTAAATGACTCCTGTCTTAGCAAAGACAGGAGTCATGCCCCCTTGCCCAATGGCCATGCCCAGGGGACTTATGTCCCCTGGGCATGGTCATTGGGCATAGTGGCATGTAGGGGGGCACAAATCAGGCCCCCCTATGCCACCCAAAAAAACAAAAAGAATACTTACCTGAACTTACCTTAAGTTCCCTGGGATGGGTCCCTCCATCCTTGGGCGTCCTCCTGGGGTGGGCAAGGGTGGCAGGGGGTGTCCCTGGGGGCATGAGAGGGCACCTCTGGGCTCCTTCCGAGCCCACAGGTCCCTTAACTCCTGCCCTGACCAGGCGTTCAAAAATGACGCTAAAGCGGCTGGACGTCATTTTTTTTGACCCGCCCACTCCCGGGCGTCATTTTTGCCCAGGAGTGTAAATACGGCGCACATGCCTCGGAGTCATTTTTTAGATGGGAACGCCTACCTTGCATATCATTAACGCAAGGAAGGTGTCCACGCTAAAAAATGACGCAAACTCCTAGATCTTTGGCGCTAGACGGGTCTAACGCCAAAGTATAAATATGGAGTTAGTTTTGCATCGGATTTGCGTCAAAAAAACCGACGCAAATCCGGCGCGAACAGAGTATAAATATGCCCCCTTGTTTCCAAATGTGGATATGCTAAAAATCTGGCATGGACCCAGCTCTCCAGGACTGACTTTGCAGAACCAATACTGTGCATTACATCATGCCTTCTGTTAACCACACCTTAACACCTCCCATCCACTGCACACACTCTGTTCAAAGTCCGCCCAGAACCACAAGTGCTCTAGGCCACAAACCTTAAAGATGCTACAGTTACCAATAAAATAACAATTTTACAATGCTGAGCATCGTGGGTTTCATTTTTGTAGATGTTCATTTTTTAAGTCTACAGTAATTTCAAATTTCTGAAAATATGAGGGTAAGCAATTTCAGCGGAAACGTGCAAGCAATGCTCAGCAGTGGAAGCTCAGACGAGATTAGCACGTCTCAGTTTCAGCTGTGCTCTGTCTGCCCTCAGTAAAATGGTGTTTCCGCAGTGCAAGTAATGCAAGACAAGTGGCACGGTTCAGCAAGACATAAAAAACACAAGATCGACGCGTCCAATGCCTATCCAGAAAGTTGAAGTTTGCACTATGGATCTTGCCTGCTGTCTACGGAAGGCGAAAAGCTGGCTAACAGCGTTCCTGCCAATCAGACTGCACAAGAAAAAAGTTTTAGGATTTTAAGTTTAAGATTAACGGGGAGGATGGCTCGGAGAGACGAATTTTCACCACTGGGATGTGCCGCGATTACCACGTCACAGGTTCGGATTTCGACATTGGGGAAACAGCTTTCTATCCGAGGACTGTACACCGAACGCATACAATTGAATAACAGTAAAATACTTTATGTATCGCACTTAGAACTTCCGAAGTGTGAAAAAAAATACATTCTTTTTTTTATGTTCCTAAGTGGAAGCGATTCGTTTTGTCTCAGGGTATGGTTGAATAATCAAAAGTATAAAAGTCCATGGTCGGATATGGAACGACATCTATATAGAATTACAATGACGTGTTCAACCTTTAAGGTTAAATCATCACCCATACCTCTAATATTGTGGTAGATTTCTAATTAAAAAAATAAAATAAAATGTAAACACGCGTTTAACCGTTGCAAGGCTTGCTATATTTTTTCTTGAATTAATAATTAATGTATCGTTCAATGCAACATTTTTACAAAACTTGGAACGAAAATGAAAGAGAGATGCAGAGGTAACGCTCCCTTTTGTTGTGAAACACTGTCCCAGACTTCTAATGAAGGAACAGACCGTTATTGCAAAGTGCAGGTTTAGGTTTCAGGGAAACGACTGACAGGGGGGAATAGAGTATTCAGCGAGCACCAGGCACAGGAAAGCAACTGTTAATACATATCAGAGGCCGCCTTCAAGTGACAAGATAAGCAGAGGCATATGTTCCCCTGGCTTGCAAATGGCAATCATTTCCCTCAGAAGAGACACTGATAAGGCTCCCTCCTCCCCCCGCCCCTACAGGCAATCATTTTACATTTGATATTATTTGAAAAGAGCTTGATTATTTTCCTCTGAATGGATGCAGATTGGTTCCCATTTACCTGTCAACATGGCGTTCTGTGTCTGTGTGTTTTGCCTGCTCCCCTAATAGCACCTGACCTAAATAGTGCCGGCGAAGACTGGGGCTCCGTAATGGCGGCCTTGGAATGCAGCAAATGAGAAGCACGTATGTCATAGTCAAGTAACATTTTTCAAAAACCCGGACTACAGATACACTGGAATAAAATACCCCAGTCTGTGGCGTACACCATGAAGATGGTGAACAACAGTGCCCGAAAGAGTGGCAGAGATTCACTGCACGTTTTAGCCTTAATTCATAGATGCCATGTGGGGTACTGAGAAGATGGACCTGCGGACCTTGGTCGTCCCCGTTGCTGTCACCAGCACACACTTGCAGCCTCTTATTCAGTAGCTGCAGGGGCAGCACGAGGGGCAAAGAGAAAACAGGGATCTCTAAACATCATGTTTATTTTGCACAACTGTCCTAAAACAGCGTGTTTGTGAAACCTCCCAGCCAATGCACTTCCTCAGCTACAGAGCCTTATTTGCTTCTAAGTGGCTAGGGGTCAAAGCAGTGGTAGTGAACTTTCCTCTCCCTGTCATATCAGTAGGGTGTGAATGAGCGCCAGGGCTCAAGGTTTTACCCAGAAGCCATGGTCAGTGCTATTGAGCTGACTACTAAGGTTGCGTAGTCTTGATTCCAACTCATGAAAATGTAATCCACCACAAGACACTCCCTCCCCTTTATCTTGCAGGAACCTCAGCTTCTTGCTTTCTCTCTTTGTCATAGTTTTCTACATTTCCCTTTCCCCTCCCTCCTCCATATGTTTTTCTCATTACTTCCTCTGGATTTAAGTCTGATGAGAAAGAATATGTGCCAGTCCCCAAAAATGAATGCTGGAGGGCCCAACCTACAACCACAGTCTCAAAATAAGTGCTTTTGTGCAGCGCATCGAGAATGAAGCCACAAAGACGGTACTTCCCTACCTACATGAGGAAACCATGCAGAAGGATAGGTTGACGGCAGCAGTGTCACTTGACACAGCCATGCCATCCATGCCGTCATGCACTGTTACTGAAAGATTTACTTTGTCTCATACAGTGATGTCCCACTCTGTCTTCTTCTGATATGTTGGAGGGGCAACATAGAGTTTCTAACCCCCAACTACTGGGGCATAAACTACACGGCTGTCTCTCCTGACAGCATCTACAGCAGTGCTACTAACCCTACTGCCACCTTGGTCTACTATGCTGGTCTCCGTGAACCCTAAAGTTAAGATGCGTAAAGTGCATGACCCCCTAAGCTGATGAAAAAAGAATAAACGTAACACACTTTTACTTTCACAACATTGCTTTATAAGACACTGAACTGAATTGTGATGCATATAGATAGAAAGCACTATGCTCTAGTCGAGCAAAACAATGGAATTTCCCCCAACCGAAACAAAAGAGGACAGATCCTTCAGCATTTGAAAGTGGGCAGGCACATATGGACGAGGAGTGTTACATGCACATCTATGACTTTACAGGGTCCACAAAACCTCACTACGCATATGGGACTGCACAAGCCAAAACACACTTTACAAGCACACAATAAGTCACATCTGAGCATTCAATCAAGAGATGGGATCAGAAACACTAGGCCTGGTAACATTGCTGCCGGGCAAGCGCTGTGGGCAGCTGCATTGCCTGGCCCCCTTTCGCACGCTGTAGCAGTCCAGAGGAAGATACAATGCTACATTCACACAGGTACAATCGCTGGAGCCTGGAGCCCCACTTCATCCTCCCCATCCTGGCAGTCCTGCACACATTTTCTGCTTGCTCTCATAAAGTGAAAAACATTGAAAACATATGCGTTTTTTTCACCAAAATGATGAATAACTGTATGATATAACTAGACCTGGGCAGAGTTCGTGGAGTTCTGCTATGCGGAACTTCGCAAAGTGCAGAAAAACTCTACAGCAATTCGCCGACTTCCATGAGTGGCAGAGCTTGGGTAAGTCACACTGTTCACAGTGGTTTTCAGTGCCGGGAGTTTCTATCATGCTGTAAAATCTGTGCGAACAGCATCACGGGGAGCGCCAGAGGGCGCAAACTTCTTTCTGTTGCTCAAGTAGATTTTCTACTCAAGCAACAGCTTCCTCAATGCAAGCGGCAGCTTTCTCATCATGAGCGGTCATGGCCTACTGCTCGCATTCAGAAATCGTGCTCGCCAACTTAGTGATTTCTCGTGCTCGCCAATCTAAAGCTGGTGAGCATAAAAAAGAGAAAAAACTCCACTCTGCATCACTTCGCAAATTTTTCGGAACTCCGCACGGAGTGGGGAAACCTCTGCCAATTCCATCAGCGGAGCATAATTCTTCACCCCCCAAGATAAAACACCTGATAAATTAGGTCATGAGCAGTTATTCCCCATTTCAGGAAAAACTCAGACTTCCAAGCATTGATATGGCCAGTAAATGTAATTCCAGACCTTTAGTATTTGCAAAGTCCAGTCTCTCACGATGAGAGGCTAAGGCACCGATTTATCATTATTATTTTACGCAGTGCAGCACGCCACCTTGCTGAGCTGCACTGCATGAAAGGGAAATGACAGGAATGTGCTGTATTTAATATGAAACAGCATATTCCTGTCCTTTCCTTGGGCTGGCACACAATGTGCTGCCTTGTGTCAACGTCAGCACCCTTGCACCATGGTGTATGGGTGCCTGCATTGCAGACAGGATTGTTGTCTTCCTGCACGAAAACAATCCTCAGAGGCATTTCCTCTTTATAAATGTGTCCCTCGAGCAGATTGCAGCACACTTAAAAAGAAGAAACAACGAGGAGAAATATATTTCTCCTTGGTGCGCCTCCCCTGGGAAGGCATAGCATTTGTATGTATTCCCAGGTTTACCAGTGTTGGTAAATCTGGGAATGCATCAAAATCCACAGATAGATGAGTGGGAAAGCCCACGCGCCACCCATGGAATGCCTCACTGGGTCAGAGTAAGGCAAGGCAGCAAGTTGTTCTGCCTTGCGTTACTCCAAATTTATCAAGCCTCTGAGGGCAACTCAAGGTGACCTTGCACGCTTTGATAAATCTGAGTCAGGTTTTGCGTTGCCCTTGCACCCCCTTGCATAGCGCATGGGCGACGCAAAACCATGATAGATATGCACCTAAGAGTGTACGGTAACAGTGCCAATTTGGTGGAATAGAGATATAGTGAAATCACATATTATTTACCTCTTTGCAGTAACCATCATAAACTCACTTGCCTATTCCGGTTTAAACTTTAGGCTTTCTTATCTCCCAATCCAGTGTTTCTCATTTTCTACACCTCAGGGCAAAAAACAATGAAGGAATCATGCCAGGATTCAAATACAAGACCTTTTTTAGATCGTGCAGGTAAAGAATGCAAAGTTGTGCTGCCTTAAAACTGTAATTAACCAAAAAAAAGCAATCAATATTTTTGCAAAACGACTTTTTAACTTTGAGGGTAGCATGATTCAGCAGTAAAAACGTCATTATCAAACTGTGGTAGATAGTGACACGAGGAGCCTGGCGAAATAGCACTCCAGGCCATGCAGAAAGCAGGGGACAAAAATGTAGATATAAACCAAATATTAATTGCAAAGTGGATTAAGGGACGGAGGAAACTGATACTGAAAGCATTTTCAGAAATAAGGAGAGACTTATTATACATTAGTTTAAAAAAACACGATGTAAAGCAGTCATTATTTTGTGTCAACTGTATTATTACACCGAATCAGTTGCACAGAGGTCTCTGAAGCCAGCACCCAACTCACTGAGCTATATTAGTCTCTAAGTAAAAGCAACAGCATAAAAGAAACAACTTTGGAAATTGTTCATTATTTATGCATTGAAAGCAGCTGAGACTCTAACGAACAGACAGCTCATTCACACGACAAGAAATAGCATAACATATGTTCTGTTGGATATGGTGGAAAGCTCGAATGCTGAAACGGATCATCTGAACGGCTGTGCTGCAGAGACAGTAAAGGATTAATTGGACCTCACGATTTCATTACCACAGATTTGCATGATAAACTCCTTTTTCATTAAAGGAGGAAGAATGGAACTGGCATTTGATAGTCGGTTTGTACATGTTCAGAGGCTTGGCAGCGTGTCAGCAGCCTGTGATATCCGCACTGGCACCTTTCTTTAAAATGGTATAATGTAGAGGCCTGCCGCCATTATGCACCAATGCCTTTCACGCGCACAGCTTTCTCTTTAGTGCTCTTAATTGCCCTGCGTGACGCAAAATGACCCCATGAATAGTGTCGGAGCCACCCACCGTCCCCGGTCAATTATCATTTGTAATAAATTGAACACCTTGGCCAGCTGACCTGAGAGTAAATTATATGAGGTGAGTGAGTGAGCGTGAACCGTGGTGTTAAAAAGAAATGATTAGATTAGTCTTGTTTGCGAGTCAGCTGGAAGTCCAAGTTATCTTTAAAATACAAGTACTGATTAACGCAGGTCAAAAAAATATGCTTTGCAAATGTTCTGCTGGCTCTTCCAGTGCCGTTTACTGTCTGTGAACGTTTCCACTTGAAATGTTGGCGCGGACAGGGTGATGCAATTCAAATTCAGGTCGATAACAACATAAGATTTCGGGTTTAATTAGCTGGCAGGCTACATGAAGTAACTATTACACTGAGGAGGTTTTGTTCTGGACTATGGGCCTGATTTGGAACTCGGCAGATGGGTTATTCCGTCACAAAAGGTGACGGATATCCCGCCCGCCAAAATCGAAATCCCTTAGGACCAACGGGGATTTAGACTTCGGCAGACCGGATATACGTCATAGTTGTGAGGGAGTAACCCATGCGCCAGGGTCTAAATCAGGCCTTAAGTGATGTCTGTTCAAAGGGAGTCCGTGACAAGGTATACTGAACTGAAGCCTTCATTTTTAATTTTCCTTTTTCACCAGTTCAAATATATATTGGTCACTGTAAAACGTGTTGCCCATTTTGTCAGCATTATGTAGCATCTGCCCAGTTAACACCCTCAATTGTCTGCGCAAGCATTATCTACTCGTGAAAAATCCTCGTCCATTGCTTACTGATTGATTAAGTGTTCTGGACCTACAGACATTGTAACCTAGCCCATTCCAACATTTCTACCTCCAAGGTGGCCATCAAACTCTCAGAAGACCATAAAGGAATGCCCTAGAAACACATGATTGAGGCATTTCTTCCCTTGCAATCACCCTTTTTACAATGTCATGTCAACAATAAACATCAGTGGAGCTTCACTGGATTTGAGTAGTGAGACAGTGGGAGGGCATTTTCAATTATCAAAATATTGAAGGCAGAATTAACAGTGTAGTAATAGGATATAAGCCTGAAAACGAGAAAGAAATGTATTTATCTTTCGTTTCTGTGCTTTCTTAGTAGTTGAAAAAGCATAAGGCAATAATGTCTGTAGACTTTAGTTTGTAGAATGCTTTATCTAGCACATATTTCACTTGATTTTCATTAGTGACCTAGGTCAGCCATGTATTATGAATAACTGTTGAATTTTGCTTGGAGCACTTGACATTAGCCCATGTTGTAAAGTATATTCTTTTAACCTTCACACATTCATACGTTCATTAAATGAATGAAATAATTAGTTTAAAATCACCAAATCTGTTTCTTTATGAATAAGCTGTATAGAAATGGGAATTTGGGAAAGGAAATGTGATGTGCAAATGTGCATTAACCTAAACATTAACTTTTTCTCTCCTATTCCTTATAATGTTGGGAACCAGCATTTAGTAGATAGTTTAGTTGCAACATTAGAACACGATAAATAATACGTTTTGTAGCTGCTTTGTTTAGATAGATTACCCGACGGAAGTTGTCCTGTTCCCATGAAGACATCAAAACTTGATTGGTTGAACCAGTGACAAAGACAAAGAAATAAATTACAAGTGTTGCATTGGCTCTCATTGTACCAATGAGGCTGCTGGATTTGGGTGGCAACATCACCTGAATTGTGGGGAAATTAGTTCAGACCCACACCATGTGACAACTGTCAGCCTAATCCGTTTCTGGACAGCTAGCAGGGTTTCATCTCTGCCCAAGAGCAGGGACAATTTCTGGCAACTGGGCACATGACATTATGACCTCTCATGGAAATCGTGGCTTTCTCTCAGTTACGTTAGTCTCAAATATGCAAAGACAAACAGAGGCAGAAAATGGTTCATTAAGATTTATTGAATCAGTTGCGTCTTAGATAAAATGGCATGAAATGATGAAACATATTAGAAGCAAAATTGTGAAAAGAAAAGTGAAACACAGAAAAAGTCTCACCATACTGTCACTGTGCACAATATAGGCAATTCCTACCTAAGCTATGTTAGAGCACAGCAGGATAAGCCCTAATCCATCCTTCAGGATTCCCCCCTGGGAAGACATCATCCTGCAAACCTGAGTATGACAGTAGTGAAGAAGCCTGCTATCTACGGAGACATCATCCCCATATGGGTCAGAGAACCAGTGGTCTCAACAAGCAGCTTTAACAAAGTCAGACAGCATACAGTCGTGGTCATCTTGCTGGAACCTCCCTCTAACGAGCATTGAGCAGGGAAATGTTTTTATAATAAAACAACTGATGTTCTGAAAAAATGTCCCCACATACAAAATACGTGTGTTTCTGTGTGTGTGCTAAGAAATGCAATGCTTTCCTAGGCGAAAGGTCAAATAGATAAAGAAAATAAAACACCACCACAAATGTGGCCAATTCTAAAATAATATAATAAAATGTTACTAGGCTAAAAGGCACAAGCAGCAGGCCTAGTTGCTAAAATAACGTGCCCAGAGTCATCATGAAAATGGCTCTACAACACGAGTTACAATCTTGAATTATTCTAAAATGCGTGTTCCTATATTAGTAGGAATACTCACCATCCTCTCTCACCCCATCCTGACTCTCTCACTATTTTTAGGGTTCTCAGACGTCTCGAAGACACTCTCTGAGATACTTCTCACACTCACTTTGTGAGCTTCTAAACTTGACACTAAGATTCATTCCAAGACTCTTTGTCTGAAACTTATTTGCTTTAAAACCCTACTGAGTTTCTTAATGTCTGAATTTGCAAACTCTTCTTAGGCTATTCTAATTTTTTGATTATTCTTTGCCTTTTACAAAACCATCCTTTAGATTAGACTAGAAAAATTAATTGTATGGAACACGCTTTATGCATTATTCTGTTTAAAATTGATTTAATTGATCTTTGATTATAAAATTTGTTTCTCTCAAGAAAGATGAAAAACTAAGAAAATTGATAATATAAATATTAAACTTTATATATATATATATATATACATATACTATAATACATATATATATATATATATATATATATATATATATATATATATATATATACATATAAATGACTTTGTGCTACTGAAATAGGATATATATGTATGCCAAATTAAAAACTAATGAGTAGGAATTACACAACTTCCCTTTTTAATGAGGAAGTTCCAAATGCAACAATTACATTGCTGTCAGATTTTCAGGTTAACATGTGTTCCCCAGACACTCTGCTGACGTGCCCCATGCAGATTGAGTTGGCCTGCATATTGTGAGACATTTTACCACCCTTCTGACCTCTTTTAAAAGCAGAAGTACATACCCATACAGGTCTGTAAGAATCTGGAGCCAGAACCTTGATGCAGAGATCAGATCCTTCGCCTACGGGACCTTGAACAATGGAACTGTTGAAGACATTGCTTCTATTAGTGCGATTGTCACTGCCAATCTGGTCGAGGGACATAACAAGTTTAGAGCAGAATCACATTTCATCCAGCTCACTGGTATCGTTATTTACTAATCACCACCTGCTCAAGGGTTCTGTAAAGTTGTTGCCTGCCCTTAGTACCACTCAACATGACCAACGGGCCAAGGCATATCTTGGGCTGCATGTGCTGCTATGCTACTCTACAACTTTGTGCGTCTCTTGTTACAGCCATAACTGATTATTTTGACCTAAATGCTACTACGGTGTCCACCAGACTCATTAAGTGGGATGCATTCATGGTCACATTGCGAGGGCACTGTTGGGAACATGATTGACTATCTGGCAAACATATGCACATGTCTCTATTTGAGAGATTACGTTGTCTTAATTACGCTGCCCATTCAGATCGCACACATGCCACTGTTGACCAATTGGGTCGGTTCCTGGCATGGCTTATTCGGCAAGACCAATTGTAGCACCCTGTAATGGTGCTACGCTCTGCTACCAGAACCTTACTATACACCCAACATGAAATCCACAATGAGGTCACATGACATTATGAATCACGATCAGTCGATCTTCACCTCCTATACTAGTGAGCTTGACAATTTTTTTCACAGAGTCACGTTTGTGCACATCACATCTGACCAAAAGATGAAGCTAATGGTTCCATTACTCAGCTTGAAATACAGGAAGCAACCTGTGCACTCGCCACTGGCAGGACCCCGGGTCCTGACAGCATTCCTACTGAATTTTATGAGGCACATGCTTCACTTATCAGTCCAGGTCTGCAAGTCTTATTTGAGAAAGCCCTTTCAGCCTCTATTTTGCAAGTCTTAAATGAGAATGCCTTTTCAGCCTCTACCTTATCTGCCTCCCAGCGAGAGGTTCTTCTCTTTTCTTCTCATTTCCAAAACCAGACAAGGACCACACCCAGTTAGGGTCATACAGGCCTTTGGCCTTGCTCAGTACAGATTATAAAATCCTTGCGAAAATTATTGCCGACTGTCTGGGACACCTGGTCCCAACATTGGTCCACCAGGACCAAAATGGATTTGTGCCAGCCCGTAACACCTTCTTGAGCATAAGACAATTTTTTCACATCATGAAAGACTCTTCGCAAAATTGGCCTTGAGCGGGATGCCTTGTACTAGACCCTGAAAAGGCCTTTGATTCTTCAGAATGGCTTTTCCTATTTGAAGCGCTGAGGCATTATGGTGTTGGAACCCACATCGTTTGCTTAGATCGCCTGCTATACACCCACCCACTGATCAGGGCTAAGACTGGCTCTCTCGTTTCAGAACCAATGCCCGTTCACAGAGGCACCCATCAAGGATGCCCGCTCCTACCCTTACTCTTCTTCCTGGCAATAGAACCATTGGCTGCCGCTGTCCAAGCTCAGGGTGAAGCCTGGGATATTCCACTGGAAGATGGAATACACAACATATCCGTTTATGTGGATGGCTTGCTATTATACCTCAGAGATGTTCATAATGTCCCTGACAGGATTGCTAGAACACTCCACAGTTTCGCTATCCTCTCTAGCCTCAGATTCAACCGGCAAAGGCCTGCCTGTTTCCTTTTACGCCAGATTTACTAGACCCACACCTTGCCTACACCAGAACGCCAATGCCCTCGCAGCCCAGGATGTTCAGGTACTTAGGCGTTCGAGTATACCACTCTCCCATGGATCTATTTGAAGGCAAACTTTCATGCACGGCCACCGTCACCGGGTTCAGCAGCGGTGTCGGTCCGAAGTCGTCTGAAGTCGATTTCCTTGGATTTCCACCAGCTTTCCTTTCAAGGGCCCAGGGACTGGATAGGGCACCACTTGTCAGAGCAGGAGTCTCTCCAGAGACTCCAGGTGCTGGCAGAGAGAAGTCTTTGCTGTCCCTGAGACTTCAAACAACAGGAGGCAAGCTCTAAATCAAGCCCTTGGAGATTTCTTCACAAGATAGAAGGCATACAAAGTCCAGTCTCTGCCCTCTTACTCTGGCAGAAACAGCAACTGCAGAATAGCTCCACAAAGCACAGTCACAGGCAGGGCAGCACTTCTCCTCAGCTCTTCAGCTCTTCTCCAGGCAGAGGCTCCTATTGATGTCCAGAAGGGATCTAAAGTCTGTGGTTTTGGGTGCCCTTCCTATACCCAATTTCCCCTTTGAAGTAGGCCTAGTTCAAAGTAAAGTCTCTTTTGAAGGTGAAATCCTGCCTTGCCCAGGCCAGACCCCAGACACTGACCAGGGGGTTGGAGACTGCATTGTGTGAGGACAGGCACAGCCCTTTCAGGTGAAAGTGACCACTCCTCCCCTCCCTCCTAGCACAGATGGCTCATCAGGAAATGCAGACTACAACCCAGCTCCTTTTGTGTCACTGTCTAGTGTGAGGTTCAACCAGCCCAACAGTCAAACAGACCCAGACAGGGAATCCACAAACAGAAATGGTATAAGCAAGAAAATGCTCACTTTCTAAAAGTGGCATTTTCAAACACACAATCTTAAAATCAACTTTACTAAAAGATGTATTTTTAAATTGTGAGCTCAGAGACCCCAAACTCCACATGTCCATCCGCTCCCAAAGGGAATCTACACTTTAATCAGATTTAAAGGTAGCCCCCATGTTAACCTATGAGAGGGACAGGCCTTGCAACAGTGAAAAATGAATTTAGCAATATTTCACAGTCAGGACATTCAAAACACATTACTATATGTCCTACCTTAACCATACACTGCATCCTGCCCTTGGGGCTACCCAGGGCCTACCTTAGGGGTGCCTTACATGTAATAAAAGGGAAGGTTTGGGCCTGGCAAGTGGGTACACTTGCCAAGTCGAATTTACAGTTAAAACTGCCCACATAGACACTGCAGTGGCAGGTCTGAGACATGAGTACAGAGCTACTCATGTGGGTGGCACAATCAGTGCTGCAGGCCCACTAGTAGCATTTGATTTACAGGCCCTGGCACCTCTAGTGCACTTTACAAGGGACTTACTAGTAAACCAAATATGCCAATCATGGATAAGCCAATTACATATACATTTTGTAAAGGAGCACTTGCACTTTAGCACTGGTTAGCAGCGGTAAAGTGCCCAGAGTAACAAAAACAGCAAAGTCAAGCACACATCAACAACCTGGGGAACAGAGGCAAAAAGTTAAGGAAGATCACGCAAAGGATGAAAAGTCTAACAGTGCCATTGTCAGTTGCAGGCTGGGTAGCACTACTGAAGATTGTGGTCCTTCTCCGCTTTTTATAATATTTTTCCAAGCTATCCCTGTATACCCCAACAACATTGTTCCAAGAGTTTCCGCATCATGTAAGAGAATGTATTTGAAATCAAACGTGCCATACAGTAGCCTTAGTAAAATTATATCCACCCCTAGACCACAGCGAGCTAGCTGTGCCAAATTTAGAACAATATTTCCTAGCATCCCAGCTCCAATAGTTGAACAAATGGGTATCTGGCTTACAACTGACTGACAAGGCCACAACACAACCAGCCTGGACACTTCCCCAGATCTTACACTTGTTTCCCCAGTGCACACGAGTGAAGGCACCTGACGCCCTGCTACTGGGAGTAGCATATTGTTGGTTCCACCAGAGCCCCTATCTCACATATTCAGTGACCCATTACCTGCCAGCACTAGCCTTGTTAGGTACGTCTACAAACCTCGCCTCCATCTCAATGGCAGAACTTGCCACTTGGCATACTACTGATCTACATACCCTAGAAGACCTTTACCAGGACAGTGCCCACATCCCCTATAAGACCTTAATGCATACTACAAATTGGCCGTCAGGGCAGTTCCTATTATACAACTCACTTCTCACAGCATTGACATGTAGATGGGGTGACCTGACTCACGCATATCCAATTCACTTAAGGGTGCAGCATCTTCATGTAAGGTAATGGGCCAACACGGAATACACTAGTTTGCTGCATCATTACAACTACACACTACGCCATCATTTACAATTCTACGTGACCACTGTGAAGTAAACCTTACCCATCCCTGCACTGATAAGGAATGGACTGCTGTGCTGGGAATCCCTATACACATACCGTGCAATGCTACATTCCGACTCATATAATTTTACATTACGCACAGAGCTTACCTCATCCCTGACAAAATCAACCTCTATTACAAGCGGGTCAATGCTGCATGGCAGTGACGCCACCTGGTGCATGCAGATTTGCTTCATATGTTATGGTTTCGTCAGTCACTTCAACTCTACTGGCAAGGTGTCACAGCCAAAATATTGACTTGCATTGGTTATCCAGCGCTGTACAAGTGGGAGATGTGGATCTTTACCGTAGGGACATTAAGAGAAGAATTATCTCCTGTTTTCTAATTCTGGCCTTCTCAATGGCCAAAAACCTCATTACTCACAGATGAAAAGCATCTGAGCCTCCAACACTTGAGGCATGAACACGATCTCTTCTTACGTGGGCATAGAAAGAAAGTGTGGCACTCCACAGGGAGGATGCTCTGGGGTTATAGAAGTACCCTATGGCAAATAATTGGGGCACCACCCTGACAGATTTTCAGACTAGTATACAGCAGGAGGGCAGGAATGATACAGGTCAGCTGGACAGTGGAAGTAATGTGAAATTGGTCAAAACTCACATTAACAGAATGTTCTCCATAGTGATCTGACAACCTCCTTGCTCATGTTGCATTAGGTGTATACCTTCTTATATGTTCTCAAGTGTCATGAAGTGTTTTTTGATTTTATGTGCTGTCCTTGGGAGGTGGCGAAAGGGTCCAAAGTTGTGTTTTTTCACTTGTAACTGTTACTCCGTGTTCAAATAACAGAATCATTTTTCCTACACTGTAGCAATACAAGCAGCTTGCCCCCCTTTGGATCCACAGGAATAATCCTACGATTATTCGATAGCGATAGGTTGCTGGATGTTAGTTAATCGCATTTCACCTGATGCTTGCTTGATCAACTAGTTACATTACTCTTTTATAACACTAGACGTATTTGCAAGAATTGAAATAATATTACTCTCCTGCATGTCAATTGTAACTGTGATCAAGAATGCTGATTATGCACTTGATTGCGATGTAAACTGAGCAAAGCAACACAAAATCATTCAATAAAAAGATTTAAATAAAAAAACACGTATGTTAAGAATGCAAACTCTGTGGGGATGATTTATCATGTACTTCAGTTTTCATGAGAGGTGCCTCAGTAGAAAGAATGGACCTGTACTAATCTTAAGACTTACACAGATTGACTGACTCCTATTTTGTTCTGTCAGTGATGACTTAGGGCCTGATTTAGATCTAGGCGGACAGGGTTACTCTGTCACAAACATGATGGATATCCTATCCACCGTATTACAATTCCATTATATCCTAGGGAAATTGTAATACTGCGGATGGAAGAACCGTCATGTTTGTGACACAGTAACCTGTCTGCCAATTTCTAAATCAGGACCTTTGTTTCCTTTCAGGGTAAGCAGATGCCTATGGTAATAGTCCTGAGTCCTAAAAAAATGGAAAAAAGATATAAGGGGGCAGGGTAGGAATAACCTGCACTCTGGTCCTGGGGCCAAAAATATTTTTTTTAAAAACATTTTGCGACAAATTTGCAGAGGAACTGTGGCAATTAAAAAAAATGCAAGGCCTCCTGCACTTCATTTTTAAATTACTGTGGTGGACCAGAGCCCGGGGGACGACATTTTTATTTTTTGGGGAGGAGGGCGCATATAGACTTCTTTAGTTCACTCTACTGCAAAAACTACTCAATGAAATTACACCCAAGTTTGGCAGGAAGCTAAATCTTGGCCCGCAGATTGTGCTTTTTGTTAATGGGTGGAAATTCTTTCAGTAGTATTTGAGAAATTAAGGTTAAAAATAATTGTATATCTGGACCATTGGGTCCGAGGGACTCTTGCAAGTGTCCCTCAAACCCAATTTTAAAATATAGAGCATTCTGATTGACCCAGGAAGCTTTTTTCCCCTTGGGTCAATTTGGTCTCACAGGAGCCAGACTCCAGCAACATGAGAAAAATGTTGCTGGCAGCCACTGCAGGACTTGGGGACTTAGGGGCAAATTTACAAGCCCCTTGCACCACCTTAGCGCTGCCATAGCGTCTTCTTTCTATGCTAAGGCAGAGCTAAGGTGGCTTTTCTGCCACATCATATGTACAAGTGCTGCACTGTTTGCATTGCGCCACTTTATGAACCCTTGCGTCACATTACGTCTGCAAGGGGGGCGTTCTGGCACAGGGAGGCCCAAAAAATGGCACAGTGAAATGCCTTTTTTTTCCATCGTTCTTAATGCCTGTTCAGAGCAGGTGTTAAAATGACGTACCCATTATAGTCAATCGGGCCTCCCTGTGCCCTGCTGCATTAATGTAAAAATTTTTGATACTACTGTAGCAAAGCGCCACAATAGCATCAAAACGCTTGACGCTATTGTGCTAACGACTACATAAATACAGTGCAACCATTGGGTTGTGAGGTGCCCTAGGGGGGACAAGAAAAGTGACACATCATATATGATGTGCCACTTTCTTGCAGATATGCCCCTTAGTCCTCTGTCCTGAATTTTATAAAACAAATAATATGAGGGCAGGGTAGGAGTACCCTACTCTCATAGGCCCCATCGAGGGGGACCCAGAGGGACCTCCTGGGGGAAAAATAAGAAAAAATCTGCTATTTTTGCCATGATCCTGCAAGACTCCTGTGGGATCATGGCAAAAAAAGACAGTGGTGGGTGCTAAATATATTTTGGGCAGGGTTTAATAACCAGGGCTGAGTATGTCAGTTAAGGGGAGAAGGGCCCCACAACCGCATCCCTGAACATTTGTGGGCCCTGGGAACACCATACCCTGGGTCTGATATCTTAAAAAAAAGGTAAGGGCCACACAGTCCCCTCCCTAACCCTGAATACACCCCAGGAACCCCAGCCTCCATGGTCAAAATCAATAAAAGGCTGGGGACCGTGTTACCCTTCTCCCCGAGCCTGAATATGGCCCATTGAAAAAGCAAATAAAAAAGGGGACAAGGCCAGTGCAGCCCTTTCTCTGAGCCTGAAAAGGCTCAGAGTACCCCAGGCTTAGTGACTGTTCAAGACGGCTCTGGGGGGGGGGGGGCACATAACTCCCCGTTTAATTGTACTTGGCCCCAGGGGAATGGGGTACCTGGGTACAAAATAGGCCCTGAGTGGAAGCCGAGCAGCCCCCCTCCACTTTTGTATTATGTTTGGTCCCAGGGGATGGGATCCCCAAGCCTAATAAGGCTTAGGGAGGGAGGCTGTGTGCTCCTGTCCTTTTTTATCGTATTTAGCCTTTGGGATGGGCCTCCTGGGGCCTATTGGGGCTCCAGGGGGCCACATGCCCCTCCTTTTAGAATTTGGCACTTGGGAATGGGGCCTAAGAAGGCTTCAAGATGGGCTCTGCATGCCCCTCTCGTGTTTAATTGTTTTTGGCCACAGGGGAAGGAGTCCCTGAATTTAAGGCTTGGGAAGGGGGTGGGGGACACACTTCCCCCTCACCGTTTTCTTGGAATTTGGCAAAGGAGTAGGGGGTCCCTGGGGCCAATTAATGCTCAGGGAGGGGGGCTGCACACCCGTCTTCCCCTAATATATATGTTTTGGCCTCAGGCAATGACATCCAAGGACCTGAACGCCAACCCTACTTTGTGCACGCCAAAAGGCTGTGTGTAGCCTATGGTTGGCAGCCTGCTGGGGGGTGGCCACAGTCCTGGCAGCAGGTCAAGCCCTGTAGCTAACTTCAAACTACACATGGCCAAAGCCCGTTCTCAGTGTGGGGTTGGCTACCTGCTGGGAGTTGGGTGGAGGTCTAGGCTGCAAGCCAGGCTTCATGACCAACAGCACACATGACTAAAGGCCGTGCATAGCTTGGGATTGACTCTGTATGAGTGTGTTAGACACAGGGCCTGTGGCCAAACCCTGTTGTGCATGGCAGTGGTGTTTTGCTGCCTGCAGGTTGTTTGAGAAAGGGCTTAGCCGCAGGTTTTTTCGTGAATATATATATATATATATATATATATATATATATATATATATATGTATACATATATGCTATGACTCTTTACTCCACATTTAGCTCCTCAAAAGCCTCCTAATGGATCAGGGATTCAAGGGAATGCCCCTCCTTTTAGAATTTGGCACTTGGGAATGGGGCCTAAGAAGGCTTCAAGATGGGCACTGCATGCCCCTCTTGTGATTAATTGTTTTTGGCCACAGGGGAAGGAGTCCCTGAGTTTAAGGCTTGGGAAGGGGGTGGGGCCACACTGCCCCCTCCCCTTTTTCTTGGAATTTGGCAAAGGAGGAGGGGGTCCCTGGGGCCAATTAATGCTCAGGGAGGGGGGCTGCACACCCGTCTTCCCCTAATATATATGTTTTGGCCTCAGGCAATGACATCCTAGGACCTGAACGCCAACCCTACTTTGTGCATGCCAAAAGGCTGTGTGCAGCCTATGGTTGGCAGCCTGCTGGGGGGGTGGCCACAGGCCTGGCAGCAGGTCAAGCCCTGTAGCTAACTTCAAACTACACATGGCCAAAGCCCGTTCTCAGTGTGGGGTTGGCTACCTGCTGGGAGTTGGGTGGAGGTCTAGGCTGCAAGCCAGGCTTCATGACCAACAGCGCACATGACTAAAGGCCGTGCATAGCTTGGGATTGACTCTGTATGAGTGTGTTAGACACAGGGCCTGTGGCCAAACCCTGTTGTGCATGGCAGTGGTGTTTTGCTGCCTGCAGGTTGTTTGAGAAAGGCCTTAGCCGCAGGTTTTTTCATGAATATATATATACATATATGCTATGACTCTTTACTCCACATTTAGCTCCTCAAAAGCCTCCTAATGGATCAGGGATTCAAGGGAAAGACAATAATTTGAAACTAAAGAAAGTAAACTCTTGGATTTGTGTTTATTCTCTATTTCATAGGCTGCCTTTTTGACTCTTCAAACCAAGAGTAGCAGGGGCAAAATCAGGACAACCAAATAGTCAAGCCAAGAGTGGCCAGTTACCCCTGCTTACCCTAAATGGAGACCATGAACATGCACACTTGGGGGCATATTTACAACCCCCCTGCAGCACAATAACGCCTCTGGAGCAGCACTTTTCTGAAGTTCTGGAGGCAGAGGTTGCCCGCACATATTTAGAAGGCCATGAAAATCCACCTTGCGTTGCTTTTTCATGGCCTTGTAAATATAGCCCTCTTTCATGCATAACTGTGCTTGAAAGGGGCATCCCGTGGGTGTTGCTGTGGATGTTCCCATGCAACACCCATGCAATCAGACGCATTCCCAGATTTACAAGGTTTTGATAACCTTTGTATGCGTCAGATTCCTGCGCCACCCCAGGGGTGGCATAAAAAGGGCACAACAAGGAGAAATACCTCTATGTCTCCTCGTTTTTTGCTCTTTCTATATGTGCTGCAGGATGCAGGGAAACACCATTAATGATTGTTTATGTGCAGGATGGTGTCCTTTCCTACACATAAACAATCATCCCTGCAATGCAGGCACCCTTGCACAATAGTGCAAGGGTGCCTGGGTTGGCGCTAGGGAGCCAAGTGTGCGCTAGCGCAGAGGAAAGTACAAGGATGTGTGGTATTGCTGTAAATATGATGCATCCCTGCACTTTCCTAATGGCACAGAGCAGCACAGCAAGCTGGCTTGTGGTGCCAAGCTTCCTAATTTTCTTGTAAATATGGGCCTTATTATGATACATAGGAACGGAGGATCCCACAGCTAATGGAAAAAAACAGATTAAAACCCCAGGCACAAAAGCACAGAGGTGCACCTTTGGAACATAGTTTAAGAAGTGTAACAACTTAAAAGCCAAGTTAAAAGCTGCTGCTGTTCTTCAGAGTCATATATGAATTTTAACTAAAGCTATCATTTCTTCCTTTTGGAAATAATGTTAACACGGATTGTTAAAAGCATAATATAATATTCTTGACAGCAAGTTAGCACTCTTTAAAAATAATAATGCGCCATTCATAAATGTATACTTATTTTATGTTAGATTTTCTGTTCTCTCCAGTGGCAGAAAAAGGGTTGTGATCAAATAACCTCTAACTGTTTGTCGATGTCATATGATTCATTGCTCATGAACATTGCCGTCATGAATGTAATATTTGAATTAATCACAGCCAATAGCAAATGCTCTTGATTGCGTGACATCCAATATTTGTTAGCACTTTTGCCACCTGTGGCACTGGGAAAAGCAACCATCACAAGCCAGTCTGTTCTTGCCCCAAAAAGACACACCCAGCACAAATGCCAGCCCATGCCCTTTTGTAGGGGAACGCAAGAAATGTCAAACGCGTTTCCTTATTTTGTACCCTCGGCCCTACGGTTAGGTTCGAGTTTGAGGTCAAAGTTAGTAATTCGGTCCATGTTTGTGCCCACGTATAGTAACTTACTGAGGAAAACAAGTGACAGAAAGAATGCTTGAATTCAATTCAGACCTCCCATTTATTGTGGGCACTTCACTGACACAAAAATATGCATACATTGAATTTCAACTGGCGGTCACACATTTTTGCAGGCACAGGCATGTTGCATCTCAAAAACAGTCCCAAGGAAGGACTATTTAACATATATGTATGACTGGCTTGAATCGATCAAGCTGGAAATCAGCTAAATATGAGATTATGGCAGTTGGTGGGACAGATCATAAATCAGAAATGTTATGTGTTAAGCTTGAAGCCACAACTTTAAACAATCTCTAATAAAAAATGCATATGCATCCTTCACAAACCAATTTTGTCGTTCAGCAGTATCCAATTTTGAGTTTTGTCATCTTATCGACAGTCACTATGTCTCAAGTGACCAGGGTAATACATTTCAGAAATATTACTCAATCCATTGTTCGTGGAAACTGGAATGTCTTTATCTGGCTGCTGCCAGAAGTAGCAGATCATTCTGGGAAAATATTCAACTGTAGCAAAATATCGGGGCACTCGACCTAACTGGCAGGATATCTCTACGCTTGAAACCGAATTCATCTGCATAGCCCCTATTAATGTATTCGCTAAGAAACCAGTATCACCTTCACAGGCACAAAACCAACTTTTTCAAGAACAATGGTAATATATGTTGGTTTTTAAAATGTATGGTCTGCCTTTCAAGATTCCTATTTGGTTGTTTCTACGAGACACATGCTCTCTACACTGATTGTTCTTCACTCTTCTACATTTCCACTTTAATGTGGCTCTAGAGTATACAAAGCATTTCTCGGCCTAGAACCGAGGTACTCTCGAACTTCTCTGCAGCTGATGGATCCAGGACCACATTATCTAGGATGGGGTCAGCTAACGATTGTCATAGAGGAAGAGACTTCCTCAGAAGCCGAGCCAAAGCTCCTGAATTCATTCTAGTTTTTATAAATAACGTTAAAGTAATTTTGAAAAAAATGTGCTCTTTCATTTTGGATTTTGCAGTGTACGTCCCTTGCTTAAGAGCTGGTGGAGTTTAAGGCGACTGGCCCATTTGCGAATTGGACAATACGGACATGATGCAAACTCTGCAGTGATAAACATCCGTACTAGGCAGAATAACCCCTCCAGAAATATGTAACTGCAAGTTAATTACGTAAAAACTTTGGTGGGGTTTAGAGCTCCCAATTACCACCTGCTCTACGTAGATGGTATATGGGAAAAAAGGGAGTTATGGTTTGGGTAGTGGGGAGGATGTTAGGGGCAAGAGAGGTTAATGCCAGCTAGGGTGAGCCACATATTCACATCTTATATCATATTAGGGCACAAGTGGGGCCACCTGAATTTGTGTCAATAGCTCCTCTCCATTCTTATATGATTTTACCAGCTGGATTTTCTGGCCAGCAAAATCAGGCCAGGTGAGGAGTGTAACACAAAGAGCAGCAGTACAAACCTAGACAACAGTGATGCACTAAAAAGTCAAATCATCACCTGAAAGGAGTATGATACAGACCCTCACGTGACACACAAACCACCTCAACAGAAAGTGACACAGAGTCGCTGCCCCACAAAAGATGACATCTCTTTGTTGGTTCACTGAAACCCAAATGATGTCTAAGCAAGAACTGGTGAAGTCCATCTCCAGCGAGGTATCGTTGGCAGAGGAATAAAGGTACAGAGGACACTAAACACGTATGTTGACAAAACCCAGATGAAAACTGTACCTCAAACAAGAAACATTGATAAAGGATTGGGGATACATGTATTGAAAAATATCTGGTGCTTTGAAAATATCCTATTAACCAAATGGGGAGGCACCAGTGAAGGAAGATGGTCAGGTATACTGGAAAGCACTGCAGGAGATACGAATTACAGAGGTTACATAATTTCAGTTTTAACAGGTCTTGTTGCCTTGCAAAAAAGGATGGGAGCGGGAGCTCAGAGGGGATAGCTAATTCATGCTCTTGGAGGAACAGGATTCTAACAGATGCTTTACAAATAGAAATATTGAGAAATGGGTGATCCATAGTTACAAGTTTCACAGTTTGGGTGTGACACTCCTAAAGTTCATAGGCACTGTAAGAAAGTGGATTATTATCTTGTCAGGGTGAAATCAGAGTCACTTAATTAACCTGAAAGCACTCCCCTGGTGGCTATGGCATAGAGCAGACTGACTTAACATAGTGCAAAGTATAAACTTTTTATGCGTTACCAAAACAGAAGATAATACAAATCGCAAATGAATTAGAAAAATAGTGTAAAAGTAAAATGAAAAAATAACACCAAAGTGAAAAAAATCCAATAGGGGAATTGGAGATATGAATTTTTAAAGTTTTAAGTACAAAATAGTGCCAAAAAGCACTAAGCACCAATGATAGTCTTTAGAAGCAGTAGACTTGGACCTAGGCATGATTTCAGGCCAACAGTAACAGAGCACGGGTTGGATACACCAAGTAAATTCACCCTAGTGAAAGATTTTACCTTCTGATTTTTTTTTATAGAGACAAAATCCTCCAGCAGGACAAGCTTCAGTCTGTATTTGAGAAATGAGGGTCGATATTGGACAAGTTTGCCGCGAGCACCCCTATCAACTCAGGACATTTTGAAAGACCAAAAATATTCTAAGTCCCAGCTTTTCAAGGATTCTAGAGCAGCTCCTCTATGTCCCTTCTCAGACTCATAGGAGCTCAGGGGCAGCACATAGGGGCAAAAAATTGCTCTAGCAGAGGCAACCAGCAAAGTTCAGTCCAGTCACAGTTGGTATTAGTCATTTCAGGAAAAAAGTCCTTTGCCATTTGCGTTGTCCCTGTATACACACAGGAGTCAGCCAACATTCTTTTGGAGTCCACGTCTTTGACTTGGGTGCAAAAGAGAGCAGGTTCAGTCCTTCAGGACACTTCTTGGATCACAGACAGGAGGTCCAGCCCTCTTCTAATGTTCCATATGTCCAGAAAGTGTTCTGAGTAGAGTGCCTTGGGCTGTTACATTTATGTTTGGCACTAGATAGTGGGAGCAGTGACCAAGGACACTCCTTAATTAAAGGGGTAAAAGTTATCTGGACCTGGCCTACCTGTTTTTTTGATAGTTCCTGCTTGTCTTTCTGCACACACATCCAAAATGCTGGCCAAAGTATTCAAACATACTAAACTTGGGATCTGAGAGCCAAGATTGTGTAGGGGAGCGTGTTATCGAATTTACTGATGTTCTCACGCATCTAACTCTAAAATCCAGTGTGCTGCTGGTAATGAACTTGCAACAAAAATTACTCTGAAAACTGGTAAGGCAAAACAGATTCCTTTAGCAACTAGGCAGGGGATACACAAGAATCATGACCTCACACTGTTTGGTCCCTTTCAAGGGTGCAAAAATTGTACAAGTACCTGAGACAGACCTTTCTGACATGATTTGACACTGCTGTGCCAACAGGATGGGCCGCATACCCCATCTAGAAGGTCCAGCTGAGCTCAGAGGAGTCATCCCTGACTATTCACGTCTATCTGTCAATCAAAGTGATCTATTGTGGGGCTTCTGAATGGAATTTCACACTTCATTAAAGGCTAGGCAGCTGAGGCAGAACTAATGCAAATTAGCTCTCAGTAGCTTCAGGCTGGGTAAACGTTTATTTTCCTTGATACTTATTAAAAAACAACTTCATAATTGAATTGGATTTTTAATAGTTATTAAAAATAGTGATTCAATTATTATTCTTGCTGGTCCCAAACCCTAGACAGCAATATTATCATTACATTCTGTAATCTATATCTATATAAAACAGCCACAGCGAAAATAGCTTCTGGGGTCTAGCCACTGTAAGGACATGGTGACATTCATTTTTTACATATCCCATTTTTAAATACTATGCACCCTACCATGTGTGTCTGGTTCCTCTTTGGACCAGTTGACCTTGTGGAAAATGTGTGATTTCAGGCACCTTTCTTTCTCCTGTTGGGATTCTGGCTAAATGAGGGTATTTATCAGTGAACGTGGTTGCCCTGTAGATGACAGATGATGATTCTACAGCAAAACACTCCCTGGGCTCCGAGCAGTTGGAGTGAAAACACTGACACACACTAAAGTGTGACCGAGTCCTTCAGAAATCTCAAGCTGTTCCTTGTCTGGTATGAGGGGCTCATCAAGTCCTTTTTTTATTCCGAAACTTAAACAATAACATATCCACCTAATGTACTCATTCTCTACTGATAGCTGCATATAATCAGAGGGCTGTGTAACAATTACTGAAAACAGTCTTATGCTGAGTGAGGTGAGGGTAAGTTAATTCTTGAGTTTGCTGTGAATAATGGGTGTTAAAACTGCAAAATTATAACCCAGGCCTATTGTTACCCTGCTGTGTCCAACAATTACATTTTCTACTGCCACAGGAACAAAGGCCACCCCCACACAAAAGGAGCAATTAGCACTACTTACTCCATATCTGCCAGGCCATGAAAAGCCATGCAAAGTGGCTTTGTGTGGCCTTGTAGATATGGGTCTGCAACCTGAGCCGCCAGTGCATCACAAAAAGTGATGTACCGGTGGCACAAGCCACTTGTAGAAAAGCCCCAGAGTGTCTATAGTTGTCAAATAATTTCTTTTGCCTTCCATGCATGCACTCAAGTGGAGGTGAAAGGATACGACCAAACAGCCAATAGTGTTTGTGAATATTTCACAAGGATGAGACAGGAAGTGATTGATAAAATCTCCTGCCAAATACTGAAAGAGGCGGGTCGAGAGAGCCAATAATTGAAATAGGCAAAGTCCACTCTCTGTCTATTGTAAGCAACCTTTCTGTTTGAGAGCTGTGCTGTCAAAACACAAAACTGAACATTTCCGAACAATAATACAGTGCAGCTAAATCACTAGAAATTTAAACTCGGGGATCACTAGATACACAATAACAACAAGGAAAAGGCTTGAAATAATCATTGGAAATGTGGCCATTTGTTTGCTGCCACAAATGACTACAGGATCATAACTGAAGGGAGGATAAGGGAAAGGAGTGCAACATGTACACATGCATATCTTCAATATCAAGTAGAAAAATCTAGGGGTTATCAGGGCACGATTTATGATCCTGAGTTCAGGGGTGTCAGAAAATCCTGGGTGTCTCTCCGCTGAGATTTTTAAAGCAAGCTAGTGAGAGTTTATGAGGAGTACTGACTGAGTGGCAACTCACAGACATAGTCATAGGAGAGCAAGCGTTGATGTGCCTTTCTCCACACACTCTAGTTTCTCAACTTCTAAAATAAGTAGGTGTGATTATTTGAAAATTAGTGTTTGAAATCCACTTCAAATCAGATTTACGCCTGGAAAGCATTTGTCCTGATGTGCTTTTGAAATGTATAAAACTTTGAAAATAAACGGATAAATGTCATGCAAAATCTAATAAATCTAATAAAACAGAATACAAAAGCACCTAGTTGGATTTGGAAGTACCTGACTTGGACATACAAGAAACATTACCAGGAGGCCTTATTACCAAACCCCAGAGGACTGCTGATATGCAAAAGCAGTACGGTGTGATAAAATACAAAAATACTGATGAGGTTTTATAAGAAAGCTCCCCATGTTAGTGAAAGGAAGAAAGAGCAGTGAGCAGTCACACGCTGGATTCGCACATCGTGGTTCTGCACTCAACTAGTGTCTGAAGAGCTTCCTAAAAGAGTGTGTTATGTCCAAGATGGCACCCACACTGATGGGGTTGCCATAATCTCCCCTCCTCCTATCCAAGGGTCTGGGAGTGGATTGCAAATCCAGTTAATAAAGCCTTGTTTGCATCAACAAGGCATGCACATATGAGTCCCAGGTTGCACTTTGAAAAAGGGACATGCCCCTCTCCTGAATACTCTTTGTAACTTTAATCCATCTCCCCTTTCCTTTGAGACAGAAGTCCCTTAGACCACTATACTACTGCTCCTAAATGGCAATGCAAGGTGATGCACTTAATCTGAACCACTTTTTTTGTAATAGTCAATTAGAACGTCCCAGTGGACATTGTTACCTTGTGCTTCCTTGAATGAATCTAGGGCAGGATCATGTTATGTGATACATAAAGGAAGATTCAATTTAGAATGTTCTGGCATTGAGTAAGCATCTGAACAATCTACAATACTCAATGTGCAGAGTGAAATACCAACCTGTGTCCCCTACAGGTCAGATGGCAAGTAGTGTGGTATGCTTAAGGGACAATATCCTAAATAATATTTTTGCAGTTAAGACATCCATTATTCACAACACACTCAAGAAGTATCTTGAGTTCCTTACTCAGCATAAGATTGTTTTCAGTCATTGTTACACTGCAGGATTACTCTACATTGTACCATATTTGATGTAGACTTCATATGTGTGCTATGACTTACTTGGATGCAACATATCCTTTGTACGTGGACATCACATTAAAAAGTGCACTGAAAGATAGCTATATGCTATAGCAGTGGTTCCCACCCTTTTGTCTTCTGTGGACCCCCACTTTATCATTACTCGAACCCTAGGACCCCCACTGAACCAATTGTTAGAATATGGGGACCCCCTAATGAGTCATTACTAAAAGCTGGGGCTCTAGTCTGTAAATAATTTTTAATTTTCTGAGCAGTCGCGGACCCCCTGAGGAGGCTTTGTGGACGCCTAGGGGTAACTGACCACAGGTTGGGAACCATTGTGCTATAGCATGTGTCACATATCAGTAAACGTACTTCCAACAACAGCAACTGTTTGGCAGTTATCTCATTAGTAATTAACTACAGCGTCACCAGAGAGTTCTAATGAATAACTAGAGCTAACATTTTGTATATAAGAGAAGTACTCCTGAATGACATCTTGTTGCTTAGGAGCTGTTGACTTTAAAACCTTTCCTGAAGAGCAGGGTCAAGTGAATAAGCATTGTAATATTAATGGAGGTATGAAACCAGAGGGTTGAAAATATGAGGAAGGGTGTGTTTGTGTGTGTGTGTGTTTGTCTATCTATCTATCTATCTATCTATCTATCTATCTATCTATCTATCTCTATCTATCTATATCTATCTATCTATCTATCTATATATCTATATATATATATATCTATATATATATGTATATATATAGATATATATATATATATATAGATTTTTTTTTTTTCTTCACCAGCAGGTAGTTATAGTTAGGACCCAGTTTCCATAGAAAAGCATTTTTGGTTTGCTAATAACGTTGGCGCCGTTTGACGAATCTTCATAATTTTTTTTTTTTAAGTGCAGAATTTGCCTAGTTTTGCATGAATAATTTCAGAGTGTTTTGTCAAGCGGGGGTTGAGAAAAAGGGGGCGGGGTCCTAAAACGTGTTTTCCCTGGGCAAATTTCCATAGGGATTTTAGACATGACTACAACCTGAACCGCTGAACAGAATTACACCAAATTAGACAGAAAGCTAGATCTTGGTCCAAAAAAACAGCTTTTGTGTTTTGGTGGAAATCCCTTCAGTAGTTTCAGAGTTAGTAAAGATAAACGTAATCAAGGAATCTAGGGATGTGGATCCTTTGTGAATCTTCTTGTGGGGGAAAAGTAAGGCTTTGATTTGCTGGCCGCAACTGGACTAGAACGTTGCAGCTGCCATTTTCTTTCCCGCTTGGGCCAGTGGAAGCAACAAAAAAAAGGTGAAAATACATAAGGGATCAGGATACAGGTTTTTGACACGATAGGACTCATGGAAGCGTCCCTGAGGGACCCTGATGGGTGAAAAATTGCTCTTTTTTTTATCCTGGCTGAAATGCAACTCCACAAATCCACTGCGGGGCTTAGCATGACCCCCGTGAACATCCACGATATATCTGCTAATCTAAAACAGACTTTAAAAAAATACAACCATTCACATACAAAACTCCTGCAACGCATGGTCAAAGGCTGTGGTTGGGTGCATGCAGAGGGGTTGGTCACAGGCCAGGACCTGCAGCCAACCCCCACCTCACATGGTAGGAGACTGTGTACAGTAGTGGTTGCATTAACGTATGGTAATTATATATTACTTTACTTTAGAAAAACTTACAAATGGACTGAGAAAATCAAAGGTTACAGGGATGCTATTGTTAGGTTGACATTATACCCATACAAAGTCATGAAAATTCAGCACTTATAATTATACTTATCTGAAGAAACTGTAGCTTGTGCCGAAAAGTAACTCTAGGCCACGAATTATAGTTTCCTAACAGAAGTATAACTATACCAAGTGAATTTCTATGGTTTTGTATGGGTAAAACATCAACCTACATATAATGTCCCTGTAACTGTGGGGGTGGGGAGTGAGGGGTGTGTGTGTGTCTGTGTGATTTTAACTTGGAGTGGTAGCATCATTGATTGCCTCACAAGCACCAAAAGGCAAACGTCCAGCTGTCCCGCTAAATTTTCCATGCACAAAATGTGCAGCTGCCTTCTTTATTCACTCTGCCTGAGGGCTGAAACTGGGCAGTATAGCTGAAAATACAGGGGGGAGTTGGAAAAACAGAAATTCAATTGTTCAAATGAAAATGTTAAACCTAAGGATGGAAGGATAAAGAAACATATAAAGTGAAAGAATAGATAGAGAATATGTAACAGAAATGAGACCGAAGAGAAGCAGAACGATGGGATGGAAGTTAAGGTTAATAATGGAACAGAGACAATGCGACAGGCAGAAAAAAGGGACAAGAGGGACAGAGAGGCAGTGGTGTAACGACATTTGAGTGCATCCCTCGCAAAGTACATGGGCTCGCCCCCCTCCAGAATTACTCAGGAGCTCTCAGGCTCGGGTACAGTGCTGAGGTGGCCCCGGGGAGCTGAGGGCCCCCACACCGCCGTTCTGCAGGGGCCTTTGTTACTCCACTGCAGAGGGACATGCACACAGGACAAAACGAACACTGTGCAGTTCAATATTCAGAGAGGAGAAAAAATGCACACTCTACTGGTGAAATACATTTTTAAGCCTGCAAACGCCACAGGGCAATGGTAGAGGATACACAAATAGAAGCCAGTGCTGGTCAAATAAAGTCATGCATCCCTCGTTAGTCGGCAGAAAATATGTTGACTCTGCGGGTGAAAGAGCTCAGGCAGGGAATAGGAAAGTTGAAGGAAGACAATGCTGCTTTCCTCCCCTGCTGTCAGTACAAATGTACTACACTCCGTCCCTTACACCCTCATTTTACCCATCTGCTCTTACGCACACTTCAGGGACATAGAGTAAGTTCTGGAAACCATTCCATAACGATATAAAGCTGAAATTTAATACCGAACTGCGGGTCCCCGGGTTGAGGTCCATCGCTGGCTCTATTATTTTGCCTTTAGACCCTACACGATTTACAGCTTCGCCCTTCCTTACTCAAGCACAGGTAGCGGCCACTGCTGTTTGACTGTCCCTTTAAGAGTGAAGGGAAGTGGAGACAGGAGTAAGATGAGGAGAGGAGAGTATGAATGAAGAGGGGAGGCAGACGAGAGGACATGAAAGGCAGCGAAAAAAAGGAAATATGAAAACATAAAGATGTAAGGATGAGAAAGAGAAGGTGGCGAGAGAAGTTGCAAAGGTTGGAAATAAAGGAGGGAGAGCAAGAAAAATGAGGCAGTGAGAGAGAAGATGAAGGGGATGAAGAAGAATGAACAGAAAAAGACGGAGAGAGGCATTTGTAAGAAGGAGGGAGCAGAAAAAAAGGAAGGATGTGGCAGAGGTCAAATGGTTGCAGACATTGGAGAGGATTGAGAGAAACGATGATAGAACAGAATAAAAGAGCATAAAATAACAAAGTAACAACAAAAATACAGTATGTGATTAACAATTTGCTATAACAAATTGTGCCAGAGCTGCTTTTGGTTCCCAACTTGGCCCTGTCATTTACATGTTTTGCAGAATTACCATTATATCTGATGCAGTTTCTGTAACTTGGTAATCCTGATTCACACAACCAATAAACCATTTCTGGACACGGGTGTAAGCCTACATTTTCTTATTACAGTAGATGTTTTCCACAATGGGGGTCGGAAGGTTTTTCACTCAAACGCTTTTTTACATGCGAAAATTGTTTCGCTTATCATAATGACTCGAAATTGTATCCATTTGGTTCCTAGTGAGGTCGCAGACGATTTATAAAGAACTGTGAAACATTATTAATAGTTTTTGTGTTTCTAATAACACTGTAAACTTGTGCAGCATGAGATTTCTTAAAGAGCGCCAACCCCAAGCTAGAAGCCGAAACGAGTACAGCAGTGTGTCGTCGCACACACACACTGGGCCGCCTACATTTCACAGTTGTGTACTAAAGACTTTGGGGAGCCATTTTATACCCCACACACCAATTCCACTATCAAGTGATGTTTTGGGAAGGATCGGTACCAGTGATGTCATCAATGCCCCATTTATGAAACTGCTCATTAAAGCGCCTAATGACATCCAGTTGCTGTAAAAAGACCTTGCTGCACAAAGTTGTTGCTCCACAACCAAAGTTGTCAGCTGATAAACCTTGACCTGGATTTAAGAGGGCCAAGTGCCACTTTAGCAGCCTTAGTGTCATTTATTTTATGCTAAGGTGGCCTTTTCCCCACACCATATTTACAAGGTAAACTTTGTAACCCTTTGCACTACATTACTCCTGCACCATGCATAATGTATTCAAAGAGGAGATTCCACTGTTGGTGGGCCGAAAAAATGGTGCACAGAAAGCAAAGAGAGTTCTTTGCATTATTTTTTTGGCACCTTTAATACCTGCTCAGAGCACGCGTTAAAAGTGGGCACACCATTGTTTACAATGAGCCCCTATGTACTGTTCAGAGTAAGCGCCAAGACTTTGGCGCTAACACTGAACAGTACATCAATAGCATCAAAAATGTTGATGCTATTACCCCCTACCCTGCGCCATTGTGAGCCGTATCTTAGATACAGCGCAGACCTGGTGGCGGTAGGGGTTGATAAGGGGCGGAAGGAAAGTGGTGCTGCACATAATGTATGCAAGGGGGACATTTTGGTGCTAGGAAGCCTGAAAAAGTTTTGCTGCACCATTTTTTCTGTCATTTTTAATGCCTGCTCAGACCAGGCGTTAAATTGACGCATCCATTAAAATCACTAGGCCTCCTTGCACTTTGCTACACTAGCGTCTACATTTTTTATGCTAGTGTAGCAAAGCACCACCATAGCATCAAAAATGTTGACACTATTATTCTGACCATCGCCAGGTGCACCATATGTAAATTATGGCGCAACCATGGTGTTGTTAGGTGCCAGTAGGGAGGCTCAGGAGAAGGGGCGAATCAGAGCTGATGTGCCACTTTTTCATAATTGTGGGCCGTAATGTTTAGTTCAATGTATGATTTCTGGTTCAATACAATGTTGTATGAACATCTCCTACGTGTGGAAATATGTCTTCCCCTAATTATTTTTCAAAGTTGTGACTTCCTCTTTTCCCAGACTTAACAACTGCTTGCATATCTAACATAACGTGGCTTATAAAAATTCACTGTTTTAGCTATCAATTAATCAGTGATTTTTAAAACACAGCTAATCACCCGTAGGGTCTCAAAGTGCTGTTTGTGGGTGTGCTGGTCAATCCAAGAGCCAGGTCTTGAGGTCCTCCCTGAACTGCTTCAGTGAGGTGGTCTGCCTTAGCTTGAGGAGTAGCATGTTTAATGTCTGGGCTGCAAGGTAAGAGAAGGATCTTCCTCCTGCTGTGCTTTTCTGGATCTTAGGGATGGCTGCAATGGCTAGCTGGGAAGAATGGAGATGCCTGTTGGGTACGCTGAAGGTGAGGCAGTGGTTGAGGTATGCCTGTCCTATGTTGCGTAGTGCCTTGTAGGTGTGGATCAGGAGTTTTTATGTGATGAGCTTGTTGACTGGGAGCCAGTGTAGGTCTCTGAGGTGGGAGGAGATGTGTCTGTGTTGGGGGATGTCCAGGATGAGTCTGACTGCTGAATTCTGGATTCTTTGTACTCTTGATTGTAGTTTATTGATGATGCCGGCATAGAGTGTATTGGCATAGTCCAGTTTGCAAGTGACAAGTGCATGGGTGACTGTCTTCCACATGTTGGGGGGAAGGGGTCCACTTAAAAATCTTTTGCAGGAGTGTGAAAGCATGACGATGAGACAGCATTGACTTCGCGGGTCATGGATAGAGAGGAGTCCTGGATGATGCCTAGATTGCGTGCATGGTCCATGGGAGCGGGTTAATTTCCCAGTGTGCTTGTCCGAGTTGAATTTGAGGCAGCTGGCTTCCATCCAGTTACCGCTGCTCTCATCCTGTTATGGAAATTTATCTTGGCCATTGCAGAGTCATTGGACAGGGAGAGGATCAGTTGTGTATCATTGGCGTAGGAGACTATGGGGCATATTTATACTCTGTTTGCACCAAATTAGTGTCATTTTTTTTTACTCTAATTCAGTGCAAAACTAACTCCATATTTATACTTTGGTGCTAGACCCATCTAGCACCAAATTTATGGAGTTAAAGTCATTTTTTGAAAGTGGAGACCTACTTTGCCTTAAAGAGATGCAAGGTAGGCGTTCCCGTGCAAAAAATGACTCTATGGCCTTAACGCCATATTTAGGGGCATATTTATACTCTGCGGCATATTTATACTCTGTTTGCACCGAATTAGCGTCATTTTTTTTATACTCTAATTCGGTGCAAAACTAACTCCATATTTATACTTTGGTGCTAGACCCATCTAGCACCAAGGCCCTGATTTAAACTTTTTTTTCACCACATTAACGTCATTTTATGACACAAAAGTGGCGCAAACTTACAAAATATTGGCCCTTATTTATAGTTTTTGCTGCAAAACTGCACTAACTCAGTTTTGCACCAAAAAGTTTAGCACCTGCTTGCACCATTTCTGTGCACCAGCCGGGCACCATATTTATGGAATGGTGCAAGCCGGTGCAAAGGGTAGGCTAGAGTTTAAAAAAATGACTTTAGTCAGGTGGGGCTGGCAGTATAGAAGAAGAGGGTTTAGCACCAAAAAATGGCTTTAGGCAGGTTAGAGTAAAAAAAATTACTCTAACCAGATTAGCGTCATTTTATGGTGCTAAACCTACCATGCCACATGACTCCTGCCTTAGAAAAGGCAGGAGTCATGCCCACCACCCCAGTGGCCAGCACAGAGGACAGGGGTCCCCTGGGCATGACCATTGCACCCGGTGCCATGTATGGGGGCCCATTTCAGGGCCCCCTATGGCACTTTAAAAAATAAAATGTACTTACCTGGGATGGGGTCCCCCATCCTCGCAGTCCCTCTAGTGTGGGTGGGGGTGCCCCTAGGGCCTAGGGAGGGCACCTCTGGGCTTATTCCATGGTGTTCCACCATGGAAATAGGGCCACAGGTCCCCTAACACCTGCCCTGACCCAGGTCTTAAAAAATGGGGCAAAGCAAGCTTTGCACCATTTTTTGACCCCTCCTCCCTCCCTTGCACCATTTTTACATGGGAGTATAAATATGGTGTTAAGGTCATAGAGTCATTTTTTTGCACGGGAACGCCTACCTTGCATCCCATTAAGGCAAGGTAGGTTTCCACTTCCAAAAAATGACTTTAACTCCATAAATTTGGTGCTAGATGGGTCTAGCACCAAAGTATAAATATGGAGTTAGTTTTGCACTGAATTAGAGTAAAAACAAAATTACGCTAATTCAGTGCAAACAGAGTATAAATATGCCCCTTAGCATCAAAAAATGATGTTAATCTGGTCAGAATCATTTATTTTGACTCAAAACTGCCTATCGTCATTTTTTTTTAAGCTAGCCTACCCTTTGCACCGGCTTGCACCATTCCATAAATATGGTGTCCAGCTGGTGCTAAAAAATGGTGCAAGCCGGTGCAAAACTTTTTGGGGCAAAACTGCCTTAGTGCAGTTTTGCACCAAAAAGTATAAATAAGGCCCTATGTTTAGCCCATGTTGTTTGATGATCTTGGCTAGCGGGGTCATGTAGATGTTGAAAAGTGTCTAGCTGAGGGATGGTCCTTGAGGCACGCCGCAGCATGTGTCTTTGGGTTCTGAGGTGAACGGCAGTAGTCTGACACTCTATGTTCTTCTGGTGAGGAAAAACCTGATTCAATCCAGTGCTTTATCTCAGATACCAGCGATGTGTTGTCTGTTACAGAGGGTGATTGGAAGATGGTGTCAAATACAATAGAGAGGTGGAGGAAGATGAATGCAGCAGTGCCTCTGTGGCCTAGTAGGATGTGTATGTCGTCGGTGGCTGCTATGAGTGCAGTTTTGGTGCTGTGGTTGCTTCTGAATCCATATTTGGATGGTTCTAGGATTTGGTGTGTCTCAAAGAATTCGATGAGTTGCTGGTTGACAGCCTTTTCCGTTACTTTGGCTGGGAAAGAGAGCAGAGAGATGGGTCTGTAGTTTTTAAGCACCCTTGGTAGGTTTCTTGAGCAGCGGGTTGATCTCGGCATGCTTCCAGTCTGATAGGAAGGTGGCGGTCTTAAAGGATTGGTCGATAGTTCGGGAGAGCTCAGGTGCTATGGGGGCACTGGCCAGGTTAAAGATATGATGAGGGTACAGATCAGAGGGTGTTCCCAATTGGATGGAGTTCATGAGTTTTTGGGTGTCCTCTTTGGTGATGGGGGTCCATAAGTTCAGGATCTGGTGTGGTGCTGGGTCCATGGTGGTGTTAGGGGGTGGTTTGGGCGTGTTTTGGTTCCTGAAGCCTTCATAAATGTCCTGGATTTGCCAGTGAAAAAAGGTAGCGAGGTTGTTGCAGAGATCTTGGGAGGGATGGATGAGGTGTCTGTCTCAGTGTTCGTGAACTCTTTGACAATGGCAAAGAGTTCTTTGCTGTTGTGAGCGCTGGTGCTCAGGCATTCCTAAATGGCAACTTTTTTGGCGACTCTGAAGTTCTGGTGCATGGTTGATTTGCTGTTCCTCCATTTCTGTTCCAGTCATCTGCAGGAGCGTTTGGATTCTTGTAGGTCTGCTGTAAACCATTTAGGTGTTTTGCTATGTCAGTTTACTTGAGGTTTCCTTAGTGGGGCTACGTTGTTGGTGCATTCCGATAACCAGTGGTCTAGTTTGCGCGCAGCTTCATTAGCATCCACTGGGTCCAGTGGGGGGAGTGGTTGAGAACGTTGGTGAGTTGTGCTTCTGTAACTTTGCCCCAGTATCTGCTGACGGGATGGAGGGCATAGTGATGTGTTGTGTTCTTCGTCAAGGTGAAGTGGACGCACTTGTGATTGGTCTAATGGTGTTTGGAGGTGTGAGTGATAGTGATGTTGTTCCCAGCTGAGAAAACGGGGTCGAGAATGTGTGCGGCTCTGTGGGTGGGGACATTGACGAGTTGTTTGAGGCTGAGTGTTGTGAGATTGCCCAGGAGGTTTGTGATGTTGGGGTAGTCGTGGGTATGAAGGCGAAAGCTGAGATCGCCAAGTAGGATGTAGTCAGAGGAGGTGAGTGCTTGGCTGGCGACGAGGTCAGTGATGTCTTTGCAGAATTGGGGTCTGAGTTTGGGCAGCCTGTAGATGAGTGTGCCATCGAGGGAGGAGCTGGGGCTTGTCTGAATCTGGAAGTGTAGGTGTTTATGGTTTGGCTGAGACTGTGACTCGTCAGGTGGAGGGTGTTCTTGTAGACTATGGCAGTGCCTCCTCCAGGCCAGTTGGCCCTGTCCTTGTGGATGATTTTGTAGTTGTCTTGGATATCCCTGGTGGTGTCTGGGGGCAGAGGAGGAGGTGATCCTTGTCCCGACTTCAACTGTGTGTTTAAGAGGGAGAGTGTGTTGAGGAGTATGCACTTGAGGTGGTCGTCCGTGCTTGGTACGAGATTGTGAGGTGGACCTTAAAGGGTGAGGGAGCATGCACAGCATGAAAAAGGTGCATGAGTGTTCCTGGGGTCAGCTAGGTGGCAGGCTGAGGATCTTCATGGGATGAGAGTGCATAGAGTGTTGGCGTTGAACTAGTGGATGGAGCGAGGACCAGGGTTCTTGGTGCTGGGCGCGGTCCAGGCACAGACAGGTGGAGACGGTCTTGCCTTTTGCATGCCTTTGGAGAGCCAGCAGCACGCCTGCGTGTGCTGCTGCCATTAAGAAGGAAAGAAAGGTGGGGGGGTCCGATCAGCTGAATGACCGGAGGACAAGAAAATCGCTTCACAGGGGCCAGGGCTGCAGGGACAGCAGCGGCGCATGGAAACGCAGGGAGAGTCAGAGGAGAGAGAAAGAGACAAGAGGGAAAAAATGGAATAAAAGACAGAAAACAAAAACAGGAGTAAAAAACAGAAGAAAAGGCAGAAGTAAAAGCAGGAGTAAAGAGAGACAGAAGATACTTACTTCAGATGGCCACTAGGTCACCAGGGATGAGGCACTGGCGGGAGCCTGCGGGGGTAGGTGGGCTTCGAACTGAGAGTCAGGCAGTCTCTCAGGTAGCTTGAGGCATATGCAGCATCAGCAACAGGTGGAGCTGCACAGGGGAGGGCAGAAGATGCTGACCAGGAGGTCATGTGCTTCATTCCATATCATTGGCTGACACAAAGTTGGCAACTGTGCACAGGAAGAGATGCAGGGAGGCGTATGTTAGCTAATACTAAAAGATGAGGTGTGGCTGGCAACCAACTGGAATGCAAATAGTCATTAGCACGGCAAATCTGTCATGAGGGGCAGTGTGTCACAGCGGATCGGCTCAGCAACCGTCTCTGTCACCTCGAGGTCTCTGGTTGGAATCCAGGTCAGACCATTAGTAGGAGAAGGCTGGTACAATTAAATAAGGGCTCCATGACCTAGGCAAAATGACGTGGGTGGCCTCATTTTCGAGGGCAGACTTCCACAGCAAAGAAAACTATTGCCAGCATTAGTACACTTCTCCAAAAAAGATGGTGTTTTGAATAGAAATGTTAAAAGTGCCAGGTAACCAAAACAAATTTAAAAAAAACCACGAACATAATTGTGCAGTTAGGAAGGATAGAGCTGCCTTGCTTGGATAGCACAAGGAGAACATTTCCATTCCTGCCAGTGGCGTAACAAAGGTCAGAGGTGGCTTACAGGCCGCTTTCATGGATTGCCCACAAGAAACACATGGTAGGGCATTACGGTTTAATAAAAATGCGCAAAGTAGATCCCTGTAACTCCCTGTTAGCTGGGCATATTTTGACTACGGTTTCCTCAGTCCAGAGATTTAAGAGTACAAGTTTTGGCAGGTATGGTCCCCTACAATATGTACGGTATTCATCGCGATGTAAAATGAGAGAAAAATACGGTGAAATAATAAAACAGCACTGAAGAAGGCAGACTGTAAAACACTGCAAATCATGTATGGAATGAAGGATCCAGCCATTCTTGGCAACAGGGGGATGCCTTCCTGTGCGTTGAAACGAAAGACTTCATGGTTTAGTGACTTTGAAGGAGAGCATTATCCCTTCCCCGAATATCCAGTGTGTGCATAATTCTAAAGTATTGCCTCAGCGACCTTGCTTTGTCACTGAGCACCATGCAGACATATAATCTACCTGTATATATCACTGGATCACTGACACAATACTTTGAAGAAAGATCAGTTCATGAAAGACACTCTGGCACAATACCATTCTAGTGACATATACTCACTGCCTGATTCAGAACCGTTTTCAGTAGCCACTGCTTAATGATATGCTTTTCATATGTAATCGAACACTGTGGAAATTCACAGCTTTGACTGTTGCTGAAAATAAGCTTCAGAGAACCGTCTGATGAGACTTTAAACACAGCCTTTTATTTGGCTCAAGAAGCATGTTTTGGCTCGCAAGACTGAGGTAGTGAGCTGGTATGGAACACATTCAGAGGCAGATTTAAGAGTCCCTAGCGCCTCCTTGTGCCACATTAGCATCATTTTTTTTACACAAATGTGTACCAACGAGGCCAAATCGATGCGTCAAATTTACAAAGTGGCACAATGCATGCATTGAGCCACTTTGTATCCCATTGCGCTACATTATGCCTGCTCTAGGGATAATGTATGTAAAGGGGGCGTTTGGGGGCGTGGCCAAGATGGCGACCGGAGCGGCAGCATAAACTGCAGCTCCGATCCCTGGCCCGGTAAATTATCCTGTTGGAGGCGCCCGGGCCCCCCCGACTGCCGCTAAGAGGGCTGCCCGGGGGCAGCATCGTTAATCGCGGCCGGAGACGCGCTACTCGCATGGCTGGCGATCGGCTGGATTGAGGCCGTGATCGCGCTGCAGACAACGCGCTCGCGGCGAGCGCTACATGGAACCACCCGCGACCCGGTCCCAGAACACGGGTTCGCGTTATGCTGAGGCGACATAGCACCTTCGTTTTTACCCGGTGGGGAGAGGCGCCGGGGTGCGCGCTCTGGAGGGGCGGTGCCGTCCAGGCCACCTACGGTACAGCGCCATCTTAGCGAGATAAGCCCTGCCGGAGCAGGCTTACCTGTTTTACACCCGGTGAATGGGGCTTCCCGTACTGTGACTCTCCTGCTGTCCTGCGGTAACACACCGTTCCGCGGCCGTCCTGGAGGTCGTACTGCACGGAACACGCCTCCTGTTGGTGTGGCCTGGGGATTGCGCCGCATGCACGGAAGGCGCCATTGGGAACTCTACGCTGAACTGTGCTGGCTGGAATTTATTTTATTCACTGCGGCGAAGCCCCTCAGAGGTCGAATCCTGTCAAGGTAGGCCCTCCCCCGCACCATAATCATCGAGATGAGAAGCCGGTGTGGATGTTCTGGTTTCCTCTGCCCACCCATAGCTGCATAGCGCCCCGCGCTCTGGCTACTGATTAATCCATCGTATCAACAGGCCCAACAGGCGGCGGCCAATACGTAACACCTCTGCATCTTTTGCAAACAATAGTGCCTAACTCTGCCATAAAAGGCCCGCTGGCGCGTGGGTGGCGCTGTGCAATGGCGCGTCGCATTGGGGCGCGCACCCTGTAAACTCACTCTGTGTTATCGCTGTGGGGCAGCATCGACCTGTGGCATCCCTGCTCCCTGCACAGAGCAGTCCGGGAAAACAGACTCACTAAATAACTGGCTCCAGTGTCGCAGGCCACGTTGGATGATAAATTGTGGCCAATTAAACGCACTGAATCAATGCGGATTGCTACACCAGCACAGGGGACCACAGCCGCAGCCCCTACTGTACGTATCCTTGTCCTGCATTGGCCCGTGCTTCACTTCTGGGAGACTGAGGCATTAGGAAGTCAGCTATCTGGGAGAGGGGTAAACACATAATGGACCTGGCTGTTTATAAGGGAAGTGCCTATCGATGACAGTTACCGTGTGGTAGTGCGCACGCGCATGAATCATCCCTCTTGGGACACTAGTTCCCATGTGTTGCTGTAACTTCTGTCACAATGCACAGCGTATTGCTCCCTATTCCACCAGTCTTATAAATTCATACCAGCCCTGTCATTATTAAGTGACACAAGTGATAGCAAAAATACCATCCAAAGCCTTGCTTGTTCCTGGCCTTGCTCCTTTTCAACGTCTAGGCTCGAACTGGTGTGACACTTGACTAGATCGTGCATACTGCTTCGCGTTTTCTCAGCACGCTAACGTCTAAGAGCTCCTGTACTTGCCAAATGGTCAAACCAAAAACCCCACGTGCACCTCTGGGCAAGATGGAACACGCCACCTCATCCTCCTCAGAGCCCTACGCCAACACACAAGTGGCACTTCAGAAACTAGAATTGACCCTACAATCACACACATCACAATTCGAAAAGATACT
Organism: Pleurodeles waltl; assembly: GCF_031143425.1. Taxonomy (NCBI): domain Eukaryota; kingdom Metazoa; phylum Chordata; class Amphibia; order Caudata; family Salamandridae; genus Pleurodeles; species Pleurodeles waltl. The sequence continues at coordinate 919,923,632 of NC_090436.1, forward strand.
ACAAGCCATTCTAGACACTAAAATTACTCTGGAAGCTAAAATAGGTTCGGTAACAGAAGATCTTAACATACTTCGCACTGACCAACACGCACTAGCTGATAGGGTATCGGAACTTGAAAGAGATACTGTGGCTATCCCCCGCTCGGTGAAAGATCTCCAATCGCAACTAGTTCACTTATCGACAGAGGTGGACTCTTTAAAACGCAGAGCTGAGGATGCAGAAGGTAGATCTCGCCGCAACAATATCCGTATGGTGGGATTCCCCGAGCGTGCCGAGGGCCTCAGTGCTGAACTATTTATAGAGAAATGGCTTACTGATACTATTCTGAAGGATAATATCCCGAAGTTCTTTTCTGTCGAAAGAGCACACAGGATCCCTGCCAGGCCTCCCCCTCCTGGCTCCCAACCACGTCCGCTTATAGTAAGACTCCTTAATTACCGTGACAGAGATCTTATCCTACAGTTATTTCGCAAATCTGGCCCGGTAAGCTTCGAAGATGGTGTGATTACAGCCTACCCAGATTTTACAGCAGAAGTACAGAAGAAACGCAACTCTTTCTACCATGTTAAGGCGTGTCTCCGAAAACACAACATCAAGTATGCGCTGTTGTTCCCTGCCAGACTCCGGATACAAGATGACACTCGCACACTCTTTTTTACCTCTCCAGAGGACGCCTGGACCTGGCTACATGCCAAGGGGCTAGCCGATCCATTAGACACAATTGCTCTGGGAGCCGATAGACCCTCCTCCACGTCAGGTCGCAGACAGCGCAAGAAACAAGGCGCGAAGCCCTCGCCTGAACAAGCGCAAACTGAACGCTCCCGACTTTTGCGAGCCACATCCAGATTTGTTAACGCGTCACCTACTGCCTCCTCTACACAAGCGGACGTTGAGCAGGAACAGGATGCAAACTCTGACTCAGCTGAATCCACACGTGGCCCTACCCTCACACCACGCACAGCAGATGATATCTGCTAAACAGCTGGGCCCTACTGGTTCTTACAGATCGTGGACAGTATCACAATACTATTACACCTCCTTCTGAGCGCCATCGGCATCCACCTGCTACGCCGCGTGATTCGATTGTGCCCCTGGGCGGCACACTCTTCACCACAAGTGAACAGGGCAGGGTAAACCCTAGACTCTGTATCAATGCTGCCCGACACCCCCCTGCTCCATATGGACCATTCTCTCATGCCAGCAAATGCTGGAATAGATTTCTATTTTTCAATTCAGTTGTTATTGTGTGTTGTTTTAGTGTGCTCCCTTTTATTTAATCGTTGGTTTTATCACATGTTAGTTAATTGCAAATGCAGCAGCAAATGTACATGTCATGATTATCATAGCAATAGGACTGCAGCTCACAATGTCGCTGGTGTGGGTCGCCCAACCTTAGTATGCGCATGTCACAATGTTTTTGTGTCATGGTCAGCAGGCAATCATTCCCTTGGGCATACGAAAACCACAACAATATCATGGCCACTCAAACTCATCAGAGTATAGCAAAATACAAAGTGCTCACATGGAATATTAGAGGCATGGCAACCTCACGGAAGCGTCAGAGAGTTTACGCCTTTCTTAAGAGACATCAGATACATATAGCACTATTGCAAGAAACACATCTCTCTAAAGCTACGCTAGAAAACACACGCTCAAAATGGAAGGGGCAATTGCATGGCACAACTTCTTCATCATTTGCCCGCGGGGTAGCGATTTGGATCGCCCCCGGGGTTCCATTCACCGTGTCTCGCACACAATGTGACTCAAATGGTCGCCACGTGATAGTTGAGGGCATACTAGATGGATCCCCTTTAGCCCTAGTTGCACTGTACTCCCCAAATGTAGACCAGCGAGATTTCCTATCTACACTTTCAACCGGCAACCTTAATGACCCTACGTTGGAATGCGTTTGGGGAGGAGACTTTAACAGTGTCTTAGACACTCAAAAGGACCGCTCGTTCCCCCCGCTTACCTCAGCTCCTTCCAATCGTGCCTCTCAAGCACTAGCAAGCTGGGCTTTAAACAATGGCCTGAGCGAAGTATGGAGGACGGCCCATCCTGCCCAACGGGAATACTCTTATTATTCCACTGTACATAAGCTGTATACCAGAATAGATATGGTTTTTGTATCTGCAACAGTGATTCAGAAGGTGTGCGGATCTGAATACTTAGCGCGCACTATATCAGATCATAATCCTTTATGTGTAACAATAGCTTGGGGTCACATGCACACCCGCATACCGACGTGGCGTTTACAACCGGAAGCCCTTTTAGATCCCCCCTTTCAAACAGAGATAGCTAAAATATTAGCTGATTATTTCCTGCTAAATAAAAACTCGTCATCATCCCGCTCTATAGAGTGGGATGCCCACAAAGTGGTGATAAGGGGACACTGCCTTGCAGCCACGGTAGGGGTGAGAAAAGTACTCACTAAAGAGCTACAAACATTAGAGGTAAAAATCCGTAATGCGGAGGCTGCGGTTGTTGGGGACGAGTCCATACTAACAACACTGAATTCGCTCAGGGCCGCTCATAGCGAAGCAGATACTAGGCTAGGCAAACATGACTACAGACATTATATAACAAGACAGCACGCTGAAGGAGACAGGTCCGGTAGATTGTTGGCTTGGCTGACTCGACAGCCCTCACAGCCAACACCTATCGGCGCGATACGTTTAAACCCCAACGTTATCGTTAACACTCAGTCTGGCATTAATGAAGCCTTTTTCACATATTATCGTACACTTTATACGTCTCCTCCCCCTCCGCCGGAATCACACCTAACTGATACACTACAACTTGTCTCTCAAAACCAACTTATCCTCGATAACACCCATATTCTAGATGGCCCCATTACCATTGAAGAACTGCGCTCAGCTTTGGCACAAATGGCGCGCAGTAAAACCCCCGGATCGGATGGACTCCCGGTGGAATATTTTAACTCTCATGCGAGTCATCTCCTGCCCCCGCTCGTTGAAGTGTTCAATGAGGCGTACCATAATTTGCAAATGCCAGACTCTTTGCGCGAAGCTTTAATAGTGGTCCTTCCAAAAGCTGGTCGAGACCCACTTGATGTTAAATCATACAGACCGCTCTCCCTCCTAAACACAGACTGCAAATTACTAGGGAAAATATTAGCGAATAGGCTCCTCCCCTACCTACCGAGTCTGATACATCAAGACCAGTCCGGCTTTATCCCCGGCAGGAGCACCTTCCTAAATATTAGGAGACTGCTTCATATAATGCATAACAACACGAACACCGAAGCGGTCGCCCTCTCCCTAGATATTGAAAAAGCGTTTGATACACTAAGCTGGAATTATCTTATTTGCACACTCAGGGCGTTCGGCTTCGGACCTGGCTTCATAAACTGGATCAGGACGCTGTACTCTAAGCCCACAGCACGTGTAAAAAATGGTCGCATTATCTCCGAAGCATTTGCCATAAGTAGAGGCACCAGACAGGGTTGCCCATTATCCCCCTTGCTGTTTGCCATTGCCATGGAGCCACTGGCAATCAAACTGCGTAGCTTCGCGCATATGTGGGGTATCCCGGAATTTAACACCTATCATATCATATCTCTATATGCAGATGATGCCCTGATTTATCTGCGTAATCATTCTACCTCCATGTCAGAGGTGCTGAAATTGCTGGACTCCTTCGCCCTAGCCTCTGGACTTCACGTCAACTGGTCCAAATCCAGTATTTTCCCTCTTATCTCCATTCCGACTGATGCGCATATAACACTTCCGCAATATAAACTACCGTGGTCATATACAACCATTAAGTACCTCGGGGTGCAGATTTACCACTCTGTTACAGATTTAAAAGAGGGCAATATTGACAGAGTGGTGAGATCCACTCGCGGCTCGATACCATTCTGGAGCTCACTCCCTTTATCCCCGTTGGGCCGGGTAGCAATAACCAAGATGATTATCCTCCCGAGGTTCCTATATTATTTTACTGCCCTGCCAGTGTGCCTGCCACGCTCCTTCTTTAATAAATTACATTCAATATTAACCGACCTACTCTGGGGCAAAGATAGACGTAGAGTAGCGTTGACCATAACACAACATCCGCAGGAAATGGGCGGGTTGGGCATGCCTAACCTCGAAAGATACTACGCGGCCGCTCAACTGTCGTGGCTGGCTGGATGGCTGCATGATGCCCCTTCCGCTGAGGGCGCACTGCTGCAGTCCTGTATGGCCCCCAAGGGGCTGCTGCTCACATTGTTGTCTACCCCTCACTCCTTACCCTCGAAACACATACTGATGGAAGCAGCTCGCTTTTGCTGGTACAGATATGTCCATGGCAAGTCCCCCTCCCCCCCTTACTCACCCTTGATACCGTTGTTTCAATTGCCGGGCACCCAAATTATTTCAATACATCATAACACACGGGATATAAATACACTGAAGGTGGGCGATCTATACTCCCATTCCGCGCTGTACTCCTTTACGGAACTGGTGTCTGCCGGGGTGATGCACAATGGGGCCTTTTTGACATACAGCGCCATTAAACGACTGCTAAACAAGACCTGGGGCCTCGGCAATAATGCACCCCCTGAGTCCCCATTATTCACTACTATCCTTACAATAGGTAGCGCAAAAGGTACCATAACTAAAATATACAAAATATTATTAGCAGCAGTTTGCACTACCCTGCTGCACGCTAAAGCACGCTGGGACATGGTCCTTCCTACGCCATTACCACTAAAAACCTGGACCGCAGCTCTTGCAACAATCAAATCAATATCCCGTAATCCTCGCTTACGCTATACCCAATTTAATTATATTCACCATGCTTATTTATCCCCAGCCCGCATTCTAAGAATATACCCGAACACAACTCCGTCGTGCCCAAGATGTGCTACCCCGGCAGCTGACTTTTACCACATGGTTTGGAGTTGTCACTCAATAAACTCAGCCTGGCACCGAGTTACAAACGTTACAGCAGACATTTCATCCCTCGCATTATCCCCCATACCAGAGTCCTGCTTACTGGGCATACGTCACCGCACTAAGGGAGATAAACAGACACACAGATTCATAGACTTAGCGTTTGTTGTTTTCAAACGTCTGATTGCAACACATTGGAAGGCTCCACATGTTCCGTCCCATTCGGTTTGGCTGCGCGACTTACATAGTCGCTCGCAGGCCGAGGCGCAGACACTTAATCTATTGCAACGTAAAGGTCTCATCGAAGTGGGCCCTGAAGTCTGGAATACCTTTGTGGTGGCAATAGAAGCGCGTGACGACCTGCACCCCCCGTGAATAGTGCAACATACACAAATCTTACAGCAAGGTGGATACGCTCAGCAGGATACTTGAACTGCCTCAATCTTAATTATAGACATTGCTGACACTCTCATTCTAATCCTCAAAGTATTAACCTAACAAACCAGGCTGTTTCCACTGCGTACAAGACTCTACGCAGGTCAAACCCAGTCCGATCAATGCCAAGTAGGCTCAGCATCCAGCTGAACCCCACAAAACACAATCCTTGCCCCACCTCTGTCCTTCGATCTAAACACACTTACATATATTAGCTGCATTCCTTCCTCTAGCCTCTCCCTACCTCGGCTTGAGGTTGCAAATATTATCAATGACATTGGTCGTGCTTAGCTGCATTGATATTCGGCAAGTAGTTGCCGCACAGTATTTAAGCTGTATGTTTCCTTTTTTCTTGCTCTGTTGGCATTATCTTATGTTTGTTTATAATTTGATTTTTCTCTTTCTCTTTCATACCAGTTAATATGCAAAGAGGCTGTGCAAGATTATTTATGCGAGCAAATAATTCGATAAATTGTAAACAGCCAATGTACTGGTATGTGAATGTTATGTTTAATAAACAGATTTTAAAAAAAAAAGGGGGCGTTTCCCGGTTGGGGGGTGAAAAATCACTCATCATTTTTTTCACCCCTTTTAACGCCGGCTTAGAGCAGGTGTTGAAAGGATGCACACCATTGTTTACAATGGGCCTCAAAGGCTTTGCAGGATCAGCGTCAACATTTTTGACGTTAATCCTGCAAAGCTCGTAACTAGCTGCAAAAATGTTGATGCTAGTTCCCTAACTACCGCTAGGTGCACTGTATCTTAGATACGGCGCACACATGGTGCGGTTAGGGGGGTGCTAAGGAGCGCAAGAAAAGTGGTGCTGCACTGGGTGCAGCGCCACTTTTCTTAAATCAGGCCCTTATAATACAAACCAATTGGATGTATATGGCCATAGAAATAGTTTGATTTTTCGGATACTCTCATAGGTCATGCCAAAACTAAAATAAACATTGACTTTTATTGTATCTATCACTATAAGTTTTGATGATTTGGCTTATTTTAAATATGCATTTGTTTAGTGTCCTTCCAGCGTCATAAAATAATATAGAGTCAATCACAGAGGAGGGAGTGATGAAAGCTGATGAGCAAAGAAGCAGGAGGAAACTACTAACAGAAAAACACACTGGATTCACCATGTTGCTACAAATATGAGGGATAACTGTTCGTGCGAATGAAAGCCGACTCACAGGATTTGAACCCATATATGATCTACTGTTTACATAATTTTAAATCTCAAAAACAGCAGCTGGCAGAAGTCTATCTAAATGCAAAACATTATCTAGAAAATAGCAGGAATATATAGCTTGTGCGTTCATATTCTAGAGGCCAAATGTTTATGTCTAGGTCAACAAAATTAATACAACATTTTAAAATATTTCGGGAACACACAGACCTTCATAAATATTTTTTCTGGTTTCTGAAGCTGAAACTTAGAGAGAGTTTGAATTATTGTATTTCAAGTGAGCTTTTTAAGGTTGCTTTCCAGTCAGCCCTAAAGTCTTTGATTGTTTAGCAAATTATGGTCTGCCTTATCAGCGCAGCTAACACAGGACAATACTGTGAGAATCACCAGGAAAGGGACTTTAGCTCTGCCCACATGTTGGGAGCCAGGAGTACACGATTTCAGTTGGCAGATGTTGTGAGCATCCACAAAAAAAGTGCTTACCCTCCACATAGCTGTGATCGTGTTTTTTATTCATCCACCTGCCTGAGCCAGAACATTCAGAAGCCCCCTCATGGCACTGTAATGGAATTAACGAGTCTTATTTAACTAGATAATTTATGGTGATTTTCTCTGGCATGAGCACAGATGGAAGGAGGGCAACAACTAATCTACATGGATTTTTAGGTCTGGTTTGACAGTGCAACTGTCACCTGATCTTTTAACCTATACCTATAGTATTCTAAAGTGCTTTCCTCCCACATAAATACATATAATTTCCCATGTTATCTACTTGTAAAACTTTACATTACCATACCTCATTCCTTTAGAGCCAGACCTATTGGTGTTGCCAATGCTTCTTTTTAATAAGGCATATTTCCAGTTGGAGCTAAGCATTTCACCTCTCAATCCAGACACTTTCATTCTTGGCATGACAGCACACTTAACACTTTAACAAACATCTATCCTGCCCCAAGCCCAACAACATTTCACCAAACCAAACCAAGAAATGATCAGTCATTGTAAACATTCACAGTTCAAGTTATACCAAACTCCACAGTTGTAACTCCACAGATTTCTTCGACCAGACTCATTACTAATACCACTTCAGTCGCTCTGCATTCCACTGACTGCTGACTACACATTCCTAATTAAATTCCACTGAACCCTGTATCTCCACAAGTGCTCACACTCCACTATTCCCACTCCATTCTGCTCCAAAGCCTACACTCCATACTCCATCATTTTTTCTGCTGCTGGTTGTCTTCTCGCTTCACTCTTCTGACTTCACCATTCTGAAACCACTATCTCGACTCCTTAAAATTATAACTACATTGTTTCTTTGGTGATTAATGTTAAGAATTTAGACTTAAATTATTGTTCATTGCTACCCATTTATATAACACACCATTGAAGCATAATAATCTGTATAACTGAATTACTGCCTGTAAGAAATTGTGTTATTAGTTCGGAGGGATGGAATGAAACACCCACTCAATTCTTGTCAGGGGGGCGGCTTTAAATATGGTAATAAAATATTACTTTGCATTAAAAAAATGCCAAAAAATCACTGATAAAATCCAAAGGTTAAAGTGGCATTATAGTTAGGCAAAATATTCAGTAACAAATGTAACGTTTTAAACTCTAAAAACCAGTGAATTTCACCAGTTATAGGTATCTTAAGTGCTCATGCCCTAAGGTAAATAGTATTCAAAGGAACTTGCCATTGACTGCTAAGTTCCTCGCGCCATTAGGAACTACCACCTCCCTGGGGCTGTAATAAAATAGGAAGGAGGGCTGTCGCAGACCCTCAGCCCCGGGGACAACAACCCCCTAGTGCTAAAATAATAATTGGAGGGGGGGGGCATGCAGACCCCCTTGTGGAGCAAGTAATGGCCTTGGGGACCGCCACCCACCCCACCCAGGGCCAGCTCCTGCTATGTCCCAGGCTGTCCAATCCCAAGACATAGCTGTTTGCTGTGACATGGCAGGTCACATTTCAGACACAGACTTGCCTTGATCAAGTGACGCATAACACCATTACACCTCTCTTTATCCAACCCATGGGATTTCCAAAACCCCAAAATATAGAAAACAGACTGTGTGCTTCCCTATTTCAAATATAAAAAACATTAATATCCTTATGTTTACAATTTCTCTTTGCAGCACAAGCTTTCTCCAGTAGTTAATTTTTGAAACATGGCATTTATAATCTTGAGAGTTCCACATCATTTATTTATTTAAATAAATAGAAAACCCACCTTAAATAGTGTCTTATTCCCTAGGCCGCAGTTCAGAATGCCTGCGACTCACTTAAAGTCATTTACTCTCAATGGGAATATCTCATCATTACTTCTCATTTTCAGTCATTGTAGTTCTCCTAAGCAGATCCAAAATAAATTCTGTACTCATGACCATCCATTATACATTATAGGTGAAATATTTAAGTCCTTATGACACTTAACCAAGTCATGCTCAACCTTAAAGAAAGTTCCTTCACAAATGACCCTATATATATATATATATATATATATATATATATATATATATATATATATATATATATATATATATACATGTATATATATATATATATTATATATATATACATATATATATATAATAATTCAGTCATTTAAAAAACCGAAGGTATACAAAACCATAGAAATTAACCTGTTATGGTTATAATTATCTTAAGTAACTAGAATTTGTGCCCTAAGGTAACTATCACTAGCGCCCACACCCTGCACAGTTTTTTTCATCAAACATTCACTGCAAATATTACATTGATTTAATCAATGATGTTATCAAAGAGACATTATTTGTAGGGTAATTAGCAGTGCATGGTGAAGGCGCGAGTTATAGTTACCTTAGGGCATGAGTTATAGTTACTAGAGATCTTCCTAAGTATAACAGGTGAATTTCTATGGTATTGTACGTTTAAAATGTGAGCCTAACTATAATGTCCCTTAACCTTTGTTTTTTTAAGACAAATTCTAGGTTTTTTTAATCCTATTTCCTATCTATAACATCCCCGAAACTCTTGTTTTTTCAGTGAATTTCTAGGTTTTTTTAACATATAGTAATTTTCATTACTATACGTTAATCTAACCACTGCAATGCACCGCCCTCAGCTGTATGTGGCAGCGGTTGGCTGCAAGGCCTAGCCTGCGGCCAGGCCCTGTGGCTAATCTCCTATAACCACTCAATCTTGTACCGCTCATGCCCTTTGCCTTGCCTGGTGGGGTTGTCCGCGAAGCCTGTCCTGCCACCAGTCCCTGAAACCAGTCCCCCTAAGCCCCCAACCCTGAAAGAGAGAGACAGAGAGAGAGAGAGAGAGAGAGAGAGAGAATGAGAGATTGTGAGAGAGAGAGAGAGAGAGAGAGAGAGAGAGAGAGAAATTTAGGCTTTGATGAATGATATTCTTAGAATGAGATCTTTCTGGACAAATTAAAAAGTAAAATGTTTTTGTGAATTAAAAAGAGTGAGATAGATCACCTTTCAGTATGTAACTTAAATATTTATAGTTGAAAAGAAACGAATTCAGGAAATGATCACAGACTCACCTAGACTAGTACCCTTAACCTTTAGTGTGCATGTCTGAGAGTTTAACCACTAGGCCAGAGGTGACTCTTTACTGAGCACTGTCCAGACTTAGCTATGACATTCAACCCACAGATTATGAAGGTAAAAAGACTTCAATGCTCCATCAATAGGAATGTTTAACAGTGAAAACACTAGACAATAAACAGGCACACACTGCCAAGTGATACTAGGATTTGAACCTTCAGCCTCTGAGTGACAGCACAAGACTTTGACCATTAAGCCAGAAGTGACTCTGTTCTGCTCTGAATCCAAAAACAACTATAATGATAGTATGACTCTTTGAAGTCACTGTATGGAGAGGCCACTGCAATAACAATCTCTCTATCTTTTCCATCTCATTATGGGATGGAAGAGAGAGAAAACCAGTGACAGTACTGCGGGGTAAGCCTCAAGGTCCTAGCAGCCCGTGCACCCTGAGACACAGCAGGAGTCGACCTTGGGGGGTAGCGGTCCCCAGGGCCATCATTGGCTCGATGAGGTGGACCACATTGCCCTCCTCAAACTTAAATAGCCCAGGGGAGGTGGTGGTTCCTCTGCCCGGGGGCCCGTAACAGACCCCCCTCATTATTTAAATCATGCCCCGGGAGGTGGCAGTGCCTGGGGCTGTGGTGGGGGCCTGGTGCCCCTGCATTTGTTTAAACATTGCGCCCCAGGGTGGTGGCAGTCCCTGGGGCTGCACTGTGGCAGGTGGCCCATCCACATTTGTTTAAACATTTATCCCTGCACACAAGTGTAGCCCTGGGGAGGTGACAGTCCCCAGGGCTGCGGGGGGCCCAGTCAGCAACCCTGCATGCATAATGAGTTCAGCCCTGGGGAGGTGGTGGTCCCTAGGGCTGTGGGGTGGTCGGACGGCCCCCTGCATTCTAAATGCCAATGCCCCTAGGATCTGGCCCATCCGGGGCCTTCTTAAAAACAAGGGTGGCACCCACGCTTGTTTTTTTCTAAAATAAAATTCCCACAAATTTGAAACATCGTCATTAACTTGGGGAAAAAGAAAGTGTTTTTTAAACCTAGAAGGGTCCATCTGAGACCCCAGCACGAGAGCTAAGGAGTCAGGGTGTACCTGCCCTGGCCCCTTTTCTTTTTCTTAACTTTTTTTCTGGGACTTGGCTGAAGCCGAGTCCCAAGATGCCTGCCAATACTTCTTGGTTTGAAGTGTTGCCAGCCAATCAGGGCTCTGGAGGTCCGTGCATGAGCTTTTATTATTTGTGAAGTCATCAAGAAGTTTCCGCAGCCCTTGATATAAAAATGTATTTTCCCTTTAATATCTTGAAAACTACTGAACAAATTTACACCAAATAACTGAAAGTGTAGTCTCCATACCAAAAGCTACCTTTCTGCCAAATGTGGTGCAATTCTGTCCAGCCTTTTGGGCTGTAGTCATGTTCAAAACTCCTTTGGGAATTAATATGAGAAATGCATGTTTCTTGCCCCCCCCCCTTTTTCTTGGCCACCCCTTGACAGATCACCCTGAAACTTCACATGCGTAACAAAACTCACAAGCACACTTTTTCTGTAAAATTTTGTGAAGATTCATCAAATGATGCCAAAGATATAGGCAAGTCAAAAAACACTTTTGCTATGGAAACATGGTCCTAACTATAACTACCTAGTGGCAAGCGCCACTATATATATATATATATATATATAGCTTGTATCTATAACCTTTCTTCAGAAGGCCTAACTCACCTTTTTTAGTTTTCCATTTTTTTTCTTCTGAAAATAGCATAATTTTGACTCAAGACATTTAGAATAGTTTTTTGCAAACCAGTCTATTTTTTAATATTGTCTGTTCGGAGAAGCAGTAGTATCTTGACCTGTTTCTGTTTATTTCACAATCAGCTGGGTGAGAAAGATGGCCTATTTTCCCTAAACAAAGCGCATTACTGAGCACAGATGTGTGTTAAGGCAGATTAAACATGCACAATGCCAATCTCCATTCTTTTAAGGTACAGTGCGGTTCAGCAGTTTTTCTAAATCTGCAGGCAATTTTCAGGCTGTGGGGCCCCAGCTGCTGGGTGACAAAACTAATGTCACAAAGAAGAAGAACAGACAGGCAGCAATGAACAACTGTGCTCTTTTATTAACCCAACTGGAAGCCTTTAGTATTCTAGCAGCACCGTGCATGATCACTGCCATTAATATCTTTTACTGCATCTTATATCCCCTCTTTCTGTAATTGCAGGACTCAGTAAGATCTATTGCCCACCTCTGCAGATGCAAGGTGGGGAAGGCAGATAGACTTTGACAACTTGCGCATGTTGAGGTCAGTGATACGCCAGATCCAAGCCACATCCATTTCTAAAATAAAATTCAGCGAATCCTAAAGCTGAAGGAGGTGGTTGTGTTTCGCTGTGTTATAAGAGACTGGCTTACTCAGTTGTCAAAATGTGTCAAATTTTTGGGAACGACTTTTTCTTTTTAAATGTATAAAAGCAGTTCTGCATTTTGTTTGTGAGGATTTAATGCTGACCTTGAGATGCCTCTGGCTGACAGGGAAGAGAGGGGGACTCCACTGGTGTGAAGTGAGAAGAGGAACAGACAACCAAAGGAGCGACCAACCTTCTTGCCAGGGTGCCTACTGCCTGATAGAAATGCAAATGTGTGCAATTTATTAATCAGCAAATATAAAGTCTGCTTGGGAGGCAGTAGATAGTTTTAATTGATGGAGTTATTTAAGTCGTTGCAGCAACAAAGAGTTATCATTTTTGAGAGGTAATGCAGGGGTGCTATTAGCTGAGTTCTGGAGTGCTTCCCTCTAATAGAAATTCATAAAAATGTTTGCTATAGATGGAGTCTGATTGCACATTACTGAAAGTATATATTTTGAAAGCAATGTTTTTAATCTTAAAGACCAATTCTTAACGCACATTTTGTGGTAGCCTATCTTATTTTGTTTGTAATACAATTTTAACATAATGAGCGGTACATTCATAGTGAATTCTGATGTAGGCTTGGGCCTCAGAACACTATAAATACACATCACTATTCCACACTGCACCAAAGAGGATTCAGTTCTGTGACTTGTTACACATACAGATATATGCAGTGATAACAGTAATCAGCTGAACTTTCATAAAGTAAAAGCATGCATTTACCACCAATTACTTTAACTTGTATTTACTTTTCACTTAAAGTGGGTGTGTTATATTTTCTTTGCATTTACCAGAAGATGAAAGGCCAACAAAACACTTGTAGAATATTTTATTATTTTGAGCTTTGTTTCTGGCTCCGTCCCCACACTTCCCGAGCCCAATCCCATTGCATTCAGGATCACAGTTCCCATACTTTTTAAATACTTTTACTCTTGGATTTACTTTAAGCCGATGTTGTGTACTGTTGTAGCCTTACTGACACACTGCTTCATTGTAGGCATGCAGGCTTTTTGCAGGTACCTCCTTTAAGTATGCACAATAGAATGTGCCAGTGCTTGCTCGCTCAATTGTGGGTGAGATATGTTAAGCAATGCACCATGTTGCCAGGGTCGTAATCAGGCCCATAATGGGTATTGTTAGAAACTACTATCTTGTGCTTGGTATTCTCCAAGGTTGTTGTCTTCTGTGATGAACCCATTTTTGTTGGCCATTGTGTCTGTCACCTTATTCCTGCCAATCAGTGCATTTAGTCTCCCTGCAACCATGGTAGAATTAGCATATTTCTAAATGGTACACTTATTTTACTTATAAGTCATTAGAATATGGTGCTACATGTAATCAGAGTAAGTAAATTAAATTCTTCTAGTGGTCTGCAGCACTCATTGTGCTACCCTCTAAATTAGCACTGTGAAATATGTCTCCAGGCCTGCCCTTGCTGTCTATTGTGCAGTTTCAAACCATCATTATGACCTGGCAATATAAACCTTTTGCCAAGCCAAATCCTTCCTTTTTTAATACTTATAAAGTAGGCCCTAATTCCCTATATAGCAGGATGCATGGTATTTAAAAAGCAGAATGGGTGTATTTATGTTTTACATGTCCTGACATTCAAAAAGCTCCAAAGTAATTTTTCACTGTGGTATGGTTCACTCTTCCAAAGAAAAACATCTTTAATGCTTAACATCAGTTTAGGAATAGCAGGGAAAATAACCGAAGGGCTCATTTTAATAGTTATTTAAAATATAAGGTAATGGTAAAGTCAGTGCTTATATTCGACCCATGCTCCATCGCAGTCAACCTTAAACCTTACCCTTGTTCCAGCTTACCACAGATGGCTGCACTTGGAACTTAACACTTTTTGGCACTCTTTTGAACCTTAAAAGTAACAATTTATAGCACTGGCTCTTCTTATTGATTTTTTTACCATTTGGTGTCATTTTATTTATCAAAATGTACTCTTTTTTCCAATTTGGGTTGGGATGTTTCTTGTGTTGTGTGTTCACTTAATTAATGTTTGAGTGCTGCATAAATACTTGACACATTGCCTCTAAGTTAAGCCTGGCTGTTTTTGTGCCAAGCTATAAGAAGGTTCAGCACAGGTTTATTTAGTGATGTTTGTGATTCACCCTGACAAGAACTATGATTGTTTTTCGAGGTGGGTACCCATACTCCTTAACTAATACCTCAATTTCTTAAGGGCATCAATTACCAAATAATGGATTTTTGCAAAACTGGTACACTGCATAGGGTACTTGACTAAAATACACATTTTACACTAAAATATAGTGCTACATTATGGCTATTGAATTTCACCTAATTTTGCCTATTTTACCAAAATTTCATTTAATTACACAAAAGTGAATTACACACATTTAATACACTCCTAGTTTCTTCGTATTGCTGAGTCCTTACTTCTAGAACCTTCGTACAGGTTCAAGAAAGAAAGAACCAGCTCCCCATCCTTCTTTGGATGTGCAGCCAGAACTCAATCCCACCAGAGATACACACAAGTAACTTGTTTACTGCATTAAAGAATAGCCTGAAACTCCTTCTAACACAGAAATGCCTGCAAAAAGAATATCTATTGTCATTTGCTTTGTAAATAGAATCTGGTTTGTTCCCTCATTTTAGACTTATGGTTATACTAACTGATGTAATACTTCTTTAATTCACTATATGTAATTTTACTCTAAATTCCTTTGTTCTTGTATGCACTATAGCAGTCTGAATAAATAAATATAAAATAAGTAAATACAAACAATACACTAAATAAAATGATGTGAACGTCTTCTAAATTAAGGGACCGATCATGGGTTGGTCGGTTGAACCGCCACAACTCCAATACAGCAGTGATGAGACGGCCGTCAAACTGGCAACCTCACTACCATTGTATTATGATGTTTTCACTGAGCTGAGCAGCAGAAATATCATATTACGATGTTTCCACCGGTCAACCTGGTGGAAAAAGTGTGGGGGCTTTGGCCTTGGCTCACACACAGCACCTTTGGAATGCACTGTCTGCAAAAGGTGGCCCTCGTATGGCCCCCGCACTACCTTTCTGCCAGGCTGATGGAAAGGGAAGTTGTGACCAGCATGGCGGTGCTGAATTTGGCACCGCCATGGATGACCACAACTTTGACCGCTGCCAACCCATCAGGATCCATGATCCTGGTGATGGCTGCGGACTCCTGGTGGTCCAACCACCAGGATCATAATTTGTTTGTTTGACCTCCAGGAGTGCGGCAGTCCAGGAGCCATGGTGAGTTTGGTGGTTCATGGACTGCCATACTTGTAATGAGGCCCTAAGGATGTATGCAGGAAGCACTACAGGTTAAAAATAAGGCATCATGGTACAGCTTATGACAATGAGTATAGCAACTTTTTTGGTTACGTTTATTTCCTCGGGCATTAAGTGAAACTTTGCATAACTTCTTCTAGTGTTCATAATAATATTGAACAGCCTATACTTTTGAACTTGAAACACAAGTAGTCTTGACATACATTGAGTTTTAAAACTGACTTGCTTTTCATTAATGTGTGTCAGAGGTGGTACATTGCAAATTAATAAAGTAGAAAATATTGAATATGAATTTCGGGTTGATGTTAAGTTGAAAGAAATGTTTTCAGTTATGGCCTGTCTGTTTCTAAGTTTTTCAACTTTTTTATGCATCCCACTGGTGGAATAGGACCTGCATTTCCTACAAAATAATTGAGAAGCATCTCATAGGACCTACTTGTACAAGAACTGAATCACTGAAAAAGTATTAATAAATAATTGAACTTGTTAAGATGCTCAGAGAGTAAATATATAGTCTGTCTGTTGTCCTCCTGTTCTGAGCATCAGGGAAATAAAGTGCTCCCCATCCAGCTCCTGGACCCAGTCACAGTTCATTCCTGACACCCAAGTGGTATTTCTCAGATCCTGGACTATTTGTGTGGCTCACAGGCTCTTAAATCAAGCTTTTGATCTCTTTGGGAAAGCGAACAGGCTAGTTCACATCAAGATTGCACTGCTCACACCTAAAACCAGCGTGAGCCATCACCTGTGTGCCTCTTCACACAGCAACATCGACAATTCGTCAGGGGCAATCATTGCGAAGCTCAAGACCACCTGTCTGCGATGCCTGGCCTGCACTTCTCACCACACCGACAGCCTCCATTGATGCTCTTCTTGATATTCACAGCCCACTCCAATGAGAAAGTGACTCTTGACACAAAACTTGAGAATGTAAACCTTTAGCATGACTAATCTGGGTGTGGATCCAACCTGCACTTTATTGCGTTCCGCCTGAACATTTGAATTTGACCTTGTCCAGCACAATCAGATAGCCCTGGTTGGCGATTTATGCTTTTAAGCACTATTTTTCACTTTAATCTTTAAACTCATGTCCTACTGATTGGAACTTTATTGTTTTGGTATTGTTTTATTTATTAATGTAAGCTTTGTTTTTGTAACCTGGTGTGGGAATTTTTTTGAGATGTTTTTACTGTTGTGTTGTTTGAAGTGTTGCAAAAATACTTTACACGTTACCTCTAAATTAAGCCTGACTACAGGGTGCCACTCTGCCAGGAGGCTGAGCACAGGTTAACTTTGGTTTGCTTGTGCCTTACCCTGACAAGGATTGTGGTTGCTACTTGACCAGAGCTCACACCCCAGTCAATCAGTTACCCAATTTCTCACAGGCTTCATGAGTAAATTAAATTCATATTTTCTCTAGAGAATGCTATTGGGCTGACTCAACTTAAAGTCAGTATCACTGAACTCTATTCCGCAGTATATTATCTAAATTCCTCACAGTCCAACAATTTGGAAGAAGTGACTAGGGTAGTTTTAGGTACTTATCTTTCTTCTAATTTATTATTATTATGTTTTGTTTTTTTAAGGTTAATATTTGTGGCAGACAAGTTTATGATTTACATTTACTAGAAAGTTTCTGCAGCTTGGTAAAATTCTCAATGATGGAACAATTGAACCGGAAGTGATGCTAGCCAGTTCAGGTCTTTTTCATTTTGGCAGCCGAGTTTGACCTCAATGGCTAGATAAGTTCTGTTTTTGTCTGCATCAAAAAGATGGAATCAGGTAGAGGCAGCTCCCTTATCACAATACCTTATAGAAGATGGATTACAGGAAGTTCAAGATACCAGATCATTCTGATTTCCATATAAAAGTTGGTCACATTGAGATATACATCTGTGCAAATTCTATGAAAGGAAATCCATTCATTTACCTTGGGGGCCGCAAACTACAGTAAGAAACACCCATTCCTGTGACTTAGCCCAAATTTACGAGGTGATTAAAAACGGCAACCTAGGATGGTGCATATTCTACCATCCTCTGCACCAGTTGTCTTCCCAATGAAAGGTCTTCTCACTCAGCCAAATGATCAGGCTGCAACCTCCAAGCTAATGCAATTAAACCCCCAGCATCAAATACCAAAAGGAAGTAATATTCAGCAAGATTAACAAAGCTAAATGTTCAGCGTGGATTTAATTTCAACCAATTAAGCAAACAGAAATTAAATGGTATTGTCCCAGTTTAAGACCTTTGGCCCACTAAAGATTCCAATAGATAGTTACTTCATTGGCATTTTTTACTGTCGCATTTACCTTAGCGGATGCCTATTATAAGGCTTCATTCTTATGCTCCAATCCTCATTCCAGTTGGCAGCTTGCATATATATTACTCGGCTTGATTTACTTTTGCTTTCCTCGCCTATAACAATGTCAGATATTACATTGATTTGAATTTATTTTCTTACATTTCTTAGGGCCTGCTACATGGTTTGACTCTTAAGTCTTTCCAGTCTATAAAATCAAGAGTATCTAGCTGGAAGAAATTCAGTTTATATTTGTCCCTAAATAAAAGATCTAGCTGTCGTGGGAGCTCATGAGTGGTTGGTTAAAGTAATGAAATCTCTTATTCAACACTACCAATCCAGACGCATCCACCAAGTATGCTATGGAATTTCTAGAATTTCTAGACACAATGATGCTTATTTGCATTACAATTGCACATGTTAGTTTAGGGAATCTGTTGAAAACAATATATTAGTACAAGTAACGACTCGTTGTTTCATCTCATTCTTAGCAAGTAGTCATTTAAGCACTGGGTCAGTTTGGGAGGGAAATATTAATGGCAACATTCAATATAATTTACATATGTTTCTGTTAAGTATTTTCTTTATCTATTAAACGCTCTGGTAATAAATATCAAGTTTCTTTTTTTTACTATGCCTCAAAAAGGGAGTTACAGCTCTAATTAATCATTATTTTTTTGTTAAATTAGGAGAGCTGCTACCCAGTGAAATAATGATGGTCTTTTGCTTCCTTGGTTTCTCGTCTGATAAATTAATGGCATGTATGGGCCCAATTTTTGTGGTCCAATACATATAAATATGGTTCCCTGTGATTGTGCAAGACTACACATACACACACGGGCGAACATCTTTGAATGTTTTTGTAAAATCTACAACAAACGTATTCAAAGATGATCTCTTTTGTGCACTCATGAGTCCCAACAGGCAGCCATTTTATTATGTTTTATTAATAAACATTTACAAAAGATTTGAAAAACAAGCATCGGTAGAGCTAATAATCTGGCAACCACTGTAAAACGTGTTGGATTTGCCAGTGCTTCTTAATTCTTGGAATTAACAACCTTCAAGTTGGAAAAAACATTATTGTAAGTAAGATGGGGAAATCAAAGACATCCTTCAGAACAAGTAGACAGTATAAATATGGAAATTATGATCTAATCTAATATAAACTCTTTTTAAACCATTAGAATTATGTCTTAAGTGTTATAAAGGTTTAGAAAACCAGGCATTAAGGGGCATATTTACAAGCCCGTAACACCTCCTTGCACCAAAACAGCACCATTTTATTAGGCTAATGTGGCTTTAGGAAGGCATTTTTGCCACAGCAGATTTACAAGGTGATGCGATGCATGTATTATGCCACTTGCACCACCTTGCCTGCGCCAGACATAATGTATGGAAAGGGGGCATTCTGGTGCAGGGAGGCCTGAAAAAATGACACAGTGAAATCTACAATCTACAGGAATTCGCTGCACCATCTTTTCAGTCATTTTTAACACCTGCTAAGAGCAGGTGTGGAAATGACTTATCCACTGAAACCACAGGGCCTCCCTGCACTTTGCAATTTTTGATGCTAGTGCAGCAAAGTGCCACAATAGTGTCAACATTTTGTTTGTGATTGTCCTAGCGAATGCCATGGTGCGCCATATTGAAAATATGGTGCATCCATGTTGTCGTTAGGTGGGGCGGGCACAAGAAAATTGGCACATCATTGCTGATGCACCAGTTTCTTGTAAATCTGACCCTAAGTAAATATAGGAATAAAGGTAGTCCAAAGACTCTTTATCTCTCTATCTGTCTCTCTCCATATATATATATATATAGAGAGAGAGACAGAGATGGAAAGAGAGAGCTAGACACATGTACATATATATATGTGTGTACATTCATTTTATATATTTATGTTAATTGTCAATCAAAATTAAAAAAATGCTACAGCAATATTAACTTCATTTAAATAGAAATATTTAAAATATGCAAATATATTACATTAAATGTGTATTAATAATTGTTAAATTACATCACTGATAACATCACTGATGACATCTGAAACTACATCATTGATGGCATCACTTTGCATTGCGGGGAGGGAGATATAGTTATTTGACTTAATTATAGCTGGTGAATTTCAGTAGTCATTTGAGTTTAAAATATTATGCTTTAACTAACATTTCTGCCTAAGTATAGTGTCACTTTAACCTTTGTTTTTTTCAGTCTCTCTCTCTCTCTATATATACAAAATCTCTGATGATCTTTTCACCATGTATCTGTATATGTAGCCTCGATAATTTATATGCAAGAGATATGAAAGCGAGTCACCAGTCCACTGCTGCCAGATTCCAGGAGTAAGTGGATTTCCCTACTGTCACCCGTTAATTATTATAGTTATTACCTAGTTTCCATAGGAAAAACATTTTCTGTTTTGCTAATAACTATTGCGCTGTTTGACAAATTTTCATGGAATTTAAAAACTAGTGTGCCAGTCTCTTTAGCTGTTGTCTGGAAAGTTTCAGCATGATTTGTCAAGCAGGTCCCAAACACATTTTCCCCATGCAATTTCCCTTAGGGATTTTAGACACGACTACAGTCCAAATAGCTGGGCAGAATCGCATCACATTTGGCAGAATTGGAGCTTGGTCCACAAAGGGTCCTTTTTGTAATTTGGTGTACATCTATTCAGTTATTTTAGAGTTATTAAAGAAAAAAGATTTACATATATATATATATATATATATATATATATATATGGCTGGCTGCAACTAGAGAGGCAAGTTGTGGCCCTCAATTTGTGTTTAGGGGGAATAAAACTTAAAAGTGATTGAAGGAGTTAGGGTACAGAAACCCTGACCCCTTTGGACTGATAGAGGGGTCTGTCAGAGACCCCTTATGGACAAGAAATTACCCGAAAATGTTTTCTTGGGGTGCACAAAGATCCCCTGATCCACTACAGCACGGCTCCCCATGTGAATCTGCTGTGCATTCGTGGATCCAGACCCCAATTAAAAATAACAGGCACCCACTGACAAACCGACTCACACACTCACTCACGCACCCACACAGTCACTCACACTCCCATTCACACATCCATACAGCCACTTACACATCCACTCACACACCCGTACTGTCACTGATACATCCATTCAGAGACCAAGAGAACCACTCACAGACCCACACAGGTACTCCACATCCACTCACAAACTCTCGCAGAGATGTACTCACCCATACAGCCACTTACACACCCACTCCCAGACCCACACAGCCACTTACACACCCATACAACAAACCCTGACATCCACACTCACACACCCAAACAGCCTCTGACATACCACTCAAAGAGCCACATAGCCACTTACACACCCACTCATACACCCACCCACCACACACTCACATGCCCACTCACACACCCACACAACCATTCACACACTCACTCAGAGACCCAGATAGCCACTCACACACCCACTCAAACACCCATGCAGCCACTCACACCCCTAATCCCACATCCATACAACTGCTCACACAACCACTCACACACCAGTAAAGTCCCTGACACATCCACTCAGAGACCAAGAAAACCACTCACACACCCACACAGGCACTCACACACTCACACAGACACATACACACCCATAAAATGGGTGTACATACCAACTCACAGACCCACAATGCCAAACACCCATACAGCAAATCCACTGACACACCCACTCACACACCCATGCAGCCAGTGACCCACCACTCAGAGACCCACACAGCCACATACACACCCAACCATACACCAAACAAACACTCACATTTCCACTTTCACACCCACAGAACCACTAACACACCCACTCAAAGACCCAGGAAACACTCACACCCAATCATACACCCATGTAGCCACTCACACATCCAGCCACTCACCCATCTCATCCATACAGCCACTTACACACCCATACAGTCACTGATGCATCCATCCAGAGAGCAAGAGAACCACTAACAGACCCACACAGGCAATCAAACACCCACTCACAGACTCACATAGGCACTCACACACCCACACATACACTCACACACCCAGTTACACCCCCAGCCACTTACACATCCACTCACACACCCATACAGCCACTCACACACCTACTCAGAGACCCAGAAAAACACTCACACACCCACTCAGATACCAGACAGCCACTTACAAACCCAGTGAGAGAACCTGAAAACCACTCACACACCCATTTACACACTCATACAGCCACTCACACACTCATTTACAGACCCAGAGAACCACTCACACATCCACTCACAGACCCACATAGGCACTCACACCTACTCACACACACCCACAACCAGTCCCACAGTCACTCACAACCCCATACAACCAGTCACACACGCATTCAGCTATCCAAACAACCACTCAAGCACCCAATTCACACACCCATACATCCACTAACAGATACACCTTTTTCCAGAGAACCACCCACACACCTGTCCACAGACCCACAGAAACACTAACACAGCCACTCACACACCCACCAAACACTTACACACCCAGTTACACACTCACACAACCACTCGCACACTCACACACCTGTACAGCCACTTATACACCCACTTACAGAGCCACACAGCCAGTGACACACCCACTCACAGATCAACTTACACATCCACACAACCACTCACACACCTACTAATACACCTATAAAGCCACTTACACACCCACTGACAGATCCAGAAAGCCACATGCTCACCCATACAAGCACTAGACAGCTACTCACATACCCTCAAAGTCACTTACACAGCTACTCACACACCCTCACACAGGCAGTGATACAGTTATGTAAATTGCAATAAGATATGTTCCTATTAAATGTGTTGTTGTTTTGTATTGGATGTGTGCTTTTAATTGAGAAAGGATCCGCAGATTTGCCAAACTCGTAAAATAAGTAAGTATATTGTAAAACACAGATAAGCTTCTAACTATCAATGTATGTATATAGGTTCCCTGTAGTAAATATTACAATTTGTGTGTTCTGTATATAATAGTTATATATTTTTGACATATTATTAAATATGTAGATCTCCTGTGATTCCGTCACGGGCACTAATAACCATAGAGTACCCTTCTCCAGTTCGCAGCTGATCTACGGATCCCTAAAATGATTGCAATAAAGAGAAAAACTTCGTGTATTGCATTTACAGAAAGACAGCATAAGTAACTTTAGCTTGATTTGCTAAGTATTGCTTTTAAATTGTATAATAAGAATACATGTGTGAATAAAATATATTTATAAACTTGTGAAAAAATATATCACTGAATTAAACTTATACGTGAAATTCTACCACAATTCATATTTAAAAAAAAGTGAAATTCACTTGAAAAACCAAGGTTAGTTAGGACAAAGCATTAAAAAACTCTAGAAATTCACTAAAAAACAAAGGTTAGAGGGATGTTATAGTTAGGAAATATAATTGAAAAAAAACTTAAAAATCACTGAAAATACCAAAGGTTACAGGGACGTTATAATTGGGCTCACATTTTACACACATAAAACCATAGAAATTGAGCAGTTGTAGTTAAGTTGCAACCGCACAGTGCACTGCTTATGACCCCACATATTACACCACCCATGATATGGTCAGTGACATCACCGATGACATCACTAATGACATCTTGACAACATGATCCAGCAATGTAAACTTCAATTTACTTCATAAAATACCATTTAACTTTTTTTAAAATAAGAAGACACAGGTAAGAGAAGTACAGCACCAAGCTCTATGTAACGTTATCAACTACTACACTCACTTATCACCTAAGAGACAGTTCTCAGGGGACAGTCCTGACTCTTCCGAACCAGTACTCTAACCACTCATGACCAAAGTAAATTGTCTAACTGTATAAGGTAGTCTATTGCAAGCCAGAACAACACTATTTGTGAACCTGGAAAGGCGTTTTAGTGCAACTGTCAGATTTACACAAACCACTGCAACATACAACAAGTGGAAAGGTCTTAGTGGACTGGCCACTTTGTCACAAACCACTTGTAAAATTGTTCTTCATCCTGGAGAAAAGTGGGAGCAGAGAGGTCAGTCTGTTGTAAATGTCTACTACACTAAGGCATCACACTAGAGAAACATCTTAGTGAACAGATGAATGTATTGCAATCTACTATTACAGTCATTCATCACAAAGGAGAGAGGTGTAATGAAACTGGTCATTATGTCATAAAACCAAACTATACTCAGTCACTACTGTGGAGTGAACTCAATGAACTTCTTAGACTGCCGCAAAACACTACCACATACATACATCAGCAGGGGACATGTGTCAGTGTAGACGCTAGTACACTGATAAGTAGTAAATCCACTTTAAAATGGGATTATAGATCAGATGGCATATTTTCAAATAGTATCACTCATTAGTAATAGAGAAACATCTTAGTGAACAGATTAATTTATTGCAATCTTGTCTTACAGTCATTCATCACAAAGGCGAGAGGTGTAATGAAACTGGTCAGTACATCATAAAGCAGAACTATGCTCAGCCACCACTGCAGAGTGAATTCTCAATATACTTATTAGACTGTTGAAAAGCACTACCACATACATACATCAGCAGGGGACATGTGCGGGTGTAGACGCTAGTTCACTGGTAAGTAGTACACCGACTTTAAATACAGGATTAGAGATCAGATGACATATGTTCAAATAGTATCACTCATTAGTAATAGAGAAATAATAATAATTTAGCGTATGCATAAGCTTAGTATATAATTTCAAGTCTCTGAATCTTTTATGAAACACACTCACTGGATGATGTCATCAGTGATGTAATTTGAGATATCATCAATAATGTCATCAGTGATGTCACTGACAATGTCATGAGTAATGTAATATGTTAGATCATAAGCAGTGCGTGGCAGGGGTGAGTTACAGTTAGCTCAGGTTTAGTCAGGCAGCTATAACTGACGAATTTCTATGGTTTTGTGTGTATATAATCTGAGCCTAACTATAACGTTCCTGTAAGCTTAATTTTTTCAGTGAACAAAAAAATATATATATTTATATAATGAAAAGCATTTTTGAAATTATATATATGTATATGTATACTTCATAGAGAGAGAGAAAAGAACATTGCAGATTTTAGATAGATAGATAGATAGATAGATAGATAGATAGATAGATAGATAGATAGATAGATAGATAGATAGATAGATAGATAGATAGATAGATAGATAGCCTTACAGTCAGAAGCTCACTGGAAAAACCCAAAGGTTAAAGTAATGTTCCAGTTAGGTGTTGGAATGAGAATTCAACTAATACTTATAATCCAAAAAACACTGAAATACACCAGTTATCACTTAGAAAAAAACTATAACTTCCATTTTTATCATGCATTATCCATGACCTATTGTAATACATCACTTATGATATGTTCAAATTATTATGAACACCAGGAATGTGCTTTCCGCATTTGCTCAGGGATGGGTGCAGGATATGGCTGAAGGCCCGTGCACAATGGTACCAGAAGCTATCGTTTTTTATTGCACTATAATTGGTGTATTTTTTTTTTTTTTTTTTTTTTCCATTCCAACACTGAAATAGAATGACACTTTAACTTTTGTTTTTCAGTAACTACACACACACACTCTCTTAAGTTGTCGCTGTTGTCTCGCTTATCTCATTCACTCTTCTCTGTTTGTACCACTGGTTCTCACCTTTAGGCCCATATTTATACTTTTTGTTGTGCCGCATTTTCGTCATTATTTGACGCAAACGCGGCGCAAACTTACAAAATACAATTGTATTTTGTAAGTTTGAGCTGCTTTTGCGTCAAAAAGCGGCGCAAATGTGGCGCTAAAAAAGTATAAATATGGGCCTTAGTGTATGTGGTCACTGGTGAGAATGTTGAGAGATGGGACCATTACGTCCGTTGGACCTTATGCACAAGGTCAGTGCAGAACCTGACACGTTGTAGTGAACATTGCAATATAAGAAAACAAATTATGTGATGGAACTCTACATTTCAATCATTGTCCTACAGCTCAACAGTACATATCTATATCACAAGGGAAAATCTAATTTCGATATGTATAATTGATGCTGATATTAATGGTTGATGCAAAATACATCTAGTATTAAAATCACACACAAATGCAGCGCTTGGGGACCCTCTACACCTCATTTAAATTACTCCTTTACAATGTTTTTGATACTGTAAATATCATTCATTCACTAGAAAAAAAATGATGAAAGCTCAAAGCCACCCAAATGAAGAAATAATTCAGATCAGCCTGGCACTTCGCAAAGGGTGGCAATTTAATCTAATGAGAACTTAATAACTCATATTAAACACATTGATAACCTAATGGTTTGCTTACTGTAAATTAGAAATCAGTCAAATTGTAAATCACTTATTTTGAGAGAAAAAAGAGAGTTCTAAAAATCATTTGAAATGCTCTCCTAACTGGATAACAGCAGGTAGGCAAAGTCTTGTTGTTTTCAAATGAATCCCAATCAACTCATGTTTCCATGTTTGCATAATAAAATAATGGTTTAATTGAAGCATCTTGTCCCGGTTTCTTATTCTGCACTGCTATGAAGCAATGAGGCACTGGCAAAGATGCAGACTTGGCAGCCATTGGGAAGAGTGTGAAAAGCTACATCCTTTCTTCAGGGAGTGATTTATAAATCAAATCACCGATTTCCAGTTGTTCAACAGGGATTGGTAATGAACAAGGAGTCCATTGACTCTAAAATCATCGCTTTTCCTTGTAGCCAAGTATTCCTCTACTGGTGTGCCATTAAGGATATTCCTACCAAGACTACACCACTTTTTGACTTGCACTTGCAGTGCAACAGCAGAGTTGGTTACCATCACTTACCAAAAATAATATATATATATATATATATATATATATCAAACCAAAACCCTTTCAGGGATAGAGCGACGCATAAATTATGCAAAAAACAAAGAAGAACTCTGGGAAGTTCCCAATTTTAGGTGGAGAGCTGCTCTAGTAAGGAGCACCCTGCAACACCAACGACACTCTAGATTTGCTCACCTCAAATGTCTGCTTATCTAGCAAATTCTTTAAGCATAGGATTAGCACAGTGCTATCCTCGCCGAGCTAGATAGTGACAAAGTCTTTTGCCATTTGTACAGCAAAATCTTTGAGCATAGGATTGACATAGTGTCATCCTTGCCGAGCTGTAAAATGACAAAAGCCATTTACCACTCCAGGCACAGTATTACAGCTTTGGACTGGTCAAATACCATCCAAGCCAACCTGGAATGAGTAAAGCAACCCCTGACACGTGTTTCGCTCTCATTAGAGCTCTTCAGAGGAGTATAGCTTTGTCCAGACACAAGGGAGCACCCAGTATAAGTCAAACCAAAACCCTTTCAGGGATAGAGCGACGCATAAATTATGCAAAAAACAAAGAAGAACTCTGGGAAGTTCCCAATTTTAGGTGGAGAGCTGCTCTAGTAAGGAGCACCCTGCAACACCAACGACACTCTAGATTTGCTCACCTCAAATGTCTGCTTATCTAGCAAATTCTTTAAGCATAGGATTAGCACAGTGCTATCCTCGCCGAGCTAGATAGTGACAAAGTCTTTTGCCATTTGTACAGCAAAATCTTTGAGCATAGGATTGACATAGTGTCATCCTTGCCGAGCTGTAAAATGACAAAAGCCATTTACCACTCCAGGCACAGTATTACAGCTTTGGACTGGTCAAATACCATCCAAGCCAACCTGGAATGAGTAAAGCAACCCCTGACACGTGTTTCGCTCTCATTAGAGCTCTTCAGAGGAGTATAGCTTTGTCCAGACACAAGGGAGCACCCAGTATAAGTCAAACCAAAACCCTTTCAGGGATAGAGCGACGCATAAATTATGCAAAAAACAAAGAAGAACTCTGGGAAGTTCCCAATTTTAGGTGGAGAGCTGCTCTAGTAAGGAGCACCCTGCAACACCAACGACACTCTAGATTTGCTCACCTCAAATGTCTGCTTATCTAGCAAATTCTTTAAGCATAGGATTAGCACAGTGCTATCCTCGCCGAGCTAGATAGTGACAAAGTCTTTTGCCATTTGTACAGCAAAATCTTTGAGCATAGGATTGACATAGTGTCATCCTTGCCAAGCTGTAAAATGACAAAAGCCATTTACCACTCCAGGCACAGTATTACAGCTTTGGACTGGTCAAATACCATCCAAGCCAACCTGGAATGAGTAAAGCAACCCCTGACACGTGTTTCGCTCTCATTAGAGCTCTTCAGAGGAGTATAGCTTTGTCCAGACACAAGGGAGCACCCAGTATAAGTCAAACCAAAACCCTTTCAGGGATAGAGCGACGCATAAATTATGCAAAAAACAAAGAAGAACTCTGGGAAGTTCCCAATTTTAGGTGGAGAGCTGCTCTAGTAAGGAGCACCCTGCAACACTCTAGATTTGCTCACCTCAAATGTCTGCTTATCTAGCAAATTCTTTAAGCATAGGATTAGCACAGTGCTATCCTCGCCGAGCTAGATAGTGACAAAGTCTTTTGCCATTTGTACAGCAAAATCTTTGAGCATAGGATTGACATAGTGTCATCCTTGCCGAGCTGTAAAATGACAAAAGCCATTTACCACTCCAGGCACAGTATTACAGCTTTGGACTGGTCAAATACCATCCAAGCCAACCTGGAATGAGTAAAGCATCCCCTGACACGTGTTTCGCTCTCATTAGAGCTCTTCAGAGGAGTATAGCTTTGTCCAGACACAAGGGAGCACCCAGTATAAGTCAAACCAAAACCCTTTCAGGGATAGAGCGACGCATAAATTATGCAAAAAACAAAGAAGAACTCTGGGAAGTTCCCAATTTTAGGTGGAGAGCTGCTCTAGTAAGGAGCACCCTGCAACACCAACGACACTCTAGATTTGCTCACCTCAAATGTCTGCTTATCTAGCCTATGCTCAAAGATTTTGCTGTACAAATGGCAAAAGACTTTGTCACTATCTAGCTCGGCGAGGATAGCACTGTGCTAATCCTATGCTTAAAGAATTTGCTAGATAAGCAGACATTTGAGGTGAGCAAATCTAGAGTGTCGTTGGTGTTGCAGGGTGCTCCTTACTAGAGCAGCTCTCCACCTAAAATTGGGAACTTCCCAGAGTTCTTCTTTGTTTTTTGCATAATTTATGCGTCGCTCTATCCCTGAAAGGGTTTTGGTTTGACTTATACTGGGTGCTCCCTTGTGTCTGGACAAAGCTATACTCCTCTGAAGAGCTCTAATGAGAGCGAAACACGTGTCAGGGGTTGCTTTACTCATTCCAGGTTGGCTTGGATGGTATTTGACCAGTCCAAAGCTGTAATACTGTGCCTGGAGTGGTAAATGGCTTTTGTCATTTTACAGCTCGGCAAGGATGACACTATGTCAATCCTATGCTCAAAGATTTTGCTGTACAAATGGCAAAAGACTTTGTCACTATCTAGCTCGGCGAGGATAGCACTGTGCTAATCCTATGCTTAAAGAATTTGCTAGATAAGCAGACATTTGAGGTGAGCAAATCTAGAGTGTCGTTGGTGTTGCAGGGTGCTCCTTACTAGAGCAGCTCTCCACCTAAAATTGGGAACTTCCCAGAGTTCTTCTTTGTTTTTTGCATAATTTATGCGTCGCTCTATCCCTGAAAGGGTTTTGGTTTGACTTATACTGGGTGCTCCCTTGTGTCTGGACAAAGCTATACTCCTCTGAAGAGCTCTAATGAGAGCGAAACACGTGTCAGGGGTTGCTTTACTCATTCCAGGTTGGCTTGGATGGTATTTGACCAGTCCAAAGCTGTAATACTGTGCCTGGAGTGGTAAATGGCTTTTGTCATTTTACAGCTCGGCAAGGATGACACTATGTCAATCCTATGCTCAAAGATTTTGCTGTACAAATGGCAAAAGACTTTGTCACTATCTAGCTCGGCGAGGATAGCACTGTGCTAATCCTGTGCCTAAAGAATTTGCTAGATAAGCAGACATTTGAGGTGAGCAAATCTAGAGTGTCGTTGGTGTTGCAGGGTGCTCCTTACTAGAGCAGCTCTCCACCTAAAATTGGGAACTTCCCAGAGTTCTTCTTTGTTTTTTGCATATATATATATATATATATATATATATATATATATATATATATATATATATATATATATATATATATACATATGTATATATATATTATAATAATATAATATCCAACTGCTTTCACTCTCTTTTATTTTCTATTCTATGTTGTGAGGTTTCAACTTGTTGATAGAGTTTTTGCCAGCATTGAAATACATCTTCTATTTTTGCATGATACAAACCTGGTTACACATGATTTCCTGCTCCTACTCTATTGCTTTTATTGCAGTCCCACCCTAGCCCTGAGGGAGATCCCTGTGTTTGGCCTTCAGATCAAATTCAGCACCAAGATAATCTCTAGGAAGCATGCACGTCACTTATATGCGTGTTCTAACACTACACTGAGTTCTGGGCTGAGCTGGCTTGCACTCCTACACAGTCTCCAAGAGTTTGGACCTTTGCCTCAGCATCATACATTTGATTGCTCTACTGCAGCCGCTCCCATTTTGGTCCTTATAGAGGTGTAAAACATTGGAATACTTAGATCGGCAAGGAGGGAAACGGAACAGCATAGGGCCAGTCAGTCACAGCTTGTAAAGACACATTGCTTCAATAATCCTTGTGTTTCAGTTGTTTCTTATTAAGTGTAGAACAGCTCTCTTGCCAGCGCCCTCCCCTTCTGCCTTAGGCTATCAGAGTTGTCAGAGATCCTCTCCCTCATCATGGGCCATTGCCTGCATTGTGGGCCTACAGGTCAGGCAGAGAGCCTAACCAGCATAGCTTGTATAGCTCTCACCAGTGGCCTCTGACAATATAAAGAACTCCCAAACAGTCCATGTACCTTCATCTCTGATGGCAGAAGATTACTTTAGTCAGCTCAATTCCCATGAAATAATGCAGTTGTGGTGGATCCTCAATTTCCCTGACACTCTTGACGGTGATTAAAATCACTACTATGTCTTCCATTCTACGGTCATTCAATGGTCAAATGATCTATGTATTACAGGAATGCTCTTTAAACCCCACTACTGCTCTGCAGTCAATCATTTTGTGCAAAAACAATGATTGTTTCATTGAACTATATGGCAAACTAAATGCTGCATCAAAAGCTGCTGTTGTATTTTATGTCAATCAATTGTAGCTGACCTTCTCACATCATTGTATTGAGACAATGGTATAAATATATATTGATATATAATGTAATATTGTAATACCGCATAATCGCTAAGGAACATACGCTCCATTAAGGGTTAAGGAACTCAGACCAGTATAAGTTAATCATATTTAGCAGTCCATTTCCTTTCCTAACATAACAGCAATAGGTCTATACACATTCTCTAAATGACTAACCCAAACAAAGTATAAATTTAGATTTAAACTGTACTTTGCTTGATTGGCTTATTTATCTTTAATACACTATGCTGCAAAATGCTGAATGAAGGAGCCACTTGGAGAAGTATATTAGTTTGGTTAAGATCCAATTGAGAGTGTATGTTCCACATATTCACTGAGTGATGTCCCAGCATGCCTTCACCGCAACACAACGGAGTCCAATCAGAGTGGAGATTATAGGGCATAGTCTGGCAGCAGACAACCAATACTGGAGACTAGGGCTCCAGGAGTTAAATTACAGTTGCACTGATTAAAGCTATTTCTTCCATTTCACCATAGCAATTCTCTGTAATCATGCCAGTTCTTTCGAGAAGAGCTGTTAAACATAGCAAGGCTCCTCAGAACTGCATGAGTACCAAAGAACTTTTCAGTACATCCTCCCAGAAGTTTGCCTGTAACATTGACTTGATTCAGCCAGTACTGCATGTTATCAGCGCAGATTACTTTCATTCCTCTTCCCCGAATCTGCTTTTCCTGCTACCACCTACTACAGCTTCTTCCCTTTCTCTTGTAGTCAAGTATTTCAGGCAGCTCAGAGTACAGATCAATATGATCAAGTGAACATTCAACGAAGGATTCTAGCTGAGGAGCATAGGCATGGTGACTAGGCCAGGAAATAAGCACACTTTTTCTTCTCAGGGATGACTTTTGCAAGAATTGTGCTTGGATCCGAGCCTGAGAACTGAAGAAGTAGGGAGGAAGTGTAAAAAGGAGAGAAAGTAAGATCCAGAGAGAGACAGAGGGGGCAGGTTGGATACAGTTAAAAAGAAGGAAAAAAGTATTGAGTTTTAACAATGCTATTCTCTGCTTAACTTTATCAGGAAATATGGTAATCCACCGACTGCCTTAACACCATTCATCCAAAGCTATACTTCTGTATGTGTTGTTGAACAATTAATATTTAAGTATAAAAAAAAAAACAAAGAAGAGAAAATTCTGAATGTCATTCTTCTCGAATAATCTCATTTTCAGCATAACAGTTTTTGCCGCCCTCCCTTCTCCTGCTGCGAGGATCCATGTTAGATATCCCCGATATTTGTTGATGGACGTCATGCCTGCTCCAGCTGTCAGGAACACAGCTGTTCTGTTTCCTTCTGAGTGATCAGTGCTGCCGATGCCCTGCAGCTAGCGTGTTCTCGGATAAGGTCTACTGGAGAGCCGCAACAGAGATGCGCACTTGCCTTTTAATGGCGAATGCAAAAAGAAATTTCACAACAAACTGAATTTCTCTGCTGCCTGATGTCACACGATTAAATTGCTTGAATTTGTTCTAGTACGCTGGCTCAGAGGAAGCCACAATAGAACAATTTTTCTTGGTGACTGTTAATGCACACTGGGGAGAAATCACGCTATGTGAGATGGTTGAAGTGCACAGCAGGCCCACATCTCCGCCAAATAATTCACTGCAACTGAAAAGAAACCTTGCGGTGGCAACGCTTGACATGGCTGGCCGTGTATTTACGTCTGGTGTTTTGAAGAATTAGCGAGCTCTCCTTTATAGCTGTCATTCACATATTCTAATCTTTTGGTACATTATTGACTGAGAGCTTTAAAGCAGTTGGCATTTCTAATCCTACATTTGGTTCTGGGGTTTGGAATCATAACTGCCTTTTGAATCATTCCCTTTGAGCGTGGCTTGGAGTTGTACACAGCTTATTCATTTCTTTACCTTTGCCTTTCTTTGGTTCAGGGTTTTGAGTGTGTGTGTGTGTGTGTGTGTGGGGGAGACGTGCAGGACACACCTCTGGATCTGTGGAAACAGCTAGCCCTGTGTTGAAACAGAGCCATCACTCCTGTTCTTCTAAGACAGTTGCATTCAATCTTTGTAATGCTCCGCACCTCTTGACCAAAGTTTTTCAAGTCATGCCCTTGGAACTTTGGCAGATGGCCTAAATTGATGGAGATATTGCTGATGGGGTAAGTTGTGAAAAAGTGTGCAGAAAGGGGATTGTTCTGGATCACCAGGGTTCTAGGACTGAGCTTTTCCTCAATTCTCAATATCTTCTCCTTTTTGCATGTATTATTCTTTTCTCAGATCTTGTCTACTCTTGTAGTAATATTTTTAACATTCTGCCAGTCTCCTGTCTCTTCTCCAGTTAGCACTGTGGCACCTCTCATCTGATGGAACCTATGCCACTCCCAGAAATTCTCATAAAGAATATTCTTTAGGGCCAATCAAGTCTCTATCCAGTCACTGTCTCCTGTCTTTGCACTGTTCATCTCTCGCCCAGTGTCTACATATCCCTTTAGTATCCACTGCTCCCATCAATGTCCACTTCTTCAGTAACTGCCTTCTTCTGTAACTACCTACCTCTTACATATCTGCCATTCTTTCCTGTATATTTTGACCACTCTTGTCACTGCTTCCGTAACCCTATTAGGCATCAATCGCTTGACCTTAGAATGGAAGACAGTGTAATGATTTCAATTACCATCAAGAGTGGTAAGGGCAGCCGGGTGGAGCAGTACCTTGAGGATCCACCACAACTGCATTATTTCATGGAAGGTGCACTGACTAAGTTAGCCTTCTCTTAATAGAGGAGAAATGGCATGGAATGTTTCAGAGTTCATTAAATTATTAAATGGCCACTGCTGAGAGCGGTACCACTGTTAGAAATAGGGTCTCTAGTTGGCAGTCAATTTACACCGTGTCCAAGTAGGGACCCTCACTCTAGTCAGGATAGCAGAGTCACACTCCTAAGATAACCCCTGCTCACCCCCTTGGTAGCTTGGCACAACCTGTCAGGCTTATCTCAGAGGCAATGTGTTAAGTATTTGTACCCACATACAGTAATACAGTAAAAACACCATAAAAGGACACCACACCCGTTTAGAAAAATAACCAATATTTATTTAAGTAAAACAAGACCAAAACAACACAAATCCAACATACACAAAAAATATACAAATTTTAAAAGATTAAGGCGGTCATTCCAACCCTGGCGGTCCGAGACCGCCAGGGTTGGGGACCGCGGGAGCACCGCCAACAGGCTGGCGGTGCTCCCATGGGCATTCTGACCGCGGCGGTACAGCTGCGGTCAGTGACGGAAAACCGGCGGTACACGCGCGCCATGGGGATTCCGACCCCCATACCGCCATCCTGTTCCTGGCGGTTTCGGCCGCCAGGAACAGGATGGCGGTATGGGGTGTCGTGGCGCCCCTGGGGGCCCCTGCAGTGCCCATGCCAATGGCATGGGCACTGCAGGGGCCCCCTAACAGGGCCCCACAAAGATTTTCAGTGTCTGCCATGCAACTGCACCCGTCGCACCCCTTCCACTCCGCCGGCTCCATTCGGAGTCGGCATCCTCATGGAAGGGTGTTTCCCGCTGGGCTGGCGGGCGGCCTTCTGACCGGGAAACTCAGAATAACTGCGGCGGTCTTCTGACCGCGCAGCGGTATTCTGGCGGCTCCCGCCGGCCCTGCGGTTACCGCGGCCGGCGGGAGTCAGAATGACCCCCTAAATCCCAATAAAAGTGCTTAGGAACACAATGGGGGTCATTCTGACCCCGGCGGTCCAACAGGCTGGCGGTGCTCCGCCGGGCATTCTGACCGCGGCGGTACAGCCGCAGCCAGAAACGGAAAGTCGGCGGTGTACCGCCGACTTTCCGCTGCCCATGGGAATCCGCCATGGCGGCGCAGCTTGCTGGGAACAGGATGGCGGTGAGGGGTGTCGTGGGGCCAATGGCATGGGCACTGCAGGGGCCCCCGTAAGAGGGCCCCACTTTGTATTTCAGTGTCTGCTTTGCAGACACTGAAATACGCGACGGGTGCCACTGCACCCGTCGCACATCCTCCACTCCGCCGGCTCCATTCGGAGCCGGCATC
Source organism: Pleurodeles waltl (assembly GCF_031143425.1). Lineage (NCBI taxonomy): Eukaryota > Metazoa > Chordata > Amphibia > Caudata > Salamandridae > Pleurodeles > Pleurodeles waltl. Next base: position 919,958,989 of record NC_090436.1, read on the forward strand.
CTCATGGAGGGGTGTTTCCCACTGGGCTGGCGGGCGGCCTTTTGGCAGTCGCCCGCCAGCCCAGTGGGAAACCCAGAATACCCGCGGCGGTCTTTTGACCGCGCAGCGGTATTCTGGCGGTTCCCTCCAGGCGGGCGGCTCCCGCCGCCCGCCGGGGTCAGAATGACCCCCAATATCTCCAACTGGTGCAATTACAACCATGACAGAGTCGCTCCCAACAGACCAATGCTATTGCGAGGAAATGCGATGCCGGTCACTATGTCGCAAGGACCCCAGGTTTAGGGCCTTAGAAACGATGCAGAGTCAAAGATGTGGCACAGAGCTGGGAAGATGAGGCATCACTGCAGCTGGTGTGGTATTTGTTCCATACTGTTACGATGAGTCCAGTGGGTCAAGACCCGACGAGGCAACATTGCAGTGTCACGGTCACACCAAAGGGCCCCAGGCGCCACAGTGGAGTCACATGTCACGGACTTTGGTGAAATGGCACTTGGGGCTCACAATGTTGCTGGACTTCAGAAGCACTGCAGCAGCTTCGGGCCTGCGGTGTCAGTTGCGGTCGTCGCATTTCAGCGGGGACCACAGCTTCAGGTACAGGCAGCAGCATGGAGTGGGGCAGTGCCACCAGTTCTGGAGTCATCCGGAGTCAGTGTGCCTGGTTCTTCTTGTTTTTGTGCCAGCCTTCACGCCCCAAGGCCCAGGAACTGGACTGGGCAACTCTTGGCAAGTCAGGGCCCTCAGCAAGTGAACCCAGGGGCTGGCAGGTGAAGTCTTTGATGTCCCTGAGACTCCTTAACAGGAGGCAAGCTCAGTCCAAGCCTTTGGAGAAACTTCACAAGCAGGATACACAGCAAAGTCCAGTCTTTGTCCTCTCCAAAACAGAAACAGCAACTGCAGGCCAACCCAGCAAAGCAAAGGGGCAGTACTCCTCCTCACAGCTCTTCAGCCTTTACCCTTGGCAGAGTCTCCTCTTGATCCAGAAGTGTTCTACAATTGTGGTCTCAGAGGCTCAATATTTTTACTCCTTTCTGCCTTTGAAGGAGGCAAACTTCAAAGGAAAGTCTTTGTAGGGCACAAGACCCTGCCTTTTCTGCTGTAGCCCCAGACACACTCCGGGGGTTAGAGGCTGCTTTGTGTAAGGGCAGGCACAGCCCTATTCAGGTGAAAGTGTCAGCTTCTCTCAACACTATGGTCCAGGAGGACCCATCAAGATATGCAGGGCACACCTCATATCCCTTTGTGTGACTGTCTGGAGTGTATTCACAAACAGCCCAACTGTCACAGAATGGTTAAGCAAGAAAATGTCCACTTTCTAAAAATTGCATTTTCAAAATTACAATTAAAAAAAACAACTTCACCAAAAGCTGTATTTTTAAATTGTGAGTTCAGAGACCCCAAACTCCACATCTCTATCTGCTCCCAATGGGAAAATGCACTTAAAAGATATTTCAACGCAATGCCCATGTTGACCTATGGCAAAAGTAGGTATTGCAATAGTGAAAAACGAATTTATCAGTATTTCACTATCAGGATATGTAAAACACATAGTACATGTCCTATCTCTTCGAGACACTACACCCTGCCCATGTGGCTCCCTAGTTCCTACCTTAGGGGTGACTTACATGTAGTAAAATGGAAGGTTGGGCCTTGCAAGTGGGTACACTTGCCAGGTCAAACTGGCAGTTCCAAGCTGTTCACACAGACACTGCAGGGGCAGGTCTGAGACAGACTTACAGGGCTACTGATGTGAGTGACTGTTGCTGACCCACTAGTGGCATTTGATTTACAGGCCCTGGGCACCTCTGGTGCATTTTACTAGGTACCTACTAGTAAATCAAGTAAGCCAGTCTTGGATAAACCAGTCACCAATATCATTTAGACAGAGAGCACTTGCACTTTAGCACTGGTCAGCAGTGGTAAAGTATCCAGAGTCCCAAAGCCAACAAAAACAGGTCAGAAAGAATAGGAGGAAGGAGGCAAAAAGTTTGGGGATTGCCCTGCAAAAAGGGGCAGGTCCAACAACCAGTTGTGCTGGTTGTATAGGCCCACTGCCTGCCCAGTAGGCCCAAGATGCAGGCAATGGCTTAGAATGAGGAAGAAGGACCTCTGACAACTGTGACAGCCTGAGGCAGAAGCGGAGGGCAATGTCAGGAGAGAGATACTCATAATTTAATAAAGAGAAACAGAAACACAATGATAATTGGAGCAATATATCTATACCATCCAAGATTGTCCCTTTCCCACTTTATTTGCTTCAATTTATTTGTCAGCATTTCAATCTTCTGAAAATCTGTAAACCCCAAAAAGGGAGAACCAACAGTAGGAACATCAAATATATAAATCTGTGGGGAAGGTCCAAACTCTTCAGGGCTAGGGGGTACTGCAAACCTGCTCAATCCAGAACTCATAGTAGTTTCAGACCATGTTCCTCAGTGTTCACTCCATCTCCTTACAATAGGTTTTCTCTCCATCACTTCACATATCTCCTCCTGTTACTCACTGCACAACGTTCCCATTTCTTCACTGCCTCCTGTCACTGTACTTCTGTCCTGGCAATGCCCTTCTCTTCTTTGTTGGCATCACTCCAGTCACTACCCCCTTCACATCTTACAAACTGATACTTAGGAAAGGCTGTTATTGCTAGACCAGAATCAATCTGACATTTTAGTGACTCTTCCCCTGAGCCTCCGACCTTTCAGAAGCACAGTGATGGACAATGCTTCTTTGTTGCCCCCACCCTCTCACATTTTTCTTTGTTGGTGGCTTTGCATTCACCTAAATCACATTGAAGTTACTACCAACCTGCCTCCAGTCTGCCCCTACAACCTCTTAATGTCACATTTGAGGGGAGTATGCAGATTTTCATAGAACTGGTCCTCTTACTCAAAAGATCCCCAAAACAAATTCTACTCCACAATGGTGTTAAAGCTCTCACTGTGATCAGGGCTTTTAGCTTGTTTTGAGCTTACAATCAACTCCTGAAAAGACTGACAAATGCCTATTTGTTAGAACCTCTGCCCTAGGCACATGCCACCTTACACCCCGGGGAGCAGGGTACACTATACAGTTCAAAAGTCACTGCTCTGGGAAACACCATCATATAGTTTGACAAAAACTCCTAGGAATTCAGGGCCAGGTGTATCAAAGGATTTTGCATTCACAAACGGTGCGAATTGGTAAATTTCACCATTTGCGAATGCAAAATTACCTTTCACGATGTATGAAAGGCACTCGCAGTTAACATTTAAGGAATAGCAAAAATTGCGATTCCTTGAAACTGCAACATGAATTTGCGGGTCACATTCGGCAAATCGCAAATAGCGACATGAATTTGCAAATCACATTCTGTGAATCGCAAATAGTTTCCTGAATTTGCAAATCGCAGAATGCGAATTGCAAATTCCGTATCGCAATGCCATGCATCAACAATTTGCAAATTGCGAATATTCGCAGAATGGCTTTTTTCACGTGCAATTTACCATGAATTGAAATTAGGTGGTAAATAGGTGCAACCTATATAAAGAGGCCCAGAATGACTCAGCCTCTTTTCCACAATGACTGCACTCTACGTCATGGCGAGGAGGATGAGGATCCTGGCAGGTTTGAGGAGAGGGAGGAGGAGACAGGAGCTCATTTTTAAAGTGCTCATTACCCGTTTTGCCCAGACAGAGGAGGAGATTTATGATAAGTACAGGTTAAACTCAGCCATGATACTTGACCTGATAGCTGATCTACAACCCCTACTGCAGCGCAACACACACAGGACCAATAGCATACCCGCCCATGTGCAGGTATTATGCTCCCTGCACCTCTTAGCCTCAGGGAGTTATCAAGGGGTCATAGCAGCAGCTGGAGGTGTCTCACAGAGTGCGCTTTCATACTTCTTTAAAGCATTCCTCAATGCCACGCATGGCAAAATCCATCAGCACATAAGATTCCCCAACACTCCACATGAATTGCTACAAACCAAATACAACTTCTTTTTTTTTTATAAAGATTTTTTTTATTTATTTTAGTTAAGAAGAACAATAAGAACACATTATAACAGTAGATACAAATACAAATACCGACAAATACCGACAACCCGACACCATCTTTGGGATATAACTCCTGTCACATCCGATTAGTTCATATTTCGTCCTATTGATCTTGAAGGCCCTCATGAGATCCGTGTAATTGGGACTGGGGTTGGAGTCTAGGCATGATCCCATCTCCAGAGCCCAGGCTCTGCAGCTCCCACCGTCCCACCGGTCAACAGAGTTCGGCCTCGTCTTCACACCGCCCCAAGTGAGCTTGGACCTTCCCTCATCACAAGCGGAGATTACGGCTAGTTACACCACCCCCCACCAGCCATGGGGTGTCTCCCGAGAGTTTCTGAAGAGATCTGTACTCATAGGTTAATCAAGTGGCCAATAAACTGTCCCAGTTCCCCCATACTCTGTTGTATTTGTCCGGGCATCCCCTCACCTCGTATACAAGTTTTTCACATCTTGCACACCAATCCAATCCCCGTCTCCATTTAGCGAGGGTCGGAGCTTTTACGTCCTTCCAGCCTGACATGATGTCTCTCTTCGCCACCAAGCAGGCCACCCCCAGGAAGGTTCGATTTGCTCTGCTTAGCCCCGTCTCTCCCATGTCTCCTAACAAGATTGGAATCGGGGAAATCTCTATCTCAGTCTGTAGGACCTCGGAGACCTCCTCCAGGACTGCCCCCCAGTAAGACTCTATAGTTGGGCAGGACCAAATCATATGGAAGAAGTTGGCTCCTGATTGAAAGCAACGGGGGCATTCGTCTGTGGGGCGGAGGTTAGCTTGGTGGAGCCTTTTAGGGGTGAGGTAGGCTGAGTGTAAGTAGAGGGTTTGTAGGAGCTGAAATCGTGTAGATATGGCCACATTCCGGGGGGCTGCTAGTGCTTCTCTCCAATCTAGGTCTTCTATGGGGCCCACCCAGCCCTCCCATTTCTGGCGGAGTTTCTCAAGGGGGGGGGGTTGTATTTGCAAGGATAGTACGGTAGATCTGGGAGATCCCTCCTTTATTTAGGTGTCCCATCATAACCTTCGCCTCAAGTGGGCTGTGTTCTGGGATGCTGACCCCGGGGTGTAGGTGTACTAATAATGCATGCCTAAGTTGCAAGTACTTATGAAATTGGGTCCTATTTAAAGAGTGTGTTTTCTGAAGCTCCTCGAATGACCGGATTTGTGATTCCTCCCAAATATCACCCAATGTGGATATTCCTATAATGTCCCATTTTCGGAACCCTTCTAGCGTGGAGACCTCCCTCAGCCATCTCCCCTGCCAAAGAGGTGTCTGTTGAGTTAGTCGAGACCACCACCCCGTGGTCTTCTGGGCCGCTCGCCATCCCGTCAATACCAGCCTAGTAATCTCAGGGATGGTCTGTGGAATCACTCCCCCGTACAGAGCATCAAAAACCCCGTTGTATCCCAGCGACTGGAGCTCCAGTCTGTACGCGGGGTCCGTCTAGCCTCCCGACAGCCAGTCGTTAATCACCTGCAGGCGCATGGCCAGATAGTAGAAAAAAATATTGGACATTCCCATACCCCCCTCACTCATGTCCCTTTGGCACGTAGCAAGGGATAGCTTGGATCGGGAGCCGTGCCACAGAAATTGGCGTGCAGTCGACTCAATTTCGTTAAACCACTTCCGGGGAATAGGGTGCGGGAAATTTTGCAGCTGGTATAGGAAGCTGGGGAGTATCATCATCTTGTATAGTGCAACTCTACCCTATGTGTTGAGTGGTAAGTCCCGCCAGCGTTGAAGGTCTTTTTTAGCCTTCCTAAGCAATGGCGTGATGTTGAGTTCCCATGTCAGTTCAGGGAGTAGAGTTATGTGGACTCCTAGATATTTAAAACTGTTACGACGGATTGGGATGTTTCCCTGCCAGTTTATGCAGTCTCTAGAGGGGTGTAGGGGGATCAGTAGGGATTTACTGGGGTTTAGGGTTAGACCCAAAGCTTGCGAGAAGAGGTCCAGGAGTTCTAAGGCACGGGGCCCACTTCTCGCTGGGTTGGAAAGGGAAAGGAGGACGTCATCTGCGTATAACGCTACTCGGTCTTCCGGGCCTGAGGGCCACACCCAGCCCGTTACCAACGGGTCCTCTCTCAGTAGTTTGGCCAACGGCTCAATTGCGAGGGCGAAGAGGAGCGGCGACAGCGGACATCCCTGGCGGGTCCCGTGACAGATAGGGAACGGATCAGAGGTCACTCCGTTTACCAGGATACGGGCGGTTGGACTGGAGTAGAGCAATTTTACAAAGCTCCGAAATCGGGGTCCAAATCCGTTCCCTCTTAAGACTTGTTCTAGATATGACCAGTCCACTGTGTCGAAGGCTTTTTCAAAATCTATTAAGAGTAGAGCGAGGGGGGATTCAGTCAGGGTGTCTCGCTGAGCCAGTGCAACCTGCAGTCTCCTAATACAGTGCCTGGTGCTGCAGGAGGGCATAAAACCACATTGATCTGGGTGTACCAGTGAGGGGAGCACCGCCTTCAGTCTCGTTGCAAGTAGCGTTGATAGCACCTTAATCTCCGCGTTTAGCAGGGAGATTGGTCTATAGGCCGAAAGATCTTGTGAGGGTGGCTGAGTCTTTGGGATTACCACTATTGTGGCTTGGTCTATCCCAGCGGGGAAGCGGCCGGACCTCTCTGCCTCGTTGAACATGCTAAGTAGGTGGGGGCCTAAGATGTCCCCACATCTTTTGTAGAGCTCAGCCGGAAACCCGTCCAGTCCGGGTGTCTTTCCTGACGTCAGTTCAGCTATGGCTGCTGTAATTTCGGTCAGGTTTATGGCCTCGTCCAGGGACTCCCTAGTCGTGCGTGGGATGCCAGGGAGTGTAATGTCATTCAGGAGAGGGAACTCCCTTTCAGCTAGCGGGCGGAGACGCACTGCGTATAAATGAGCGTAGTAGGAAGCAAAGCTCCCTGCAATTCCACTGGGGGATCTCACGACCCGGCCTGCCTCATCCACGACCTCGGGGATAACTCTGTTAGCCAGTGGACGCGTAGCCAACCAGTGAAGGAGTTTACCGTTTTTATCACCCCATCCGTACACTCGAGCTTCTGATGCCCTCCAAGCATGCTTCGCAGCCTCGAGTACCAGTTGTTTTATTTCCTCTCTAATTACCGTTAGGCGTCTCAGAGCTGAAGCTGATGCAGCAGTGGTCATAGAACGCTCCAGTACAAGGGCTCTGGCCTCGAGGGCTGTCACCTGTCGGTCCCGGGCTCTCTCTCGGGCGTGAATGTGATGCTTTGCGTAGCCTCTAAGCGTGGCCTTACATGCTGCCCAGATCGTGCCCGGGGACTGTACTGACAAAATATTGGGTTAGGTGATCTCTTATTTCCCGGGTGTAGTCATCATCCTGTAAATACCATGCATTCATGCGCCACATAGGCCGCTGATTGGGGGTCACGCTCCCTAGTCGGATGCGTATTGGGGAGTGGTCTGAGACTCCTCAGGCCAATATCTCAGCGCCGGTGACTCTGGAGATATCCAAAGCAGGCATAAACACCAGGTCAATTCTCGCCTGTGAGTGGTGGGCCGCTGAGGTATGGGTGTACTGTCTTGTCCTGGGGTGCCATGTCCTCCACACCTCGCACAATCCCAACTTTATCATCCACCCGCTCAACACGGACGCTCTTCCCGCTCGGGCGGAGGAGACAGGTCCGGACACATCTAGTTTGGGGTCTAAGACCGAGTTAAAATCTCCCCCTATGAGTGTGAGTCCCTGTGGGAGGGCAATGAGCGTCCGGCATAGATTTAGTAAGAAGGCTTCGAAGCCGGCTGGAGGGGCATATGCACATACAAAGTTAACCGTTGAACTGTGTAACGTACCGGTCACTGTTACGATTCTACCCTGTGGGTCCCAAGTGGTAGAGGCCACTACTATTGGCAGTGAGCGGTGAACGAGGATGGCCACCCCCCTAGAACCCCTTGTGAAGCCTGCGTGAAAAACCTTGTCAAAACCTCCACGAGCCAGGATGGGGCATTTGGTTCCAAGTAGGTGGGTCTCCTGTAGAAGGACCACTGCGGGGGCGTATCTGCGCAGCGTGTTAAACACTGCAGATCTTTTGATTTTATCTAGGAGGCCATTAACATTCCAGGATAGAATCTGTGTCAGTGGGGAATCCACTCGTGCCATATCTATGCGTTGGGGAACAAGGACTCGATCTGTGACCCAGTGATGGACATACTGGTTGAGAAGGGTCTAGACGATATGTGTCGGTGCCGTTACGGTAATTTATCCTAACCACTACACTAAGCCCTAACGTGAGCTTTAAACATCCCAACTTCCCCCCACCCCATACTTCTACCCTTGAAGCATCTGTCGCCCTAAAGCCCAACCGGGGCAATACAGCCATGTAGGCTGCCACTGAGTGGAGTGGTGGACCCCTCCTGTGTGTCGGATCAATTGCAATTAAATTAGCAGGAAACCCCCACCCTTAATAAAGTCACGGGAGTGCACAACAGAGTAGCGACCCCTGCGTACCTCTGACCCACCGGCACGGGGCGGAGCGCCACCCGGCACCGCCGGCTGGTCTCAGTGAGCTGGGGTTCGATATACTTGGGGTCTCCATCAACCAAGGACTGGGGACTGGCTCAGACGATCATCAGTCTTCTCCTCTCTTGTGGCCCGGTCTCGCGGGCAGTCGATCGGACCCCCCCCCTGGTGGGGGATCTTGGGTCGCGCAGGCTTCCCCTTCTGTTCGGATGCTGGGACTTCTGGGTCTACCACGTCTGGATCTAGTACGCTTCCGACCTCTTCTCGCGTCCACTTGCACATTCGGACGTGCCCCCCTGGAGTCCTTGAGCGGACCGGACAGGCCCCTGCGGCTTCCCAGACCCTCCTCCGTCAGCCAGTCCCATGCCTCTTCGGGGGACTCGAAGAAATGCGCTTTATCAGCGAGGATCACCTTCAGGCGTGCCGGGAAGAGGAGCATATATGAGAGTTGCATTGCTCTCAGCTTCTGTTTCACTTGTTCGTACGATCGACGTTTAGTTTGGACTTCACGCGTGTAGTCTGGGAAAATCAAGACTTTCTGACTATCCCAAAGGAGGTTGGGAGAGCGCCTGGCTTCCCTGAGGATGGCATCTCGGTCCCTAAAGTTGAGGAAGCGCGCAATCAGGGGTCGCCGGGGGCCCCCCGGTGGGGGCCTCGGGGCCAGGGCTCTGTGTGCTCGCTCTATCGCAAACCACGGTGAGAGAGAGTTCTCCGGCATCCAGGATTTAATCCAATTTTCCAAGAATTCAGCGGCCTTGCCATCCTCAGCTCCCTCCGGCACGCCAACGATGCGCAGGTTATTGCGCCTGGAGCGGTTCTCGGCACCCTCCTCTCTACGATGGAGTTCTCCGGTCCTCGTTTGCAGCTGGGCCACCTTGGATCTTAGATCGGCTAGGTCATCCTCGGTTTGTGAGACACGGGTCTCCACCTCTGTGATACGGCCCACCGCATTTCTGAGGTCTTGCCTCACGAGGCCCATCTCTTCTCTCACCTCTCCGATTTTGGATTCCACTGCACGTTGTGAGGTTTGAATTGCTAGCAGGATGGTGCTGACCCCCTCTGCGGCCTGATCAGTGGGTGGGGCATCGCCTCCGGTTCGGGGGCCGCCGGGGTGGTGAACTGGTCAATTTTTTGCTGCTGGGATGGTTGAGTTTGTTTGGGGGCTCTGTCCTTTCCCATGTTATCAGCGTTGCAGAGTAGGCACAGCCAGTCCCCTGCGAGGGTAAGGCCCGCTCTTGGCTAGGATCTTGCATCCCTTCTGTCAGAGGCAGCTCCGAGTATAGTTGTTCACCCGGGGGGGGGGGGGGCACCAGGGTGTCCAGCCAGACCGTGAAGGGATTGCGCTATCACACGGCGGCTCCAAGACCAGGGCGGCCCCCCCTCCTCCGGCCACAGGTCAGGGTGTGTTGGTTAGTCGTTGGGCCTCTCAGGCGCCTCAGTCTCCCCCACTCTCTCCCGGCGGGTCGCACCGCCCTGGGTGACGTCCTTCTCAGTTGGGTCCACGGGCACCCCGCACTCCGGGTCCCGGGACCTCGCCCAGCTCTCTTCGTGCCAGCCGCAGATTCTCGCGGTCCCGGCCCACCTCTCTCCTGCGCAGCCGCAAACAGCCGCGGTTTCCCGAGGCACGCCGAGGGGGAGGCACCCTTCTCCGCGACCTCCGCAGCCGCAGGAGCTCCGATCCAGCCCGGAGCGTCGGGCGGCCTTCCTCCGAGGCGTGATCCGGCGCCCAGGTCTGCCTCTCCTCTGGCGTTCTTATGGCCTCCCCGAGTCACGAAGTCAGACCCACGGGAGCCGGGAAGCACCCAGGCGGTCCCCACACCACGGGTGGGGGCTCGCTGGGTAAGTTGAGGTGGCCGGTTCCGGACGGATGACGGAGGGGTCCTAAGCTCTCTTAGAGTGCGACCGCCATCTTGACGTCCGTGGCCACGCCCCCACCAAATACAACTTCTACCAAATTGCCCAATTCCCACATCATTGGCTGCATCGATGGGACACATGTAGCTATCTGTCCACCATTGGCCACAGAGTATGTGTATCAGAACAGAAAGAGTACACATTCCACGAACATTCAGGTCATAAGCAATGCCTCCCATGTTATTACAGATCTTGTGGCCAGATACCCAGGTAGCACACATGACTCCTACATCTTCAGACACAGTTAATTACACACTAGTCTACTTGCTGGGGAGCTTGGGAACGCATCCCTCCTTGGTAATGTAATAGTTGACAATGTCGCTATGATGTAGAATGTGATGTCACGGATAACAAATACTCATGAAACTTTCCTGTCATTCTAGCATATGCAGTGTGCTCATTCATACTTACACCCTATCTGAACCCTGCCACGCTAAGCGAAAGGAGGTATAATGCAGCACACAGGACGACACACAGTGTTGTAGAGAGGACCTTCGGCCTGCTGAAGAGCCATTTCCGATGCCTGCACAAGAGTGGTGGTGCACTGCAATACAGCCCTGACAACGCATGCAAAATTGTGGCTACATGTGCTATGTTGCACAACATTGAAACAATGAGGGGCATACCAGTAGAGCCCACAGAGCCTGACTCAGATGAGGATGATGATCCGTTGCCATCGTGGCCATCAATTGGTGATGGCGCCTACGGTGGCTGACATGCTCCTGCTGCACCACAGTGCAGAGTTCCCTAGTGGCATTTGTCATCTCCTTTTCCTGTCCTGCTGCTGTTTGCTGTCCCTCATGCAGCTTGCACATGTTTTCATTGATGGACTCTAACTGCTTGTGCATTGATCCCATGTTTTCATTGAATGCATCCAACTGATTGTGCATTGATCCCATGTTGTCATTGTGAGACTCAAACTGCCTGTGCATTGCACCCATGTTATGATCGATTGACACCAACTCCCTGTGCATTCGCCTCATGTGTTTACATTGCAGGCACTGCACTTTCAACATGGAAGCCTCAAGGCTACCAAACAGCGATGGGCCCTCCCCTTCCTCTGTACACTGTCTGCCTGCTTGGTGACACCTCACGAGGGGATTGGACTAATGCTGGGGCAGGGACTGCTGTCTGTCGGTGCTTCTAGCCTCTGGGGGTGGTGTGGGTACTTCATCCGGCATTTCGTCAGAGTCCAGGTTATACTCAGGGAGGGGTAGCACTCTTGCCCTGCGTCTAGTTGGTGCTTGTATGAAACACTCACTGGTGTTTAAGTCGGACTGTGGCTGAGTTTCACTATCCCCCCACATTTCCACCTTCTGCTGCGTCAGGGCCCGGAACATCTGCAACAACAATGTGCAGCATCTCATTCTTGGATATGTACTCAAATAGATGCATAATAGTATTACATTTACACTGGCATAGTATCACTAAGAGTCTTTTGTGTTGCTTCTCTGTTTGGTTTTACACTATCTTGCTGTTTATGTGGTAATTGCAATTTAGGGGTGTGGACGACCACTCCCATTTGGCATTGTTGTGTTGTATGTAAGATGTGGCATGGACAACTTATCACACTGCATAGTGCCACAGCTATTTTCTGAGGTCCATTTGTACATGCACATATGGGAAAACACATAATTTGTGCCCTTACCTTTGCTGGTGCTGGGTGTGCCTGAGGTGTCAATGTCAGTGACACCACTAGCAGCTTCAGGAAGCAGTGTGGACTCCACCATGTCTTCCATTGGTGTAGACGGTGCCTGGGTGGGTGGTCCTCCTCCGGTGCTCATGCCTTCTTCAGCCTGCTTGCTACCCTCTCTTTGGCACGTGAAAGCAAGTCGTAATATTGCTTGTGTGTCTCCTCAACGGAGCGCTGCACAACACCCACTGAGCATATTTTGGTCTGAATGTCTGACCACAGTTTCCGCTTTTCACTTTCAGGTACCGGTAGTAAGTGTTTTCCAAAAAGCTTGTCGTGGTTTCTGACAACCTATACGTGGGCACCTCCAATTCCTGCTCACTGAATTTGAGTTTGCGCTTCCTGTCTCCTTTCTCATTCACATTCCCATCAGTAGCCATAATCCTGTTTGGTCCTGGCTGGCTCTCAAGACTGCCCCCTAGTGCTTGGCTGGGTCTTTCTGCCTGCTCCTGTGGGTGGGGCTTCTGGAAACAGCATGGACTGACTCACTTCCTGGTTGTGATGTCATCAGGCTGTTCCAGGTTGCGGTTTTCGCACTTTGCAATTTGTAAATACCGATTTGTTATTTTCAACTCGTAAATTGCGATTGCAAACTTAACAAATCGCTATTGCGGACTCACAATTTTCATACATCCCATTTTGCATTTCTTAAATAACGATTTATTAAAAATCGCTATTTAAGAAATGCAAACTGGGAGCTTGATACATCTGGCCCTCAATCTTTTACAGAATTTATAGGTAATGCACCTTTAACAAATGCTGCTACTCAGTAATTTTATGTTTTGGAGCATGTATGACATTCCTATATTTTATGTACTTTCCTCTTGCATTCAGGAATAATCCAATATTGCTGCCTCTGGAGGCACAGCAGGTGTTTAATCTTCTACTGTCGTGGCAGTGTGGACTGTTATTCTTTTTGTTACAAAGGGCTCTATACTGCTCTTGTGGCCAGTTCTGTATGCCATAAATATAAACAAATAAAAATGAAAAGTAAATTACTCATCTTCAGCAAAGCGTTGTTTATTTTCCTTTCCACGTTTGTGTATTATGCTGTTTAGATAAAAAATAGGATATACTGCTCCTATTTTGCACATGAATGCCACAATGGCTAGCAGCATACTAATAACTGCGCCTGAACTTTCTACTCTGTTCACCAGAGATCCCGTCTACTAACACATATATTTATTCTCTAACCTCATTCTACACAATTCCGGTTATCTATTTTGTGCCAAGGGATATATAGCATCAAAGACATATTCTTATTTTCAGAGGTATGATCTTGTGGTGAACTTCACATCCAGGTGTATAGAAAGGTCGTTTTTTGGTTGCAAAAGGCATTTGTTTTTTTAGGGACAGTATTTTCAGATGAGCTGGCACGCGTACCTAGATGAATCTTTCCTTCTGGACTGTGCATACGGGAGACTCCTGCACTTGCAGAACTTGGCCCAGATCCGAAAACTGACATTCGTGCCAATGCTTTGAATGCAAAGCCAGAATTTTCTACAAATGACTTTCCGGTGAAATCTTTCTCTCATCTTCTTGCAAGTGTGAATGCTTCTTTCAGTACTCGCATCTACCATACTTTGCTATTACACATATTGTGCTTTTTAACATCTATCTATCTATCTATCTATCTATCTATCTATCTATCTATCTATCTATCTATCTGTCTATCTATCTATCTATCTATCTATCTTCACCAAAAAAACAAAGGTTACAGAGATGTTAAAGTTACGTTCAGAATTTACTTGTACAAAACCATAGAAATTCAGCAGTTCTAGTTAGAGTTATTTCAAGTAACTATAACTCACGCCCTAAGGTAACTATAACTCGCCCCCCATCACGCACACTTTTTGCTTAATTAATTTGACTGCTAATGCTTCATTGATATTTTTAATGATGTTCTAGAATTTGCCATGATTGCTGTAATATTTGGAGTAAGCAGCAGTGCATGGCAAGGGCACTAGCTATAGTTACCTTAGGGCATGAGTTATAGTCTCTTGAAATAACACTCTGGGTGTGAGAATACATGTGAGAGGGTGTCTCTCTGGGTGTGAAAGTGGATGCATGAGGGTCTGAGTGGTTCTGTGAGTGGATGTGTGATGTTCTGAGTGGGTCCGTGAGTGGGCACATCAGTGTCTGAGTGGATCTGTGAGTAGATGTGTCAGTGTCTAAGTGGGTCTGTGAGTGGGTGTGTGAGGATCTGAGTAGGTCTGTGAGTGGATGCATGAGTGTCTGAGTGGGTCTGTGAGTGGGTACGTGAGGGTCTGAGTGGGTCTGTGAATGGGTAAATGAGTGCCCGATTGGGTCTCTGAGTAGGTGCGTGAGGGTCTCAGTAGGTCTGTGAGTGGATGTGTGACAGTATGAATGAGTGTGCAAGGGTCTGAGTGGGTGTGTAAGTGGGAGAAAAAGACTGAAAGAGAGAAATTGAGAGAGAGAGAAAGCGAATGAGAGGGAGAGAGAGAGAGAGATAGAGAGTTTTTTAGGCTTTAATGAATGATATACTTAGAATGAGATATTTCTTGACAAATTGAAAAGTAAAATGTATTTATCAACTAAAAATAGTGATATCGCCTTTCAGTATGAACCTTACATTTTTGAAGCTTAAAATAAATTACAGAAGGAAAATGACCATAGGCACACCTGGAGTGGAACCCTCAACTTTCAGTGTGGAAGTTATAACAATCTTTAGGCCATAGGTGACTCCTTACTTTGACACATGATAGGAAATAAATGTGAATGTTACATCACTAGAATGGTTTAACAGTCAAAACACTAATAAATAAACAAACACACTGCCAAGCAATACTAGGATTTGAACCTTCAGCCTACTGAGTGACAGCACAAAACACCCCCATTAGGCCAGTAGTGACTCTGTTCCACTTTGCATCCAAACGTAACATTCGTACCAAACATCTTGCTAGTTTGACACTTTGAAGTCATTGCATGGAGAGACCATTGCAATGACAATCTCTCTATCACTCTCTTCCATCCCATTATGAATTGAAAGAGAGAGTGACAGACAGCAGGGGGAGCCTCAAGGCCCCCGCTGTCCTAGTCAGCTCCCCACATTCTGCAGGAGCTGGCATTGCCCCCCCAAGCAGAGAGCTGCTTTTAATAGCAAGTCCCTGCTTGCAGGAGCAATGTTTTCATCTGTTTCCCTGCCCGCATATTTGCGTGCAGAGAAACAGATAAAAACTACACTTTCTGCCAGCGAGAGCTGTTTGATAGCTATCACTGTCGGAAAGTGGTCTTTGTTTGATTTTGCTTGGTGGGGGCTATCAGCTTCCACCAAGCAAAAGCAAATAGCTATTTCTCGGGTGGGCACCCTTGGACATAGCATAAGCCTGACCTTGGGGGTGGTGTTCCCCAGGGCCAGTACTGGCTCGTGCGAGGGGCTATGTGGCCCCCTCCAACTGTGAATTTAGCCCCAGGTAGGTGGTAGTCCCTGTGGATGTGGGGGTCCGAAAAGGACCCCCTTTCTTTCTTTTTGATGTTTGCTCTGGGGTGGTGTTGGTCCCTGGGGCTGTGGAAGGGGCCGCTCAGCCCCCAACTTTCAAATGCAATTAAGCCCTGGGGAGGTGGTGGTCACGCAGCCCCCTGCCTTCAAATACAATCATGCCCCGTGGAGGTGTGGCGGTCCCTGGGGCTACAGGGGACCCATATGGCCCCCCTGTATTAAATGAAAAATAAACCCCAGGGAGGTGGTGGTCCCTGCGCACTGAAAAGTCTGGGAGGGGGGCCCTGTGCGCTTCCCACCTTATTTTTAATTTTGCCCCAGGACCTGACCCACCCAGGAGCCCACGCTTGCTTTAAAAAAAAAATAATTGCGAAGAATTTGTGAAGTTTGTGAATTCATGACTTTTGTTCTCTGGTGAGGTCCCTCTGAGACTCCAGCACCAGAGCTAAGGGGTCAGTGCGTCTCTACCCTGGCCCCTTTTCTTTTTTTTCACACTTTTTTGAGGGACTCGGCTGAAGCCAAGTCCAACTGCCAACACTTCCTGGTTGAAGTGTTGGTAGCCAATCAGAGCCCTGCACCAGCTTGTCATTATTCACAAATACAATGCAAAGGATCGACGACCCTAGTTAAAAAACACTTTTTCTATGGAACCCTGGCCCTAACTATAACTACCTAGTGACGTCTGCCACTAGGTAAAAGAAAATAAAAATATATATATATATATATTTCTTTTAATGTGGGGACTCAATGTGATGCCTCGGTAATGAGTTTTTAGGGTATCTTTTAACGTATTACATTAGGAGCACTTTAGTAGATTTTAGTACTTTAGATCTGGGGGGCGAGTTTAAGGAAGCATCAGCACTCTATAAGTGATGGGAAGTAGTAGTACCTACCAATTAGTGTGTGATAATGTGTGCACTTTAGCATAGCTTACAACATTTTTTTTAATCTCATACGCTATATATGAGGGGTCATCTCAGGAAAGCACTGTACATGTGATGTAGATGACTAGTGACTACTTCTCACTGTATTATATTATGTTGAGTTGTACTTTAATAAAGCACTAGCGCTTTATTTGAGCTTGTGAGGGTGACCAGCAGTTGAGCCTTCAGAGATCCTTGACTTATGCACTTTATGTGAATAACACTACTCCATACTCCCCTTCAATATTGTAAAAATGAGTGACAAAAATAATTGTTCTATGTGCTAGGTATGTGGCGAATTACCACTGTGTAGTTATATTAATTTAACATCTGTGTCAAGAATGTACTTTTGATATTTTCTAATGTTCCAAATTCTGATGTATTTGAATATGCATATGTTGTTTTATAAGGAGCATTCTATAAAAATTGGGGGGTGTAAACATCATTGAAGGGGTTATATATTTGGCGAGAAAATGGAGGACGAATATAGCTTTTTAGTAGGATGAGTTAGTGGTTTAGAATGTTGGGCTGAGGAAACGGTGAAAAGGCCATGTATTATAAGGATGCCTGTCATGGAGTACTTCTAGGCCAGGTTGAAGGCATCATGCTGAAACGTGTCAGCTGTGATTACTTTTATGTTTATTATGCCAAAGTCCAATAAAAGTCCTTTTGTTTAAAAGTCATATTTGTGCAGCTGAACAACTCTTTGGTGGTGCCGCTGATCACTGGTCGTCAAAGCTGAGTGTTGGAGAAATAAATATATATATATATATATATATATATATATATATATATATATATATATATATATACATATATATATATATATATATATATATATATATATATATAATTTAGTACTGAACTTACGAACCAGATCAGTATAGTAATTATTAATATGAATTATTTACTTTTTTCTGGTTCCTTAGAGAAGTTACCAATTCCTCCCAAACTCTGACTAAGATTTAATTATTGACGTCATTTATGAAGCAAAGTTTAGTGGCATCTTCTGCATGTACATTGACATGTATTGGTCACAAAAAAACTATAAATTCTTTCATTAACTCTGGGCGTATAATTCATAATCATGAATGATTAAACAAAATATGGGCACAATCATATTAGCTCTTTTAGAATATATAGATTTTTCAAGAAAACATTAAAAAAAGTAATAAAAAAAACTTTCTACATACAATATTACAATATTAGACGAATTGCCAAAGTCATTGTTTTCTTGATTTCAGCTTGCTTATGCGGTGAAATGTAATCAAGGAAAGTGAGAATCTTCGTTCTTTCTATGTAGACAAGAGTTCCATTCGATTTGTCCCTTAGGTTTATTTTAATATTTCACAGCACATCCTGACTAAATCGTTTTGGATTACTAAACTTACGGCCTGACATAAAACAATAATAGATTCATCAGTGTTTACAAATTAGCCTAAATAAACAACTGAATAGTAAAAACTGTACAACAGGGATGATCGAAGAAATGTTTTGACTGCTTATAGTACATCACCACATCCCATGACATGATGGCCAAATGGCTAACTTTACTCCCTATTCACAATCGTAAATTCAGTCGTAAATGTAAGTTTGCAGCTGAAAATACCCATTTAACACCTGCCAGGAATTAACAAAGGGTTTCTGGCATAAGAAACGCATTCATGTGTGCTTCACAAGTAAGGAGTTCTCTGCACCCAAAAGGCCTACTTCAGGGGCAGGAAAGTGGATGTTCTAGGACATGGTCAGCCTTGAAAGTTTGAGAACAACCAAGAACATCGACATTTGTCCACATTCACAAACTCCTCTCATTCCCCTTTCTATTATGGAAAGGGTCAGATTTTTCTTTCAGCAAAGGGCTGGCATGAATCCCTTTCCAGAGTGGGTAAGAGAGTGGATCACCACCCAAATTTGGTTAGTGTGTATGAGAAGGGTTTCTCCATGTGAAAATATTGTTTCCATGAACAAAAAAAGGTTTTGTGTCAATCCCATTAATCATTTACAAACTCTATTCAAATAGAATAGTAGACTTTAAAAAAAATCACTTGATCTTTCCTCTGGTACCTCAGGCAACCTGTACCTGGTGCAGCTTTCCAGTTATCCTAGTGAGAATGTAATTAGTATGTCTCCACCTGCACAGAGACCAAAAATTATGGGTGAAGATTTACTACCTTTTTGTGAGCAATGTCTTTTTTATCATTAGCAATATCAGTTGCAGCATGCATCAAACATCAAACTGACTACAGAAACAGGTGTTTGTTGGAATAGAACATCTTTTGCTCAGTGAAGCCCCAGATTTATGCCCTGGCTTCTTTTTCTGGCCATGGAACTGTGTGCACTTTACCCTTTACCAGAGGGAAAATGCATGTGCTCCCCCATCAACATAATGAAATTGACATACACCTTGTTGCATATTTATCTTACCTATAAAACCCTCATATACAGCACAGGAGTGTATCCAGAGTCTCTAGATTAAATGTCACAAGTGGGCTGCAGCGCCAATTGTTCCACTCACAACAGTGACAGAGCAAACATGATTGTAGCCTGGCTGTGCAGTTATGAAATAGCAAATTCAACCCATTCAAAATAACCCATCTTGACAGGCCTAACCTTCCTAATAAATATTAATGTCACCTTCAAATAGGCTTTCCATAAGGCAGGGCACAAGGTATCTCAAAGTAGGACATTTAAAATATTAAGGTTAAACATGTCCTTTCCCTTGAAAGTACTGGGATGCACAATTAGATTTAATTAATAATTTTATCTGTTGTTGGGAAAGGAGTTCAAAATTAATTCATAGACTTTTTGACATAATTATTGTAAGCCCAATTCACAGGTGAAGTCGGATTTGTAATCAAAGTTTTAGAGGTACATTTAGAAAGCTTTTTTTTCTGCCTAAAGCCTCTGTGGGCACTGTGTGAATATGCTCTAACTGTCACCTGGTAGCTTGATGAGGTGTAAACCTGTTCCGAGAGCAGAGGTCAAGGGGCTTGGATGTGGGGAAATGATGCTGTTCCCTTGACAGTATGGCCAATGGGCTGTTCCCAGAAACATGATTAAGTTCAAAGAGTCGTACTCTATCACAAGCAATTGTCAAATGACAACTGGGGAAGCACTTCCTTTGTTCCCCCTGTGAGGCATGTAGCAATCTCAGTGAGAGGAGGCTGCCACCAGAACTGGTTTAGAGTGACCACAGAGGAAAGGTTCCTCATTTCCATGGTCATACCTCTGGGGTGGATACACAGGCTCTTCACAAGGGGAGAATACTTTGTCATATTGCATTAAGGCAGAGAGGGGCACTGTGAGATTGGTTGCATTGGACCACACAGGAAATGCTTCAAAAGTGGGTTAGGTTACCAGTGGGAATTTTTAGGGAGGAGACAGGAGTCACCCTCAGCCACAGGCTTGTGCCAGACAAAAATGTAGCCCCCACAGAACCTTCCCCAGAACATTTTCTGGACCTGTTGAAAATTAAAAAATGAAGTCTTTAAAAAGGAAGATGTCCTTTGCGACCTTGGAATTTAGCATGAATGGACTGTGAATTGTGATGCCACTAGGCAGGGGTTCTATGTAAAATTGTAATAAACGTTGGAGTGGATAGTTTGGGAATATTTATAAATAAACTAGGGTTGTCTGTCTATGAAAAGGAAATTCTACTATTAATACATTTGTTCAAGACTACCAGCACTTGACACCAAACCTGGATCAAAGAAAAGACATGACTATACCTGTTGCAAGAGAATGCTCCACTTCCTTAGAGTGTAACAGATTGGGATTTGTATCTCCATTATACTTAAATTTCTACTTTCTGCTCTTTACTCCAGAACAGAGGAGGCTTATTTGTTGCCATTTTATAGATGCATGTTTAGAGCAAGGTTGGGAAGAACTCACAGAATTTTACTCTGCTGAATTCCGAGGGGCACATAAAAACTCTGCAAGATTCCATGGAGTTCCACCCACACCTATACATGTCGCAACACCTACGTGTGCAGTTCACTTGGAATTTTGTAACTTTTTCAAACTAAATCTTGATCTTAATTTTCCCGGGAAGAAAGAGTTCCAGTCTTCTCTCAAGCAGAAAAACTATAAAGACCTAGTCCATCTGCGCACCAACATAAATTACCCTAATCGTGCACAGATTAAATAAACCTGTGGTTTGCCAGCTCATGGATGATGGTCTGGGCTACGGATGCCATATTACAAGTGGGAGAGCACAGGCTCAACACCCTTTGTGATTATACAAGAAAAATAAATAAGGAGGTGCTAAACCTTTCTGGGCTCCAAAGAAAAAACTCAAATCACCCAATAAAACCGACATGGTTAACATAAAAATGTAAAAAAAATAATCATAATCCAGAAACACCAGAGGAGATTACTGGCCATCCTACAGGCAGACGACCATGGTGAACAGCAGAAGCATAGCTCCTAGGTGAACTCTCATTCTCCTCGAGGATAAAGAGGTCTGGCTTGGGATAAGCCTGGAAAGTCTAGCGGCTTTTACTGTTAGTTCTTGGGTGCAATGGAGGCTTCCTTTGTTCCTGTCTGCTCTCAGTGAAACTAGCCAAACAGATTCCTCACCCCCCAGATCACAAGGCGAGCCCTGCAGGGGAGGAGCGGTGAAACTCGAGGTTGCGCCTTAGCTCAGGTTACACTTGCAATCACACCAACCTTCTTCACAGTATATCCAACCATGGCAAACAATCCTGCCCCACTGACT
Source organism: Pleurodeles waltl (assembly GCF_031143425.1). Taxonomy (NCBI): domain Eukaryota; kingdom Metazoa; phylum Chordata; class Amphibia; order Caudata; family Salamandridae; genus Pleurodeles; species Pleurodeles waltl. Next base: position 919,980,209 of record NC_090436.1, read on the forward strand.
GGAGTGACTATTCTTAAAATGGTGACTCCATAAAAAAAAACCAAAAACTGTGCAAGATGTGCTTACGTTTGCTGTGTGTCAGTGCACAGGTGGGTAATTGTAAAAGATTGGCATTAAGTGTAGCCCAGGGAGGGAAGGGCATTGGCTCAACTGGCAGTGCAGAGGCAGTCATTTTACATTTAGCCCCCCCCCAGTGCAGGCCCCTTTTCATGAGCTCCAGGGGTTCAGCGAGTGTGCGCTCTACAGGGAGCCATATGGCTAAAAATTGAGAGGGACTCACTGATCACAAGTGCACCTGCGGTGGCGACGGCCCATGTAAGATGGACCGTGAAACCCCTGCGTTCTCGCCTTGTTACAGCAGCTGCACTGCTATGCGGCAACAAGTTGTGGTCCTTTTATTGGATTAAATACAGACTCCGATCTCTGCCAGAAGCTCTGCCGGGGCCATGCAGACCAATGGGTAAAAAGTCTCAGGGGTAGGGGTTCTCTCACTGCCCCGGACTTCAGGACATTGTCAGAGTGCTGCTACCATGGAAAGGGGGCAAAGCAGAATCCAAACTAAATAGAAGGCCTCTTCCACTGTCATGCTGAGCTTTTATGCTTGAGTAAGAAAGTGGCAGAGGTGCTCAAAGTACCCTCTCTCCTGAGCACCACGTCCAGTGCAAGCTTCACTGATTTCAGTGTGTGCAGCTCAGACGCTGTTTACATATATACCAGTGCTGATGCTGATTAATTCCGCTGGCGGAGCAGAGCGGTGGAATTTATTAATAATTCTGCGTTATAAGAGTAATGCAAAATAGCTCAATTCCTCCAATTCTGCCCGTGGAATTAAAAATTACACCCACCCCTAATTTAGACCTACCAGTATTGCATACGTAGGAAAAGGCACTGAGTTATAAAGGAGAAATTGTTTAAAACATAACTAAATACGACTAGAAAGTTTTATATTTTGAAAATACTGTTTCTGCTGTAAACATTTTTTTGTAACTTTATTTCATTAGCTTTGCACAATGGTGGAGGGTCCAATTTGAATTCTTTCAGACGATGGCATTGTTTCTATAGAAAATAAAAGGAAATTGAGCCTGAAATTGGTAGTAAAAAAGCAACCGCATTTAAGACTGTTTTAGTTACGTACAGCTTTTGATTTCTAGTTTGTCTTTGAAAGATGGGTCAGAGTAGTCAAAGAAAGCCAGTTCATATATCCAATGAATTTCTCAATGGAGAAGATAGTTAAATCCATAATCAATCAATTATGTGAAAATGTTCCCGAGTCTTTTACATTTACTCATAACGAAATTATAAGAAATGGTTAGTCTGACTTTGAAACATAACCATATTCAACACTCTGAAAATTACAGTTGATGAAAAATGTTTCTAAACCATTTATCTATAGATCACATATCTGGCAGCATTTTTATTTTATTACTGGAGGAGCACCACATACCAAGTCACACTCCTGGCTGTAATTAATATCCCCTCTGCTTGCACCAGTCACTGCAACGGTAACATTGACAAACACCTTAACAAACTAAGCCCCTTGATTTTTTTTTCTTTAGACTGGACCATGTCTGACCTATTGTAAGGATTAGGAAGGACGTTAGAGGGAAACACAAGGATCCGAGTTTCTAACCCTCTTTCAAGATCAAAATAGAGCAAGCGCAGAGTTTATAGAGAAAGGCAAGATGGAAGCGAGTATGAGAACTCACCATCCTCCGTTCCGGAGTAGAGGTGGGACTTTCTAGGTGAAAATGCAAGGGTTGTTATATAAGGTCTGATAAGACTTGGGCAAGATACCTGGCAACATTTCTGTTGTTTCCTTTCCCGTTACACTCAATTCATCAGTCTTTTTTTTATTTTTTATTTCTTATCTTGGTCCCCTTAATGTCTCACTTAACAGTTACCCTTTTTCTTGCTTACCTTTCTCCCTCTTTGATTACTTGCTTTATGTAGCCTCAACTGCATTCCTTACGCTCATCAAGAATAGCTGGCTCTGTGTGACTGTATTCCATCTGAACTGTGCAGCATGACTCTCTTCAGGACATAACACTCTGGTCCTGTATCCTGGTGGTACCACGGCTAGTCACAGCTATCCAGCCTCATTTCACTGTTGTGCGTTATTGGTTAACTTGTTTATAAGAGACTGATAATTTCCCTCTCTCTGTGTTCTGTCAAGGTTACTCAGTAGTGGCTCTCAGACAATCCTTGCTGCTGTGGCATAAACTGAAGCACTGTCTCTGGTGTCATATTCATATTCAATATTTTCCTTGAGTTAGTTATTAAAGTATTCACAAACAGTACTTCAGTTGAAACATGTGGACACTTGTGACTGTCAGATGTAATCTGCGTAGGAATTTTCATATACTCTCAAATCCTGACACCACTCACCATACATTGTCACTTTTCATTTGACCACATTTCCTCCTTTGTGTCATGACTCCTTGTGTGGCTGCTCTACCGTCCACACCGGGGGACACCTGGTGGCCCTTATCACCTGTGTTCTGGTTCTCGTGGCGTCTCCTCTGACGGCAGTACCATTTAACTCCCACTGACATGGCTGTGCACAACACTCTTGGTTTCACTGACATTGCCATACACAACACGCTAAGCTCATCGCCAGGGTAATACTGGTGGGAGGTAACATAAAGGGAGAACCAACAATAGTGAAACATTGCCCTGTGTGTCTGTTATTGGAGAAAAGTTGACGGGCTGTGGCACCATTGCGGACCTCCACCTTAACTCCACCATTTAGAACTCCAGAGCCACCCGCTGTGAGGATGACTGTGCACGTTGACAGCTTTCCACCATACCCTTATAAGTCTTCCAGTCTTGGTGGTCATTTTTGATTCCCCAGCTGTTTACATCCAGGGTTCTCGAACTCTTGATGCTTTGCCTCAAGGAATCCATGGACGATGGTCGAGCCAGTGGAGTGCTCCTGAGAATTCCCCTTACTTCATTTGTCATCAGCTTATTAGGCTTCACCAATAAGTACCACTACCATTCTTGCTTTCCAGTGGACTTCTCACTCGTAGCACTCTCCAGCGGATGGCGTTATTTGGACTTTTCTTCTCCTGTCAGCCCTGAGTGGGGAGTAGGGTGTTCACCCGTCTGGCCCTAGGAACTATGGACTAAAACCTCCTTTTACAATGAAATGACATCTTCTTTTTTTCTTCCAAAAGAATTCCCTTACCACAAGCCTGTGATATATATTTGTAGTAAAACATATATATCCACGCCGCTAAACCAAAATACATTCTTGAACTCAATATTTCTTTCTTTTTTCATTAAAATATACCTCTTCCTCCTTTTCCTATTCTTACTATGCAATGTCAAGAACCACACTTCCATGGATTAAGCTAGCATGTATGTCTTCCGTGGATCACGAGTTCCTGCAAGCAGAATGAACATGCTTCTTCCACTAGACTCACTCCCAAGCTTCCAACAAAGCCCAATCTCTTGTTCCATTAAAACAAAAGAGTGCGTCCACCACAACACACCCACTGCTTCCATTAGACTATGCTTCCTACTTCAACTGAAACAAAAGACCTTCTTTGATGAAAAATAGTGTTTCCACATCTGAAATCTTTCTGCTTCCTCTACACTAAAAGTTTGCTTAAACAAAATTAAATTCTCTCTTTCACCAGAAGACATCATGTCCGGCATTACATACACCCACTACTTTCACTACATCCGACTGATTACCATAGACCAAACTCCATATTTCTTCAAGAAAGTAGCCACAGATTTTTCTTAAATATGGAGTGCAGCCTTTGCAATGACTGGCACACTTAGGCCCATATTTATACTTTTTACGCTGCATTTACGTCATTTTTTGACGCAAAAGCGGCACAAGACAAAATGTAATTGTATTTTCCAAGTTTTCGCCGTTTTTGGATAAAAAAATGTATAAATATGGCCTTACACTTATTCACCTTTTGACATATACTAGCTCAGACACTATCCCTCTTCTAGTGCTAATCTGTTTTTCATCATTGACTCCACTCCTGCTTCGAAGAAAGCGCACACTGGGTCTTTTGGAGCGCACCTCTCTGCATCAACTAGAGCCCTCCCTTGGTTCCAGTATACCAACCTACTTCTGCTGGCAGCAGCCCACTGATATTGAAGCATAGTACCGGTTTCTTCTAGGTTACACTGCAGTTGTCAGTAGAGCATGATATGGGATCCAGCCAGCTACGTTTTCCAGGTGCAGGCGTGACTTGCTGCTCCAGTCCAGGTTTTTACTTTGAATTCCGGGGCTTTTGGTGTTGTGTAACCCATTATAAAGTAGGACTACAAGTCCCAGAATTCAAATGGAAACACCTGCACTGGAAGAGCACATCACACATAGCCCTGGGAAACATGGCAGCTATGGGAGTCGAACGGGCTGCATGCTTACCAATCAAGAGATCGACCCCCACCCCCCCCTTTGCCTACAGAAGAGAAGAGAACGCCTTGTCGTCTCCACTCCACACATGCTTGGCTTTGACATGTTATATCCCATAGCTCTCACTTGTCTGTTAGAGGGCCTCTGCTCCATCCATTTGACTACTGTTTTCCCAGTATGTTGAAGGCAGTGTCATACATTTCTCGCTTGCCAACGTTTTGGGTCCACCAGCTGTTGCAATATTTCCCGGTACCGATTAAAGGGTAAACAACACATCGACATTTTTGTCGTGTTTCCATATTTTCTCTAGGAAACGAATTCTTTGTCGTGGTACACGCCTCCCAAAACACCCAGTTGCATGTTAGGAATAGTGACTTTAGCTCAAGGAAATCCTTGCCATTACACATTCTCGGGAATATATTTAGTCGCACTTTGTTTCCGAACAATTGAAGAGGTCCTAAAAACGCGAAGTTAATTATTCTAACCTGCGTCCGTTATTACTTCCTCCTGAGAGATAATCATTATTTTCAGTTTTGGCAACATTTTGTAAAAAATAGTGCATACCGTGCTTTCTTTATTTGAACTGTACCATGTTGCATGCTTCTTCCCTGGGTGCATTGTGAGGGAGAGGCATCAAGGACACAGTGTGTGTTGAAACCAGAAATGTCTTGACCCTGCCAGCGAGAAGACGAGAGCCAGCATCACGCTCTCTTTAAATAGTTGCACTCTGCTATCTGGCTAACCAAGTAACAGCTATTACAGGAAAGCTAATTAAATACCCACCTTTTGGCCAAAATGCAAATATCTGCCAATTGAAATTGCTGCCCTGCAGAGATTTTATGCATTATGTGTGCTGCTGAAGACCTCCCTTCTGACCTACATTAGACAAGACAAAGTTCAGATGTGGCTTTCTGTATACATTTAAACACTTTGTGTTGTAAAAATCAATCTGAGCATGATTTATGCAAGCAAACTATATTGATTCGCCTTCCTGGGCAAGTCATAACTAAATTAAATAAAAACACGTAAGTGATTGAAACAATCCCAATAAGGCATCTGCAGAAATTTCTCTCTTGAAGAGGCAGATTTAACAGTCCCTTGCCACCACAGGTCCTTATTTACAAGGAGGTGTAACGCCACTGTTTGTGGGGTTACACCGCCTTGTAAATATGGGCCCCTCCAACGCAGTTTTCTGCGTCAGAGGGGCGTGCAATAGGTGTTGCAGTGGGCGTTCCACTGCAACACCCTTTGCTTTTGATGCAGCCTCAGATTTACGAATTGTCATAAACCTGAGGTGGCTTTAGTATGGCAAAATGAGGAGAAATGAGGAGGAATACTTTTATTCCTCCTAATGTTTTGCTTTTTCTATGTGTGCTGCATTTTGCAGCATACATAGAAGAAACGAAATGGCAAAGATGATTCTGTATGTGCAGGAAGGTGTCCCTTCCTGTACATAAACAATCATTCCGAAATGACGCTTTGGTACTTCTATGTGTGCTGCATTTTGCAGCGCACATAGAAGTTCCAAATCGCCATTATAACTTGTTTATGTGCAGGAAGGGACACTTAAAACAGATGTTAAAAGAACACTCACATTGTATTCAATGGGCCTGCTTGCACTTTGCTTCACTATAGTCAAAATTGTTAACGCTAGTAGCGCAAAGCGCCACACTAGCATCAAAAATGTTGATGCTATTGTTCCTAATATCATCATGGTGCGCCATATCATAAATACTGCACACATGGTGATGTAGGGGGTGCAAGAAAAGTGGCACTGCATTGGCTGCAGTACCACTTTTTGTAAATTCGGCCCATTGTGTCTGAAAAACAAAACACTTATAGTAGAAACAAATGTAGGTAACAAATATACAATATATTTTGCCCCATTTCATGGGCTGCACTTGGTGCAGAAGCATCTTTCAGAATGAGGTGAAAAATAAACTGTCAAGAAGGATGAATGCCAAACTTCCACTTTCTGTGTTCGTTGCTATGTACCCTATTTCAACAACTTCCCTCATTACGAATGAACCGGCCCCTGATGCTAATTAACCTATGTGTTAAGATTCAACACTAGAGGGATTGTAATTCAACAGCTAGAATAATTAACATCTAATCTAATTTCACATCAGCAAAATGGGGCATAACAGGCGTTGTTAGTGCTCAACACACCGAATTCTGCATGCCTTGTCATTTCCTGGGCATTTTTCTTTGATAAAGTTCAGCATGTTTGACACACTTACAGTTATCTGGGGAATATGGCAGGCTGCCTTACTTGCCAGAAGAAATTGAATTCCTGTATGAGTGATGACAAGAGTTAACAAGCAAACTTGAACTTCAGTGTGGAGCAGTGATTTGGCCCAGGATATAGAGGGGTCGGAACGTCGACGTATATATATCTCAGCTTGGATTGGTCTCTGCGTAGGATATTGAGGAAGGACTCAAGAAAGAGATTTTGATTCTTTGATGATTGGACATTGACTCAATGCAGTGAAAATAGAACCAACCAGCTGTTTTTTATCTTGATTTAGTTTTTGGATGTTTGGGATATTTATTACCTCTTTCTTGCAGTTTATCACAAGCACTTTTTCATCACTTTGGTTTTGTCTTTCCAGTTTTTCTTTTTATGATGGTTTTTTTCCTATGAAATGTGTATTGAGTTATGTTTTTAATGTTGATAGATTGATGAATAAAATGATTTACTCTTTTCTTGTATGTTCACCTATGCTCTTTTAGGATATATGCAAATATCATTGCTTCCCCTCAGGGCATTGTAGTTTTCGATATCTAGTTTCTACCCAGCCCCCTTGGGTGTATGGGTTATCCTCTGTGGTTTATAAGTGGTTCTGTCTGAACAACATAAGTTTCTACCCAAATTCAAACTGTAGAGCTCCCACCTAGAAACTTGACAAAGCCCATTCCAACCATCTGCAATCTACCTCACTTGCTCTTCTACATACCACCCAGATCAGAGCTGCAAAGACTCCCCAGGTGTACTTTTACAAAGCACCATTCAGACATACTTTACAAAGCTAAAGCTTAGCACCTCTCAACAACACATCCTTTATGCGACCTGTTTTTTCAAAACCCCAAGCAGATCGCTTGTTACCAGCCCCACATAAAACCCTCTGTTGATGGTGAGTAAAACAAAGCAGCAGGGAGCCCATGCCCATTTTGTGTTCACAGGCTAGTCCCAGGCATCTTATTTCACATCAGTGACTGACCTCTAAACAGAAACATTTACACTCCTCCTCCAACTCATCCACATCTCAGCTCTGTCACATTGGTGCCAAGTTATTGGCCATGGGGCTTGGCTTTTATGTGCATTAAAGCAAAGGGTGTGAAGGAGGTGAGAGGGGCAAGGTTTAAATGATGTTGAAACTGGTGCCTCCAGCATCTAACAAATTAATACAATTAGCTTCAAGAGGAGTGCTGCTGTTTGCAGGATCAAATCACAGACAGAACCTCTTGTGTCCCACTGACGGTTGACACCCGGGGTGTGGCCCCAACCTGTCCTTGCCATAGTTGGCCTCTGCTAGTCAGTATCTTCCTTAAAAGCTTACATCCAGTACCTCCTTACAGCAATCTCCATCGACACTCCACCTTGGAAGGCCTCATTCAGCCCAATTGAGAAAAAAACATCTATCGCCTATTGTTGAAAGACAAGTTCAGTTCCTCTGTTACATGCCTGTAACCCTTTAAAAATGTCAATCCACTCCTAAAGGCTTAATCTATATGCCCTCTTGAAGTTCCCACCTACCTCCCATTACTAAGTCCTATCCAATCCCCTTCTTTAAAGCCATAGCCATTGTGCCTTTTCAAACGAATAGTTGCTATGGTTCCTAGATCATGCATCGCTAGCTGTCTTCATTTGAGCTTTTTCTTCTGGATTCTCAGACTTGTAGCCCTGTTTTAGAGTGAACCAAACAAGACTATAAGTCCCCGGATGTAAAGAAAAAATGTTGGCGATGTTACAGGAGTGTAATTGTCAATGGTGCAGCAGGTGCAGTGACACCTAGGCGTTACGAATACAGCAGCCTGGGTGCTGAAGGGGAGGTCCCCCCTGCTACACCACTGCCTAGTTATCATGTAGCAGCTGGCTAAGCTGACAGGTCTGCAAAGCATCCTCCAGGTCACCCAATAAAAAGCCACATGCACCCTGCATTTAAGAGTAATTCCCCTTCAAGCACCATCTATAGTGGAGACCCCCTTTTTTAGTCCATACAGACTGCAGCTCTCAGCACATTGAGACAGTGGCAACATTCCAAAGATTCCACAGTGCAAATATGTAATTACTCCAAACAGACTGGAAAGTCTGCAAACAGTTACACAAGTATTATAACGTGCTTTCAGAGCAACATGTTTCAGCATCCATGCCCACCTTCTCTTCCTTTCTATTGATATATCTCAAATGAGTGAGCTAAATGCAGTAGAAGCCGACTTCCTTTTACAAGTAACCCAAAATCCCAAATTGACAAAATAGGTAAAAAAATACATCAGTGAACCCCCACATCCATTTCAGTGCTGTGCGACTCAAATACCATTGGGAGCATGTCTCCCCTTCTGATGACTCCACATTCCTGAGGGGCATGGGCCCCACAGTTTTAAACCCTCTGATCTAGTAGGATATGAGGAGCTGAAAAAGACAGGCAGATGATGCTATTGTGGTAAAAGGAGAGAAAGAAAGGGGGTGAGGATATTTAGAAGAGTAACACAATGATTCTCATGTTGCATAAAATATGTGATAGAGTAATTGACGGATTGAGTGCACAACATGAGTACTAATGGCAAATGTCCTTGGAGATATCCTGGCCTGAGATAAGTGACTTACTGAGGAAATGGTGTAGCCAGGTGGGTTACTGACAGACAATAGCATGCAAAAAAATGCATCAAAAGAATTGAACTGGGTGGCGTGTTAATGTCATTGTGGACCTGATACATATATGAAGAGCTAGAGTTGGGGTAAAATAGTCACTTTGACATGGAATTGTTGGTGCTGGGAGGTGGGGAAGGATGAGGCTGGAAAAATGAATTATAGTGTGATTAGATGGTGAAAGCTCAAAAGTTGGTTGAAGATGGTGAAAGCTCAAAAGTTGGTTGTGTGCAGCTGAGAAGGTTTAAAATCAGGGCCTGATTTACAAAGATAAATGCAAACATGTAGATTTGCTTACACTTAAACATAATACTGCTCTTAGATGTAAATCAACACTGATTTGCTATTTACTATTTCCAAGTGTAGATTTATCCCTAACAGCAGACTTCAATGTCTCCAGCCCCTGGTGGAGCCTCCTACAACAGAATTTCCATGTATAAAGTTACTGCTAGTGACTTTTCATACATATGTGGAGAGCTTTGAGATCTCCCAATGGGAAAGTATGTGAAAAAATATTCCATTGAATATACTTAACAAATTATTTGAAATGTACTAATATAAAATATAAAAGTAGCTAAAGATATTTATAATAAACCTATAACTATTAAAATAAAATGTTACAGCACATTAACTTATTAATTAAAATGTGTACTACATTCAGAATTGATTACATATATTTAGGAAATTCATAAATAATATTCCTTAAACAATAATTAAAAAAGTCCACCCACAGTAGCAATTTAATGTGTATTACATTTTATTAAAAGTTATGGTAGAATTAATTTACAATATATTTCAGTTAGTAACACACATTTATAAGTTTAACTTCAGTTTACTTTAAAGCAAGTTTATACTTAAAGTTAGAAACATTAAAATATACGTGGGACACAACTTTGAGTCCCTGTGGAATGCTTGCCTGTGTATGCTATCCACAGAGGTCATGGAGGTTACATGCCCTAAATACTAGCGAATTCTACCTACTGCATCAATGTCAGATAAGACCCATCAAGGTCATGATTAGTGTTGACCTGCACTGTGTCTCACTATGAGTCCTTTTTGATGTGCTTCATATGACATAGTATGTGTTGGTGAGAGGAAGGGTGTTCTCCAGGATAGGAATTGGGCAGGTGGGTAGGTTGGGTGGTTGTGTGAGTTTTGTTCATGTGTTACTTTCCTTATTTATCTTTTGCAGAAAGCTCTCTGTTATTGTTCTGAGCAATGTTTTCAGAGACTTCCCTCTTAAGCAATACTGTTAATGCCATTGTTGTGTATAATGCCCACTTTGAGTTGTAGGCTTGTGTATGTGTATCAAAGTTCAACTACAATAAAAACAATTAATCTTAAAATAATAAAGCAATTATTTAATATTTATATATATAATCTATCTATCTATCTAGCTATCTATCTTAAATACTTGTATTTAACAATATTTGGGCTTATATGTGGTGATATTTAAGTTCCTGCCTTTGTTATATTCTATGGAGTGTGATGTAGTATGAGTGGCCATGTGTGGCGGTTGAATTACTTCAGTCCTGGGCTGTAGTACAATTACAACTGTTTTGTCCCCTTTAGAGCTGTAGTAACTTTAGAAGTGTAGTTTGTGAGTAGTAATGGGCTTACTCTTTTGTAGATGTGTTTTTGGAGTATGCTGCCCCTCCCTAAACTACTCCTTTCTTTCCCTAAACCCCTCCATTTTTTGTAGTGAGTACCCTTTTTCAGTAACCTCCTTCTTGTCTTTCCCACAGTTATTATTAAAGCATAGGATTACAAGTGTGGAGAGCTCCGCCACTATGTAGGAGATCTGAATGAAAACACAGGAGAGGAAGCGGCAAAGGACTTCCTCCATAGGTTAGTGAATCGCATTTTGTAACACTATTTCACATGCAGCTTGTGATTACGCTTCTAAATGAGGCCATGGTGGTTACTGTGTTAGTAAGCAGAAGATGTATCATTAGTGCAGAGAGAGTGTTAACAAAGGACTTAAATGAAGAGTGTTTTGAGTAGTCCTCAGTGATGTCACTTATCTTTCAACTTGTGTTTCACACCGCTAATAAAGATGAACAAGAAACAGGGAGAGAGTTGGCCAAAGATGCCATTAATGTTGGTAAACACTTGAATCTAAGAAAAAAGGCCACAAAAAACAACCACAGTGTTTTCTCCATTATTAACATCCCCAGGACATTGTAGGACCTATAAGAATTATACAGTGTGGCATCACTGAATGTGTAAGCGGAGACTGATTCTGCCTCCTTTGCATCAAAGACGGGTTTGAGTAGACCAAGGAGGCATGTTGATTTGAAGGGTGGCCAGTGCTGCTGAATCCTTAGGCTTTATCAATATCTTAGTGATAGTTGTAGAGTGAAAAGAGGATGAATGGAATTACTACTGAAAAAAAACAAAAACGCCAAAGATCCAACTATAGCTCATCTCATGGTGGTGCAGAGAATAATAGTGTAGGTTATGCAGAGTGAGCTGTGAGTTACTTTTTCAACATCATAACTGTGCTGCAGTTTTCTTTGTGGTGCTGGTCTTTGCAATGCAGATCATATCGTCACCCATGCTCTATCAGGGATGCTTGCTACAGGTCATGTGACCAGGAACGGCTCCCGGCAAGTAGAAGCGGTGGACAGTGGAAGGGGTGTGGGTAGGGGTTGGGAATTAAAATAAAATAAAAAAATTAAAAACACTTACCTTAACACTGTGTTCCGCTCTGCTCCTGCTTCTCCTCGCTGCAGGCAGGCACAGACTCCCAGCATGCCTGCCACCAATCATGTGGCTGCTCAAAGCAGCATCAGGATTGGCTGGAAGCACCTCGCCGGGGTGCTCCCAGGCAGACTGGGAGCCTGTGCAGGCTCTCTCCAGCCCGGCAACCGTGTTCCTGGGCTGAAGAGAGCCTACAGCACATGTTTGGCCGGCCCGAGACAGCCGGCCAAACACACATGCGCTCTGAGGGGGAGTGCTGTGCACAACACTCACCATCATTGCTCGTTTCCCCCGTGGCCCTGCCCTTTTACCAAACAATGATAATGAACACAGTTTACCAAACAACGATATTAAACACAGTTTATCATCGTTGTTTGGTAAAAGTGTTGCATCTGTCGCTGCTGGCGGGGCTGGGATCTTCCTCCGCCCTCATGGAGGAGCCGCCCCTGCATGTGACGATCCACTGCTGTGACATTACCACTTCTTTATATGTTCTAAATGTACTGACATCACATAGCAATCGGCCACTATCTTCTTGTTTGCGTGTTTGATAGTAAACTTCGTGCTTGCTTGGCCTCTGGTTCCAATTACCTCCTGTAAATTAGAGACATTTAGCTTCTCTGTGCCGCTTCTGGAATGACAGCGTGCATCCAAAGATATCATAAGTGCGGGGAGGGAAGCTGAGAATTATCCGCTGGCCCTTGCGTTTCATTAGATGGAATTCGATATGAACTCCATTTGGCAATGTGCTGTGCTTTGGGACTCTGATATAATTGTCTAATATCTGTTTGAATTACACTGTCCTGTTTAAAAATCTTATTACATTAACAGCATTGTGCTAAGAAATTTTGCATTTTACGAGTGGACTCCTGATCTTTATTAGTATCCCTTTCATTGCATCCTATATCATGCTGGTGATTATTACAGTGAAGAAAGAAAATGGTCCACAAGAGGTAGGAGTGGATGCCCTGGCAAGATGAGAGAGTGAACTGGCGAGAGAAGCTGCACTCTAGACCCCTATCAGCAACAATCACATTAAGGCGTTTCAGATGGTGGCTCTGTGCCAAAATGTATTTTTTTCTTAGTACAGCGCGCGTGCACAGCATTGCAAATGAACAATCTGGAATAAGTAAATGAGAGCACTTATCTCAGTTTGATTGCTTCAGGCACGAGCTTTAAAAGCAGCAAATACCATTATTCTTCTGTGGCATAAACCATGGTGGTGCGGTGCCAAATAAACAGCCTTTGTCACAATGTAGTCAAAAAGAGGGCAGCGAAGAGAGAACGGAATGAATACAAAAAATAAAAACGAATAAACAAAATGAATACAATCATGTTTTACTTTTAAACAATTTTCCCTTTTCTATATACCATTTACAGTTTGAAATTAGTTGGGTATTCCCAGTGCTTAATTTGAGCCGATGGTTCCTTGTGGTGGGCACCAGCACCTATTTCTGGGGACTAGCACTTATCTCTCCACATCAGACATTTAGCGAGACCAACAGAGGGAAAAGCAAACAAAACCAAAAGAGGGAGGAAAATAAATACAGAAAATTTTTCACGGAAGGAGAAAGCTGAAACTCGTAAGAGTGAGATAACGGGGTAGGGAGTGCCTGGCAGTGAATTAAAGAGGCCTGAGTTGGATTCAGGACAGCGCATCTTTGCTATTAGCGCTCTGACATTTTATAGCGCCAACCGCTGGTGTTTGAGCAACACTTTTAGCACCCGCACTTATTATTTTTACAAATAAAGCACTGATAGAAATTACAGATGTATTCATCATCTGAAAAAGTGACCCTGCTATTCGGCGTGTTGGCACATCGCTCTACAAAATGCCCCATTTTGACAATATCTCAGCCACAGGTTAAAGTCCCAATTCTGAATAAAATATAGGGTTCTTTTGCCAACATATCGCAGTTTGGCTGTCATAGGTACTGTGACGCATGGCATAGCCTTGATTTGTGCACCATCCACTGTCTTGTGTATCACACTCTGTTCTGTATCACCATATCTGATAAACACAGCCAAAACACTGGCAAACTCTAAGCAACTCCGTTTTCCTTGGCAATAAACTTAAATAATATCCACATGGATGACATACCACAAAACGGCAATCACACAATTTTAAATCCTTGTGCTGCATTACCGAACACTGTGGAGGACTACTGCCATATTGCATACCTAATCCTCATGAAATTGACATGACAAATAAATGCTTATACAATGAACTTAAACTCTTGAATGTAAAGGTCCACCTCTTTAAATGCACTTGAAGTCATTTTGCCGACCCTTTGATGGAATAGGAGGGATTATTAATTTCTAGAGCTACCAATATGCAATCTCCAGAGCATAAATGGGTAAAGTTCAATATTGCATTGCCAAAGCAGAAGATACATCTGAAGATTTGTCTTGCATCTACTTATAAAAATCTATCTCCTGACAAGAGGTGCCACAAGTGACACCACACGAGCGACTATGATATGGCATGATGTCAATCTTTCTGAACAAAATCTTTTTACATTATGAAAACTATGCCCAAGCACTGGCTTAACACCAGTCAACTTCCTAATTGATTGATATTGGACAAAATCTCACAAGCCTCTTAGAGCGGCATTTTTATGATTGTAAAGAAGCTCAAATATTGGTCTCACCCTTAGGCCAGAGACTAAACCATAACATTATCCTGAAGTCCTGGGATCTTCCAGCTGATCTCTGGCTTACCATTCATTATGAGGTTCCTTCAAGAGGTGATGGCTCCAGAAGTGTCTTTATATATTACATGGAATAATGTTCTCAATAATGCCTAAAAGGAGTAAGGTCTTCCATGTTAACAAAAATCACCCGAATGAGTATGAGAGGAACTCACTTCCTCCGGGAGCTAGGGTAGGGGAATTCACCATGATCCATCTTGAAATATTTTTTCTCTGACTCCACTGAAGTAACATGTGGTCTTGACAAAGGAATATCCTTATCTCTAGTTCTCCTGAATGCCTAGATCTTACCCTCCCTGGCCATCCTAAAAGGCAACAACATTGGTTGCAACATGAATGCCAAAGATATCCAGACTCGTGCAAAAATACTTAATGTTGATGCAATTTGCAACCTGAAAAAAACATATATCTTGCTTCTAGACCCGGGTGGGACACAACTGGTAAACACGAGAGGTGCAAAAGCAGAGATCATAATACTTAGCTCTGGATGTCACACCATTTCATTATTCGAATACCCCTGAACTTCCTGAAAAGCCTTATATAATCTGGACATTTATTTCAGCACTAATTTGACATCAATTCCACATATGAGCAACACTATGAAGTATGTCAGTTACCTATGCCGTCATTGTGGTATTCTCTGATTGCTGCAGATGCATCATAAAATTGATATTATTTCAGTCTCCATGTCATGTACTATTTGCTGCAGTAAAATCTATGGGGTGACCTTACAAAATGGCAAAGAAGTTCCAACAAACACCAGCTTTTGTTGACCCTTTCATGCGTGGCCTAAGATGATCTGACCATATCGAAGACAATCTGACCATATCTCATCAGCACTGAATCACTCTACAGTCTAAGATGTTTCCACAAGACCCTATGCAGCAGAAGTATTAATTCTTACCTATATTGTTGCTCTCATACATTTCAACCATAAACCTAGTGTGGACTTCCCAGAAATGTCTCAAGATAATCCCATCTGGACCAAAGTGGGTGGGGAATAGGATTCTTCGTCTTGAAGCAGGCCTTAGCAATTATTATAAATGCCTGATTACCCATCCTTTTTGCTGTGTTTATCGTCTTGACCTATTATAATTGTGCCACTTTTGAAGTATTTGTAGCTTAGTCTCTCATTTTCCCTCACCAATGTTCTAATGCACTTGTCCATTGTTCTAGTGATTTAGAAAAAAAGTTATTATTATTATTATTATTATAAATAATAATAATAATAATCATCATCATCATCATCATTATAATCATCATCATAAACTATTATTTTCATCACTATGAGTATCACTGCTGTTTATTATTGCTATTATTATTATTATTATTGTTGTTGTTATTATTATTATTATTATTATTATTATTACTACTACTGCTTCTATTATTATCATTACTATTATTATTATTATTATAATCATTATCATTATTCTGCCCTAGTGCACCATGTAGGTATATATGGTAGGGTATACGTTCATTAAACCACATCTACTCCATGACTCAGTTTTGGAGCATTAGTTCTATGACTACTACAAGTTTATATGTCAAAAATCCCTACCAGAGTTTTAAATGAAGCCATTGGAGCCCCGCAAAGAGGGTACAATCAGAAAGTGGAAGCCATAGTACCTCTGCAATGCTAAAGGATGGGCCAAAGTCAATGCTTAGAATGATGTGATCTCGCTCTGTGCTCTAAGTGCATTCTAAGAAAATCCAGACTATTTTTGTGTGGTAACTGAGGGCTCCTGCGGGAAGGTTGACATGGCTGCCTGCACCATTCCCCTGACCAGTAGGATCCATGGACAGGAAGATACACTCCAACATAGGTACAAAAGCAAATTTTAGATGAACAGCTATCTGAGCCAAAATGTGTGTCCTGACGGGGAGCAGCAAGCTCAGTGGCATACTTTAGGATATTGGAAATGTGCCACCAGGTGTGCAGAAGAGCCCATATGCACGTGACACTGACCAGTCAAATACATACAATCACTGTAAAATTAAACTTGATACAATAACAGCTTTAAGCAATGCTTTGCCACATTTTGCACCCAGTTTGTTCTAAGAACACGCTATATAATACAGTGATGTATGCCTAGGTGCAATGTGGTGTGACAATGCAGTATTGTGCATTCTTTGCATTGACTCTGTGAGACCTGTTGTATAATGCTGGTTCAAAACAACAACAAAAAACAATCTTTCCATCCTCTCCATCTCTATCCTAATTTTCTTGGCAGAGACACATTGGCTATTTCTTTACTTTTGACTCATCATTAGATCAATAATATTAACTTCAAAGACAGAAAACACCAGTACAAAGTCTGTGCTACGAGTTTGGGCCCATTATGCATCCAGGACACGACTGCTGCCACAGAACTAGTGCAGAATAACATGGTCAGGCCTTCTTTGCTTAGTTTGCCTTTGTTGCTTGGGATAAAGGCTCCTATGACTGATAAACAACCACAATTACCAGAAAATACGCCTGCAACCACTTTCCAAACATTCAAATGCATCTTTTGAACCCCATATACCTGACTTTTTGGTGGGGTCACATTGAACCTACATACTATGCCCCCCTCTCTGCACCTCTTACAAATTGTTCAGGTATTTCAGAGGAGCGTAAGTCATGCTGCTTTTAGATTGTGCCACAGGCTCAAGTGGCCTCTAGCTCATTGCAAGAAGCACATGTGCGGGGCCCTCCGTGTTCAGTGCTATTATCTCATCTTGAGCTTAGTGCAGCTTTTGGTTTGGATTTAATCTCGTGCAATGTCTTTCAAGGTCCACTTGAAGTAATATGCCTCTAAGTGCATGTTGGGTTAATCAAATCATGCTCAATAACTAGGTTCCAGACTACTGGAAAAGGAGGACTTACCTCACAGCTTCTTGCCCAGAAACATTCTTGAATACTCACAGACACTGATAAAGCACGTGGAAAGATACTCCCCATTCTCATGCTACATGCCGAGAACCTATACTTTCAGGCGTCCTATTGGACAAAGAGGTTTCGGTGAGATAGCACTATCATAAAAATATAGAGTTCCATGGAAGTGTATTCACTTCCGGTACGGTGTCTGGACAACCGAGAGTTAGGCTGGATCGATTATGTGGGACAGACGCAAAGGTATCGGGTGATTTATTGTATTTTTGAAATAAAGCTACTTGTGGGAAGTACGACCGCAATTCGAAAATCAACTGAGCTGTCTTGGAAAGACGGATTGTCCAGTGACTTGCATAATAATGTCTTCATCTCCTCTCTTGATATGCATTCTCTCCACAGCTTGCACAAAGCAATTCTTCATTTGCTCCTTTGACTGCATTCAGTTATTGAGCTGATGGTTTCAATTAATTCATTCGAATAACCTCCAGACCTCTTCCTTCAGCCTAATATTGTGTGATGGTTTCAGCTAATGCTTACATCTCACTGTAGAAATAATAATTATATATTTAACAGAGGTGAAAGACGCCCACAAATAGGTGACTCTGTAAGAGGGCACGAATGTCAGCGAGTGCAAATATTCTGATCATAATCAAAACAGTAGACAAATTATAAGATTATTCTAATTTTATGCGTAACCTGTACTAGGTAATTTTGTTCGCACGTCTTTTTTATTTGTCAAAGTTTTTCTACTACATGTAGAGCAGGCGAAAGTCCTGAAAAGTGCAAACATGATGTCATGATAGTCCTTTAAGAATGCAATAGATTCACTCATAGGTACACGAAGACTTGTATTGTCCTACTATCCATCAGCTTGTGGTGGTATGCATATATGTGTCTGTGTGTGTTTGTGTATATGAGATCATGGGTGTGGTCAAAATACATATATGTAGAGCTAGGAAAATTAAATCTATACTTACCTATTATATACTTACCTGCACAAGATTTGGGTACCTGATATTTTGTTAGCACAATATTTTTGCGCTTGATAATCTGACATACAAATCATCCATTTGTTTCAGCTCAATTGGGAACCAGAATAACATGTAAAGTGTACTGAATTGAACTTAAATCTTTCCTAAGTTGGCCAAAACTAAACATTGCCTGTCATATTCACTGCCTCTTTTGGTCCTTACTAAAATTTATTGAAAAGCTCCCAAAAGTCTTCAGAAAAGCCTGCAGGAGGAACAAAAACTACAGTCAGGCTTGTGTTGGTCTGGTTGAACACGATAATGTTTATGGACTGTGGAAATCCCTACATGGTCCCTGCATGGTCTCATCTACTCTACATTTTTACCAAAAGACGGTTTTTGACAGGTTTTGGGCCAAATGACCAGAGCCATTAACTCTTGGCCTAGGTTCCCCCACCAGAACTGTGGTAGTTTATCTTAGGGCTTCTGACTTTAACTCACTTTCGACATTTATGACCAATTAAAAAAGAAAAGTGGTAAATCTGCAACCTCAGTATTACTATGGCTTTATGTAGGTTTACTACTTTTAAGATTTAACAAGCATTGTCAGTAGTACTACACAGACTGTGATTAATCACATAGACCCTAATCAGTGGCCATTAGTGTGGAGCCTAGTTTATACCACCACCATCACAACGTACACAGTGAAGGAGGAAGGAGAGTGTGTTCCAGCAGGGCATATCCCTCATTGGCCTCAGGGAGGAGGAGGTCACCCAGTTGAACAGGTTGAAAGGGAGTCCATGATGGACATGCTGCAGAAGATAGGGTCATGTCTTCAGATAGTAGCTACAAGAAGCCATACCACTCCTTCACATGTTAAAATGATGACTGTTCTACACATCTTGGCCTCTGAATCACTCCAATCTATAGCAGAAAGGTTGGCAGGTACATCACAGGGATCATTATCTGCCTTTCTCCCATCTTTTTGAATGACGTAAGAAAACAGACCCCACCGTACCTACTCTTCCTCAAAACTAATCAACAGCAACTGGAGACCAAGCAAGGGTTTTACATCATAGCCGGATTATCCCATGTGCTTGGTGCCTTTGATTGCACACGTGCAATTTGTGACCCCTGCTGCCACTGCACACCTATACAGGAACCGGAAACATAATTGTTCCATAAATGTCCAGCCAATAGTGGACCATCAGTGACTTTTCATCAACACCCTGGCAAAATAACATGGAAGTGCTCATGACCCCTACATATTCTGCCACAGTCTCATTAATGAGCGGTTTGAGAATGGCTGTTACAGGAACGGACTACTCATTGGTAAGGAAAGCAGATTAATTGATAGTTCACCTAAAAATGTGTGTTTGTGTTTGAATTGTGTGTGATGTGCACCTAGTGGTAGTAAGTCATACACACATGTAGCCCATGGTGTCCAAATGTGTGATTACCTCATAGATTCAGAAATGGTAGGATGTTGAAATACACAGTGCTAGGTTTTGTAACATGTCATTCTGTGTGAACTGCAGGAATTACAAGTAGTGTAACTGAAGTCACATCAAATAAAAAAAAAAACATGGGCCACACAATTCTTCAGAAGCCAACATGAAAAGAACTACCTCTAAATTTTGTGGGATGTGTGTGCGATGGCGTATCAAGGATCTTGTTAAATGTAAAACTTTTCATACCAAAATTGTTTTGGCAAAATGTTGACTTTCAAAGTATTTGTGTCAAAGATGGCAGTATATCTGTTACCTGTTGATTTCCTTAGGATCACAAACGTGAATGCACCGCAAATATCAATGACTGTTTTGCACTTAAAGAGTTGGATCAAAAGAAAGAACTTATCTGTAATTTAGGTACACAAGTCACACAAAAAGAGCAAATGGCAAGTATACAGGAGCCATTACAATTCACAATATCCTCATTCATAATAAGGCTGATCAACATTCTCCATAAATTTAATAGATGAGTACATACATGCCACAAGTTGCCTACTTTTGGAGCAACTCGCCAAAGCAAAAACATTGACACACATTGCTTACGTAGCTAAATACAGAAGACATACATCAGGAAAAAACCTAGGTCACACAGTCATGATGGAAGGGTAACCCAGTGCAATGAACACAACAAATCTACATAAAAGGGAACTTAAAATGCTTTATGAGTTAAGGCCAGTAAGGACAGAGGGCCTGATTCTAACTTTGGAGGACGGTGTTAAACCGTCCCAAAAGTGGCGGATATACCACCTACCGTATTACGAGTTCCATAGGATATAATGGACTCGTAATACGGTAGGTGGTATATCCGCCACTTTTGGGACGGTTTAACACCGTCCTCCAAAGTTAGAATCAGGCCCAGAATCTTTAAAATAAATATTACACATACATACATTTACTGACATAAATGTTACTGTACAGGTCTGTTAGACCAGGTCAGTCTTAAAAACATAATTAGACCTCTTACACGATAGTCACACTTTCCATTGCTATGTGCAAGTCTAAGGGGCATATTTATGAGAGTTTAGTGTCATGCTTGCACCATGTAACGTACAAGCGTGACAAAAAACTTAAAGTCAGCTTTTTTAAGCCACGCAAAGCCACTTTGCATGGCTTTAAATAGCTTACAAAATCTAGAGTAATGCAAAGCAGCGCAAATTGCTGCCCTGCATTACTCCACGCAATGGCGGCATTCCATGGGCATTGTGTGGGTGTTTCCACACATCTCCGATGTTTTTTGACACATTCCCAGACTTATTAAACTTAGTAAATGAACCTGGGAATGCACCAAAAAGATATGCCTCTGCAGGAGAGTTGTAACGAGGAAAAATATCTTTATTTCTCCTCATTACTTCCTCTTTCTGTGTGTGGGGTATTCTGAAGCACACATAGATAGACACATATGCATCTAAGGATTGTTTAGGAGTGGGTGGCGAAGGGACGAAGGAGTGTGACTTCCTGCACAAAAACAAGCCTGTATGCAACCCAGGTACCTTTAGAGGCATATGTACAAGCGAGTTGTGCATCAGTCCCGATGCGCCACTTTTCTTGCGTCGTCCTTGCCCGACCTAATGACACCATGGTTGCGCTTTATTTACAATACAGTGCACCATGGCGGTCGTTAGGACAATAGCGTGAACATTTTTGACAATATAGCTAAATTTTGATGCTAGGGCAGTAAAGCACAGGGAGGCCCATTGATTAAAATGGGTGCGTCATTTTACCGCATCCTCTGACCAGTATTAAAAATGAAGAAAAAAAAATGGTGCAGTGAAATGTAAATGTAAATATTTGGGGCCTCCCTGCATCAGAAAGCCCCCCTTGCATACATTATGCCTGTTGCAGGCATAATGTGGCACAGGGGTTTACAAATTGGTGCAATGTAAGCAATGCATCAGTTTGTAAATACAGCGTGGGTGAAAGGCCTCCTTAACGGTGTCTTAACATAAAAGAAGAAAGATGTTAGGGCGATGCAAGGTGATGTTAAGGGTGTGTAACTATGCCCCTTACTTTGTGCTGGGTGTTGGAGGTGTTTTGGAGCGTGTCTGTGGTGTCAGAATGATTTTTGATCTTGTCGGTGTCTGATCTGTCCCTGCCTTGTGTGATTTTGATACCTTTTGTGTCTTTTAATATTCTATTGTATAAATATTTGTGTTGGTATTGTTAGATGCACATCGTTTTAGGGGTTTTATAAATTAGGGTCAGGTACAGTTTTACGTTTTTTTTGTGGAGGATTGTATGTCAAGGAGGGATGGGGACATATTGGGAAGGGCTAGGGGCAAACATTTTTCAGAGGGAGAGTTGGGTAGCCTCCTATTGACCATCATTCATTACCTGCACAGGATGCTGGCCTCTGGGGATAGGGTGAGGCAGGGGTACCCACCCAAGGACAGGAAGGACAGGTGGGGGCATGTGCGCTGGCACCTCAACAAGTACTTTGTCCTGTGTAGGACCATCATCCAAATAAAACAACGTTGGGCTGATGTGGTGGCATGGGGGGCTGTCTTATGGACCTGCTTAGACTGGAGATTGGAAGCTCATGTATGTATGTATGTACCTTCTGTATGTAGTAATGTAGCTATAGCAGTCATGCAAAATGTAAACATTAAGAGAACATTGTTTGATGTTGTATTTTCACATTGCATCATGCAATGTACAACATGTGCATTGCAAAGAATTAATTTAAAGAAATTAAGCTCCCTAAGGGAAAATTGTGTGCCTAAGAGTGGCTACATTAAACCAACCTAAAGTAACAGAGTGACAATAGCTGCATTTCCTTACCCTGCCACAAGGGGCTGATCAATGGGTTGTGGGTGGTTGTATACAATAAAAATGCATGGAATTATGAGACTTCCCTTATTTAACATAAAGGCCGAGGGGCGAAGGATACAGGGGTGCCTTTTGGCATCGGGCTTCTGTGTCTTGGAGCACTGGAGGTTGAGGGGTCCTGTAGTTTGAGGCTGCAGGCATCACTTTGGAGTCCAGGAGGGTTGAAACCATAGTGAACTCAAGCTCAGGAGAGCTGTAGGCATCGGTGACACCAGGGACCCACTTCAGATCGGGCCATAGGCAATGGGTTCCGTGGTTTGTTTAAGTGTCAGGTTTCTCTCACCAGAGAGGCTGTGGGAGAGGGGGAAGGTGTGCAAAGGCTGCAGGTCACTCCAGGTGGGGTGTAGCCACAGTGGACACAGACTCTGGGGAGCAGGGGAACCTTCTTGGCACTGGAGCTCCACTCCCACTCGGGGCAGTGACAGCAGGTGCAGTGGTGACTTCAGGTGTCAGGTCTTTGCAGTATGGGAGGCTGTAGAGTCCTTTCTTTAGAGTTGGTTGAGGAACAGGGCTGCAATTCCCGAGTCGTCTTAGGTTGTCAGGATCTGAGTTCTTGGGTTCAGGGGTGCCACCTTAACACTCAATTTAAGGGTAATACAGGGAGTGCCAGTTGGCAGTTGCTCACCTTTAGGGTGACAAATTCTCTTTATGACCACTTCCATTCAGGGAGTCCACCAATCATACCTTTCAATGTCTTGTTGAATCTTTCAACAAGGCCACTGGTCTGAGGATGATATGAGGTAATGAACTTATAGATCCCATCACATTCAGCCCACATGTGTTTCAGGTAGCCAGACATGAAGTTTGTACCTCTGTCTGACATCACCTCCTTTGGAAAGCCCACTCTGGTAAAGATACCAATGAGGGCCCTTGCTACTGCAGGGGCAGTAGTAGTCCTCAGGGTAATTGCTTCAGAATACCTAGTTGCATGATACACTACAGCCAATATGAGTCTGTTTCCTGATGCAGTTAGAGGCTCAAAGGGACTGTCTATGTCAATCCCTACCCTTTCAAAGGGAACCCCAACCACTGGAAGTGGGATTACAGGGGCCTTTGGGTCGCCATCTGTCTTGTCACTGGCTTGACAGGTGGCACATGAGTTACAAACCTTTGTCAACTTCTGGAACATACCTGACCAGTAGATGTAGTTCACCACCCTACTTCATATTTTAGCCTGGCCAAGGTGCTCATCTAGGGGGACAGCATGAGCCAAGGTGAGGAGAAACTCTCTAAACTGCTAAGGCACTACCATTCACCTAGTGGCAGCAGATTTGGGGTCTCTGTGAAAAAGAGTCCCTCCTTCCGATACTGTGACAGCCACTGATATCTTCCTTCTCTTGTGCAGGTTTTTGGGGGCCTTTAAACACTCTACTTTTATTCTTGTTCTGGTTACCCTGTCTCTCTTGGGGAGGCTTTTTGGCTTCCTTTTTGTGGCCTCCCCCACCAGTGGAAGTTTTGGTCACCCTTGCCTTCACCCAATCGACTGCCTTCTTCCCTAAGTCTTGAGGAAAAAGTGGACCTATGTCTACCAGGTACTGATGTAACTTTGCTTGAACACAATTACTCAACAGATGCCCTTTCATCAATAAATTGTGAAGCCCCTCATAATTGTTACCTTTTAACCAGCCACCTAGTGTCTTTACTGAAAAATCCACAAAATCTACCCAGGAATGGCTCTGGGTTTTTCAAGTCTCCCTGATCTTGATTCTGTGCAAACCGCCCTCCCCCCCTTCAGGTCAGGGTTTACCCCCTGCACCTGATCTTCCAGTCCAGGGTCTGGACAGCTTCCATTGTGTCACTGTCTAGTGTGAGGTGCAACCAGCCCAACTGTTAAACTGACCCAGACAGGGAATCCACAAACAGGCAGATTCACAGAAATGGTATAAGCAAGAAAATTCTCACTTTCTAAAAGTGGCACTTTCAAACACACAAACTTAAAATCAAATTTACTAAAAGATGTATTTTTAAATTGTGAGCTCAGAGACCCCAAACTCCACATGTCCATCCGCTCCCAAAGGGAATCTACACTTTAATAAGTTTTAAAGGTAGCCCCCCTGTCAGGACATATAAAACACATTACTATGGGGGTCATTCCGACCTCGGCGGTCTTTTCAATAGACCGCTGAGGGACCGCCGTACGGAAGACCACTTCCGCATGGGCCATTCTGACTGTTGGCAGCGCTCCGCCCGTTTCCGGACGAAGAGCCGCCAACAGCCATACTGGCGGCAGGCGGGGAAGTGGAGGTAGCTCCACCGCCACGCCAACAGAACACCGCCCAGCGAATCACGACCTGTAATTCGCTGTGGCGGTGTTCTGTTGGCGTGGCGGTGTCGGCGGAGCTGCCCGTTCCCTCCCGGAGGATCACCAGGAACGGGTAAGGTGATCGTCCGCTAGGGAAGGGGGGTGGGGGGGGGGGGTGTTGTGAGTTGTGTGCGTGCATGGGGGTGTGCGTGTGTGTATATTGAGGGGGCGTGTGAATGCGTGCATGAATGCGGGGGTGTGTGTGTATGTGCATGAATGCGGGGGGTGTATGTGCATGAATGCGTGCCTGTATGTGTGTATGTGTGTGTATATGTTGGGGATCGGGGTGGGGGACGGGGGTCCTGCAACCTTTTGGGGGTGGCATGGGTGGTGGGGGGGTAGGGGAGGGAGTCGGGTGGGGGTTGGGGGTGGGGGTGGGGGAGACCCCTATCAGTGCCAGGGAAGGGATTCCCTGGCACTGATAGTGCTTACCGCCATGGATTGCATGGTGGTCCCCAACCGCATGAAATCCATGGCGGTAAGCCGGGGTCAGGCGGGTTGGAATACCGCCAGCAGTATGTGACGACCGCCGGGCAGGAGACCCAGGTCTCCAGCCCGGCGGTCGTTACCGCCGTGGCGGTCGGAACGGTGAAGCGGCGGCTGACCATGGCGGTAACCGCCATGGTCAGAATACATGAAAAAAGACCGCCAGCCTGTTGGCGGTCTTACCGCCGCTTCACCGCTGACCGCTGACCGCCAGGGTCAGAATGACCACCATTATGTCCTACCTTAACCATATACTGCACCCTTCCCTTGGGGCTACCTAGGGCCTACCTTAGGGGTGCCTTACATGTAAGAAAAGGGAACGTTTAGGCCTGGCAAGTGGGTACACTTGCCAAGTCGAATTTACAGTTAAAAATGGAAACACACAGACACTGCAGTGGCAGGTCTGAGACATGATTACAGAGCTACATAGGCGGGTGGCACAACCAGTCCTCCACCATTGCAGGGATGTTAACCTGCCTTTGGTCCTTCAACCTGGGGTTTGTACCTTCAGGTTGGACCAGGGCCAGGGGTGAGGCTTCCCTCCCCCTGCCCTCCCTTCTGGGGTCCTGCACCCCTCAACTAGGCGTGGTCCCCCAGAAGACAACATGGTCGGGGCACTGTTAGCAGTAGCCCCTTCCTCCAGGTCAGGGGGGACACCCTGAACCTGGCCTTCCAATCCAGGGTCTGTACCCTTAGATTGCAATGAGGTCAGGGGTGAGTCTCTCTCCCCCCTACCCCTACTCTCAGGGTTCTGCACCCCCCTCAGGGAGAGTACCCCTAGAAATCACACCAGGGGGGGTCATTGGGCAAACCGCCCCCCTTCAGATCAGGGTTTATCCCCTGCACCTGATCTTCCAGTCTAGGGTCTAGAGGAAGGAATTTGTTTTGAGCCAAATTATCAGCTTACGTGTTTTTGGCAGTTCAGCTGCAGAAGAGGCAGATGAGTCCGAAAAAGTGTCATTGGTGTCGGCAAAGTATCCAGAAGCACTTTGTGCAAAAACTGAAGCCATATTTTGAACAGGAGAACTAACAGTGGCCTCCCATGGTAGTTCGTAATACATGATGCCATCCGTCTGTGTAGAATTTGAGAGTGATCGGTCAACATTTTCTGTGTTACTTGTTGTAAAAGATGCTAGTGGAACTGATGCAAGATCATTTTCAACCTTCTCCAAAGCTCGGAGTGGTGTCAGCTTGCTGTTTCAAACTTGTAGAGGTACATCTTGTCCAGTAGTGAGAGGGATTCGTGTACTACTGGTTGTTTTTCTTGGTCTGCTGTGCAGGATCGGCCACATGGTGTAACTTGACATTGTCGATGGTTACAAAGCGGTTTTCTTTAGAACCAGGCAGCGGTGGTAAAATAACAGTTCTGGTACGTGTATTCCCAGGACTGGAACCGGTGCATGATAGGAAAGACCAAACTCCTTTTCCACAGCAACTTTTTCACGTACTAGATCCCCGATCTTTGGAATCCAGCCAGTAGATGTTATTGGTGCATCCTTAATTCCTAAGGAGGCAGCACTGGCAGAAGCGTTGTCATCACGGAACTGTTGTAATGCCTGCAACAAAGTGATACGTTCATTTATGTCAAAAGGTGTTTCTGCCACCTCCATGCCAGGACCATCAAGATCTGGAACATACATTTGAATTCCAATTAGGCACATGTATGAAGTACAACCCCCCCCCCCGGGACCTTCTAGGAATATTATTAAGTGCTCTCTGGACTCCAGACAGGTGATTAAGCCAACTACGACCCTTACATAGTACACTGGCTGTTAAGGATTGCTTTAAATCTCGGTTTCGTCGCTCCATGACACTATTTCCCTGGGATGAAATGGAGACGAGTAATGGAGTTGGACCCCTAACAAACCCATGGCATACCTGAATGCCCTTAATGTGAAAGCAGGGCCCTGGTCTGAGTGGAAAGTCGCAACTGCATGTGCCGATAAAGACTTGCAAATTTTTAATAACAGTCCAAGCATCAGCCGAGCGTTGTGGCCACACCCATAGAATTCTGGAGCAGGAGTCAACAGCGACTAAGATGTATTTGTATGCACTGTCAGGTGTCAGGGGACTGCAATGGTCTAAGTACAGACATTGTAATGGTTTGTTAGAAATTAGGAGGGGTGTCTGCAGTGGGCGTTTGACGTGGACCCATTCAGTTGTTGGCAGATATCACAACAAAGGACATACTGCTTGGTTTGTTTGTGTGAACTTGGCCACCAATAATGAGCTTGCAACAACAATATGATAGCCGCCACACCAGCATGGGCAGAAGCAAATCCCTCATGAGCTTCTTTGATCAACTTTTGCCGTCAAAACCTCGCGATAACCCACACCTGATATTATAGCCATGGCGGAAAACAAGTCTGCCATCCGGTAGGAATATTTAGCAGGAAATGCTTTTGGCAAGGGCGTGCCTTCAGCCATGGCTGCCACGGCAGCCCATATATCATTGTCCGGTTTTGTCCTAGAACAAGTTGTTGCTGCAACAGAAGCAGTAGCTACTGCTGATTTGGCTGCTTCATCAGCCAGTGTATTCCCAGCAACGTGTATTCCAACGCGCTGGTGTCCAAGTGTATATACAGCATGGACATTGGGTAGCGTTTCCTCCAGATCCTCTACTTTCCCCCACAGAAGTCTGTGTTTGATGGTGTTACCTTTGGAATCTCTGAACCCATTCCGGCTCCAGCAATGCAGATATTCATTGAAGGACTGGACACAATAGTACGAATCATGGACAATCAGTGTTAGCTGGTCAGGATCAGTATGTTCCAGTGCGATCACCAGAGCCTTTAGCTACTTGTGCAGTCCATTCCCCTAGGGTTTGCAAAAAGGTATGTTGTGGATAGAATTTACTGCCCTCCATATAGCCGCTAACGACTGTGCAAGCAGCAGAGTATTGATGCATTGTGCCTATAGCAGGTTGTGCTGAGCCATCAGTGTACATGACTCTTTGATACTGATCAACACGCAATGTATTTGCTGGAACTGGGTATTCTAGTTTATTTTGCAAAAATTCTTGAGTTTGTAACTTTAGATAAAAAATATAGTCAACATCAATGGCTGTCAGAGATGTTGGATCCAATGTGGACGTAATGCTTTAGCGTTTGGAATGCTGACTTTGGTAACAACCTTGAGGGCTGGGATTGGAGATATGACAATAATGTGTTTCCCCTGGGTTAGTGGTCTTTCTTTAATGACAGCTATCTGAACAGCAGTGAGAATTTTCTCAGTGGAGCAAAGCGTTGTTCTGCTGTAGAGTACAAATGTGATTTGTATGCAATCAAGACTGTCTCACCCTCAGGAATAGGTGAAACCAATGGCACCAGCAATTACAACGATGACCAGGTATTTTTTATTGTCCGTTGTGTGTAGATGTTGTGCTGTAAGCATGTCTTATTGCAATGCTCTGAAAATGTGTATGTGTTTGACTGTCCAGAATGTACTGGAAAAGTCAGGACGTATCAAGTCATATAAGGGTTTGATGCGCGATGCATAATTGAGAATGTAAGATCTGCCAAAATTTAGAAAATCCAATAATGACTGGAGTTTTTTAATGGTATTTGGAGGTTGTAACTGTGTGCATTTTTCTAAGCATTGTGGCACTAGGCTCTAGCCCCTTTCCTTCACTTGATAATTAATATCCGAGAAACAGGACACTAAGGAAGGCCATTTTTGTTTTTTTAAAGTTGAATTTATAGCCAAATTTGTCAAATCCTACAACAATGCGGGCTACCCCTCTTAGATATTGCAGTAATTTATCATCTGCAAGGTAGATATCATCTACATAGGACAATGCTTCAGGGTCAATGTTGTGCAATATTGAAGTTACACGAGCCGTGAACAGTCCTGGACTGTTCTTGTACACCTGTGGTAAACGATATAATTTTTTCTGGGACCCAAGTACACTGAAACTTGTTAAGTCTCTACTCTCAGGTGCTATATTTTGGCAGAAGAAGCCATTGGAAATATCCAATGTTGTTTTGTATTTTCTGCGCACTATGTTGTTCATAAATGCTGTGCTATGAGAATTTTCTATAGCATACCTGCGTGTATGACTGTTTAAATGTCTGTAATCTAAAACTAATCTATATGAATGGTCCGGTTTAGCTGCAGGGAATAAAGGATTATTCATTGGTGAGACACAGGGTTCAATTACGCCCTGGTACTCTAGTTGTATGAGGATTTCCCTCATAGGTGCTTTAGCATCATGTTTTATTGGGTATTGGGGTTGGGGTTGGGGTTGAGCTTGATTTTTAAGTGGAATCACATGATAGGGGGAATCTTTATCCCTACCTACGTGGTTGCGGTATAGCTCAGGTGCATGCGCCAATGTCCAATCAATGGCGTAGGATTCTATGAGCTCTTCAGGAACAAAAGGCGAGAAAGAAGGTTTGATAACCTCTTCACCATATGGGCAAGTACAGACAAATTCAGGTGGCCAATCTTTTTCGGACAGTAAAATATCATAAATATTGATGATGCGGTCCCAAAAGATTGCAACTATTATGCGTTCAATGTCTCCTTCTAACTGTATTGTTAATTTGTACACCCTGTCAGGTGTGGAGACACGCATGTCCGCAGTTTTCAGCTTGTAAGAAGTCATCAGTTGCTTTCACCTCCAGATGCTCTTGAAGATTCCGGCAAACTATTGTGACCTCTGCTGCGCTGTCTAGCAGAGCTAGTGCCCAAGTCTTGTTCTTCAATAGAGCCCTCTTCCTGAGTGGCATGACGAATCGCAACTGCTGGCACTTTTTTCTTTTTAAATTGGGGTTTATGTTGAGGAAGTTTTTCTTCTTTTTTAACAGAAACATCCGTTGAGCGTTGTGATTCCTGTCTCAGTTTCACATACTCAGTTCTCCGCTCTGATTGCCCACCTCTTTCATTGCGTTTTTCTGGTGAGTCCTGAAAGGAATGAGATTGGCATGTATCAGTATGTTGATATCTGTCAGGCGTTTTATTAGTATCTCTATTTCTGAGATTATATCTATTCTGAGGGGTCTCCAAATGCGAAGATTCTCCTCTTTCTTTTTTAGTATTTTTTTTTTTTATCCCAGCATTTTTTAGAACCCTCAGGTGCTTGCTTGGTAGAATCTTTATTAGATTTACCCTGAAGCTGTGGTTTTATGGGTCTGGTCCCCAGACTATCTCGACCAATACTAGAATTGGTCTCCGCGATAATCTTTGGCAGCTCACGTTCTTGATCCTGTGGAGGAACGTCCTGGAGCCACATACTAGTGTTACTGCTTCCCCTTTAACATTACTTGCAGTTATCTACTGTGGGAACCATCCCAAATGGCAAGCACATAGTTAATATTCTATGCTTATCCTGAGGTCCTGTATGGGGAAATACTGCTTCCAGTGCATTTATTTTTTGAGCTAACCAAAACGGAATCTCTTCCCATTTGGCGGGTACCTTACCCATGATCAAATGTACAGTCACAGGATTAATGTCTGCCATTGCTGCATGTGGTTTCACCGGGACAGAACATGATGGGTTTGTATTTAATGTTTGCATTACAAACTGTACTAACACTCTGCATATTCCTGTAAGCTCAGTGTATAAGCGGTGAACCTCAGCTACCGCCAAGGTTGCTGCTTCAGGATACGGTGTATATGTGGCAAATAAAGGCAAGGTAGGGCCATCATTACTTAGAGGACCTAACCTCACCTGTAGGATTGTATGTGGTAGGGTGCCATCAAGCCAATTATTATGGTCTTGAAATGATAGAGGTATTTCTAAATATGCATAAGCTCTATATTGTGCAGGTATGTTTGCAGGTGTATAGTGGTGAAATGTATTTGTATTCCTATCAGCTGCTGGAAATGTGACCCAAAAATAGAACATTTCTGTTCTGTATGCTGCATGAGCTTCAACAACACATGTAACTGGATCCCTCTCTGCCGTTAGGCCATGTTCCAATAAATGTGCAGTAAGGGGTGGTCACATATTTACTGCAATTTCTGCCAGTTGTGGGTTCGCCATGGTAAATGGTAAATTTTGTTCAGAGATAAGCACACCAAATGGGGATTATCAAGCTTGAACAACCTGCAGCATTAGTTAGGTACTCCCTACTTAGCTAAGGAGGAAAAATCCTCAATACCACGGACATCTCCGTATATAATACTGAGGTGTCTTTGCATGTAGTGAGACAGAGATGCTCAGGAGGACCTGACAATTAGTGCCTGACCAAACGTTGCCGGCGTCATGTCGCATAGGTGCTCATTATCCTAATGAGACTACTAGATTTGGGTGGCAGAATCACCTGTACTGCAAGGGACTGAGTCTGATCCTGCAACATGTGACACCTGTCAGCCTAATCCAGGTTTGTTCCAGCTAACTAGCAGTGCCTTATTTCCACCCAAGAGCTGAGATGAAAGGGACATCCGGTAGCATGACATATATGACTCCTCAGGGGAATCGTGGTAAGTCAGATCTCATCCGTTTCTCTCAGTTATATTAGTCTCATGTATGCAAGGACAATTAGAGGCAGAATTTAGTTCAATAAGATTTTATATAAGTAACTGCATCTTAGATAATACAGCATGAATTGCAATAACTAGGACGATGAAGCACAATAAGATTAAAATTGTGACAAGGAGAGTAAAACACAAGAATAACGCTACCATACTGTCACTAAAGCTTATACAGATAGTTCCTACCTAAGCTATGTAAGAGCACAGAATGTTGAGCTTTAATTCTGCCTTTCAATTTCCCCCTGGGAAGACATCACCCCTCATACCTGAGCAAGAGACCTGTAGTCTACATAAGCAGCTGTAGCGAAGCAATCAGCAATCAGCATACAGTCGTGGTCATCTGGCTGGAATTTCCCTCTAACGTACATGGGTCAAAGTGGTGTTTTTATAATAAAACAGCTGATGTTCCAAGAAAGGATCCCCACATAAGAGTGTGTATGTTTCTGTGAACATTGGAGACAAAGCGTACCACTTTTGCCGGCAACCTATCTTACTGGGCCTTGAGAAAGCACAGAGTGAGAGAAATGTATTTTTTAAGAACACATGCTGACCTAGGCGAAGAACAGCTAGATAGAGAAAATAATACAAGACCGCAAATGTGGCTAATGTTAAAATAATAAAACGAAGCTGAATAAAATGTATCTAGGTTAAAGTGCACACCTGCAGGCCTAATACGCTAAAATAACGTGTATAAAATTATAGCTAAAATGGCTACACAATACAGGAGTATGCCAGGAGTACTACTAAACTATTTCTGGCATATCAAGTGTGTTACAAGAGCAAGTCAAAGAAAAATCTGTATGAATCAGGCCTTTATTTTTTCATTCTTTTTCATGGTGGGCATTTTTCATTGTGGAGAGTCCCCTTCACTTAAAACACTCCAAGTGAAGAGGTGGTCTGACCCCCGTCCAACCCTGTGAGGGAAGATTCTCCAACCAGTTTCTCTAGTGAAACTTTGACCATTTCCTAGGGGAGAAAAGATTGAATTAGAGTTTGTAAAGGCGATGGAACTCACACGTTTGTTGGTGTTCACACTATAAATAACAATGGTATACTGTACATGGAAAGTTAGTAGAGTAACCATTTTTAAACATGACTACGTCATAATGAAAATTTTGATTTCCCACATGTCATGTGCATAATCTATTCACTCAGTGCGGACAAAGACACATCCTTTCCTTAGCAAATTGAAGAGGCCTTCTTGCTGTTGAAATTAATTTTATAAGTCATCACTCTGCTCCTTAACCCTTAAAATGCCCATGAAATGCTGTGTTATGCCTTTCTCCCCCTTCGCAGCTCTTGTGATTTGTGTTAATTTCTGTGTTACTTTGCCCACTTCCATTAGTCTGCATTTTTTAAGTGGGTTCAATTAGTGATTTTTGTCTTTTTAAAACTATTCTGGAGTTCCCTATTACCTACTTAAAATAACTTATTGACATGCTTTTTTCACACACTGGACCCGTTGCCCGACTAGAACACATCTTGCTTTATGTTTCTCTGAGCAGCATTAAACTTTATCTTCCCTCCTTTTTTTAATCTACACAACAATACCAACCCACCTTCTCCTATCCTCAGTTACTCATACCGTTATTATTCTAGTTTTGCTCCTTTAAGGTTTTACCAACGTGGGCTGTTTAGGTCTCGATTCTATAATCCCAAACTGCAGTCAATAGGTTTTCTTCTTCTGCTCTAGCCTCTCAGCTTATATTCTATCTCATTCATACCCCTTAATCTCCATCAAATTTACCACACAGGCCCTCAATGCAAGTGGCCTCTTTATTTCTGTGGGGATGGCAACAGCAGATAACAAGCCCACCAAAATTATAAAAATAAGCCAAATGAACACTGCAGATAACTTTACTATCAGCCAGCGATTTCATTTCTCTGTGAAAATTCATGGGAACTGAGGGTTTCCAGGGCAATTGAGCCCAGATTTATCAATTCCACTGGTATTTCCTCATTTCTTAGTAGGCTCATAGGGTCCAACTCTCAATGAGCCCAATTGTTGACACTCCTCAGAGTTACCATTATCCCTGTGTCTCTTACTCAGGGAATGGGGAAATACTAAATCAGCTCATAAAGAATGCCACAATGGTTTATTATTATTTGCTAGAAAATCCCACTGTGGTCATTTCCATGGAATGTTTGAGAACAGTTAACTCTGTAGCTATTATCAAACTCCTTTCCAACTCCTTATCGCCTTGGAATTAGAGATTTACTTCTACTAAAGTCTGGAGAAAGGTTCTTTCCAGAATGGAAAGGGAAAGGAATCCTCTCCAAAATTGTTAGTGGGGCAAGAAAAACATTTCTACATGGGGAAGAAAATAAAATAAAGAAACACGAAGTTGCACAAATATGATGCTGCTTGAGTATGTATATTTCCACACCATCCACATTTACGCAGGTAGAAGAGCAGATGCACAGGCTAAAAAAAGACAGTAAATGAAGTCCTGGTGTATGTCTAGAAAGTTTTGAATGGTGCAGCTTTCCAAGTGAACACGAGGAACGTTTTGCAAAAGCAGAAATGCTATAAATCTTCACCCATGGAAAAGCGTCCATCTGCAGATTTCCAACTTTTTTGTGAATTGGACCCTGGTTTGCCCTTACGGCTATTTCCATTGAACGCACTGTTTCTTGCAGCTTTCGAGAAGAGCAGTGGGGCAGCCAGAAGGCCCTGGGCGGTGGCGTCGTTCTGTTCATTTGTTCGACAAATCAAAGGCTCTGTGTGGAGGCGTCCAGAAGAGATTCAGCATTCAGAGCTTTTTCACACTGGAGGTCACGATGATTGATAACTTTAACTCTCAAAATTGATTTACTGACATAGGAATGAGAAACGCATTTTATGCTTAAAAAACTCCACTTGCAAAAGTTAGTAGACAGTTATCGAGAATATATTTCCTTGAAGTGTGCCAACGCTTTTTTATAGAAGATTTGCAATATTACTGACTGTCTTGACTCGGCTAACTCTCTGACTGCTCACCTGTGTGACCAAAACTGGCTACATTTCCCCTTTATGTGATCCTATGACATGGTATAGTTCCCACAGGATGATTTCATAGATTTCCACTCCAGGTATACTGCCCTTGTGTGATTTATACCCATTTTATGATGCCATAAAATATCTGAAACACAGGCAGAGGTTATAAAACGCTGACAAAGATCTTTCTCTCAGTTGCAGCCGTACATAAACTTAACCTGCTCCATGAAGAAGAAAGGACAGTGTATAGCAAGCGACTTCCGCAGAAATAAACATAAAAGAAGAAACCGGAAGTGCAGTATTGTCTTGCAGCATTTATTTCACACCACATGTAAGCTGCTGAAGCACTTGCTTACATGGATAACACGCTGCGTTGTGTAAGGTGTCTGTTGGGTATTGTGTTTGGTTGGTCCTGTGCGGAAGTGTTTCAATAATGTGCATGAGGACCACTGTGGTCCGGTTATCATATTGTGGGAAGCAGCACTTAGAAGTCAGTATGTGTTAGAAATGGGGTCTTTGGTTGACAGTCAGGTTACCCCCTATTCAAGCAAGGACCCTCACTCTAGTCAGGGTAAAAGAGAATCACCCTCAGCTAACCCCTGCTTACCCCCTTGGTAGCTTGGCAGAGCAGTAGGCTTAACTTCAGAGTGCTAGGTGTAAAGTATTTGTACCAACACACACAGTAACTTAATGAAAACACTACAAAATGACACAACACCAGTTTAGAAAAATAGGAAATATTTATCTAAACAAAACAAGACCAAAACGACAAAAATCCACCATACACAAGTCAAGTTATCAATTAAAAATCAAAAAGAGTCTTTAAGTGGTTTTAAAAACACACTAGCGCTGCTTAAGTGAAAATGTACCTGGTGTGCATCAAAAATAACCCCGCACGGGCGGGTGTGCGTCAAAAATAACTCCGCACGGCGGTACTTGAGTCAAAAATCCAGTCGCATGATGATCCGAAAATCCCGTTGGGCAGGTTGTAATCTCCCAGCCTCCGTCAGCGATGCTGCACGTCGTTTCTCCTGCTCCGTGCGTCGATTTTTCGGTTGCGTTTCCTGCGAGCGTCGTTTCTCAGCTGTGGAGCCGGCGGCGCGTCGTTTTTTTCAGCCGCAGATCGGATTTGCGTCAATCTTTTCCCCGCATGGCGCTCTGTGCGTGGATTTTCTTGTCTTTAGGCTGCCAGCTTCTCCTTTCAGGGTCCAAGGAACTGGATGGGCACCACAAGGCAGAGTAGGAGTCTCTCCAGAGACTCCAGGTGCTGGCAGAGAGAAGTCTTTGCTGTCCCTGAGACTTCAAACAACAGGAGGCAAGCTCTAGATTAAGCCCTTGGAGATTTCTTCTCAAGATGGAAGGCACACAAAGTCCAGTCTTTGCCCTCTTACTCTGGCAGAAGCAGCAACTGCAGGATAGCTCCACAAAGCACAGTCACAGTCAGGGCAGCTCTTCTTCCTCAGCTATTCAGCTCTTCTCCAGGCAGAGGTTCCTCTTGGTTCCAGAAGTGTTTCTAAAGTCTGTGGTTTTGGGTGCCCTTCTTATACCCAATTTCTCATTTGAAGTAGGCCTACTTCAAAGTAAAGCCTCTTTTGAATGTGAAATCCTGCCTTTCCCAGGCCAGGCCCCAGACACTCACCAGGGGGTCGGAGACGGCATTGTGTGAGGACAGGCACAGCCCTTTCTGGTGTAAGTGTCCACTCCTCCCCTCCCTACTAGCACAGATGGCTCATCAGGAAATGCAGACTACATCCCAGCTCCCTTTGTGTCACTGTCTAGTGTGAGGTGCAACCAGCCCAACTGTCAAACTGACCCAGACAGGGAATACACAAACAGGCAGAGTCACAGACATGATATAAGCAAGAAAATGCTCACTTTCTAAAAGTGGCATTTTCAAACACACAATCTTAAAATCAACTTTACCAAAAGATACCTTTTTAAATTGTGAGCTCAGAGACCCCAAACTCCACTTGTCCATCTGCTCCCAAAGGGAATCTACACTTTAATCAGATTTAAAGGTAGCCCCCATGTTAACCTATGAGAGGGACAGGCCTCGCAACAGTGAAAAACGAATTTAGCAATATTTCACTGTCAGGACATATAAAACACATTACTATATGTCCTACCTTAACCATACACTGCACCCTGCCCTTGGGGCTACGTAGGGCATACCTTAGGGGTGTCTAACATGTAAGAAACAGGAAGGTTTAGGCCTGGCAAATGGGTACACTTGCCAAGTCAAATTTACAGTTAAAACTGCACACACAGACACTGTAGTGGCAGGTCTGAGACATGATTACAGAGCTACTTATGTGGGTGACACAACCAGTGCTGCAGGCCCACTAGTAGCATTTGATTTACAGGCCCTGGCACCTCTAGTGCACTTTACTAGGGACTTACTAGTAAATCAAATATGCCAATCATGGATAAACCAATCAACAATACAATTTACACAGAGAGCATATGCACTTTAGCACTGGTTAGCAGTGGTAAAGTGCTCAGAGTTAAAAAACCAACAGCAACAGGTCAGAAAACATAGGAGGCAGGAGGCAAAAAGACTGGGGATAACCCTGCATAAGCAAAAAAGTTCAACAGTATGTATGAAGAGAAGTTTGCGAGGCCCACCAAACGGAAATAAAAGCCCTGTTGGAATTAGTGATGTTAGTTCTCCAAGTAAGTGAAACAGTACTTTGACATTTAATTCCAGCACAGTGCAAATAACCTTAGATTTGTGAACAACTGTCCAGCTTTGTGTGGAGGAACTATCTCTATGACCTAATCCAAAGCCTAAAGACATTTTCAAAACAGACTAAACAACCCCCTAATGTCATCATGGTGTTGTGCAGCCATTTTAGCTATAGTTTGTATACACACTATTTTAGCACACTAGGCCTGCCGGTGTGCACTTTACCTTAGATATGTTTTATTTTATCTTTGTTATATTATTTTAACAAAGGCCACATTTGCGGTCTTGTTTTATTTTCTCTATCTTGCTGTTCTTCGCCTAGGTCAGCACTGCGTTATTAAACAAGACATTTCTTTCACTCTGTGCTTTCTCAAGGCTGCAGTAAGATAGGTTGCTGGTAAAAGTGGTAAACTTTGTCTCTAATGTTTACAGAAACATACACACTCTTACGTGGGATCCTTTCTTGGAACATCAGCTGTTTTATTATAAAAACACCACTTTGACCCATGTACGTTAGAGGGAGAATTCAGCCAGATGACCACAACTGTATGCTGATTGCCGATTGCTTAGCTGCAGCTACTTATGTAGACTGCAGGTCTCTTGCTCAGGTACGAGGGATGATGTCTTCCCAGGGGGAACCTGAAGGGCAGAATTAGAGCTTAACATGCTGTGCTCTAACATATCCTAGATAGGAACTATCCTTAAAAACCTTAGTGACAACATGGTAGTGTTATTTTTGTGTTTTACTCTTCTTGTCACAATCCTAATCTTATTGTGCTTCATCGTCCGAGTTATTGCAATAAATACCTTATTATCTAAGATGCAGTTACTTCAATCAAACCTTATTGAACTATACTCTGCCTCTGTTGGTTCTTGCAAATGTGAGACTAATGTAACTGAGAGAAACGGATGAGATCTGAGTGACCACGATTTCCCTGGGGAGTCATTTATGTCATGCGCCTGGTTGCCCAAATCGTCCCTGCTCTCAGGGGTGTGTGAAGCACTGCTATTTAGCCAGAACAAAACCTGGATTAGGCCTACAGTTGTTACATGGTGCGGGATCAGGCTCAGTCCCCCCTCAGTACAGGTGATTCTGCCGACCAAATCCAATAGTCTCATTAGGATAATGAGCACCTATGCGACATGGTGCCACCAACATTTGTTCAGGCACTCATTTTCGGGTCCTCCTGAGTATCTCTGTCTCACTACATGCAAAGACACCTGTGTACTATTTATGGAGACGTCTGTGGTATTGAGGAATTTCCACCTCAGCTAAATAGGGAGTACCTAACTAACGCTGTAGGTTGTTCAAGCTTGAATCATAGAAAGGATAATGCCCATTTGGTGTGCTTATCTCTGAACAAAATTTACCATTCATCATGGCAAACTCACAACAGGTAGTAATTGCGGTCAATATGTGACCACCCCCTACCGCATATTGAGACATGGCCTAATGGTCCAGGGGGGTGCAGTTACATTTGTTGTTGAGGCTCATCCAGCTTATAGAACAGTAACTTTCTGTTCTTGGGTCACATTTCCAGCAGCCGATGGGAATACAAATACATTTCACCATTATACACCGGCAAGCATACCTGCACAATATAGAGCATATGCATATTTAGAAATACCTCTATCTTATCAAGACCATAATAATTGGCTTGATGGCGTCCTACCACATACAATCCTAAATGTTAGGTTACGTCCTCTTAATAATGATGGTCCTCCCATTCCTTTATTGGCCACATATATACCGCACCCGGATGCAGCAACCTTGATGGTAGCTGAGGTCCACCGCTAATATACTGAGCTTACGGGAATATACAGAGTGTTAGTACAGTTTGTAATGCAAACATTAAATACAAACCCAGTATGTGCTGACCCTGTGCAACAACATGCAGCAACACCAGGCAATAATCCTGCGACTGTACATTAGATTATGGGTAAGGTACCCGCCAAACGGGAAAATATTTTGTTTTGGTTAGCTCAAAAAATGCACTAGAAGCAGTATTTCCCCATACGGGACCTCAGGATAAGCATAGAATATTAACTACAT
The DNA here is from genome assembly GCF_031143425.1 of Pleurodeles waltl. Taxonomy (NCBI): domain Eukaryota; kingdom Metazoa; phylum Chordata; class Amphibia; order Caudata; family Salamandridae; genus Pleurodeles; species Pleurodeles waltl. The sequence goes on from NC_090436.1 coordinate 920,020,032, forward strand.
GCTTGCCATTGGGGATGGTTCCCACAGTAAATATTTGCAATACTTGGGGCGTGGTATTTGCCACACTCTATACTACCCCACATGGTACACCGACACATGCCAATCTACCAGAAGTGTTAAAACAGATTCAAGATGAATATGGGGCTGCCCCGGCCCCAGACTTAGGGATGCAACTTATGGGCAATGTTGCCACTGTATCTTCCATTATACTGAGTAACCTTAAAGGGGAAGCGGTAGCACTTGCAGTGCATATGCGGCTCCGGGACGTTCCTCCACAGGATCAAAAACGTGAGCTGTCAAAGATTATTGCGGGGACCTACTCTAGTAATGGTCGAGATAGTCTGGGGCTACACCCATAAGATTCTACCAAGCAAGCACCTGAGGGTTCTAAAAAACGCTGAGATAAAAAAAAAAAAAAACACTTAAAAAAGAAAGAGGAGAATCTCCACACTCAGAGACCCCCCAGAATAGATATAATCTCAGAAATAGAGATAATATAAAAACGCCTGACAGATATCAATGTGCTGATACACTCCAATCTCGTTCCGTTCAGGACTCACCGGAAAAATACAATGAGAGAGGTGGGCCGTCAGAGCGAATAACTGAGTATGTGAAACTGAGACAGGAATCACAACGCTCAACAGAAGTTTCTGTTGAAAAAGAAGAGAAACTTCCCCAACACAAACCCCAATTTAAAAAGAAAAAAGTGGCAGCAATTGCGATTCATCATGCCACTCAAGAAGAGGGCTTTATTGAAGAACAAAACTTAGGCACTTGCTCTTCTAGACAGCGCAGCAGAGGTCACAATAGTTTGCCGGAATCTTCAAGAGCATCTGGAGGTGAAAACAACTGATGACTTCTTACAAGTTGAAACTGCGGGCATGCGTATCTCCACGCCTGACAAGGTGTACATAGTAACGATAGTTAGAAGGAGACATTGAACGCACAATTGATGCAGTCTTTTGGGACCGCGTCATTAACATTTATGATATTTTACTGGCCGAAAAGGATTGGCCATCTGAATTTGTCTGTACTTACCCATATGGGGAAGAGGTTATAAAGCCTTCTTTCTCGCCCCTTGTTTCCGATAAGCTTGCAGAATTCTACGCCATTGATTGGGCACCCCCTTATATTGCAACCACATAGGGTGGGATAAAGACTCCCCTTATCATGTAATTGCAATTAAAAATCAATCCCAACCTCAACCCCAGTATCCAATAAAACATGATGCTAAAGTACCTGTGAGGGAAATCCTCACAAAACTGGAGTACC